>NW_024544744.1:0-1325000 GCF_018167655.1 Microtus oregoni | reverse complement strand
CACAAAGGGATTGGCAGCAACAGCAAACTGTGGGACAGCAGAAACTATTGAGGTTTTAATTTCTAAAGACGATTTTTCTTTATGGCAAGAGCCAAGTTTTCCTCTTCTAGCCCACTGCTCATATGAGAAGGGAAGAAGGTGAGTCCTCCCTTTAACTGTGAGGAATCATGAGCAGTCACAGATTCGGTTTGGTTTTTCCTCTTTCACTTTGTATGCCATGAGTAATTCTTATACCATTAAGGCCCTGTCTAAGCAAGGTCTGTGATCTTTGAAGAGATCCCTTACAATATTTTAGTGGCAATTAATTTTAAGTCAAAAGGAAAACAACAATAACACATATACAATAATGAACTCAGCAGAGATATATTTTTTAATAGCACAGTTAGAAAAACACAAAGCTTAATAAGGTCTTACAGATTAAAGGTCTCACCAAGGCAAAAGCATCTAGCACCTACCAAAGTCACAGCTCGGCTACAGCTAGATGCTCATACTGATCTCTACCGTGTCCACAGCTGCCAGTCTCTGTTGCTATTCACTAGTTACTAACCTGTCTCTTAGCATCTTACTAAAAATGGTCACCATTCCAGTGTCACCAGCCAGCCAGACCTTTCTCCAACCACAATCTCCACAGCGGTTTAAGTCTGCATCAAAGCTGTGTCTGCTCAGCAGAGGACGGATCCTGCTGCATTTCAGGCAATCAATTGTGTCAAACCATAAAAGATCCTTAAAATATCAAGCCATTCAACACTCGCCTGTGTTCTGTGAATCGGTCCTCGGTAAATAACCAGATGAAAAGATAAGGATGTTCACCAGGGTGCTATTTCTCACTAAAAATGGAAACACCCCTAAATAATCTGCCAAAAAAAGTCTAGTAAATTAATTATAGTGGATCCAGCCATGAAATAATGATATCATTGTATCTCTGTTGTTGTGGAAACATAGGCATAATATATTAAAAATAAAGAATATAATATAAATATAGTATAGCTTAATCCTATTTTAATATCAAAATGTTTGAAAACACATGATTTTATCTTGATGGCAGAATAAAGGATGGTTATTACTTTTGCTTCCCTGCATTTTAAGACTTTTCAGAAATGAGTACAACTTTAGCCTGGAGTTTAAAAAGATGCTGAGAATATATACAGTCTGGTTTCAGGATACACTGCAGACATTTCACTGGGGAAATCACTAAAGGTATGTGTAAGGATGCAGCTATGTGTGTCTATTTCAGTTAGCTGGGCATGGCAGTGCTTGCCTCTGTACCCAGAACTGCCTATGTATTTATGTCACCCCTTCCTTTCAAAAGTAACTGAAATACAAGAAATTACATAGAGATGGTTCTCATGCAGAGTGCCCTGATGCTATCTGAATGTGTTCTGAACTTGATTATTACATTTTGTTTCTATTTGTTTCAGACACCGGCACATTACACAAGTCTGAGGGGTTAAAGAATGGAGAAATGTAACGGAGCTGGCTAAAGCGTCGGCTGTGCTACCTCTTTGGCTAGCTGACTACTGAAACAGCAGAGCCCAAGGAACTAGACTCTCCCCAGAAATCTCCTACTGGAAGAAGAAGAGATTGAAACCCCAGAGACAACAGGAGAAGCAATGTCATCCTGGAGATAGACCCTTCAGGACAGCCTTGAAGCAAGCCAGTGGTGGCAGACCACACCCTGCCTGCCTGTTTAGTTATGAACATCTCTTACTTCCTATTATACTTCACTCTCATTCCAGCGATCATGAAGACAGATTTGGGGAGTCTCGGAATCTTTATCCCTCTTCCCAATGAAGCCCCATTGAGTAAATCTCTTTACTTTTCCTGCTTTTCACTATAAAAAGAGAGAGAGAGAGAGAGAGAGAGAGAAGGGAGGGAGGGAGGGAGGGAGGGAGGGAAAGAGGGAAGAAGGGAGGGAGGGTGAAAGGGAAAGGGTGAGCTGTGGAGACACAGGTCTTCTTCACTGTCAAATTTCCTTGTTTATTCTCTGCATAATCTGTTTTATGAGCATACAAACACATACAGAATATTCCAAACAACACTTGATGGTAATATTCTTCCACTTCAACCTGTTTATTTTACTATGTGGCTACTTCCCTTTAAACAGTCATCCATTGTATCTGTGGTAAAGACTGGATTGTTTCACTTTTCTCATCTCTTGTTTAGAAACCCATACTACTTCAGAACATACAGCAAAACTACTCATTAGAAAGCAGACCATGTGTGCGGAAGCACCAGCAGTTCAAATTAGCGCACAGCTGCAAAGAGCTTGCTAGGCACACGCTCCTCGCCAGGTCCAGGGCACAGGAGGCAGCCCTCATCTCTATTCTGTCCTGTCACCTCTCTCCGCCATCTTTCCTGTTCCTTTATGCTTTAGAGAGGGTCCATATAGGCAGCTCAGGCTGGCCCAGAACTCACAGTCCTGTCCAAAATGCCAAGGTTTGAAAATTCCTGGGTAAAACCAGCCCAGTAGAAAGGAATGAAGGGAACAGGCTGGGGTGTTCTTCAGTGGGTGGCACACACTTAGCATGGGCAAGGCCCTGGGTTCAATCTCCAGCACGTGTGTGCACGCGCTGGCGCACGCCCGCACGCCCGCGCGCGCGTGCGCGCGCGCGCGCGCACACACACACACACACACACAAAGTGTGTGGGGGCACAGGGGTAGGAATTGTAAATTCCTTCGTTGTGAGGAAATGACTCTTACTGGCAGCAAAGTTGAAACCGAAATGTGTAACACTAGGCTCAGTTTGCAAACCTTGTTGATTAACCACATCACGTCACAGTGGAAAAGTCCACACTGTGAAACTTTCATGAATAAAGTTAATAAGAATATTAGATGAAATTAAATTCAGACCATGTATATAGGGCATAAGTATAATCTGAATGAATTTCGTATTTCCACTTGGGTCCCACCTCTGCGATACTTTATTTTCTATTTATAGATATGTTACATATCCTAAATCCTAAACACTTGTGGTACAAATATTTCATAAAAGTGATATTGAATATTTCAAACCCGAAAATTTTTCAGAGTGAGAAAGCCACAATTTCCTTAGTTCTCTCCCCAAATAGTGAGGGAATGAGACCTGCCTGGGAAGAAGTCCTTTGACCCACTCTGCTAGGTCTCTTAATCTAAGCCCATATTCCTTCTTATCAAAGCACTTCTTTTATTCTCTTGTGAAGAGTTTGGTAGCCAATATAGGCAAGAAACATTCTTTAGAACAGATGGTGGTACTGGTGGGGATGTGGCACACTGGTAGAGCGCATGCCCAGTGTGCATGCTGTTCTGGATCTAATCTTCAACTCTGCTAACAACCAACCAACCAACCAACAAATAAATAAATTAAATCACCACTCCATTACAGTTTAAATACAAGACATCCCACAGGCTTGTGTGCTGAACACTTAATCTCCAGCTCATGTTTCTGTTTCAAGAGATTCTAGATAGTAAAGGAGTTCTGGTTGGAGACAGCAGGTCCCTGGTGTCTTAGAAGGGTGTATCCTGCCCTGGGCCCTTCTTTCTTTCCGTTTCCTGTCCAGAGATAAAAACCTCCCTTGTCATGTGTTCCCACCATGGTAATACTTTGCAGCAGTGCACGGCACCTTGTGGCCAGGAACTGAATCTCTGGAACCTGCTTTAAGCTGTTCCCTCAGAAGTTTTTGTCACAATACAAACGTAGCCAATACACCCACCATCAAAGAACAGACAGTGGAAAATTCCTAGCATTACTAATTTAGGAGTTAGGATCACCATATTAGTTAAACTAAAAATAAGGCTCCATTTCACAGCTGCTTTGAAGCTGGGAGTCACCTGGGCACTTGCAGGGCTTGATGAGAGAGGATCATGAGGACCACACTGAGACCTGGCCAGAGCTAGTCAGTAGTGGGCTATAAATAGAATCCTGGTCTTCCAGTGCCTTTCGAGAGCCATGTGCCCTACGGAAATGCACATTTAAGCACAATCTAAATCAGCACAGGAAAGCAGGTATAAAATCAATGGGCCCCAGTCCTGTCCATCGTCTGGAGAGAGTGTTTAGCATGACACCCTCTGGAGTTCTATGCTGAACTTCGAGTTCTCCAGCAGTTCCCCAAGTAGATCTGACACACAGTCAAAGTCAGGAATCAACAGACCAGGTTACATAAGACAGAAGAGCAAAGAAACCAGACTTCCATTTTAAAAAAGATGCAAGTCATTCTTCTTACTCACACTATGAAAAAAAAAAAAAAACAACAACATGGGGATATGCAATTATAAAGCTCAAAATAGCTTCTTCAGAAGGAAAAATATGATTCACACTTCTAAAGATGCTCAGGCCACAGCTGCAATCTGTTCCTGTGGCCCAAACCCTAGGAAACCCAAATTAAGGGAAGCCATGGCAGGCTGGAGCGCTTGCTGAACTCCGTCCTGCACTGCTTTATCTCCCACACAGGTCAGAATTCCTCTTCGGGAAGCAGAAGCAAGTCCACTCAAGGAGACAGACCTGTGGCTGTGCTGACCCACGAGTGACGAGATGGAAAAACTCGACTTTCCTTGGCTTGTAGCCGCCCTTGCAAAGACTCTCTGCTTCTAGACTGCTGCTCATGCAGCTTCTTAGAGGTGAGGGTATCTATGGAGAAATTTTGATTTTCTTTAATCCCTCCAAAACTTTCCTCGGGTTCTGCCTGTAATCAGAGAGAAATCTTGGTGCTAAAATCTGAGATGTTTTCTCTAAAGAGGACGGGGAACAAGCTCAGGACAGCCTAGAGAGAGTTGGGACATAACAGATTGGGAAGTCACACTGATGTACATTCTGAAATACAAGATTAATAATAGATCATGTTTCCTCTTTGGGGACCACACGGTAGTGCTGACACTTTTTAATTCGCATGTGAACCTATGGTCCCTCACCAGATTACTCTGGGGGAGAGGGCTGAAGAGTTGCTCTATGTACCTCCCTGCCAGATCGGTTGGAATAAAAAAGCATTCAGTACCTTCTACCGTAAGATGGAAAGTTCAGGGGGGAAAATAGTGATGTGAGTTTGTAATCGATCATAAAGCTAACAGCAGCTACTGCTTACTGAATGCAAACTGTCTGCCTGAACCACTGGGGTGAGGGTGGGAAATGAACTCACAGGGACTCAAGCCCTCAAGGCGTTTACAGTTGGTAAGGTGCACAGGACAACGAAGAACAGGAAACTGGCTGTTACCACTGCACACAGTTAATAGCAAGGGACACAGAGCCAACAGCAACTAAGGTCTGTCTGTCCCCACCTGCTTAACCTTGTCTGCCTCACCTTTCCATGTCTCTGGTTTCTCATTTGTAAATGTTTAAAGTTTCACACAGATAAATTCAGGGAATTCTCGACCTTACAGAGATGTGGGAGCCCGCGAACGTGGATTTGGTCCAGCTCCACCTAAGGTCAGAGAATTCAGGCCTATTCTTGCTCTTTCAAGGTTATTGACAGGAGGTTTGGCTCAGGGTATGGTTCCTTGATGCTTTGGGTATTGAGAAGGTGATTATTCTGTTCCTTATGTCTTTTTTTTAAAAAAAATATTTATTTATTTATTTATTTATTTATTTATTATGTATGCAATGTTTTGTGTGTATGCCTGCAGACCAGAAGAGGGCACCAGGCTCCATTACAGATGGTTGTGAGCCACCATGTGGTTGCTGGGAATTGAACTCAGGACCTTTGGAAGAGCAGGCAATGCTCTTAACCTCTGAGCCACCTCTCCAGCCTTCCTTATGTCTTCCCCTCTTCTTTGGACTGGGGTATATAAAACCTATGAGAAATAAATGTGGGTGGATTCCCTGGGTTGCCCTCCCAACTCTATCCTGTGTCCTTGTCTTTTCTTTTGTATCTCTCTTTTCTATTTGTCAATTCTTAACCCTCATGCTTCCCTCCAAGCATGGACAAATAAGCCCTGGGTGGGACCCAGGTAATGTTGTGGCCCAGATTTGGGATACAAACATCCCATAGATAGATAGCAATCTTTTAAAAAGTTAATTTTTTAATCTACCTCACCACAAGGCAGATCTCTATGCCCTGAGGCTGCAGGCTATGGGTAGGGAATAAAAGGCCTTCTAGTGCTCTCTCAGCTGTAATGGGCCAAGCCTTGGGGACTCCCTGTGGGCCTGTGGCAAAAGAAATCCAGGAATGTCAAAGACTTTCACTGTGAGCACGTTTTTTTTCTGTTGTGATCTGCCTTTTTTTAGTTTGAAAAACTTTATGTATTAGTATCTGTCATCATTTTAGGCTATTTCTGTAGTTTTGGTTATTGTTGTTGTTGTTTTTTTTAAATCTGTTTGATCCTCTCAGCTTTATGCTTAAACTTTGCTCATTTTTTCCCCTTATTCCCTTCCATTTTAATGTAACTTTTACAACTTGGACTTGGCGGTCATGGTCTGGTCTATATGACCATACAATAATTTCTGGAATGGTGCCTGCTGTTCTAGAAGAAGCAAGCAAACAAAGATCCTGGGGCTCCATGCTTAGGGATTTGAATCACGGAGGATTTGACAATACCCCTTTTTGGAGTAACTATAATACTGATTAATTTTGTAGATGGAACATGTTGACAATATGCAGGCAACCAGCCTTCTTTGAGGACTGAAATCTATTAATTTTATGTGTTTCTTTATTTTATGTTTTTCCTCTCATAAGAAGCCACAAATAGATCATATCTGCCCATGTGTGTAACCACTGACTTCAGATAAGCCACACCCACAGAGCGAGGGCAGACCAGAAGTGAAGGTGGTGTACATTGGTCAAAAGAAGGACCGTGAGAGGCACCCCTGATCTAGAGTCAGGAAGCCTCTCTCCAGCCTCTGCTGGTCGCACAAGTTGCAGCAGGGCACAGAGATGCCTCTTAGGTAGCAGTCATCACTGCCTCCCTTCCTCCTTTTCTCCACAAGGTTTCTGGACTCGCTAGGTTGGTTCATTCCTCACAGATAAGAGGCCAGAACCAAGTCTAATGTGAAGGTGTTTGTCAGTTTGTTTCCTTTTGTGGAGGGTCTACATACTGAACCCAGGGTCATGTGTCTGCATTCCAAGCCTGTGAGTGGTTTGTTTGCTTGTTTTACTTTTTCTTCATGTATTTTGAAAACTTCTTTTGTGCTGCCCATAAGAAACATATTTTTCATAGTCGAAACACCAGGTGTGTGTGTGTGTGTGTCTGTGTGTGTGTGTGTCTCTGTGTGTGTGTGTGTGTGTGTGTGTGTGAGAGAGAGAGAGAGAGAGAGAGAGAGAGAGAGAGAGAGAGAGAGAAACACAAGTGCTAATTGTAGCAAACAAACAACTAAAATTATATTTTGTGAGTCTGGGTAAAAGGTCTATTGTCTGTCTGTGTCTCCAAAGCTGACCTGTTGGAAACTGAGTCCACAATGCAATACTTTCTGGAGCTGAGACCTTTCAGAGGCCAGTTCTGACTCTTACCATTACCGGGAGTCAGTAGTTACCTTAGGTTCCTGGGAAAGGCAGAGCTCCACCCCTTCACACAGCCCACCTGTCCCATGCAGCCCTCCTGCCTCTTCTACTTTCTAATCCAGGGAGTCTCTGGGAAGCCTGTGCCAGATGTGATCCCTTGATTTTGAACTTCACAAAGGCTAGAACTGGAAGGATAAGTGCATCTGTTCCATATACGTTACCTGGTTTCAGGTATTCTGGTGTAATAGCTTAGACTAGAGCTCCCAGGCTTGGAGGAGTGGTGCTTAACGCAGTATCTTTTATTGAACTATTTTATTGGTATGCTTTATCAAGTTTTCATTACTGATTCTGGCCTTTTTCTTTCTAATGAACCCTTCAATCCGTCTGTGACATTTCCACACTAATTCCCTGTGCTACTTACTGCAGGAGAGATGTGAGCCAGCACACTGATTTGGGACAACTTCTGCACTTTTCACATATTAATATTTTCCTATGAGGAATAAAGTATCTGCTTACTTATTTTTTTAGTATAACCTTATAGTTCCTTTACTCTTCTAAGGTACTTTCCACTGGGATTATTTTCATTGCCACCTTCACTAAAATCCTTTCTTCTACTTTATAGTGACCTTAAGCATCAGTTGCATACAGAAAAGCCACTAAGTTTATTTCTCCGGCACCTGCTCTCTAACTGAGTTCAGTTCTAACAGCTTCTCCTTAGGTTCTGCAGGGAGTTCTAGATAGAAAGCCTTGTTATACATAATTTAAAACACTGTTCCTATGGATGAAGTCTACCTCTGTTGTGTTCTCCTGACCGAGGTAAAGCATCTTACTGCATCCCGCTTTGCCTCCTAAAACTTTTTACAGTTTTAAATATAATGCTAATTTGTTGGCTTGCAGCAGCTTTTTTTTTTTATGATAAGAGGATGATCCTGGAGCTATGGAGATGGCTCAGTTGCTAAAGTGCTTGCCTTGCAAACAGGAGCCTGATTAGCATGCTCAGAACCCACATAAAATAATAACAACAACAACAATAATAATAATAATAGCCTTGGGGAGGCAGGGATGGGCATAGTCCTGGGACTCACTGAGCAGCCAGCCCTGTTTTCTTGGTGCATGCCAAGCTGGTGAGGGGCCTGATCTAAAAAGCAAAACAGGGCAAGAGATGACTCAGCCTGTAAGAACACCGGCTGCACTCATAGAGGACACAGGTTAGGGTCCCTAGTAGCAACACAGTAGCTCAAAACTCATCCATAACACTAATTCTAGGAGATCGGACCCTCTTTACTATCTTCCACAGGAACACACATGGTGTGTATGCATATATGGAGGCAAATATTCATATACATAAAATAAAAAAAAGGAAGATGGTTCCCCAAGGAATAATACCTGAGGTTGTCTTTGGGCTTAAACACGCAACACACACAGAAAGAGAGAGAAAGAGAGACAGAGACAGAGAAAGAGACACAGAGAGAGAGAGAACATACACACACAGAGTTGTCCTATTCCAACATCCTTCATGCCTGGTATTAAATGTCAAAAAGTATTGATTTAACGTTAAATAAAATTAGTGTTTGGATTTCTATGGAGCTTATTCTCGTGAGATGGTGCACTGCTCTGTTTTATAAAACTAGATACACAAAACACAATGTCCTTAGAAATGAAATTCACAGTCAAATCCAATGTCCACTAGAGGTAAATCAAAGGCTTCTATAACATGCACTTTGCAAAGACAAATCACGAGCATTTACAGTGTATTTTTATCTATTGATGTGTGTCAGTTTAAAAAAATCTTAAATTTTTGAAAGTTCAATGTTCAAGGGAAATTGACCACAAAGATGAAGCAAACAAAAACAAGTGTTAACAAGAAGTCAGACATGGACCAAAGGAGACAAAGATAAAATGCTACCCGTATTGAGGCAGACCGAGGAGAGGACCAGGAGATTCGTGCACGCCTGATGCTGAGATGCATCTAGACAAGGGTTTCTATAAAGCAGAAGGAGCAGGCAGTGGGAGGCTAGGCATTTTCAATAGGCATGTATCTCTCCTCCCTACAAGCCTGGGCAAACCTACAAGTTCACATCCCAATCTGAAACCCACTCAAGCATGCAAGAGGAACAGACCCTGATGTTTGCTGTTCACACATCATTTCACAGATAGCATAAAATGTGTTAATAAAAAGCCGAGAACAAAATAAAGCACTTTATTTATAATGGAGATATGCTGGATGTAATGTTCTTTTAAATTACCAAGTTTCAATTTCTCCTCACAATCAAGTCTTATGAGGATAAACTTTTTTATCGTAACTTCAGAAACCTATGATATTGCCTTCACCAACATGGACAAACCACAGAGGTGAACATTTATGAAACTTAGAATATGCAGAAGAGCTAGCCCTGCTGTCACACACAGCTCAGAGTCTCCTAGTCCATGTACAACCAGATGCAGACCATCCCCTGCACATGGGTTCTTCACAATCAACAGAGACCTTCCTGCTACAGTCTTATCAAAGGATTGTGCCTAGGGGGCGGTGATGATGATCTCATGTCTCTGATGGGGGGGGGGGGGTAATGAGTGAGACAGCATTAACCACCTTGACAGAAATCTACATGTCAACCATGCCTACTAAGGGATGTGAACTGTGAATGTCAGATTTTAATGACATCATTATAAATCCTGTCATGGCTTGGACAATAATTGTGAAAAACATCTCAATCACTTTGATATTTTTTTTCCCATGGACCAAACTACATACAATTTTCTCAAGCCAAATTTGAATGAAAATATTTACTTTGTTTTTTCTTGCCATTTTGAAGGTTGAAAATGGCATAAGAGAAGATGGGCAACCACCTGACCAACCTCCGCAGGTTGGCTACTGGGCCCCAGGCATCTCTGGGCGAGTACCACTTTGAGCGGCTCACTCTCAAGCATGACTAGGAGGCCTCTCCTTCCGAGGGGTTCCCACCTCTGCTCTGCACCAGCCCGCCTCAGGACCTTCACCCTAACCTCTCAAGAAGCCACTAGGCAGCTTTGTAACGCCTTGGAGCCCCTCTCAAGTTTTGGACCAAGTAAAAATAAAGCCTTTTGAAGCAGCAAAAAAAAAAAAAAAAAAAAAAAGTCAAATACAATATAAAAGGTCTAGGCAGACTCAAGATCTGAGAGTTTTCAGCTTTCTAAGGGTTAAGAGCACAAGCTAGTATTAGGAAGCGGGGGGGGGGGGGGAGTCCTTAATAGATTTAATTGCCAAAACCTAATTTTCTTGTCCTTTCTCCAACTAGAATGTTGTGACCAAGAATGAAAGTGATGGATTGTAGCTCTCCACGTCCGCAAACACCAATGTCCCAGAGTTAAATGTCTGTTCTAATTGCTGCTGCGTGCCAGAGAGTCTGTCCACGTGCTCAGGGTGTTATTTTTACTTGCTAAAGTAGAGGTGTCTTGGTGATAAATGGAGCAAGGTGCTCCACTCAACACCGCAGCTGCGTTATAATAAATATCACCCTGAAATACAAAGTCTGGGCATGATCATTATTTTCATGGTGTGTTGTAAGTTTCTTCCTCGTTAATTTTTCTAAACAGAAGGTCATTATTTGATCTGACTGTAAGTGGTTAAAGAGGTGAAGATAGCAAAGCTGAGGGAATGATGGAGTCTTTCATCAACAATGCATTCATTTTGTCCTTCAAAACACATTTTGGATTGATATACAGTAGCATTTTGAGGAAATGAGAATATCTATTTCTTAACATGAGCATAATGTAGCGGAGCCCCAGTCCTTGTATCTTGGTGATGGAGAAGAAATGCATTATAATCAAACCTCAATTTCCATTTTTCTGCAACCTTTACTATTGCCATGCCCCCCCCCCAAAAATCCTTAGTGCATCTGCCCAATTCCCAATAAAGAGGAAAGAGGGCAGTAATCTGACCATACTTTGTTGTAGTTTTCTGCATCAGTGAAAAAAAAATGCAGAAAAATCCTTTCAAATATAAGGACAGAAAGGGTTCCAAGTCATTATTTCTGCATCAGAACAGAACTCGATGCTCTTAGCTATGGTGAGCATCTGGTAGCGGCACACAAAGGGGAGGTTTGATGCCTTTCCAGTCTCATTAGCAGCAATGACTGGTCTGACCTGGGCCAGCCCCATTCCTGTTCCAACATCTAGGTTGGGCAGGAAGAGGCCAAGATATCAGCCATTGATACATACAAAGTAGTTTGTAGGAAGACTTCTAGAAACATGCGCGTACACAGAGACACTTCCCTTAGGAAAACAGCCAGCCACCGTGTAACAGAAGCTACTCTTCGGCGGCCAGCAGAACACAAATGGAAAGAAGTGGGACTCCCAAGGGTACCACTGCGAGGTTAATCACCGTGGGGCCTGGTTGACTCTGCCCTCATTCAATCATCTGGAACTCTATTGGCTGCAGCTGAAATCATCCCCATAGCTGCATGATCAGGGTGAGGTTTGCTGGATGTCAGCTTCACACCTTTCCCAAACCTATACATTAGCATTCTTAGAAGTCCTCCTCACACTCAGTAAACAATGAAATCCTAGAATGTCATGTTAAGGACTAATACTATAGCATTTTGTGTATCGAAGTCTTTCTATTGGTTCCCATGGCCTGTATGGTCAGGTCCAAACCTCTCCCAATGACAAATACTTAGGATTTCACACTTCCTTCCGCAGCTGGTATCTCCTCCATTTGCTTGTTCCCTTAAACCTTCCTCTTAACTATACAGAACTACATTCATACATTTTCTATATCCTCAAGATGCCCACAGGCTAACTCGAATGTCCTTCACATGAATTAATGATAGCGATAATCCTTTCCCTTCTGTAGTGTTTCATCAACATCAGACTAACATCTCTCGGAAGCAGTATTTTCTTTTTTACAAATGAACACGGGTGGGGAAGGTGTGCTAGAGAGGCATATGAGCTTGCGACTGTGGGCATCATAAGAACTAAGTGTGGTAGAACTCCAAGAATATAGACAAATAGGTTTGACTGGGGCCTGGCACATATTGAAAACCCTGTTGAAAACCCCAGCAAGGAGAAACCATAGGTAGAAATTCTGAGGGTTCATTGAAAATACTGCTTCTCTAGAGGTGTTGGTCTGATGTCAACGAAACACTACAGAGGGAAAAGGATTTTCACTTCATTATTCATTATTCCTGTGAAGGACACTCGAGTCAGCCTGTGGGCATCTTGAGGACACAGAAAATGTTCTAAATTAACGTTATGGTGACTAATAAGATCCTACCATGAGAGAGGTGCCCCAGAGCTAGAGGATGAAGCTATAGGCATGGTGTTACAAGTCCAATAGGTAAGCAATTATTCTACTTGTAGCAGAAATTAAGTTTCCTTCATTCATTTATTCGAGGACAAAGGTTATAACAACAAAACTGCACAGCTATCTCTGTTTTTCTCTACTTGGGAGCTAATATCTTCCCAAGAACTCAGTGCTACAGCAGTTATATGGATTTGCCTATATTCTTCCTCCTGTAAGAAGAGGCACCACCCCCTTCCCGCCTCCTTCACAAACCCCAAGCAAATAAACACTTAATTCCTATTTTGAAAGCTTACTCCTCCTTCCCTGTCTGTTTGATTCTTTACACTGGGATTGCCGATTACACACCCTGACTCTGGGTATATGTGATCATATCCAGCTTTGTAAAAACTCTTTGTGATTTTAAAAATGGAAACTGAGGGAAATATGTCTTCCTTTCAAAGGAGTCTCAACAATGTTCTTTGCTGTCCACTGGGGAGAAGCACAAGTCCAAGGATGCTCCAGAACCTTCCATAAAATGGTGGGGGGCTGAGATATGACCTATACATAACTGTGCATAACCTTGAAACGATTTCTAAATGGACTATGATAATTAACACAATATAAATGCTGCACAGACTGTCATTGTTGTCTAATACAACAAGAAGGGTAAATGTTTGTGCATGTTCAGTATGGACGGAATTTGTTTTCCAAATAGTTTAAACCCCTAGTTAGATGGTTCACAGATTGAGATTCTGTGATGGAGGCTGATTGTAGCTAATGTGAGTCATGTGTAGAGTGAAGAAACAAGGTCACTGCTCAGCTCCCTCTAAAGTGGAAACTTCAGCCCCCTCTCACTTAACCTTCCCTTTCCTCACGGAAAGCAAGACTGGGACACTTAGAAAGAAAGAAAAAGAACCCTACTGGTGTTTCAACTACAGCCATGTTCATTAGTTCATTTAAGCTCCATGAACTGTATAACAGGTATTATTTTATAGATAAGGGACCAAAAGCTGAAAATAGTGGAGAAGCATGCTGAGACACCCAACAAGTAGCTGAGCTGTGTTCCAAGCTGGTTCCTTCAGATCTCCAAATGCCACCAGTCTCTTTTCCTACTTCTTTCTGCAAAGTCCCCTGGGTATCCTCAGTCAAAATTTAGTGAGCGACTCCATACACTATGTCATCAGAGCAGGGCCTCCTTCATTAATAAACATAGACATTATTGATCTTGGGTGTTCCAGACATCAGTTAAATAACCTAGATAAACTGTTTCTGAGAACAGAAATAGATGTTTTTTAAGCCATACTATCAGAGATAATATTTGTCACTTGATATCCCAATAACTAGGAGGCAGAACAGGGCATGTGTATATTTAAGCTACCTAAAGAGAAAATGTTCACATACGTTTGGTATCTGTAATTTAAGGTGTTTGCATTAGATACAAAATTATAATTGGCACTTTCAAACTAGATTTCTTCAAGAGACCTAAAATTAAAAATAAGGATAAATAATTTCAGAAAATTAACTCTGTCTATTTATGAGCATCCTTTTGCCCCCACTCATTAGATTTTTAATCAGACACTTCTTTTGGTTTCAGAATTGGTTAACATAGTTAAACTGACCATGGTTTTCTAGGTCAGTTATTCACACAAATCTGAGTTCTTAGAACTGTGAACTTAGGCGTAAGAGGGGGGAGGGGGGAGCAAACAAACCAAGAGGAAATGAATTTGCATGTGAAACTAATTTGCCTTAGAAGAAAAATAGGTATCTCCTTCAACATAAGGGTGCATTCAAATCTGTTTTTCATATTAGTAACTTATTTAATATGGCACTGGGCAAAAGGCAATCCATTTTAAAAAAGCAATTTTCCTCTTTCCATGGGGTGTTTTATCATTTGATGTCGAGCACTCAATCAGAGTACAGCCATCCTTTCATATTTTATGAGCAGAAAACAACTTAGTTGGGCATGTCTCACTTCACAGAAGTGAAAACACTCTGTGATCCTTGAAAGATGCCCAGAATGGCCCTTGCAAGATGATGGCTAGCAGGAGGTCAAATTGGAAAGTTAAACTCGAAGCGATCAAAATATTGGAGAAATTGTTCTGTATCACAAATAGGCGTTATTTTAAAAACATAATAAATTTAAAATCACAGGATGAGTTATATCAGTCCCAGCTCATCTTTTCACTTTCTGAAGTTTAAGAAAATTCTGGAAGTTCCTGGGGGAGAGAGGCCCTATCTGCTTCAACCATAGCTGCAGTATGCAACACATTACAAATGTCCAGTAGATTTTTACTGAGCAAATGGATACAAGTATCCTTATGTTTGGTGAAGGGGCCATATCACCACTCTGTCACTCAAGTCCAGCCTCCGTGCAGAGGCAGCTCGAGGACCTGCAGGGTGACCTGTAGAATGCCAAGGACTTTTCCTCATCAGAAGCTAAGAGACAGAAGATGAGCAGCTGCACCACTGTGCCGAGTCCATGAGCTATTTGCCTTCATCTCTATACCCTGTTATCTCAGTTCACAGGACTGCGGTCCCTTCATTATCCTGACTGTAATGGCAAGATCAAATTTACACTGCCAGAGGCTAAAACCTCTGACATCCTCCAACTCAATCTCATGCACAGGCACCAAACAGAAATTCGGTAGATGGCTGCGACCTCAGACTATTGCCATCTTGGTTCCTCTCCCTTACCAGGATGGCCCCACTGACGAAAAGGCCAGGCTTCCAGGTCAGGCCAGGCCCATATTAGCCATATCCACAACCCACTCCAGAATCTGACCATGCCTCCCAAGCTAGTCCCTCCAGGTTGAGTATTATGCCTCTCACGGGCTCGTCACACTAACATTTCTGTATTGCAGTTACAAAACAAAGACAGTACTTAAGTCTTCACCCCAAACGCTGCCATTCTAGGAGCTCTATTCTGGGGACTATGAACGGCTAGAGCAGCACAATGACCCTGGTGAGTCATTACCTGATACAGAACACAGCTCCTCTGCATTGCTAACATCTCTTTCCCTGCCACCAGTCCACTTTTCTGGCAGACTAATGACATCAGAGCAAAGCAGAAAGCGGTGCAGGGAACATCACAGCACAAGGGTACTCCCCCTGTTTCTCAACATATGGTATTAGGAAGATGGAAAGGGTGGGTAAAAGAGGCAATGTAATTGAGTAACTTGAACACAGAAAGCCTGGTGCCTCTGGAAAGATTCAGAGGGCCTTATTAGTAAGTGACTTTAAACAGTCCTCTCCATGAAACTGAGATAAATACTAGATCGTTATCAGATGGAGAGATTCCAAGGGGGTTGTTTGATTAGGGCTTACATTCTTAAGATGAACAAACAGTAAGGGATATCAAAGACAAGAGTCTCAATTAGGGAAGAGGCAGACACCTTTTATCAGGGATCCCTAAGGGCTGCAACCTAAACACTCAGTGAAGAGCACAAATTAACAGACTGCCCTGGGTAGACTGTCCCCATCCCAATGCAATTCCTCAGTATTGTAGCCTCATAAGCAATGACCTTCATTGGCAGCTCTATGCCAACGTTGACTTCTTTACCTAACTGGCAGCCAACGGTCCAATAACTTAACTTTTTAGTTTTTTTCTTAATTAATTCCTAAATTTTTTCAACATTATCTATATCTTGCTCTCAAATGTAAATAAAACATAACCCCCTTTTCAATTTAATCACAGGCCCCTTCCCATTCATTACTCTACACCATTATCTTAAGCTCTCAAAGCTGGTGGTCACATATCTATGCTTTTCACAATAGAATCACATACCACCTCCAATATTTTTCTGATATAAGCAGTCTTCTCTAGTACTAGTGTTATTAAGCCTGAGAGGAAGGATTCATCCGTGTGTTCCAGTTCTGTGGATGGGAGAAGTGAGAACTGGCTGCTCAAGGAGACTTGGCATAGGCAAGGACAATGGAAGGAGATTAAGTCATATCTGCCTTCATGTTAAAGCTAGAGTACACCAATGAGCCAACAGGCAAGGATATTATTATCTCTCTTCTTGGATGTCCTCTTAGAAAGTTAGTCATGTAAGAAAAAGAGCCCAAAGCGTATTTCTAGCCAACTTTTCATTGTCAGACACCCATTTTCTTCAATAAGTCTTTCTTTTTAGAGTAAATATTCCCCACAACTGAAACACTGATAGCAAGAGAATTTCATTATAGTATTCAATTTTTCTTTATAGAAAAAAATTTGTTTCAAAAGAAAGCAAAGGAAATGGTCTCAAGAAGCCTAAGAAATAGAATGCAAGGAAAAAATTCACAACAGATGTTTTACCTAACCGAAAGTGAGGCACGTGGGACATGTACTAATTTTTATAATATTGGAACCTCTGACACAATACCCACCGAGTCCTCTCTTCCTGTAGCGTTGAATGTTTCTATACAGAGCAGACATTTAGAAATACACACACAGGAAGCCTGAGCCAGAGAATGGAGCTATGGTAATGGCATGTGAAGGTTGGCACTCTGGAAAGTCATCTCATGGGTAGTGGAAGCTTGGTGCCTGCCGACATTTGCACCCAGGGGCACATGCGCCCTTACTTACGCAGCTCGCCCACTTTCAGGATCTCGCACAGCATCTTGGTCAGTTCTATACTGCTGCGGCCAAAGGGACACTCGTGCTTGTCCTCCCGGCTGCTGTTCTCAAGCACAATCTGTGTGGAGAAGAGGAAAGTGGTCAGAGAAGGTCAGAGAAGATTCTGTGACCAAGCACATCAAGACCTTTGGCTTACTCCAATAAGGACGTAAGGAGAATCACCCCGACCTATGGGGTCATCAACCAATGAATGTTGAGGCCAGGACTAAATAGAACACGGAGAACATAGAACCTAAGACTTTGCTATTTCTCAAGCCTCCTACAGCCCTCTGACCTTCAGGAAGAGGTTTTGCTTGGCTCGTTCGTTTTCATTTGCCAAGAGGTGCCTGTGAAGGTTTTTCAAGACAAAACAGTACAGATTTAATACTTAAGTGACAGGCATCATTCTTGTCTCTTATGCCATTTCTCTTTCTAAGGAACAGCAAGCTTGTACAACTTCACTGTCAACATTTTCATGGCTTATTTCCTGTTAAAAAATCCATATTTTTGCATGGTCTCACTGAAGCATGTCTGGGGAACATGTGAAGAGGATCAAGCACAGTACTTCCCTGAGACTTCCCCAGTTAAATGAATGGTTTATTTTTCTTGTCAACTTGATTGGATTATAAACTATCTGAGCTCAGGGACACACAACTCTGGTGTCATAAAGGCATTTCCAGAAACAATTACTGGAGTCAAATGTGGGGGACATGTGTCCACACAGGCCCTAACAAAGCCTTTTGAATAAAAGTTTCAAACACACAAACACAGAGTCAGACATGGCTTACTAGTCCCACAGTCTCTTGGGTAGGCTATGGTGCTACAGAGATAAGGTGTCCAGCTGATGCCCGAGGGCTTAAGCCAGCCAGTGCCATGTGTAGAGTCATGGGGTGGCTTAAAGCTTGGCTCACATGCTCAGAGAAGGCTGCAGGTACAGAGTAAAGCAGTGCATACCAAAAGAATTTCTAAATAGACATAGCAAAAAATGGGGATAGCAAGTCATAGAAAAACCAAACAGTTTAAAAAGAATAAAATCTTAGCCTGGCAGTGGTGGCTCACACCTTTAATCGCAGCACTCGGCAGGCAGAGACAGCCAGATCTCTGTGAGTTTGAGGCCAACCAAGTCTACAGGAGCTAAGTAGTTCCAGGACAGGCTCCAAAGTTACAAAGAAACCCTGTCTCAAAAAACCAATGAACCAACCAATCGATAAATAAATAAAGTCTTTAAAGAAAGTGTAAAGTATTAAAAAAAAAAAGATAAGCACATAGGGTGGAAAATACATAGGGCATCTGGATCCTATATGGTGCATTGGTGACTTTGAATTTCTTGAATGCTGATGAGCGAATGGCAGCTGCTGAGAGACATTGGATTATTGAAGGGACTGTTGAATGAAGCCAGCTTATATACTTCAGAGATGTCTTAGCTTCTAAATGAAAGTCAGGAGATGTGTTGCATTGGGGGAGAGGTTGTGCTTTTGTTTCCACAAGAGATGACAAGCTATGTATTCCTCCAAATTTAATAGAGATCAGATTTAATTAGGGGAGAACTCTGAGGATCTTGGCTATAGACATGAGGAGAAAAGCCAAAAATAAATAAATAAATAAATAAATAAATAAATGCCTACAAGAAGGGTGGCATACATGCTGATCCCTCTGCATGGGACCAGGTCTCAAACTGGGTAAGATATAATAAATCTTGTTGGCTACAGATTCTTCATGACTTATTATTACATGCTATTTATTCATATGGCATGAGTGTAGGTTTTATTATAAAGTTCAAGCAAACCCAAAAAGTTAAGTTTTTACCTGCTTTTACCTGCTCAACCATAAAACAAAAATGTCATCCTTGGGATCTGACTGGCAGGACAGAAAAAAACTATCTATCACATCACAAGGCTTGTCTAATCAGTGGGCAGATTTCTTGATAGAACCAAAAGAGAACAGTATTTTTTAAAGGTGGTGAAATGAACTGGGAGTATAAATGTGGGCTATATCTGTCCCTGGATGCTTCCTGTATTCTCTTTTCTCCTCTTCTTGCCCGCTATGATATTACCTACATTGCTTTGATATGTCTCTGACCCCATGATGGCCTGACACTTGTGCAGCCATAAGTCAAAATAAAAAGCTATGTTTCCTTCAGTTCTTTCTGTCAGACAGTAGGCAAGTCACAGTGACAAGAATAGAAACTAATGTAACGGGGAAAGCTGGCCTCCCCATGCTGACAGCATCCATGGGTAAGAGCTAAAGAATTATACAGATGCTAGTGACAGAGAAAGTAAAATAGAGGGAGCATTTGTGAGTCCCAGGTCTCCTATTCTTCATGTAGAGGATACTTCCCTGGAGTCAAAGCTCGGCCTCTCAGTCCATCTTCTGAAAATCTGCTTTTCATAAGAAATTCTCCTGTCTCCTATAGCTAGCTCAAAATGATCTCACGACTTAAACCTAAGGGAACCATTTTTCACACAGATAGAACAAAAACAGAACACACCAGCTCTCCAAAGTAAATAAAATCCAAAGTCAGATGTCAACAAAGCAATAATACTTGAGGAGGCTGCTTACTTCACACACACACACACACACACACACACAGAGAGAGAGAGAGAGAGAGAGAGAGAGAGAGAGAGAGAGAGAGAACCACATTATACATATCTGAAGCTATGGTTGAAACTCTTCCTGTGTAAGGCCAGACTCCTATCCCCTCATCTGCCATTCCTCTCTAGATGCTGGCCTCCCAGGAGAATCTACAAGGATGCTGTGCAGTATGTGTTTCAGGTTCTTCTTTATTATAGTTTGGAGATGGTCTTAGTGTGTGCCCTTTCCCCCAGCCAGGTTGTGCTGAAATTGAATCTCCACTGTGAGGGATTAGGACAGGTGTTTAGGGGAGGGGCCTATGGTGAGTGATCTGGTCCAGATCAGGTCATCAGGGCAATATCCATGACTGAATACTGATAGTTTTATAAAGGAGGTAGGAAGAATGGGCATATAAAAATACACTAGAGGGAGTATAGGTGTGTGTGTGTGTGTGTGTGTGTGTGTGTATGTGTGTATGCACGAGTGCTTCTTGGCTATTGCCAGGTTATATGTCCTGCACACCTCAGGACTTTTGCCAGCAAAACAACCATCACCATACATGGGGCCTTGGCCTTTTAGTTCCAGAACTGTCAACCAAATTGAATCTCTTTCCTTTGGAGCTACTCATGCTCAGACATTTTGTTATGATAGCACAAAGCAGATGAAGGCACCACTCTAGACCACGAACTCTTTGGTGTCAGAGATAAGGACTTTATTCATTTTGCCACCAGTATTAATCGAGCACCCATGCACTCCCAGGAAGATGGCAAGATGGCTGGACATCATTGAATAGGGAACAAGGTGGAAAGAGGACATGACTTCACTATGAATGCATTCTGATAAGAAGAAAGGTGAAAAGCTAACATGCAGTTCCTACCCACCACACATGCCGTGAAGAGACGAAGCCTGGGGGTCTGTGTCAGCAGGTCAAGAATGCTTCCCTGGCTGTTGAGAGACAGGGCCTAGGTCTATGAGCAGGAGAAGATCCCAAGTAGAAGTATCATGGTCACATCCCTTGAGGTAAGTAGGTGTCAGGAACACCAAGTCTGGCCTACTAAGTGAGGGGCCTGGGTCTGTAGGGAGGCATCTGGAGCACAGAACCCAAACAGACCAGGCTGGAGCAGAGTGGCCATGGAAACGCAGATGACAGGAGAGGCACAGGCAAGAGGATGAAAGTGATCAGGGCAATCTGAAAGGAGGGAGACCAAGGCTGACTTATCTCTGCACACAAGACCACTGCCAAGAGCACAATGACGTGGACCCTCATGGCGGGGTCCTTCCAGGCACGGTCATCTCCTGAGTCCTTGATGCCTAGCTCCCTGGCCAGGGTATGCTGTCAACTGTCTCCTCAGAACTCATGCCTAACTCCCCACTTCTTTTGACAGACCTCTTTTGGTTCAAAGCAGGGATTCCAGGATTGAAAAGCAGGAGGAGAGAACGGCTGCACTCCCATCAATCAGAAAATCTTGTTTCTTTTTTTTAAAAAAAATTGTAACTGAGAGAACAGATCAGGGAGCAATGTGAATCTCCTGATAATGAGGAAACAAACTGAAGAAAACAGCAAGCCGAGCAGACAGAAGGCAAAGGCAGAGACAGGTAGCTCACGTCCAGCTCCAGGCTCCCAGCGAGCACATTACCTTGTATTTCACATTAACATCCTATTAACATTTCATGAGTGCATCAATATTTAATGAGGACGTGATCCGCATACACAGGGTAGAATTACTGCAGCCAATAAACGCTCAGGAAACATTTCCAAGGCACGGTTTATTAGTAGGCACTAAATTAAGCAGTAATCTAAGTAATCAATATGTAAATCACTCGGAGAAGCCCTTCTTTTTCTTCAATGCATCATCTATGTTCTCATATTTACCTGCCCCAGGAAAAACAAACCTTCATTCCCGATTCTTGTAGTCAAGGCAGGCAGAGTCTTTAAAGTTCCTTGTTCGAGTGTTAAGGTAGGAAATTTTACCAGAATAATTTAGAAATTATTATCACAATTATTACTAATGAGGTTTTAGCACAGTGAGAGAACCTACGGGGAAGTAGCTTTCATTTTTTAAACACACTTCTATAACTAGACCCAGCTTCAATATTTTGAAATAAGCCGCATCTGCCTGAGTCAGTTAGAAAGCTCCATTTGGAAATATCAGTGCACACTTTTTCATCTTTATTTTCTCCTTTACTGTTAAATTATACTCTGGGACTGTGTCTTAGTTAGGCTTTCTACTGCTGTGATGAAACACCATGGGGACGAAAGGGTTTATTTTGTTTATTCGTCCCTCATTATCCAATGCAGTCAGGACAGGAACTTGGAAGTGGGAGCGGATGCACAGGCCATGGAGGGGAGCTCTTCACTCGCTTGTTTCTTGTGGCTTGCTTCTTATAGCACCAAAGCCCATCAGCCCTGGTGTGGAACTCTCCACAGCAGGCTAGGCCTTCTCATGTTAATCACTAAGGACATATCAGTTAGGTATGGCGGCACATGCCTTTGATCCCAGCACTTGGAAGACAGAGGTTGGAAAATCTCTAAATTCAAGGCTAGCCTGGTTTACAGAGGAGCTCCAGCCAGAGCTGCACAGAGAAACGCTTTTCAGAAAAACAGATAAAACCAAATAAATCTACACTGGAGTGTTAGGGAGACACTCCTTCAGTTGAAGCTCTTTTTTCTCAGACAACTCTAGTTTCTGTCAAGTTGACTTAAAACTAGACAGCACAGACAGAAACCAAAATTAAAGTCTAAATGTTTTACTTACTTTAGTTTTCATTATGTGGGAGGGGGTGCATTAAGTGAACATGAGTGCAATGCTCAAGAAGGCCAGAAGAGGGCACTAGATTCCCCAGAAGTGGAGTTGTAGGAAGCCGTGAGGCACCTAAGTGGATGCTGGGAACTGAACTCAGGCCCTCTGCAAGAGTGGGGTTAGCTTCCAAAAAGTGAAAGCTTAAAAATCACAGTTATGGACTATCTCAGAATATGTCACATACCAAAAAAAAGTTACAATTGTCTGTATGTTTTACAAATAAGAACACTGGATACCTGTTTAATATTAAATGAACTTTATACAATATATAATATTTTGTAGTTTACAGACTGTCTTTCCTGTTGTCTATCAACTGGTCCCCAACATGTCCACAGGACTAATGAATGTGTTAACTTATAATATCCTCTCAAGACTGTCGGGATGACAGCAAGACGTGAGTTCTCAGATCATAGCTAGCCTCTGTTCAGCATGGAGTTCAGTTTTTAAAAGTGCTAACTGGGTGTGGTAATACAAGCTGCCTGTGATCCCAGCACTCAGAAGCCTTAGGCAGGGGTATTTTGAGTTCAAAGCCTGTGTGGGCTACACAGTTAGACACTATCTCAAACAGCAACATTTTTTTTTCTTTTTAATCTTCCATTATCAAATCTCTCAGCCCCATACACTGGCTTCACACACCTGGAATGAAAAGTGGACTTAGCTCAATTAGGCTAACGGAAGTATCTCTCCCAGCCCCATAAGAATATACACTGAATTCACACACCTGGCATGAAAGGCAGTGGATTTAGCTCATTAGACTAAGAGAAGTTTTGTGTGTGTGTGTGTGTGTGTGTGTGTGTGTGTGTGTGTGTGTGTGTGTCTGTCTGTCTGTCTGTCTCTCTGTCTCTGTATCTCAGTAAAACAGCTCCAGGAACTGCAGTCCCCCTAAAATAGACACGTCTCACTAAGCTGCTGTGGCATCCCAACAGGTTTCCACACACTCCACAACCCCATGGCATGCTGGGAACACCTGATTTTTCCAACCTGTTGCAGATGGGGGTCCATTTGACTTGGTCCTGACTAAAGAAAGGGGCTGTATGCTCACTACCAGGCAGCCTCACAATTCTGACGGACAGGACTGCTCACACATGCCTTTGTTTCCAGAATCCCTTTGCTGATCAGCACTCAGTGTTCAGCCTCTCACACACTTGCTTTCACCACCCATGCCCCCCAGGCTCTAACCACTGCTAAGTACAATAGGTTCAGGGTTCTTGAGGCCAGCCCTGGAGTTATCCCTTTGGCTATTAGTGTCCTTCCTTAATCACCACTGGTTTTTTTTTTTCCCCTCCTACTCTCAATCTTCTTTCTGTTATTTTAACTCTAACTGAAGGTGTGAGAAGGCAGGGTTCTGTTCCCACTGGCCCTGAGGACAGTTTGGAAGGTCTGATTCTGCTGTTTCCAAAGAGGAGGGACTGTCAGTACTACCCGAATCTGACACAGGACCAGGCCAATGGAGCTGCTACTAACCCAAAGGGGCTTGGACAAGACACTGCACCCCCAAGGTCTACAGATCTATTCTACAACACCCACCTTACCGGTATGCTGTGCCTGTGAAGTTACCTTATGGAGTCAGGATTCGTTCTCTCTCTACTTCACTCCACCTTCATATCCCTCTGTGGTCCTTGGCCAGCATCTCGTGCAACACTTTAACCAGCAACTAAACTAAACTCAGAACTCTAAAAAGATTACCTCCCTGGTGACAGGCCTCTGGGGACACATGAAAGCAAGCCGGAAGCCTTCTTGTTCTTCTACTATAAGCGGTCTAGAGATCTGGTTGAGTTCTCACCCACTTACACAGCAAGTGCAGGCAAGGAAGTCTTATGCCCTATTTCTGCCAAAATCCACCCAGAGATACAAGGTGGAGCAGCATAAAGATGAAAAAGGAACCAGAACAAGTCCCCTCATGGCACCCAGCTTCTGGCATTGAAATCCTAATATTAATTATATAAAGCCACACTGAAATACTTACTCTTAGAACTGTTAGTGACATGAAAACATACACACATACACACACATGCACAAATACACATACACACTGTAATCCCATCTTCTGCCCAGATACAGAAACACCTATGTCATCCCATAATAAACCAAGAAGTAAATTAAAATCCTAACTTTCACATACCCCAACACAAGGGTGTTTTTGCAATAATAACAATATCAGCAGACACCGTGGATAATGTTAGATTATGCCTCCATCACCAGATTCCTACAAGGCCAGAGAGGAAGCAACTTGTCCCCTCTAGAAAAGGGTTGGCAGCCAGGCAAGAATTCTTTTCTTCTTACCCTCAGTGAAATAATGATTGGTCCTCAGAAAGTCAAAGACTCAGAAGAACACAGGGTCACCTCATTGAGACTGTACAAAAGGTTAACTGTGATCATGAATCTTAAGCAAGTTCATGGGATTAAACAAACATTCCAAAGTCCTAAAAGGAGAGTTTGAAGCGGGAAAAATAAGAGTTCTGTAATTATAGAAGGTATTCATGCAGGCCAGCGCACCACAGGAAGTCAGAACCTGGGCTGATAGCCTGCTGGAGTCACATGGCCACCAGATCTGCAGGTGAGGGAGTGAGGCTCCAGAGAAAAGACACCTAACAGAAAAAAAAAAAATAGCCTTGAGAATTCAGGCAAGACAGCAACAAAAGATAAGTATCCACCCCAGAGCTGCTCTCCCAGACCTTGCTCCAAGAGCTTTGCCTGGTTACCTCCTTTCACTCACAGGCTACGGAACTGAAGTACGACATCACCCCACTTCACAGATGGGGACACCTGCAAAGAGATGCTCTAGCAACCACAGGAGCTCTTTTTCTGGGTGGTTAACATCTGTGTTTCCGAAACAGGCTTATGACTCAAGGGCAAAGTGGTCTCAAAAGATGAGAGTATACAACACGCGGCTGCTGTGCACACTGTTCACTACAGCAAAACTAGGATGGGTGGGACAAACGCTGTCTCTGACTTAGATGGTTCTCGTCAATTTCCTGTAAGATGTCTTTAGAACAGTCGTTCATAAACTTCAGTGTGTGCCAGATCTGCTGGCAGCCTGGCTTAACAGAGGCTCTGCCTGCTGCCCATGAGATTCCATGGCATTGGGTTAGACTAGAATCCAAGAAAATATGCAAGCCAGGAAAATAAACAATTAACTTTTGAGACACTGCTGGGAATAGGGACTATTAGAAGAACATGTAAGGCATTATAATATAACAATATTTTTAGCAGTATAGTCCTAAAGACAAAGACAAAAACAAAACCTACCTGAGTCTCAATTTGCTATTTAAAATTTACAGGCAACCGTATAGGGCTGAAAGTCTATGGATAAAGCCTATAATGTCCAGACTGAAACTCAAAAAAGTGAGAAACAGCCAAGGTAAGAGTAAGTGTAGCTAACAGCCAGGGCAAGGTGTTCCCAGTGCAGAGTGAATTCATGAGAGGTCAGACTGGTGAAAAAGCAAACGCAGCAAATACACACAGGGAACTGAGATAAATAACAATCTAGACAAATGAGAAAAATGGAATAAAACCCAGTTAATGAGGTAAAAATGCATTTAGCATGGAATTAGGCAGTTGCACATACCAAGGCGTAATAAAGGCCATAAATATAAGATGGCAAGGAATCGACTGGGTAATGGTGTGGTAATTAAAGCCTGGAGGTTCATAATAGACCTCGAATTGAACATTAATCAGCCAAAAAGAAACACTCCCTGCACTCTGGTACAGTGCAACAAAAGCCAGACATGTGGAACACATGAAGCAATCACAGCACTCGCTGTCAGCCCTCCCGTGTGAACAAGGTGTGTGTGGGGGGGGGGGGGTAGGGATAACAGCGCTGATAATGGGAAAAGATGTGTCTGTGTGTGTCCATTGACCCCAACATCAATGAGGAAAGCCAACAAATGGACTCTTCTGACCACCTGAAAGCTAACAGTAACAGCGGCATTGCTGCTTTTCCTCCAGAGAGCTGGGCTTCCATGCTTCTCCATGTCTCCCCTTAGATATGAGTCAAATGGCAACTATTCAATAAATCTTTCCATAACCCCTTCTTCTAAAAATCTACAGTTCTTTCTAGTTCTTTTCCTAGAATACCACTCACGTTCTGTGCCCAGTTGGAATAAAATATATGCACTGGCTTTCTTGATGGGATCAAAGCCTTGACAGGGCTAGCTAGCTCAGCCATGAATTCCTCACACCGGCAGAGCGGCGGGATTAGCAGGCCCTTGCTAACACAGTTACTGAACAAGTGAGTGGCGCCATGGAGAACAGTTCTGGCTGTGCAGGGAAGCAGCAGCCCTGCCATTCACAAGGAACTCCACTATACTCGATCTCTACATGACCTCCCAGAACTTGCTATTTCTGTGCGTTCACTGTATCATAACCACAGTGAGATGTGGCAATCTTCCTATCCTCTGCCTTCCACAGACTGCCTTCTCTTTCACCTGTGGAGCGTGCCTGGGTTGCAGACCTCCAATCTTCCTCTTCATCATGAGCCTGCCTCGGGGCTCTGGTGTCACTTAGCAGGGTACATGTCTACAGACTGGATCCAAGCTCTGAGGCAAAATATTCATGGAAGCCACTGTACTGCCTGTCTGTGTCTGTTGTGTTCCCAGGGGTGCTGTCTCCAGGTAGAAGAAGGACTTCAGAAGCAGGTCCTAACCTGCCTACACTGCAAAGGTATGCACATGCGTATTGAGCTCAAACCTTCTTTGTGGATTGTGAGGAGAGAAACGTTTACATAAGGCTGGAATGTGCGGAGATGTCCTAGCTGTGGGTTTCTGGGAAACACTTGGCCAGTGTTTGCTATAAATGGTCCCTGTAAATGCTGAGTGGGAAGCAGAACAAGACACGAGATGATGGGGAGCCAGCTCCCACGCCAAGGAGGTGTCCCCAACACGTCCCACCTGCTGCCTCCACAGTAGCACCCAACCACCCACAAAGGCTACCATGGGAATCACAGTGAGCGAGGTTGCAGTAGTCACAGTCTGTGACCAGACACTGAGACACTGATCCCCCGCAGGCACTGAAGAAAGTGAAAGGCACTTGTTTCCTAGAAGATGCTTTCCCTGGGCTTTCTTGCCCTCCACACTCACCGGAGAGCACTTAGGCAGCATGGCCCCTGTTCTAGCGGGAAATCGCCCCTGTGCGCACTCTGCTTTCCTGGCCTTTTCGGGTAAATGGTGAAAACACTCAGGAAATTCCTGAGGAATGGGGCTAGTGAGGAGATGTCTCCTAATTCCTCTATAAAGGATGGGAATTTCTGATGCCGGATATGGAGGGGAAGAGCGTGCAGCAGACTAAGGAAATGGATGCCTGTGGCTTTCCCAGGAAGCAACTTAAATGCCCTCAGGAAAGAACCCCACAATCTTCAATCTGCCACACACTGGCATCACAGACAGGTGGTCTGCTTTTGACTCCTGAGAAGTCAAGAAAATTGAGAGTGTAGATACTGAGATACTAGGTAAGCCAAGCTTCTCAGACTCATATACCAAAATGGCTTCAGTGTTTTTCAGATCCTTTCTTTAAAGACTCACCAAAAATAAATACATTTATTAAAAAAAAAAAAGGAAAAATTCAAAATTGTGGTTAAGCCTGCCACCATGGCAAAGGGGTCACACTGCCCGATGGGCACCTGTTTATTCAGCACAAGATATGGGATTTGGTGTTTCCCACAGGCCTGAGGTCAGGTCCTGCCCCCACCGACACTCCTCACATGTGCAGCTCACCAGAGCCTAGGGAGAGCATTCTCCCACAGCAGTTACATGCTGCTAATGCCTTGCCACTCATGCCTCAGCCATGGGAGAGCCTCGCCTGCTCGTCAAGGCCCATTCCCTCTTCCATGCTTGTGCAAGTGTCCTGTGGTACAGGAGCATCACAGTTCAAAAGCTAAAAGATCGGCCAGGCTACTTCCCTGTTGTTGGTAATAGCAACTTTATAGACAGATGCTCTAAGGGTTAATCATGCTTGTCAGCTTGGCCAGAATCAACTAAGAAACAAGCTACTGAGCACATCGGTGTGGGAGTTTCTTAAGTTAACTGAAGTGGAAACACCTACCCTAAATCTGGGCACCGTTCTCCAGTGGCAGTCCAGACAAGAAGTCCAAGGGAAACACTTCTGTTCTTTGCCCTCTTGTCGTGGTACCTCACTGGCAGGTTCATCTACTCTGCTGTTACTGCTTCTGCTGCTTCTCCTTTACTGGTCATAACCCAGTTTCTCTGGGCTCCACACTTGGACTGAAGACCAGCGGGAAGATGTTTAAAAATACGTGAAAATACTGCCCATGATCTATGATTTTATATTAAAGTTTAGAGTCTTGCATTGTATTAATGCAGAACGAAATGGGATTAAAAATTAGGGTTAATATAAAAATAAAATTACCTGGCAAGGTCACACACTCCTAGGTATAACAGGTCTGTCTACTGCATAGTTCCTAAGGTAGGAGAGCTACTTCTAACTAATATAATGCGATTTGGGGCACTATTACCATCTAAATTTGATAGCACCAATACAAAATGACTTCTGATTTGTCAGGCAGGTGGTGATACTGGCTGGCCTAGTATTATATGGTCACATGAATACAATTCAAAAATGGAAATCAGCAATGAGTCACCCAAGTATGAGCTGCCAGCATATCTGGGGCAAGGTCACCTTGCAGCACGCTCTCTCTTTGGTCCCCATGCCAAGACAGACACAGGCCAGAAGGGCAGTGCAGCCAGGAGAATACTGTTTCTACTGCTCCCTTCCTGAGGGTGAATTCCACCAGGAGGCACGACACCAGAACTTTCTGGAAGGGCCCTGCCACTGATTTGGTTTGGGCACTCATTTATAAACAATATAAACAAGAGCTAAGTTCCTGCTCTGGGCTGCAATGGTGACACTGGCAGCTGAGATCCTCTCTCCCATGGGGCTTCCAGGTTCCTGAGGGCTACCAGGAAATGGAATGAACAATAAATATTAATACTGGGGGGGGAGGGTGCATCAGGCTTGTAGAGGAGGAGTGGACAGAAAGCGAAGGGGTGGAAATTCTATGGAAGTCTCTGACAGCAGAGGAAGTGGGGGAGTGTAACCTCCATGTTTAACTAACAGATGTCCAAGAGAAAAAGTCAGAATGAAACAGGGCACAGCCAGTGGTACCCACAAGGTCGGCAAGCATGCTATAGAGAGGACTGTGCCTCCCCATCATATCTAGCAGCCCTAAGACTCTGAGCACATGACTACATCTGAAGAAAAGACTAGTGAGGCCTGGGGGAGGCAGAGGCAGGCGGATCTCTGTGAGTTCAAGGCCAGCCTGGTCTATAAGAGCTAGTTCCAGGTCAGGCTCCAAAGCTACAGAGAAACCCTGTCTCAAAAAACAAAACAAAAAACAAACAAACAAAAAAGACTAGTGAACAAGCAATCGAGAGGGGTGAGGGCAAGAGCTTGAGCGTGAGACATTAGTCCTGGTGCTCTTACAAGGCCCGACACTGGGATGGACCTTCCCTGAGGGATGACTATGCAGAGAAGCAACAAGAGGGCAACTATCTATACACCAGTAACAGAGAGGGACCTCAGGAGAAACTACCCCTGTTGACACCTTGATCCTACCCTACCAACCTCGGAGCTGTGAGGAAACAAATCCCTGTAGTTTAAGCCATCCAGCCTGGGATTATTTAGTTGTGTGAGCTCCAACTGATGAATACAAAGTAGCAGTGTCTGGAGTTGAGTGGGACAGAAGCAGAGGACACAAAATCAGAGCCACGAAATGTTGCTGTGACCCCTAACATCCCCCATCAGAGGGAGGAGGGAAGACTCAGGAAGTAACTAAACCTCAGGCTACTGGGAAAGGTGAAAGACAAGAATCCTGTCACCTACGATGGCAGGAGGGAACAACTGCAAAGAAAGGGGATTCTGACCAGTCCAGATGTCTGCACATCATGCAGACAGCTCCTGGGCTGCAGCTTCCATGAGTCATTCCCCATGTAGGGATGAGCTTCTTGGTGATACAGTTGCCTCTGAGTGCCATCAGTGCTCCTGTAGATAACCAATCACCCCTATTCCTATAAACAACTCCAAGCTTACCACATCGGACTTTAGCAGAGTCTATGCTGGTATCGGTTCCCCACCTTGGGTGAGTAGACTCCCCAAGGGTCTATTGTACTCCCCAAGGAAAGGCACAGAATAAATGTAAGCAAGATGTAAGTAGTGGGTGTCCTAGACGGTACTTTGCATCAGAAGGGAACCACTTAGGGTTGTGACAGGGCAGGGATCCTTTGGCCAAGCTTGGAAGGATGTCAAGGTATCTTGACAGTGTGATTAACATAGCGAGAGCAGATGAGGGGAGGGAAGCTGGTAGCAGCTAGAGCCGGCTAGTGGGTTGTTAACAGGACTGTAGGACAGAGAGCTGACAGGATGCATTATTTTAGCAGTGTGTGTGTGTGTGTGTGTGTGTGTGTGTGTGTGTGTCTAAATGCAGGCTGTGAACACTGTCTGAGAGTAAAGTCAACAGGCCTTGCTGGTGATGTTCAGCTTACACTCCTCATTGCAATGAAGAATAACCTTAAGCCCAAGATTTCCAAGTCACTGAGAAAGTAGAGCAAAGCAAAGCACATCCACTTCCAGGACACAAGTGCCAAGGAGGTTTAGCTAAGCCAAAATCCTGCAGGAGGAACAGCTTCTACAATTTCACCATAGGAAAAAAAAAGAGAGAGAGAGAAGAAAAATTAAAGCCCAAAGAAAGGAATAAAAGCAGGAGTAGAAATCTATGAAATTGAAAGCAAAATCAGTAGAGAAACCAAGGAAATCAAGTCGACTCTTAGTTACAATCAGGAACAATTTTAACATACTAAGGGAAGGAACAAAGATATAAAGCTAATTATGACAGTGAATGTGAAAAAGGAGCCAGTGCTGCAGAATGCGTGGACTTAATAACCAATTCCCACAGACAGCTCTATGCTCACACAGTCTATGTTCTGACGATTTAGAGGAAAGGACTAATTCCTTGAATGACACAATGCGCCAAAACAGATCATCCAGGTACTTCCAGGTCTATTAAAGGAATTGAATCAATAACTAATAACCTCCCTAACCATAAAGTATCAGGCACAGATGGTTTCATGGGTGAATTTTATCAAACAGCTTAGGAATGATATGAACTGATTCCCTACAATTTATTCCAGAGGACAGAAGCAAATGACTCCTTCCTAAACTCTCCTGAGAGGCCAGGTCACCCCAACACCAAGGCCAAAGGCATGGCAAAGAAGAGACCAACAAATCTTTTAACATACATGCAAAATTTCCCCAGGAACATTTAACACAGAGAGCTAGGAACTCAATGCTCACATAGACAGCTGCATGCATATATTCATAATGGTTTTATTCATAATTGTCCAAACTACAAATGAATCATGTTTGTCAATGAGTAAACAGTAAAACAAACTGTATCATGGATCCATTGAACACTACTTATAAAAAAAAACAAAAGAGAACATTCTTGTTACAGAGAACCTGCACCTTTAGAGACCTGTGCCCAGTGCAGAAATCTAGCCCCAACACTAAATGTGCACGACTCCATCTATGTAACATTCCTTTTTTTCTTTTCTTTTATTTTTTTTTAAATTTATTTATTTATTAAAGATTTCTGTCTCTTCCCCGCCACCACCTCCCATTTCCCTCCCCCTCCCCCAATTAAGTCCCCCCCCCCTCCTCAGCTCGAAAAGCAATCAGGGTTCCCTGTCCTGTGGGGAGTCCAAGGAACCCCCACCTCCATCCAGGTCTAGTAAGTTGAGCATCCAAACTGCCTAGGCTCCCACAAAGCCAGTGCGTGCAGTAGGATCAGAAACCCATTGCCATTGTTCTTGAGTTCTCAGTAGTCCTCATTGTCCGCTATGTTCAGAGGGTCCAGTTTTATCCCATGCTTTTTCAGACCCAGGCCAGCTGGCCTTGGTGAGTTCCAGTAGAACAACCCCATTGTCTCATTGTGTGGGTGCACCCCTTGCGGTCCTGAGTTCCTTTAAAATCACAAAATCACAGATATGGGGACCATGTTGGTGATTGTGATCGCCACAATAAAGAAAAAGCAGTGGGGAAGAAGGGAACGGTTAAAGCGGTATAGCATGAGGGGGAAACAGCTCACCACTCCTGACTTTTGTGGTGATGCCAATTATATGCAAAGTGCATGCTATACAATGTACAGCGCAATGACATTGTATCAATAAAAAAACTACAAAACATTAAGTAGACTCTAACTATGAATAAAAAGAATTACACATCACAATTGAAAATCAATTGATACAAACCAGAGCATTAACAAGTTCAAGATCTACTAATACCAATAAAAAAAAAGCACTGAACAACATACAGCACCCATCCAATGACAAAACTCTCATGAAATTAAAACAGGAGGAAATTTTATCAGTTTTATAAAGAACATCTATAAGAAAACAACAACAGCTAACATCATACATAAAGGTGGGACATTCATCACCTTTTCCTCAAGACTAGATACAATACCCCCCCCCCACACACACACTCCTATTCACTATCTTATTGGTAGCCGTAGGTAACTAAATAAGGTAATAATAAGAAAAACTGCCTCAGATTGGGAAGGAACAAACAATCTTGTTGCACTTGTTTGCAGATGACATGATTTCTCAAAGCAAAACTCCCTATAACTGTTAAGCAATTCCAGCAGGGGCTCAGGATAGTAATTATTCTATAGCCATTATTCTATAGCCATTAAAAACTGTCCCCAACTGCAGAGGCCATCAACAGAAATAACAAAAAGTCAGGAAGGACTGTAGCTCCCCTATCTCTCTATGAAACCTTTCCCTCTCCAAGAAAGAAGCAGGAGTGGGTTTTTACTCTGAGCTCCTGCACTGCAACTACAATACAGGGCAGCAATGGATGCCGTGCAGAAGGAAGAAGCTACAAGCCCCAAGAGAGCTCTCTGCACAGGCCACACAGATGGACATGCACTTGAAGGAAGGGGTTCATAATCACAGCAGAAAGAAGCAGGGCTTGTCACAAAGGAGGGATCCAACAAACCTTTAGTTACATCACCAAGTAAAAAAACAAAGCAGACAACATGGAGGAAAGATGTGAAGAACTAAGAACCCAACTGGGCTTGAGGCAGAAAAACCACAGCAGCCCCTGAGAGGCAGCAGCTAATGCCAATAGGGCCAGAAGGGTGGCAGCCACACATAGACCTTCTATAGCTTCAAATTCACAACAGACTTAAATTTGTAATGTGCCAAGAACATCTTTTTTTTTTCCAGCAAACACACCAATAATTTAAAGTCTACTGCTTCTGTTTGTTGCTGTAAGTTTAACCCAGGGCCTCCCACTTGGTAAAGGTATATAAGCACCATGCGAGGCATTCCCAGGGCTTTAAAGTTGACTAGAAGACACTGCATAAATCAGTGAAAAACTTTGAAACTGTATCTCAGCTTGGTCTGGAACTAAGAAAAACTAAATCAGAGACATAGCCATGTTGCAACAGAACTCCTGACATTTCAGACACTGAGAGGAGGGAGCAGGAAAGCAGGTGGGGCAGCAGGTGGCAGGTGGTCTAGGGAGGCCATATATCCATTGCATCCATCGGTGCATCCCTGCGTGTCTGCCCTCCGTCCCCAAGGACCAGTCCTCTGAAATAAGCCAGGCCCATGTTTAACAATAATCTCATCCTAAGGACTGAAGCATTCCATTCAAAGCTTTGGCTTTGGAAGTCAGAATTTGTGCTTTCCAGCCCAATTAGTAAATCTAATCACATGCATTCACACTCTCAAGGGGTCCCGATTGTTTGGCAGTAACAGCTTGCGGATTCACAATCAACGGAATTAATGCTGCTATTTTTAGGCTTGAAAAAAAAAAAAACCCTGTACATAAAAACAAGCCTCCAAGCTATGGACCTTGGTCAGAGAAAGAATAAAATAAGAAAATAAACGGCAAAATAAAGTGTTTACATGAATTATTAGACAAAGAATCATTTTGTAAAGCCCCTGCAAGGCTCTGCCAAGGGGTCCTTGCTATTCTAAGCTGAATCTTTTCTCCACATCACCTAGAAGGAAAATGTCACTCAAATAAAAAAGGTTCCTTTACACAAAACCGTGTGTTTAAGTGGCAACATATAATTTTATTTTAAAAAAAATTAGGAGCAATTGCTGCTGAAGCTACTTCGGGGACAAGGGGAGGGGAAGATCTGTCAGTGCTATGGGAACGAAAAAATGATGTTCCAGCAAGCTGTATTCCAATCATTTGCTTCATAGTTAAGTTTAATTACATATTACACACTGTCCTGTAATTATGCTGCTTGGAAAACTGCCAATTTCCCCCTTTGAAATGTGAAAAGTTCCTTAATTTACTTTGAAGAGTCAGCATCGCCCCCACCCGCACCCGCCTGAGCACAGGCACGCGGCCTACGGGCCTACAACACTAGATCCCGCTTCCCTGCAGGATGGGCTGGTGGACAGCAGCTAGCTTCGTTCTCTATTTCTTAGAGCCACCAGGTGCCTGATGGTGCTCACAGCTCCAGAACACAAGCCAGAAATTTTACAGAGTGGACAATGTTTTCTTTCCTTTCAAATTTACAGCAGGAGAAACTGTGAGGCACAATCACTCCCAGTCCCCTTTTCGCCTCACAAGAGCCTGGCGTTAAGTCCTTTATTCTCAGAAAAGGAATGAACAGACAGGACAAAATGAAGTCCTGGTCTCAGGGCGTTGCCTAGGTTGGAGAAGTGCAAACAGGGAAGGCAGAGAATCTATCTGAGCAGTGACAAAGGGCACAGCCAGTGCAATCATACGAAGACCCCCCGGGTACCAGCAACAGGCTGAGAAGTTCAGTCAGCTGGAGAGGATTCTTATCAATGGCCACCAAGATACACAACACAGAAGTACCAAGAAGACACAGAAAGAAAGAAGCCAAACAGAATAGATTAGGGAGTCTAGGTGACTCATTAACAGAGGGAGAATAAGAACTGCTTCCAGGGAAATCAAATTCTCTTTCCTCAGACAATACCGGACTAATGGGGCAAAGAGCATCTGAAGGTTCACCTGAAGTATGCCTGAAAGTGCCACATAAATCTCCTAGCCCACATTAACCAGATGTAACTGGTGCAGTATGTGAATTCTCAGAAAACTAAAAATAAATTACTATATGACCCCCTACCCACATGGCATACGCCCAAGGGACTCAGCATCGTATTCCACAGATGCTCGCTTGGCCATCTTCATTGCTGCCCTATTCACAATTGCCAGAAAAGAAAGCAACCCAAATGCCCTTCAGCAGGTGCATGCTAACAAAAATGGGATACATAAGCACAACAGGATGCTATCCCACTGCAGAGAAAAATGAAGACCACACACTTGGATCACTCTACTTGGATTTGACCTGAAAGCATCTTTCTTATGGTCAGACTTGCCAAAAGAGGGTAGAAGTTAAGTAGTCCTACCAAGATGCAACACCTAAAAACCACAACAATGCCAGGTCGAGATAAAGGTACAAGTAGTGGCACTCCCAAGTTAGTGCCAACCAACAGTTGTCTAATTTTATTTCAGGCTCACCCAACATAAGGGAAACCTAAGCAGCTTCCCAGGGCTAGACTGCAGAAAAGAATCTACTACAATCTCTTTGCTAGACCAGCATAATCCTAACTACATTCTAAACCTTAGCTATATACTCCGAGATAAATGTCACCATCACACTCATCCAAGAAGCTCACTCTGCAGCACATGGAAACCATCACTGAAAACCTCAACTGGACTGAGTGCAGAGATCAATGGATCATGGGGAGCCCAGCCCCAATAGATGTATGCCCACCACAGCTCCTGCTCTATAGCTCAGGGAACATCCTGGAAGCCAAGGCAGAAGGATTGCAAGAGGCAGACTATCAAGATGTCTGCTGTGAAACTGTATTGTTCATTGACTGATTGCATCAATCGCTACATTGTGTTCAGATGAGGTTTCCTGTGATGGTTCCCATGTGTTGTAGAGTAAAGCCTCTTTGATGAGGGGGACAGCTACATTTTGTGTTTTATACATGTAAGTGTATATTCATATAGGTTTATGCACACACATTTATATGTAACAATAATCAAAGAAAATAAGCTATTAATTTGAGGGAGAGGAATATAGGAGAGGCTGGAGGGGGAAAGGAGAAGTGGTTATCATATTTTAATAAGAATACATTTAAAAATCATAAATTTTAAAAATTTAGCTCTGGTATATCTCTAGCTCTGTGACCCTGGGCAGGCTCTCTCTGTGTGTCAGTTCCCTCAAGCATAAATAAGGAAAGTACCAACTGCAGAACAGTATGGTGAGCAATTAATGAAGACCTTGCCTTTACCTCCCCGCAAGCTCAGTTATAAGTACATGCTCGCTGTAATAACTGTGCAGGAGCTCTCCGGCACTGCTAGGAGGAAACTTGACGAGAGCATCCCTGCTAAACTGAGGTGAGCCTCTATTGACAAAGCAGAGGGATATGTAGATAGAAGATAAGGTACAGAGTCACCCGGTCATCCTGCACTGAGGAGGGGATCACAATGTTTTCCAAGACCCCAGAAGTGACACTTCTCATCTTTCTCATCCAGAGCACTCTGAGGTTTCTGTTTCAGTAGCCTCAGATCAGTATCCAACTACCTAGCCTCTCTCATCTTTCTCTTCTGTGCTTCTTCCTCCATCCCTCCCTTATTCACCTTCATTTATTTGGGTTTTTGAGACAGTGTCACTAGCGGAGACCAGCCTTGAACTTGATCCACCGCTTCGTCCTCCCAAGTACTAGGATAGCAGGGATTTGCCACCATTCCTAGCCCTGCCGACTAAAAAGTATTACTAGGGGGATACAGTGGAAAAATTCCACTTAATGGATTTTTAAATATAGATATACTTTACATAGTTCATTTCTGGAAAATATGCCTCTAATGAAAAGTACCTTGAGAAACCCATTCTTAATTTGAGATATACATCGTTCCTCACTATCTCATACTTAACACACTATCAATATTTTTGTTCTGATTTGGCATAATATTATAAACATATATATGCACTGGCCTGCAATTATGTGAAACTAGTATAATTAATCTTATTTTTAAAAGCATTTCTATATTCCTCATCAGGAAATTCAATATCGTCTACTATAGTCACCTAGTGTCCCATGATATTGCAGTGGATAAAATGCTAGTCATAAACTAGGAAGTATGATAAAGCAAGAATTGCAGGGTACTCCACCAAATTGCATACATTAATTATGCAAATTGTTTTCATAGACCAATTATACCTCGATTAAAAAAAAGGATTGCAGGTTATGTAAAGAACAAACCAGTGCCAGTGTTAACTTTTCATTTTGATCCTGGAAGCCTCCAGATCTTATAAATCCTGTTGAGTAACACCTTTGTTGGTGAGAGTCTATAAATCAGTGAGGGAGCAGCTTCATTAGGGAACCATATTTACGATACAGCCCCACAAGAACTGAGGCGGAACATCGAGTTAGGTCTGCTTTATTCCACACTGACCAATTGCCACCTGGTTTCTTTAGAAAGTCGGGTCATTGTCTAAAGTCAGGTCACAGGAGGAAGTCCTCAATGTTAGTCCTCTGATATAGCTAAACAAGATACGTCCAAAAGTTGTGAAAATTGACGTGTTCCACATAGTGTGAAAAACCTCACACTATCAAAGAGAGCTTCTACGACTTATTAGAGGGTTCCCAGTACTGTGTACGTCTAAAACCCCCTAAGGAGGCAAGGAATTTCCCAAATGGAAAGCAATTATTACTATTTGTGTGTGTGTGTGTGTGTGTGTGTGTGTGTGTGTGTGTGTGTGTGTGATTATTTCTTCTGTATAAGAGCCAAATCTTAGCTTTTATCCTTACCACCACATCTACTGCGCATGACACCATGTCTGCTTGGTGTTTGATAACATTTGTGAATGAGACAATGAATGAATGATTGTAACACTCAAAAAAAATAATTTAGTGCATTTTCTTCAACTTTCTTTTAGCATCTAAGGAAATATGCCTTACCCTGCCCCTCATACCTTTTATATTCTCTGATAATATACAAGCAACCATAGAAGAATCACACTTGCGTGCATTTAGCTTTGATTGTTGCGCATTTAAAACTCATCTAGTTTCTGTAAGGGTCGGTCTCATGCCTGAAAACAGGTTCTGAATATCTGGATTGCTTCTTAGTGTCACTTTTCATGTCACTGCTTTGAAACAACAGATCAATCAAGAATTCTCTGCTAAGACACTTTTACTGGGCGCTCTTGTTCCTTGAAATAACACTGTTTGGTGTTAATCAAATGTTTGATAATATGATGAAAGATTCATATCTGAAATCGTGGTGATTTCACTCCACACTCAGTGAGATGCTCAGGTCTGTAATTCCTCCTTGGGTCTGTGCCCACCCAACTGTGGGGTAATTCAATTACATCTGCAACTTCCACTAGAACACAGTTACTATGGTTTTATTCAAGTATTACATAAGAAACCTAGCCACCCATCAAGAAATTCATGTGGCAAACAATATCTTTAGAAGTATGAAGGCCATGAATTTCAGATGAGGACAAAAAATAAAGCTAAGAAAATTCTGTTCTTTTTTCCTTAAGAAAGTTTTTCATGCACTACATTTTGATTATATTATGTCCCTTTCCTAACTCCTCCTAGATATTTTCTACCTCCCTACACACTCAATTTCATGTTCCTTCTTTATTTCTTAAAAAGAGAAAACAAAAATGAAACAAAGAGTAAGACAACAAAAATATACCCAAACAAAATGAAACAAAAAGCATATAAAAACAAACAAACAAACAAACATGGACTCTATTTTGCATTGGCAAACAAGTTCTTTAACTGCTTGATTAATAAGGAAATATTGGAAGGTACTAGGCACTAGACAGTGGGCCAATAGTTGGAAATGTAAATGAACTTCAGTGTCTGCTCACACAGTTTATTTCAGTCAATTCCAGGAGACACGAAGCACAGGTAAATATATTTAAAGCTATAAAAGGTCACAGGAATTCGATTTGAGTGTCCAAGGAGCAGGGTCAATAATATCCTCCAGGAAGAAGGCCAGGGGTTATCTAAAGACAAGTTTTGCTTAGAGAGCTGTCCATCAGGCAGAGGGCATGAAACATTCAAACATAAGGGTGTCACAAATGCTCAGGCAGAATTTATAACTGCCTGGTTAACATGTGGACTGCCATAATTTTGTTTTGACAAAGGGTTAGTTAGGTGGTAGCTCAGAGGACAGAGAGAAAGGGATGGGTAGTGAGAGACAAAGGCACAGGGATGGTCTCGAAGGAGAGTTTAGCAGTCAGACAGATGCACGGACTAGAGAGGGTGCGCATCCTTAAGAGGTGGAACACAAGGAACGCCAGGTCCTATGGGTTTCAGCTCCGCACCTCAAGCTCACTGTCTGCCTCACAGAAACACTCAGGTAGATGGTCAAAAGGCACAGATCAGGAAAAGGACAAAAAATTGGGGGTAGGGAGCTCTAAGTGGCCAAAGTCAGCACTGTCACCTAGGTCCCTCAAGCCCAACGTCCACCTCTTCTTTGGATAGCCAAATTTACTTTATCTGCAACCAAACTGCTTCTCCCCACTGGCACCTTAAGTCAGGTTAACATCACTTGTCTACAATTTCTTAACTTCCTAAGCCCCCTTTCTACAGCATATCTGTGGCCCTAGCTCCTATTCCCCACCCCAGCTTCTTCACCAGCCTCTAGCCTCTATTTCTCATGTTTTGAGCAAGAAAGTGCTTTTCCTAAAATCATCATCTCTGCTTAATTAATTCCCTTGAGAAAATGTTTAGGTTTATTGTTTAGAAATTGTTATATCTGCTTGGAAATGAAGTTTAGGTCCGAAAAAGCACGTTAATATAGTTTCAAAGGTCTCTAAGGACGTGTCTCCAATTTGCCCATTGGGCTAGGGCCGCCCGTTCCACTCCCATCTCACCTGTGCTATCTTGGTGTTCACTGGCTTCCTGAACAAAGCACACACCATCACACCCCCTCTCATTTCCCCTTTATTTGACAGACCCACCTCTGTCTTCCCTTCATACCAGTATGATGGTTAATATTGTCATTTTGACAGAATGCTGAATCACACCAAGAGGTTTGGAAGGATTCCCTTGACTAGATTAGCTGAGGAGGGATGTCTACACTAAAACTGGGCAGCACCATTACCTAGTCTGGCTAAAATAGAAGAAGCTAGCTGTTGACAATCACTTCCTTTTCTTGACTACAGCAATGTGACCATCTGCCTCAAGTTCCTCCTACTACAACATGCTTGTCATGATGGACCATAGTCAATGGCACTGTGAACTGAAATAAACCCTTCCTCCATCAAACTGCTCTTGTCAAGATATTTTATCACAGCAAGCTGGAAAGTAACTGAAACACCCAGCTAATACCATGCAGTAGCTTGAATGAGAACGGCCCCTAAAGGCTCATATATTTGAATGTTTGGTTCCCAGACAGTAGAACTATTTGAGAAGGATTAGGAAGCATGGCCTTACTGGAGGCAGTGCATCACTGAGAGTAAGCTTTGAGGTTTCAACAGCTCACACCAGACCCAGTCACACTCACGCTCTGCCTGCTGCATGCGGATCAGGATGTAAGGCTCTCGGTTACTGATCCTGCACCATGTCTGTCCACTTTCCACCTTAATGATCGTGGACCAACCCTAAGTATCAACAGAAGGGCAAAGGGAAGGAAGGTCTGCAAAGTGATGGGCGTACACATGCAGGTGACCAAGGTTGCTAAGACAAAGGCAGGGACCTAGGGCAGAAGGCAAGACAACACCTAAGACCAAAATGATCATGGAAACGAGAGAAGAGAAATGTCAAAAACAAAGGGAATAATGGTGGGGGTGGGGAAAAGAGGAAGAACACACTTTCCCTCCTTCCCCATATTTTCTCTTGATTATTTTTGAAACACAGTTTCTCTAAGTAACTGTCCTCACTGTCCTGGAACTCACTCTGTAGACCAGGCTGACATCAAACTCACAGAGACCCACCTGCCTCTACCTATACCTCATCAGTTCTGGAATTAAAGGTGTGCACCACCATATTCGGTGCACACTTTCTCTGAGTGAGAAAGAGCATGAATGGCAAGGCTATATTCAAGTGAAGAAGTTGAATCTATCAAATAATACACCTAATAAATGAATAGCTGAATACATACTGGAGCTTTACCTTGTTAAAAAAAAAAAAGGAGTGGATTTTATTTAAAATAAAAGCTTAACAAAGAATCCAGAGGTGGTAGATGACTTAAGGGAAATAACGTTTTCTGGACACAGCAAGGCAGATGTGCCGTGAACTCACAGAGATTGTGTCTGCATGCCTAAGAGCTGTGTGAGCTAAAACCAGATGAAATCCTTCCCTTAGCTGGGTATTATTGGCAATGGATAGCTGGTGGGAGAGGCAGAATTGGTTTTAATAGTGAAACCTCTGATATATTAGTCAAACTCCCAGGCAGACCTTACTCTCGTGAGTACTCAGCCAGCAGAAACAGGACTGGATGAGGAGTGAAGAGAGAATAAGAGGTTGCGTGGGGCAGAGAAGTGGATCTAGGAGTTAGCTTTGGCCTTCCATCTAGTAATCAATGCGCCAAAGTTACAAGGGACCTCGTGGAAGGAACTCTTGTGAGAAAATTTAACAATATATGAGGTACACATATTTCAACCCATAAAGAAAAGGCAGAAGAAGAAAGACCCCGCCTTGCTTTGTCCCTAAGCTTCTCTTCAAGTGTCTTTGTTAGATACAAAGTTCTTTCAGGTTGCCATGGTATTGATTTCACTTATCAGAGTGTAGAAAATGCATTGAGAAATCAAGCTTAAAACATTAAATTACTTTTCATAAGACATATGCTTCTCGTGCAATTAACAATACATTTGGCATCAGCGAGCTCTAATCTTAGAGGCATTTATCTGCAACCATCAATCAGTTGATGTGAAATTCAATTTCTACTTGGCTGCTACTTTTCCTACTCAATTCTCTGAGGCTAGATATTGTGTGGTCTCTCGAAATACTAATTTTCCTGTGGTGAAAACAGATTACACCCACAGAAAATGCCTGTGCCGTAGGTATGTGTATATGTAAGTGAAATTAAAGAAGGTTTTTTTGTTCTTTGGTTTTGTGGGTAGGGGTTCTTGTTTGTCTCTCTATTTACTTTGAGACAGGCTCGCACTGTGTAGCCTTGGATGGCTTGCAACTCACTTTGTAGACCAGGCTGTCCTCAAGCTCACAGAGATCAGCTGCTTCTGCCTCCCAAGCACAAAATTAAAGGCATATGGTCACCAAGCTTGGGCCTCAGATCCAAGGTTTACAGAAAAGCAATTATGTTAGAAAAGACTGAACTTCTGGTTATGTATCAGACTGCAAACCTTTCAGAGAAATGACCATAAAGATCTTCATATATTCAAACTACAAATAGCAATTCACAATAGGTCAAAGCTTCTCAAACTGTAAACATTTAAAATATGGGCCCTACAGAGAATACGGAGTTCAACATAACCTCATTCAAGGGAGTCACTGCTGAACGGTACAATTTCTCACTGCAGCTTACACAAATATACCCAATATCTTCCCATGGGCACAACAACACTCACTGCCAAAGACCTGCTAAGGAACTGTCATGGCAGAGCGCCCCCACATCTTCCTTGTTTATCAGAAGAAACTTTAGCCCAGACACAATGGAATCATCCACATTTAAATCACTAACTAGTAACAGTGCCGGGAACATCTCCAGAAGACTGAATCCACTGAAAGTCCAGCGAAGAATTCCCCAGCACACGGAGGACATGCTCCATTTTCAGCTCAGTCCGATGCTTCTTACTTTTGAGCAATTCGTACTTCAAACACTTTCTAACTTCTGGGCTAGTCATCATTGTAGTAACGTGCCCACTCCCTTTTCATTGACATCCCTCCTGGATGTCAGCCTTGCATCTATTCCACTCAATTACATCTGTGCTCTCCTCCCTGAAGACAGGAACACAGTGTCACCATGAATCCACGGCCTCAGATGTGCAACCCAACGGACAAGTCTTATGTCACTGTCCCCCCACTCTCTTCTCTACAGGGCACTGCCCAGGCAGTAGGTGGAACCTGCTATTACACAGAAGCACAGAGGTCCCTACTTCCTTCTGCCTCCCATCAACAACCTAACACAGTGCCAGGAGTATGCTCAGGCTGTTACAAAATGCGGAAAGATTCTTCTCCACAACTATCCCATTTTTCTCTTTATTTGTGTTTATTAGGTTTTTATCTCTTAACATTAGACTGAAATGAAGCAATGCGGCACTGAGGATCCTGGGCCTCTTTCCAACTCCGGAATAAGCCTAAAGGGAATCTCTACCAAAATGTGAGGTTTTGCAGGATTTAGGTATGCAGTTCATTTCTGTTCCCTTAATTCCTTAATAGTTTTTAATCACACTTCTATATTAAACTATAGAAAACATTTCCCAGTACCGACTGTATTGTTTAAATAAATGGAAGAAATGTATAAGTTAAGTATCCTTATTTTAGCCCCTTGGTCAACTGCATTTCTTTAGTTTACTGCTGATAAAAGAAAATTCACTGGATGACTCAACTAATAATCTCCTCTGTGCGTAGGTCTGAAAACAGAATTCCATAGGACACTGGCAGTATCTGAGAAGAGCCAGCACACTCACCCGGATGTATGCATCCTGATGGTGCTTAGCGAAATACAGCATGTTGTCCAGAGCCAGCATGCCAGGAGGCGTCTGTGTGAAGTCCATGGCGGGATTGACATGATTCTAGAAAGAGAACAAAACGTTTTTGGTTAATTTTTCAGCAAACATCAGCAACCACAAGGGAACTGAGATCCTCCCCAGGACTGAAACATTACGAGGTGAACGCCAAATAATCAAAAACGGTGGCACTGCTTGTCTCTGTGCCGACACACATTAATGGGAATTCTCCCAGCGTCTCAGGTTCAGAAAAAAAAATCAGCTTCTATACATGAGGTTGGGAGACCCAGTTGGAGATCAAATATAAGATTAGACAAGTAACACATTAAGAAAAATAAAATAACAAGTGAGTTATAATTATGGTACTCATCCTGAAATGAAGCCATTGGCATCTGGGAGATGCCACAGTTCTGTCACTTATGATAGAAGCTAACCACAAGAAGCCACAACCCACCCATATGAGGCCAGCTATAGTCAACACCTCTTGGTTGGTTTGAGAACTATCCCAGGTATCTGAGTACAGGCAATGGGAACAGTGGAGATATACACAGGGTTCTGATATCTGATTCTTAAGAAGGGTATCTACATGTCAGTCATCACACACAGCATGTTGATGACTTAATACAATTATGCCTATGAGAGGTTGAAGCCTGAATTATCTGCTCTCCCCCATCAGTTACCAAAGCCAGGTCAGAGTACACTGATCTAAATGATGGAATTCAAGAAAACTGTGGTTTTTCTTTTTTGTATTATCAAGTCATCATCAGAGGCTTCATCCAAAAGCAGAAGGGAACATATGCAGAGACCCACAGCCAGGCATTATGCAGAGAGAGAGAGATGTGGGGGAGTCTAAATTGAATGTCTCCATCAAACCTTTCCCCTCATAGGCCAGGGAATCCTGCAGAAGAGGAGGTGGAAAGCTCCTAAGAGGCAGAGGGGATGGAGGAAACCAGGAGAACAAGGCCCTCTGAATCAACTAAGCAAGGTGCACACAAACTCACAGAGACTGAAGCAGCAAGCACAGGGCCTACATGGGTCTGCACCAGATCCTCTGAATATATATTACAGTTATCAGCTTCGTATTTTTATTGGACTCCACACTGTGAGAACAAGTGGGACTCTGACTCTTTGGACTGCTCTTGGGACTCTTTTCCTCCTATTGCGTTGCAGAGACCAATTTCAATATGATTGTTTTGCTTACTCTTATTATACTTTATTTTCTCATACTTGGTGTTATCTCTTAGAAGCCTGTTCTTTTCTAATGAGAGACAGAAAGGGAGTGGTTCTAGAGGGCCGGCGAAGGTAGGGATGAACTTGGAGGAATCAAGGAAGGGAAAAACTATAAGCAGAATACATTATAGGAGAAAAGAATATTTTTAACAAAAGAAAAAATTTAAAGAGAAAAGAAAAATTAAAGTTGAACTACAAATAATCAAATATGATGGGATTTTTTTGCTCCGTGTCAATTTTAGACCTCCTTAAAAAAATCTATATAATTTGCATGAAACAATTATTTTCATTTGATCTTAGTACTCTCTAATAAATAGTTTAATTTTCTGTTTTCAGAAGAAAATTTGGTTAACAGTGATTCTTTCTAACCCGAGTATAAGAAAGCCTTTTTACTCACTGCTTTGAGGTTCAAACCACCCACAATTTTCCACAACTGAATAATGTGTTCATTTAAATGAGAGTTCATGTCACCTGTCTTTTACAGGATGACCCAGAGTTTTATTTAAGGACTGATAAAGACTAAAATCCTGGAAGAGCAGTTCTGTCTGTAGCCCAGAGTTCCTGTTTCAAAGCAGCTAGTTCATCATGTGTATTCAGGGGACCTCATTAACACAATAGTTTGCACGTTATTATGGCATTCCATCCTGATTCATTTGATAAAACACTGGCAAGCCTTTAAAATACCGAGAATCCACCACTGATGGGAAAGCTGTACCCAGCTCATGAAATTAAGGTAACAAAATAATCATTTGGCATTTCAAACAGAGTGCAGTTCAGTCTTGTTTTTTTTTAATTAGAAGTCTTTGTGTGTAATTGCGTGGGTTTGTGCACCTGTGAGTGCAGGTGCCTTCAGAGGACAGAAGACGGCACTGGGATGCCTAGAGCTGGTGTCACGGCTGCTTACGAGCTGCCTTATATGGTGTTGGGAACTGAATTCTGGCTGCAGACAGAGAAATGCACACTCCTAACCACTGAGCCAGCTTTCCAGCCCCAGTACCATCTTCATTTGATGTTTACTGGAGTGAGAGGGTCCGACTCATATCAAAGAAAGGGAGATAACCCAATAGAGACTTCAATGATTTTAGTTATTTGGCAAAAAAAAAAAAAAAAAAAAAAAAAAAAAATTTAGAATGTGAAGACCAAGCAGGAGACAAAGAATCAAATGCCTGCCCTGGGATCGCCGCCTTCGGCCAGGAGGAGACAACATGGGCTCATCTGGTGCCTTGTGGCACCAGACAATTGGACTCTATTATGATGAGTAAATACAGGGAGAGGTATAGAAGAGAGAAAGAGGCAGAATGGTTCTTGCCCTATGGAGAGAGACAGTCTGAAGACGTGGTAAAGAGTGAACTGAGGGGCTGGAGAGATGGCTCAGTGGTTAAGAGCATTGTCTGCTCTTCCAAAGGTCCTGAGTTCAATTCCCAGCAACCACATGGTGGCTCACAACCATCTGGAATGAGGTCTGGTGCCCTCTTCTGGCCTGCAGGCATATACACAGACAGAATATTGTATACATAATAAATAAATAAATATTAAAAAAGACAAAGACAAGACCTTTAAAAAAAAAAGAGTGAACTGAGGTCGGTGGCTTGCTTGCTACTCAGGTTCATGGTGATGTGTGGGCCTGGGCTACTGCCAAGGGCCATGTCTGCACCCACATCTCTGCCGCAGCCTTGGTTTGAGTTGATGTCCAGGCTCCTGTTACCACTGAAGGCTGAGAGAATAGGGCTGCACAGAGTTGGCCTGCGCCCTCACTGGCTGCAACACTAGGTAGAACTGGCTCTCCCACTCAGCAGCTGCAGCACTAGGGAGAACAAGCCCTGCCCTTCACCTGGGTAGCACAATAGAGCTGACTCCATTGACGGGAGCATGGAGAGCCACCCCTAAGAATGTGAGGTGAGAGATCTGGTCCTGTTTCTCACCTGTCATATGATAGTATGGACAAGGGAGAAAAGACCCCAACCCCTGCTCCTCACTGCCTGTGACAGGTAAGGGGAGCTGACCCTGGAGTCATGAAAGCAGGAGAGTTGACCCTGTCTTTCACCAGCGGCAGAACTTGGCAGCTGGCTCTGGTGATGCAGGTGTGGGTGGGCCGGTTCCGAGGGTGTGAGAGCAGAACTGGCCAGCCCCTTGCTCCGTGCTGCATTGGATGAGCTAACCAGGGTAGTGCTGAAGAGTTCGCCCTGCTATTTAGGATGAGGACGAGCTGGTGGGCTTACCAACCCAATAACCTCCCAAGCCCAAAACCAGGCTATGAGTTGGAACATCCCAACATCCACCCCATCCATGATCTGCTGGATCACATTGAAGGGGCCAGTCCTACACATCAAAGTTGCAGGATCTCCACGACATATGACAACAACAGGATATTCAAGAGGAAACCCAATGAGGAACCAGTATCAATAGTGTGGCAGAAACCACCGGCCTCAAACCAGATCAATGACTCATTGCAATGAACACTTGCAAGTAAGATGTATGGACAAAACAGTATACTGTCTGACTTACTGTGACACACTACAGCTTCCATGACCAAATTTTTATTTTCTTTTAAAACTTTTTTTTTTAAATTTTAAGGAGAAGGTTGCAAGGGCAAAGGGTGGATGCAAAGGGACAGGGAGAAGAGTGAGATCGAAATGCATGATGTGAAAGCCACAAAGAATCAATAAAAAGTTAAATAAAAATAGCAGAATGTGTCTCATGTAGACAAATGAATACTCTGATGCACCTGGATTTCCAGAGCCAGGCTACACACATCACAAGGACTTCTACTTACTGAGTAGCTTAAGGTGCTATTGCTACCTTGAACTTTGTATGCACTCGGTCTTACCACATCCCATCAAGCAGAGAGGTCACTGCTCTCCTTGTGTGACTCACAAGAAACTGTGACTAGATGCCTCCAGAAGCCTGTGCAGGACCTCACAGCATAGCTTTGGCCAAGACTTGGTAACATCTTCTTTGGGCTCAATACTTCAACCATCTTCTGTTCCTACATTTTCCCGCTACGAGTTTAGAAGGTGAACTCACTTTAGTGCTGTTACCATTTGAAATAAAAGGGGCTTCTTTCACAAAAGTAAACACTATCCAGTGTTGACTACCATGTAGCACGGACCAGGTAACAAGGCAAAGTGATACAAAGAGAACAAAACACGTTGCTCATTTCAGACCTATTCCTAGTATTAGCCCATTCCTCTATTCCAACAATAAACACAAAGGAGATCAAGCTGTGCCTGGTTATGCAATCTTAGCTCCTCGAGTGGCTGAGGCAGGAGGATCCCAAGTTTAAGACTTGTCTGGGCTATAGAGGGAACTCAAAGCCATCAAACAACTTAGTGAGGGCCTATCTCAAATAGGAAATACTATGGAGAACTGAGGGTATACCTCAGAGATAGAATGCTTGCCTAGCATGTGTGGGACCCTGGGTTAAATCCCCAGCACTAAGGGAAAGGTACTTACCAGAAAAAATATTAATTTTTCTGAATTCTAAATCTGACAACCCACTAAAAGTATTGCTGACTAGGCCCCTTGAAGCTTTCTCCCATTGACCACATTCTTTCTCAGCCATATAATGTGCCTATTAAGTAGAGTACTGGTATTCAGAGGGCCCTTACAGTAAAAGAGAGGGAATGAGGGAGGGAGGAAGGGAGAGAAAAAGGAGGGAGGAAAAGAGGAAAGGAAGAAGGGAAGAAGGGAGGGAGGGAGAGGAACAGGGAGACAGAGGGAGGGAGGGAGGGAGGGAGGGAGGGAGGGAGGAAGAGAGAGAGAGAGAGAGAGAGAGAGAGAGAGAGAGAACAATTGTCCCCTGTGTTCATAAGAGACTGGTTTCAGATCCTCTCTGGGCAACAATATTTCAGAATGCTTAAGTCCTTCATCCAAAATAGCATAGAGCTGTATAAACCTAAGCAAATTCTTTGAATATGTTAATCCCCTCTGGACTACTTATAGTATCTAATATAATGTCAATGATACAAATGATGTTATAATGTATTGTTAAGGAATAACAATAAGCAGGAAGCTCTATTTGTGTTCTGTACAGAAGAAACATCTTTCGGGTATTTTCAACCTATGGCTGGTTGAATCTGTGGGTGAGGAACCCATGCAATTGATGTTTAGAGATCCTTTAAGGTATCATGTAATCAGTTGGTATATTATGAAATCACTTATGCTGCAGTCTTTGTGCAAAGTGTCCATCAAATGCTACTTCTTAATCCTCATTGAACCTTAAGCAGGTTCAAGAGGTTATTGTCTTCTTTTGACAAAAAAAAAGGAAACAAAGGTACTGACAGTTTAAATAGCTTGTCAGTTTCAGAGCCACTGTATGTATGTAGAGGCAGAGGGCAAACCCAGGGCGCAGGTTTGAAGCAGAATCTTGTGATGTCAAGATGTTGATCAATCAGACATTGCTGTAAATTTCACAAAGATATCCAGTGCAGGTAACTAACTGTCAGTTCTTCTGAGGCCACATAATTCCCTCGAGCAGAATCCTACTTAGCAAGAGCTATGTCTCCATCATTTCCCGACATTGCTACAGACCAGACTCTTTATGTACTATTGGTCTCCAACAAATAGGCTATTGCTACACAGAAGTCAATAAGAAAATTGCTTTTGATTATTCAATAATTTGTTTTAACTAAGAAAAATCAGAGAGGAGAGAAAGAGGGAGGGAGGAAGGGAGGGAGGGAGGGAGGAGAGTGAGTGAGGGAGGGAGGGAAGGAGAGGGAGGGAGGGAGGGAGGGAGGGAGGGAGGGAGGGAAGAAGAGTGAGGGAGGGAGGGGCGGGTGGTGGTGATGCACACCTTTGGTACCAGCAATGAAAAGGCAGATGCAGATAGATCTCTATAAATCTCTGTAAATTCACAACCAGCCTGGTCTACAGAGTGAGTTCCATGACAGTCAGGGCAACACAGAGAAACCCTGTCTTTAGAAACCCAAAAGAAAATTTAAAGAAAAAAAAAGTACACTTTAGATGGAGAATATCCTATTATAGATGGGTGGACTGTTCTTTCTGTCTGATTCCAAGTATCATATTCCCAGTCTCCTGAAGTAAAATTTTGGTTTCTGTTCTTTAATAGTGAGTGAAATCATTCTACATCCATGGATTTTTTTATAACAAGAAAAGTAACAGAACAACAGGCCTAAATATCTAGAAATATATGCCCAAATATTTGAAAATTTTCTCTCTCTCTCTCTCTCTCTCTCTCTCTCTCTCTCTCTCTCTCTCTCTCTCTCTGCGAGATCTCAGCAAGGCCAAGAGCTGGATCACTCCTTCCTCATTGATGAGATGCTCGGCGAACAGATTTCTTTTTTCTTTTCTACCTGTTATTTTTTCCCACCTGTCTTGAAAAGGAAGGTACAAGGCTTTGATGAATAGCCTGAAATTTCTGCCTGTTTTCCTGTGCAGCCTGTGCAACCCTGTACTTTCTTCTGAAATGTCATTTGTTAGCTCCCAAGGAAATGCTGCTCCGTGAATCACAACAGACAGCTCTCAGCTCCCAGGGGATGGGGAAAGGAAAAACTGCTTCCTTTTCCCAAGCGCCAGAGTCTACACTTTGGGTACAATGTACTAAGCAGCTGGAGATAGAGCAATTTACTTTACCATGACTACCTTCAGTATTTACACTTCGGTACCTAGGCCTGTGGCATCTGGGTATCTCCTTGCCCACATGCAAAATTTTCAGATGAACTACTCCATCAATACATCCTAGGGGTTACAAGCTCCGGAAGATCTCTGGACCAATTCTGGACCCCAAACCCCTAAGTTACTGAAGAGAGCATTGGACTGTGCACCTACAGTTAAGACCAGACCCTTCCATTGAACACCCTGGAGTGGAGGACAGCATTTGCTCAAACTTCTAGTAGGCCTCAGGATTCCCAAAGTGCTTACTAAAGCAAAGACTGCTGGGGTCATTGTCAGAGTTCAGTTTATTAGTGCCATGAATCAAGAACTTGCATCTATAACAAATTCTCAGGTGATAGACTGCTGGTCGGCGGACCTCACTCCGAGACCTGCTGGAGGGCACAGTAGCTCATCTCCAGTTACACAGACATGGAATGGAGAACTGGGTATCCCAGTATCCCGGATTCCATACAACAAACACTCCATCACATTTAACTCGCTGGTTCAACAGTAACACACACGCTGTTCACCTGCTGTGTGTTTAGACTGTTCATTTAAAATGCATTCATTCAGAAAGGGGGATTACAATTTAAAAGCCTCATATTTATCTCCTTTTCTAACAGAAATAGTGTGCCTTAACACCTTGATGGGAAGTGATAATCACTCAACATTTCCTGTTCTTCAGTGCTTCCTGGTTGGGGAAGCAGAGCTGGTTGTAAGCTGAATGATTTTTAAATGATCAGTGTTTTTCAATTACCAATGCCATGCTAGTACTTCATTAGTGTGGATAATAAAGAGATGATTACAATAATGCTTACCAGATGGTATATCATGGGGAAAACCTTGGAGGATTTAGGAGTTAATATTTGTTTTATATGGGTGTCTGCATTTGTTCAACAAATATAGTATTACAAGCAACCTTTAAAACAAATCACATTGAGTGAATGTTCACTGGCCATGGGAAATGCCCCATTCATGATACTGTGTAGTCAGACAGTGGAAGGAAGGGTGTGTTCTCCAGGGGGAAGGAGGGCCATGTAGGAGCTGGAGCAATATGCCTCTCCCCTCACCTCTCCACTCAGGGATACTAAGTGCATGCTATTGCATCAAGCTCCACAGGGCTGGAATATAGCCTCAGCTAGAGCTGGGAATTCACTAGGGAGCTGTTAAAAATCCCAATGTGCCGCCTATATCCCAAATTAGTGAGAAACTAGCTGGGAGCCGAGCAATTAGATTCTTAAAACTCGCACATGATTATGATGCCCCAAAGACACCGAGAACCACTTTTCCAAACCAGTAATTCTCAAACTAGAAGGAACTTCAGAAGCTCCCAGAGGCTGGGTAAAGCCAGGCGTTTCTGGTTTAGTGGGATCAGGACAGAGCTCAATAGCTATTTAAACATAAAGCTATATGGAAACCTATGTTCCTCCAACCTGAGGAAAACAATGTAAACAGTAGAGAGATTGCTGGTGGCATGGGAGGAAGGCAGGAGCTGTTGGTGCACATGTAGGATTTGGGGCGAGAAAAGGGCATAGGATAGGTCATCCGAAGCTAAATGTATACAAAGAAACTTTGTGGAAATTAGTTTATATGTTCTATATGTTCATTTTAAAATATATATTTTAAAGTAGCTTGAACAAAAGTACCCTTCAGGGGTGGGGCATGTGGTCAGGGAGGCTCCAGAGGCACCCAAAACAATGCAGGCCACTGCTACTGCTGTTTGTTAGCCACAATAACTACGTGGGAGGACGCTTCTGCTGAAGACTCCCTTTGGATGCAGGACACAGAGAAAACAATCTTGAGCTAGCCAGGAGAATCTCTCCCTTCCAGAAGGTGCCAGGAGAAAAGACATCATCTTACTCGGCAATGGCCTTGAATACTACGGTACTGACCTCCCTGGCAAGTTGTGCCCACTGGTGCAATAGAGGTAGGACAGTTGTGGGGATAACCAACTGCCTTCCGATTGGATACGAGGTCTGTTCCATAAGGAAGATGTCTGGCACTGTAAATTGGTCAGAAACCCATGACAAGGGAGATCATAGGCCCTAGGGGATAGCCTACTAATTTTCTTTCCTAAATGTTCATGTTGTCAAACTGTCTTCTAGATACTTATGTTTATGCCAATGCATTTGTTCTGTCCTCCACTTTGGTCAGAGATGCTTCTTTCCATAGGAGGTAATAGTTAGCTTAGAGACTCACAGTGGTCCAAGTACTGAGTGTTCAGCTGGGGGTGTGTCATCTCTCTCTACCCTGGCTCAGCCAAGGCTCAAAGAACATCACATAAGAGTGGGAGAAAGGGAAGTTGGAGCTGAGATGGAGAGGGGAGCTGTGAAATTCTGGCTCTAACATGGCATGGCTGTTGAAGTGCACCACGGCACTTGGGAATACCTACACACAATCATGCCAGCCAAAACCCAGCATCAATGGGAAGACTCTTCCCTGAGCAAATGAGCAACTGACGGATGGCTGCTGAGGAAGGGAGACTCACTCTCCTTTGGGGATATGGCAGCTGGCAGGTTATCCATACCCACTGGACATTACTAATTGGACTTGGGTTATTAATAACAGAAAAGGGAGGCCATGAAGTTGGGATGCAGATGAGGTAGGAGAACCACAAGGATTTGGAAAGAATTATAGTTAAATTATGCAATCAATATGTGTTCTATAAAACTATAAAACTGTCTAAGAATAAATAAGAATGTTATTAAAAATAAATTCAAAAGGTCAGAACAAAAATTAAAAGAACTTTCTCTTTATCAAGACAACTCAGGATTCTTAAAAAAACGGGGAAATGAGTAAGAACCAAAAAGAACAAAAGTTCTCAACCACACAACTCAAAAGCATTATGTTAAATTTCACTGTATGTTTTCCAAATAAACTTATATGCATTTTTAAAAGCTTCCATTTGTGCAGGTGTACTGAAATGAAATTCAGCAACATGTACTTTGAAAAGTACTTCTTAATTCACAACTGAAATGTAAATTGCAAAACAGCTGAATTCCTTTATAATCAGCACTTTTCCAAAGCCACCATAACAAAAGGAAGGGAGGTAGGGACTGCTGTTCTTGATGATGCAGTTGGAACCCTTCATGTCCTGTACCGGATACTGGGAGAGACTGCAATGGCTGCTCTTGGCAGAACACACATTCCGAGTAAACACAGCTCACAATGTCTCACCTGTTGTTTTCCCTCGTTTGTATAATGAGGCTCTTGGAAATATTTGCCCTCACAGTTTCCCACATAGATCAGTGTCTTCAACAAGTATCACTGAAGAATTTCCCATTCTAGTAATATTCTCTCTCTCTCTCTCTCTCTCTCTCTCTCTCTCTCTCTCTCTCTCTTAAATTCAATAAGAACCTATAGTTTTTCTGGTGGCAGCTCATGACAATGGCAGCATTGGGAAGGTGGAAAGCAAGGGGATGTTACCGTAAGTTTGCATAAAGACTGAACTGCAGAAGGACTCTCAGGCCAGAGTGGGCTAAACAAACAAAATCTCATGAGGATAATAAAGAGGAGGTGGTCTGTCTAATTATGGAGGGGACTATAGCAAACATGATGAGCAGCAGAAAGATAACTGACCTGTTCGGGCACTGGGAGTAATAGGCAGCATGCCAGGCTCTGAATTCAGGATTTCAGATAATCCTCCAAGTCCCCATTGAGACTTGAGGGTTAGAAAAGGGGGATGCTATCCTGATCTTTCAGATAAGGGTCAGGACTTGAGACTTCCACAAAGTCACAGTTAATAACTGTCACCACCTTGACAATTTTATAGTCTTGGTTTTCCCCTCTAACTTAGGTTCCAAAGAGCTTCAGAGAGTAGGAAGCAAGAAAGGACTTAACCAGAGAAATAAAACATGATCTTTGGAAATTTAAGCGTACCTCTCCAGAACAAGGGAAATCTGGCTTAAGAATAATTGATGAGAACCCAATTCCTCATCATTAAAACTTGATTCTTTGAATAATTCACAAAGTGTTCTCAGGAAAGAAACACCCAGGATGCTGCTGAAGATCCAGGCCCTAGACTTTTACCTCACAGAAGCCTATCAACCTTTCCCTTGGCTGAAGTTTCATCCAGGCCCCTAAACCCCCTAGTACCTTTGCAGACCTCTCCAAGTCTGTTCACCCCCAGCTATATCCTGGCCCTCAGACCCAGCTCTCTGTCTCCTTGATAATTTCAAACTAAACTGCTGGACAATGAATCTAGTGCGGCTAAACTGTGGACTGTCTCCAATTACCACTGCCACTAAGGGAATTTACTCTCTGGGAATGTCCCGCAGCCTAAGAAAGTCTATATCTACCCATATCCATAAGAGTTAAGACTAAAAATGTAGGCATTAAGTTCAAGAAGGCACTGGCATGCACACACATGCAGTTACACATAATTTACATCTTTGCGAGCACACATGAAAGGCCCTTCATCATGGGGCTTGGAAGGAGGCTCATAGTTTAAGAACACATAAGGCTCTTGCAAACCACTTGAGTTCAGATCCCAGCTCCCACGTCAGGCAGTTCTCAGCCACGTGTAACTCTAGGGATCCCATGCCCTCTGTTAGACAACCTAGGCTCCAGCACTCACATGTGCAAACCCACCCCATGCGTACACACACGATAAAATGAAATAAAATCCTTGAAACAGAATCTTTCATTTAATACAAATCCATATTCAGGGCCGTTGACAGAGTTCAGTGGGTAAAGGTGCTTGCCACCAAGACAGATGACCCGAGTTCCATCCCTGGGACCCACATGGTAGACTGAGAACTAATCCCCTTGGTTGTGCTCTGACTTAAGTATGTGTGTACATGCATGCAAATATACTACACACAAATAAATAAATATTAAAATACACACTTAAAGGAAACCAGGTGAAAAGCACTGCTTCAAATTAGCTGTACAGTACCAGGAAAACCTTTGCCCTATCATGGACACAGTTCATGGAAATCTGGGTTGACTTGCTTCATTATCTTGAAGATACAGAGTAGAGACTCACTGAATAAAAGGATCAACACAGCCGGGCGGTGGTGGCGCACGCCTTTAATCCCAGCACTCGGGAAGCAGAGGCAGGCGGATCTGTGTGAGTTCGAGACCAGCCTGGTCTACAAGAGCTAGTTCCAGGACAGGCTCCAAAACCACAGAGAAACCCTGTCTCGAAAAACCAAAAAAAAAAAAAAAAAAAAAAAAAAAAAATTTAATGAAAAAAAAAGGATCAACACAAGCATAGTTTATTTGGTATGATGGTTCGATAGGCAATACACAGAATTACCATAAAACTCAATTAAAATGCCTTGGGAATAAATTTTCTTTAAAATGAAGCTAGCTGAAGTTTTCTTAAGCCTTTATGAATACGAGAATTGTGCTGTCAGGGTTTATAGAGATACCCACATTTTTTCTACTCAGTCAAACACATATGGGGCTCTGGACAACCCGAGGGTCACCCTGCATCCAGTAGCATCCCTCTCTCTCATCTGCTCTTACCTCCCTGCTCATTACTGTTCCATTCCCCTTTCCAACCATTGACGGAACTCTAGCCAGTTGGAGCATGGCAAATATGGCTCTGGCAGGCCTTACCCTTCCCCCATTCCATCTTCCTTGCTAAAAACATTTAGATTGCATTCCTAAAGCTAGCCACCAAGATCTATTCCCTTATTTGGTCAGTTGCTCCTCCTGAGGCTGATCACCAAGATCCAGCTATCAAAGTATTGCAGTCCAGCAACCAAATTAAATTTAAATACCTTCTCCTAATATGGGTCTCCTTTTCTACCTTTATAAACTGCCATTTGCCTATGGGCCATGTCTGTCTTCTTTCTATCCAGAAAGTCCTTTGTCCCTGCAGGACAAATATGCCTGCTCCCTTCCCCTTAACCCTCATCATCTATCTCCTGTCTTTGTATCTTATTCTCTACCCTCTGTCACACTGGGAACAAATAAATCTCTTTTGTGTTAAGAATTGGTCTTAGGGTGTCTTGTGCAAAACACCGGTACCTTTAACCACCCCTTATCACCCCCAAAACAAGGGGTAGAGTAGGAGCCCTCATTATTCCTGCTTAGGAAGTCCTCCACCTCATTTCCAGGAAGGGCACAGGCTAAGCTATCCAGCACAGGACACAACCATTGTACAGCCATCCCTGCAGGACACTTATCCATCACCAGCCCCTTTTCTTGGAGTCCAGCACCTCCATCCATCTGTCTGGGCAGCTTCTGGTAAAGCAAAGACACTGGCATGAGAAACAAAACATGCCACGAGGGACCCAGGAACCCATCATGCTCTAGCTGCTATCTCTGCCAAGACATCCTTCCAGGCTTTGTTTACAATAGTAGAAAGGCTCAGATGGTACCAACAGCAGGAACTGAAACATCCACAACACAACACGTTAATGGATGGCAAGCCCTGATCCAAGCTGGTGGTGGGGCAGGGCAGGACCGCGTGTAGTTCAAGAGCCTAACTGGGTCCCATTATTTGATTTTGTACAGATGTGCATCTAGGCTTTTTTTTTATTTTATAACTTTAAATAGATTTTTTTAAATCAAGCAGCAAATAATCTGTGGCCTGCAAATTACATGGAATTCAATTCCCATGTCTATAATGAAGGGGTTTTTTTTGGAACTCAATCATGCTCATTTGTCTAGGGCTCATTTGTAATAAAGACCTTCAGATGGTGAACAAAGCCTGAACATTTGTCACCTGGCCTTCGTGGAAAGCATTTGCCAGCCCTTGTTATAAATATTGGGTCCTCCCAGCAATGACATAGTTTAAAAACACACAGTTCCCACTGACCGAAAATTAAAATCCTAGTGTTTCACACCTCGGACAACACCATGGCTCTTTGTAAGTGTTCTGAGTGTTCACTCAGGTGCTGTAATGGTATTACAGGCTCCGGGGCATTTAACTGGACAGACTGTCCTAGAGATACTATAGTAAACCGAGTTCTTCAGTACCTTCCCTCTCAAGAGGGTCCCCTCCTCCTTTCTCTTGCCAGCCACTGGCCACAGTGTCTCATGTGCCCAGCCGAGTGTTTCTGAGCCCAATTTCTATACTTTCTGAAAATGAGCTTCAGGTGGGGCCTTACATATATTCAGATGGAAAAGATTGCCTGTAACTTGGAAAAATTGTGTTTGGTAAGTATTCTGCTCCTCTTCCCTTCCAAAGAACCACATTAACATGGCAGAGGCTGACTTTTCAATCTGAAGAGCACAGCTCCTTTCCCATCACAAGCTCATTTTAAATATTAACAAACCCTTGAGTGGAGAGAGCTTAACCATCTTGCCCACATGAACGTTAACCAGTGTCCTGGGATTTGACTTCAACAGCACACAGTGTGTGCCCGAGATTTACGCCTTATAGGAAAACTTAGCTACGCAGTGGAGCATTTACTTCTGAATGTTTCAGCTTTTCTATTATTTTCATAGAGTAGTTATTACATATGACAAAGGTAGACAGTGTAAATTTATGTCAACTATATTTCTGTACAATTTCTTTAGTAGGACATGTTATTTCCTATGTATATATCATCCATAATCTTCTTTATATTCTTATTAGATAAATCAAGATAGATATTTTATAACTGCATTTTTAAAGCACTAAAAACTAAAAGGGAATTGACCAGGATATTTATAATGATTTGTAATGGCGGGAAAATGGATAATACTTCTTGGGGTTCATTTTTTCCTAATTAAGGAACATTGATTTTTACTTAATATTTGACTAGGGGTGTTGCACAGTGTTCTAATATGAAAAAAATTCATTTCATAGTGAAACATGGAAAATAGCCTGAAACTTCATCATGCGCCACTTTTTCAAGAATTTTTCTGTGGGTCAGTATCCAACTATGCCAGAGAGGCATGCTTTGATAAGAAAAGGGCATAGACGAAGCACCATTTCAGTCAGCATAGATGAGGAGGATGCTTTTATTTGGAGGGAGGGAGGGAGGGAGGGAGGGAGGGAGGGAGGGAGGGAGCCCTATAGGATCACCACCCTCACTGTAAGAACAACCCCAGATCATCAGGCCTCCTGAGGCTTGTGCTGCACCGGGATGTTTGCTCCATTTGTCTAACCTGCCAGAATCAGGGCTCCAGCCTGGGTCAGCTTTTCAATACCAACCATGCCATCCTAGTCCAATCTCCAGGAACGGCCTGGCAGTGTTGGACACTGACAGCAGAATGCTGATGTGGTTTTCCAACTCCTATGCTCTCCAGCTTATGCCGGTGGGTGAGGCAATGGAACCGTCAATACCCCCCCATCTTAGTTCAACCTAAGAACAGCTAAATTCACAGGAACCACCTGTGTAGCATTGAAGACTGAAAGGCAACGGCTGTCTGGGAGTGAAGCAACCCTAGAGGGAGTCAGCCAGGGATGTGAGTAAAAGACCAGATTGCCATAGTTTTAGTTTGAGCATCAGTATAAATTTTAAGTTAACTTTTTAATTGCACTTGAGATACACACTCTAAGGCTAGCATTGTAGGAGCAAGGCCTCAAGGTTCTGTCTTGTGGGCGAGGCTATTGCACTCATGAACTCTCTGCGGCTCTGGTCACCTGCACAAGGCTTGCACAAGAGTGAGCCCACCAACATTCAGTCATGGCTGAAGAGGGGGTTTATAGGGTCCTTGGTAGCTAATCTTGATTGTCAGCTTGACATATCTGGGAAGACAGATTTGCAATTGAAGGATGACCTTCAACAGGTCAGCCTGTGGGCACATATGAGGGGCATTTTCCTGATTACTAATTGGTATAGACAGACTTAGCCCACTATGGGCAGAACCATACCTAGGCAGGTGGGCATGAGCTGTGTAAGAAAGGAAGTTGACTGTCAGCTTGAGAGCTAGTCCCCAGTTTCTGCTCCAGTTCCTGCCTCGAGTTCCTGCCTTGGCTTCTCCCCAAGGTGACCTATAACCCTGAAAGGTGAAGTAAATCCTTCCCTCCCCAGCTTTCTTGTGCTTAGCGTTTTATCACAGCAGCAGAACTAACCCAGGACAAGGTCCAATTCCTTCCTGAGAACTACGGGAAGCTGACAGCGGCTAAAGGAGGGCGGAGAGCCACTGGAGAGTAAGGCATGATCCAATGGATAGCCTCACACTTGTTCTCATGCTGGCATCTCTGTTAAAACTTGGGAATTACAAAATAAAAAGACATGATAGTGGGAGAGGGACTTGTTGGGAAGGGAGGGTAGGTAAAGAGGGTGAGAAAGCTGGGGGCAGGGAGATGAATGTCGCCAGAATGGATTATATACAGGTAAGAAATAGTCAAAGACTAAATTAAAAGCAGCAACAACAAAGAAGCCCCAGCAAACGGAGAGAATCGAGGCCAGCAGTCTTGTTTCAGTTCATAAAAATCTGCCCAGCCACACAGAGAGCCGTGCACCTTCCTTAGTCTGGAGTAAGGCCCTAGGACAACTATCAATAACAAAAACAATAAATTCTCAAAAAGAATAAGAAGTGTCAGAAATGTTAAGTAAATTCCATGGAGATGCCCAGTGGCCCCTAACCTTAGCAAATGGTTTAAATGGAATTAAGATTTATTATTTACTCTAAAGCTTTTGTTGTTCTGCTGACCCTCATGTGACATGGTCCCAGGCAGAACAGAATGTAGCTGCAGGATCTGGGCCTGAAATGAGGCAGAATAAACGAGAAGGGATCAGCGAAGGTCTGAAAATCCACAAATGCCCATCTGAGCACACAAGAACTTGGTTCTCAGCTGGACAGAAGGGAGCTTCATGGGAAGTCAAGGCTTGGGGTGGGAGGGAGAGGGCTTTGCTAGAACTGAGTGAGAGTTTTGGGGCAGCTGGGTTAGGCACCTTGAACAAGGTTCTCTCTTTGTAGCATGTTTTACCACGATTTTCCAAACACCGTGAGTACCAGCAAGTTCCAATACGGAATGCAACAAGCGACACAGCTCTCCATGTCCCTTTGGGTACAGCAGAGATCATGTGGACCTTAGCATGTGTATGCATTTCATGTGTTCCTCTGCAGGCAAGAGCAAGAGCGCATTTAGAAATGGCAGACAGAGTTTGCTGTCTTACTGCAAAGAAGGGAGCGTATGAAGAGGAAAATGTCCTTACCTGATGGATGAAGCAGGAGAGGCTGCGTGTGAAAGAACTTGAAATGACCAGAATTCATGATGGGAACTTACATATAAATGCATTAGAAAGGACCTGCATATGTTCACATAGGACTGTGAATATGCTTGTGATATGTTGAAAAGCAGAGAAGCAAGCTGTTGTGTGACATATATGAACTGGTTGTACAGGGGGAAGGACAGATCAAAGCAAACAAGGGCTTTCTGTGTGTACTGGAGCTGCACAGGCCAGCGGGACACCCCATGGGCTGTGTGCAGATAGGCAGTGCAGCCCAGAGCAAGGCATGGTGGGAGGAGAAAGGAGAGCTACCTTCTTAACTAAAGCTGAATCTTTTATTTCTTTTACTAAAACAACTTCTCACAAGTAGGCATTTCAATAATTAAATCTCACAGAAAATTTAAATTATTAAGTCTCTAAATTGATAGTGTTACTATAACACGCAGTTAGCAAGAGAAATTCTCTTAATGTTGCCACAATCCTTTTTCAAAGTGTGCAAACATGCAAAAGAATAATACAGATCAATGGTGGATAAACAAGTAAAGAAGAAAACCAGAGGACTGAATGCATCGGCAGCCACCCTGTTCCTCTTCCTTAGTTACCATAAACTAGTCAGATGTGAAGGAAGCTTGAGGAGTGAGTGAGCATGGACATCATCACTGGCATTCTGTTTTGCCCAATGCTGAATATATTAAGACATTAAATTTTTAATTCAAAAAATATACTTTATGATTTATGTATCTGACGCTTAAAGCATAATTAAACATTATGACCATAGTGAGGTTAGGTAGTTTGAATTACTTCAGGACTTTGCACTTTAAATATCACGGAATAATACAGTCAAAATAAGGTCAAAATGTGGTTGGCGCTAGAAGCCCGGATGTGTATTTACTTTCAATAACACTTCAGTGCTGAACGGCGAGCTTCCCCAGCTGCTATGTGCTGGCAAATAAAGGAGGACTGAATTGTAGCTTCAACAACAAGGAGGGGGTACTCCAAAGACGACACTGGAGATGAGTTTTCATATTATATTTTGTGATATCCAGTAGATGCCTCTGTTTCTCTCAGATAAGGAATATTAATAGGAAGAATTCAATCCTGCACAAATGAATCCTTTCTGAATAGATTCGGTGTGTATGTGTGCGGGTCTTGTAGGGCCGCCTCAACATATTATACATCCTTCTGTCTATAAAAGAGCACATTTCCCTCCTCCAGTCCACATTTTCTAGTCAAGGGCTATCTTTTCTCTTTGGCATCTGGTGGAAGAAGCTTCTGTGGATGCGTCAAACTGTAGCACAGAACCCAGAGTCCATGAGTGGCCTTGCTCAGTCACAGGTATTCTTTCTCATGGCAAGAGACGACAGGCTCTTTCTGGTAATTCTGGCGGCATGGGGTAAAGGGCTGCTGAGATAAGTCAATCAAGGGAGAGCCCAAAACGCACAGCTGGCTCCCCAAAAGATGCTCAGGAGACTCTCTTTTCTGGCACATGTGCTGAAGCTTCCGTGACTTCTGCCCTTCAGAAGACTCCATGTCCTTAAGACAGTGGCCCTGCAGGCCTGGAGGTCTTTCTCAGGGAGAGCTGCTGGCTGACTGAGCTGACCTGTCCTAGCAGGGAAGGAGGCAGCAGGGCGTCCGCATCAAAGCACCACCAGGGTTCCAGTTTTGTATTAGCTGAGAATCTGAGAACAGCAAACTCACCCGTCTAGAAATTTCACCTCCACTCACTTCCTTCCCTGGTCTGCTGTGGAGTCTCTCTACCTTCTCACTGCCCTGGCATGCAGACAAAACCAGAAGAGGCACAGAGCAGCGGGTGGGCCCTAATGAAATAGTAACAGTGGACCAGAAAGTTACTTTCACCCTCACAGCCCTCCACTGCTCTCAGCAATTGCTCCCCAGGGGGCAAATCTTCTCCACTCACGCTAAGCTTGGAATCCTTTAGGATCTCAACTGTTTAGACTTCCCACGTCAATGGAAGGTTGGCCTTTTCACTACATTCAAAGTTCCACTTCCAGGGACTTTTCTGAGTCCACGCTGACCCCAAGACCTTGCAAACATCCTCCTAACGAGCCTTCCTGCCTGACTCCATGACATCATCTCGCCATTCCCAGGCTGCTGCCAAGAGGACCAGATAATACTGATTAAAAATCAAAACTCCCCCAAGGATGGCGGATGTAGTCTACCTTCTCTGACTCCCTGCATTCAGGCGTGGAAATTTCCAGTGTCCCATGGGGAAAGGTAACTTGTTCTATTTATAAGGATTTCTGGCAAAGAAGACTCAGTAACATTTCTCAATTTTGACACATGGATAGATTCAGCCACATTTCACCTAACTTCCAGGTGCCGGGTTATGTAAGTACTGCAGCAATGTTCCCAGAGTTGTCCCTCCGACCAGAATTAGAGACCTAAGTCACTTCAGTCATGGGGTACTTTAACTGCAGGCCGAGTATCCCTAAGCTGACAACCAAAACCTGAAATTAGAAATTTTTGGAGCACCAACATATTATTCAGGGACTTTTTAATTTTAGACAATATCAGATTTAAGACTAAAGATGGTCAGTAAATAACATCTATGCAAATACCCTAAAATCCCAAAACTTCTAGGTTCTGAACTACTTCTGGTCCCAAGCACATCAATGACAGATGTCCAACCTATGCCATCCTGGGAAAATGGCTTGGTAACTGGATAAAACTGGTACACTATAAAAATATACAAGAAATTTCTTCTTACTTGTTTCTACGCATTTCACTGTAGAGGATTTTACCAAATTGCTACAGAAAGCCCTCAAATAACCAAAGAAACATCTACCTTGGCAAAACACAGTTTCATTTTCTACAATAGTCCAGGTGTGGCAGCATTTCTAAGTGACAGAGGGAGGGGCACAGAGGAGAAAGGTATGAAGGGAAGGCTAGAAATGAGAGTCACAGAAGAGCGAGAATCACAGTGCGCAAAGTGCAGAGGTTTGAACTCAATTCAGTGTCTTAGAACATTTTTCTTCGCGCTTACTCTAAGTTACTCTGAACTAATGAGTTTCAGGGGGTTCTGAAAACAGAATGGCTCCAAGCTCCCTGGAAAACAAAAGGCAGCTGTTGAGAAGCACTTCCCACAAGGAGTAAAAGGCCCCGCTGTGGAGGATAAGAGAACACAAACACTTTCCCTAAGGCTGCCTGCACAAGCACATCCCTAACTTCTGAAGTGGGTGTGCCGGTCCTGGGTGTCTCTCTGCACACCTTCCAGGCCTAGCTCCTGAAATTTTCATCCACACAAAAAGAATTACTGAGAAGTCGTATTAGAACCACTAGATAAAATCTAAGCTATGCATAATCTCAGACACCTGCTTCTGAACATGCTAAACCGGCTGCAGGAGGCACCAGCCACAGTGGGCAGTCTTTAAATATGAATCCTAGCAAATGGAAACTCTATGTGACTTCAAGAGTTTAACGACAGATGAAGCAAAAGTTTCTAGATGTTAAACATGGGACTCCTAAAAACAGTAAACATGTCTAAAGATTTGTATAGCTTAATATTGAAGAACCTGGCAGGGTGCTAAAAAAGGAGTCTTGCGGTTCAAAGATCAGTTTGGGGTGGAAAAGGATACATTGTGTTTCCAGAAGGAACTTGACAGCAAGGTTGCTAGGTTACCTGGAAAGCTACAACATTCTACAGGGCACTACAACCTTTGCTGTTAGCCTTCCTGTCCTACCAGTCACAGGTCCTGGCCCTGACATTCAACTGCAGGCTGGCTGCTTAGTGGACAACTGACAACAAAGTCAGACATTAGACAGAATTAAGTAGTCCTTGAACAGGCTTTTAAAAAATATTTAATGAGACCCTGAAAGGAAATGCCATACTAGCTTTTTTGCTTTATTCATATTTCTAAAAAGATGACAAGCTATGGCTACAAAATTCAACACTGTAAGAGAAAGCAGCTATGACTTGAGATGTGCTGGGGAGCAAAAGCTGACATTTTCCCTGGATCTTCCTGTTTTTAATTAACAGAATATCTTTTAAGTAGGATTTTTAAGAGTAAAAACAAGCAGCTGACTTATTAAGAAAAAAATAATTTTATTCCCTTATTTAAATATGCAAATTGAGTCACTCCAGATGTTCTGAATACATTGTTAATATCTGTGAGCATCGCAAGAGAACGGTGCTTTACATTAGGAAGTGAAGACACTTCAACTCTTAGAGCCTGCGATTTACAATTTTGAATTATGACTCTTACGAAGCTCCACAATTCAGAGATGATTCTCAGCTCACACTGAAAATTCTGTTCGTTCTATTTTTATTTAGTAGGATTCAGAATTATCACTACCATCTTTCATTGACTCTAAGAAGCCTTTTCTCACTCCTCCAAATTTTAGTGTTTCTAAACTTGGGGGAGAGAGATTTTTTGCAAATTAATTGTTGTCAGATAGACAGCCATCATCATTTTCTCTGCATGTCCATGTGTGAATGTCAAAAAATGTCAGTATCAAATGAGCAGAGTGGGTACCGAGGTCTAGATGATAGCCCGAGAGCATGCGGAAGAGTTTCTAAGGCCAACATCCAAGTGGCTGCCAGCCTGCTTCTCTCCATCCTCAGCCCAGAGGTTGTCAGAAGTGCGCTGCTCTGAAGACTCGCTCAAGTGTAGCTTGAGCACTAATGGGCTTCTGCTCTGCTTCAGAACCTCTTAAAGCTATGCCGCCAAACCTCACAGCAGCATCGGGGACAAACACTGCAGCGATATTGAATCATTCAAACATACTGGACGATCAGGAATGGGGCTGGAGAGATGGCTCAGTGGTGAAGAGCACTGGCTGCTCTTGCAGAAGACCGGGGTCCAGTTCCCAGCACCCACATGGTTGCTCCATATTCCAGAGGATGCAACCCTCTCTTCTGGCTTCCATGGTCTCCGGCATGTGTGTGGTGCATATAAACAAAAACACACATATACACACACATAAAAATTAGAGATAAATAAAATACTTTAAAAACACACAAAAAAGAAGCTTCAGAGACAAGTTGCAGCTGAGATGTTTCCCTTGTACTTTTTGTTTATAAAACTGCTAAATGTACACATTTATGTATCTCTGAGTCCACCAGAGCTCATACAATGGACATAACATTTTTTTAGAATATCTAAATAATAATAGGCATTGGGTGATAGTTCAAAAGATTGCACTGGACATAATGTGTCCTTCATTCAGAGTGGCATGTTGCACAAGGACATACGGTCATATACATGTAGATACACAGAGAGAATCAACTTATTAACTACAAGTAATTCATTAGTTTATTCCTAAAACCAGACCTTGTTTCTCTTTTAATTTATGAGAACCTGTAAAGTGTATAGAGCTTAAAGAATGTATTTATACCTCACCTTCCCCTGAGTATAATCGGTGCTAAATAAAAAACCTGAAATTCGTCAAAAAAGCCAGGAATAATCCTTGCCTCTATTAAAGAGGAAAACAAGCCCTAGAGGAAAGTGCTGGGAGATTCCTACTGTGTCAGAGCTTTGGAACTGTACACTATTGTCCGTCCAGGAAAAGGAAAGTTTCGAGATTAATCACATACTATTTCAAAAACATTTTAGAACACATGGAGGATACAAACGACCAGATAGTACTAGGAGCCAGGGTGAGAAGAGCCCCCAGCAACCATCCTGGAGATAATTCTCAAAGACAGTGTGTTTCAGGGCCACGGTGAGGACAACATCAGAACAAACAAACAGCAGTTCCCTATGGACACCACTGATTCCAGATGGGTCTCTTGTCACCTTCAGCTCTGATCCTCTTCTCCTTTGAAATACCCTGTTCTTTAGAATTGTGTGAAGGCTGAGGTGAGAGAGACTGTGGTTTTATCTAAAAATTCCAACCAAAAAAAAAAAAAGGTCATTTCAAACTGAAGTGCTCTTCCGAGCCACTTATTTTTAAGATATTTTAAGATATTTCAGAAACAAAACTAACTTGTAATGCCCAGGAAATGCTCTCTTGATGCTTTAACATAAGACTAAAAGGCATTTCAACAAGTTTACATTTCCCTGTCTCCCGGGGCCCCATCCAGACACTAGGATTGTTGACTACACTTCTCTCCCTCTTTTGGAGGCTTCATCAGTTAAATGGGAAAAAGGTAAACTCCGTCTCAAGAGTCACAACATGTGCCCAGCTAAGCTGTGTCAGTCAGTTGCCAGCGACTGTTTCTGAGCTGAAACATTATCAATTCCAACAGAACTGGATCTCACGGCAACGGTCAGTCTCCTAACTACCAGCAGCCTGCAAGCAGACACATGCTGAGAAAGAAAGGCAGCAGCTCCCTGGGACACTTGAGGCAAGCCAATAGGATCCAAGTATTCCTACAAATACTCAGTACAGCAAATTGAGGCCCCAAAGGCGATATTCACAGAACCCACCCTGTTCCCCATCTCAGTGAGCTCTTAGCAAGTTGATTGTTGCTGTGGGGCCAAGGGGGTAGAGAGCCGCAGGGAACCTGGGTCCTGGTGAGGAGAAATGTGGGAATGGACACCCAGAAGCTTCTGTTATAGCAAACACATTTTGCAAGACTTTACTCTTCAGTGAAATGTGAAATGCTATTTCTGTATTATAACGTAATCTGACTTATACAATATCTCTAAGAATTACATTTACAGTAGCTCAGAATTTAAAACATACTCCTTTAACTCTAGAGACACACTCTGCAGTTAGACTGGAGGACAGCAATATCATGCCCTGTTCTCTAACTTCACCAGTAGGAGAACCAAGGCTGGAGCTCCCCTTGTGTGTGACACTATCTGCTGGCCTGAGTGACCACCTGAGTGTCCAAGGAGGGCCACTGAGGAGACATATCACAGTGACTATGGATGGAAGGAAGCAATGCATTCAATGTCTAAAACTCCTTTGATTTCCATTGGAATGTACGGTTTCAAATATTCCTGTGGTTATAAATAGGACCAATAATCAGAGAATTTATTTCAAGTGGAATAAAGAAGATATATTTCAAAATCTCAGAGTCCTGATAACACTTTTGAGATAATAATTAAAGCAGGGTCTCCGAAAGGATTTTGTGACAACCATGGACTTCCACCTCCTCTGACTGCTTCAAGGCTTGTGACAACATCTGGCCTCAGTAATCCTTAAGAGATATGCATGGGGTAAAACCCTGCTTTGATATCAGCTTGTTACATGCAAAGCCTAGAGAAAATTGCATTCCTTCTAAAAGGCCGCTCTCTTCCCTGTTGGCTCCATACAGAACCTCGACGACCATAAGCCAGAAAGATCATTGAACACGGCCTGCACTGGTGGCTTTGGAAAGGTCAAAGACAGACCACCATGGTGGAAACGATTCCAAGCCTGCATGCTCACATCTGCATATCTTTTATATTTTTTTTTAACAGAAGTAAGCTTTTATTTCCATGCTTCTCAGACTAAGCTATCTGAGTTGGTTGCTTTGAGAGGGTTAGTCGAAGAGACCAAATCGCATATCCTTATCTGATTCCTCCAACTCTTCCTTGCCTTGAATGGGGGGGGGGGGGGGGGGGGGCTACAGTAACAGCAGCAGCAGGAGCAGCAGGGGTGGCAGCAGTCACAAGGGCAGCAGCCACAAATGCAGATGGATCAGCCAAGAAGGCCTTGACCTTTTCAGCAAGTGGGAAGGCATATTCAGTCTCCACAGACAGAGCCAGAACCTGCTTGGACCCATTGGTGATCGAGTGTGGCAGCAAGCAACAGTCGGGTAACCCATCTGCAGCAAACACTGGCAACATTCTGGACACCCTATAGTGAGAGTGCAGAGTCTGGTCTGTGATGTCAAGCACTTCCGGGTTGTAAATGCTGCCATTGTCCAACACCTGCTGGATGATCAGCCCAAAGGAGAAGGGGGAGATGTTCAGCATGTTTGGCAGCGTGGCTTCACTGGCTCCTACTTTATCTCCAGTTTTTATCAGTTGCACATCACTCAGAATTTCAGTGTGCCCCTGGAGATTTTAATGGTGATGCCTAAAGCCTGGGGAAAAAAAGAGGTCGTCTTGGGCTGGCACAGTGACCTCACATGGGGCAATAGCACCAACATGGGCAGCAACTGGTACCTTATGGACCAGCAGCATGTCCCTCATCTCAGTGAGGTCCTCCTTGGTGAACACAAAGCCCACATTCCCCCGGATATGAGGGAACAGTTTTTCCAGGGCTGGGCTGTTTTCCAGGTGCCCCCGAATGGTCTTCCGCATCATGGTGTTCTTGCCATTCAGCCCCACAGCCTTCCCTCGCAGGAACATGCGGATCTGCTGTATCTGTTTGGAGCCCACATTGTCTGCTCCCACAGTGAACCATTTTGGGTAATCATCCAACAGTTGGATGATCTTAAGGAAGTCGTTGGACTTCCAGGTTATCCTGTCTTCCCTGGGAATCACGGCAGTGAATCGGGGATTGTCACGCAGGGCTTAAAGACGATGTCACTCTAATGAGGACGCTGGTGAGAGTCACATCTGCGTATCTTTTGGTGAAACATAAGTGACCTAGCTTGTGTCATCTATAAAACCTTATAGATATAAAAAAGATTGTAACACACAGCTCCACTCCAGTCCTGCATCTGTTGGAAGCACTTACCCAATTCCTTAATGAAGTGCGTGAGACCCTGACCAATGGCTTAAATCTTTTGTCATGAACCTTGCCCAGTTTACCCCAGCTTACATACACATCTCAAGAAAATGAGTTATCCATCCCAGGCTTCATGCCATTCCCGCCGTGAGGGTGTCACCAACCAGCTCACTTTTCTGTTGTTAGTATAAACACTAAAAGGTCCCACTTCATTGAGACACCCACGAAAGGAGGCAAGCTTACTTTTGTTTATGATGCCTGGGGAAAGATATTAGCAATCCGGTTTAATCATCAAAACTTGAGGCCCTAAGCTTCAGCTGGAAAAGAAACTGAAATGGCTTGTGATTGTTTTCTAAAGAGTCAGCACAGACACTGTGCCTAAAAAGAAAAGGATCAGTTTACCCCTGGGCATCTGGACATGTCAGCCTGAAGCTTCGGAGCTCATCAGCCATCTGCATTGAGCAGCTGTCTGGGGACGAATGTCAGGTTTCTCGTAATCCAGCATCAAGCAATTGAGTTTAAATGGCATTGCTGGCTAGATGTCCAAGGGTGTGTGCGCCCACTGGGTCCCTTGGGTAAAAACTCCTGACCCTAGCACCTGGTTCTACTCATTGAACGGCAGACAAGCTATGATCTACAGCTGAAAAACTGATAATTACGTGGCAGAGAGAGGTCAGCATCCGGCTAAAATGAAATCAGCTGGCCCACAATACAGTCGAGTCCACCTGAGACACTGCATTATCACCCTACAAGCGCTCACACGGGGCCACACACGGCAGTCTCGCCTCTGTCACCGGCCTCTAAATGCCATCCCCGAGGCCTATAGTTTTCCACTATAAAAAATCACACTGCCTTAGAACACTTCAGATTTAAACTGGTTTCCCCGATGGGTTAAGAATGCCCCCAAACACGGCAGAGTGGGGAAAGTCAGAGGAGAGGGAACACACGGCAAGGCAGTGGGGAGGACAGGGAGACAGGGAAAACGAAAACAGCACATTACACTTCAGAAGCAGGAAAAACAAGGAGGAAAAGGGAAAGGGATTGGGGGAGAATGTGAGGGTGAGCATATCAGTGTTTGTTCCTTCCAAACTTTTAATCTGGGCTTCACAGCAGGCTGTCACCCGGAGTGACCATCTCACAATACAAACTGGCCACTGCCCACGCTGCTTTAAAATGGTCCAGCAAATGTCACTGTCCAGTTGGAACGGGACGACAACACTGGTACATCAGGGAAGGCGTTGTCAGGCTTGGAGCAAGTCCTCCCTCCAGGGCGAGGGAAACCAAATCGCTGCTTGGTCCAATTGCCCTGCCACAGACCCATACACAGAGTCCCTTCAAACACTTCTCAAACCTTTGCTCCCCCTCTTCCCTTCGACCAACTCAAAAGCCAACAAACGGCCCAGGCTCCTCACATTAGAATGGACAGCATCTCCAGTCTCAGTGCAGAAGAGTGGGCATGCTTTTAACTGGAAGTTCGCCTGTGATGTTTGAAAGTGACTGTTAATGACAGGAGGTGACAGATTAGACATACAACCTCTGAGTAGTATTTGGAATGGCAGAGCAGAGAACAAAGCTAGTTTCTAGGGCTTGCAATGGGAGAGAATACACGATTTTTATTTTACCAGAAAGAACTTCTGGGGAGAGTCCAGCAAGCTGCATACATTAATTTCAAGGTGGCCTTTTACAACTCTGTACTTGCACAAGCTCCCCAGAGACTCCCAGACACGATCCCTTCACTGCCATTTCCTATTCAGAACTTCCTGAGAACGGCAAGGCATCACGTAAGAGGACTGCTTCCGGACTGAAGGTCTGCTTATCTCCTGATCTCTGGCGGTGACAAAGGCCTTCCATGGAAGACACTGCTAAAGAACAAAGAAAGCAGAAGGCAACAGCCAGACTAAGAGCCATGAACATCTTCAAACACCCAGGTAATCCACGCGGAAAAGAGAAGCTGTTAAGAGCAAACATGCTTGGTTGACTTGCGTTTATAAATAGAAAATCACAGAACCACAATATATCGAATAAGTAAAAACATCAAAGCTGGACCGAAGAGATGGGATGGCTCGGAGTACTTTCTGCTCCTGCACAGGATCCACACTCAGTTCCCAAGACCCACACTGGAAAGCTCATAACTGCCTGTAATTCCAGATTTGGGGAATCTAAAGCCCTCTCCTGATCTCAGCAGACACCACACACAGGCATGCAATATGCACGTGATTAAACATAAATTTAATATTTTTTAAATATCAAGATGTATGACAATGCATCAACTCAACGACGGGAACAACTTCTTAAGGTGACTGGGAATAACAAAAACAAGAAAACACTGTGACATGGTGTGTCTAGTAAAACAGAATAATTTCTCCTGGTGATGATAAAACCTAGAAAGAATCGGAGAATAAAAATAGCAATGGAAACCTAGAACCAATCATTGTCTTGTCGCTGCTACTGGTACAAACACAAAAATAGCAAGAAAAATTAAAGAAAATATTTCATGGCTTCAGAAATATGTATAGTTTATGCCAAATGATTCTGATAAATCAGTGGGAATGCACAGCTCAGTGACAAGGCATAGAGCTGCTATAGCAGCAGAAAATATTTAGGGAGCACTTTGGGTACATATTTCAGGGGGGATGGGGTCCCACACAGAAACAGACATAACCAGTATGTTTAAAATCAGGTAGAAAACAGGAGGAAGTGTTCTCAATGGGATTGAAATGAAAAGCCTCAAGGAATCACAGGTCGCCTTTCCAGCTGGGTACTTTGATGAATGGTCAGTCCTCTAAGCACAGCCTGATCTAAGGAAGACTGGGGGCTGATGTATATAAACTTACTTTTCTCTGCCCTGCCTGGAAGCCTTCTGCACATATGTAGCCGGCAAATTCTCCTGACACCATAGCACTGGCTATGAACCACTCACCAAGCAAGCGAGAACAACAGAGCAAGGAGGGTGCAGGAGCACCACGGGAACAGGGCTTGGTACCACCGTTCCCCAGCAACAGAGCAAATTAATTTTCCTTTCCAATTGGAAGCATAGATGATTAGTGATATTCAAGTTACAGCACACTAATTTTGAGAGCGTGCCAGGAACCATAAGCGGAATGAAACCTTAGGAAATAAACAAAGGTGACCTTCTAAATAGTAGCTTCATTTTGAAAGCCTACCCATATTTGTTTTCCTCTGCTGTGGGTTTTATTTCATTCCCGTCCCCGTGCCGAGGACATCGCTGTGACAGTTGTCCAAGGTGCACTGCCAATGTGTGGCTGACTGAGCCGCTGGGGAACTAAGTCCTGAAAGTGCGTGGGCTCCTCCAGCCCTTTAGGTTGACTTGTTGTTTAATATTCAGTGTATACGAAGGCCAAGAGGAGTCATGAGTGAATGAAACGATATAAATCCATACCTATTTTACTTCTATTTCTGGGGTATATATATATTTGATTAAAATCAGTTTCCAGAACAACTCACAGACAGAAATAAATTTCCTCCTCTCAAAATCAATGCCGGTAGGGTCACTTGGATGGGAAGTCAGAAACTGGAAGGCTGGCTCTAGTAGAATGGTTAATGGGATGGCTAATGTCTTCATCTTTTTTTTTTCTGTTCCTTTAAGGAAATGCCACTGATTGAATACATTATTATTGATAGAAGCTAATTTGGCCCAATATTCCAGAGACTTGGAAGTTCAAGATCAATCTGGTGAGGGCTGTCCCAAAGGCTGTGTTGCGTGAAGAACCAGAGCATGTGGTAGAGAGAAGGACGAGGCCTTACCATATTATTTGCATCCACGCCAGTGATAACTAAGCCACTCTTTCAATAATCCCCCTAATCCATTCACGAGAGTGGAGTCTGTATGGCTGAATAACTTCCTTAAGGTCACACTTTTTTTTCTCCCGAGACAGGGTTTCTCTGTGTAGCTTTGGAGCCCGTCCAAGAATTCTCTCTGGCCTCAAACTTGATCCACCTGCCTCTGCCTCCCGAATGCTGGGATTAAAGGCGTGTGCCGCCTCTACCACCTGACAAAGGTCACGTTTCTTAATACCATTACGATGGCAATCGCATTTCAACCTGATTTGGAGGGGAACATTCAGAACACAGCAGCTAATTTCGGCTGTCAGCTTGAGTAGACCATGTAATTGCCCTCATCTGGTTAAGCACACTTCCTTCATAGGTCTGTAAAGTAGGTGACCCTCCCATTATGGTGGTTGCCATCTAGTCTAGTAAAGACTCAAGGAGAATGAAAAACGTGGAGGGAAACAAAATCTACACTCGCCTTTGCTAGAGCATGGGTCTTCTGCCCTCGGGCTCCGACTTCTCAGACTTCAGGTTCATTGGACTCAGACCATCAGCTCTCTGTGCCCCGGCCTTCCATGACAATGAGCTGTCCTGGGTTTCCATCTTGTAGGAGGCAGGTGAGAAACTCCTAAGACCCGTGTAAGCAACTCCTGATAATTAGCTCCTCTCGCTCACTCCTGCGTCCTGGAGAACGTTAACTAATACTGAAAATCACTTCACTTCTCTTGTGCTTTTTGTAGGAATTTAGCTCAGAATCCACCGAGAATCACCCTAAAAATCCTGGAGGAGCACTCAAGACTTGGTATATTTTGTCAACATAATATAACCATGCTTTTCAGGTAGAGGTTAAAGTTTGCAAAAGAACTCGGAGCAGATGAAGCAACACTCTGGTTTTGTATCCTGACTCGGACTGTCCCCCATTTTATACAGAGAGTTAAAAGCAGAACTCAGTATTTCACTTTAAAGAAATAGCAATTGAACCACAAACTACAGAGCACAGGAAGACCATAAGAACAGTGTTAAAAATCAAGAGACAGCACACATCCCTTCATGCTGTGATGGAGGGTCCTTTGCCTCTACTCTGTTCCTTAAAAAAACCTAACTGGAGTCTAATCATGATATAATATCAGTTAAACGCAAACGGAAGAACAGTTTCTGAGACACCTGACCAGAATTCATGAGAAGGCAGCACACGCTGCTGACAAAGAAACACAAGGAGCTTGTCTGGGTGGAAGGAGACGAAGATGTGGCAGCTAGTGCAGTTGGAATCCCCAAAGGAAAGGTAAGCATTGGTAGGAAGCCCAGGGAAACTAACCTGTGGTTCACAATGCAACAGAGCTTTAACCTTCAGCTGAAGCCTTAGTTCTCTTCTTATGTAAGGGGTTAGCTAATCACACATCAATTCCAAAATAAACGTGCATGAGTTCAAAGCAGCAGAGAACTCCTCCTTAGGAGGAACAAACAGCTGTGGCGTGTCTGTCCATGCCATTTAATCCTCAACAACAAGAGCAGAAACATTTTCATGCCAAGCTGTTATCAGATTCATCAGGCTGGGTCAGAAGAAGCAAATATTTAGGAGGGGTTGGGTGAGGGGCTGGAGAGGAGAATGCAAGGCCATGCCACTTCCTCAAGAGCCTGCTCCTGGTGTCAGCTAGAAAATAATGACCTAAAGAAGTCACGAGAAATTAGCTGCAAAGCAGAACTGGAACAACCGACTTCTTCCCAGGTAGAAGCAGGACCCTGCCTGGCGGGGGAAGGTCAGACTGAAGGGTGGGGTGCACAGTGATGCATCCTGCCCTGGAAAGATGGGAGCCCAGCCGGGGCCTCAGGAGTTCGTGTCCCACTGAAGGCGTGGCCTAGTTTTCACAACCACTCTCACCGCAAACTCCCGTTCAGTATCTGAGAGGTGAGCACAGCAACAGCAAACTCCGCAGTGACACACAAAGAACAGTGGCTTTACCCAGAATGCATCATGGCAGACCTTTCCATTCTGCCTAAGGGTCCTGATGTCATAAAACTCTGGTTACAGACTCTTGAATACAAAGTTAAGCTGCAGATTCTCAATGTGCTCCTGGGGAATTAAATCTGTTATTGCTGCAGCCCATGGGAGTAGAACAGGTTCACACAGTAAAACTAAGAAATGTCACCCCAACAGAATTTTGGAGGAACTGTATGATTAACAATGTTTACAAAGTTAATACTGAAAATCAAGATACAATTCCACAGAGCAAGGATAGCCTAAGATACAGTAGAAGCCTGAACATCAGCAAAACAGGCAGTGAGCCGCACTCCTCAGGACACACCAAGGTCGAGGAACACAAAGGCAATCGGTTCTGTGGGTTCTGACAGCAACTGAGTGCAGAAGGATCCTGCACCAGGGAAAAAACATGTGAGTGACACTTGGTGAAATTTGAGAAAGACGGAGTATTGTATGAACCGTAAATTTTCAGGGTTTACAACTGTACTACTGGCCTTGTTAAAGAAGTGTAAGCCACAGTGTCTATGGACACAAGGCCCAGGGCCTCACCATGCCTGCAAAAGTGTTAGAGTGGAGGAGAATGCACGTGTCTATGCACACATGCAGAGACACAAAGGCAGAACGCACCAACCAATGAATGAGCAATGGAACGGGAAGGGTGCATTTGGTTGACAGTTATGAAAGATTTCCTTCTTGGACTATTTTTATACCTTTTCTCCAATTTGAAGTTATATCAAAATGAAAAGCTAAAGTACAATGGTTATTGGCATCAGGGTGCTGGTATACCACATTGTGAGTGCAATGAATGAATTCTTCTAGGTGGCTGTTTTGTGTGGCTTATCACAATAAAAATAATGATTACAAGCACCCGCGTCACAAGGCTCACAACTGCCTGTAACTTCAACCCCAGGGAAGCAGGCACCACTGGCCTCCACAGGCATCTACACTTGTGGGCACATATACACGTACAGGTACATACAGATACACACAACTTAAAATAATACAATTAATTCTTCAAAAATAAAAGTAATGAGAGATTCCAAATCCCTGATTTGGGAGACCACAGTTTCTGTGGATATAAGTATAGATATCCTTATATATGGCCAGAAGTAGCACAAATAAACTTCCCTGGAAGGACATCTGCCTGCCCAGTGACCAGTGACATGCCTAAGACAGGCCCGGCTCAGAAGCCACCAGATTCTCCACATCTGTCCAGATGTTTTGATAAAGTATGGGTTTGGGGAGTGGTTCTGCCGCATGTCTCAAATCAGTGGTGTTTACCAAGCTGCTCTCCCTGTGGCCATCCCATTTATTCAGTGTCATTTGAACAGCCTGCCATTGCTGGAGATGTCTTTGCCCTAAACACATAGGTGGGGTCGCCATTGAAGTTCTCCATACCAGCCAGGGGTTTTGACAGACATACACACCTAGTTAGCAAGCAAGATCCCAGTTGATTTTAAAGTAAACTGAGAAATGTATATAAAGATTTGTATCTAGGACACAGCACTGCATTCTACAAAGAAGAAAAACGTTTATCGCTGAGATGGGTATTGAACAAGGCAGCCAGGAGAGACGGAATTGGTTATTTTAACAGAGAAAAGAATACTATATACACGTTTTCATAAAGTATTAAATGTTTTAAATGTGTGTGATATCATGTAAGATATATTTCCTCCCTCTCCTCCGTCCCATCCCTTACAAACAAAGGATAAAGCAACTTTGCTGTTTGGTTTATCCAAACTGAATCAGACTCACATGAGTGAACTAGGGAGGGGCTTGGCGTTAACCTGCTGTCTGCTCTCATCTCTGCTCAGAGGCCCAGGGAGTGTGTGCAAAACTATGCGAAGATTCTGCCATCTAGTGGCAACAGCAGGCAATAAGCTCCACAAGGAAGGTCCCTCTCTAAGCACTTCTACCTAAGACATCCCTGCCATTTGATCATAAACACACACCAAAAACATTAGTCCCTTTCTCTCCCTGGGTCTATTGTTCCACAAGGAGCCATACCTTTGCTGGTCTTCCTTTTGTCACATAAACCTTACAGAATGTCAGGAGGGATGGACACCTGATAGAGTCATTTACTATGCAGGACCTAAGATGCTCGTGGTTCAGTAGCTAAAGGCTGGCACAGCAGAGCGATCAAGAGTCAACAGATACATTACAATATGTGTAATAACTTTCCAGGGAAGAAAGCTTAGGGATGAATATCACAAGAATCATCCTGAAGGATGAACTCGGTAATTGAGGTTGTTGAGGAAAATGTTTAACACAAAAGTAGGGATCGGTGAGAAAAGGCAGGTCCGTTTATAATGGCCGATATGTTCACTTTTAGGGATGAGTATATACAACCTGATTGCTAAAATAGTAAATATTCTTCCATCATAGTAAGTAATGTGGCAGGAATTAATACGATTTCTTATAAATCTCCCTTAAAGCATTAGCAATACGGACATGAGAATTCGGAGAGAAAGTCAGAAGGGGAACAGTGGTGGTCAGATCGAAGCTTTGCTCCTTTGTTCAGCCCACACTCGGCTCTGCAGGGAAGAGGACAGAAACACCAGAGGCTGAACTACTCTCAGGGCCTCACAGCAGAGAAAGCCAAGGACAGACACAGAGCTGCTCTCCAAAGGCCTGACACACTAGCTGCATAAATTAGAGGGTCACACCAAAGACAGAGGAACCAGGGTCCTCCTCTGCAGCCTAGTTCAAGTCTCTCCCTTCACTGTGCATACCACCAATCTGGCTTCCTCGAGGCTACCAAGGATGAGGTCTACCAGATGAAGCAAACTGCCCTATCTGCTTCTACTTCATCAGTGCAAGTGGAAGGAGCTGGAAGACTTCACACTTGTCCTCGTGTGGGTCAAGAGTTTACATTTACAGATTCATCACCTACTGGGGAATTTTGGGAACTAGACTTTTTATTTCTTGAGTTTCCACTTGGCTGCTTCCCACTGTTTCTATTTCTCTCCTGAGACTCTTCATTTCCCTGCTAAGACTTTCACTCACGCAAACATGTCTGTTTTCCCTGTGGGGTTACTGCACAGGCAGACTTCCATCCTCCGCCCGTCAGTCTCAGCACCTGGCTCATCATGGGGTTGGACGTGCCTGGTTTCTTTGGTCTTTGCGCCGCATGTACCAGAGAGTTCTGGAACACTCTGCAGATGTTGTCAGTGTCCAGCTGGGGAGATCCTGAATTCTGTTTGTTTTCTCTGATGAGCAATGCTTTCTTTAGTTTGGCGGATAATTTCTGGTCTGTGCTCAAAATGAAAATTGTTTCTGGGGCTGCTGCCTTGTCTCAGTTGAGATCGTTCGTCTATGGCTAGATGCTCTGAGTCTGCCCGTATCAATGGTGTGGGTTGATGGGGTTTCAATAGGATTTGAACCAAGCCTTCAAAGGCAGTGAGGAAAATACAGACACGAGCACTGTGACAGTATTTAAACAGGCACATACACTTAAAAGTAGGCAACTGTCTGAAGGAGCATGGCTTGTGATGTGCAGAACAATGCTACTTTAAGAATTATTGATTACATGAAAAGATCCAAAATAAATTGCAATAGAAAAGTAATTCTTAATTCAAGGTGCACAAAAAGCAGACAGCAGAAATATGCCACATGACCTTAGAAGAAATCAGAATCAATCAATCTCTCTCTCTCTCTCTCTCTCTCTCCATTCCTCCCTTCCTCATTCCCTCCCTCCCTCCCTTCCTCTCCCCTTTCTCCTCCCTCATCATCATTTAGACCCCCTCCAACCTCCAACCACGCTGGGACTAAACCCAGCACTATGCTCTTGCTAAGCAAGCATTCTACTATTGAACAAAATCTGTAAACTCCAGCCTTCTTTTCTGGAGAGGATGGAAATACTAACATGCATACTTTTTCTTGAATACTGGAAGATGCTTCTGCATCCCTGAATGGGTCCACAGGTCTACCTGGGGATTTACTTTTATCCTTTACCTATGCAACAAGGAATGATGATATTCGCCAGAGGAGAAGAAAAGATCAATAGACTAATATTTACAAACTTCAATTCTGGTGATAAAATGTCTGCAGGAGCATAGAGCAAACATTATGCTAACCACAGGCTGTTGGTTGTAAAGAACAACAGCGCTCAGAGAGACACCTTGCATTTGCTTGGTTGCAGAGACAATGAGCTCAGATGGATATTACAAAATCACAATAATCATTCAGTCATGAGTTCCTAGACCAATGTAAGATAAAAGCCTGAATATGGTTTCTGCAGGAGGGGGGAAAGCGACATACACAGCCAAACACCTATAACTGCCTGTCTGATAAAGCTAAGCCCACAGCACAAAAGTCATCTGTTCTAGCTCCTCTCTTGGAAAATATATGGTTTATTTTCATTTGGTTTAAAATACATAATACAATTATATTACAGTGGAATTATAGTCATTTCAATAATCGTGAAGAATATCTGAAAATACAAATCTAACTTGTTTTTGTCACACACTGCGCCCCTGTGTCTGCGCTCTGTGCGCTATTACCCAGTTCGCGAGCTTCGGGCGAGGGAGCTGGAGGTTAAAATACACAGACACACACAGACAGAGAGACAGCGACACGGGTCATCCTTAAATTCCCCAAAAATGCCCCCTTTATTGTGTTCAGGAGCAGATTATATAGAGATAGCCACGCCCCAGCCAAACCCACCAGAAACCACACTCCTGAAGGTCTCGTGCTCAGAGCAGCTGCAGGCACTCAGATCAGGGAATTACAAGAAATTCATGATCTGGGGTCTCACTGCTCCCAACAGTTTTGAGGGGTGCATGTGTGTGTGTGTGTGTGTGTGTGTGTGTGTGTATGTGTGTGTTTAATGTGCAAAGGAAGGTGGTTGGCTTTTCTCTAAGTCATTTCAGTTATCTAGAGTTTTGAGTCGTCCACAATGAAAAACTCTTTCGGAAATAGAACAATTTCAATAGCAAATACAAATTACAGTGATTAGGGGCTGGGCAGATCACTCAACGATTAAAAGTGCCTGTTGCCCTTATGGAGGGCTAGGGTTCAGTTCACAGCACCCACATGGGAGGGGCTCACAGAGGCATGTAGGTTCAGTTCAAGAAAATCTAGTGCCCTCTTCTGGCCTCTGCAGGCACCTGCACCCATGTACTTTAAACACGTGTACACACACACACACACACACACACACACACACACATATGCACACACACAATTAGAGCTTTTTAAAAGAAATATCAAAATAGTTAATTGAAAACACAAATACAAAATACTTAAAACAATGACTAAAAATCTACCTTGTACTAATCTTTGTCAAAATTTTTTGTATCAAGAAAAATTTTTAAATTAAGAAGTACAAACAATAATTTCAATTTAATTTAAGAGTTCCACAAGCATTCTCACATTTTTGACTGACGCCTATGATTAATTGTTCCCAAGGAAATAATCTTAAATGTGGTCAAAAGTTACTCAGAAATGTTTACAGAATCCTTCTGTGAAATATAAAAATGCCCCCACATAGGCACAGGTATGGAAGAACCCATTCCTAAAGCATGGGCCAACATTGTTATGAAATGCTATCTATGAAATTACCTAACTTTATTGATAACATATGAACATTTGTGGTGCACAGTTCTGGAAGCTAGGTGTGGTAGGACAAAACGACAGAGTTGGCACCCTGTGATCTGAGGCAAGAAGCCAGCCTGGGCTCTACAAAAAGACCTGAAAAGCAAACAGACAAACACACAGTTCTGCCAGGCATAGTGGCATGTGCCTTGATTCTCAGAACTCAGGAAGAGTGAGACGAGGGTATCACTGTTAGTTCTAAGCCAGCAAGGCAAAATAACGAGACCCTGTCTCAAACAAACAAACAACAAAAGCCCCACAACAACAACAAAACGAATCCCACAACTCAGTGAAAGCAAGTGAAGGAAAGGTGTGGGTCTTGTGCCCGGCTCACTTGGTGAAGGTGGGGTTTTCCCTGAGCGTTTGTTTTGCTTTCTCATAATTTCTTCTCCAAGCCTCCCCTATAGGGACATCATCATATTGATCCCCAAAATAAATGTTGTTAAAAAGTGTAAAGAAAACATTCATGGGCTAAACACACAACAAAAGAAAGCGTTACATGTGTGCTGAGACACGACTTTGTGAGGGATCTGAAAACCTTTTCAAAATACAACAGTGTTCCCTGGGTTAGTACCACCCTGTGATTCCCCAGTGCCTTGGCTGCCTCTGCTTCGGACCCTTTGGAATGGAAGCAAAGAATAAATCTGAGAAAAGAGACTCAGAGAGGATAAGCCCCTGTGCCAGGTAGAGCCTACAGTGCCAATTCCACAGAGCAATGCTTATCCAACCAGCTCTGGCTGTGTGTGCTTGGCCCAGGCTAGACCTTATTTCTTTTCTCATGAGAAGGAGCGGGTGGGAGAAGGGATGACACTATTACATAATTAGGTATGCAGAGAAGAGAGAGGGAGGCACTGACTGCAGAGATAAAGGGAGCATCCGAATGACAGTACCAGGAGTCCCCACTCAGGGTAGCTCCCTGCAGGGCCAGGATCTCCAGTGTGGCTCCTTAGTAACAAGGAGCTTTATGCAGCAAACTTACTCATCCTCGGGACTGAAAATAATTGAGCACCATATATAGGGCTGAGTCACTAGGAAACCTAAAAATAGGACAGCGCCAATGGCTTTTTATAGGAGACTATCAATTCTTTCTGTTCCCTAATTCTTACAACAAATTAGTTTCAGGCCATCCCATTTCCAGTTTTCTCCTATAATGTTCCCTATTTCTGGTACAGAGATACATGAATGATCACATAACCTTAAAAGGCAGACATAAATACATGACCACACGGAAACACGAGTCTAGTACACACACTCTCAGACTCTACCCTGAGCATTCAATCTAACTACCTTACATGTAAACACAGGAACTGTAGCGAGCTGTGTGGAGCCGCATCTGATAATCAACTCCTATGGCTAAGACCTGACTTATGCTATTATCACGCAATGATTGTCAGCTGCTTGCATATGCGTGAACCTATGGGCAGTGCCCACCTGGCAATATGGGGCTGGTAGCCCATGCCTACTTAAGGGCTGGGAGAGGTTTGCCCAGGGAGAGAGAGGGGAAAAGAGAGAGAGATACAATTGTTAAAAAGGTCCTGAATAAACTGTCAGCAGGAAGAGCTCCAGTGTTGCGTCATCCTTGCGGGTCGAGGGTAAGACGTGACAGTTGGTGGCCCGTACAGGGACAGATGGTGGCCCGTACGGGGAACCTCCAAACCTCTCTCCGTGGAGCCCAGAACTTGCTGCAGTCAGGGGGTGCACCGGAAAGTCCTCAGGTAAAGGCTGGGGATCCGCGAAAAAGCGGGTTTTCCGCTCTCACCAGTAGAAGAAGGGAGAGTGGGGGTAATAGGGCCGTGACTAAAGCGGACGGATCAAAGTGAAGCTAAAGGAAAGAATGGGATTTTAGAACGGGTGCTTCAACATCACACCTGATTTTTCTGGCTCTTAACGAGCTGTTACGGAGCACATTGGAGAGGATTTTTGTTGAATGTGACACAATTGCCTCTTGGTTTGCCATCTCTGGCAATCTTAATGTGTCATCCTGGGACAAGCTTGGTAGAAATCTGAATTTTGCTGCCGAACAAGGTACGCTAAGGAAGGGAGTTATATTTATGTGGTTTGAATTATCGAGACCTCCTGAGTTTGCAGTGGAGTGTGAGCAGCTGCGGCAGCACAACCGCGCTCCACCTCTCCCCTGCTGCCGTGACCTGAGTCCGAGCTCGGCTAGAAAATGGCAGTAAATTGCAGTAAAAACCCGTAAGAATGCAACGTCCCCGCTCAGCAGGAAGTAGCCAGATAGATTGACAACTCCCAAATTCCCTAAAACATGGTTTAAGCGGGGCCCTTTCAGAGCAGAAGCAGGATCAGCTGGGCTGCTAGGGAAGTCAAAGAGGTGCACGAGGGAGAAGGTGTCTTCCATGCACTCAGCTGACAGGAATAAATGAGCCACGGGGGTATGGCAGCTGGGGTATGTTATTTAGGGGACTGCTGAAGGAGCAGTGGTTTCTGACTGCTCCTGGGGTCATGGCAAAGCCACTCCTAATGACAGTAGCAGGGAGAGGAAAGCCAGGGAGGGAAAAGCAAGATTGCCTCCCCTTCCTCTCCTCTGTGCTGGCCCCTCTGCTACCAGTTTTGACTGCCCTTGCTGCTGCCGCAAGCACAGCCGCGGCTGTGGCCATGACTCAGATGGATGTCCTCTGGCAATTGGCTCAGCCTGGCTGTAAATGGAACTATCTGGGGCTGTGTGTGATGTGAAAAATTTAAAGAATTGTCTAGCTGTCTTTTAGGTAATTGGTCTGGTGAATTCGAGAAACAATTGGAAAAGCTGCGAGTTGATGGAGGAAGGTCATTGGCTAATAAAGGCACTGCCCTGGCCCATTTAATTGGTTAGAGGATAGGTGGGAGGAGAAAACAGGACAGAACGCTGGGAGGAAGAGGAAGTGAGGTCAGAGACTCCACAGCTCTCTCGGGAGCAGACGCCTCAGAGAGAGACGCCATGCCCCGCTCCCGGGATGAAGCTCCGACCCAGGATGGACTAGGCTAGAATCTCCCTGGTAAGCGCACCTTGGGGTGCTACACACAGATGATTATAAATGGACTAAATTAATATGTGAGAATTAGCCTAGAAGAGAATGGGCCAGGCAGTGTTTAAATGAATACAGTTTGTGTGTTGTTATTTCGGGGCATAAGCTAGCAGAGCAGACAGCCGGGGTGCTGGGGACGCAGCCATGCCGCCCTTATTACCACAGCGAGTGGCGATGGTGACTGCAGATTCCACACGCATGGATACCAGCCTGGCAGAAGGACTATCCTCCTGGATCATCTACAGCCATGGATCATCTGAGGGAGTGGGCAGGAATAGGAGCCCTGGCAGGCTTGATGGTGCTTGCCTCCCTGGTATGCCTATGGTGCATTTGTCACATAAGGGTTTCACAACATGGCAGTGCAGTTATGATCATTCAGGCCTTCACGGCCACTGAAGCAGGACAGTCTCCCCAAGTTTGACTAGAGATGTAAGCGAGCACAGGATGCGGGGCTTGTGCACTGCATTTGGGGCAAGCATACATCAGCCTCAAGAAGAGCAAGTCTGATTGCATGTGGGTTGGTGTCTAACTCCCACCTCTGTAAAAAGACACCGGATAGGTCTTGTGTTCTCTGAGCGGATGACACCTGGACAGACACTAGTACATGTTCCATTTTTAACAGAGATCAGACTTCTACTCTTACCTGTTGCTTTACAAAACAAAAGGGGGAACTGTAGCGAGCTGCATGGAGCCGCATCTGATAATCAACTCCTATGGCTAAGACCTGACTTATGCTATTATCACACAATGATTGTCAGCTGCTTGCATATGCGTGGACCTATGGGCAGTTCCCACCTGGCAATACGGGGTTGGTAGCCCATGCCTACTTAAGGGCTGGGAGAAGTTTGCCCAGAGAGAGAGAAAGAGAACAAGGGCCTGAATAAACTGCTAGCAAGAAGAGCTCCGGTTGTCTCGTCTTCCTTGCTGGCCGAGGTGAGCCGTGACAAGGAATGATATGAGAACTTCAGGTGTACACAGGAAGGGGATGGAAAAGGACATATGTGTGCAATCAAGAGACAGGAAGGACATGTGTACGCTGAAGGGGGTGAAGAGGACACGTGTGCACAGGAGGACATGGAGAGGACACGTGTGCACAGGAGGACATGGAGAGGACACGTGTGCACAGGAGGACATGAAGAGGACACGTGTGCACAGGAGGACATGGAGAGGACACATATGCACAGGACATGGAGAGGACACGTGTGCACAGGAGGACATGGAGAGGACATGTGTGCACAGGAGGGAGAAGGAGAGGACACGTGTGCACAGGAGGACATGAAGAGGACACGTGTGCACAGGAGGACATGGAGAGGACACGTGTGCACAGGAGGGAGAAGGAGAGGACACGTGTGCACAGGAGGACATGGAGAGGACACGTGTGCACAGGAGGGAGAAGGAGAGGACACGTGTGCACAGGAGAAGAGGACACGTGTGCACAGGAGGACATGGAGAGGACACGTGTGCACAGGAGGACATGGAGAGGACACGTGTGCACAGGAGGAGAAGGAGAGGACACGTGTGCACAGGAGGACATGGAGAGGACACGTGTGCACAGGAGGACATGGAGAGGACACGTGTGCACAGAGGGACATGGAGAGGACACGTGTGCACAGGAGGGAGAAGGAGAGGACACGTGTGCACAGGAGGACATGGAGAGGACACGTGTGCACAGGAGGACATGGAGAGGACACATGTGCACAGGAGAGACATGGAGAGGACACGTGTGCACAGGAGGACATGGAAAGGACACGTGTGCACAGGAGGGAGAAGAAGAGGACACGTGTGCACAGGAGGACATGGAGAAAACATGTGTGCACAGGAGGACATGGAGAGTACATATGTGCACAGGAGGACATGGAGAGGACACGTGTGCACAGGATATGGAGAGGACACGTGTGCACAGAGGGACATGGAGAGGACACGTGTGCACTGGAGGGAGAAGAAGAGGACACGTGTGCACAGGAGGACATGGAGAAAACATGTGTGCACAGGAGGACATGGAGAGGACATATGTGCACAGGAGGACATGGAGAGGACACGTGTGCACAGGATATGGAGAGGACACGTGTGCACAGAGGGACATGGAGAGGACACGTGTGCGCAGAGGGACATGGAGAGGACACGTGTGCACAGGAGGGAGACAGAGAGTATATTTACAAAAGCTCCCAATTTCTGTGAAAGTGGCAAACCTGTAGGGTTTTTCCCTTTTTTTCCAATATATACTAAATTTTTCATAACAAAACAATAGAGCAACTATAACAAAAATAAATCTTTTCATTAAAGGTGGTCAGCCATCCAGAAACCCTTCATATTTCCAGCTGATTCATACCAGATAGTCTCATGGGACATGGGTTCAGCCCTACAAACTTCTGAAACTCCTTTCTCTAAGGTCACCCGAGCATCTTCCTTTTGCTAGCTCTGCTCCAAATGCCGCAGCCCTCTCAGTTCCCATCTGTGTGCTTCTCTCTGTGGTCTTCACAACTCATGTTTCAGGCTCGGTCCTGTGGCAGCAGTTTCCTCATTGGCCTTGGCCAACTATCTCCTCCGGTTCCTTTTTCCTCTCCCTGAAGGCAGGTGCTTACACCCCCATGCAGGTGGTGCTGGCCTCCTTTCTTGGCTGAATATAAACTCTAGCTTGGGCAAAATCTTAGTTGGGTTCTCATCCTCTACAAACCAGCATGCTCTCTGGCTCATGCTCTCATAAACAATTGTAGTGATGTTTAAAGAAAAGCACCCCAGACCCAATGTGTGGGGTTTATACCAGATATAGGAAATTCTCCTTTCTTTTTCCATTGAAGCTTTCTTTTTTAAATAACAATACACTGCCTAGATAGTGTTTCATGAGCAAATATTACTCGGTCTGTGATGGCTTTCTGGATACTGTCAAAGAAAAGGCCTGGAGTCATTCAGAGGTCCTCCATCTCTGTTTGGGCTGCTGTCGTAAACCACTTCAAATAGGGTGACATCAGGAACAAAGCTTTCTCTGCAACAGGTCAAGCCACTGAGAAATCCAACCTCAAGCTGCCAGCGGATTCTCTGCAACAAGGGCTCAAAAATGGCACCGAGTGCTGTCCCCGTAGCAAGGAAGGGGTTAATAGGCTCCCGCTGAGCTCCTGCATAGGAGCAGGAATAGCTGCTATGAGAATTCAGCCTCACTGTGTAGATCTGGGTTGTGGGAAGCACATTCAGACCAGAGATGCTGATTTCCACAAAGGAAGAACTCGTGTCCTGGGTCAAAGCTACATGCCCTGGATATGGGAAGAGTCACCCCGTTTGCCGTCCATACAAGCTGTTCTACATCACACAGCCTGCCACCAACCCTGACATTCTGTACCTTCGCTCTCACATCTATCCTTTCCTTCCTGTTCCCACAGTCCCTGTTCCTGGTCTTCACCAACATCACCCCCAGGCTGTCCCACGTTCCTACCATACTCTTCACACAACTGTGAAATTCTCCGCTTTAGCCATAATAATCAAAAACAATTTCCTACTTTCAAATTTACCAAACTCCAAATGCTCGAGCAAATGTATTCCATGACCTGGATTAAAAGGAGCAGAAATAGAAAGATAATTCTATTCTTCAATTTTTTTTATCCTTGTTCTTCACCCCTGCTCCCCCACTTCAACACAGCTTACTCACACCCATCATTGCTTTTACTAGAAAATTCCACGGATCCCACTAACATGGTATTCTTATTCCCTTTGTGAATGTTGAGGACTCTTTATAGTCTTTATTTTCCATAATATATATTATATATTTTCATATATATATGACTCTACTTGAAGGTATACACAAAGTGAACAACTGTTCTTTCTTCAATGAAGAATTATTACTGATCCACCAATTCATTCGTTAATTTGTTCATTTAACATACACTCACCACATGACTACTGAAGATGGGAACTATGCTGAGTGACAGGGATGCAATGCTGTGTCAAGTAAACAAGGTCCTAGTGCCATGGAGGGTACCGGATTAGGAGCAAGTGCTAGCAATGCAGCGATGAGAGCTGAACTGGGAAGGGATGAGAGCTAGCGCGGCCCTCGCTATGCTCTCCTAGAGAAGCAATAGCAGGCTGAGAACTGTGGAGGAGAACGACATCAAGTAGAGGAAACTGTATGTGGAGGCCCAGAGTGACTGCGTGGTCATCAGGTGAGTTCCAGAGAGGCCTAGGCTTTCCCTAACTCACCTTTGAGACTAGAAGCTCATTGATTCAAAGTCTTAAATATCATAAATGCTAATAGCTAGGTATTTTTAAATGAACCAGATAATTTGGTTCTTACATTTAGAGCAGATTAAAAGCCCACCTGACCATATTCCATCCCATGATCTATAAAGGTAGCATACAGGTAACCAAGAGAGATGCACTCTCTTGGTGATCCGGACAGCTGGAACCCATAAAAGCTCCTTAGCCTTTGACACCTGGTGCGTATTCTTACCCACAAGCAACCAGCTAGAGATGGGCTTTCTCCGAGGAGCTTCAGGGCTTGCTATGTTTTCCTCAGAAGAGAGTGAAGGGTGAGGCCTGAGCTGTCTTCTCTGGGGTCTCACCTAGCTGTTCTCCCGACAGGCCTGTTCCCAAACGTGCTCTCTCTGGTGACCCTTGGGATGCAGAGCCTCACTGACTTCCACACGCCAGTCCTCCTCATTTCCTTAGCTCAGGAATAACAAGGAAGCAGCTGCCCTACAATAGGCAAAGCCTTTCGGTGGAACTAAGAAGTAAGATCTTGGTGCATCCCTTCTCAGGTAAACATAGACAGCCCTGCAGACTGATCAAGGGAACCAAAATCAAAATTTGTAACTTCACTTTGTGTGAACAATGAGAGATGGGAAAAATCAAAACACACAAGACCAGCACCTGGGTTGTGGCTGAATAAAGGGTGATGCGTGGTTACGAACTGAGTCTTCAAGACACTGTCTTTTCCCTTTCTTTCACTGCTTTGTTTGGCTCCATAGAAGGGTGAACAAGAAACGGAAAAGGATCTCTAAGTCAGGGAGAAGAGTGGGAAAGAGAAACCCAAAAAGAGAAGCAACGGACGCAGCACTGAGAACAAGCGCTGACGCTTGCTGCTGTGACATTTAGGAAGGAAGGTCTCCTAGCACCTGCGGGAAGCAGCACTCCTCGACTTTGGACCCAACAGACCTGTGGCCTTGCTCCTACAGGTTCCGTTTGAGAAGTGTCGTATACACCCCTCATGGAGAGACAAGAGAATTGGAGTTCATTCCTCATTGACGGTAATATTATGCACAACAATATAACCCCGGGGTAAAGCAAGCATTTGGTACTTTTTCAAGGACTCTAGAGGGCATGGAGAGTGTCTTTCATATCCCCTTACAGCACTGGGAGCCACAGAAAAGCCATACAATGATACGCTGTTTTCATCTAGCCTCTGCCTTGCCACCATTGCACTGTACACCTTTGGGTAAACATCAAAGGAATGAAAACAATGTCTTGTTGTCCTTATCCAGCTGAACACTGAAGCTCTTTAAGGGGGACTGCAAACTTATGAAATTGGAAAGTCATGATTTGTTCCTATCTACATCAGATGTCTATGCCTTGTGTCTCAGATGAACTGAGATATTATCGCAGGATCCCTACAGGACCAAGGTCTTGAAAAGCTCCCGAAATGCTGCCACTCCCAGGGCAGGAGATGCAACTCTAGGTATACCATATCTAGTGGTATAAAATCAGTAAACCTCCCATGGACTACCTAAAGACCTACGTACAGCAGGCTAACTACTTGGGGGAATGCAATCATTTAAAGAGTAAGGGCAAGGGTAGTAAGGTCAAATAGACAGCCCTCGTCCTTATCAGTACGTTGTCCCAAACGCCATCTCAGAACAGCCATTCAAATGTTAGCATGTTTGCAGAAGCACACGGAAAATTCCCCCCTACTCCACTCTCTTCTTCAGAATGAATCACAACAAAACAGAGAGTGAACCAAGCCTGCATGGGGACAGCTCTTATATAACCATGTGATTCTCAAATTGGTTCTGTCTCTCCCCATCGGAGAGGTTTTTGAACATCTTCCTACACATCCAAAATGCCATCTCCAGAATTAGAATCCCACGCCATGGAGCCAGCTCCCAGCCCCAGCTTCCTTACAGACACGAAACAGATGTGTCCAAGTGAATATGGCCAGTAAGTTCACATCACACAGAATTCAGAGTGAGGAGGGACACTGGCAAGTGGTGAGCACTTGGCAAACAGGAACAATATAAAGTGTATTGCAACAGTGTCCCAAGACAGGGCCAGAAACAAGAGGCATGTTCAGCTCACGTTGCACTCTTCAAAGCGGTCAGAATCAACATCAGTGGAAAGCTGGTGGCTCAGTTATGAGACTCTAATCTGGTCATTTCATCAGTTCTTACCTGTTCCCCCACAAAATGCCCAGCACCGTGCTCTGGGATGCCCTGATATAATTCTCCAGAATCCAAATACCACTGAGGTACCTGCGGCAAAGAGCCAGAACCTCTTAAATACTCATCATCAGTTAGACTCTAGTCATGCACAGTGGTCCTAGTGCCATTCATCCTAGGACGTAGGTGTCCCCAACAGGGCACTGTGGCAGTTGGGTGTGGTGGCGCATGCCTGTACACCTGTAATTGTGGCACTTGGTATGTGAAGCATGACTGTGCACTTAGGGTTAGCCAGGACAACACAACAAGACATTTTCTTCAAGACCAAAAATATATCACGCATAGAGTCATTTTATGTTATATGAAGCAATATGCCATGGTTTTGAGTCTTTCCTGCTTTTATAAATCCTGCCTCCATGAGAGCAGATGCTCTAGTAGATTGGGTCTATAGATGCATGCCTAGTGATGTGCCCAATGCTAGAGCCTCACTGGAAAACAAAAACTCCTTCACTATGAAACATTTATGCTAAGTGGTAAGGAAAAAAAGTGCTATTTTATAAAGATTCTTAGGAAAATTCCCTAGAATTCACGGATTTGGGGATGTGTTGTCCCCGGCACTGGGTCTGGTGTTGAAGCCTCCTGTTTTCACTCCCTAACTCACTTGGCTATGGTCAGATAAAGAACCGCTCCAGTCATGCAGCAGGGCCAGCACAGGTGCCAGTTCAGCACAACCATCATCTACAGAGGGCAACAGCAATAGCAAGACTGAGACAGGGTCAGGGCTTCGCTCAGGAAGTGCCTGCTGAACAAGCCTGCGGACCTGAGCTGATCACCAGTTCCCACATAGAAAGTGGATGGGCTTGTCAGTCAGCTCAGCTTAGGCTCCTGTGCTGGGGACACGGGGACAGAGGATCCCTGGGGCTCACCGGTCAGCTAGTGTGGTCTAATTAGTGAGCCTCAGATACCACTGAGGGACCCTAACTCAGGAAACAGGATGGACAGCTCCTGGCTGTTACACTGGGAGGCTAGCCTGTGGCCACCACATGCATACACACACACACACACACACACACACACACACACACACACACACGGGGTGCATGACAATCTGCTTAGGGTGAGGCCGGTTCTGGTGTCTGTTAACTCATTATTCTCCATTACAAGCCTAAGCAGGAAAGGCTACTGTAGCCTCCTTGCTAATGCGCCATTAAAAGGTTAAACGGTGCATGGTCGGTCAGTAACTAAGAAGCAATGGAACAGAGATGCAAAGCCTGGAGTCTGGTGCCAGAGGCTGTGCGGGTCGTAAAAACATAGTGCGCACCGTCTGCAGTAAAACTGGATTTCTCCCAAGAACACCATTAGCCTCTCCTGTTTTCTCATTTTCACCCCCATTCACCATCCCTTCATTCTCTGGATGGTGCCTTTTTGCTCCAGAGTTCCGTTTACAAAGAAACGCTTCCAGGATTGTATGAAACGAAAGAGGTGAAAATGTTCGTAAGTTGCCTGCCATCACAACCGTATTATAAGGGAGATTCTTAAAGATTTAAGGCTAAAAATGGAAGAAGACTACAGCCTGGGAAAATTCCTCCTGAACCTTTTAGAAATACATACATCGCAGGTTAAATGCCCCTCAAGAACAAGAGTTGCTCTTTCTCATCCTTGGAGTTTCCCATTACCTGACTTTGTCCTGGATTGCCGTCTAGTGGCCAAAAATCAGATCAACTCAATAGGGAGAAAACCTTCCATTCCGAGGCCTAGAGCAGCAGGAAACCAGAAGTAAAATAAACCTGTTTCCTCTTCCCACTTACAATAACCACCCCGATAAACTTTGTCTAGAGCCAAAATTAATTTAAAAAATTGAAAGCTACAGGAAGAATTAAACTCGGATATTGTCATGGCAATGAATTCATTGCTTTTACTAGTTTCCTTCAAAATGCTTCCTTTAAAATAATCAAAGCACTTTAATAGTACAATTATCCATGTGTTCTCTTTCCATACGGTAACAACTGCAGATTGCTGGTGGCCCTGAAATGGGATTATTCCACATTGCAACTATTGTTCCATCCCCTTGCTGTGTGAAGAAGCGGGAGTAACATATCGCACCCATAAAAATCACCAAATGGGCAGAAATGTAATAGCAGCACAGGTCTGCAACCAAAGGAGACAGGGGCTGATCCTTGGCCTCAGAGAGTGACAATCTGGGCCATTATGTTCCGAGGCAGTGGGACAGCAAAGCTGGATCAGGGAAGAACAGATCCACAAGTTATGAGTGACTTTCGGGTGTCTCTCTGCACCCTGGGATGTAGACAATGGTGCCCTGTGGTAGAATCGGTCGGCTAGATCGCAAGCATCAGTAGGTGGCGCTCTGGGCAGAACCCTGCTAGTGTTGATCGCAAGCATCAGTAGGTGGCGCTCTGGGCAGAACCCTGCTAGTGTTGATCGCAAGCATCAGTAGGTGGCGCTCTGGGCAGAACCCTGCTAGTGTGGCACCTGTTCAGGTCCACCATGAGGAGCGAGGTTGACGATCTGGGTTTCCTGGGTTCGTCAGCTAGAACTTTAGACAACCGTGGTCTCTGCACGTGAAACTAAACGTGAAGCCATATCCTGTGTTATCTAGCCAAAGCCAAGCAAGAAAGGCCACAGGCCGAAACCCAGCCCATACAGTTTAAAGGAAAATGTTGAAGCCTGATTGTCAAAAGGCGCTACTTAGACAAGAAATGCCGCCAGAGCCAGGCCCACGTTTCCAGACCACTGCTCAGCTTCCCAGCATGCTGGCTCACGTCGACTCATGTGCCACTCCTGACCTCTCGGTGGCACTGCTGCCACACGGTTTAGGGAAGTGCATTTTAAAACCTCAAAATATATTCTTCGTGTTGTTTAGCCAATATTGACTTGGCTTTTCCGTTTCAAGTACATTTGGCAACATTTCCATGATAAGACAGAACGGCAAAATAAAACTAGCTGCACTATGCCACGTTTAGAAACTTTCATGGCAGCAGAAAGAGAAGTGATCAAAAATGAGACCCCAGAAATGAAGGTGATAGATTATAAAACTCAGCTCCCAGGTGCAGGGGGCAAATTCCACTTCACTCGGAGGACCGAAAGACATCTTAGAATGCTGCTAGTCCCTTCCAGGGCACCAACGCAGGCTTGTTGGCTCCAAGCCCCCTAACTTGGTCCTGCACCTGCTAACTCTGCAAGCTCTCAAGCAATGCACCCTAAACATGTCAGCCAGAGCTGGCAGGGTGGAAGCTGACGGCTGTGGTTTTGCACCACCTGGTGGCTGTTTCTGCTCTGCCTTTATTAGTGATTAAACTAGCTGGTTTTTTTTGTTGTTCTTTTGTTGGTTTGTTTGGTTTTGATATAATAATTTTGGTCATGTTTCCCCCCCTCTCCTAAACTTTGTGAGGCCCTCCCCCCACTTCTCCAGCCACTCAAATTCATGTTCTGGGTTTAATTCCATGTTGCCTCAATTTGAACCAATATTGTGTCGGAGGCCATAGGTGACAACGAGTGTTCAGATGTCAACCCACAGAAGAATGATTCTCTGATAAAGAAGAATTCCAGTTAGGCAAGGTTTGCAGGACCACTGACTCAGGAAATTGTGGCTCCTGAATAATTTTACATGGGCAAAACCACTTACGGTGTCTCCTCAATACCTATACTGTAATGTATAATCTCAAGTGATGTGTATATATAATCTACCGATGACATCTCAATCTTATGGACACATATATCCGTAGATGGTCAGGAAAATGACTTCTCATTAAGCTATGTGATTTTGATATATCAAAAATACTAGTATATGATTCATAGCTAGATCTATTGTCTCATGAGAACTGTAAGACACTTAAAAGCTCACTTTGTTCCTTAAACTCAAACTAACATAAAAAATTTCTCCCCAGTATAAGACAAATTACACACCTATTAGCTCATTTTTATCTCAGAACAAGTTCAAACCACACTAAATATTCAAGCTAGACTAAATGTTTCTATACACAGATAATAAGTTAAAAACTTCACAGATATACACAAGGACAAAGTCACAGATGTCTGGCCAAGTTTATAAACACAAAGCAAACTAACAGACTATGCCAGTTCTTTGCTTACTAAAGTTTGGCTGGTAAAAACCTGACTCTCTGTGCAGATCTGTCTACTTCTTGTCGCACCGGGCACATTGCCCCCAGCCACTGGTCACAGTCTTACACCCGAAACCTTAAAATCTTAGGTTGCATGATAAATGGCTCTGCCCCTTACTGCTTATTCAAAAAATATACTTTAACCTTCAAAGACAGCTTTGTTACTTTTTCTATTATTGCAAAAAGCCTCCTGTAAAACAGATACATACCTATGTAACAAAACATAAAAAATTAAAAACATAAAAATTATAACTTAAAATTAAAATTATAAAGGTAAAATTAAAACTATAACTAAAATAGACAATAAATTTAAGAACACATGACTCAAACAGTCCATATGTAAATGTATTCCATACTTCTCAAATAAAAAAACTTTAAGTTCAGTTTTGTTGCGCTATAGACTTTCTCCAGAAACCCTAGATGTAGCCTTGAGAGCTGGTCCAGAGACACAATAATATTGTACCTAGGAATTATTGGAGCTAGTGCTTGACACCAACAGTCCGATGGGAAGAGAGGGTGCACGATCAGAGTAAAGAAGCATCAAGGATGTTGAGAAAGGTGGTAGCTGTTCCCCAAGAACCAGGCCCACACTATCTGCGTTCAAAAGCACCGGGTACAAAGCTGGGAATGCTGCTGCGGCCTTCAATCCCAACACACCAGAGGCAGAGATAAGATCTCTATGAGTTCAAGGTTATCCTGGTCTACACAGCAAGTTTCAAACTAGGCAAGGCTACATAGTTAAGCCCTGTCTAAAACAAGAAAGAGAACAAAAGGAAAAAAAAGAAACATAGGAATCACACACTAGTTTTCTGAAAATCCCTTTGTGTGCATCCCCCATGAGTTCCCTGGGTAGGAAGAACAAGATAGGCCTGCATCCTCACAAATACTAGTCAGGATTTCCTCAATGAGAACCCAGGGACCTCCAGGATTCTATAGACCTAAAATGTACAGAATTTTAAGAAGTATGATGAGCCTAAAAAGTGTTATTGTCCTTCAGCTTTTATGATCTATTATTTAGGGGTACATATGTAGCTAAGATATAAGCCACAGCAATTTCTCAAAAAAAGCAGGAAACAACCTTCCTCAAGACTCAGAAATACCACTTTTGGGTATATATCCAAAGGATGCTCAACCGTGCCACAAGGACATGTGCTCAACTATGTTCATAGCAGCATTGTTTGTCATAGCCAGAACCTGGAAACAACCTAAATGTTCCTCGACTGAAGAATGGATGAGGAAAATGTGGTACATTTACACAATGGAGTACTACACAGCAGAAAAAAATAACATTTTAAAATTTACAGGCAAATGGATGGAGCTAGAAAACATCATATTGAGTGAGGTAACCCAGGCCCAGAAAGACAATTATCATATGTACTCACTCATAAGTGATTTTTAAACATAAAGCAAAGAAAACCAGCCTATTAAATACAATCCCAGAGAACCTAGACAATAATGAGGACCCTAAGAGAGACCTACATAGATCTAATCTACATGGGAAGTAGAAAAAGACAAGATCTCCTGAGTAAACTGAGAGCCTGGGGACCTTGGGAGAGAGTTGAAGTGGAGGGGAGAGGCAGGGAGGGGAGCAGAGGAAAATGTAGAGCTCAATAAAAATCAATTAAAAAAAGATATAAGCCACAGGACTGACTAATAATAACACCCAATTATCACACTCTTCCAGGGGGAAAGTGGCTCCATGTTCAGCAAAGCTTCTGCGCTGTGCTTTCTGTAAACTCCTTCATGCAAAAAAGGAGACAAACACCACAAAAGTGAGAGCAATGTCACAGCCTAAGTTCCCTGACCCACAGTGGCTTGGCCACTCTTACTAGTGCTGTCCTTGTATTAGAAGAGACCGAGGCACATGGGCAGTGAGCAAACCTGCTCAAACCCTGGTGGCACCATGCTAAATCTGCAGGCAGGCTGCTACGGGCTGAGCTCTCAGCTTGTGACAGTTTTAGGGTAAAGGCATCCAGGCGCATGGACGTGGTATTAGGTTAGCAGCACAGCACTTCCCAAGGCATTGTCTGCTTCCAAATACACGAATCAATCCTCCCCACTCCACCTTCCTGTACTCTCCAAGATCACGAGGTGTATGCAGAAACCCTGTAACTCAGGAAGGGGCTTGCTCTCCACTTTCCACGGACGAGACCCTCTAGGGCACTCCTCTCTGGCTACATGAGGATAACAACCAAGTACATCAGGTTCTCCTCATCAGAAGCACTCATGATGTTCTTCAATTAAACATATGTGTGTGCACAGCACAGCCATGGAGATCTGAGGGCAACCTGCAGGACTCACTCTTCTTCTTGTGGGTCCCCGGGCTCCTATCCAGGTCTTCAGGCTTGGCAGCCAGCACCTTTACCAACTGAGCAATGCCACCTTCTCAGTGATCTTTACACGTCACGGCAAGCTCTAACCTCACAACTGCACGGCTCCTGGGGCAGCACAGGCCTAGATTCAGGTGAGCCTCTGGTCACGAATTTATCTGCTGTTGTTAGCGCTGCAGTACTGCAGCTGCCCCGTCTGAGTGTATTTCTACTTACAGACACTTTATTTAATATTTATGGGTCATTTGCTTCATTCAGCATGCAGCCAACTGCATCGTAAATCCACGTCCCAAAACACACATTCTGCATTTTCTCCACATAGCACATCAAAGCCTCCTTCTACCTAGGAACCGCAGGCAATAATTCAGTGCTACGATATTAACAACAGGGAGGGGAGAAAGTGAGCTGAGGCAGGCTGCAGAAAGCCTGCTTGCAGGGTGCAGGCTGACACCCGAGTCTGCTCAGTGTCAGGGGAGTTGCATCCAAACATGAGCCAAGCAGCTGCAGGCCAGCATGTATATGTCTGAGAACGACATTGAAACGCATCTGGAATGTTCATGTTGCAGTTACAATAAATTTGGACAAGTAGGAGAATTATTAAGGATGGAATCCAGGAGTAATGAGACTTGACTGTGTAGTTCAAACCCTTTTTGAATATAAAATATCTTTATAATCTTTCCCTCACTCTTTTTCTTTCTACACAACACAAACGCTGGGCATGAGAATGGTCAGCAGTTTACCAAGCGCACAGTGCACTCTCTCACTGAGCCCAGGACAACCGACAGTTTCCACATTTTCCTGTCCCCACATGTCACGGTGTCTCAGTCACTGGGCACCATTTCAAGAACAGCGCCCGTAGCTTTCATAACTTCACGTAAAACCATCTAGATTCGTGGATTCTTTCCACGTGCTAACCATCACTCAACAATTGATTAAGTATCTGATAGTTTAGGATCATCAATTTATTGATAGAGATGGCTATTATATCTTCCTTTGTTTTATTTCTGTATTTACTAATTAGCAGTTTGGAGGAACTGAGCCCAAGGCTTTTAAACAAGCTGATCAAATGCTCGCCCACTGGGCTATGACCAAGTATCTTATTTGAAAACTTCAAAGAGAGAGAGAAAGGGGATCTGACCTGCATTACTACACAGACTAAGTGGGGGGGGGGGGTGAGAAAGGGTGTGAGCAACGTGGATCCAGAGCCCGTGTTTAATCTCAGAGTGCATTCTCATAGTAGTTCCGTGTAATAGCATATAAAACCAACGATGCAGCCTTCGGTAGCGTGGAGACTAGAAGGCAATGGGAGGTCAGCACAAACACAGTCCCTGTCAGTTCCTGCCGTCTACTCTCAGGAAAACATATCGAGATGACAGCAAGCCCTGCACTTGTAATTATGTATAATCATATCTGTAAAACTGCATAATCACCTCCTATCACTCAAGAAGACAGAAAGCCTCCTGAATATCTGGACGTGAATATTAATTCTGAGGAAGTATATTCATATCAATGATTATCTTTTCTGGAAAAAAAAACATGTTTTTATTTTATATGTGTGTACTCTGCATGTACACCTGCAGGCCAGAAGAGAGCATCAGGTCCCATTACAGATGGTTATGAGCCACCATGTGGATGATGGGACTTGAACTCAGGACCTCTGGAAGGGCTGCCAGTACTCTTAACCACTGAGCCACCCCTCCAGCCCACTGATTATCCTTTCTGCCTTCTTATTTTTTTTAAGATGACTACAAAAAAGGTTAAAAGAAATGTCTAGAAGTTCTCACGTTAAAGCAAATTAGGATGGCTGAAAGTCAGCTTGTTTTATTTTCCAGTTTATTTTCTTAGTTGAGGCAACAGAATGGGGAGGCACCAAATAAATAAATAAGAAGGAGAAGAATAATTTTAATCAATTATCTGCCCTGACTGACCAGGAAGCAGAAGGAAAGTCAAGCCAGAAAGAAACTCTGACAGAGTCCTGATTGGGGCTACAAGTGTCACCAAGTATTAAACCAGTTCCCCACAGACTTTACAGGCAGTGGGATGGTTTGTGCCCTGGTGGCTGTTCTGCAGATGGCCTCGTGGCTCCTGCATTTCAGTAAGAATGCCAGCAGCCAGCTTCTCCCACAGGGACCTGGCTCCTCCAAATCAGGAGTCATGACCACCTTTTTTAAAGCAAGATGTCTTTCTCTGTTGGAACAAACCATACAAGCCACATAGTAACCTTCCAGCAAGATTCTGGAATTTGGGACACTCTAGTGAGACCCTGTCTTTATACATATATTTATAGAATTCTTTTTATTAGGAAGCCCTGTTCTTTGGGAATGCTGGGCCAAGGAGTGTGAAATCCATCTACCTCCTCCATCAAACAAACTGTCCTTTCTGCCTTGTTGGGGCAGCAGCCCCTTATGCGTTGGTATCATGGTTGGTTTTAATGTCAACTTGTCATTAAATCATCGTTTTGGTAACTATCCTCAAAATCTACTTACAATCAAGATTTGTTCTTCATACCATAATTTTTTTAAGCTGTGTAACTTGGTTGTGAATTTATTAGAACTATGTATAGCCCGGGAAGAACATTTTACCTGATAAGTCTATGTGAGGAAGGAGACCTCCAAATTAACACAGAGAATAAATGATTTTCTGACTTCAAGATAAACTGCACCCTTCTTCCTTAGGCTGCCACCAGAGACTTGATGCAGTTTCCAAAGGATATTTCTGAAAGTCCCTTCTGTCCGTATTTGGTATTCGGTGATGGTTTCCGTTAGTCATTTTATTATTGCCTTGAAAGGTTTAATTCATCTCTCTTTGCTGTGATCCTTAGATTAATTGTCCCCATTACTTATCTTTAGAGGATTTCTCCTTGAGAACAGACACAGTCTTGTCCTTTCTTGAATTTACATATTGTTACTTGAGAATCAGGGAGGTTTCACCAGAATTTAAATCGGAAAACAAGATTCCATCACCTTTACCAATTTGTTTTGCTATGGTATTTTCTAACTTTGAGAATGTCCTAAAAGCTAATCTTAAACTGCTTATATTCAAAAGTGTGTGGTTGATAGGAGTGTATTCCTACTGGTTCACTCTTCACCAAACTGCTTGATTCAGAGCTAGTCATTGCTGAAAGCTGAAAGTAGTAAACGCTAATTGCAGGACAAATAACGCCTACTTACGCTTCACAAAAAAAAAAAGGAAAGAAAAGAAAAAAATCAAATCACCTGGGGGTCTCGACATAACTATCCCAGCTGTCTTGACTGATACAGAAAGAATTCAACACAGGTCTGCTGAGACCATGGAGGGGAAAGTTGCCAACAAGTCTGCAGCAGTTCCGCAGAGCGGCCACTAGGTGGCAGAACGAGCCTATGAATCTGTACCCAGGCTTGTTTCTGCCAGGACCAGGGTTCACCAGTGAAGCATCAGTGTGTCAACATTGTTGGCTCCTTTTCAGCATAGCTCATTCCTCAGCGGTCTTCCAACTTCTCAACCCTCTGATGCAAGGCCCTGGCCTCGGCCTGGGGAGACACTTCTAGGGAGGTTTTTAAAATAAAAAATTCGTGGAAAAAAAATGAAGGAACGCAGCGTTCCCTCTGGGATATTCTCTAGTGAAAGTCTCCCCCCCCCCCAAAAAAAAAGAACTTTTTGAGTCTTCGCCGATACTGCCACATAAATTTGAGAGTCCTCAGAATCACATCAAATTGACTTTCGGTGAAAAAGCTCCACCCTTGCCCATCGCATACTCAAGAAACTGAACACGTACAAAACAGAAGGTCAACAGCCACCTACACCTGAAAACGGAAGTGGGATTGGATTTACCAATAACGCTAGGGCAGACAGCACAACACAGGGAAAATCGCTCATCCCTTGGCTCAGGATACAAATCCACAGGCTGGAAACGCCCCCACCCAGACACCCTGACTTCTCTCTCAGAGACACCCAGCATCCTCTGTTTTCTGCTCTCCTCTGGCCTCCTTACTGCAGTCTGGATCCAGCAGGACCTTGGGCAGATAAACAGGGCACAGAGCAAACACTGTGCTGATAGCTGGTACATGATTCAAGAGAGATCCGTGCCAGGATGAGTTCCATGTGGCAATTTTGATGATTTGTGTATAAAACAGACCAGATGATCCTGCACTGCTTCCAAGTAAAATAGATGTGTCTTACTCTCCCCACACAGAAGGAAACCTTGGAGGACAGAGGAGGAGAAGTGGGAGGGGGATGGGGTCCACCTTAAGGCAGTGGAGGCAAAGTGGGAAGTAGATGGGATCCACCTTAAGGCAGAGGAGGTGAAGTGGGAGGGGGAGGGGTCCACCTTAAGGCAGAGGAGGTGAAGTGGGAGGCAGATGGGGTCCACCTAAAGGCAGAGGAGGTGAAGTGGGAGGGGGATGGGGTCCACCTTAAGGCAGAGGAGGTGAAGTGGGAGGGGGATGGGGTCCACCTTAAGGCAGAGGAGGTGAAGTGGGAGGGGGATGGGGTCCACCTTAAGGCAGAGGAGGTGAAGTGGGAGGGGGATGGGGTCCACCTTAAGGCAGAGGAGGTGAAGTGGGAGGGGGATGGGGTCCACCTTAAGGCAGAGGAGGTGAAGTGGGAGGGGGATGGGGTCCACCTTAACTGGGCTGCACCCCTGTGAAAGGACTAAGGCAAATGTGAGGGAGGTGACACCTATGGAAACCAAGACACAGGAAGCCCCACCAGTCAACTCAATTCATCTAAAGATATGAGATGTGGAAGAAATATCGCCAGAAAACATTTTTAAATAAGCTGCAAAGTTGAATACGTTATCTTTAAACATTCTTATTTGGAGAGATCTACACTATAAAACCAATAGCTTGGCCTTTTTTTTTTAATTAAAGAGACATTATGAAAGGTTGAAAAATGGTCACTTTGACCCATTCTAGATAAAATGTGAATGACTGGATGCTTATTGAAAGCAATTTGGCGCAATCAAAAGCTAGTTGAGATTTTTTTCCAAAGAGCATCTGAAATAAAAAACACTGCCTAGTGATTTCTAACCACTAAAGCCAAACTCTTACTTGTGTAATTAATGACGGAGGTTGAAATGGAAACTTAATTTCAAGTTAGCTAAAGGTCACTCCCAAACTTGTGACACTCGGGGTAAGAGTAAAACGCAGGCGACAACTATAACAGCAGGGCTAGACTCGAGACAGGTGTTCTGATTTGTAAAGTGTGTGTGTATGTGTGTGTGTGTGTGTGTGTGTGTGCACGTGCATGTGGTGTGTAAACCAACCATTAACATTCGTAGCAAAATAAGACTTAAAAAACAAACTGTGTATAAATCTCATCATGACTCAGTTCCAGGAGAGGTCCGGCTCTCTTTCGACAGGGAATCAACCGTGTGAGCAATCCAATTACCAGCCCAGTAATAAGACGCATCCCAGAACTGCCATCGCTCACTCAGCCTGGGAAAACCACAGCATCTTAGGAAGGAGGCTCACTCGGGAAGGCTCAATGCATCCCGGGCTAGCTACTCTCGGCTACACTTAAGATCAGAACCGCATAAACAAGCGCAGTATTAGTCACAGTTGTGTAACTTATTCCGTTTCACCGCAGCCAGAAGAGATCTGCATGTGATCCTATTTAAACCAGAGAAACATCTGGAAATGTGGAAACTATTCTGTACAGCACAAGAGGACCACACGTTCGCTGTGACTGAGGTCAGCCCCGGAAAGGAGCGGAGGGGTGAGCTCGCTGGAGACACCGTACTTACAATGAAGCCAAGCTTTTTATAATCCCGCGTGTACATGGACTTGCGTTTCTCCATGCTGCCACTGCTGTTATTCGGCTCCGACTCGGCATCGAAAGCAATTCTTCGAAGTTCAAAGATGATGTCTCTCTGAGCCTGAAGGAGTTAGAGAGGGGGAAAAGGGCATAAAGGAAAGCTGCTTTCACTGTGTGCTGTGACATAAGAACCCCGCTTTCCCCAGAGTCTAAGTGAATCACTGCACCTAGGCGAAGCTGAAAAGAGACGACCCATGTCCTAAGTGAGAGAAGGCTCTCTGCGCTGCGTGGGCTTGGCACTGATCTACAGCTGTCCTTCAACCAAGTTCCTTACAGTTCTGATAACAATTAGCCAGGGTAATCCTATGTAAAAGCCCAAACAACGCAAGGGCCGTGATGGGAGGAGGCTAGGTTGGAGAATCTGTGAGCAATGTTCTGTCTGAAGCAAAGTAAGAGGCACACAAGGCTGGTGAGCAGCATTTGAGCTTTGATGGATCTCTCACCCCACCAAGGCCTGACTCATGGAAACTACCACACCGTAAAAATAAAGGAAGAGCCCAAAGACAGAAACAATGCCACGTGGACTTCCAAGGGTGGGTCTGGTTACAGACATACGTGGGGTATCGCTCAGCCTCAGACAGGAGCGAATTCTAATACATTACCATATAAAACAACCTTGCAAGTATGCTGTAGGACTGTGTCTTCTAGAAATATCAGGGAAGGTACAACAATGAAGTCTCACCAACATGGCTGCCAAAAGAAAACCTGAACGAACAAGGACAATGCCAAGAGACGGTGCTGACGTGGAGGGGAAGCTCCCAAGCCTCTCCCCTGTGCAGACAACTACAGGGAACTAAGGGATACTAAGTGTGGGGGAAGCAGTCTTCCCCAGGGAAGAGCACACCAACTGGTCATCCAGTACCCGATGGTCAGCACACACAGATCACACACACACAAGTCACGTTATATGGATGGACAAGGTTGTATTTATGTACTTCAGAATACACACACACACACATAAAAAGAACTAAAGAAAAAGAGGCCATGAATTTGAGAGCAAGGGAAGTAGGTACATAGGAGGGACTGAAGGAAGGAATGGGATGCAGAAACAATGCAATTATACTGTATCTAAGGAATGAAAAATAATAATAAAAACAGTGTAGAATAGTCTAGGTACAAAGTGACAAATATTTTTTTACTTATTGGGTCTTCCTAAAGTAGTCAAATTAAAAGGGACAGGAGGCAGAACAGCGATTTAGAGGGAGCCAGAAGGGCGGGGAGCAATGGGAGGAGAGCAAATATGGTTTCATGGGTACAGAAATTCAGTTTGGCAACAAAAAAAGAGGGCTGGAGATGACCGCAGCAAGATTTACAGGAATGTGAATGCAGTTACTGGATAAGATGATAAATCAATAAACAGGAGGAAGAGTTTCCAAAGAGTGCCGCTCCACACTAAGATACACAGACCCCTCCTTCCATACTAAGATGCACTGGTCCCTCCCTCCACACTAAGATGCACTGACCCCTCCCTCCACATTAAGATGCACTGACCCCTCCCTCCATACTAAGATGCACTGACCCCTCCCTCCACACTAAGATGCACTGACCCCTCCCTCCACATTAAGATACACAGACCCCTCCCTCCACACTAAGATGCACTGGTCCCTCCCTCCACACTAAGATACACTGACCCCTCCCTCCACGCTAATATGCACTGACCCCTCCCTCCACACTAAGATGCACTGGTCCCTCCCTCCATATGAAGATGCACTGACCCCTCCCTCCATACTAAGATGCACTGACCCCTCCCTCCACACTAAGATGCACTGGTCTCTCCCTCCATATGAAGATGCACTGGTCCCCCTCCCTCCACACTAAGATGCACTGGTCCCTCCCTCCATATGAAGATGCACTGACCCCTCCCTCCATACTAAGATGCACTGACCCCTCTTTCCACACTAAGATGCACTGGTCCCTCCCTCCACACTAAGATGCACTGGTCCCTCCCTCCACACTAAGATGCACTGGTCCCTCCCTCCACACTAAGATGCACTGGTCCCTCCCTCCACACTAAGATGCACTGGTCCCTCCCTCCACACTAAGATGCACTGGTCCCTCCCTCCACACTAAGATGCACTGACCCCTCCCTCCACACTAAGATGCACTGGTCCCTCCCTCCACACTAAGATGCACTGGTCCCTCCCTCCACACTAAGATGCACTGGTCCCCCTCGGTCCAAGCAGCAAGATAACTGTCTTATCTCCCTGGGATTATCATGCTTGGCCTGACAAAAAACTTGGGGCACGACCGTTGGCCTCTCTAAGCCTCCCCATCACTCTTCATCACACAGCCTCTCCCCACGGATGAAGGGCTGCAGCAGCCACACACTCAACACGTGCGGCTCCACATCTGCAACAGATCAGGCCCTCACGTGCCAATAATGAATGTTTTCCTCTGCAAAGCTGCAGGGCTCTGTGAGCTGAAAATGTGTATGGCGGGGGCTTGCGAGGCAGGGTTTCCAGCTGTTTCCTCTCACTCTACCCTCAGTCAGGGAAGCTGCCTCAAAGCCTTTGGGATGGAAACAGAATGTTCTATATGCAGTGAGAGAGGTAGCAGGGAGTTAGAGCAAACAGCTAGCCAACAAAAATGTCAGCCTAGAAATGAGAAGTTGCCGAGGGAAAGGAAGAGGTCTTTCTCTCTGCCCAGGGTCTCAGTTACTAGAGGATGGAAATTGCTCCCCGCTTGTAGAAGCGATGCCACACATGGCTTTCCATGCCCTCTCAGTCACCTGGGAACTTGACTCCATTCAATGTATTATGGTCAAGAGCCCAGGGCTTTACCCTCAAGCTCTTGGCCAGAAACGAAAACACATATGTGCACAGGGCCTCAGGGAAGAACCCGTTCATTTTATGTGCTGATCCTAGGTTCACCCAGACTTTAAAGTCACATACCCATGTCCTATAATGGCAATAAAACGATTATAAAATCCATCAAACTTCTGATTTCAGAGTAGCTCAAGGAGGGGTATTTGATGACACTGTCTCTCTGTCGTTGCTTTCACTTGTGGGGAGCCCCCACTCACCTGGTCCTGGGGGTCCATCTTGGTCATCATCCTGTCTTCCAGAAGGTTAAAGGTCAGCACTTGGAGCACATACAACTGGTGTGCCATCTCATTGTTGATGGCCCGCTGTGCTCGGATGACATGCTAGAGACGTGGTTGACAAATCAGATTTTTAAGAATTAGTAGAGAAAGGCTTTAGAACACAAAGTTAACTCTTGTTGTGATTCTGAAGTTCTGACACGTGACTTCTTCCTTACCCAGAACCCAAACCCCATGCCGCAGGAAGAAAATTTTGATGTGCAAACGAAGATGGCTAAGGCTACCCTCTAGTGTCCTGAACACCCAGAGTCTGGTACCGTTGGACTAGACACAACCCATGAACTCTACAGCCCACTGCAACCACCAAGCTAGTCAATCCTGAACCTGAATAGCCACTTTGCTGGAATGTGTTCCTTGAAGCATCTCTTCCCTAGGAAATCATGGTACAGGCTCTGGCCCACATTTTCCTGTGTCTGTCTTGTACCCTGGGTCCTCCTTCTTGTGTGGCTCCCACATCCCTTTTTGTAGGACATGCCACTCCTTCAGTGAATTTTGTCACCAGTTTTATATGGTGGTAGTGGCCTTTTAATCTGTTTTCTTCTCCATACCGCAACAATGTACCTGAACAATGGCAAAACACACGTGTGTGTTTGAGTGTGTGTGTGTGTGTGTAAGCTTGCAGAACTCCAGAGTTACAACATCAGATTGGGTTGTTGCTGTTTGGTAGTTTGATAAACATTAAACTTGCTTCCTCCCAATAACCAGTAAGGAGGTAATAAAGAACCCTCTCTGTTTGGTTCATCTCTAAACATTTACAAGGTTAACAATGTGGGCTTCTTTTCTGCTGAAGTTTAAGGATCTTCTCTCAGGACCTCCCATCCTTCCAACTAGCTTCCTCATCAAAACCAGAACAAGCTCATACTGGTGGATTGGTTGAGCCGAGGCGTTCCTGATTTCCTTTTTCTGCAAAACTAAGCCCAGGGACCAGCAGTCAAGCTGATGCCTGGTTCTGTTCTGCTTGACTTCCTCCAGCAGGATGACTCTGCCCTCCAGCAACAAAAGCAGCTGCTGCAGTAGGGCACTGTCTGTGGCAGTTCTAAAACACTCTCCCTCTCCCGGCCTGGCCCTATTGATGAACTCCAGTGGCAAATCCCAGAACAACCCACAAACGCCAGGTCATCTCTCCCCTGCACAGTGACTTTGGCACACATAGGTACTCACTGTTAAAATGATGTAGCGCAGCTGCTTCTGAGCCAAGATATTAGCCATCTCCTGTGAAAGAAAAACACGGCCACAGAATGCTTCGGTTAGAAAGGCTCCCTTCAATACGGCAGGAATGACCTCATCCTGGGGCGTGCTTCTTCACTGTATATCAGCAGTATTTCTTAGGAAATAATCCATTTAAATCAATTTTTTGTACATTCCACTTGGATTATAAAATCCAGGTCCAAAAGAAAAGTAAGATTTTTTTTTTGAATTTCTGTTTTTTTTTTTTTTTTCTAGAAAAGAATTAAAAACTCAAACACTGCCGGGCGGTGGTGGCGCACGCCTTTAATCCCAGCACTCGGGAGGCAGAGGCAGGCGGATCTCTGTGAGTTCGAGGCCAGCCTGGTCTACAAGAGCTAGTTCCAGGACAGGAACCAAAAGCTAAGGAGAAACCCTGTCTTGAAAAATAAAAAAAAAAATAAAAATAAAAATAAAAAAAAATAAAAATAAAAATAAAAAACTCAAACACTCCAAAGGACAGAAATGGAGAAATGGTTTGCCCCCATGAGGCTGTCTCTGTCTCCCACAGTTCCTATCACTACATTTTAAATTCGTAAATTTACTTAGAGAAGAATAAATAAGCAGACCAACCAAAAAAATGGAAAGTAAAAGTCAAATGTTGTATGCCAAAAGCCAGTTCATCGTAATTTGTGCTAAATGAGAATGAGGACCCCAGACCCTAGACTTGGAGGAAGCTATGCTAGGGAACTGGGTCTGAATTATGGATGGACTAACAACTAGACAGAGGCACTCGGCTGGCTCAGCCTAGCTTCTCTACTTTGCACTTAGCATTCGGGGGATTCCATTGCACTGGTTCCGAGGATTTGGACTTGTAAAGGCTAATCCTGGTTTTCATCCTGACACACCTAGAAAACCAGAACTTTAACTGAGTAAGTGGTTGGACCAGATTTACCTGCGGGCATGTCTGTTGGGCATTTTCTTGATTGCTAACTACGTGGCTAGAGCTATCCCCAGGGAGTTGGGGCTGGATGCGTAAGCTTGCTGATCAAGGGCACACCAGCAAGAAGAACGCCCACATGGTTCCTGCTGGAGTTCCTACCCTGGCCTCCCTCACTGTGACTTGTAAGCTGAAATAAATCCCTTCTTCCCCAAGATGCTTTTGGTCCTGGTGTTTATCATAGACACAAGACGTAATCTGGAAAAGGCCTGATTCAAAGATTATCTTTAGGAATACTGGCCAGCAAGAACTCAGGGAAAATTAGTAAAAACCAGCCTTGAAACTTCCAGAGAATATGAAAATACTGCTTATATTCAGGAAGACACCCAAATATTCCTTTTTGTGGTTGTTGGGGAGTATTGTTGGCATTGCAATTCTCCCTAAGAAGAAAGGCACCAAACTACCACTACAAAGCAAAACTATAAATTCTACCAAGATTAAATTAAATTTGCAGAAAGCTGGGAGAATCAAGAGCATGGGGAGAGAAGCTAACAGGGGTCATACAGGCAAGGAGGGCAGGAGCAGAACGGGAGAGCAGGGTCCATTTATCTAGGTTGACAAAGGAAACGTGATGACTTACAGTCAGAGGACAATCAAGGATGTCAACATTGCTCTCTACATCAACCTAACAGCACCAGCACCACCACAGAGAGGAACGCAAGCAGGAGAGAAGAGGGGATGGAAGTTCAGAGCGCGCTCCGTTAGAAGGGGGCAGCTAGGGTGTCAGGCCCTGCCGGCCCTCAGCACTGGACAGACTAAGGGACTAGGTGGCCTCAAAGTCTAGATCCAGTCCGAGGTCCTCTTCTGTGTTCTTAAAACCCAAACGAGGACCATGTATACCTCCAGAAACAATCTGAGTGGCAACCCAGAAGACCCACCCTCCATGCTGGAGAAAGCAGTATTCTCTTTCCACGTAAACACAGGGCCCACTGGCTTCTTCTATATCATATTCCTTCTCTTGGTCCAGATAACAAATAGAAGAATCAAAGGATCCCACAGCTCTTTTAATTTTTTTCTAAAACTTCGTAAAATTATTTATAAAATCAAAGTGCCATTCAATGATCAGACCAACAAAAATGGGGGAAAAAAATGTAGCTAGCTCATTGTTTCCCACAATTTAAAAGTGAGTTAGAAGAAATAAAGACAGTTTCATCATTTGCATATTTGTTTTCACAATTCTTCTAATTGGGGCACCTCAAGGATGCAGAGGACACCTCATTCTTTGTATTCCAAACCCAAGGGTTGATGTCTAACACAGAACAGACCAAAAAAAAAAAAAGGTTTGATCGAAGATCAAAAGTATTTTATACAATTCTCTTTAAGAATAGGAGCTAGATCAGAGAGGAAACAAAAGTATCCTTGTTCTCCTCATGGATATATGTCTAATATTAGTGAACTGTTTGAATAATGATGAGAGCTTGCAGGGACCATATTAAAGCCTTAAGTGATACAAGCATACATACCGAAATATATAGGTATACTGACATGGGAATCGGCCACACATGTGTAGGGATAAGTCCCGCCCCTTAAGGGGCGTGTTCGCCTCGGGCTAATGTCTGCCTATAAATTTGGCGAGCAAGCTCCGAGCTCTCGCTTCTGCTTTCCTAGTCCATCCTGGGTTGGAGCTTCATCCCGGGAGCGGGGCATGGCGACTCTCTCTGAGGCGTCTGCTCCCGAGAGGAAAGCGGTCGAGTCTCTGACTTCACTTCCTCTTCCTCCCAGTGTTCTGTCCTGTTTTCTCCTCCCACCTATCCTCTCATTTTCTTAGATACATATCCTAGGAAAGCAGAAGTGAGAGCTCCGAGCTTGCTCGCCAAATTTATAGGCAGACATTAGCCCGAGGCGAACACGCCCCTTAAGGGGCGGGACTTATCCCTACACACATGTCTTTGTTGGTTTTAAAAGTAGTTTTGTAAATAGAAATGGCTAACTTTGGTGGGAAAAACACACAAGTGGAAGAAATAAACGAAGAATAAAGAGGTGGTAGTGCCAGGAATGGGTCTGAGCAGTGAGAGCTGCAGGGGGCCACCCTGGGACCTTTCAGTCTTCTGCAGTTTGAATTTGTCTTTTCTGAATGTGTTACATAAAAGACATTTTCAAATAATTCTTATAAAACCATTATGTATTTGTAGAAAAATTTGGAAAACATCTTCTCAACACGTCTTCCATTAAAACAGCAAGCAAAGAAAAAGATCCCCTTGCCCATCAGGCAGTCACGCCTTCCCTGACAAAACCAAAGCACCAATCCCCTTCATCTGTGCAGCAAAAAGAGCTGCCAGGGGCGGTGGTGGCACGTGTGTTCAATCCCTTCATCTGTGCAGCAAAAAGAGCTGCCAGGGGCGGTGGTGGCACGTGTGTTCAATCCCTTCATCTGTGCAGCAAAAAGAGCTGCCAGGGGCGGTGGTGGCACGTGTGTTCAATCCCTTCATCTGTGCAGCAAAAAGAGCTGCCAGGGGCGGTGGTGGCACGTGTGTTCAATCCCTTCATCTGTGCAGCAAAAAGAGCTGCCAGGGGCGGTGGTGGCACGTGTGTTCAATCCCTTCATCTGTGCAGCAAAAAGAGCTGCCAGGGGCGGTGGTGGCACGCGTGTTCAATCCCTTCATCTGTGCAGCAAAAAGAGCTGCCAGGGGCGGTGGTGGCACGTGTGTTCAATCCCTTCATCTGTGCAGCAAAAAGAGCTGCCAGGGGCGGTGGTGGCACGTGTGTTCAATCCCTTCATCTGTGCAGCAAAAAGAGCTGCCATGGGCGGTGGTGGCACGTGTGTTCAATCCCTTCATCTGTGCAGCAAAAAGAGCTGCCAGGGGCGGTGGTGGCACGTGTGTTCAATCCCTTCATCTGTGCAGCAAAAAGAGCTGCCATGGGCGGTGGTGGCACGTGTGTTCAATCCCAGCATTGAGGAGGCAGAAGCAGGCAGATCTCAGTGAGTTCAAGGACAGTCAGGACTGTTACACAGAGAAACGCTGTCTCAAAAAAATCAACAAAAAAAAAAAAAAGGAAAGAAGGAAGGAAAAAGAAAAGAAAGGATTCCCCAAGGGGAGGGACAGCACAACCACTACCCCAAGGAAGACACCAAAGCTTAGTTATTCCAAATTCATTGCATACATTTAGAAAATAAAAAAAAAATTCTGATAATGGAGTGCTCTGACCATGTCTGGCCCCCAAGCAGGAAAGAGGCATCAAAGGCAAAGATGTTGACTGTAGCAGAATTGATCCAATGCCCTAGGCTTAATCATCGATTTTTTAAAGGGAGTATTCTGTAAAAATTGAAAGCACAAACACTTAGCTAATAGTTTAATTGGAATGAGAAAGCAGACCTTATTTCCTCGTGATGTCTGGGAAGACTCTACTGTGGGAGACTCCCGTTTCGTCGCTGTTAAAAGCGAGTAGGAGGCGGGGCTCCCAGCTCTGGCTCTCACCACGGTGGTGACCACCGGTCACTGGTCAGGGTCCTTCCTCCCTTGAAGCCTCAGTTTCCTTGTTTGTAAAATGGAAATAACATGCTTTTCCCTTAATGTGAAAAATGATACTAGAAACACCACCAATATCAATTTAGACCAGCTCAAATGCTATTGTGCATCTAAGGTCAAGTTCAGATAAAGGTGTTCACCCTCAGCTGTAGATACAATCCACGGCAACCCAGGTAAGCAGTTAGGGTAATTACCATTTTACAAGCCTCCACTGAGCATCCAAAAGTAAGGTCATCATGAACTTGCGTCTTGATCTTCTAGGTTTGCTCTCCTAACTCACTCAGGTATTATTTTACATTTAAAAGCCCTACTTCCCCTGTTCTGATGAGCAAGTCTTAAATTCAGTGACTTATAGAGTCAACATTAACTTTGCATAGAAAGTAAAGACCTTATTACTAATTTATTTCAAATATTAGCTAGTCGTATAATAGTCTGCAGATTTCTGCTGGATTGTACCGTTACATTGATTGGTTTATTAAATGACTTAAGGTTATTAATTTATATTTTGTGATGGTTTGTTACTACCATAACAATGTTTGGTAAAAATGTGTGTGATTCCCATTTGAATAATTTCAAAAAATGATTCACATAATCCATACCTAATTTGTTTTTATTTCCATCATATTTCCATTATTTGTTTTTATTTCCATTATTATCAATGACCTGAAATCAGAACAGATTGATATCTGATTTCTTATTTGCCCAAGATCAGAGAATTCAATTCAATAAGGCAACAATGGTGTTCAGTATAGGATACAAAAAAACATAAGGTAGATGCATTTTACTCAAGTCCAACTCCAAAGATCCAAGAAAAAAAAACAGAGATAGGCCTTGGGCAGTCATACACTTTCACATTTGTTTACCCTGGTCTAAAATTTCCATGAACTTGTAAGAGTTCAGACCGGAATGCAAGTTTGTAACTCAGGAACCATGTGGTTTTGTCAGAAGTCTTTGATTGTATGGCGAAGGGACAATGTTCCTCTAATGCACGGTCGGTGATATACCTTCTTCCCAGGCTGCCTGGGACTTATCCTGAGTTCAGCAACCAAAAGTGCACCCCACCCACAACTCCACTCCAACCTGCCAAGTTCACCTTCAAGTTAAGTCAGAAATCTATCACATTTACAGGCTAGTTTAAAACCCTAGGAAACAAAAAAATAAAATAAATTCAGGAGCACGTTGCCTTTCTATCTTCCTGAAACAAGGTCTTGGCAGTGCTGTGGAACTCTTGACGGCCTTTCTAGAGATAGGAAGAGGCACCCTTCCACCCAGGCTTTCAAAGAAGAGAATGTTGGTCAAGACAACAGATGCCACATAGACCGCTAAACAGAAAAGCGCTCTGAAGTCTGAGCTAGAATCCAAGACGGCAAAATGCCACTTTCCCCAAATCTGCCTCGGCAATGGTCCTTTCTTCATTTAAATAACAAAAACTATAGACCAAGGAAAGCATCAAATGATTAGTTTAATATGGGTATAGTTGATAGTTGAAGTGTTTCTCCTTTTAATGGTCTCCCAGCCACATTCACAAACCCGGAGAAGCACATCACCAAGCAGAGTTCCCTGACATTTGAAAGTGGTGATCTCAGCCAGTGAGCAATCTAGGAGTCCCTTCTCATTCTCACCTGCTTCTCTACCCATGACTTGGGCCAAGTAAAGCACCCACAAGCAAATGGGGATCCCAGTGACCATCCAATGATAATGACAGATTCCAGGGGCTTCCACATCTGACTCTACCACAGCAGCAATGCTTCTGCTTCTTCATGCTCCCCGCCTATGCCCCGGATCACACTGCTTCTCCATCTTCATTTTCCCAGCCTGTACCCTGGATCACACTGCTTCTCCGTCTTCATGCTCCCAGCTTGTACCCCAGATCACACTTCACAGGAAAAGACTTTCTCGCTGCCACACTCCTAGTGTTCCTCCCCAGCCAAGCATTTTTGCATCTTCAACTACTTTCTCCTCCCGTGTCCAACCTGCATAGCATGGCTGCTCTATAGCGCCCACCTTTAGACAGCTTACAGAGGGGAAGAAGAAATCATGTCTTTGAGGAGAGTTCCCAGCCCCAATCCTCATCACAGCCTGGGGACTAGAGAACTTTCACTCACCTGCCTCCTCTCGTCAGGGGCCTTCAGGAAAAGCGCGTTGATTACAGCAATAGTGTAAGTCTGGATTTCTTGATCTGTCCTGGAACAACCCAAACAACACAGGAAATGAGAAGAGGCTAGCCCTGAGTCAGCCCATAGGAAGGCAAAGTATCACACAAACACTGCAGTCCTTCACCAATGAGAAAGGTGGCGCCTAGAAAATGTGGGCAGCACTGGCAATGCATTCCCAGCATGCCTGGGCTGGACAGAGCAGAAGCTCAGCTACTATTCTACTAGGTGATCAAAGGAGACCAGTTCATGAGGCTAGTTGCCTGACTCTGCTTTCTTTATCAAGTACGAGATAACGTAAGGGGTGTTGTGTGTGTGTGTGTGTGTGTGTGTGTAATTTTCTGTTCAATGTCTGATACACGTGAGGGAGCAGCTGTAGATGTCTCAACATTCCTGGGCTTATCTAAAAGGAAACAGTTTTGTTCCCATGGCAATGTTACATATCCTATAAAGTCGTTAGCAAACAGAATCCTTGTAATAGCAATAAGTGTTGGCTTTTTTAAAAAAAATTTTTATGGTTTATTTAGCTTTATTTTATGTGCATTGGTGTGAAGGTGTCAGATCCCCTGGAACTAGATTTTTAGACAGTTATGAGCTGCCATGTGGGCACTGGGATTTGAACCCAGGTCCTCAGGAGGAGCAGTCAGTGCTCTTAACCGCTGAGCCATCTCTCCAGCTCCAAGTGTTGGCATTTTTGTTGTAAAAGTTTGCTTTTCACTGGAAAGAGAGCAGAAATTCCAAAGGAAGCAAAGATCTGGGGGAAGCCAAGTGGCAGCAGGAAATAAGGGCTCAAGGCAGAAACCACGAGCTTCAGAGCTGCACTTAGGGAAGATGCTGTTTCCTAGGGTTGCTGTACAGAAGACAAAATTAGAAACTGCACCTTCATGCTTAGCACAGCACGTGGTGAACAACAGGCTCCTTTTTTTGTAGTGAACTGCACTGCAAATGAACATTTGTGGCCCTGAGTTTCAGAAATAAAATTTCGAACAGGGAAGTCAACAATGTTCACATTCAGAGACAGCGAACCAGTGTTATTTTCAGGGAGAATGCATACAGAACTGTCCTGGGGAGTGAGCTGAGTCACAGGGGCCAGTCCACAGCTTCTCTGACTTAAGTTGAAATTCTGCTCGTCCCCAACTTTCAAATAAATTAACATCTACTGTACTTTTGTGGGTTATGCTATAAACGTACGTCAGCATCTTCAGTGTGTAGAGAACTGCTGGACTGACCCTTACATTACTCTTGGATCACCATCCCCCATGGTCCGGTTAGGTTAATTCTTAAGAATAAGCAAATATGATAGAACCTCGGAGATAACAGAGGTGAGAGTCCTTGGGAGCCAGGTCCCCTTGATGCCAAGTGAAGTATTTCCTAAAACACATCTCCTTAAATCATTTCCGGTCTCTACAAGGCATCTTCATGACCTCCTAACTCCCTTCTTGTGTGAGTTAGCTCACAATGTTTTTTTGCACCAGAAGCAACCAGTATTTAAATATAACAAGCCACATGACACAACAGAGTACCCCTCAGGGTTCTCTTTAGAGGCACCCTTCTAGTTTACCAAAAAGTAGAAAAATGCGGAAAGCCCCAAAGATTGCAGGACTTGAGGGTAATTGTCTAACTTCCACACCCTAATTAGTCTTTTAAGCAATAAAATGCATGTGTTTTACTCATTCATCATTTTAATGGTGAAAGAAGTCTCCCTTTAAATATCCCTAGTAACGGTAACCCAGACTCAAAAGGACAAACGCCTCTTGTGCTTTCTCATATATGGATCCTAGCTCCAAATCATTAGGTTTCAACACATATTAATCTGGAGTAACTACAGAAGCCAGGAAAGTAGAGACGGACCATGAAGGGAAGAGGAAAGCAGATCTAGACTCGGAGAGACAGAAGATGAAGTGGGATGGATAGCAAGTGGAGAAGACCTGAGAGGAGCTGGGGGAGGAGAATGAATATAATCCAAACACATTGTATGAAATTCTCAAAGAACGTATTTTAAAAATTAAATCTAAAAGAAAATCCTACTTAAAATGCCAAGGTAATCATAAAAATAGTCCCTTTGCAACAGAAAATATTCTATAGGTAGGGCAGACTGTTGAGACCCTAAACAAGAAACGATCCTAGTACGTCTTCTAAGAAGGACAACTCAATTGATGTCTCTCAAAATTCACCAGAGCCGAGTGTGTCCTACAGTCTAGGCACTGGGGACTGCAGATGTGGAGCACAGAGTCACTGTGCCATTGCAGTGTGATGACAGAGAAGAGGAGCACCTGGTTTGGTACCAAACCAAAGCTTTTTGTGCGTGTAACTAAACCAACACACAGTGTTTATCAAGCCATCCGAGTGATTGTCCTCCAGAAACACGGCACAAGAGTGCCTAGTGTGCTTACCCCTGAAGATGAGGAATGAGTTGGCCGATGGTGATCTCCTGGGCTACCTTCTGGTAGAGATCATGGCTGTTGAGAACCATTGACTCCAAAATGGCCAAGGACCTCTGCAGGATTGAGATGTCTATGGCAGACTTGTTCACAAAGCTTGCTATCTGAAAAACAAAATTAGGGCACAAATGACGACCCGTGCATGGGTGGTAAGCCAAACAAAGAAGTCCAGAAGGGAGCAACTACAGGAATCAGGGAGCTCAGTGAAGAACAAGGCCCTGTGGATGCAATCTACTGCAAAAGACCAAGAAACACATCGAACTAACAATATCCATGAGTCATCGCAAAATGCAGCAATTTTTTTATGACTTAGCAATGGCTGACTGCCTCTTCTAAGGACCATCCTACCAGGATTGATATTCTGATCTTCCGCTTTCAAAAACAGAATCATGATGAGGCCTCTTGTCTAAAAGAGCAATCTCAGCTTTGCCGATGGCCACTCTTCCCCATGTCCTAAATTGCTCCTTTATCCACATAATCCAGACCCATGACTTTTATGTTTTTACTGTGTTCCTGCTATGTTCTTTAGGTGCTCACACAAATCATACTTGCCAATATAATTTCACAGGTAAAGTTCTGCACCTGCCCACTCTTGTATTCCTATGCTTTCAATTTCCTGTGGCTAAATTAAACCTTTCTCTTGAATCATGCTAGATGTAGCAAACAGAAGTCACTGAAATTAGAAGTGCTAGGAAAAGAGTCTAGTATGTAAAACATAGTCTCTAAGAAATTAGTCAACAAAAACCTAAATACAATAAATCACAATATAAGAGGGGAACAAAGCACAGGGTTAGAATAACGGCTCATAGCAATCCTAACACATGAGCACCATAAAGGTTTTATTTTGAAGACCTCATTAAAAGTTATTGCTGTCTGTTGACAGCTCCTACTAAAGACTGTTAAAGACATCAACACAAGGATGGCTTCAAAGCTGCCTGGCTTAGTTCTATGACAGTCGACTCTGGGCTCCCTCTGTCAACACCAGTTTCTCCCTTTGTGCCATGCCATATATACCCCTTTCCCCTCAAACCCTTCCAATCCTGAACTTCCATACAAAGGTGCCCTAGCAGTTTCCGGCTGCCATGCCACGGTTTCCGCGTGACGGCCAGTGGTGAGGCAGGGATGGGGTCTTGGCTGACTCTCCCGCCAGATCCATGTGGCAACAGGAAGCAATGAAGCAGTTCAGCGCCATGAGGTTTAACACGCCACACACTGTTTTTATAGCATGAACTGCAGGAAGTGTGCGGGGATTTTAAGATCCTTAAAAGACCATCTCAGTTCCTCTCTCTCGAATGTGTTTACTGTCCCTGACATGCCCTTGCCGCAATTCTCACATCTGGTACGATCTACAAAATCCACCATGTGCACACCATCTCTCTTCCTTCAAGTCCAGTGTTTCTGACAAAAACCCAGCTGCCCTCACAGTGTTCATGTCTATGCACCACTTATGTACCTGGTGCCCACAGAGGCCAGGCAGGGAGTCAGATCTCCTGGTTGTGAGCAGCAGCGTGGGTCCTGGGAACTGAAACCAAGTGCTGTAGAAGAGTACCCAGTTTCTTAGCTGTTCAGCCATCTCTCTAGAACCTGGCCAACTTTTTCATTAAATGGAAATTTACCACTTACTTTCATAAACAGCCTCTGACAATAATTACTTCCTCAAAATATTCCATTGGTACCCTCAAATGTTTTCTAAGATGAAGTATACCTTCTTAAAATAGGTTTTCAATTCTTTGCAGAACATTAATTCTCTCCTCACACAAAGGGACAGAGTGACAGTCACCTATGATCTTTGCTTTCAATTAAGGCATTAGCTTTGTCACCCATACTTCATTTTTAGGTGCCATGCCTCCGTATTTCTCATCTAGGAACTAACTGTTCACCTTCATTTATACTCTTTATAATTCTTTTCTATGAAATCACCTCTCCTTTGACACAGAGTAACAACCATTTGTGCAACCCTAAAACATTTCACCTAAAGAGCATTATACATAAGCCCAGAGTTGGGAACAGGCCTGGTAGGAAGTGTGTGCCCAGTTTATCAGAGTACTCACACAGAGCTGACGGAAACATCAGCCAAGCTTTAAAACTGGCCTCTTTCCTTTGTTGTTACCTAGCAGGGGCTGTAGCCAGACTTTGAAATGTCTCAATACTTTCAGTAGGGAGTGATCTAAGCAAATGCAATGACTGTCTTCTTCCAGGAAGCTAGAGAGACACTCCTTAGGGAACGTACAAACATCCCTAGTGCCCAGTTTGTAAACTACAGATGAGAAAACAGCGAGAGGAGATTAGAGATCACCCAGTTAAATTCTAGATTAACAATGCTTCCTGTACCTTTCAGCGTCTCCCATGTATCACTGAGCCTTCATCAAGGCAGGTGATGCAGCTCAGGCAGGCACGGCAAAGATTGGTGAAGGCAAGTCTGTATCCAGAAGGCAGTGACACTGGACGAGTTGGTAATAAGTATGCATTCAGCTTTCCTCATGCCACTCATTTATGCAAATCAGTAAGTGAGAGGAATATTTGAGTAACTTTTAAAATGCTAAGGGGCAGGGCTGCAGGAGCAATAGCTCAGTTGGTAAAGTGCTTGTCTCGCAAGCATAAGGCCCTATGTTTGATCTCCAGGACCCATGTGAAAAGTCAAATGTAACGGTGTGGGCCTGTAATCTATCACTGGGAGAGGGAAGCAGGTGGATCCCTGAGGCTTGCTGGCCTGGCATAATTGGTAAGCTTCAAGTCTTTGTCTAAAAGTCTGAGATAAATGGCTCCAGAGGACCAACACTCAAAGATGACTTCTGACCTCACCACAACACACAAGCACATACATCCACACAAGAGTGTACAACCCCACCAGCCCACCACACACACACAATATAAGGGACATCAACAGTAATGTAAACCAATGGTAGCAAAAATACTTTTTAGGTTTCAAATGTCTTGAATGCTATTCAAACTTTAAAAAGCCATCCATAGTTATCAGGAAGCTGCACTGTCAAATTTGCAGGGGCTCAAAAATCTCTCCAGGTACCAAAAGGCAAAACTCATTGGGTCAAAGAAGAAGATGCTTGAATGTCTGCATCAGCATGAAAAGTATCTGTAAGGTGAGCCAGGTCTTAGCAGCTTTTGTATGAGGTTTTCTCTCCAAGACAAAACACTGATATTTTATGTGGCTGGGAGGAAACCAACTCCTACTACAGAATGTTCTATTCTTTCCTTCCTTTCTGATGGTTGCCCACTATTTCTCTAAGTACCAAGTCTTTGCAAGGCAACCACATTATTCACGTCAGTACAGGATGGAGACGTGTCTGAGCTTTGTAAAATGAGATCTGCTTGCAGCAGTTTGCAAACTAGAACCCAGAGCCATGATGACAAAGATAAAATCACAGAAAAAGAGGAAAAGGTTAGCAAGGCAAAGCTGTTTCTGCAAACTGGTGCGTGAATTTGGCATTGGAAACCACAGGGAGAAGCAGCTTTGTGTGTTTCTTACCTAGGTTTTATTGAGATATATCTCTATTTAGAAAAGGTCCCCGCACACAAATCCAGGTGCTCACAATGTTGAATTTGGCCCCACTAATGAATAAAAGGGGGTTGACTTTCTACAACGTCAGTAGTTTTCTGATGTTTTACAAATTCTCTTATCTAAGAAGCAATGCAATGGAAATTAGAAGAAGAATTTATGAAATAGGCTGCTGCTAAAAATACTTCAGTTTTGATTTAAAATGCCAAGACAATTAGCTTTTGCATCCTTAGTTTAAATGTGATTTCAAATTTAATTTAAAGGGAACTGGAATCATCATAACTAGTTAGAAAACTCAATTACTTCCATTGTCTCTGAACACTTAACTCACATCATTTAAAGAAACAAAGCTTTGTTATTGCTGACTCCTGACAAGGAGCATTTTACTTGAAAATACATTTAAATCAAGTTTCACCATGTTCCTTCAGTTTTTTAACTTCAAAGATTTAAAAAGAAAATAAATGTTTCTCTGGCGAGTTAGAAAACTCAATTACTTCCATTGCCTGTGAACACTTAACTCACATCATTTAAAAAAACAAGACTTTGTTACTCCTTACTCCTAACAAGGAGCATTCTATTTGAAAATATATTCAAATCAAGTTTCACCATGTTCCTTCAACTTTTCTTCCATTTTTCAACTTCTAAAATTTTCTTTTAAAAATGAATGATTCTCTGGCTTGGAGGTGGCTCATATAGAAGCAAGAATCCCTTAAGTCTGCTGGGAAGACCAGGCAGGGAAGCACAGCAGTCAGGGTCAGATAGGAAACCACCACAGATGCAGCTAAGGAGAAAGAACTCTGGCCCATGGCACCAAGGAGATTCCCCTTCACGTGAACATGACCCTGCCGACCTCCAAATCACTGTCCTCACTCCTCATAAAGAGAAGCTAGGTTTAGCTGCACAAAAGGAGAAGGAGGAGGAGAAGGAGGATGAAGAGAAGGAGAAGCAGAAAGAAGACAATGATGATGACAATGACAACAGTGCCCATAACAACAGTGAGAACCGTGACAGCTAATACCACTGAGCAGACGTGACTGCCGGGAGCTCCCACTCAACGGTGTCATCGCTCCCGAGAGGGTCTCTGGCACGTAATGAACAGGACATTTGGATTGGGAAACAAGGTCTACTATAAATTCAGAAACTGTTAAAAAAAATTAAGTATAAAATTCTAGAAAACCCAGTTCCTTCATGTGTAGATTTGTTTCTCTAGAGCTTATTCTAGGAAGACAAGGCATGGCAATTCATGTTCTAATCTCAAAATATATTGCCTACAGCGCCTGCCACCACCAGCTGAATGCTTTCTGACACAGGAATATGCTTTTGATTATATCATCTATAGTAGCTTCTTTTTAGCAATTCGGTCAAACTGGCAATGTTGTGATCCTCTTTAACTTTTCTAACCTGAGTTCATAGACGTATGACAGGAAATATTTAGAAATATATCAATAAGCCCCTTAGCTTCCAATTAGCTCTTACCTTAAATAACCACGCAATGTCCTGCAGACATGGGATCTGCAGGGCTTTCCCTGCCAAAACCCTGTTCCAGAGTTTCTTTCCTGCCTTATTTAAAGTAGTTTTCCAAGAAGAACATCAAATGGAAAAACCAGTAACATTAGCCTTCAAGTAAGTACGGTGGTCTGAATGAAAATGGTCCCCACAGGCTTTTATATGTGCACGCTTCGTCCCCAGTTGATGAACTGCTTGGAAAGGATTAGGAGGTGTGTCGCTGAAAGGGGACTGTAAGATCTGAGAAGTCCATAACATTCCCAGTTAACCCAATCTCTGTCACATGCTTAGGTCTTAAGATCTATAGCTACACCATAGAACTTTGATTTCTCCTTAACTCTAGGTTTTCACATGCTACCATTTATGATCTCTGTGGGGATCAAAATACAACTTTCATACAGCATTCGGGGGCCCTGTTCCCCGTATATATAATACTACCAAAATCATTCCATCTTTCGACATAAAGAACTAAAGGAAGCAATTATAAAGCACCCATGATGCAGAGAATTGTGTATGTGGAGAAAAAGGAACAGTGTTGAGCTTAGGAAAGCACAGACTACATTACCTTCTTTATGAATGCCACTGAGAATGTATCCCATGACACGATGCCATGGTCCATGAGCTCCACAAAGGCTGTCAAAGTGAAGGACAACATGTCCCCAAAGCTGCAAAACAAGAGACATCAGAGTCACTGACCCTAAGATGAGCACCAGGAAAGATGTAAACATGAGGTGGTTTAGGAAAGTCAAATGATCAAAGAAGCCAGACACTAACAGGAAATACTCATATACACATTGTAGGAAAGGGCAGAAACCTAAAACAACCAAGCAGAGTCAGTGACTGGACAGGTTTGCCTTATGTGGGCCACACTTTGGAGAGCTGGGTCACATTGGACAATTCACTTGACTGCTCTGAGACTCTGTTTACTTCATGGGGAAGCTGGATAATTGCTATGTAACCACAAGATGCAGACAGAGCACTTGACCGAGTGTGAAGGATAAAAGTGTTCAGGTTAGCTTAAGTGACTTCTCAGCAAATGACAGATGAATTAAAAGAGGAAATGTATGGGCCACAGGAATCAGGAAGAAAACTTAAAAACAATTATGTTAAGGATACTAATGTGACAGGCCAAGACAATGCAACTCTTCTTCCATCTTATATTCTTGCTGCTTGCTTGCACAGAGCCCCCCTACCAGCAGCTTATCTTAGCTTCTTTTAAAATGCTTGCTTGTGCAAATCCCGCCCCCCACAGATGTTGAGCAAGATAACGAGATATGGGTTTTGCCTTTAAAACCCCCTTGGTCTAAATGTTCAGGGCTTCATATAGGTCCAAATACCTGAGTGTAGGCAGCTGGCTACAAACTGTGTCTGTGTGGCCATCTCTGGTGGGCTCCCTGCAGCACTAGCCCTTGAGACAGGATTCAAAGGCAATGAAAAGATGGCTCAGGGGTTAAGCACTCCTGCCGACCTTGAAGAGGGCCAAGAGTTCAGTTCCCAGCACCCATGTTGGGTGACTCACAACCACCTGTAGTGTAATTTCAGCTCCTGAGGAATCCAAAGCCCTCTTCTGCCTCGACAGGCTCTTATCCACACATGAGCATAAACCCATGTATACAAATAAGTCAAAAGAAATCTCAAAACAGCATTCATGTGCTCTATACCAGTGATTCTCAACCCCTTTAGAGTCACATATCAGATATTTACATTAGGATTTATAACAGTTACAAATTTATAGTTATGAAGTAGCAGCAAAACAATTTAATGGCGGGGGTCACTAGGGTCAAAGCATTAAGAATATTGAGAGGGGCTAGAGAGATGGCTCAGTAGTTAAGAGCACTGCCTGCTCTTCCAAAGGTCCTGAGTTCAATTCCCAGCAACCACATGGTGGCTCACAACCATCTGTAATGAGGCCTGGTGCCCTCTTCTGGCCTGCAGGCATACACACAGATTATTGTATACATAATAAATAAATATTTAAAAAAAAGAATATTGAGAATCACTGCTCTCTATGCTTGCATGTATATACACATATAAGTAAACTCACTTGTTTTAACTTAGCTACGATTTTATCTATAGCCATTGGGTTTTAAGGAAGGTCTGTATGTGGGAAGCATGGAAGTTCTTGTGCTCACAGATAAGTACTGAAGAGGCCTCTGGACTCTTATTGTGAGCCTGTCCGTCTATAGAACCCATCTTTGTGGAAGACATCACATGTTGTCAATCTACAGAACCCATATTTATGGGAGATGTCACACGTACTCTACAAAGCATTTTAATGTAGTCATGACCTATGCTTTATTGTGCACATGGGGCTGAGTTTGTCACCAGGAGAGATAGGACTTAATGAGCTGTCGTTACATCACTGGGGTTACACTCCTGAAGAGGGAGGGCAGTGAAGCCCTGTTCTTGTCCTTTTTCTGGCACAAGAAGGAGTTCGTGCTCAATTCCGTGTTCCTGCCACAATGAGCTATCTCACCAAAGAAATCATCACAGAATGCCACACGTGACTTCTCTACTACACTGTATAGTAATGTGAATTTCCACACTCGGTGTTAATTGGTTATTCAGACTTCACATTTACAGAATAACACATCATATTAGTTCTCCATTTCAAAGTCCCATAACAGAATTAGGTTAAAGTTCCCTATTTTCAACTAATACAGAAAAAAAAAAAAAGAGGTTCACGGCTCATCTACAGCCTCGTCTCCACACCCCTCCCTGCTGCCGTTCTGCTCAGTCCACTTTAAAAAGCAGCTTTCATCTTGGAAGCCACCGTGCTGAAAGGATCCCACCAAAATGGCAGTGACTCTCACAGGACAATAAAGAGGAAGAGACTCACTAAAAAGAAACAGTTAGGTGGCCTCAAGTCATGTGATAAAGGTTGGGCCTCCAGTTCTATATAGCAAGTGATCTCACCATCCTGGCTTCAGTTTCTTCACTTATTAAAAGCAAGTGAGGAGGGAGTCCTTATGACGATAGCGCGGTCCTGACCCCAGAAGTGATTTAGAAAAGAGAAGCCAGCTAATGTGCCTGCCCTTCAAACGGTACGGAGAACAGTGTGCAGCAGACGAGGGATGCCTAATGCCACCACATAAAGGAAGTATTCCGAGAAACAACTGAAGCTCAGGGTTTCACACACTACATGCCCCACTGTGTAAAATACAGCCTGTTCTTAGAAGCAGGAACAGCACAAGGATCCCCGATCTCTCAGGTGCCCCTAGGTGGCATCAGAGGATCATGCCTCAAAAATCTCCATACAGAAAATGCATTATTGGAAAGAGCAAAAAACTAGAATGAGTAGAAAACGGGCTTTTAAAAAGAGAGAAAAGAGCCAAGGGAGGTTAAATAAAACTGTAGAAGTATCCCTAAATACCATAAGTCATGAGAAAAATCCATTATCGGCCCCTAAAAGAGAAAAATGCTTCAGGATATAAAAAGCAGGTAACACATTCAATTAGTAATATTTATTTTATTACTAGACTGGGTAGGTATCTGTATTGCTGGGAAAACATTATAATGTAAGTATTGTTCAGAAGTAATACTGGCTATTTTATTTATTTGATTACAAGGCATAGAAGAATCTGGCAGTGGCTTATACCTCATGTGCTAAAGGTTCACGGACACTAAAAGGGTCTTCCACATCCCTCATAGAAGGATTCATCCTAGCCTCTGCTCGGCACCAAAATGTCTGACTTGGTGAATCATTAGAAGAATCAACCAAAGAACAAGAGTAGCCCAGGAAAGCATGCACTGCTGGTTCAACCCTTCCTTTCCCGTCAGCTACCTGAGCCTGGGAGTATCCATGGCCTTAGGTTCAACATTTGTCTTCATTAGGTCCTTTAAAAACAACAGAAAAACCATATATATTCCTTCTAAAGGGATCTACAGGCCAAAATGACTCAGCTCCCCAGCTGTAATCTCATTCCAAATGGCCTTAGGGAGATAATCATTCTCCCTTAGAATGTTCAAGAGCTCTACAGATTCCTCTAACAGGCTTCAAGTCCTAGGAAAGGAAGATGGATGGAGAGAAGTGTGCTGGTTTCTGGATCTCCAAACTGAGCTAAGACTTCAATCTGAATAGCTATTAAGGAGAAAGAGCAGAAATTCCCAGGCAGCAGATAGCAAGCTCTGAACTTGTCAGTCATCATCAACGCTGATGACCGACAAGAACAGAAAGGCTGTATCTCATTATGTGACTATCATGATGCTCTTGGTTCAGAATTGGCCCATTCACTAAAGCAATAGCTAGATGACTGACTGATAGAAAGAATCACACAATGTCCTCCTAATGCATTCAGTGTTAACATAGTAAGTGTATTATGTGTGCTGTTTGGTATAATATACAACACACGTGCACGCAATACACATTATAGCATATGGTTATACATATATTTCAAAAATAACATAGAAGTCATAATGGCTAATTGCTAAGTGACATAGTATGTTTCCATAAAGACTTTTTCACAATTAAACTACAAAACTTAAGCTGCAAGGAAAAGATACCATGTTAAATTTTTATTCTATTTTAAATCAAAAGAGTTTCTTTGAATGAAGTGGAGATAGCAGCTTTTATTGAATGCTGATGTCAATATTTACTTCCACTCCTGCGGGAGTGACTCAGACTCCACAGAGGAAAGACGAAAGCCCAGGTTCTACTTTTGAAATCAATGCTGAGTGGAGGATCAAGCCTTAAAAGAATGACAAATAGAAAGAAACCACATGGTACATTCCAGAACATATTTTAGTGTGTGTATGTGTGTACGTGTGCGCACGCGTTAGGCTAAAAATTTTGCAGTAGTGACTGCCACAAACTGCACGTGCTAGACGACAGCCACTCTCCCAGCAGACAAACCATGTGTGCTGGAATGATTCAAATAAATGTTTCTCATCAACTTGTAGATGAAGCCTTCATTCCAGCAAAACGCAGCCAATCTAAAAACAAGCGTGTAAACTTAAGCTGCTAATTTTGTAAAAGTTAAGGCCTTCCAAATGTTTTCTTAGGATAGTGTGCCCAATAAAGAACCAGAGAAATGATGAACATAAGGAAAACTTGTTAAGCTATTCGTGAACAGTAGCAAATAGATCTTTAATTGTCACAGGCTAGAGTCCCCTGTTTAGGCTTCAACGTACTTTCTATCAAATATGGGTAACATTTATCTACATTGGAAGTTGTAGATACCTAAATCCCTAAATTGACAGTCTGCTTATCCTCCAGAATCAATTTCATTTGTATCAGTAGGCACGCTCATGACTTCTTTCCTGAACTTTTAAATTGGTTATATTTCTATTGGCCTACCTGCCTGTCTTCCTTAGGTCAATATCATACTGTCCTGATAACCAGTCTTACAGTGAATCTTATGGACACCTTATGCAAGCCTCTGATTTTATTATTGACTATTTTAGCTATTCTAGCCATAACATGTTTCAACTAAAATTTTAGAATTTTCTCATTTGTTTTGTTTTTAATTTTTAACATTTTTTTATTTATTATATATGTAGTTTGAGGGAATTTTATTTTTTGGTTTGGTTGCTTGTGGTGTGTGTGTGTATGTGTGTGCGTGTGTACATGTGCGTGTGCATGCACATTTCATAGCACACATACAGAGGTCAAAGCATGACAGAGGTCAAAGGACAACTTGCAGGAGCTAGTTCTCTCCTTTCACCATTAGTTTCAGGGACTGAAAAAAGTTCCCTTACCCAGTGAGACATCTCACAGGCCCTCATTTTTTTTTCAGTGATTTGTATAGCATTAAACTAGAATTTGTAGAGAATTAGTATCTTCAGTATTGTTTGTCAATCCATAAAATGGTCTTTTCCCCTTGATTTAAGTCTTTAATGGCAATTAGCAATGCTTTCATTTTTCAGTGAACACATACTGCCCATTTGGGTTGAATTTATTCATAAGAATTTTCTCTTTTCTCATTTTGATACTCTATGAATGGAAACTATAATGTCACTCCTATTTGTTTGCTGTAAACAAGAAAGAACACAATATTTTATACAGATCTATTATATCTCAAGACCTTGATGTATGTCATTACCACACCTTCCAGGCTCTCTGTAGCTTTGCTAGAATTTTCTACATAATTGGGTCTTCTATGCATGGAGATAATTTCATGCCTTTCTGATACTATGTCTTTTAACTTCTTTCTTGGCTTTTCACAAAGAGTAACAACTCATACAGAACTCTGCCAAGTGGAAGTACAGGAAGAAAACGTATTTGTCTTCTTGCTAATTGTCAAGATAAGACAACATTAGACTTTCTGCCATTAGTTTGATTTTTTTTATAATAGATGGTTTTTTATCAAGTTGATATAGTTCTTTCTGCTGAGAGCTTTTAACATGAATGAATATTGGGTTTATGGTCTTGTTCTCTATAAAATACTTTATCTGATCGCTCATGTGTTTGTTAAAAGCTGAACACTGTTTTTCAAATGTTAAGCTGTTTCTTGCATAAGTCACATGGGTCAGGATGTTAGACTCTTTGGTAAATATACGATAAAGCAATCTGCAGGAGAACATTACACCGGCTCATAGTTCTACACATGTCAGCCATCATCAGAGGTTTTTTACCTCAGGATGGCAAAGAAAAAGGGGGTGGTGTGTGTGTGTGTGTGTGTGTGTGTGTGTGTGTGTGTGCATGCGCACAGAAAAGGGGAGTGAAGAAAATGGATAACTATGCTAGCAGTTTCCTTTCTATTTCATTGGGTTCTCAGTCTCTTGGAATAGTGTCCCTCCCACCCCCTCTAGTACTTTTTTTTGGAAATGACATTATTTACATACACATATTCAAACATGCATGCATGCACACAAAACACAGAGACAGAGAGAGAGAATAATATAGTTTTTTATTGTCTAGGTAGTTTTCAATTAAATCAAACTGAAAATAGGAATTAACTATGTTCCCTCCACATGTGAAAGGCTGCTGGGGGATAACATTCTTGACTTAGGACTGGTATCCGTCAAGATGCATTAGTCTTTTATGCAATGCTTGGTTCTCTGTTAATACCTTGCTGAGGTCTTCTGTACCTCTTTTCACTGGAAGACTGGTCAATAATTTTTGTTTGTCTGTTTTTTGTTTGTTTGTTTGTTTGTTTTGAGACAAGGTTTCTCTGTGTAGCCCTGGCTGTCCTGGACATCACTTTGTAGACCAGGCTGACCTTGAACTCACAGAGATCCACCTGCCTCTGACTCCTGAGTTCAGAGTTTAAAGGTATGCACCACCACTGCCTATCCTGGTTCATAAATTTTAATTCCTGTATTGTCATAGTCAAATGTAGGTATTTGTGGAATGATACATGCCACATAAAGTTGCTGCACACCTTTCCTCTCTATTTGTTATCCATTTGGTAATTCTTCCACAAAGGTATGATGTAATTTACTTATGTAATTATTTTTTCACACCGGCAAGGTTTTTTTTTTTTAAATAATGATCTTAACCACCTAAGGAAACATGAACTACATGTTCATGTACATAAATCATACAGCTATTATTTATCAGGAGCCAGTTTTAATATATAGGTTTTGCTTTTCTAAGAAGCAGAGGCTGGGATAGAGTTAGGAGACTGAGGGGATTAATAGAAAACTAGGTAACATCTGTGACCTAAGTGGATCAGTCAGCAAAATGCTGATCTTGCAAGCAAAAGGACCTGGGCACGATGCTCCTGCTACATGTGTAAAATGCTAGCTATGGGGGTGGCACGTGAAACCTCAGAGCTAGGGAAGCAGAAACAGGAGGGTCCCTGGGCTGCATGCACCAGACAGATATTCTAGCATACTTACTGAGTTTCAGGCCAGTGAGAGACTTTGTTTTGAAGGAAGTGGACATCCTTTCTGGGAATAGCAATCAAGGTCTCCCTCTGGACCCCACATGCATGCACACACATGCGAGATACACACCCCATACTCATGCAGACACTTGCACACAAGTAAAGAAAACTATAAAGCAGAAGGTAAGATTGGGTATGGTAAGTTTGCAGAACGAATGTAGATTAGATGTCTGAGAGAGGAAGGAGATAAAGACCTATCAAACTGATGGTAAACTCTAGAACAGGTGAGTAATAAGAAGCTTCAGAATAAACTGCAGCTGTTGGAAGAGTCCCACCATGTGGAGAAAAATAGGTCCTAGTACTTTCCCCACGCTCAATGACTAGAGGCTGCTGGGAGATAACAGCCTTGATCTAAAGCTGGCATAGATCTAGAATGTGCTTTAGCCGAAAGCTGTCCAGTGCTGAACTCCTCATGACTGAAAGGCAAGTGATTCTTCAAAGGAGATCAAAGCCGTGTGTTTCCACGGTAGGTACACACAGTGATTTCTATTTCATAAGGACTTCGTGCATTTTATCTAATACTTAAAATTTGCTAGCAGAGAAACATTCCCAGTGTGCCTTCATCTTGCTGTTAAAAATCAGCACTCTGCAATGATATATTCTCTGCTCTTCCTATTGCTCACCTCTGTGACGACCTTACTCTCAAGAAATCTTCAAATAATTATTTTCTTAAAATTTCTTTATGATTTGTCTCTTTCTTTTTCATCAATTGCTATTTTTATTCTCTATTTAATACGTTCAAATGTCCCCTACTCACCCAAGTATAAATTTATATGCCTGATTTGTCTTTTAAATTTCTTTTATACACTATATTTTGATCATATTATTTACTCTCCCTCAACTTCTCACAGGTCCTCAAAAGCAAAACAAAATCAAAAATCAAAATACAAACAAACAAAACCCAGTAAGACAAACACCACCAGTATCAACCCCCCCCCCAAAAAAAATACATGGTGTCCATTTCTATTGACCCACTACTCCTGGCCATGGGCAGGACCAGTTCCATTCCACTGACTTTCCCTTTCACAGAAGGCATCAATTCAATTGTAAATAACTTCTTGGTTAGAAACGGGACTTTGTGGTTGCTGGGAAATGAATTCAGGAAGAACCAGAGTAGCTGAAGAAATGGATCAACATTAAGAGCACCATGTGCTCTTCCAAAGATCCGGAGTTCAATTCCTAGCAACCACATGGTGGCTCACAAACATCTGTAATGAGATCTGGCACCCTCTTGAGGAAAAGACCTGGTCAGTCATCCTCATCAACTTAGACTATGAAACCTAATATGGAAAAGATCAACAGAATCGCCATATATTCATGCTTCAGCATTGCCAGGGCATAAATTTCATGCATTTTCTTTTTCATTTCCTCTGAAAGGACACCCTGTGCTCTTAGCCGCTGAGGCATCTTTCTAGTCCAGCAAAGTGATTTTCAACTTGTGGTTCATGACCCCTTTGGAGATGAATAATCCTTTCACAGAGACTGCCAAAACATAGATATTTACATTATAATTCATAACAATAGCAAAATTAGGGTTATGAAGTAGCAATAAAAATAATCTTATGGTTGAAGGTCGCCAACCACGGATCCCTATTAAATAGTCATAGTATTAGGAAGGCTGAGAAGAACCACTGCTGTAGCAGAATAATGAGTTTTCCCTAAGCCAGACTTTAGTCTTAGGTTCTTGGCTACTTTAGCAGTGCCAGATACGGGTTCTATCTCATGGAGTGGGCCTTAAATCTAATTTGAAGAAGTGGTTGGTTACACCCATAACATCTGTGCCACTATAGCACCAGTGTATCTTGCAGGCACATAGCTGTTGTAGGTTTCAGCATTTGTAGCTGTATGGTTGCTTTTCTCCTCTAGTAGCATGCAAAATAACTTCTAGCACCATGAGCACTAGTCAGTAAGGGTAAAGCTTCTAGCGGGGCACCGGATCAATTTTTTCATATTTAATGATATAAGAAAGTGTTGTCTTCAGCAATAGGGCCTTACAGATAAAGTTACAGAGAATTAACAAAAAGTCTTGTAGATAGTCTGTGGTGTTTGGAAGTGTCTATGGGGCCCCATTGGTCAATAACTCAGAAAATTATAACCCATTCCTATTACTGGTGGTTTTATTTGGAGGCATAAGAAGTCTAGTTAGACCATCATCCCACCACCACTCCCATTATACGATGACTCCATTTAAGTGCCTTTCATATATGTATTTATTTTATGAAGCTTCTACAATAGTCAGTTTTCACGTGGCTTTTGAAAGGCCTTTAGTGCTACCTGTTCCTACCCATAATCCCTCCTCTACCCTGACTTCCCATCCTTTCCCAACAAACCCTCCTATCTTGTGTTATCCCTGATTTTCTTAATATTTTTTCAGTATAAGCCTTTAAAAGTTCACACTTCCTGCTAAGCACTGACTTCACCCATACACACAAAGTTTGGTACCATCACTTAAAATTGTTTTGCACTTTTGATAAAGTTATTGTGCTCAACTCTTAGATAAATAAGCATGTTTTCTAATTTCTAACCATCTGCACTTTTTAGCTATTTATTAATCATTTCTGGTAAATATCCTTGGGATAAAAAATATAATCTATAAAATTCCAACTATTTCAAAATTTTTGAGATTCATTCATGATGAACATTTCACATACACTTGGATTTGTATTCTTCTGTTGATTAGCATTACACTCCACAAACAACATTCAGTAATGTCAATTACAGCATCTTTATGTTACTGATTTTACCTTGTTTTCCTATCCATTAGGAGACAATCAAATTAAAAGCCTCAATTAGTAGGTTAGGTTAATTCACTTCTATCATTTTTTGTTTCAGGAATCTTGCAGAATATATTAGATTCATATATATTTGATTTTTATGTTTTGTGATGATTTATTTTTACTATTAGTTATAACTTTTTTCACTGACAACATATTACCTTTCTTATTTTGCCTGATATTAATAAAATTATTCAGTGTATCAGCATGTGTATGATAAGTATTTTCCATTTTAACTTTTAAATTTGTATGTTCCCCTCTTATATTTTATAAACACTCTATATCTGGGGTCATCTTTTTTTTATTTGTTCTGACAACCCTAGCCTTGTAAATAAAGTGTAAGTCCACTTACATTTACTGTATTGTTAAGATTAAAATATATTTGTAATTGGCTTCCATCTGTCCTAGCTATAATTTGTGCTGTTTCTCTTTTCTCATCTTGCTTTTAAGTTAAACAAATATTGTTTAGTAGCTCAATTTAAATTTTTTCCATTGGGTTTTCAGCTACAAAACTCTTGTGATTTTATAGATTGCAAAATGAACTATTAACACACTAAGGTCTACTTACAGGGAAGATTATACAAAATGAAGCTTGTTGGAGTATTCTTTTCTATGTCCCCATTTCTTGTTCTACTACTCCTAATGTCATATATTTTAAAGCTATGATAGGCCACAAATCCCACAATAAAACAGTATTTTAACTTCAATTTATAAAGTTACGTGTTTTCAAACAAGAATGTAAATTTTATTTTATCTTCATATAGTTGTGCACTTAACAGTTTCCAGTGGTCTCCATACTTTCCCACAGAGCCAAATTTCTATCTTCTGCCAAGCCTCTTCAGTTTGAAGAACTTGCTTTTTTCTCATACAATGACTGTATGCTGACAAGAAGCTTTATTTTTAGTTAGTTCTTTGACAATTTCATATAATGCATTTGGGTTAGTGTCTCCCCCTCTAGAAACTAAAAGATTATTCCATTCACCTCCATTTCCAGAGAAGATTATATCAATCGCAAAATTCTGGTGATAGCAGAATTTTTTCAAAAAAAATTTTTTTTCTTAACATGCTGCCTTCTGGTCTTCATTATTTCTAGTAAGAACCCCTTTGCTCTTATTTTTATTATGCAATGTAGTAAGTTCCAAGGCTGACCTAAAGGTTTAAATTTTAACTTGGATTTCAGAAGTTATTATGTTCCCAGGTGTAATTTCCTTTGTATCCATCTTTTATGGGCTTCATGAGTTTACTAACTCTATAAATTTATATATCTCCATTAATTTTAATTTTTTCTGTAATTATCTACAAATATTTTTATGTCTAATACTTCTTTCTCCTCTTGAGAATCCTTTTGGGCTCTATCTAATTAAGAATACTTTAAGTCATTTTTGTGACTTCATAGGTCAAGTATTTACTATGCAGGTTTTTATTTTTCAGCCCGAATAATTATATATACTGCAAAGCTAGGTCACATTTTCTACCACCTTCAGATCTCATACAGCGAATTTTTTTATTTTAACTATTTCAATTTTTAGGGTTTTTTTAAACGACTTTAAAACTTGTTTGAGATTAATAAAAAATTTGATTGTATGTATATAATTGTTCACCTGCATGGATGTCTATGTAGTAGTTGTATGCAGTGATCATGAAAACCAGAAGAAGGCATAGGATCCCCAGCAACTGGAGTTACAGACTGTTGTGAGCTGCCATGTAAGTGCTGGGAATTGATCCCAGATCCTCTAGAAAAGCAGCCAGTGCTCTTAATCATTGAGTCATCTCTCCAGCCCTTTACTATTTCAGCTTTATAAATGGTATCAGCTTGCATTTCATGCTTTCTATTTCTCTGTTAAGACTTCACAACAGTTCATTTATTATTCTGTACTTTATTTTTCAAAGCATATTTTAACTTCTGATAGAGTACAAAAGTAATGAGTTTCATTATGATATTTTCCAATGTCTTTCACTTGACTTTTGTTCAAATTTATACCACCATTGCCTTCCCTTATCCCCTATTCCTTGCCTCTATCACACAACGACTACTATTATTACTATTAGAAAAAAAGTTCGACAATTTTCACCTGCCAATATCAATACCTGGTCTTATTGGGTTCAGTTTTCTACTAAGGATTCTTTTCTCCCTCTCTTAAATATGGCTCACCCTTAATGTTTTTCTTCTATATAGTAATTAATGATAGACTAGATACTGAATAAGATTGTCAGTCTTCATAACTCGGACTTTTGTTCTAGTAGGTTAGCTCGAATACATTCTGCAGTGACAGACAGCTCACATCTCTGAACAATCCTTTGTTTTCAGACAGGACTCAGCTTTTTTAAACCAGGCTCTCTGGAAGTCTACACACATGCATTTACACTGCCGTAATGTGTGATAGATTCCTAAATAAGTCATATAAAGATGAAATATCTCAAAACCTGAGCTTTCCCCCACCCCGTGGAGTCTCCTTAATATTCTAGCAGCCTGTTGTCCCCAAACTAGTAACTGGTTAACCCTGAGGCTCTCTGTTACCTCATTTGCTGGGCCCAGCATGTATTCTGCAACAAACTAAAAACACACAAATCTCACTGAATCCCATTTGTTCCCTCAAGGGCTGATTCCTTCTATGTTTTTCCTTTAGTATCATCAAACAGGAATTTCTAGATGCTTTGATTATAACACTTAATACAGATATTTTTCCATCATCTGTGCTAGTCTGATTACACTACTTTGTCATGGCAGAACCGGGGTTGCAGTTAGAGACTTTTGTCCATAAAGACAAAGGAACACCATTACATTGTTCAGTGGTTCAAAAACACAGAAGTTAAAATTAGCCAGCAATTTTTAAAGAAAATGTATTGGCTAAGAATCCCAATTCCACTAACTTAGCAATTTAGGAGGCTGAAGGTAAGTTTTTATCCTCATTCTACCATCTATCTGATTTTAACCTCTGCACCACAGAAATGACCCTCATTATTCTGACCTTGTGTGGTAGATTTAAGTGTAGGTTAAACGTAATGAGTTTAAAAACTAAGATGGCATGCTCAAGATATATCACAAAAGACGGTTTCTATTGCTTTACTTAAATACTCCTACTATGTTAAAATGTGTGAAACTAAAACTTAGAAACTTTATGCAGAAACACATTATCCCATTCCACCATATAATAATTCAATACACAAAAAGTTTCCAAACTAATAGTCTTCCTTTGTGGGAGCAGTGGGAGAGATTACTGCCCTGAACTCATACTACAGAATTAGGTAAACAATATTCTGTCTGGAGAAGTGGTTCTCAACCTGTGGGTCCTGACCAATGGGGGAAAAAACGTATTTCCAGTAGTCTTCAGAACTGAGACAACACTCAATAGCAAAATTACAATTGCAAAGTGACAATAAAAATAATCTTATGGTTGTGGTCACTGTAACATGAGGAACTGTATTAAAGGGTCACAGGGTTAGGAAGACTGAGAACTACTGGTCTGGAGGTTTGAACATTGAAGTTAAGCCAGGTGGTGGTGGCCACGCCTTTAATTCAGCACTCAGGAACGCGGTGGCATGCAGATCTCTAAGTTTGAGTCCAGCTGGGTCTATAGAGCAAGTTCTAGGACATCCAAAGCTACACAGAGAAACTGTCTTATGGGGAGGGGGTGTACATTTTGAGACTGTTTTCAGCGTTCTGGGTCAAACCGAAAATATCTTTTTGGTATCTTAGTACCACAGAAATGTATTCAATCTGCTTTAGCAAGTTTGTTAGACATGTATGGACATACTCTGCTTAGTAGATTTTTTTTAAAAAAATAACTTATAATGGAAAATTTGAAAAAAAAAATTTATTTATATTTATTAATGGTACACACTGTATATGTCTGTGTGAGTATCTACCATGTGTGTGTCACTGCTGGTAGGAGTCAGAAGAGGGTGTTAGATCCCCTAGATCTGGAGTTACAAGCAATTGTGAGTTTGCCCAAGAAGAAGTGCTGGGAACCAAACTTGTGTCTCTGGAAGTGTACAGTATGTGTTTGCACTCTTAACTGCTGAGCCATCTTGCCAGTTCCCAATAGAGAAGTGTTAACTGGAGAGACAGTAGAATAAATGTGATCTTAAAGAAGTGTAGAATAGTGGGGATAAAAGACTAAGCAGGGTTGGCAGTGGGGAAATAAGGGAGGAGAGATTATGAGTTGGTTAACCACAGCCAAGGATCTATAAAACGGCCTTATGGAAACATGTCCTAAATGGGACATACTAGGGCTGGAGAGCTTGCTCAGCAGTTAAGAGTACTTTCTGGGGGCTGGAGAGATGGCTCAGAGGTTAAGAGCATTGCCTGCTCTTCCAAAGGTCCTGAGTTCAATTCCCACCAACCACATGGTGGCTCACAACCATCTGTAATGGGGTCTGGTGCCCTCTTCTGGCCTGCAGGCATACACACAAACAGAATATTGTATATATAAAAAATAAAATAAATATTTTTTTTAAAAAAGAGTACTTTCTGTTCTTCTGGAGGACCCAAATTCAGTCCCCAACATCCATATTTGGTGGCTTACAACAACCTGCAAACCCAACTCTGGGGCATTCATCTCCCTCTCTGGCTTCCACAGCAGACACACACACACACACACACACACACACACACCATATAGTCATATGTACACACACATATACATACGATTAAACAGAATTTTAAATGGAACATCCTATTAAACACAAGTGCACACATGTGCTCACACAGACACAAACAATGTTCAGGGAATGTTGCAGAATGGGACACTAGAGAGAATATAAGGAGCAGAAAATGGGAAAGAGTGCTGTGAAATGCTCTCCTAGAGACACGCTATGGCTACCAAACTCATGAACACACAGCAGCTGTGATTACCAGAAGAAGACCCACACGAGATCAAGCCGTAGATGGGAGAAACACTGTTCAGTCCCTGCCCCTTATTGAGGAACTACGGGCAGTTGGTAGAGACTAGGGAGAGAAACACATTCTTTTTTTATGGGTGTGATCACTGGTACCACCGTCCATTGTGACCCTCTATGTATGTACAGGGAAGCAATGATTAAACTTAGTGGTTATCAAAACAAACACACTTACAGGCAAACATGAAACAAGTTGGGAATAACATACCAGGAAAGTTGGAGGGGATCCGGGGTGCAAATGATTGTATTTCATTGTACACATGTATGAAATTCTCAATAAGAAAGAAAATTATTTTTAAAAAGGTAGCTTCTAACATCTCTAGACATAAATGTAATGCAGGCAACTTAATACATAGGAAATGGGTGAGCAACCATTTTTTCAGACTTAAACAATTTTCATTCTATGTACAAATCCTTTATATAGAGAGATCTTTTGTTTTCTAAGCCACTGAAGAAAGTCAGGCTCTAGCTCTGAATGTCACATAGGCCACAAAAGAAAACATTTTATTTAAAGTAATGCATAAAATTATGCCTATCATTGCTCAAGGAAGACAACAATTCAGCTTTGATCACTTGGTGGTAACAATCATAAAATACCCTTTCTGCCACAAGTAAATAGCAAAAGGAAAAAAACTAAGTTGTTTATAAGAACATCAAACAAAAAAGGGGAAACACTCAAAATATCTAGATGCATAATTATAAAATAAGAGGTCACAACTTAATTATGCAGAGTAAATAAAGTATAAAATCACATAAATAGAGGATATATTCTTACCAAGGCTTCATAATCTTCTGCAACTTCTGGTATCGGCTGCAAAATAAAAAAATAAATAAATATATGTATGAGAAACATGCTTCAAAGTAATGATTTCTCCAAAAGAAACCCATCTTAAAAGAAAATTCAGGATTAGATACAGGACAGTAGAAACACTTGTCCATTTCAAAGCATGAGCCAGAATAATCACTCAATAGTAACAATAATAGTACTCAAGAGACCAGGATGGGCCCATATTCAGTGGCGGAAGACTACCCAAGGAGCGAGAATGGGTAACTTTGCAATGGGCCAAGCTGTGGCAAAAGGACTAGACCAGAAAGAACCGATTTTCTTTCTTCAGGCAAATCCCCGCTGCTCGTGATCTCTTCCCCTTCTCTTGAGAGCAAGTGCATCCTCCAGGGAACAACGGTGATCGGTTAGGATGCCAGGACTGAAGCTCGGAGATGGGGCTTGTGACAGACAACCCTAACCGAATAAAGGCCATGTGGTCTTCTGAATGTGTGTGCATTGTAAAAATATTTTACTCTTACTGTTTTTCAGCCAAGTCTCCTTTATGGAACCCAGGCTGTCTTTGGACTTGCAAGCACCCATTTCTCCTGCCTCAGCCTCTGAAGTGCTAGGACTACTAAACCAAGAAAAGGAAAATTGAGAGGCAAGGGACAACACCTCCCAGGCTCAAGAAGACAGAGATAGACTAATTTTCTCAGAGCACCTTCGATTCCTCTAGTCAACCAGATCAATCCAGCTTTAAATTTGCCTTCAGTGTGCTGTTTTGTGGATTAGTGTCTGCCCCTCTTTACAGTTGGTCCCACCTATAAGAAACAGACTGTAGTGTTCCATTTTCAGTACAAGGTTTGCTTGGAGTTCATCAGTTACAGACAAAGATAGGCAGGAGGTGCTAAGTCCCTCTTTCCTCCAGCTGCAGCTGGTGCCTGCTTCTCTCGTGACTCTGAGACTTGGAAAGTCCCCAGTGGTCTGTGTGTGACTGAGCCCACCACTAGAAAAAGGAGAGGGTCTCGAGCCCCAGAATATTATTAGATAAGGCTTTGTATCCTAAACTTCAGAGATGGGTATTTGGGAAGGGGAAATATCTTGACCTATGGGAGAAGACAGGAATTTCTCATGATTGGGCAACTTCAAAAACCACTATCTTAAACCTGGCGGTGGTGCACTCATTTAATCCCAGCACTCGGGAGGCAGAGGCAGGTGGATCTCAGTGAGTTTGAGGCCAGCCTGGTCTACAGAGTGAGTTCTGGGACAGTCAGGACTGTTACACAGAAAAGCCCTGTCTCTAAAACAAAACAAACCTACTGTCTTGTGCCAGATCAGCACACCAGTCACTTTTGGTTCCTCTCTGTTTTCAGAGAGCCGGTACCACTGTTTTCAGAGAGCCGGTACCACTGTTTTCAGAGAGCCGGTACCACTGTTTTCAGAGAGAGAGCCGGTACCACTGTTTTCAGAGAGCCGGTACCACTGTTTTCAGAGAGCCGGTACCACTGTTTTCAGAGCAGTATGTTAGAATGTTGTTTTTTCATAAGTCTTTTGAGATTGCCATCTCTTATTTCCCACACATTACCCCTCCACACATCTGACTTTTAGGCTACTTCTAGGAGACTCCCTGACATTTGATTTTCGTTCCTCATGACTGTCAAAGGCACCAACATGATGCGGCCCATTGCATCTGTAAGCTTATTGCTTTTCCAATCCTTTGAAGACCACAGCTTCTCTGTATAAGGACAAAGAGACAGAAGTTCAGGTGCACAGCTAAGTACTTAAGTGGTTGTGGAATGATTTCACTCTTCAGGAGAAATTATGATCTAAATGGAGTATTGAGGCAAGAAAGAAAGATGGGAAAAGTTGGGGGTACATGAGAAGGAAATAGACCCTTTATTTAGGAATCTGGTTGAAGTCTCTTGCCAATAAAGAAGAAAGAATCCTACCAAATTAACAACTGCTTAAGCCTTCTCCATTCCTAGACACAAGCTCAGTTTCCTACAAATCTCACTAGGAACGCATTTCAGGAAGGTGGTATGTGCTAAAGTCACTGCAAACCACAATGGCTCCTGGTGTTGTTTTATAGACCATAATTCCATGCTGGGCATCTCCAAAGCTTGCTCACATATCTCACTGATAAAAGAGAGGAAAGAGAAAAATGGCTTCTTAGTAACATTTGAGAGCCACCAAAATAGTATGCATGGCTAAGGCTAAGATGATTAATCATGACTCTTCCTTGAGGAACCCATACCTACACAGGCGTATGTCTTCCTCTGTGACTCTCCCCAGAGGAGCCCATACCTACACAGTCGTATGTCTTCCTCTGTGACTCTCCCCAGAGAAGCCCATACCTGCACAGGCGTATGTCTTCCTCTATGACTCTCCCCAGAAACCTGTACCTACACTGGTGCATGTCTTACTCTCTACGACTCCCTTGAGTAATCCATCCCACACTTGAGTGTGTCTTACCCTCTATGACTGTCTCTTAGAAAAGCACATCACATACTCTTGGGTATGTCCTATTTTATCTGACAAGCTCTTTCTCTCAATTGCTATGCTGAGGCCTGTATAAAGATATACTTTACAAAGTCTCCAACTCCCCTTCATTGTACCAGCAAGTCCAAGACCTGAATGTCTGGTCCAATACTGCTGATGTCAAAGTCACATATCTGAGTTTGGCTAGTGTCAATGCATCTAAAGATAAAGGAAATTATAGGCTGCTTGGGGGTGCAGTATGAAACTGTGTCTGTTCCCACACTGCTGAAAATCCCTTCAGAAACTCAATAGCCACATGAAAACTAAATTCTAGAAGTTAGTAAAATGAGAAAGTGAAAAGAATATGTTTTTACACTTTTCATTTTCCCGTAGTTTATTTAAAACAATATTTATTATTTTACTTACTTACACCATCAAAAAGCCATAGGTAGAATCAAAGAAGTAAGGGAAGACTGGCCTGAGCATATATCTACTAGGAACCTTTGTAAAAACTCGTAGAACTACAAAGAATAGAGTTTCTTTGGAAAATTCATGCTAAGGTTTTTTTAAAAAGGAGATAAAGGGAACATCATGGTGAGCCAGAAAAGAAAGAAATGTTCTGAAAGTGATGGAACAGTCAGAAGGACACAGACTGCGTAGCCATGGGCCAAGCCTGGGACAAGAGGAATAGTCAATCAATACTACTAGTGACAGAGGACAGCCTACTAAACAAATAGGAATAAAGGATCTGCTTGGTTATAAAGAGTGATGTGCCCATAAAGTTTAAGGACAAACCTCTGGGGTGGTCACAGAAACATGATTTATGACATTTATGACCCTCCACTGGGTCACAGTGCTCAGCATGGTATCAGTGAGCTCAGACCTAGACAAGCTGTAGAAAAACGACACGGAGCTAACCTAGCAGCCCATTAGAAATCAACGGATGAAACAAATAAACACGAGCACACAGAGCTGCTGGTACAGAAGGAAGGAAATATAAGATACAGAAACAACAGCACAACCAAGGGCTCATGGACCATCACTGACACAAGCATCTGAGGGAAACACTGAGATGACAGAATCATTTCCATGATTTCACGGCATTTTCCTGCAAATTATGTACGAATCAATTGCAAATTTTGGATAAGAAAATGTCACAATAAAGATATCTAATTCTAATCAAGTGACCAAATGTAACATGGTCAGTAAGACAAAAAGATATCACGTGTCAACAACAGGGTAAAATTTTAAAAGACCCAACAGGCATTTGTGATAAGGGCACAGACTATGAGTCTGACCTTGAGAAAACAGTAGTTAAAGCTGGAAGAAAACACGTGGGTTTCCATGGGCAACTGAGGAAATGTGTGCAGTAAGGCCTTCTGCACTCTCTGGCCCTAGCCCGCCTTCTGCACTCTCTGGCCTAGCCCGCCTTCTGCACTCTCTGGCCCTAGCCCGCTGACTTGAAGGCATTTTAAAACTCGACAAACTCTGAATAACTAATGGTACTTTTCCCCTGTCTCGTGGTGATTTAATTGGCTTCCTCCCTGTTTGTGGAAAACCAGTTCTGAATCCATTTGCAATTCATCTCAACATTCTTTTGCTCTTTATAAATCTATGCTCTTTTGACTTTTCCTTGAAATATTACAGCCTGTCTGGCTCCCTCATATTCTACGGGTAAATTCTTTTAAGGCATGGTCATGTCTATATCTGTAAGAAACTTACAATGTCACCTCTCCCTGAAAAGTATCTTTAACAAACTACTATTGAACAAGCCTTATTAGTGAAGAACACTCTAAGAAGTTTCTGGAAAGAAGCCACACCTTCCACTGAAACTGTTGCGAGACTAGTTTACTAATGAGTCCCATTATTAGCCATGCTCTTCCCACCTCTGTATCTGATCTAACATCCTTGTGACTATTAGGTGAAACCTTTTCAAATGTTTTAACTTAGCAGAACACTAGTCCTTGCCAGCCCTAGAGCTAAGAGTGGCACCAGATAAGCACCAGAAGCTCATGACAGGCTCCCCAGCTTTGCCGTAACCTGCCTCTCTGGTGATGCCACCAATGTATTTAAAAAGTGTTTTGATTTATTATTTTCTATGCTGTTACATGATGAAACTGCTTCCACATCAGAACATGGAACTTGGGGTGACATAAATCTGTGTTCCTGGGCAATGGTCACTAATATTTAGCCCCAGGATAAACTGTCTCTTGCTCCGTTGGAGGTAAGAGTTGTGTTTTTGTGTCAACACTGACAACCTACCTTATTGAAATATATCAATCATGCAGGAAAGAAATGACTGTGACACTCTTCCAGATCTCAGAAGACTGTCAGGAGACAGGACAATTGGGTAGGGAATGTTACCTGAAGTCAGATCCTTCATTTTAGAAGATACAACTAGTTAGCATGGTGGCACACCTGAAGTTTCAGCAGCCGATGAGCTGAGTTAAGAGGATTGCTAAGTGTGAGGCCAAACTGGACTAAATATCCAGCAACACGCACACAGACGTACGTATACACACACACACACACACACACACACAAACACACACAAACACATTGTAGACAGATAGGAAGGTAGATAAAGATAGAAGGATGGATAGATGATAGACAAATAAATAGACAGATAGATGATGATGATAGATAGATAGATAGATAGATAGATAGATAGATAGAAGACAGACAACTATATTCCAAAGTCTGAGTAGCAAGCATTTTTAGGTTTTTCATGTGTCCTACTGTTATCAAACTAACTTGGAGTTACACCCACCTGTTCTTGAAATGAGAGAGAGAGAGAGAGAGAGAGAGAGAGAGAGAGAGAGAACACGCATAAGAGACTAACTGTCTCACAGAAAGACTAATGTTTTAAGTATACTGTTCTGGAAGGAGGATCGATGGATAGACGAAAGATAGATAGATAGATAGATAGATAGATAGATAGATAGATAGATCTCAGCCAAGTCAGAAAGCACTTACTAATTCCCAGTTTAGAGAGAACTCCTGGGATGCCTCAATGTTCCCAGGAACAACAGAAAGTGTATGGAATGCCAGCCCAGCAGTAACCAGGAATTGGAAACTGATACGTGTCCAAAGTAATGATGAAGTATCAGGCCAGTCCAGCAAACTACTAAATTGTTCCTTACTGGGAAATGGTTTAAAATCCCTATATTCTTTGATCCAGTAGACTTATTCTAATGAATTAATTTAAAGACAGACAGAGAAAGAGAGAGAGAGAGAGAGAGAGAGAGAGAGAGAGAGAGAATGTTCAGGTACGTGTGTCTGCTTGAGTTATATGTTGCACATGTGTACAGGTGCCCAGAGGCCAGAGGGCATCAGAATCCACCCCTGGAACTAGAGCTACAGGCAGTTGTGAGCTCTCTGATGTGGTGGGTACTGGGAATTGAACCTGGGTCCTCCGCAAGATCAAGCTCTTATCCTCTGAATCATCTCTTTGCCCCCTACAAAGAGGACACAATTTAAATAGTCACAATTAGGGGCACAAGAAAAGCAATCAAAAATGTTCACAAAACACCCTGAAAATAATGGAAATCCTTTACAGTGTGGTCACAACTAACCACTGTGGATATCCTTTGAATTAATGTATCACCTGCATATCAACTGAACAGACTAGTTTGTAAAAATGAAAGCATATGTGGACAATTACAATAAGGGAAAGAGTAACATTTAGTGACATGGCTACAAAAGGAATATTGTGAAGGAAATGACTGTAATCCTACTTTTATGAACCTTATGCATATGTGTAGTTAAAATAGCATGGTTATACACGAAGATAATAAATGTGGTTGTTTGTGGGTGGGCAGAATACAAAGTATTTGTTCTCCTTTGGCAGATTTGCACATATTTAACAATCAATATGATTTCATAAGGAAGAAGATTTAATTTCAGTAAAGACTGGGTTTTTCAGAAGCAGAGGAATTGCTTTCTTCAGTCTTGGCTCTGCTGTCCAGGGCGGTGTTCTGGCTTACTCATAGGCCGATGGTGTCATACTGCTTTCAATCAGCCAAGTAGGAAGGGAACTCTAAGTGGTCTGCCCTCCATTCTTGGAAAAAACTCTCTGTTGTCTGCCCCCAGTGACAACTAGCTGCTGAACAGGGGAGGAATGATGCGTGAACAGCCGTGTGTGTATGTGTATGTGTGTGTGTGTGTGTGCGCGCGCGCACGCGGGCGTGCACTGTGTGCATTGGACTTGCGATGAATGGCAAATATTTTTCTTCTCTGGAACCAAGCCAGAGATATTTCCAGTCTCTGAGGAGCCGCCTTTGGTTTTCCCTTCATTCTTTAGCATCCTTCCCCTCGCGTGGGTTGTGCAACATACTTCCCCAAAAAGCTATTTGTTTCCATACCTGGATCAGTGAGAACCCAGGAATGGAAATTCAAAACTCCACAAGGATGGAAATGTTAATTTCAGGCTTTAAGTGCTGCTTTCTGCCAAAGCGACACTGTGCTGCTATTTTTGAGTGATTTCAATCCAAGGTGTCTCCTGGTACCATATGGGGATGGACCTTAAAGAAGCCTTGGGTGATAGCAAGCAGCTGGAACGGTCTGAACTGAACGTCACCATTACTAAGACGAAGGAGAAAATGTTCAGCATTCCCACCTTCCCAGCAGGCCGTCTGCCCAGGAGTCATGACTGCAGGGCTTTCAGCTGCAGGAGCTTCTACTCCCAAGTTTCCTAGTACTTAATCAAAGTCTTCTCTGCCTTTAACTGAGAATCCACTTTACCTATAAGAGAAATAGCTTTTCTTTCTTTTTTAATTTGAGCAAAAGATCAGAAAAGTGTCTGGGGATCAAATAAGTTACCTCTTCCTGAGATACAGGACTAGCAAAAGGGAGAAAAGAGACCTCGGAGTCTCATGCCTACTTCCTCAGTCTTTAAAACCACCAGGGCTTTGAATTTATGCAAAACAGTAAGAGAAAGCAGAAGGACCCCCAAGAGATGGTATCCTTTCCCAGAAAAGTGGCACGATGGGAATGTGGAAGAAAAATGCCAAAGAGAATTCACCCAAGATCTGGTCTCCTGCTGCTTAAACTGCCTGAAACTCGACAGAATGTGTCAAGTTGCAATGGCTGATTACAAACGATTATCATGTTAATGAGTACGGCATTCTTTTGAAAATAAGTATAAGTACTGAAATGGATTGCTCACATATGAAATGGATTGTTCACAAGGAACATCTGGTGTTGACAGTCTCTCGCAGTGTACATGAGCAGTGTGATATGATTAAGGCCCGCCTTTGACAACCTGGAGTTAAGCATAGGGATTATTCTGAATAACTCTAGGTTATGGTGAGCCATGGAGAAAGGCAATGAGAGAGATGAGAAGCATCTTAACAAGGAAAGCACGTCCAAGCCATTTGCACAGTCTTTTCTTAGAGAACAAAAGTGATAGTGATTCTTTGATGAGTGTATCAGGTTGTGCTATGTCTATCCCAAAATTCATATGTTGAAGCTGCAAACCCCAAAACTTCCGGATGGAACTGTACCTGGAGACAGGACCTTTAGTTTGGAATGAGGCCATTGGAATTAGGAAGCCTCATGATCCAATCTGATGAGTGTCTCTTCAAGAGGAGTAAATCTGAATACACAGATATACTAGAACGTGCAGGCATGTGGGAAAGGCACATGAGAACACGGGGAGAAGGCAACCATCTGTATGGTAAGGCTAGACCTCAGAAGAAACCAACCCTGGTGATGCCTTCCAGCCTTCAGAGGGGCATTCTTTTGTTTAAGGTATCAGTCTCTGGAACTGGGCTATGGTACCCTTAGCAGACTGCTGCCATGGGAAACTAAAAAGGAGAGGATCTTGATATGCAGGCTTCATTGGCAAAACACAGTGGCTTGCACAACCTTGTACTCATGATGTACACACGGATCCCTGACTTGGGGCCCTTTCCTATTACATTTGCAATTATTATGGCCACTATGGTAAATTCAGATGTATGCATACTCTCTGATTCAAACTGTAAAGACTGAAAAGCGAATGTGCCCGGATACCTAGGCTTATGGAAAAGAACCACTAATGTCAGTGGCATTACCACTGGCACTAGAACACACCCCTTGATGTATAAGTGGCTGGCACTAGAAAATATCAGTGAAGGTAGTAACTTTAACATGCTAGCAAATGTCCCTGAAGCAGAAGCACCAAAGGTTCACTGTCCCATGAGGACCAGAGGTCATCTGGAGAAGACATGCTCATCCCAGTCTAAAGGGATTCTCCACTGCTCACTGGAAAACGACATGAAGGGACAGGCAAACCTGTGGTGGTCAATATCAACGAGATGAGCTCTATCATCCCCTCAGGGATGCTCTCTGGCCATACTCTGAGGAATTGTTTTGATGAGATTATGATTTAGGAAGACCTACCCACTGTGGGTGGCGCCATTCACACGGTTGGGATCCTGGGAAGTGAGCTGAGCACTAGCACCCTCCGTTCTCAGCTTCCTGACGAGGGAGGCAATGTGACCAGCTCGCTCAGGTCCCTGCCATCTTAGCTGCTTCACCATGAAGGATTTCACCCTGTAACCAAGGCAAAATCAGCCTTTCCTCCCTTCAACTGCCTTTAGAAAATATTCTACATTGATTTTTAATTATGTGCATGTGTGTGTTCTGTGGGGGAGGGGCATGTGCACTGTAGCAGAGCCCAGAAGAAGGTACCAGATCCCCTGAAGCTGGACTTACATTTTGTTGTGGGAAGCCTGATACGGACCCTCTGGAAGAGCAGTATATGCTATTGACTGCTAAGCAATTTATCCGGCCATAAGCTGCTTTAGTCAGGGTATTTTCTGACAGCAACAGAAAAGTAACTATGACAACACTCCACCCTTTATTTCCTCTGAAGCGTCTGTCACGGGAGGCACTTTCTTTTCCTTGTCAAATCCCTTGCTGCCAACTCATTCTCAACTTCTTCCTGGCTGTTTCAAGCTCCACCATGTCTTGAGGAGAGTTTTAATCATGACACAAAACAAAACAGCCGCCAAAGGGGACTGCCTACAGTGGCCCTTGTCCAGACAACCAACTCTTGCTGATGTCCTTAGATTGATTTGATTTCCTTATTCGGGCCTACAAATTATTTCTTCTTGTCTGTAAGACAAGATTTCCAATTTTAAACTTGAAAAAATGTTATGAGATGGAAATCTCAGCACTATGGTAAAACGCCCTGTCTTTGAATGGAAGACAAAGACTCTTTCACCAATGCTAACAGCAAAGGTTAAATAATGCCAAGGGTAGGAGGAAGGAGAGAGCACGGAAAAGGAGGAGGGGGAAAGCAGACAGGTTTCTGGTGTGTACAATCATTCCTTTGTTCGTTGTATGGCAGAGAATGGAAGGGAGAGTTAAAACACCAGATTTGAGCCCCAGTCCTCAGTAATTCCTCTTCTTATCAGTACACTAACTTGTAGTTAACTAAGTCAGTATTGCCATGTGCTGTCAATGCCACCAGCAGCTGAGCCCATGGGCGGTCGTTCTGACCCCCTCCCTTCCTGGTGAACAGGCTGCTCTCCCACACGAGGAAAGTGAACCAGCTATGCTCCTTAGTCTCTCCAGTCACACCAGAGACAAAAGTCTTCACCAGAAGGTCAGCTCACTACCAGAAAAGAAAACCCATTCTGCTACCATGATGAACTCAAGCTTCCGCAGACCTCACTTACTTCCTCATCTGTGTAAAAAGCCTTTTATGATCTAACCAGCCCAGCCTCTAGCCCTCTGACCCCCATAGGAACCAATAGCCTTGAATTCTAATTATATAATAATCTCCACCAATTTTGGGAGGCCATGACTCATACTTAATGTTTTTTGCCAGTTATCAGCCATTTTGCATACTACAGTAGGTACCCAATAAATATTTATTATTTTAAAATTTAAGCTACATTTGTTTTTTAAGTGCTGTTTTTCTCATTCATTTTATTTATTTATTTATTATGTATACAATATTCTCTCTGCGTGCATGCCTGAAGAGGGTACTAGACCTCATTAGAGATGTTGTAATCATTACAGATGGTTGTGAGCCATCATGTGGTTGCTGGGAATTGGACTCAGGACCTTTGGAAGAGCAGGCAACGCTCTTAACTGCTGAGCCATCTCTCCAGCCCCCGCTACACTTGTTTTAAACATGGAAGTGTCCCTTTAAGAAAGTATTTTAAGAGCGCTCTAAATGCTTCAAAACATACGATCATATTCTGATTTATATTCCAGTCAGAGGAAGGAAGTTCTCTTGGATAAGCAAAGGGTTTGACGGATTAACAGTCTAGATAATTATAGTTTTAATGTTGGCTATGCCTTCTGAGGTAACAACCTAAGGTTCTTCCTCTGAACCCTGAAAACTGAGGTGTTCAGGGACTCTGAGCATGTTACACCATGCAGCTGGCATGTGGAGGACGCAGCTTTAGGAGTCACAAACCCACGACCCGCTGCTGTCTTCAAGCCACTTTTCACAGAGTCTGGCCAAGTTCTGGTCTTTACATCTGGAAACTTCCAGAATAGAGAAGATAGCAGACACCACAGCTCTAGAGTAGACCGGGGGTAACATGATAGACACTGCCGTGATAAAGAATGCAGTGGACCCTATAGCTTTCGAGCAGACGGAGGGAGGCATCGGGGTTGAGTGCACTTACTCTGTGCCACTTTCCACCATCTGAGTGAGGAGTGAGATGCCATCCAGGTTGATGAACTCCTGAGCAAAGGTAACATCCCGGGAGAGGCTGGCCAAATCCTTCAGGGCTTCCAGCTTGGCATCCATACTTGATGACTGTATTCGTTCATGGAGCTGCTGGGCATTTTGAGCCTTGGGAAGGAGAGAAGGGAACAGAAAGAAGATAAGTACATGCTATCAATTTGTCCTTCTTTATAAAATGAATACAGTAGCACAAAACTCAATGAGTCCCTTGGAAATAAATATGCATAGGCCAGAAGCATCGGCTCGAAGCATAGGAGAACAGGGGATCCCAGCAGCAGGTTTCCATTGGAAGACCCCCTCCCTCCAGTGATCCATTCTTCCTTCCAACTGGGAAATAACAGGCCCGATTCACGGAAGAATGGAGAGCAAGGGCAAGTGCACATGAATATTAAAACTCCCAAACTGATAGGGTGTGACAGATAGACAAGAGAAGAGAGGATGTTTACTTTTTCAATAAAATTATTATCTAGAAGTGACAAAAAAAGCTATTTGGTTAGTTAAGCAATTACACAAATTTATACATCATGATTACCCATTCAGTCAAAACTCTGAGTAATAACTGCCTGCTTTCAAAAGCTTCATTAGACACACAAATGAGTCTTCGCAATTTCCAACCGCTTGTGTTTCTCACGCGCTGGCTACTTGCTGTATGAATTTAAAACAAAATAACTCTATGTACAATTAACAGCTCTTCCTAGAACAAATGTTCTCCTTGCTAAGGCTTCTGGATTTGGGTGTTGCATGTGGCGCAGAGAGGAATGTAAGTGCATGGCAGGGCTGAACTTCAGATAGCCATTTGTCCTCTGTCTTTGTCTTCCCATCAAGGTAGGCGGGGCAGGCGGTGGGACAAATTACACCCCTCTCCACCCTCTAGTTACTCAACTTCAAGCCATAGTGGCTGAAGCATCTGCCATCCTCAGGCTTCTCTGGAACAGTTGTTTCCTTTGATATTTTGTGACACTGCAAAGATACAGCAAGGTGGGGCGCTATGGTTTGGAAGTGATTTGTCCTCCAGTGGTTCATGGGTTGGGAGCTTGATCCCAGTGTGGACAAGTGGTGGGACTTAAGAGGCAGGGCCTAGCGAAAGGGTTGTTTTTGGGTTTTGGTGCCTGGCTGAAGATGCTCTGTTTGCTTATTTCATACCTGCCTCACCTCTCCTCCTTACAGGCTCTTCTTATTATGGCTTCTACCATGAGGGCCAGAACAGAGTTAACGGGGCCAAATTCTAAATCCTCTGGAACTATAAACTAAACAAACTCCTTACTTTTATAAATTACCCAGCCTCAAGTATTTCATTATAATAACAGAAAGAGCCTAATTCATGGTATTCGATATTAACAACCAATTAACTCTGCTGAACAGAAATTAGTCACAAAACAAGTAAAGAACAACGCCCTGTGATCTATAATAGGACCGGGTTATAAAGTAAAGGGAGAGAGCAGCCCCTGTGGAGGGCAGCCCCTGTGCAGAGAGGGAAGACAATAAGGAACCCAGACAGACGAGAACATATTACATCATATGGTCAGGGTGTCCTGGGGTTTCCCATTACACCACAGTCAGCAGCAGAAATCAGAACAGAAGAAGGAAAGGGAACAAGGATGAAGGATGAGAACATGTTCTTAGGCAAATGACAGGCCACAAGTCACTAAAAGCTTATTTTCTGAACGTGGACCAGTCGCTCTTTTAACATCATTTAAAGATACAAATATTTATGGATATATAGAATTATGACAGGTATTCCAAATTTGGATGTTTTCATGAATATTTCAAATTGATATAACACTGACCTAGTATAATTAATCAAAGTGAACCACTCTGAATTCCTGGGAAACTACTTTTATCCACAGAAAATAATTTTCTCTACAGATCACAGCTCGGAAACCATCTCGTTGCCATTGGCAGCACTGATGAAAACTGAAGTGTCTGATGCCATTGACATGATTAACAACTAATTAGACCTACCATGCGTTATCACCTATTATTATAATACCTTCATGAAGTAATTCATTTAATCCAAACTGAGTCCAAGCATAGAAATACTTTTTTTTTCTTCATCTGACAAAGGAAACAGAAGTGGCAAGAAAGCTAAGTGACAGACATGCCTCAGCTCACACGGCTCATCAATATTGCTGAGAAAAAACCAGAGTAGCTGAACCCTATAGATCAGCTATCAACAGAAGGCTCCCAGAACACACAGAACCCGAACAGCTTCGAAAGCCACAGATTCTTCATTCACGCAATTTCCGGATCTGAAAGCCTAGACTGGGGTCTCTAGAAACATCTGTTGAACACATTCAGATTACCATGTTGCCTCATCCCAGGCTGAAATGACTGTTTCACATCAACCAGGTTCAGTATCCTGCAGCCATAGCGGGACCGTGCAACACTGGTTCTGCTGACCCAGCCACCCGCTTGTCCTTTCCAGCTGGACCACTGGGACGTCTTTAAGCTCTACTGTACTAAGAAGAAAATCAGTCCACCCCTTTAAGACTTGTGTGAAGAATGTATTATGTCACTCTTCTCATTCGCTAATATGCCTTCGATAGGGACTCACTTTGAGGTTAATTAAGCAATTAGTTAATTTAAAATAAAGAGGAACAACCATCAACACTTGGGTAGAGAAGCCAAGACTGAAGAGTCCCAAATCCTGAGACCACGAAGGCGATGCCAGGACAGACAGAAAGAGCCTGGATGAGGATGGGTCTCAGTCGCAGACTGTCTCAAGGGCAGCGTGGACACTCCTCGGGATAGGGTCACATGTTCACATCACATAGACTCCACAACCCTATACACTCCCCTAGGACAGTTCCCTCTGTCCTCATTGAGCAGAAGGCCTAAAAGCTGTGTGTGCAGGTTCTGGGTGGTGACTTTTCCTTGAGTCAGGTCATGCTACTTCCTTGGAATTTACTTAAGGAACGACTGCTGTAGCTCCGCCCCTTGTTTGCTTTGGGGAAGTCTTCATCTACTTTTCAAGACTTACTTAAAGCACTGGAGAGGTCTCAAAGGAGACTGTGGGGCTGAGGCCGCCCAATGTGGCCTCGTGGAAAGCCCTTCCTTAGCTCTGTCACTGACCCTTCCAGGGAGACAGTGAACTTTCCTTCCTCTCTTTTGGCCTCATTTTCCTCATCCAGGAACTGTGATGGGATTCCGTGAAAGGTTCGCTGCAGCCCATAAAGTGGCAGACCGCTTCTCAGTTGCATAGGAACTCCCATCATGAGTGGACCAGGAAAAGAGCTCTGGACATGTGAGCCACAGATTTGCCCTCCAATCAAAACACTGGTGGAACTGAGGGGCCCTGCGAATGCAGCAGCTATGCAGTTGGAACTGGAGCAGGGTGGATAGGTACTCATTTTCCTACATCTCTAAACGATCTGGATACAAAACTTTCATTCTGCAGAATAAAGGTGAAGAAAACAATTCGATGCTCAAACTGGCTTTTAAAAATAATATCCAGTTTCTGTTCTGAATTATCAGTTACGACAGAAAAACATATGCAATTTTACTTAAACTTGTCTCAGATAAACCTTTTCTAATTATCAATTAAAGCAAGTTAGTACTCATAATAATGATCTGCCAACTAATCGATACTTCTGGAAAGTTTATTATGAGTCTTGCACATTTGAGAGACAGCAGCAAACAAGGCTTACCCAGCTCTGGGTGAGAGAAGTACACTGTACATCAGTAGGAATAAAAATTAATGTGTTGCTAAGTTTTATGGGAAACATTAAGTGGATATCTATGAAAGAAAACAACCGGTGAGTATATTACACTGGGTGCTCTAAGGCCAAGCTGCCTAAGGCAGTAGCATCCTTGCAGAAGTGAGACAGAGCCCACACACTGGGTTGGGAGATTAGCATAGGCAGAAAGGCTGGTGAGTACCAAAGCCCTACATAGAAGCAAGCCTAGAGTGTCTGGAGAGACATGCCAAGACCCATGGAGGAGTAAGACAGCCATGGAAGGAGGGAGGGACAAAGCCCTTGGTTTCAGGACTATGGGGAGCTACAGGCTTCTGGGGTGGTGACGTGTTTGTTCCCTCACATCTGGACATCTGATGCAGATGTCTGCTGCACTGAATGGGAGACCTCAAAGTAGCATTCACACACCAGATGCCACTGGTCAACACGTGACACGATGAAATATGTGAAATTAGAAACTAGATTTCAAGAAAGTGTGAGATAGAATATGTCGATCTTTTGATAAGACTATTAATAGCAATAGCCAGGCTGCAGCTATGTTAGTGTGTGCCCACTAGCACACCAACTCCAGGAGAAGAAATATCTGGGACAGTACCTGGCACTCACAAGGAGTTTGAAAAAAAATTATACATATATGCATGTATGTGTGTATATAAATAGCCAAATATGACAAATCAAAATGTGACATGTTTAATGATGATAATTTTCTTTGTAATAAGCTTGCTTTTATTTTTCCATAATTCTGTGCCACTTTTATATGTGATAGGAAAGAACTGTGGTTATTAAAAGTGTGATGGCCTTGGCTCTGATTTTCCAGACTCAGCATCAAATGAAGACTTTGACAGCTGTATGCAGGACCATATCAGATAGCAAATTTTTTTCCTTGGACTGTTCCAAGGACAGAAAACAAGTTTCACTTCATGCCACTCAAACAGGTCAGATAGATGGGAAGGTTCTGGGCTTCACTCAGGAGCAGGGGTCCACGGGGAGTCACCTGAAAACAGGGAAAGGACCCAGACGTATGAACACACAGAACTTGTCGTCTCTGTTCTTGAAGTCAAAATCATGCCCCTCAAACTTCCAGCACAATCCTGGGTTCATGATGTCAACTAAAAAGTTGACTAAAAACTCAAGTTCATTAATGTTTGAGAAACTCCCAAATGTACATTTAATGTTGCCCACGCGTTCAACTACACTGTCTTCAGATGTCCGCTGTATGTTGCATATATGTATTAAACTGTTTCCTTCCTGTCTTCTCTCCTTAAACCTCCCCTAGTTTCAGCACGTCTGTCCCTGCCCTGTCCTTGCCTCTGTTCCTACCCTTGATTCTGCCTCACCTGGCATTAAGGAAACCAAAGCAAGCAGCTAAGTGCACCTTAGTCTCCCTACTATGAGGAGTCAGCAGCTCTCCATTAATCTGCTTCTGCAACCTCAGGCTGAGAAGCAAGCACCCTCCTCCCTGCCAGAGATCAATCTGTCTTTACCTCCAGAGTTCGCTCCTATGAACCAAATCTAAAAGATCTAAAAGTTCCCCCCGCCATCTTCGAGATTATGGGTTCCCAACATACATGCATACACACACAGACACTTAACACACATACACACCACATGCACACACAAGCATACACACATGAGCATACCTATACACACATGCAAATACACACGCACATGTACACACACATATACATACACACATGCATATACACAAGCATACACCCCCACACATACACACTCATATACACACGCACATGCATGCACACACATACACACCCAATTCCCCTGTTGCATGGGCTCCCCATTCTCTGAACCTGTAGAGGAAGGGAACAACTCTGAAGCTGCTGCCTCCTCCTCTCACCTCTCCTTTCTCTGGGGAGGTCTCCAGGCCCATCCATATTGGAGAGCACCTCCTTTCCACCAGCAGGCTGTGCAGGCTGTCCAGCAACCATGTTCCTCTCCTCATCTTCCCTGTCACCTCCACAGTCATCAAGCCGCTGAGAGTGTCCCCAGGTTCTGCCCTGAGCCCTCTAGAACTTCTCGACAGAGGGAGGAGGGTGCTGTCTCCTATTCCACAGCTCTACAAACTGTATACACACAGAAGGGACTGTACAGCTCTGTGCCCAGACTATCCCTCAGGACACGTACCTCACCGCCTAGTGCATACGGTTCATAGTTGACTTCTCACAGGCTCTGTCTCCCTACTCACAAGCGTATACTCAGAAACAGTACATCACACTGCGTGCCAAAACACAGGCCTCCTTCAGCAAAGAGCACAACTTCATGAAGCCGTGGGGCTTGGCCTTTTACAAGGTTCCTCCCAGAGGCACCCCACACGCTATGATACCTAAGCCATGAGCACCTCTACGTAAACTACGCCAGGAACACCTAACCAATCCCTTGCTAACCCTACAATCTGTTCTCTCCACTGGTTTCTTCTCCAAAGTTGGGTCTCTAAAGTAATGGAAGAAAAACAGAATACAGATGCTTGGTAATTCTTGGTCAGTTTTTCCATAGGAGGCTCTGAGGGCTTTGTGCTCACAAATAAGTAGTAGGGAACCCTGCAATGTTAAGCACACAGGGGTGTTTATTCAAGGGAAGGATGTGTTTTCCAGTCTGGTGACTGTTGCACTATCCGTGTGGCCAGAGACAGCAGTGGAACCCACACCCCTACTCTGAGGCTTTTTTCATAAACTCATTCTTCTTAGCCAACCTGTAGAACGTCTTTATGGAACATGTCATATGTATTTGACAAAGAGATTCAACGTAGTCACATCTGATCTTTTTTTAGTATCTTTTCTTGTTCAAAGAGATTTATGCATGCTTTGTTGTATTGGAAGCATTGAGTTACTTATCAACAGAGATGTTTTCACCAAAATGTGCTATGCTTAAATATGCCCAAAACAAACCACTCCAGATCAGACTCCAGAAGTTTAAGCAGCACCGGGTACTGAACCCTACTGAAAGGAACTGCCTTCCTGCCTCCCATGGATCATCTCTCTCCAGGCATGCCATGGCTTCAGAGACCCCTTCCTTTTTCAAATCAGGGCAGAATTTTAAATCATCTATTAATAATATAATAATACATGTTGAGAAGAATCCCTGACAACCTGAATCCATGGAATGACTGACATATCAAAATCTTTTTTATCACCACAGGAACTAGGCCCCAAATCCTCCGTGGCAGGCCTTTTCTGATCTAGACGATTCTCACAGTGGACCCAGAATACCAGAAGACAGCAGGGAGGCCTATCCTTGGTGATGACAAGCCAGTAATGGGTACTTAATAAGTTGTCTGGGTTTCTCTGTGTACAAGGAAGGAGAAGAGAAAGCCGAGAGAAGAGGAGCTCGTCCATACAGCTAATGGCTCGGGGCACAGGTGCATGGACTGGAAAACAGAGGCGTTTCCAGCCGCAGATGTGATGATTATACTTTCTGCACTCTTCAAAGGGTTCACATTGCCCTTTAGAGAAAAGTAACACCAGCACAGGAGACTCGAAGAAATGCGGAGGTACTCCAAGAGATTATACGATAAATAGTGTGCCACTAAGCACTTCCTGTGGCATCCTCTGAGGGGCATTTTCATCCTTTTATCAGAATTTATGTTTTTTTCATTTCTATAAACAGAATAGTCATTTGTTGTACATACATTGTTCTGCCATCAAATTTGCACATGGTGATGTTCTTTGGAGATGCCTCCAGGGTGCTAAATACCAAATTCTTACCTAAATAATAACTGGGTCCCAAGTTTTAGTCACTAGAAGAAATGCTGTATACAGCCATGCCTAGATGCATGTATGTGGTGTATCTGCCCTGTAGTTATCAGGTAAATTTCTAACTAGAGTATTAAGATAAAAGTTAATGTATATAACGTACTAGGCTCCCTGCCAAAGCCACATCAGTTCATATTTGGATTCAGAGCATCCTCTCCTTGCACTAAGAACTCCATCCCTTTTGAAAAAGAGACTGAGATCTCTGTGCATAAGATGATGTCTACATATACATATGGATATATAATGCTCCCTTTTTTGCTTCTGCTATACCTATGACCGCACATATTAAAACAGTCCCTATCAGTCAGAAAGGATCCTATGAATTAAGAAATCAGCTCAAGGATGCTGGGTGGTGATGGCGCCCGCCTTTAATCCCAGCACTGAGGAGGCAGAGGCAAGCAGATCTCTGTGAGTTCGAGGCCAGCCTGGTGTACAGAGCAAGTTCCAGAACAGTCAAGGCTACACCAAGAAACCTTGTCTTGAAAAACAACAACAACAAAAAAAAAAATCAAACAAAAAATCATCCCTAGGTTAGGTTGACTACCACCTGCTTTTTCTGGCGCACCATTCTTGACACTGCGCTTAGAGTTATTTCCAAACACAAAGGCTTTGAAGATTTTATGTTGGGATAATTAAATGTAACAACCTCTTTTCATAACTTCTGGAGTTTATACTACTGCATAGTATCTACCCACTCCAAGAATGCACAGATATTCGTTAGGAGAATTTTGGGGGTAGTTTTTCTGAAACAGGGTCTCTCTATGTAAGGTGAGCCTGTATAACCTGGAACTTACTGTGTAGACCAGGCAGGACTCATACTCAGAGAAATTTGCCTGCTTCCGTCTCCCAATGCCCAGCTGATTCTAAAATTTGGTTTTGTTTTGTTTTTTTAAATAAATTTCAAGAAAATGAAAATGATAGTCTGGCCATCTAAACTTCTTCTAATAGGAACATAGCCAAGATGTGCTTCACACCATACCTGACCTCAGGCTCAGTTTCTGGCTATGAGCAGAGGAGATGGACAGAGGCACAACTCAGCTGCCAATGAGCTCCACAGCCCACTCTGGAGTTCACAGATACGTACACACACTCCACACTTCACCTAAAACTAGTGTGTGAGTGCACACATGTGCATGTGTTTATATATGATTACAATCATGCATACATGTCTGTATATAGCTTTATATACACTTGTGTACGTTGTTATCGATCTTCAAGGAGAGGGGAACCACTGTAGAAAAGAAACTTCATGTAATTATGTAAAAACATCTACTGGCTGCATCACTGCACGCTAACACTTCCTAACAAATTCATCAAAGACACTTCTTTACAGTCCAGGCGTGGTGGCGCACGCCTTTGATCCTATCACTTGGAAGGCAGAAGCAAAAGTCTGTGAGTTCAAGGCCAACCTAGTCCACATAGGGAGTTCCAGGACAGCCAAGACCCTGTCTCAAAAAACATAAACAAATAAATTCGTTTAAATTTAAAGGGAAATTTAAATGCATGCTTCATCCATTTTCATTTACACACACACACAAACACACACACACACACACACCACAGAATTCAGCAATGAATGAAGTTTCCAGTGCCCATATAAACTGCTGTATAGTAACACCTAGTTATGGGGACAAGAGGCTTCTTTAAGTAGAGGTGCCTGGGTCGCATTCTCCTTTATTATGGCCCAGTCTTACTAGCCAGACTAGGCATCGGCATCTCTAAAGTCCCACTGCTGATCCTAGTGTAGGGGCTACCAATGCAGAAAACACAATGTGGTCTCTTGTGAGTGGCCTCCTCCTTCATACCAGTGCCCTTTGTACTGCCTCACCCACCTTTCCATTCACAGAACCCGGAGTATGAGAACCATTGTTTTACAAACACACACCCACTGTCTCTAATGAAAGCCTAAATCACTCTCTTTTCAGAAAAAGGAACTCACCCCCATACTGAGCCTTCTTTTATTTTTTTATGACATGGGATTATCTTCAGGGAAATACATAATGTACTCTGAGACTATTCCTCACCCCACCTCTCTCTCAGTCCTCTCTGTTCCCACAGTTTTGATTCCCCTTTCATGTCACCAGTACATATGGATTTTAGTCAAGAACCCAGGGCAAAGCACAGAGTCCTTCCTTGACATAGATTCAGCCTAGATAAAACACGGAGCCTCTCTATAGATGCGAATTAGCAGAGAAAGGGGAAGCATAAAAAACCTTGAGCCAATGAATGAAGACGGCCACTGAAAGGCTGGTGACAATCTGTCAGCTCTTCTTGCAGCCACTCAAACCCACAGGCAAACTGTGCTTTCTATGCGCTGGCATGAAGGCACCGGACGATGGCTCCACCAACACCAGCAGACAGGCCGCAGAGCTCATCCTGCGTTAGCTTCAAGATGCTACGGGATAAAGTGTTTGAGTTTTTAAGGCCCTAATGCAATTTTCAATGAGAAGAATTTGTGGTGGCTACAGTACCCACACTTTAATTCGAGCCAGATGCTTTTCTCAATTTTTTAATTTATTTTTAGCCTAGCACATGGCTTCAGTGGGAACTGAAAATGATAGATATACACTCATTTCATCACGCTCGCAGTGTGAAAAGAGTAACACTTGCAGCCCTTTGTGTGCGCTGGCTTTCAGGAAAGCAAGGAATCGCACTGTGAAGGAATGGACGGGAAATCTGCTTATGTCGTTATGCGGCATCTCTCTACAGAAGGACGATCACAATCCCAGCCAGAGCCTAAATACATTGCGGCATCCTGTTTAGCAGTTTTTATTCGGAGACCTTCAAAGTTTTTACATAGAATCAGCTGAAAAGAAAACAGCATAAGCAAGCAATGCTCTTGAGCTGATTTTTAGGAAATGTTTAATAACAGACCTAGGGTAGAAAATAATACCCATCCAACACACACACACACACACACACACACACACACACACACACCACAGAGAGAGACTTGAAAAGCAGTAGTAGGCTATTGGGATTTTTGTTTCTTTGGTTTGGTTTGTTTTTTTTTTTCTGTTCCATGGCATCGGATGATGTGTGGGCAAGTGGGCCAAATCAATCAAGGCAGCCAATGCCCCATCTGTACAACGAGAGCTGCTGTTGGGTTGGGATTACCACAAATTTCAAGTCTTCACCATCCATTTCCTTGACAGTACCCTGAGACAAAGTCCCCTGCCTGGCAAGGGAAAGAGAAAGCAGAGTGCTCCTGTGAATCTAGAACCAATGGGTCTGGGAGGATTCTGCGCTCTGGACTCTGCAGAGGTCGCTCACACTGCTCTGCACCCAACCCTCACACACAGCAGACCTAGTTGGGACACTCAATGAGAGGCGGTAAACTAAGATCAACTTACCGGAGAGGTGGTTAATAGAAGGATAGATCCGTTCTTTATTTCGTTGCGATTCTGCAAAAGATGAAAAGAAGAGCTTTAGTAAATCTTTGAGTAGAAGTTTGATAAAGAGGACAAAACCAAATGTATCTCAACCTGGATTCCATGTGGCAGGCATTCTGATGATTTCCTCTGTTTTTATTTGTGTATTTTTTAATTATTTGTACGAAGAAGCTTAACTCAAATAATAGGAATATGAGACTTCAAAGTAACCAAGCAAAATAATAACTGTACAATTGTATTCGGAAAACATGGCCTAGAAATTCTACACCTGATAGAAGTAAAAACATGTATACAAAAAAGGCACAAAAAGCTTGTATACTGACATCCACAGAAGCATTCATTGTTACATCAAAGTTTTTCAAAAAATAAGTGTAGTAATAGTTGTATAACTCCCTCCCAAACTAAAAAGAATCAAATTGAAGTAAATAAAAGTTAAATTTTGCTCTGTAAAGCATATCTCAACAAAGCTGATTTTTTTTAAGGGTTTCTTGGCATTGGATGATTTCTTATGCATGATCCCTTCAAACAAGGAACAAGCAGCAAGAATGAGCAGATTTCAGATCAGTCTGTGAGCATGGAGTCTCCCTTGGCATCCTTAGCACTAAAGATTGAGTTTCACTATCTATTCCGGTTCTTTCCATGAGCTTACAGGAGTTGGCAATCAGAGCACTCACCCTGGCTGTAGCCCCAAGGAGCTCTGAGACCAGTGGGCTCCCTTTCCACATCCTTTGAAACAGCACAACAGGTGCACAGAGCTGGTGGGAAATTCCTCACTGCTGTGCCAAAGGCCTATCCATCACTGTTTGCTTGTCCAGTTCTCAGTAGTTATAGACAATAAATTGTCTACAAAAAAACTAGCAGTCAGGGACAGGATTGCACACTCCCTCCCAAAGAAAAGTACTTTTGGATACCTCGTACCATGCCCAGGCAAGCTTAAAGTCCATCCTCAATGAAAAGAACAAGGGCTAGAATGTCCCAGGAACACCAAATCACTCTGGAGGGTGTCATCTCTTTATTACCAGAGTGATAAGTTGGGGCCCAATGACCACAGAGTAGGCTGGCTGGGAAAAACAATGTAAACAGATCATTTCAAGCTTAATCAATCTATAGTCTATGAGAATGAAGGACTTCAGCAAATACTAGTTGGAGGGTACTGGGGAAGCTGAACGTCTACCATCCCTCCCCCATGACCAGCTTCAGAACACACACCGAAGAATCAGAGTTGGAAGATGGAGAACTGAAATTCTTATTAACTAGGGATTCTGAAGAACAGGCAGCCTCATGAATAGGGCCCTCGGATCAGGCAGGACTGAGAGCAGGCCACCTTCCAAAGAATATCTGAACCTTCCAATTTGGGATTGGAAGAAGCCAGAAAAGTCTAGAGATATCTTCTCACAGAAAACTGGAGTAGGGAGTTATTTTATTCTTATTGTGCATAGGGTTGAAGATCTTAGTTTTTCATGTTTATCTAACCACAGCAGTAACTCTATGCACACTTTCAAGATAGAAACCAGAGCTCATCTTGACCCAACATCAGAGGAGACCGGAAGGAATCTGACCTCGGTGACCTGACAGCAGAGGCTTTGCTCTACTTGTTGATCCTGTTTCCTTACTGGGGCAGCCCAACCGCCAGTCAGCTGGTATGAAAGCAAAGAAGAGAGGATGAAGTGAAGGAAAGTCCTGTGGCTCCCCACTGTTTCCCTAACTAGTGGGGTTCTAGTAGGAGCTGGACTGGAAGAAAAGAGAATCTGCCCCTAGGCTCTCCTATATCCATCTACATGGTAATACATTCCTAGCTTTCTGAAATCAGAGCATGACTTCTATGAAGATAGAGCCAGAGTTTAGTCTGTTCACTTGCTTAAAGCCAAAGTATTAAAGCTACCGATAGACAGAGCTGGTTTCAAGTATCTAGCTAGCTATTCTGATCTGATTCTTCTTCCTTGCGTGATTGTAGGAAAGAAGCAGGAGAGCCTGGCCTAGCCTGGGACTGTTAAAATGAAATCAGTTTCTGCTGTTCTTAGAATGGCAGCCATCCCTCTGCCCACATCCCTGGGTCAATAGCAAATTCTCCTTTTCTGCCTAATGCATGGTTCATATTTTGCATAAAAGAGGGACAGGTAGGTAGGTAGGTAGGTAGGTAGAGGTAGGTAGGTAGGTAGAGGTAGGTAGGTAGGTAGGTAGGTAGGTAGGTAGAGGTAGGTAGGTAGGTAGAGGTAGGTAGGTAGGTAGGTAGGTAGGTAGGTAGAGGTAGGTAGGTAGGTAGAGGTAGGTAGGTAGGTAGGTAGGGGTAGGTAGGTAGGTAGGTAGGTAGAGGTAGGTAGGTAGGTAGGTAGGTAGGTAGAGGTAGGTAGGTAGGTAGGTAGGCAGGCAGGCAAGCAGAAGAGCTATTACTACAATAATTACAAAGTTTCAGGTCCTGGGAGAACACCAACTGACTTCGGAGAGAATGACAGAGCTTCAGCCTCCTTCCCAGACTACATCCTATCTGGAATATCAACCAGATCACACCTTGTTCACCTTGCCTGTAAAATGCATTATTAACAAAGGGAAAGGCTGGAGCCCTTCCTGTTTCCTGGATCCCACCACCACCTCTGCACAGTGAATCACTCAGCAGCAATCTGCCAAGAATGGAAGCTCACTCCACTTCCTAGCTGGGAACTCCCCGGGGAAGGCAGGTGGGCCAGCTTCCTCAAGTCATCAGAAGCATTCCATGGGCTGATCCACCGGTGCTGTTTAGAACAGGGCTCGCACATTGAAAATACTCAGGAAAAAAATCAAAATGTGTATTATTAAACACCAAAGCTAACACCCACAAAGTATACTGTTGGACACTTTTATGTTTTTAGCATAAAAGTCCCTACATCCTGTTATGGTTTGAATGTAAAATATCCTCCAGAAGCTCGTAGGTTTGGACCTCTTGGTGACCGGCTGGTAGCATTGTGTGAGAAGGTGATAGATGAGAAGATGGAACCTTACTAGAAGCACATCACTGAAACAGGGAGTTGTGGTTTTACAGACAAGCCCCACTTCCTGTTACCTGCTTCCAGCATATGCATGAAATGGAACCATTCCGCTTCCTAAATGGCAGGCCAGCTTTATGAGCCTGCTGCCATGCCTTCATAGTCATGATGGCCTGTATACCCTTTGGTACTATAACAGCCAATGGAAAATCCTTCTGCCCTAACTTGCTTTTAGTCTTGGTATTTTAATATAGCAACAGAAAATAACTAACAGACAACCCAATAAATAAATAAATATCACAGCACACTCTACAGTAACCTAAAGACATTCGCAATTCTGTCAGAATAATAAATATTAACAAGCACATACCTCTTCAATAAGCAGGTCAGCATGGCTATGGAGGAATTCTGCCCTAGAGGTTCTCCTCGTCAGAAGCTGTGTCCCTCTCATTCATTCATTTACCCTACTCAGTCCTCCTCGATGCAACAACATAGTGTGTGTGTGTGTGTGTGTGTGTGTGTGCATGTGTGTATGATATTTTATTATCTGCTTACTCGTTGGTCATGCCTGTCACTTCAGCCTAGAAGAGCATCTCCATGAGAGTCACTAGTGAGTGCCTCACGATAGTATCGGTCCGTCTAGAACAGTGACCTTACATGGCCATGTCAGTGTTCAGTAGATACCTGCTGAAGAAATGGCTACACTACTATGTTCCAGGTCACAACTGAAGCACTGGAGCAGATCCAGATGAAAATGATTCCCATTCTCTAGAGAGGCAACTGAGAAATCCTCACCCTCACCTCTTTATTCTCCCAGGAGTCTCCTCCTAGGGTCAAAGGCACGGGTGCACACTGCAAGAACTTCCTAAAAAGTCCAGAAACTCTAAGATAGAAAGCATCAACTATCTTCAACCCAAGATTCTTTGAGCCCTTCTTCACAATTCTATTTCTACCAGTCCTAGGGTGGATGTAGTATTGTGATCTACATGTTTTAAATACCTATCTAAACCAACGTTCTAATTCTCAGTGGATTCCAGCTTCTCTGACGGTCTTGTAAACTAGATTAGGCTGCCTGATATGTCAGAGGAATAGACTGCTATTCAACCAAATACTGATCTTGGTGTTGCTGGGCAGTCTTTTGCAAATATAACTAATCATCGGAGAAATGTAAATCAAAGCCACAGGAACTTATCACCTTACTCCTATAAGAATGGATATTACAAAAATAGACTAGCCAGGTGTCTGTGATGCACTCCTTTAATCCTAGCTCTTGGGAGGCAGAGGAAGGGGTATCTCTGAGTTTGAAAACAGCCTGTTCTACAAAACAAGTTCCAGGAAAGCCAAGGTTACAAAGAAACTATTTCGAAAAATCAAAAAGAAAGAAAAAAAAAGACTAAAGTGCTGCTAAGAATTAGGAAAAACTGGAGCACTGTACACAATAGACAAATTAATACAGCTATTGTGGAAAATAATAGAGGCTCCTCAAAAAGTCAGAAGAAGATGTCCCACATGGTCTAGCAATGCATGCATAAGTATATAACTGTGTGGAAGAAACATCTACACTTGAATATTTCCTACAGTGATATTTTTGATAGCCAAAAATGGAAGCAACCTAAATGTGTGTCAATGATACAAACACATAATAGAAGACCAATAAGCCAGAAAAGGTGGAACTGTATCATATCAAACAAGGATAGAATCAAAATTACTACTCCAAGGGAACTAAGCTAGGTACAAAATGACAAGCACCACAGGATCTCATCCATATGTGAAATGAAGGCCCCACGGCAGTGGAGAATGGTGATTCCAGAGGCTGTGGAGGAGGAGGAAGCAAGCATGTTGGGGAGAGAGAGGAGAAAGGTTACTGAATGGGAGCTAAGCCATGGGGTACAGAAGTTAGGATTCTGATGTGGCACTATACAGGGGGTGACTTTATGTAACTATTATTTACTGTGTATCTCAAACAACCAGGAAAGGGGATCTGCCATATTGTCACGATTTAAAAATGATAAAAATCTATGGAAACAGATTATGTAAGGGCTGGGGAGATAATTCAGTCAGTAGCGTGTCTGCTTGGCAAGCATGACAACCTTAGTTCAATCCCCAGCATCTACATAGAAAAGCAAGTAGTAGTAGCCTATACTGTAATACTAGCCCTAGGGAGATAGACAGTGGTGAATTCTTAGAGCCTGCTGGCCAGCCAGTCTAGCGTCATCAATAAACCCCAGGCCAGTAGAAGGCCTGCCAAAAAAATAGAGGTGGTAGATGTCTCATGAGAAATGACACTCAAGGCTGACCTCTGGACTCTCTGCACATATACAGGTACATATACACATGCACACCCATGTGTACCCACCTAAACACTCACACACGCACACACACGCACACACACACACACACACACACACACACACAATGTGGGATTTCCCTCTGTATGCTGTGATTACCATTAATGAATAAAGAACTGCTTTGAACCTATAGCAGAGCAGGGCAGGGCAGAGCAGAGCTAGGCAGGGAGTACTGGACTGAATGTTGGAAGAAAGAAGGGCAGAGTCAGAGAGAAGCCATGTAACCCCACCAGATCCAGATGAAACTTTTCCGGGTAAGCCACAGCCTCATGGTGACACACAGAATAATGGAAATGGGTTAAATTAATATGTAAGAGTTAGCCAATAAGAAGTTAGAGCTAATGGGCCAAGCAGCGATTTAAATAATATAGTTTCTATGTGATTATTTCGGGGCTGAGCAGCCGGGACAAACAAGCAGCTTCCTCACTACACACACACACACACACACCTACAAACACACACACACACACAGAGAGAGAGAGAGAGAGAGAGAGAGAGAGAGAGAGAGAGAGAGATTGTTGACCCTGATCTAAACATCACACAACACATAAGGGTATCAAAATATCATATGGTACCAACAATATGAGTAATTATTATGTTCTTATGTGTCGGCTAAAACTATAAATTTAATTTAAACTTCATGAAAAGAAAAAAGACCATCTTATTATTTAGAAGAAACATTCTGAATTTCAAGGTAACAACGTCTGCAGTACACAGGCCTCCTCATGCCGTCTCCACAAGCATGAAGAGAAGAAAGAGGCACGACAGGGCATTTCTGCAGGGAACTGCCAGGACAGCGCACGGGGTCTGAGGAGAATGACAAGCGGCCGAGGGAAAGCAGTGACAGTGCTGTCATATTTACCCTCACAACCCACTGCAGCCTGCGCTGGCTTCTGACATCTACGGGCATCCTAACAGGATGTCTGTATTTCTTTATGTAACTACCTCGTCCACTCTGTGAGGCCTGGATGACAGGATCCTGTGGAAGAATGCCTTTGTGGTCACATCTTCCTTTCCAGAACCCGTTTTTCTCAGGATGGTAACTATCTACTCAGGCTAATCCAGAATTATGTCTGGTCAAAAGCACAAATGCTCCCTCTTAGGTTGCTTACCAGAGACAGCAGAGAACCTCGGTAGGTAGAGGGGCTCCCAATATTACGGATATTGGCCCTTAGCAGGTGGATCCTTCCAGGGTCCCTTGCCACCTCCTCTCTCTATCATTGTCTGTTTTGCCTCTCAGTTGCGAGGAGCCCCTAACTTTAGATGTTTTACTCTACGATAACACTATTGTTCTTTAGTACCATTGCTTCAGCATCAGACAGTGTAGTTCTGCATGAAAACACGACCCCGTTAATCCATCATATGTCTGTTTACTTCTTTCCCATCTTGAGGCTATGAAACAACCAAGGGCAGTAACACATTGGTTGCTAAGCTACGGAGCAATGTCTGCGGATGGAAGACAACATTGGGAAGGAGTGTTAAAATACCCTGAAGTAAAATCTGAGCACTCATCCCCCTACAATGATCTGGGGAGGGGGGATTGAAGTGGGGGTGAAGGATAAAGAAGCCCATTTCTCACAACTAACGCGTGGCTCTGCCAGAGTCACTGGGCAGAGACGCTGCCCTTCCCACTCCAGCTGCAGCATGTCACTTCCTCTTTTGTCATGTCCAGTTGTCACTGTTCTAATGCTTTCACTTAGCACAGCAGCCTGATACCGGGTTCTCAAGTCTGAACACTGACAAACTACAACAAAGATCAAGGCCTACAGTCAGAGTTGTTAAGGTCCCGCAGACTGAAGACCTGGCCCATAGTGAGTAGTCTGCTCTCCTACTATCCACAGAAGAGCTGATCCGTAAGGACTAGACAGGAGGAGTCAGCAGCTCCCAGAAGTCCAGGGGTGTCCTACAACAGGCAAGGCTGAGTGAACAAACAAAAGAGACTGCCTATCCCCTCTGGTGTTTTTTAATCGAGGGCCAAAGACATAGATAAAGAACAGTATGTTTTTCTGGAGACAAACAAGCTTGTCTTAAAGGAACAGGCACGACTTGATGTCTATTAATGTTCAAAAGTGGGAAAGTATATTTATTTTCACATAGCAGGAAGAGCCCAGGCCCTGAATCTAAAATTCAGGGAGAACGCACTTCAAATCCCTGTCCTTCAAGCACCCTGGAATGATGTGTTCACTAGAGAATGGGATGTGGTTGTGACGATACTCAAGAGAGTGCAGGCCATCTCCACACAGAGAAGCTCAGGGCACAATCTGAGCATTCCACCCTGTTGACATAGGCAAAGGCAAAGTAGGAGAAGCAGGGGACGAGGTCAAGTGTCAATCAAATCTCTCTCAGGACAGGTGCTGTGCAGGAGAACAGTGGTGGGATAAGGAGGCTGGGCCCACATGGTCGGAACTGAACAATGGACTGAGAGGAAGGATGCTCCGGGTTGGATCTGGGCCAACTGCTCTCAGTCAGCTTATTTCCTTATCGGCAGGAGAAAGGCAAAGGGACCAGTACCAGATGTCAATGTGCTTCTTATTCTCAATATAGCAAAGAGGGAGGAAATATTTAAGGCTCTTGGGCAGGACTGCTGATATGCTGAAGGAATCTCAGGGAAATAAATCTGTCATATGAGGTGAGTTAGAATAGGAGAGAGTAAACATTCAGGAAATAAAGTCTGAAGACAGAGGACTGGAAGCAACTGTGTGCAGATTCCAACCCCAGAGATGCAGGCCCACACAGCACCTCCCAGTACCAAAGTGAACAATCCAGGAGATAATGCCAAGCTACCAAGAGTTAATAGGCAATGGGTTCCATGATTAAAATGTATGACTTTCCTTCAATATGGAACATCAAGGACACTCAACAAGGGACACAATTTTAGTGTATAAGTTTTGACATGTCTGATAATGGCCTTGAAAATGCTCAGATTCAACATTTATTCAAGGTTGCTTTTTGTGTTTTTTTTTTAAATCAGAAAATGTTTAACTGTTTTTATTGAGCTATACATTTTTCTCCATTCTCTTACAGAAAAATAGAAGGTGCAAATAATATTTCATAATTATTCATAATCCCCACACCCACATTTAAAGTAGAGTAAGAAATTAATGGGTGAAAGGTTTATCTAAATTGTTTTATTATAAATAAAAAATTGGGAATCAGATAATGGGGTAAAAACCTAATAGATGAAGAAAGTAGGGGAATAACCAGCTGACCCTCTCTCCATGCTTCACATATCAAAAAGGCCCTCAAATCGTTCTAAGACCCTCCCTACTCCTTCCTGTGCCTCTCTATATTATCCTGAACCCTAAAAAATCTCTACGGCTAATTTCATTCAGCTAGTAGCTGCCTTCACCCCAACTCAAGGTTAACTTTATTAACAGTCTAAGAGTGTGGCAGTGCAATCAAACATCCTGCAGCCAAGCTCCAAACTGCACAGATGAGTCATTTGCCTGCTTTCTCTTAACTCAAAACCCACTGACCCTGGCCCTGCTTTGCTGAATTAAAGCTGGACCTCGGCGTCTTTCCCTTGCCACCTGGGAGAATGTTATATCTCACCAGCAGACACCAATGAGGTGAGCTTCTCCCAGTGTTATTCCCTATGTAGGCTCTCAGATCTGCACACCCCCACACCCCTTGGCCAGACTCTTACCAAAAAAACCACTTCTAAGTAGCTCTGAAACCCAACCCTCCAGCAAGAAAACAGTTCTATGATCCAGCACAGGTTAACTTTCCTCTAACCAATCTGTGAATGGCAGGCAAGTGGAAAAGCTCCTGCAGTAGTCATACCCTCTGCCAGAGCTACACAGGGAGGGGCGGTGCTCAATCTTGATCTTTGGCTATATGGTCTTCTTCCTCAGATTCAGGACCCCATCACGTTTCTGCAACTATCCCATCTAGGTTCATCAGAGCCCCCATGACCCTGATACTCATAACTAACTAGCTCTTGCTATCACCCAGTTATCTAAATTGAATTCCTACTAATTCGATGCTAATATGGTTTCTGTACCCTGATTAGACTCTGACTGATACAGTAAGTCTTCCAAATGTTCCTTAGGACAAAGGAAAATATAAAGAAATGATAGTTAAGCATGGTAGTTATATAATATAGTCACTAAAGTATTGCTGGAGAAGAATGCTTAGTGTTTGAGAATAAAGGACTTTTTATTGTATGAGAACCCGGGAAGTGACAGCAACCATACTAGACTATTGGTCTAAATGCAGAGAACACATTGGGTACATGATGAAGAAATACTGACACTCTATTGGGTGACCCTACGTACAGTGTTCCTCACCTGCAATGTGGGAAAGAGGACAATAAGAAGAATGCCTGACACACAAAGCTTTGCCCACGTATTTAAGAGAGAGTAACTGTCAATGTTTAGGGCAGAAGAATCCATACAAACCAGGTGAAAACCATGGAGCAATCCAATACCATTGGAATGAAGAGCAAATTCCAGCCCCTGATCCTATCAGCTTCAATCCACACTCAACCAAAGGCCATGGGCTAGGTTTAAACCTGAGTTATGATGGGCAAGTTAGAGCCTGTAGTCCCAGACACAAAGTTCTGCAGCGCCACACCTACAAGAAAGAAATTCAAGCTTGGAAAAGACATTTTAAAAAGGCCAATTCCAGTGGCATTGGCAGTGATTATGGGGACCCTAACGATGGGGAAAGTACCAAGTTCACATTCTGTCCTAGGCAGCATCAGTGCCAACAAGTCCACAGATGAAAAATGTTGTACAAACCTTCACAATGCAGGGCGAAGGAACAAAATGATGGAAACGCTTAGGAAAAGAATAGTGTCTAGGTGTGAGTCCGCCTGCTGCCAAATGAAATTCTGAAAATTAGAAATCACATGCAGCTATCAGGGAGGCCTGAGACAATCCTTGGCTTCAGTGACAGCAGCTTTGCCATCTGAGCATGCACTACTCTTGGCACACGAAGACGAACCCTAAATGCATGGCATGTTGCTTGCTTGTATTGTTCGGGTTTTAAATGTTTTATTTATTTTATGTGTATGGGTATCTTGCTTGCATATGTATGCCTGTGTGTGTAGTGCATCACATGCATGCCTGGTACCAGAGAAACCAGAAAGGGTATAGGATCCCTGGAACCCCGATCACCTTGAAGAGCACCAAGGGCTCCTAAATGCTCAACCACCTCCCCAATCCCCTACTGGTGAGCTTTCATTGACTATTTGCCACAACCTAGAGTCACCTGAGAAGAAGGAAACTCAACTGAGGAACTGCCTAGATAGAATTAGCATGTGGTAAAATCCATAAGAGATTGTCTTGATGACTTATATAGGATGATACAGGAGGTCGTTCAGATACAAGACCTGTGATGCTCAAGTCCCTTATGTTAAAAACAGCACAGTGTTTGTATCTTACCTCTGCGCACCCTCTTGTATACTTTAAATCATTTTAAGACTATTGATGATCCTTAATGAAAAGTTACTTATGAAAATGGTTGTTAGACTGTATTGTGTAGAGAATATAGACAAGGGGGAAAGTGCTACAAGGGGCGCTTAAGAAAAATTACACACTGAAAGTTGTTTGAATCCTTGGATGCAGAAAACATAGGTATGAAGCGGTAACTGTACATGTGTATAACATTCCTCAGTGCTACATGAAGTTAGTCACAATCACTCTACATAGTGTATTATCGGTTTACATCAGCCTTCAAACTAACATACTAAGTGTGCAATGACTCAGTTATACTCATAGAGAAGTTGGATGTAGTTTGGTGATGGATCTTGAAGAAATGGAGGAGCTGCCATGGGGGAGGGCATGAATCTTAGGCAGATGAACCCAACACAGGTCAGCTCATTCATTTGATGCCCCTGCCTAAGAAGCTGTGCACAAGGATTCCTTTTCTTTTCTTTTCCTTCCCCGGTCTTGGATGTCTCAGAAATCTGAAGTCTATGGATCTCATGTCTGAACAACGTTTTTGAGTGCATTAAATAAAACATGTAAGCTTGCAAACAAGCCAAATGGCTACTTGAATATTTTTAGAATGTATCATGGTAGAACACACTCTGTGCTATTATGCAGGGGTGGGCAAACGTCTTCTGTAAAGAGACAGGCAGGACTTTATGATTGTGGCTCAGAAGGTATCCATGGCTAGAGAGAAACACGGACGAAAGGGTACAACTTGCACTCCAAGAATCTAAACATGCCAAAATGGGTAGCAGCCTGTATTTGGTTCATAGGCTTTAGCTACTGACCTCTGAACTCACGTGTTAAAAACAGAAAAGTTTTTAGGTCTAAGAGATACCACGATTTCTAATAAAGTACAGTGGTCATAAATGACATTTTAAGATTCCTACAATGAGAGTAGAAGATAGCTCTAGTTTGTCCTGGTTCCAAATGCCCAGCTACTGTGTATATGATTGTGGCTTGCTGGGTACCTTCCTGATGGAGTAATGACTGTCAATCTGACTTTTTCACATAGTCGCAGCTCTCACCCCATTCAAGCTCCTGGACAAAAGTTAAAATAATGGCTCTCCATAATACTTACAGATTCCTACCATGGCTTCAGAAGGCTCAGCTGTGTGTCCCTAGCCAGCATTTACACTCATATCTGATATCCCACCCACACCAGCCCAAAGTCCTTTTCCCTTTTGTTCTCCAGCACACCGAGTTCTCTCATGCCTCAGAGCATCAATACTGCCTGTTCTGAACTCCACAGCGCTGTGCTCTGGCTCCCTTTTGTTCTTTTTAAAGAGACAGTTCTTTGTGCCTTCAGCAATCATGGCCAGGATGGACAGCCAGGGCCTTCCAGGGGAATATGAGTTACCCAAGCACCACCCGCATAAGCAGAACACAGACCCAGAGGGTGGGTGTGGCCACAGGTACACACATCCTGTCAGCAGAACTCCTGCCTCTCAGGGTGTAAGAACATCTCCTGAGACCCGTGTGGTTAGAGAACTAAGAGCTATGAGTCTCCCACTTTCAAGACCAGTTGCACCCATCTGTATCCTTTCTTCATTTATATTTGCATTACTGTAAACTTGAAGCTACCCAAGTCTAATTTTGGGTCCATTCTTAAATCTGTCTCGCACAGTCACACTCTCAGAACACACTAAAGTGGAAACACACACCACACACTACCCAGATGACACTTTCATGCCAACTCCAGATAAAAATTAAGACGTTGTTCATATTTTAAATATTACTGGTCTCTCTTTCCACATTCAGAGGGGCATGTGTTTAAGAAGAGTGAGCATCTTCTGTGATTATTTCATCATTAATGCCTTAAATATACTCAGTATATGCTTTCTCGATGAAAGGAATGGGTGTATTAATCATGGCAGAACCTGGAAGAGGAAGCAAAACACATCTACAAACCAAAGCTAATAGACCACTTAGGACTTCAAAGACAATCCTCCTCTCTCTGTATAACTTAAGTCTCACACCCTTCCCTATTCATGACCTTCAGTTATCCAGGGAAAACTTATTTTAACAGGCACAGATTTTAACAGCCACAAAAACTGAGCTCAAGTCCCACCACTGAGGCCTGTTTCTACAGTGAGTCCCACGTACAAACAAGCCACACCCCTCTCTATATACTGCTAGGCTAAGTTACACAGAGTCTCAGACATCTACAACTTCTGGGCTTTGAGGCTCAAACTCTGTCTAGGTCCATTCCCAGAAAATCACTGTCCCAGCTCTAAAGAGGAGTGCCCTATGTAAGAGTAGGCCAGAAAGAGTATTCAGGAAAACAGAGCAGAACAGCCCAGTCCAGGAACCCACATCAGAGAGTACACTTTCACTGAGGCTCCACTCCAGCCCCCCTTCCTCCGTTTTTCTCTTCCCCTGCTTGAAATTAGAGTCTAAAGAGGCATTTCTAGCAGTTCACAGTCTAACTCAGCAATCCCAATAGCTAATGGCTATTTTTTAAACATTTATTTATTTATTTATTTATTTATTTATTATGTACACAGTGTTCAGCCTCCCTGTATGCCTGCAGGCCAGAAGAGGGCACCAGATCTCATTACAGATGGTTGTGAGCCATCATGTGGTTGCTGGGAATTGAACTCAGGACCTCGAGAAGAGCAGTCAATGCTTTTAACCTCTGAGCCATCTCTCCAGCCCAAATGGCTATTCTTTTAAGACAGAGTTTGGCTGTCCTCTGCAGCTCTGGCTGTTCTGGAACTCACAGAGATTCCTCCTGCCTCTGCCCCTGCCACTGGGATTAAAGGCGTGCGCCACCATGCCCAGCTTCTTCAAAGACTATTTTCAAAAAGACAAGAACTGGCAAATGCTGAGGAGGCTGAATCAAAGAGAACTTTGACATTCTTGGTGGAGATGTCATATTAGAATAGACATTACAGAAAACTGCTTAGAAGTCTCTCAGAACACTAGAAATAGAACTATTATACGCTCTCGCAATTTCACTCCTGAGTGCATATCCAGAGGAAATGAAGCTGGCGTGCTCAAGAGACATCTGCATTCTCGTGCTGAGAGCAGCACAGTTCACAACAGCCCTGATACCATTCATCTAGGGCCATCAAGGGAGGAGCGGATAAAGGAAATGTGATATAGATGTGTAGCTACATAGTACTACTCAGCCATAAAAAGAAAGAATGCTATAAAATGTATACACAAAAAACATAACATTTTTACTACAAATAAGAAAAATGATTACACACCAATTAAAGAACCATAAAAGCATTACCAATTCGTGTGGTATTCAGCACACTGTATAAGCACTTCTCTCTCCTTTTCTCGAGAGCAGCACACTGGGTGCTAGGGCGAGTCTCCACAACTGTCTGTTGCTCAGGGGACCTCGACCTACACGCACCCAAGTGTAAGTAAGGCAGTAAGCACAATTTTTAAAAGTTAATTCAATTAGGACTGGTGTTTTCCTTAAGAACTCAACTGGAGAAAATGGCCAGAGAAAACATTTATTGGTAGACTTATTCCTTGCAGAGAATATGCCTGCCCAAATGAATTAGCTAATTGTTATTAAGGACATCTATTTAGTAAATTAAATGCCTTATTCACGGAAGATCTGGAATGAGATTGGAGTTTCTTACTATAAAAAGATCCCGCTAAGCGAAGCAGCATTGAGTCGGAGAAACACTGGCCAATTTGAACGGAAAAGATGTCAGCAAGACAGAAAGATTCAGATAAAACTGAGTAAATGTCCAGGATGCACAGAAGGTTATTCCCACAAAACCAGAGGCAGTCACTTCAGCGCTTTGATACTTGACTCTGTTAATCTATACAAAAGGGGGAATGAATTCATAAACATATCTCTATATTTGCAAAACTTAAGCTTAAACGAAAACATCCAACAAATGTTATAAAAATAGCTAAGAATGGTACCATGTATGAAGAATACAAAAATATGAGCTTGCTGAACAATACATACAAGACTTTTATGGAAAAAAGTGATAAATCTTTATCAATCAGTGCTCCAGTACATGGAAATATATGTTGCCATCATGGGTGATACAGTTAATAACCTCAAGAAAGCAATTTCCCAAAATGTTAAGCCATAAATTAAATTCTATTTTTAACCAAAATACTAATGGGATTTGGCAAGCAACTGTTAAAAAAAATATATGGTAGAGTAAAAGACTAGGCTACTTGATTTGCCAGGAGGAGAAGTAAGAAAATGAAGAGGAGAAAGGGGTAAAGGAGAGGAATATGAGGAGAGGCCCCAGAAGCACATTCCATTCACTAGAAAGTTGCAAACAAGCAAAGCTGTATAGTAAGAGAACAAAATAGGCCTGGATACCCCTGATTCACAAAAACTTGACACGTTGCACCAGGGACAAGGCAAACCAAATACAGGAAGAGGTGGGCAATAAATATTCACGTAAACGATCTCGCATGACAAGCTGTCTCCATTCAAAAGGATGAAAGCAAATCTTAGCCTCATTCATGTGCACAGATAATTCAGAGTGTCAGACTGGATTAATGACCCACATGAAAAATTAAAATTTTCAAATTTGTGAAAACATAGAGAATAACTTTAAAGTATATAAAAAAGAGAAAGTGCTTTGAAAATACTGAAGCCAAATGACAAAGAAAAAGGAACCACTATGATCGTATGAAAATTATTTTTATACAAGTCTATTTGACAACACTACAGCCAATTCCTTAAAATGGCTATGAAAACAAAGCTCTCACAAGCCGCAAATGGACAAAGGTTTTACGGGTCATTTTAGAAGAGAAATCTGAGCAGAAAATAAACACGGAAAAATATGCGCAACCGCAGCAGTTGGGTAAATGTAAGTTAAAGCCCCAAAAAGTACAACAGAAGCCCCATGCAGCTGGCTTAGGATGGCAGGAGAGTGACCACACTAGTCTATGTGAGAGAATAGGAACTTGCTGCCTTGTGGGTGTGGCTGGTAACTGGTGGACCCACACTGCAAGGCCTTTTAGCACTCCATGTTGTAGCAAACCAAATTTTCTACTCTAGGAAAACTTGTAAATGGTTCCACACCAGCCCAGCACTCTGACAATGAAAGCAAGGGAGCAACTGATTATCCACAAGGAAACGGCTGGACCAACGATTTGGTTCATGCCATGGGACACCTTACATTGTTCATCTCACACATATTACCAAATGAAAAAAAAATCAATTACAATTTCAGGAGATAGCAATTATTTACTTTTTAAGGAAAGATTTCTTTTTCTCTTATGTGTGTGAATGTTTTGTCTGTGTGCATGTCTGTGCATCATGTGTAGGCCAGGAGAGGATGTCAAGCTCCTATTGGAGTTAAATTTGTGAACCAACATACGGGTTCAGGGAACCAAAACCAGGCCCTTGGAAAGAGCAGCAAGTACTCTTAATTGCTGAGCCATCTCCCCAGCCTCCCCTAGTTTAGTTATTTAAGGTTTAAAACATAAAATACAGTATATCTATACAGAACATACAGATATGCAGAAAACCTATCAAATATTGAGAAGACTACCCACCATCTTTAGGCTTGCATTTCCTTCTTGGAAGGAAGAACAGAGAAAGAAACAGGAAAAATGATAAAGCAGGGTTGTGGCAATGGTCAAAGTGCTAGCTAGCATCTCGTATCTAGATGATAGAACATAAGGGTGTCCTTTACACCATTTTATATACTTTTATATACTCTGGCCCAATTAAAAAGTTTCAAACTACCCTGTAAGTAACTTCAGCTCCTAAGAAAGCTACTATTACTCATGCAAACCTCCTGTCTGAATCAACATCAGTGGCTGGGTGTCTTCTATGTATACATTACTCCGTATGTAATGAGAAAACAAAGATAAACATATATTTTAAAACAATGTACTGATTCTAAGTTAGCCTCATACAATCGTGCTTTTCTTTCCTCTGCCAACAACTACATTCTTAAAACACCACAAATGTAGTCTTCTTTACAAAGTGCCTATTAGCCAGACAGTGGGTTTCAAATAATGAAACCCATTTTATTCTAAAATAGGGAGGAAAAAAAAAAGAATCGCAGATGATGCCTCAGAACCAAAAATAGACAAAGAAGCATTGCATCAGTACCAGTATGTGCTGGTGGGCTTGCGAATGCCTGTTTTAATGAGGCAATCAAAAGGAATAGTTAGACCCTCTTATTAACATAAAAATTCAATAACCAGCAATACAGCTAATCATTATAATAATACACCAATATTCCTCATGCAATTTGCTTTTGTGTTCTGTTGTCTGGCTCAGGGTGGAGGAACTCTGCACTCCCTCCTTGGTGTCCTGGTTTTCTAAGGCTGTCTAATAAATTATCACAAATCTCAGTTTCTATTGGTCAGAAGACAAGCCTGCCTAAGAGAAACCTTCCACTCAGCGACTCTGGGGCTGAAATCAATTGAACTGATCCTTATCTGGAACCTGAATCTTCGCCAGAATTCACTCTCTCTGTCTGCATAGGAAAAAGTTCCTATGGCCGCATTTCCCAGCCCCTAGCTCTTAGCCAGGGAGCATTCTCAGCTTAGAGAACAGACTCTCTAGACTGCAGATCTTGGCCCCTGCTGTTGCCCAGTCCTCAGCAGGCAGTGTGTTGTGTTCCTCCTCAGGGTCACGGAGTATCTCTCATGCTTCTCTCTCTTCTCCAGGCCCACAGGATGATCCCCCTTATGATTAATCCACAGCCAACTGATCGCAGACCTTCATCACGTTAGGAAAATTTTATGTGGCACGTGGCATGGTCACAGCTGTGAAATTCCTTCCTACTCATCAGTCCCTTTCATACACAAGGCAAGAGCATTACACATGGCATTTAAGAACAGAGCTGAGAATCTTGGAGCCATCTTAGAATTCCCAAACCTCACATAAATTGGCCACTGTTTATGGTAACCATTAATAGCCACTTAGAGTTCTCCAGATGCATGGAAATAAAGGAATGGGTCTACCTCTGTCTCTCTCCCTCCCTTTCCCATCCCCCAAAGTCTAGCTAGGTAGGGAGAGAGAGAGAGAGAGAAAGAGAGAGACGGACGCATGGGCACATGTGCATACACACACACACACACACACACACACACACACACACAGGCTGGGTTTGAACTCTTCAGTCTTTTACCTCATCTCCTCACTGCTGAGAGTATGTCACCATGCCCAGATTTTCCTCTCAAATTTGCCTCCCTAACTTCTAATCACGGCTCTCATTCTTGAAAGCACATACAGGAAACCTGACACAAAAATCACCCAACCCTTGTAGAACATCGCACAACTGGGTTTTCACCTTTCCTGGACATCTGGCAAGACTCCATGCCAGCAAGCTTCCAACATCCCCACCTATCTCACAGTAGCCAAGCGCATCAGGAACTGAAGCTAACTGACTTGGACTTTTCTGTTTGAGTGAATAAATGCCTGACTTAAAATAAAAGTCATCTTCCCAGTCAAGCACACATTTGTAGGAAGTGTGAGCCATGCACCATGAAGGAGGAAATGAAATGGCTCCTACTGACGTAGCTGAAATCCATGTGATCAGAGTGCTGCCCAGAAGAACACCGGCTTTCACAGAGCTCCTGGCATTACATTTATGTGGGTCTGTTAGTGGAGCGTCAGCTGATCATTTTATTCATGCTTAAACAACTCAAAACAGTTATAAGTCTCTATTAATAAAATCCTATCGTTCCTCAACTGTTTGGAAACACTGGGGATCCTGCCTTCAGTTCTAATTTTGATGCTTCATAACTTCATGACCTGAAATTCCCCCAAAGTCCTAGGACTTCTAAATCCTTAAACAAAATAACTCATAAGGTGCCTGGCACCTAGGGGCTTGCCAATAAATAGAGGCTACCAAAGATCCTGGATGACACATTTTCTGAGAGTTAGCGTTCAACTTCCACTTATAGTTTATAAGCAGAATTAAGGAATTACCAAAACACTTTATAAACTGAATACTTGGGCATTGCTTTATGAGAGCAGAAAGAATGAACAAAATAAAGAATGGTTACGGCTCAAAGTGGCAAATACAAATCAGGTGTCAGCAAGACTGAAATGGCTATCTTTCATTCTTTACAAAGTTTGACAATAGAAAACATGACTCACTGTGGAACTACACTATGTTGCTAGCACTATTTCATTTAATCTTCATTACATAATGAAACGGACACTGTATATTAACACATCTGCCCTTGTTGTCTTTTGACTTCTACATGATGACTATGTATGGTACACACCCCCACACATATAAATAAATAAATGCAAAAGAGTCATTTTTAAAAAGAAGAGGCCTGGGAATTTAGCTCAATAGTAAATATATTAAGCACATGCTAGGCTTTAAGTTCTATCTCAAGCACACTCACAAAAGAAGAGGACAAAGAAGGAGGGGGAGGATGAAGAAGGAGGACAAAGAAGGAGGAGGAGAGGATGAGGAGGTAGGAGGAGGACGACAAAAGAGGGGGACGAAGGAAGAGGACAACGATGGAGGAAGAGGATGAAGGACGATAGAGAAGAAGGATGAGAGAGGAGGAAAGTGGAAGAAGATGAAGAAGAAAGAGGAGGAGGATGGATGAGGATGAAGAAGAAAGAGGAAGAGGATGGAGGAAGGTGAAGAAGAAAGAGGAGGAGGATGGAGGAAGGTGAAGAAGAAAGAGAATGAGGATGGAGGAAGACGAAGAAGCAGCGGCATCCATTGGACAGAGTAGGAAGAGAAAATCTTTTTTATATACAGCTGGTAACCAATGGACAGTAGGGAAGAACTGGAAGAGAGTGAAATCAGAAGGAGGTCACAGAAAAAGGAAAGGCAATTAAGTATAAGGAAAAGAATCTGAAAGGACAGAGAATATGCTAGAAAAGCAGAGAATGGAAAAGAGAAGAAATACATTGAAAGAAAATTTAGGGGACTGGAGAGAAGGCTCAGTGGGTGGAAGCAATCGTGGTGCAGACCTGATGACCTGAATTCCATCTCCCTTTCCAGTTGACAGAGAGAACAGAATCCCAAAAGTTGTCTTCTGGGCTCTGCGTGAATGCCATGGGATGAGTGTGCTTATACACACACACACACACACACACACACACTCACTCAAGCACAGAACACAAATAAAAAAATAAAAGAATTGAACAGGAAGTTATCTCTGTCCATTTATAACACAATGAAATAAAAATTTGGGGATAAGACCACAAACAAACAAAAAAAAAAACCTTAAAAAAAAAAAAAAGGACAAGATCTCACTATGGAACCCTGGCTGGCCTAGAACTCCCCTGTAGACCAGGCAGTCCTGAACTCACAAAGATCTTCCTGCTTCTGCTCCCCAATTCTGTAGCAGGTGTGCTCCACAAAATTTTGCACAAACAATTAAACTTTTAAAGTTCACTTTATTGCCTTTTCCCCCATTTCCATAAAAGAGAAGGTGCCTTTTATTATACTTGATAACCAAGGTTACCCTGACTTCTGTCACAGTAGGCTCAGGATCACTATGGCTCTCCTGTCAGTCACAGCACCAAGTTTAACCGTGAAAAGCAGTTACTGAAACCAAGACAGAGAGGAAAGGACCCAAGAAAACTTCCCCCAAACCTGCATTCAAATCCAAGCGCCTAATAAATGCTGCTGAGAACACACAGCTCTGTTGCTTTCCCGCCTCCACGGTTAAGAAAGGTCAACAGGGATCTTTTCTTTCTCAAATTTATCTGTTTATTTACATTCATATGAGTGTTTTGCCTGGGTGTATGTCTGTGTATCACATGTATGTCTGGTACCCAAAGAGGGCAGAAGAAGAAATTTATGTAAATGTACATAGTATGTATGTACTGTGTATGTGTGTGTGTCTGTCCGTGTTCGTATGAGTTTTTGCTTGGATGTATCTCTGTATGTCACATGTGTATCTGGTATCCAAGGAGGCCAAAAGAAGGCATCAAATGCCCTGGAATTGGAGTTACAGGTGTTTGTGAACCATCATGCGGGTGCTAGGAATATCCCAGGTTATCTACAAGAGCAGCAAGTGCTGTTAACTGCTGAGCCACCACTCCAGACTCAAAGGCATTTCCTTGTGTGCCCATCATTCACTACCACCATACATTTTTATGACATATGCTTTCTTATAGTGTTTCCTCTTGTTCTTTCTCTCTGCTTAAGCAGTTGGAATCTATCAAAAGTAGAAGCCAGTTTCTTCTTGGATAACCTCTGGAAAGATGTCTACCTAACTACTTTTCCCTGACAGAAATGGCAAGAATGGCAGGAAGTTTTTCCAACAAGCCCTCTAGGTTCTTTACTACACCGTCCATGGGCAAGAACAGTCTAGATCTTGGCCCTTGAATTTGGGCAGGCCATGAGTGCTTAGACAAACAGAATACAGAAAACAGTAGTCGTGACTAACAGGATCTCTGAGGTTATGCCACAAGAAGCCACACGGCTGCTGCTTTACTCTCTGCAAAACAGTCTAATATAGCTGTGCCTGAGAACACTGCCGCCATGCCAGGAGAAATCCCAAGCCACACAGGAATGTCACAGGGTGCTAGGGAGCAGAGATCTCAGTTTACCATGCTCTCTGAGGCCAGTCATTTGAGTCATCACAGCCTAGGAGCTAGGCATGAGCAAATGCACTTCTATACAATTCTACCATATGGCTTCCAACCTGTGGCCCCAGATGCCAAATAATGAAAAGTCACATCCAAATTCCTGACCAACAACCTTAACAAGCATAAGCTAGCACTGCCACCAGGAATGAGTTTTTATTTTGTTACTAATTGCACAGGGTTTTGGAGGGTGTGACTGCAAAAGATAACTAGAACAATGGAAATCAGTAGGGAACAATTACATTATACAGTAATTATTATATCTTAACTGACCATGGTGCAAAGAACAGAAACCTAGAGGTCCATATACCACCTCTATAACCCTGCAGGCACACTGCTTTTCCTAGTAAAGACAAAAATCTCCATCCTCTGCTCTTCCCACAGGCTCCTGACCTAACTCTACCTTTCTTCCTTTCCTCCCTTCCTGTATGCTCCTGCCCATGCCTGTCTCTTACACCAGATCTCGGGTTACTGGCTTATGACAGTAACAGATACCCATTCTTCTATGAATTTTCCATTGAGCAGAGTTCTAGACACTGGGATAACACAAGGTGAGGGCATCTAGCTTGGGTTTTGATCTTGGAGGGCAGAGAATAATGAATGGTTTTCCTATTGTTAAACATAACCATTAGTAATCATAAGTTCCCTTTGACAGGTTCTAGCAAATGCTTTAAAAATATAAAGCAAGGTAGAAATAATACACTACAAAAATCAAAAGGGTCACTTAACGCAACAAAATAACGTTGTGTTTTTAATTTCCTACACACACACACACACCAAAAACAAAACAATATCACTCACATTGGACTTCCATCCTCACCCTGAAAAAGAAAACCTAATAAGTAATTAAAAATAAATTTTCTGTCCCTAGCATAAAAACACAAGCAGGGTTTTCTTAGAAGCTTTGCAATATGATGCTGGCTTTTGAACATGTGATAATAGACAAGGCCATGCATTGAACTGATCGCTTCGAGAATGAGTATATGTGTCTGTCTCCCTTTGGCCTGTTTGGATTTGGGAAGGGTAGGTTAGAGTCTCCAGGGTCATTTGCAGTCAGGGAGAAATCTGTCTTTGGAGAAAGTCAGGGAGGCAGTCTATCTTTGAAGAAAGTCCACGGGTCCCTCACTCTGCATCTGAACACCACACAGTTAAATGTTTCTGCGACTGAGTCAATCTATTCATTGGTTTAATAGCCAAACTGGAGAACACGGAATCATCATGACCTCTGGCATTTGTCTTGGCCTGTAATTCTAGAAGCCACCATATCTTACCAAGCACAAGCCACAGAGCCCAGGCAAACAAGGCTTCCATCTATGTAATCATCCCGTTATAGCCCATATCCACGAGGCAGTGGTAAGCTTAAATAACATGTCACAAAACCCACTGCTATCTGAGCAATGCTGATGGCATCACTGTCCTGCTTGCTCACACCCCCTCATTTATGGTATTCAACTTAGACTGTCTTTTTCCTTCATCTCCAAGTTTATGCATTTCCAAGGCCTCACTAAAGGAAAAACACTGAGTAATTCAAAATGAGAGCTGTTATCCAATTCTCAAACTGTAATTACAAAGCTCCAAAACCACCCCAAAAATGTTTTTAGAGACTTCAGAATGTTTACTGCAAATTTAGATTGAGTCACTAAGAGCCAAGGCACCAGAATACAGGCGGAGTGCCACTGACAGCAAGGGCGGTAGCTGGCTGGAGAGCAGTGCCAGGGCTGCATAGTCGGGACAATCTGAGAGATTGAGATCTTGTGTCACGCCTGATGGATTCAGAAAGGGCAGAGGGAGCCACAGCCCTAATTTTATTCTACTGCGGCTATCTTTCCAGAACCAAGTAGCAAGACATACATTCTGTAACTAGCATTTCACCCTTGACTGAACCCCTGCCTTTGATCTTCAACTATTGAACCGGGAAAAAATCCAATATGCTTTTAAAGTAAATATTAATACTAACAATCTTTGGGACTTCCAATTAGAGAAACTCAAAAATGTGGGGGGTTGGGAGTAGCAATTCTTGGCTTATAGTTCGCATGTTGCAAACAGCTTACAAGAGGACCTATTTCCAACTGCTTTTCCTGGAGCGGCTCCGACCTCCGTTCCTAGTAGCTGACTCCCATAAACAGTGAGGTCCAAAGGTTCCAGCTGTCGAAAAATGTGTCACATGTGACTTGCCCTTTATTTAATGAAAAATAGTATGTGGCCTGGGGGAAGGGTGTCAGCAATACTTTAAGTCAGGGTCAAAGCCTTCCTTTCTGGAAACTTCATAGAAGCTGATGAGTCTCTTGGATGTTCTATATCTTCGGATTCAGAGTCTATGCCTCCATCCACCAGAGCACAGCATTATGCTAGGGAGATCCTCACTAGTTAGAAGTGTCAGCGACTTCACTATGAGCTGCTGGACAAATCTTAGTTCTCCCTTCAAGTCTGAGAGCTGCTGTTTTAGAAGATAGAAATATCCTGCACAATAATGTCATGGATTTGCTAAAACAATAGAGCAGGACAGAAAAACTACTGCACTGTTCACTTATGGAGGTCATCTGAATAACAATGGCCCCCACAGGCTTCTACACGTGAATGCTTGGCCCCCAGTTGGTAGAACTCTTTCGAAAGGATTAGGAGGTGTAGCCTTGTTGGTGGGTGTGTCACTGAGGATGGGCTTTGAAGTTTCAATAGCCCAAGCCATTCCCAATTAGTGTGCACATGTTCTCTGCCTCGGTCTCTGTCCCTTCCGCCCCCCCCCCCCGCGTCCCTCCCCCTCTTTCTGCCTGGTGCCTCTGGATGAGATGCAGGCTCTCAGTCACTGCCCCAATGCTATGTCTGCCTACCAGCTGCCAGGCTCCCTATCACGATGGTCAAGGACTCATCCTTTGAAACTGCGAGCCCCAAATAAATTCTTTTTCTCCTTAAGATGTCTTCTCATAGTGTTTTGTCACAGCAAGAGAGAAATAACTAAGACAGCTGTATTTTAGGGTGTATAAACAACAGCTCGATAGTAACATTAGAGAACAAGAGCAGAAGCACCACATCCCACACGACAGTGTTTTCATAAGGCACAGAATTACAATGGTTCGATCATCCACCTATAAAATTCAAATTATTTCCATAATAATCTTTACTAACACAAGGTTTTACTATCATCAGGTGATATCAACTAATCTGTCTCAAGACAGAAACTTCAATGGGGACAAACACTGTGTCTTAATTATCTCACTCAATGCAACACACACTAAGCTGTCAAATCTAAAAAAAAATAATAAACTCCTCTTTCCTATATTCTGCATACTAATCTATGGGGAAAATACTGCATGTATTTTTTTCTATTTTTTTTTCCTAATCTAACTTAGAAAATACATGTATTTGAAATTAGGAACACCTGTATTCCAAGTAATTTCTATAACAGTATAAGTACCGACATTTTATCTGGCTATGAAAATAAACTTATTAAGAAGACATCATTTGAAATGAGTAAAGAGCACTTTGATTCAAGTATAAAGTCTCATTATAAACATCAGTAAGCTGCCAAGGAGGTGATAAGCAGTAAGCCTTATGAAGGCAGATATTTCTTCCTTATTTTTTTTTAAAAGAGCAGAGTCTCACTATGTATCCCTAGCTAGTCTGGAGTTCTCCATGTAGACCAGGTCTACCTCAAAATCGCAGATCCACCTGCCTCTGCCTCCTGAGTGCTGCAGTTAAAGGTGTGCACCACTGTGCCTTGATGAAAGCAGATATCTCAGCTCTCCTATCTGGTCCCATGTTATCCTTGGATTCAAGAATAAAGCCAGCATTTGTGTCGGTCTCTCTGTGTATTTCAAGCCAACCTTGAATTCTTTTCCCATCCACAATGAACTGGGTTTTCTCATGGTTTCTACCATAGACTGACTGATGCTTCCAACAAAATCAGAGTATTAACAGCCCAAGCATGTGTGGTCAAGTCCAGCTGAAAATTACCTCAGAGCTTTCATTTAGTTTTAGAATAAAGCTACAGGTCTTAAAACACCATGAAAAGGCCTGTAACAGTTGTGGCTTATGCAAAACTGCTCAGCCATAAATTAGCCCACCTTAGTCTTTCTTCCTTCTCTTTGCAAGTAAATAATCTGGGTCTGTTGTTTGTGTGGTTTTATTCTATGATTGAGTTTGGCTTTGTTTATCTGAGACAGGATCTCAGTATGTAGATCAGGCTGGCCTCAAAAGCAGGGCAATATTCTTATAATAGCCTCCCAAGCTCTGAGAGTTCACACCCAGCTACTAACTTGAGTCATTTTACTGCTGTCTGTATCTCCACCCTCTGTTCTCTTTAGACCTTCGCCTAAATGTCACTTCCTGAAGACTTTATTTCCTCTGTGGCACTTACTGTCAATGTAATCAAATGATACAGGTGAGTATCTGTCTGTGAGAATCAGGAAGGCTGGGACCGTGGAACTGTACCCAAAGCTTAGCCCAGCACCTGAAACACTGGACACTTGACATGTTTCTTTTATTAAATGTATTCATGTGTGTCTCTTTCCTCCCGGCATGGCCATTTCATTCTGGCCACTCCAGATATGAGCAATGAGCCTGAGACAAGCAGTTTGACTGTAAGAGACCTTTGCTTGACAAAGGCTGAGATCAAATACGCAAGTAGCTAACATGGCCTCTGTCAGCACTGTTAAGACATGTCTGCTTGGGTCACAACACAAGCACAGAGTTCCGCAGCATATCCTGCTTTGCAGAAGATACACCAGTCTGGAGGGTCAGAGGGGGAGGAGAGACCAAGGAGAGAAATGCCTAGGTTAGGGAGCCCACAAGAGCTGAAGATGAGGTCCAGGAGCCTTTCTCTTTACTCCCACGTGCTAAGAGCTAGGCCAACTGGCCAGCTCCTCAGGTGTGAACAGAGCACAGGCTGAGGTGTAAAGTTTGCTGAGGAAGCAACAGTGACTCCTAATCCAAAGAATCCTGACTCTTACAGAAGAACCTTGCTGGCCTAGGATACTTATAACCAGCCTGGGCTTGGGCTTGCTCAATTTGAAATGTCTGTCTTTGAGAAGGTTCTTGACCTGTCTGTCAGTCACAAAGATCAGTACACAGAGGTTTCAGTCAGGGGCGAGGTTGACTGGCAGCCTCCACAGGTCCTCTGACAAGGATGAAACTCAGGCAAAAGAAACCTGAGATGGAGGGGGCTGGAGAGATGGCTCAGTGGTTAAGAGCATTGCCTGCTCTTCCAGAGGTCCTGAGTTCAATTCCCAGCAACCACATGGTGGCTCACAACCATCTGTAAAGGGGTCTGGTGCCGTCTTCCGGCCTGCAGGCATACACACAGACAGAATATTGTATACATAATAAATAAATAAAAAATATTTAAAAAAAAAAAAAAAAAAAAAAAGAAACCTGAGATGGAAATCAGCACAGGAAGCTTGGCTCTCTGTTGCTCTCACTGACTCTCACACCGGCTTTCCTCTCTGCTTGTCACGGAACTTCGGTGCTTTCCGGACACTGGTTTTACTCTGATGACATATGACCAAAGTGACAATGGAATCTGCACAATAATCTCCCAGGACAGGATGCCCCATCCCAGAGGCCACACAGCGCTGTCTGACAGGAATTCTGGAGCACAGGCTGAGAAACCAGAGGACATCGAAGGGGACAGCAGAACACTGGTGTCCCCCAAACAACCATCCTTCCTCCACAGGCTCCAGGGCAGCTTTGCAGAGACACTGCAGGAAGCTCATCACATCTCTGCGATTACCAGATAACGGATTTACTGAATTTATGCTAATGAATCTTTCTAGTTCATACATAATTGAGTTGGCCTTGACAGAGAGTAGCCAAATACCATTTCGCAAATATGGCACAACCTCAGTTATCCAAAAGTACATCCCTCACCACGTTTCCTCCACCCCTTTCCTCATACTTAAAGAGTACAAGGCACTTTTCTCATTTCCCTTAAAAAGAAAAGATGCCATTAGTACAATCAAAGTACTTTTCCCCCGAGAGCCACATAATCCATAGCAAAGGCAGGTAAAAGGGTTTATAACTCTTTAGTGAGTTCACAGAGGTTACACCTGATGTAAATGCCCACAATGCACCAGGATAAGGAAGTCACACACTGACACTGCTAACAGTGGTGCTGTTATCCTGTGACTCCTGAGGCAATCTGGATGGAGATGGCCAACCAGATGTCAGCAAAGAAAGGGTATTCCTCCACACACAAGCGCCCAGGGAGCAGAGAGATTCCCACAGCTCTGGGAGCAGGGCTACGGGGGCCAGGCTGGGCATGGTCACCTTTGCTGTGTCTGGCCTAAACCAATCATCCTATAACTTCCCTTATTTCTCCATTTAAATGACGATGCTTAGCTCATGAGACTGTGATGAAGGTGATGGCTAAAAAGTTGAACCCTCTCTCACTGCCATTTTTACTCAAAAGAGAACTTTCACTGAAACACAGTCACATATGTGTGCACGTACAGGCACATACGTATGTGTGCTTTCTCTCTCTCTCTCTTTCTCTCTCTCTGTCTCTCTCTCTGTCTCTCTCTCACACACACACACTCACATACACACGCACATACACAAACTCATGAACATACACACCATTCATCTATCCTGCAATTTATGTTTCTGAGCCAGAATTTGACCTTGCAAATAGATACTTTTTAACATCCCCTACACTTTTCATAATATACTTCTACAAAATGTTCCTTAACGTGACATTGTCCCCATGGGTTCAGATAACATGAGAAAAGTAGGTGGAGGAGGGGTTCCTTATTGACATTCAAACATCCCTCAATCCCCTCACGTGTTCCCCATGATGGGCCAGGGCTGGAGAATATTTTCCCTTTTAAATTACAGGTGATTTTTGTCAGGACGAGGACAACCATTTCATAGCAGGTGAAAGTCAGAAACTAATGGCATCTACAAGTTTCAGAAATTAGTCACCGGTAACCATGGCGACGCAGATATTACCTAACAACTCACCGGGCTGTAAGTAACGAGAGGATGTTAACTATGCTATTTTAAGAATGGAAAAAAAAGGTCCCTATTTTCAGAGAGAAGCAATTTGCAAGAACTGAGATGCAGACTGAGAGACACCCAGGTTTGACCCCCAAGGGGTCAAGATACACTGTGGTGTCCTACGCTGTGCATGGCTAGCTCTGTGCTTGCAGAAGCACGCACAGCTGGATAAGAAGAGTGGCGACACGCTATTTACAAACCAAGGACGAGGACTGGGAGGATGAGTTTTCTCACTCTCTAAACTCTTCATAAAAGGCTAATCTCTGTGACTGTGGCTGAAGAACTTGACGGCAGACACGCGGGCAGTTCCTTTAAACCCAACGGTAAGAATCTCTTAGGCAACAAGATCGCCCTCCAAAAATGATTACAATGCCTCAAAAATACTGAGTGTACCCCTGTTCTTAGCAGTTTAGGTTTTCTGAGCATATGTGAATTTCAGCTTAAAAAAAAAGATGATACAATGCTATATGACGGTATTGATAGTGATTTTAAAAATCACTCTAAGAAATGGCAGTGCAAACATATACTCCTCAATCTAGCATTGTAACCACTTTGGATCAGAGCACACCATGTTCCATGGGTTTAGGTCCAGCATTTTAGAAAAGAGACCTGTCTGTCCTTGAAGCACAAGGGCTCTCTCTTCTTTGGGAAATCCTTGTCTATACTACAGCAGCATTTCCTGCAGAGCTCCTTAAATGGAAACATCCAGGACCTCTCCAAAGTTCACCCGTTCGATGTCTGGTGTTTGGATTTGAAAACCTGCCCTTGTGAGAAGTTCCCTCTCTCCCTGAGATGATTATGCTCAGGGCCTTTCTTTGATTAGGGGATATGACAGCCACTGGTTGACACAAGTCAACATTCATTAGTCAAAGACAGGGCCATTTGTGAACAAGCTTATCACAACACGGGTTGAAGAATCAGTTCAATCTACATGTTCACTATGCAGGTATATGAGGAAAATATTTCACAAAAACACAGGATATACACTCTAAGAGACTCTATTGTATTCTCATGTTCAAGGCTTTGCCCATGGCCGATGAATGAAACCACGGTGATAAAATGTAACTGCGAACATTTAACTTTCCTTTATTTATACCCTCTTTACCTCACAGAGAATAGTGTGCAAATTATATAGATGCAGCAAAAGTAAAACACATTCAGAAAAATTTAGAGGAAACTAAGTTTTTATGGATTGAATTAAAGAAACCAAAGGTATACTTAAAAACAACTAACACCTTCCAGGAAACCTAGTCCAACTACTAATTCTCCACCTGCAGCCAGCAATATGAAAAAAAAAAAAACTTGGTCACTCTTGAAAGTCCCAGAGTCCTTCTGGGAAGAAAAGGTAATTTCTGAAGGCATTTCCAGGTATCTAAGTACACTAGTCCTGATAACCAAAGGGCCACCACCTGCAGGAACAGCCAGTGAGATCCAAGCAGGACACTGCACTGTTTTCACCTCCCACCATCTGACTCATGAGGAAATCCCAAGGTCACCCCAGAAACTGCTGACTAGGACAAATAAGGTCTATCATATTTTAGAACCTGAGGTCACCCAATCTTCCCTTCTCAAGGGCATTGTGTTCTCATTGGTTCCAGCTCCAGCCAGGGGACCAGGTGGCAGGAGCTGACCGGTCTCTTCCCTCCTTCGCCATCAACACCACAAGATGTCCATCCATGAGGACACTCGGTTCCTTTATACCTCAGCAAATGCTCAAGAGTTTAGTGGGATCCTAAACTGTTTCAGAAACTTCCGAAGATGAAATTCTAGATGCACAAAGACCTTAAGCTCCTTCTTAACTTCAGAAGTCCTGTATTGATCTAACCACTTGGCTCCAGTGATTGTTTTTATCTATTAACCAGATAAAGTCAATATTCTTATACTGGAGTTTTATCTTGAGAAAAAAATTAGCATACATAAGTGATTTGCTTACTTCAGCTTCTGGCATACAACAGGAGATCAGTCATTGCTAATTTCTCCTTCCCATACCAAAGAACTTGTTTCCTTTCTTTCAGGGTCCTTCATAATCCTCACATATCTCTACACCTAAGCAAACTTATTAAACAGAGCTCAAATCATGCACAAAAAAAGCAGACTCCCAAAAGCCACGAAACAGTGAGCGTCCACACAACGTCACACTTCACATGACTATTTTGGTAATTGTTGTAAGTACTTTCAACAAAAACAAAACAATGGAGAGAGAAAAATAAAACCCTGAAAAAAGAAAAGTAAACGGTTATTAAAATATTTGCTGTAGAAGATGGATCAGCAGGTAAAGGCACTTGTCACCAAGCCTTACCACTCAAGCTTGGTTCCTGAAAGTTGTCCTCTGACCTCCATACCCTCAACACCCCAACAAATAAATGCAATTTAAAAGAATTAAAGAAAAAAATGTGGTTTGTTAAAACTAAGAAACCTACTAGAACTTCACTCTTTTTTTAATTTTTTATCTTATTTTTTATTTTTGTTTTTTAAGATAGACTCTCTCTATGCAGCCCTGACTGTCCTGGAATTCTTTATGTAGACCAGGCTGGCCTCAGACTCACAGAGATTCACGTACCTCTGTCTCCCCAAGTGCTTGGACAAATGAACTTCACTTGTGAATGAAAAACACTATGTTTTTAATACTAAAGTAGCAGTTTTTGCTCTGCAGACCCTATTGTCACAGAGGGTAGGGACATAAAATTTTGACCAACCCTAAACAGAAGAAATAGCAGCAATTGACTTCCCTTCAGTATGAGTGCCCAGACTATATAACACAGGTGCCTACCTTTTCTGTGATGTAGAAGTTTGAGCTATCAGCATGCTGCAGTGCAAAGTATTCATGGTTGGCAAGAGACCACCTTTAGAAACACAAGTATAAATAATCAGAAACATGAAAGTGGCAATTTCTAGTTTAGCAGTTTTTATAGGACTGAGATGAATTAAACTCCCTAGAATTAGAATTGGCAGAACAGTACTTTTTACAAGGCAGTAAGTTCCCAAGACAAAATGGTATTGCCCACCCTCACTACCCAGGCCCCAGTCGTCTCATAAGTGATTGCCTAGGTCTAGTTCTACTCTTAGCATTTCATCTCTAACACACTAACACGGGGGGGGGGGGAGGGGGCGGGGGACCAAGGCAACATTCTTCACTCTTTTAAGACTGAAACAGAGAGTGAAAAATAAAGGACGTAAACATAGTTTACATTATAGGCGATTAACTCTCTTCAACTGTCTCAGAATCCAAACTCTCACTTGGTATAGCTGACACCTATTGGATCACTCCAATTAAGTGTTTCAGGTTTTACACATTTATAGGGAATATTCCAGATTACCGGTTCTGCTGTGCCTGTCAACACATCGCAGATAACTTTCAAATGTGTTCCCCCCTTGGATTGTCAGCTCACGCAGAGAAGTAGGAAAGCCCCATGGCATATGAGGTTCTGCATCCTCTCTGACACATGAGTGGTTTCAGTTTTTTTCAGATGGAGTGTGTGCTTAACCTCAAGAACCTTTAGATTGCTCCCTACTGGGAAGGCCAAAGAGCATGACTCGCCAAAATAAACAAAAACAAGCCTACGGTGCAGAACACCCGGCTACTTCACAGTCGGCTCTTGGAGGAAGAATGGTTCAGACTAGCAGAATGGGGTGCAGTCTGCACACAGCAACTGTGGGTGACTCTGGACAGACTGAGTGGTGAGTTAGGAACATATGGATGACTAGCACTTATTTATAATGCTGTGAAGAATGTTCGCTATTCCGCTGCAAGCATTTTATTTGCCTAGTCTACACAGACGAGAAGGCCTCAACCAAACCCCCAGTGACAGTGACACTTACCCATCACAGACTTCCTTTATTATTGCAGACAGTGGTTTTTTCTGGGAGGGAGAAAAAAAGGAAATACGGTCAGTTTCATTTCAACATTTTAAACAAAAAAGAAGCTACTAATAAAAAAAAGTTTAAGCGAGGAAAATTTACATTTGCTGCTCGTAGCCGCCAATGGGTCTCTTACTTTTCAAGGGGTAACAAACCACGAGGTGCCCGATGAAATTTAACTATTCATTACCACTCTGGTCCTTGGTTCTATACTGAGAATTATCGTCGTATTTAAGTTTGTCTTATTATTAAATGGGAGCCTGTAAGGTCAAGTTGTACATGAATCAGGCATGCAGCCCTTTGTTTTTTTTTTTTTTTTTTTTTTGCCAACAAGCTTTAATTCATGGCCTCCTATTAAGATTTATTTTATCTTTTATTTATATGCTTGGGGGAGTGGGTTCATGTTTACACAGAGGTGACTGTAGCCCCCTGGAACTGGAGTTACAAGTGGTTGGGAGCCACCTAATGTGAGTACTAGGGAACTTAACTTGAGTACTCTCGAAGAACAATGAGAAATTTTAATTACTGACCCATCTCTCCCGCTGCCGATCCAAGCTAATTTTATGAGAACATGTGGCAAATGGGACTTGGGAGACAGAGCATTGCTCTTGCAGGTATGTAGACTCTTCACCCAACTGTGGTCCTCAGAGACATGCCATTATGATACCATGTGCCGCTGCGTCAACTGGCGGCTGACCACAGCTGCGCTATTGCTCTAACTACCACAGCTGTGCTCTGCCTGCCCCCACGCAGAAGGAATGCACTGAGGAGAGACAAGCAGACACTAGCTGTCAGCAAGGGAAGAGGGATGAGAGGAGGGTGTCAACCGGAAGAAACCCCAGACAAGGAACGGATACCAGGAAGAGAGGACACAAATGCCAACCCACAGTTCTGGGCTGGAAAGGCACCCATTAAAAAAGTGCCCCTGCCCCTCTGAAGAGCTAGCGGCGTGGTACCCAGAAATTCTGACTCAGACTGGCAAGCTGAGACACTGGCAGCCTACTGTGTCTGCAGTGTAAGCTGTTGTTAGCTTAATCTTCTAAACATCACTAACTGATCTGTAAATGAGGAGAGCTGCTACCCAACCTGAAGGCTGTTGTGAAAATTAAATGATTATAGCTAAATAGGAATTACATTTAAAGAGTAAAGGGTTCTAAAATGGTTGGGTTCCTTGCCCGCCAGTGTTGCTGACAAAGCTCATCCTTGGCCTTGAGCCAACGGCTGCCTGCCTACAAGGGAGCTCGAGGCATTGCTCCTGTGGTCCTCCACAGGCTTCAGTAGTCCCCTGAAGGACTGAGCTGATGAGCAGGACTCCAAAGGAACTTCACCACCACATTCTCCTCCATGGACACAAGGCGATGTCTGTCTCTGCCTGCAGCTCTGCACGTAGTGGGTGGGGAAATGGAACCAGATGGCTTTTTTCTTTAAGTTTTTCTTTTGTTTAATTACTTAGATACATATGAATAGACATGGTAAATGCACTTGTTTGGGCTACAGCATGACATTTCAATACATGCTACACAGTATATAGAAACTGGCTCCGGGTAAATACATACATGCATGCATACATACATGCATACATATTTCCCTAGACACACATCATTTCTTTGTGTTGGGAAGTGTGGGAACACTCAAAATAATTTTTCTAGCTGTTTCAAATTTTTCAAGTAATTCTATTTTAACACAACTATCCCACTGTCCTTCAAAACATTATAGATTGATTATTCTTTTTCCTGGGCTAGAGAACGGCTTACTGGTACATCATCACATACTTTGAGGGTTGGGTGAGGCTCTGGGTTCAACACCAAGCACCACACTAGAATTAGCCTCTTCTATTCAGCTGCACCCCTGTCCCCACTAACCATCCTCTCTCCGTACTGTGAATACATCCCATTCTAGGCTCCAGCAAACACTATTTAATTCTCAACTTGAGATTATTTTAATGTTCTCATAGTACTTAAAACTTTTATTTGGCTTTTCAAATCTGACTTATTTCATTCAGCATTATGTCCAGGGGAACCAAGAATTCTTGGGGAATGCCCAGAATCTGGTATTTTTGACATCCTGAGTTGATTGCATTTTAGAGTAAGAAAGAAATCTTGACTTGACTCTAGAGTTCAGTTACATGTTGTACATACCCTCGCCCTCTGCCAGGGCCTATCCACTGACTGCATCTGTGAACTGGAAAGCAAATGTGTTCTTAGAACCAAATGGCAAGAAACTTTATGAACAAAATTTTCTCGGATACAGGCCTCTGATTCCAGGATTCTGGAGACAGAAGCAAGAGGATCTCAAATTCAAGCTCAACTTGGGTTATACAGTAAGACTATCTCAAAAATTAAAAACAAAAAATATCAAACAAACATAAAAGTCCTTCTAGTAAGATAACAACTTTGTATTTCCAGTTGGTAGACCCCTTCAGAATATGAGGACGTAAGGATGGGTTCTAGCAGAGAGTCCCATGGCCCCAAATCTTACTCCTTGTGCCCTCAAAGACAAGACCTAAATAACAAGACCAGGCTCCAGTCTTAAATCATACTAGAGAGGGAGATCAAGCCAAAAGGGCATGGTTGCCGCAATAGAACAAGATTTCCAAAGCCACTGTTCCGAAACAAGCCAATCCTCTAAATCTAGGACTCAAACAATGACTTGGGTTTTAATTCACATCAGATTCATAGACACAGAAGCCAGTTTAAAAAGACTCTGGGATACTATTATATCTGGAACATTCTGAAGGTGGATATGTGAAAAGAATAAAGACCTTAAAAGTCGAAAAAGCTTGCAAACTCAATACAAAAAGATGAAACAAAAACTCTCACTGACAGAGCAAAAGGAACAATGGTGAGCTGAACATTCAAAATTCATCTTAGCCAATTAAAATGTCTGTTACATAAGAATGGGACAGGATCTATGGCCCACTTTTTGACCCTTCCCCTATCTGCTCTAATCAAACAGCCCATAGCAGTTCACAGCTTCCTTTTCCTGTCAGCCTCAGCTGAACTGTTGGTTGCTCTAGGAAATCATTAGCTCCCACTTTTTCAGGTCAATCAAATCTGATATCCGGTTGTAGCGGATGTGCTGTTGATAGTCACAACAATACGTCACCCTAATCACTTCCTTCCTCTCCTCTTTTTCCTCCTCAGAACTCCTCTTCTCCAGAACTCCTGCTGTCTCAACCAAATTCGATCCTTAGGTGAAGCCTTCAACAGCACCTGCCACCATGGCATCCTGAACTTGCTTCTCCAGAACAAGAAGCTTCTGTAACATCAACCCTTAATTAGTAACTGCTTCCATCACTTTACAGTCAGCTCAGACTCATTGTCTACGAATTCCTACACTCCGGATACTTAATTTAGCAGGTCTTCCAGGCACAACCTCTTTTTCTTTCCGAGTTGTACCTACCACCTTCGTTATGGGATGTAAGTCCCAAAGGCCTGCAAATTAAGTCTCCACATCTCTAATCTTATTTAAACAAAATTCAAATTTTCACTCAAATTTTACTCGTGTGTCTCTTCTAACATCTTACATGGATTTTTAGTGATCGCTGCTATCTATGAAGTATATAAATTCCTAAGTTTGACATGCAAGGCCTTCCACGGTCTGCTGCCAAGAAAGCCTTCTCTGTACTAATGACCTATGCTTCTAAATACTGTGGATGATTAAAATAAATATGCTAGATCCACATTTTCACTGTCGTGTGTTCTGTTGAAAATGCCCCCTTTCTCTTTTAACAACTGAGCTCTTACAAATTATTTATCCTCCACATCAAAGCCACCTTCTCCAAGTACATGTCCCTGATTTTGCCAGAAAGACGTAATTATTCTCTCTTTTTACCTGGAACAAAAATGACTCACTCCTGAGCACTTTGCATATTGTCTTTTCTTCTTGTCCCCTGAAAAGGGGGCATCTTAGTTCATCTGTGACTTCTCCCATTCCCCACCCTCAGGATAAGTATCACAGTATGTAGGTGCCAGGAGAGAGACTCAACGGTTAGGTTAACTGGAAATCCATAAATTAACTGGTCTTAAAAACCAACATGTTCATAGAGCATTTGCCTGCTTAAACTGAATCCTGGGTTCATGTCTAAAACCACTAGTCAAATAATCAAGATAAAAGAATATATAAGTAAGAAACAAACTATTTTAAAGGAGAGACGGGGATAATGGGCAGGTTTCCCACTTCTCACAACATTCTCCACTACTGGGTGGCTCTTAGCAGCTGTTGGCCGTAAGCTCCCAGATACACAGAAGCTATGGCTACTCAGCACAAATTCGGTCTCGGGGGAAATGCAGTGCACGGCCTGGAGCCAGACAGCTGATGAGGAGAACTCTGTGGATGATAAACGAGATGCAGACCACAGGCCAGCACCATCAGTATGCAGTACCCAAAAGACAAGACAAGCTCCGCTCAAGTCAGACTAAGATACCAAACCGGAAAGTCCAGGGCTGGCATCATAGTTTTCTCACTTCCTGTATAAACCTTTGAGTTAGGCATCAGTTGGCTCACTGGCCCATGAGTTCTATGCCGATCACCATTTTTGTCAATGGTCTAGCGAGGTAACACTTGTTTAAGATGTTTTACGAGTTGTCACTGTCTACAAGACTGGGAGAAGTGCGACCTGAGCAACACATTCGGCCATAGCTTTCTAAGATTTGCTGAAAACTTCTCCTTTCACTCGGCGTCCTAGTTTCCTTCCTGCTGCTCAGGTGAAACACTACGACCAAATTCAGCTAGAGGAGAAGCAGCTTTCAGCTCACACTTCCAGCTCTCAGTCCATCGCGGAAGGAAGTCAGAACAGGAACTCAAGAAAGGAACCTGGAGGCAGGAACCGTGAAGGAATGCTGCTTGCTGGCTTGTTCGCATACCCGTGAACTTGATTTCTTATAAGGAATGCTGCTTGCTAGCTTGTTCAAATGCCCATGAACTTGATTTCTTATGAAGTTCAGGGCCACCTGGCTAGGAATGGTGCCAGCAAGATGCACACTCCCGCCTCAAGTAAAAATCAAAACAAACACGCCCACAGGTCAATCTGACCCAAGCAAATGATCACTTGAGGCTTTCCTCTCAGGTGACTATAGCCTGTGCTAAGTTTACAACTAAAGCTAACTAGAAAAGTCATTGAAAGAAAAAGCAAAAAACATTAGGTACTATGGAACAATCTTTGTACACCGTAAATATGTGTTGCTCTCGTTGTTAATAAGAAGCTGATTGGCTGATAGCTAGGCAGGATTTGGGGGGGCAGAGAGAATGCAGGAAATCAGAAGAGCAGAGTCGGAGGAGCTGCAGGACAGACTCAGAGAAAACAGGACATGTAGAAAACGAGGTAACAAGTCATGAGCCATGTGGCAGAACTTAGATAAGAAATATGGGTTAATTTAAATTATAAGAGCTAGCTAAAAATAAGTCTAAGCAATTGGCTGAGCATTTATAACTAATATTAAGTCTCCGTATGCTTGTTTGAGAGCCAGCTGGCAGGACAGGGCTGAATGTCGGGACACAGAGAAAGTCTGCCTACAATTAGGTCTAAATTATATGCCAACACCCCTCCCCAAGAACTAAAAATCAGTTTTCGACTCTACTGGAAATCATTTGAATTCAAATGTTGGAAGTAAATTATTTCAACTGCTTAAGTATGGAGATATATATATATATATATATATATATATATATATATATATATATCCACACTCATGGGGCTAAATTACTGAAGCTTTTTGTTTGAAAGTTAAAAGTACCTTTCCCAACTACACAGTACATCATTAAGGCGAGAGAGGCAGCCCTGCATTTCAGAACCTGGAGCACCAGACCATGGCCACGTTTGTGCATGCAAGAGGCCGCGAGCCTCAATCTTTTCTCCTTTTCTTTCATCCAAAGCTAGCTGACCCTTTAAATACTGTAACACATACTCTTCTGTTAAACGAACTCTGTGTTTCCCTAGAAACCTGATTGGCAGGACATCATGTGCATATATATTTAATGACTGAGCTTCTTATTCTGGGGAACTTATTTATCCTCTTCCTGTGTGTGTCTGGACTTGTGCCTTGGACCGTGCACATGCTGGACAAGTGCTCTGCCACTGAGTTATGCCACCGGGAAAAGGGAGCCTTCCTTTAATGGACTTATTCTTCTCATTTTATCTTTTACTCTCCAAGAGAGCTCTTCGGTTTCATTTAATTCATCCAAGCCTGCAAGTCCAGAGAGTATATTTCTTTTTAAAAGATTTCTAGCCACTTTTCTTAAAATTAGCTAAGATCTCTGAAATGTCTCGTGTTCTGGCAGTTCATGTCTAGCCTGCCTCTCTGGCGTGGCTCTCAATACCTGTGTGCTGATTCTCGCTCTCCTCAACCTCTTCACCTCCTTCGCTGCCTTAGAAAATTGCAGTAGCCCCCATTTCAGAATCCTCATCTCCCTTCTGATGCTTCTTCTGAAGTCTGAGCGGAGCCGCTGCACAGATCAGCGGCAGCTCTATGGAGCTATCCTGCCACCACTTAAAAGGGAACCTTTCCCCTTAAAAAACAAGCTCTTTCTGCCTGACTCTTCTCTAAAACAAAACAAAAACAAACAAAAAAGCCCACTCTGTCAACTCAGGGCATATATTCCCTTAAGGCATGAGAGACCTGCTGAGGGCTGTTTATTTAGGAGGAAGCCACACCAGCCCACCAGGAGGCTCTTTCCCAGGAGATCCCTCAGCTGTTATCCTCCATCAGCATTCCCAGGGTCAGCATGAGCAATTCTGTCCACTTCCGACTACTCAAACACCTGTTCCTGACTGCTGGCCAAAGCTCCTTGCCTGGGGATTTTACACAGTCCCTTGTTCATCTTCGAGCTCTCCAATCGGCTGCTGTCCATGTGTCTGCCTTGCCACCTGCCTGCTGCAGCCGGGGAGCAGCCCAGCTGATATACAGACACCTGTCAGCGACAAGGCATTGTGGGCTGCAGTTCTCCGCTCCGACAGTTGCACTTCAGGCTCAAGGGTATCGTTTAGAAACAACACTCAACTCCATCAATATATCCACTCGGAATATATTTAGGACACAGAAAAACACCATCAAGGGATGAAAATCACTTGGGATGATGATCACTGCCTAGTTCTCCCAACCTTCTCTTGACTAGAACCACTTCAGAGAAAGACCTAGGGGCTGCACCCCAACGTTTGCAGTTCCTGGTTTGGTAAAGTTAGATTCATTACTGCAAACAGTATTATATTAATTACAACACTGTTTGGCCAATGGTTCACGCATATTCCTAGATAGCTCTTACATCTTAAATTAACCATTTCTATTCATCTTTGTGTCGCCATGGGGCTGTGGCTTACTGGTAAGGTTCTGGCGTCTCTCTCCTTCAGCAGCTACATGGCATCTCTCTAACTCCACCTACTCTCTCTCTCTCTCTCTCTCTCTCTCTCTCTATATATATATATATATATATATATATATATATGTTCAGATTTCCTGGTGGTTTTATTTGTGCTGCCATAGGCCAAAATAGCTTCTTTATTAACCAACGGTAATAAAACATATTCACAGCATACAGAGGGGAATCCCAGATCATATTACAATTCTTTAAAACAACAGAGCAAAAGCTATCTCTTGCACATGGTAGCCTCATGAAAATTGAGACAATGTTGCCAGATCCTTGGCACAGCATATGGAGCATAGTAAGACATAAATGTCACCTACAAATAAGTCCATTCAATGTAATCTCCCTGCTTAGACATTCACAGGTACTTTTTAAAGAAATTCAATAAATTCCTGAATATCCAATCCTTCTTCATGCTCCAAAGCGACTCTAGCCTGTGACGATGCAGCTTTTGTATCATAAACTGATACAAAATTGATATGCAATTTATGAACCCTGAGGAGTCTTAACTTCTCTTTGCAGTCTCTGACTGTTCCTGGAGCTAAGATAAGTAGCTAAGGAGGACACAGCCAGTGAACAAAGCAGCCTCTAGTCCCCATCAGTCACTGACCTTCCCATACCGTCATTAACTCACAGACCTTTAATTGGAAAACTATTTTCCACAAAGACCTCAAGTTGTTGGTCCTATATTCTTAATCCTTTCTGCAGTGCTTTAAAAGAATCTGGCAGCGCTTTTTTTTTTCTGACACTTTGAAGAGTTACTGCACAGCACTGGGGATTTTCCTTTGCTTTTTGATGGCAACTCATTGAACAGATTCTGCACAGCGGCTCTGTGTAATGTTGGCCCAGAAAGAAAAGAAACCCAGCTTCCAAATGTCAGGGTATCACAGAGAAAGCATTCGCATGTTGACTGCAACTTGCACAATAAGACTCGGAGAAACTTTCATGTACAATGACCCATCTAGTTCCTTGACACTGGGTCAAATGACAACAGTTGCTCTGTTAGCTTTATTGTCCTCCAAAGATCGCGTGACTGTTCCGCACTTCAGAGCTGTAGTGTAAGTGTGGCGAAAAGTGATGTGTTCTGAGAGCGGTGTTTACATTCCCTGTCTTCATAACAATATCTGAACTAATCTGAAAGATAGTAACAAAAATCACACTTCCAAGAGGCAAATTTAGCCGCTTCTTCCAAAATGAGTATTTTGACAACACTTGCAATGCGAATCACTGAACTAACAGTCCAATAATTATAAAAAATGACAGAGGGTCTCACAGCAGCCTCCCAAGATTAATATGAGGACCTGAAAGATGACAAATCAGGCCTCCTATTTATTGACAAATAATTCACTCCAAAAATCGTTTACTAAAAAGGACTTGTTTCAAGTTTCATAAACTAATCAAATATTTTTTACCAACATAAAGTACAATATTCATGCCAAAGACACAAATAGTTAGCACTCCAATGCATTAGTGGGCTAAGAATAAATAGTTATCTCTTTTAGACGGCCTTGTACATTCTGTAGAAACAGTCTCCCCTTCAAATAAAAAAAGAAACTCCAAAAGAAAATTGAATCACAACACTAAAATTCTTGTGTCATCTATGATCCCCTGAGTCTCCTTCTAACTGCTCACTATTTTATTTTGCTAACTACCAATATTTCCTAAATTTCATTGTCTCTGACAACAAGAACCAATTTCCTACTTCTCTGTCTCTCAACTTTCCTCACTATCAAGCCTTCCAAGAAGTGCTTCAAGACAACACCAACCTGGGTTCTTCCCCACCCTTAACCATCAATGTCTCTTCCAGTACAGAAATGAATGGTTACACTGTGAATTATGTCAAGTCTTGTGATCTGCTTACCTGCCTCTGTGTCAAATAATATACTTACACTTGTGTCAAACTCAAATGCAGAAGGTCAACCATATTCATGTGTAGTTTGAAAATAAGACGTCAGAATGACAAAGTGTGACTGTACACCCTGACAGATGAGAAGTGATTGGACTAGGTGACTTCCTATGAATAAGCCTCAACGCACAGTAGGATCCAGGTTCAGTTTAAACATGGGATTAGCGAAGCTGTGTCAACTGCAAAGAAGATGGAAGTAAGATGCCACTCTTCTCAGTTAGGGTTTCTATTGCTGTGACGAACGAAACACCACGACCAAAGCAAGCTGGGAAGAAAAAGGTTTGTTAGGCTTACACTTCCTAATCACAACTCTTCATCAAAGGAAGGAACTCAAGCAAAGCAGATTTCTGGAGATGGGAGCTGATGCAGAAGTAACAGAGGAGTGTTGCTTTACTGGCTTGCTCTCCCTGGCTTGCTCAGACTGTTTTCGTATAGAACCCAGGATCCCCAGGCCAAGGGTAGCACTATGTACAATGTGCTGAGCTCTCCCACATCAATCACTAATTAAGAAAATAACATACAGTCTTACTTACAGCCCCATCTTATGGAGGCGTTTTCTTGAGATTTCCTCCACTCAGATGATTCTAGCTTAGGTCACCTAGCACAATGTCAGTCAAAAGAACACAGGAGTGAAGTGATGGCAAAGGCAATCTGAAGAGGGTAGTTCAAATTCCTCAATTGCCACCCTGTGACTCATCTCTCTTTCACTGCACAGCTAGCCCACATGCTTGCGAGTGGACACACTATGCCAACTTACCGTCCCTTAACTCTAATGGGTTTGTTGAGATATCTGCCAGCAGGCACTGGTGAGACTTTGGGCTTCTTGACCTGAAACGAATGTTCCATTAATGGGAGGGTGACAACCTGAGGCAGAAATGCAGGCTTGAAGAATATTAAAACCGCCTTTGCAGGGAACACCCAACACGTGCAAGCAGTGGCCACAATGTCTCCATATGTCTGTATCGTCAACAAAGCGCTAACGCAAACTTTTACTATCTGTCCTCACTTGACCAGTCTTGTGGTATAGGGCAGCAGTGGCTGCTTGCTCATCACATATTCACACACGAGGGTGTCACCAAGCCTGCTGCACTATGGAGAAAACTATGAGGCTGCGTAGTAAAACGCAGCACAGGTGACACCATCGAATGGAAGGTCACTGTGACTCTGGGTACCTCGGTGCTAATTCTCTGTGACTGATGTCACTTAGTTTATAATCCTTTAGCGTGTCCATGGGACTGGCGGATGATCCTTCCTCACACATTAGCCACAGCAGTCTTGATAAAACGTGATGTTAACTCTGGAACGTTTAACATTAGCTTCTCCGTTCCAGCTCTTTTCTTGTTTTTAATACCCAAATCACCACTTTCAAGCCAGCTGTTCCCTGAGGTCCTTCCTTGTCTCGGGCTGCTTCTAAGGTGTGTATATTCACCCACAAGCTCAAAGTCAACTAGTACCTCCAAACTCTCAATTTTCAATGTGCATTTGTCTACTTCTGACGCTTACCAAAATATAGACCCGCAAGAAATATTACATCTTCCCTATCCTTCACACTGTAGTGTCGGGTCCCAATTCTGTCAGTTTACTCAAACTTTCCTCTTTATTCTGCCTATAGACAGAAAGAAGCAATAAACAGCGAGCACCATGTGAAGATCCTCAGGCATTTCTGCCTGGAGATACAATAAATGGGAAGGAGTAGGTAAAGGAACTCCTATGATGAATGGGAATAGTTGGCACCATCACAAGACTACAGGAGGCTAAAAAGGCCAGCTGGAAGGAGAAACCATCTAGGTCATATACAGACACTCTTGAAAGCTTGTTCCATCACAGGTTTTTAGATGGAAAAGTGGCATAACTGGGTATGTATTCTCAAACCACAGCAGACTGTGCTGGTGGCCACGAGGCCAGTGAAAACCCAAGAGAATCCTGAAAAGGCAGACATGGAACAAAGTCCAACCTGAGGCACAGATTGCAGAGGGAGGAACAGAGGCCATGGGAGGCACAGCAACGGTACTGTCCTCACCCTGGGAGACATAGCTCTCAAATCTACCTCCACTGTTATCAGGCCATGACACAATTATCTCTACACTGGGCCACGACAGGAGGAGGCTATTTTCATTCTATTTTGCAATTCACCAAATAATTCTCAACTTGGGACCATCTGAAAGGATAAAGCACCATGTCATTCCCCTGCTTATGTCTTTTGATCTACCATCTCCTGAACAGAGAACTATGTCCCCAGAGTTCCACATGAAAAAGCCTTGACGGATCCAGTCATTCAAAACCTGTTCTTCCTCATGGTCAAATTTCCTTCCAACTCCAAAGAGATAAAATATGAGGTAGAGTTTCTTTAAACACTGCCTCTCCTCCATGCATTCATTCTCTCTGGATTGGCAGAACTGGCTACTGACCCTAACTTGGCACTTTGCAGGTGGAGCCTGACATTCATAATTTTCATTCCTTCCTTTTTAGGCTATCTTTTGGATGAATCCCTACTTTTATCTTCTTTCACCAATTTCTCTTTAGTTAAACCAACTTTGTGTGTTTAATTCTTTTGAATAGTTAGTATACTGTACTTGATATTTCATTTGCTATCCATACTGTTTCATTTCTATGGTTTCTAGTTTGTTTTTCCCCATGCTCACTGGTTCTAGGTTCGTCACCACCTACTCTATGCCCACTGTCTTTGTTTGTGTAGTTCTCAGCGTTTCTCAGCGTCTCTCATTGTTCCGCCCCTGATGATACCTGACATGCTATTATACAGTTTTCCTGGACTGCACTCCTCAATGCTGACAAGCACGGGCAACAGGTGTGATAACGAGAGATGAAGACGGAGGGGAAGCTTCCTACAATGGCTGTGGGGGAGAGGAATCCAGGAAGACACACAGTTTCAGCTTAAGCAGAAAGAATAAGGTGACCCCTTACCAAGGAAAGAGGAAGAGAAGAAAAGTGCACAGGGGCAGCGGGAACCATGGAGTGGAGAATATTTATCCTCACAAGGTCTTCACAGATACATTTAGAAACCTTAATGAGGACAAGGAAAATGATGCCCTCTCTAAAGCCATTCCTTCTCACAGCTGTACTACATTGTGAATAAACACAGAGAATGCTAGCATCATCTCATCTCTCTCCTCTACTCAACTAATACAGCTTAGAGTTGCAGCTATGGCATACACTAGATACTGAGAAGGTACAAAGCACATCCTGCAGCAATGCAGAACATCATACAATGGGCTTCAAGGCCTTTTTCTCCCCCAAAGTGATGTACAAACCTCATCTTAGTCACATGCTCCCCGGGATAAAGTACATGCTGCCTTTTGTAGAACAATTAATAAAAACCCAGAGATGGATATTGGGGTTCAACCTGAAAACCAGAAAAGCAAAGCAGCCAGCCACTGGCTCTTACCTCAATCTCAGACCAAAATGGAGATCCTGCCTCCACGAATTCTCAGAATGAGACTGAGCCTGAAACCTGACTCCTCCAATTTTATATTCTTCTATAGTGCTGGGATTAAAGGCATCCACCACTACCACCCAATTTCTATGACAAACTAATGTGGCTACTGGGATTATAGGTGTGTGTCACAACCGTCTTGTCTATATAGCTGATCAGTGCAACTGTTTTACTCTCTGATGTTCAGGAAAGCTTATATTGACATACAAATGAAATATCACTTCATTTCCCCTTTTGTCTAAAATAAAAATGTCTATAGCTAAAATAAGAAAAACTAAAAATAATAAGCGAAATGGCTACAAAAAATATATACAGTCAATAAATACATCAACAATGTCTAGTCCATTTGCATTTGACAAATTCAGAGAAAATACTTCAATCTAGCCTACTAGGTATCAAAGTCTTGTACCTAATTTACTTTCCATCAAAACTTGCTTTCTGTCTCAGGTAAGCAAGAAAACTATAACTATCTAATATTCAACTCCCTCAGAGACCCAAGAAAGAAATAATATTAACTGAATAAGCAGGAAGTGCAAGCAAGAGACTGCTAAGAAATGTGAGAAATGACAGAAACAGCTGGCTGCCTAGACAGTCACCAACGTTCCTCTGCAACAATGGGGCATCTATCTTCAGCCTACTGGCCTAGCATACTCAACTGACTATTCTGTAAAGCAGAATACTCTGAAGGGCTGTCCTTCCATGCCTTGACAATGTTTGACAGTCACTTTCTTTTATGTCCTGCTTGTCCAATTAAGACAGCATACTGCCAGCAGTTGAAGCAAGTGCATTTTCTTGTTCAGTGGTTTACTTTTGCTACAAATAAAGTAACCTCCATGTGGATTCGACGCCCATTATTGTTTCTGAACATATCCTGGTGCTGCCAAGAGCAGCCATGTCTCATTGTCATTAAAACACAAAGAGCCGGGCTGGAGAGTTGGTTCAGCGGTTAAGATTACTGGCTGCTCTTCCAGAGGTCCGGAGTTCAATTCCCAGCAATCATATGATGGCTCACAGCCATCTGCAATGAGATCTGGTGCCCCCTTCTGGCCTGCCTGTCTACCTGCAGGCAGAATACTGTATACATAATAAATAATAAAAAAAAAAACAAAGAGCCTATGTTATTAAAACATCTTAAATGCCATATTCTGTAGATCTCTGAAGTGTTTGAAGATGACCTGTCTATTTAAAATATATCTTTGGTTGACCTTGAAAACATACTTAATGTGACTACAAGTTCAATTATATTAGGTGACTAATTACTAATTTGCATTTCCTTATTATTCTAGACAGTTGGTAATAACTTTCTAAGACTAGAAATTTGCATTACAAATTGTTAAATGAGCTGTATGATGGCAATACCTTGAACAAGGTTAGAAACATATTTACAGTATGTTTTAACAAAATCTCAATTTTGTATCAAAATACAAAATTTTTATACAATATACAAAAGTCCAATCCAATATAAAAATTTAAAACTAGTAGTTGTTTTTTAAAAGTAGATTCAATAATCTACCTTTTTATCTTATGATATCTATATCCTCCCTTTTATCTTCTTAGAGTACATTCAGTAACCTACCCTTTTATCCTATCATATCTCTAGTTGGTAGAGCATAAGACTTTTAATCTCAGGGTCATGGGTTTGAGACTTAGGTTCAGCACTGTTTGTAGACAGAAGCTTCTGTCCTGCCTGGTCCCATAGCCATTCAGGCCCAAAGAAACACACAGAGGCTTATGTTAATTATAAACTGTTTGGCCTATTACTCAGGCTTATTATTAACTAGCTCTTACAACTTAAATTAACCCACAGTCTAGTCAATGTTTAGCCATATGGCTTAGTACCTTTTCTCAGTGCAGCCTTCTCATCTTGTTTCCTCTGCATTTGGCTAGTGACTGTGTCTCTGTCTTTTATCTTCCCAGAATTCTCCTAGTCTGGATGCCCCGCCTATACTTCCTGCCTGGCTACTGGCTAATCAGTATTTTATTAAACATATACAACTGACAAATCTTTACAGTAAACAAGAGCATTATCCTACAGCAGCCTTTATTTACAAAGTAAAAATTTCATCATTATGGAGACACAGAATTCTTCACACTGAAGTGTGTGTGTGTGTCTGTGTGTCCCTGTCTGTGTGTGTGTCTGTGTGCATCCCACCATACACTAATCTCTAGATAATCTATTTTTTAATAGGAAGCACGAGGCATGACATATACAAACATTACAGAAATTAAGAAGGTTTTCATCACAAAGTTTCAGTTAAATACTGTTGATCCAAAACTCTGCCCTGAGCTGCCACAACTTTACTATGCAACAATCCTATGGGAGAAGGTAAGTTGGCAAACCACCTCTCCACCTACACAGAAAGCATACTCAATATAAGCTATTATTCAAAAAGAAGAGCACAATGAATGTTGGGGTTCACTCTTGCTCAATTAAACTGTGTTTTCAGAGGTAAGAAATAAATTGGATTTCTTTTCCCATACATGTAATATTCAAAGTTCATACGAGGTTCTATAGAATATCCTATGAGAGAAAGAGAAAGAGAGGGGGAGAGAGGGAGAGAAAGAGAGACAAGAGAAAGAGAAGAAGAAAAGAAAGAAAGAGAAAAAAACAGAAAAGGAAGTTCCCCAGGCACTTTATTTTAAAGGAAGTTTAAGAAATAGATGCTAAGTTACCAAATTCAAGCATTGCAACAATCAGATGAGGGATAACTTCCTCCACTAATAGCATTCTAAGTCACCACAAATGCCTAATGTAATATCATAGGATTATCATATATTCCTCAAGTGAGTTCTTAAAGGTGTTATGTGTGTACTCTATAAAGTAAGCATAGGCTCAAAATTATTAGGATACTGTTATTAATGGAGAAATGGAAGCACTGGCTTTAAGGGAGACACTGAAATTTACTGTGGGAGCCAGAGACATTGTCAGAAGATTCAGTAAATGTCCAGGACCTCACAACAGTATTTTCCAAATGCGACAATAATCATGAGATCATCCCCCAAGAGAATTTGATAAATACAGTAATCCGTGGACCTTGAACCACTCATCCATCTCCTCTGTGTTTTCAATGGCTCCTGGGCAATCTTGATGTAAAGCCAAGTTCGGGAGTTTTCCTCTGGTTCGTTTTCAAAAAAGAGGAAATTCTATCTACTGCCCAAGGGATATTTGGCAGTGTCTAGACACTTTTGCTAATCACACTGCAGGAGAGGTACCACTGGCATCTACTGAATAAAACCAGGATGTCCTTAAAATGCTAGCAGTCACAAGACAGCACCACAACCGAGAATTATCAGGCTCAGCACCAGAGCTGAGCATCTAACCCAGGCACTCAAGAAAAACACTGCAAGGAAATCCCATTGCTTCTAGTGTTTGCAGCACAGGTTAAAAAGCAGTTCTCTCAAATTTCTGCCTGATGATCTTCATTCTTTGTTATCAAGATCCCCATCTGAATTCAGGTGTTTTTATTTGGAGCTCAGTATCTGTCGGTTGCCTCTGACCACGCAGTTAATGTTTAAACACTTTGGAATTTGTGGACTTCCAAGTTGAAGAATTGGTTTAATGTATTCAAAGAGAAGTTTTTATTACTGGCTCCAAATTTGCCTAAAACATGAGATGCTTATTCTACTCTGTGTAACAGGAGAACGAGAACTGGCTGCTTCTGGCTGCATTATTAAGCAGAGAGCCGAATGCTTATCTCACAGCAAGCAAGGAAGGACTTAAGAATGCTGCCAATTCTTCCTTACAAAATTGGAAATTGCTCCTGGTCACACCCAGGGAAAGTGTAAAGCCTGACTTTGAGTCCAATTGGTACCCACCAAGTCCACATTCTTAAATACCTTGCTAATTTGCCTGCTGAGGAGCCCAGCTCCTGCATGCTAGCCTGTTAGGCCATATATGGCTTTGCATGGTCTCGACTGTAATAATCCAGTCCAATTAGCCTTTGGATTTTAAGAAAACGCAGCCTTTGCTTTCTTAACCCAATAGGTCCCTGAAAATGTCAGTGGTAGCAGTGGAGCAGGCACACCAGGGATGGTGTTCACTTCTGATCAAACCTGACTGCTGGTACTGGGACATAATAGATGGAGAGGCTAAAGCAGAACCAACCAGCAGAGAGACCTAGATTTATTAATGTCTGCCTGCACAGCGGTGTCAAACAGTGCTGGATCCAAGGCAGCACCTTCCTAGCAGAATGCTCGTGGCCAAATTAATGAGGCTGTGAATAATTATGAAACAGGAAAGCCACACAGAACTCTTAGGGCTATAGCAATATGACAAAACACTGCGTGCAGTGCACTTACGCCGCCTGGCACAGTGCATGCCAACTAGATGGCAGCCATTGTTTTAATTTTTTTTTTTTTTTTTTGCTACTCTTATGGGAAGGATCCGCAAAACCCTGAAATGTCAAGTACAAAATGTGAATGCACTTTATTTAATTAATGAGCTTTCTGAACTGTCTGGTCTAACTCAGATTTGCACCTACTGAATTGTACCTTAAATATGGTATAAAAACACAACAGCTGAGGCAAAGACACAAACAGTTTATACTTGGTTACCGAAAAACGTATGTGCTTCTTTTGTGGAAACAAACTTCCCATCAACATATGGAAAGGAACCCTTTTAAAGCATGGCAAATAAAGAATAGCAACATGTTACTTTCAACTTAGCTGTTCAAAATTCAAGTCCATGGTAGACACACAAACAAAAGGGAGTCGTATGATAGACCCCACGCCACAAACATCCTAAACCACATGCTGACCACTGGGAGCTCCTAATCAACTTCAAGAGATGTGTATACACAGGAGAAATGCAAATTATAACTGCAAATAAAAGCAACAGGCAATGAAAATGGCTCCAGAAAATAGAAGGCTGGCAAAAGGGCTGTATTATAATGTGTTCAGAAAAGGGCTGGGTAAGGAGACGGATCTCTGCGGGAGCTCAGATTCGCAGCATGGGCAAGCCAGGGACAGCCGCGGGAGAGAAACTGGGAGAGAAGAGAAATCTATGAACACACTGCAACGCAAGTCAGAAAAACCAGCATTTACTAAACAGGAGGGGACTTCAAGACTGCAGCTCTTTTGGATACGGATTGCTGGGGGGGAATTACAGGAGACTAAGACGCTTTGCTTAGGATTTTGATAGGAGACTCAGGATCACTGGAAAATCCCATAATCGTCTATAATCTTTTTTTTTTTCCTTTAGCATTTTGCGCTTTTCTCAAACAAAATCCCAATCATCCAAACAGGAAAATGGAGCAATAAAGATTCATTCTGGCAGCAATGAGCGAGGAGACCCTGAAAATCCAGAAACCAATTAAGAAGGACCAGTCAAGTTAAGACTGGAAGCGAGACCATCTATCTCATCTGCTGTGCAGCAGGTTTCCGTGAGGTTGAAAGTCCATCCTGCAGAGAAGCTTCCTGAGACAGGAAGTAATAACTCAAAATGGTTTCAAGAAGTCCCTGAAACTAAGCAGATTCACTAGGCCCCTCCCTCCTCTAAAGTAAACAGTAAAGACTGCTTGAGAGTTCTCTCAGAAGAACCAAGCTGCAAAGAAAACTCTGAATTAAACCCAGGAACCTGGAAAAAGCAAGGACCAACCAAATTGCCTAGAAGAAAACAAGGACAAGCTGAGTTGCCTGAAAGAGGCTCAGATAACCGAGTCACCAGGAGAGGACACTCTCCAAACTGCTGAACTGCCTTCATGCTGTGAAGTGAGGTCCAGGTCTCTAGCCTTTACAAGCTGTCACTCACGATGCCATCAACTTTAGTGAGGCATCTCGGCTTCTGTAAGTAACACCCAGTAAAACACACTGTTCTGCCAAGATGGACTTTGGCTCTATCTCTACTTACATTTGTTGTGGGCTACCTGTCTGGAATGAGTAGATGCATGTGTCATGTTTCCCCAGGAATAGCCTGTCACACAACATCAGCACCCTCTGGGTCTCGGTCAGCAGGACAGCAGCCTCTCTGACTATTTGTCTAGCACACAGTTAGTGAAGACGACTGGCCCCTCACCTGACCTGCACACTCTCCTTGTACAAAGTCCATAATTTGTACTCAGACGCTGGTCCATAAATGATCCCCTAAGACCCTTTTCTTCACAATTAGAGAATTCCATCAACCATCTGTATGTCTTCTAAAGATAAGTGATGGTTTGTACGTTTGTATCATGCTCCACCAAGTAGAGATTTGGTGCCAGATAATGGCCCACACTGGTGACAGACGCAGGTATCACGTAGACGGGTATGAAGTTTAACGTCGGTAAGATTGTAGGCCTATTATTTCTATTTGGTGTGGCAGCCAGGCTCTAAAGCCATAGTCAGAATCTAAGGATGGTCAAGTAGTCTACCAGACAGGCCTTCTTAACCTAGCAAAAGGTCAGGATGTTGTTGTTCCTTTCTTTGTAATTTGATAGAGATGCTAATTCAAGCCTAGCAGACACAGCAGGCAGGTAGTTGTGGACTTGACTGAAAGCCATTCACCTGGTTACCTAGGAAACACAATGCTAATGTATTTCCCCTAAGTTAAGTTTTGGTATAAAGACTGTTTTAAGAATAAAAGGAGGAATTCTTCAGGATGTGAACTCAGGACTTCATGAGAGACCACTGAGAATCTCCTTCCGGATAAAGCCATGTGAGTTGTGTCTTTATTCCCGTGCCTCCATGCTGGTCCAGAGAGAGACAGTTTATGTTGGGGTCTGGTTCAGAGAAATAATTTATGGTCCAGGCTAGCCACCAGACCCCGACAAAAGGAAATGCAGTTAAGACCAAACCTGTCAATCCATGGTGAGCACACAGACTAGAGGGCTGACGGTAGAAAATATCTGGCAGAGTAGACTAGGATCAAGGAGGAAACTTAATACAGTAGGAAACAGCAATGAAGTCCCTCAGGAATGATATCTGAGGGGACGAGTTCAGGAGGATTCCGCATAAAATTAGCAAGAGGGAGGAAACTGAGGCTGAGGGAAAAAAACAACTTGATTGAAGCTAGTAGATACTACCTCCATGAAGCCAGCTTCAAAGGAAAGAAGGGTGTTGTCCATCCACAGACGGTGCCATGACATTACCAATACAAACATCAAAGTAAGCATGGTAATGGAGAAACAGTAGTTAACAGGAAGAGACTGCAGGTGATGTGACAATTTCCCACGGTAGGAATCAAAGGGCTTGCTGTGGGAAGAGAGAAAGGAGCTTGTGAAGAGGTGAAGCACTGGGCAGGACAGGCTAAAAAAGAAAAGGCTGCTAACACCACAGAGACAGGGCTGGCGTAGTCAAGTGAGAGACACAGGCCACTCTTCCGTCTCTCCTGGAGAAGGAAGGCCAGCTGGCACAGGGCAGGTGCCAAGAGTCGGCGTTATCACGTAGGACTCAAGGCCACAGCATTCTCGGGCACAGCAATGATGCTTTGCTGGCTCCGGGTCTGGTAAAGACGGAGTGAGTGGGGCCCAGGCAAGAGATGCTGGAGCTGGAAGAGTGTGCTAGAAGCAGCAGGACGGCTGTCTGGAAGTGGTGGTCTGGGTGCAGATGTTCCCTCAGACACAACAGAAGCAGAAGGACGGCTGTCTGGAAGTGGTGGTCTGGGTGCAGATGTTCCCTCAGACACAACAGGTGTCAGTGGAGGAAGTTGCTCCTCCTCCGGTTCATTAATAAAATGCCCACGCATCAAGTAAGAATTGGTCACTAGGCACTCCAGCAGCATTTGAGGCAAGGCCACAGTGCCATAGCTGTTTCTCAAACTGTAGAGTTGCCCAGGAATGTGGGTGGGCGGAGCAGTAGGGAGCCAGGAACTATTCCACAACACTAACTGCCTGCACATATAGCTAGGAGTTTCCTGTTGCCAGGTGATGTCTCCCTCTTGCCCTCCAGTTTTTTCCTCCTTCCTAAATGACTGGGAAATTAGATGGAATGGAAACAAGGTGGCTTTCTGGTGCTGTTCCGGAAGGGCATGCAGGTGAAAAGGAACTAGACTGCATAACAGACACTTGCTTAGACTAAGAGTGATAATGGCTACCTTGGCAATTAAGACTCTGAGCCAGGCAATAAACTACATGGTTTTCATATATTTTCTTTAATCTTTGCAATAACAAATTATTATAACCTTCCCCTTTTTGAAGCAAGGAAAAGAAGGCTCCACGAGGCAAACAAGCTAGTTCAGAAATCAGGGCCCTGAAACTGCTTATCTTGGAATGTATATATTCTCAATCCAGGCTGAAACTGAGCCTGCCGTGGAGGGACATGGCAGTGGAGCCTTGAATGGCTGACTAGATAAGGAAGGCAGGGGAGGCTGGAAAGTGGCCCAGAGAGTCAGTCAGTACCATGGCCTATGGGAGGATTCATCGAAGAAACCTGTGATAAACCAGGATCCTACCAGATCCTTAACCACTGCTGCTTTGGATTCCCAGCCTCCAAAACCGGGAGCAAGAAATTTCTGTTTATTACTCCATCTAAAATACTATTTTACCGCAGCCGAAACAGCAAGCAGAGACCATTGTCGGGTCTCAGTACTCCTGTTCTGCCCCCATATACACGTACGCTGTACACAGCCACCACTCTGCGCACCACACTGCCATGCAGGAAGCGCCTCCGGCCTGAAGCTCAGACTCCACAGACACACAGTATTTATTAGGTGAAAGGTAACTAAAAACAGTAAATGTGGGGTCGCTGTAGCGTCTGCGTATCGCAACCACCACCCTCCTCAGCCTCACATCTGCTGGCTGGAACAGAGTCAGGCACCAAGAGAGTGGCTAACTTTGGAATGTGCCATGTGGCGCGGCAAAGTCCATTCACAAAAAGATCCTAGCGACTCTTCCTGGCGAGTGGAAACACGGAAGAATCTGCTCAAGGCTGACAAAGAATGTAAACAAGGCCACTGTGAGCAGATGTCCTCATTCAGCAGGTGTCATGAGAGGACAGCCGAGCCCTGGATAACTACCACGGTGGAAGCTCCTCCCCCAGGATGCATTGGTGAAACACCCAGCATCAAGTAAAGACTGATCACAGGATCCTGGGAAAGCAACATTTAAAGACAAGCTCACCCTATCCAGAAGGTACTTTTCAAACTGTAGGAAGTCTGGTTTAGATTCGCTGGTGCTTATTATATTAGTACACGTGTGCGCGCGCGTACACACACACACACACACACACACACACCACCACCACCACCACCACCACCACCCTTGTCAACAGAATAAAAACCTCTGCAGCTAGACACTGCATATTTTATATGAACTTCCTGGATGATTCTAGCACAAGGTTCCAAGGCCTCTGCTCAGAGTAGAGACAATGACAGCTCGATGTGACAGCAGAAAGTCCACAATGCCTAGCCCGACCTCTGAAAAGCTGTTGGTGAAATCGTGATTATCCAAGCTTAAAGGAAGCAGTGAGCTTCCCAGCACTTCTGCTAGCATTCAGTGGGCAAGAGGCAGACAATACGACCCGGAGCAAAGGACGCAGAAATGCAGGAAAAACTCCAGGCAATCATCCTTTCGACTACTCAGTGCATGTGGAGATGTGGTCCCAAGTCTCAGGGCAAGTTCTCATTGGATCAGGAAACAGTGGCTGACAGCGCGCCTCTGCCGTGGCTCGGCTGTGATACAGCCAGGCAGGAAGAGCCTGGGTTCCTCATTCTTAGTCTGCCTCAATCTAGAAATGCCAGGAGGACCATAACGTAGATGGCCATTTAAAAGTTAAGTTTTAGGAGGAAAGGAAGCCTGCAGTCATGTCCTGGTCCATCACGGACTGACAAGCCAGGCAACTTCTCTGAGCTCCCATATTCTCGTCCATAGCACTGGGATACCGAACAAGGCTGAAACAAAGTCATCTGAGAGCTCCCTGGCATGTCACCCTGAAAAGGACACAAGACCATTTCTCTGGCACTTTAGCCCAAAATGCAAAACTCAAATCTAATAGATAAGAGGCACCATGGAACCCCAAACTGAAGTGCTTTCTATAAAACAGCTGTCAGAAATGATGAGAGACATGTCAGACAATGGAGATCAAAGAGGTACAATGATAAATATAATACGTGATCTTGGGTGGGCATTAAACAGTGTAAAAATGGCTATAAATGACCCTGCTGGGACAACTGATGAAATATGAACATGGACTATACACTGTATATTATGTGATTATGGACCAAGTGCCTGAAATTATGTGACAATGTTAATGTTACAGAATACTAAATACAAGGGAAAAAAATGTAAAAGCATAGAATCTTTGCGATTTTTTATAAATCTAAAATTGTTTAAAAGTACAGAGATTATTTTCTTTTAAAATTGTTGAAACTCATACACACAGCAAAGGCTCCCCAGGCAGCAGGAATGTGCATCAAAGTCTGTCTTAACACAGAGGACCACAAATTCCACCAACCATGGTTAAATCAATACTAAATAGTTCATTAGAACCACTAAATGAGACTCACTTAGAATAAACCAGTGGCTTTAGTGATTCCAATGTGCACCCTGGCTTGGGTACCACTTGCCACTCAGCTATGCACAGGGATACCCTGGGAATCTTATTACCATGCATATCTGGGTCAGTGATCTAGGTAGAGCCTGAGAACCTGCATTTTTAAGGTCCAAGCAGCTGTTCCTGAGTCCCACATGCTGATAAAGCAAACCCACCTGGTAGAACACACTTAAACCCATGCCTCAGCAGAGGCCAGACTGTGGGTGACAAACCAGCATTTGCTTTGGTTGTCATTCTTTTGGACTGGCCATACCTAGTCCCAACCACATTTGGTCTATGTCAGATATCACCAGGCAATCTCTTTTAAAGGCAAAACTCGACTAGTCCTATGCAAACCTCACGTAAAGAAGGCTGAGTGTTGGCTTCCTGATCCCTACACAAAGCTACTGGGCATGTATACTTCATTTGTAAGATTCTCCAGTGACCTCAGAGGACAGTGAAAATGTCAGTGAGGTGCTGGTTTGATGGACGGGTTTTAACAATCTGCACAATGTGACATTTCTTGCATGCAAATTTAAGTCTACTTATTCTGGTTTGACCTGTGGCATCTGTTTTGATTACTTCTTGGAACCCACACATTGCCAAGCCCTGATAATAAAATTAAAATCTGACCAGAAAAAGAACTATGAGGATAATGATAAAGTAGTATCAAGAATATAATGGTTAGTGTTGCCATGGTTTTCTAATTGAAAATATAGACCACCACTATGCTTCCTGAACTCCGTAAGTATAAATTAAGTCTCATCTGTCTTCCCTCCCATTACTTGTTCCAGAATGACTTCAGGGAATGAGAACCGACCAACTTCCCTGGACAATCTCTAAACAAAGAGTGAAAGCCAGATCACATAACTTGTCAATCATCCAGGCTCACAAGCGAAATGATTCTTATAAACTCTCTTGATATATTTTTCATTCAGTACATATTTCCTGATTCTATCTTATATTTCAGAAAATCTGCTAGACACTCAGTGATTTTTATGCAGTAAATAAAACTATGATTGGTTGGGCTCCAAGATGAAGCCCCTCTGTATTAATTTTATTATAAAGCTGTTAATACAACGAAACACTTGTTGGTTCTTCTGGAAATAAGTTTTTTTAAAGTTAAGTTTTACATTGCCCATAGTAGAGCGACCTGCTCACCCATGAGTCCCTGCAAGTATGCTAGGACAGCCCATCTGTCCTACTGAGCAGCGCCCAATCATCCTGTCCCTCTGGATGGTAGTGCGACTACTACGGACAGGAACCCAGTATTGACACAGTCCAGCAGATGGGGCAAGACTGTAAATGCACAGACTGCCCTGCAGCAAAGACTGCCCAGATTTTACAGTCCCTTAGAGAACGATGGAAAGGTATCCAAAGTCTCCAACCACTCAGTGTGGGGAGAAACACCGTTGTGAGCTCTGTACTCTGGCCCACCTTACTCACCTGGTCAATCTCCATGAATTTAGGGTAGGCGCCAGGCCATTTTATGGCCACCTTCACGATATCCGCAGGCGGCGGCATTGTCTGACGGAGGAAGTCCGGAGCCGGTGGAAAAGGGGATCCTACTGCGTAGATCGTCACACGTGGCTATATCTAATGAGGAATGACAAAAAGAAAGAAGTAGCTCAGCGCAGATGCAAGGCGAACTTGCTTCATCACTTCCTGTTTTCACTGGTGTCTGAGAAAAGCTCCCCTTGGTGCCTGGGGACTGAAGCCACAGGGGCACAGCCAAAGCACCACAGGTCCCCAAAGAGAGATGGAGGCTGTGAAAGCAGGGGAGGCAAAACCTCCAGCAGCCACTGCCCTGGTCGGCTTGCCACGTTTTCAGGAACAAAGCAGCAGCCCTTTACCACACGAGATGGAACCCTGCTCTCATTGGTGCCCGGGGCCTGAATGAGCAGGGATCTCGCCCAGACTGCATGTAAACCTTGGCGCTCAACAGTCTCCGGAAGAACACATTGCCCAGGAAGTCATGGTCAGGAAGCAGCTTTTATTTAAAGCATTTTCTATGTGTCACAAATAGATCTGTGCTATAGCAACCAGGATGTCATGAGGAAGGAGAAATTCCCCAGGAGTTCACACATGCTCACACTCCTTCCCCAAGGCCAGTCTTCCAGAGGGAGAATACACACGTGGCCTGGGAGGGTTCAGAAGAACCTTGAATTCTGTCACAAAAAGAGCAAGATTTTTCTCTCCTGTGTCTCCATTTCTTTATCTCACTGATTATTCAGCTAGATGAAGCAGTGCCGTGGGTATGAATACACAGTATGGAGGCTCCCCAGATGTCACCCCACCCATCAGCACTTTCCCCTTAACCTCAACAGTTTTCATTGGCTCTTGGTGCTCTCCTTCAGAATGTCCTCATGAATGGAACACAAACACAGAACTATTATCTGCCGTTTTCTCATTTCTTTCTACAAAGGCAGCATCCTGTACTATTTTTTACTTTAGTGCTTTTCCAGGTCTCTCTATGTGTCCACAGAGAGGTAAGACAATACTGAGGCAGACTCATTCTTTTCACAGCTGGTCATCAGGGTGTGTCCTCCCTGACGAGCCCGACCCCTGCAGTGGGTTGATCTTGTGCTTTCTCTCCTACCTCTGGTGTTACAAACAAGCCTACAAGGCATAAAGTCATGCAAATATAACTTCAGACATGTAAAAATTTATCCTTAATAGATTCACAGAAGTCAAACTGCTGGGGCAAGAGAGTATACTATCTAAATTTTAATTGGTATCTCCAGAGCCCCTCTGTAAGGTTCTACCAACTTGCCCTCCCTCCAGCAATGCCCGAGGCTGCCTGCTTGCTCACAGCCTCACCAACAGATGGAGTGTGTGCCAGTGTGGAAACTGACAGCCTGGAAAAACCCACACCTCAACGTACATTTTAGCTTGTATTTTTCTCATTGCCAAGTATAATGATGGAAAGTCTCATGTTCTTTTCCTATCCACTGTCCAAACTCTGCCCTTTTCTATGGTTCTTGGCCTTTTTTTTTCCCAGAAATACAAGTCTATATGAAGACTTTAATCAAACATGTCTTTGATCTTTATCAGACCAACAAAAGTCTTGTCCATTTTTCTACCCTGATTTCCATGGCCCATGAACAGCGCATCACTGTGATGACAGGGATGGCAGAGTTAATGATGATACCTCAGTAATACTCGCAGTTGTTTGCATAATTAACTTTGGTGGAGCCGACCAGCGAATGAGGTAAACCCCAGCAAAGCTATTGCTCCTCCTCGGCTAAGAAGAACCTACTGCACGCACTGGCTTTGTGGGAGCCTAGGCAGTTTGGATGCTCAACTTACTAGACCTGGATGGAGGTGTGGGTTCCTTGGACTTCCCACAGGACAGGGAAACCTGATTGCTTTTCGGGCTGAGTGGGGGGGACTTAATTGGGGGAGGGGGAGGGAAATGGGAGGCGGTGGCAGGGAAGAGACAGAAATCTTTAATAAATAAATAAATAAATTTTAAAAAAAAAAGAAGAAGAACTGGAAAGCTTGCTGTGCAGTGCTCATCAGCGGAGCCCAGCAAGGACAAACCCACAAAGCCCTGGTTTAATCTTGCATCCATAGATTGCCACTGCCCCTCCACGAGGTGCAACACTTGCTTTCTGTGTTGAGGACACAGGTGCAGAGAGACACAAGAATGGGTAGGGACTCATCAGCACATGCTGGCATCGGTGACTTGGAGGTGGCGGGGAGTTGGGGCAGACAAAGGGATGACAATTGCAAACATGAAGGCAGGGGAAGGCTGACTGGGGCTACAGCGTTGGAGTAAGGACCCGGAGAAAGGTGAAAGCAGGCCCTGTGGACAGCTGAGAAATCACTCCCTGGACCAGGAAAAGGTCAGTGCAAGAGCCCCGAGGCAGAAACATTCCTGAAAGATCCCTAAAAGAGACAAGTCCAAGAAACCAACTAAGACCAGGCAAAAGAAGAAAAAGAAAGCTTCAGGGAGCAGCTGGTTCATAACTTGGGAGGTTGCTCCCCAGATTCCTGACCCTGCACACACTCTTTCACCATTGTTTCATGACTTCTAGGCAAGAAGTACCTGTTCCTATACAGCTATTTATCCAGTCGGCTACATTTAAAAACCCTAAAGGTTTGCATTATGTTTGAGTAACTTAAATTTTCTAGGGTGGTATCTTGAAAAAAAAAATTGTCAAATCAATACCAAATCTTGTTTTGTTTAAAACTGCTCAAAGTTGAAAACAATAGGGGCTTACTAAATAATTACAGTGTCTCACTCTACACTAACCTAAGCTAAGGATGGGACGGCTCTGCATTGCTTCTGCCTTGCTTGAATACTTGAGAACATGAGGGACACAAACCCCATAAGTACCAAACCACTTTACTGGGGATCCACATCCAAACGCAAGCCCTAGAACGAAAAGTAAGAAAAAGACTCTCGGGCTGGAGAGATGGCTCAGAGGTTGGGAGCATTGCCTGCTCTTCCAAAGGTCCTGAGTTCAATTCCCGGCAACCACATGGTGGCTCACAACCATCTGTAATGGGGTCTGGTGCCCCCTTCTGGCCTGCAGGCATATACACAGACAGAATATTGTATACATCATAAATAAATAAATATTTAAAAAAAAAAAAAAGAAAAAGACTCTCGCCAGGCAGTTGTGGCATGCACCTTTAGCTCAGCACTTGGGAGGCAGAGGCAGGTAGATCTCTGTGTGTTCAAGGCCAGCATGGTCTAGAAAGAGAGTTCTAGAACAGACAAGGCTACACTGAGAAGCTACACTTGAAAAAAACAAAAAGAGAGAGGGGAGGAAAAAGAAAGGAAGGGAGGGAGGGAGGGAAGGAGGAAGGAAGGAAGGAAGGAAGGAAGGAGTAAAGAAAAAGAAAAAGGCTCTGATGAAAACAAAGGTTGTGTGCATATTGGGTAACTCATTCAAAGCAAAGAACACCCAATCCTGGGGGTCCAGAGAATGGACGGCAGAAATAAAAGTGCCCTGAGCACTCCTCCACCTCTCCACAAAACAGTCTAAAATTACACAGAAAGAAGTGACTTGGCCTAGGAATCAAAGGCCGGTCTTGTTTTCTTCCCCTTTAACTGGTCTTTATTTCTGGGACGAAAACCTGCTGAACAGGTGAGAACACAAAAGCAGGGCTCCCCAGAGTCTCCCTAGAGAGCAGAAGGGCAGCACACACAACACAGCCATTGAAAGGAAGAAGTTAGGGACTTCCCTGGCTTGTTTCCCAGGCCAGCTAGTCTTCAAGGGCTCTCCCTGTAGAGACAACAGCAGGAGAAGGCAGGAAACACCACAGCTCCCAGGGAGCGGAGCTGCGGCCACAACTGCAGGGTAAGCAACCCATCCCACATGCCCCACATAGGAACTCCTCCTGGCCTATCTACGCACAGTCTCTACTGCTCCAAAGCAGTATCTCAGTGGCTTTGACTTCTTACCACTTGACAAAGGTGAGACCTCTACCAGAACTCTGTCCTATGCACTGCAGCGGAGTGGGCAGCATCTCGGACGGCTCCTCATTACTAAAAGGAAACAGCTCCCCTTAGTCATGAGAGGTTCTGCGGCAGCAAACCCTCTGGGAGGGTCACTAGTGGTCAGGACAGTACTGCTAGAACTACACAGAACAATCTGATTGGCTCTGCAGCAAGTGTTAACACATAGGTTAACTGCCCCAGTTCCAATTTCCAGATGGAAACACACTTTGAAGTCTCCATCCAACAAGTCTGGTCTCCAGGGACCCTTTGCTCCCCCTAGCAGAGCATCTGTAACACTTGACCCTTGCCAGTTTCTTCCAACATGCTGGGACCCTCCAACAGGAGAGCCACATCATATGCAGTTACACCCCCAGGGCAAGATCACAATTTCATAGATGGCTGCCAGCTGACCCCATTGGCTTCACGACTGACCTTTCATGAGATCTACCAACACAGGAAAAACTACGTTTATAACACTCTACATCTCCCAAGTAATGTGCAGGTTTCCTGACATCACCCGATTGCTGCAATCGTTGCGGAGAGTCTGGTATAATAATTCTTCCTCGGATTGAAATCTGAGGATCACTGAGGGCAGAAACAATAGAGGAAACAGTCTATGCAGCTGGCGAGACAGCCTACCGACTGCTTTCTAAGCTAACTCCAAATCTCTGGAGTTAGCCAGGAGTGGGTGGAGAATTTGAAAATGCCCCTGCTTGCCTGCTAGATTCACTTTATTCCGTATGTAAAACTGAGAGTCTGTAACCATCATGTGCACATTCAAAAGCTTGTGTACACTTGAGTATACACGATAGAGGAGATTCTTCAGAAAGGCATTGGTTACTAAAGGCTACGTCTTAGTTACACGCGGGTCTATAATCATGGTAGGTTTACTCTATCCCTGAAAGTCTCCTTGAGTCATGTTTCCAAGATAAGGGACAGAAATCACTCCGTCCCTAACTAGGTATCTGTCTTGCTTTCCAATTCATCACAGTGAAAGAACCAGACAGAGGAGGCTGGGTCAGAACAATGGGACAAAAATGAGAAGCAACATAGGGAAGGGCCCACCTCAACCTTTCTCTCCTCTCCTCTGACCTACTCAACAGACATCATTTCTGGTGACAGAAAACGGCTTTCAAATAGTGCCTATGGAGACAGCCTTGCTTTTAAAACGTTGTGTGGTTCCCAGTTCCGTTTGCCTTGGGCTGTAGAAAGGGGAAGGACTCCCACAGAAAGCAGCCACAGTTCACTCTGAGGCCCACCCCCATCTTCCTGGAACTCTCTAGCTTTCATGTTTGAGGTTGTTGCCTTATGTGGGCAGGGTTCTTCAAGAAGGCTCCCGGCAGACAGACAGGGCTCAGTAAAGCTTTGTTCTTGGGGCTACATCATTCTATTCCGAACAGACTCATTCCATCGCATTATCTGCCAGGGTTTAAATAACCCACAGACTTACATGCTGGGCACACAGTCCCCAGCTGTGGCACTACGGGGGAGATGGTAACAAGAGGCGGAGCCTAGAAAGAGGAATTAGACGACTTGAAGCGTGACTTGGAAGTTATACTATGAAGGTTAACCTACGCTCCTCCTACTTGCCTCCTCCCGCCCTTTCTCTCTTCTCTCTCTACTCCAGCCTTCATGACGTGAGCAAGATTGTTCCACCGCGATGCTCTGCCTCACAAGAGACAGCAGGGCAACCAACTGAAGCCTGAAACCTCTGAAACTATGACTCAGCTAAAACAAGGAAAATCTTGCCTCATAAATTGTTCAGCTCATGAACTTCAAGTCTGACCAGCAACGTGCCTTCGGTACAAGGCACTGACTCAGCAACACATTGACACATTGGCGCACTGACGCAGTGGGGGCAGACGATGGCGCCCAGCCTAAGTTGGAGTGGTGAGTCCCAGTCTTGGTGAACCTTTGTTTCTCCTCCGAAATAAATTTCACAAAGGAAATTCTGTAGCAAGAATCCATGAGACAGCGGAATGAATTCCCACAACCTTCCTTTTGATAAATCATATGGATAAACAGGGACTGCCATGGAAGTTCATGGGACAAGAGGAAAATATGTGTCCCCTACCCTGGAGGGTTCCAATGGACCACATACGGTGGAGGCTGAGCCTACGAATTGATTCCATCTCCATCTGGGATCTGAGGTCATTCTCAGGACCCAGGAGATCACAAAGGAAGATCTAGAGAGCCCTGGAGACCAGGGAACACTGTGGAATATGTAAACATTCGGGAGAAGGTGAGGAAAGGGAGAGACTGAGTCAATGTGCAAGGCCAGCTTTTCATTTTATGTAAATGCTGTTGACAGACACCATGGCAGTAATCTTGGTAATAACTGCAGCTATTTACTTGCCATGAAAGAAAATGTGCTATTAGCTAGTGTTGCCATGCAATCTGATGGGAACTTGAACAGAAAATCTCTTTTCCAGCATCTTGACTTGCCACCCTGAGTGGAATAGGGCAGGTGTCAGAAGGAACAGTGGACGCGATCTGAGAGGAGTCAAAGGCTGAGCACCTTCTTCTACTTATTCATTGTCACAGCTCTGTGTGATGGAAGTTGTTATTTCTGTGAACAATGAAAACACTAAATCTTGGGGAATTTAACACTATAGGGGCTTAACAGTATTTAAGAAATAACTTAAATGTTATTTCTTCCAAATGTTTCCACATTCTAAAGAGAAGAAGCCCCCTCAGTGGCAGCTGTAATGGACTGTGACCCCTCCGCACTGGCTCCTCTGATGGAGTCCTAACCCCCACGACCTCAGGATGTAACTGAGTTGAGACAGGGCTTCTGAAGGGGTGATGCAAAAATGAAATTCTGAGGTGAGTTTTTACCCAGTATAGCTGGCATCCTGACAAGAAAAAGAGCTGCCTGGCTGAGCAAGGCACACTGGAAAAGACTGAAGCTGTAAGTCAACCTGAGAGGCCCCAGAAGGAGTCAACTCCAATGACACCGGGCTCTAAGACTCTGTTCTCAATAACTGTAGGAAAATAATTTCTGTCAAAGCTGGGAAACTGGTAATTATAACACCAAAAATGGGGAGCACTGTAACAGCTCATAGAAAGGAGCTGAAACAGCTCTGCATTCAAAAGCCACTATAGGGGCTTGACAGTAACACCCTGAGAAAGTGCTTACGACAAAGAAGACCCGACAGTCCCCTTTACAATAATCTCTCCTGAGTTAATTAGGAAAACACTTGCCCAGCCTAAAGAAAATAAAGCAATCTCTAGAAGGGGAGATGCATAATTACTACATTATGAGGCAAAGAGGGGTGAGAATTAAAATCACAAAGCATGCCTGTCAACCATATTTATTTAAAAAGTTCATTGACTGAAAGACTATATAAAACATAAAAAAAATAGTATTCATACACTTATTTATATATAGGTAAGGTCTCGTGTAGCCCAGGCTGGCTTCAAATTCACTACGTAGCCAAGAATGACCTTGAACTGCTGACCTTCTCACTTATAAGCATGTACCTCTGTGCCACTTGGTGTAGTGCTGGGGGTGAAACTCTGAGCTTCACAGTACTAAGCAAGCACCCTGCCCAGTGAGCTCCACCCCTATTCATATACAATTACAATCAAGGCGGAAAAAGTCATAAGCAAAGCTCTTTTAAAAGAAATACAAGTTTTAGGCCAGGCAAGTGGTTGTGGTGCACACCTTTGATGCCAGAATTCAGAAAGCAAAGAGGCAAACAGATTTCTGTGAGTTCAAGGCCAGGATGGTTTTTAGAGTTATTTCCAGGAAAGCCAGGGCTACACAGTGAAACCCTGTTACAAAAACAAAACAAAACAAAAAAAGAAGAAAGGAAATAAAAAAAGGAAGGGAGAAGGAAAGAAAGGAAGAAAGAGAGAGAGAGAGAGAGCATTAAAGTCCACACAGTTTGGAGAGACACATTTAGTCAGGAAACTTTCCAGCCTCACAAATCACACAATGGGCATTTGGAACCGCACGATCCTTGACAAAGGTGTGTGTGTGTATCAGTTCACTGTATGTTGCTGACAGTGGCCCCACCCCTGCCCACCAGAGGCCAACAGCACCTCCGTCATGAAATAACAAAATGTCTTCAATTAGTGCCAACTGTCCCTTGGCAGGGCATGCGGGGGTGCCGATTAAGAAATAGGGCACTAAAGGAGGTTGATTCTAATCTCACTTTTGAACTTTTGAGAGCACTCATTATACAGACTAGCTTTACAAGGCGACATTGATAGTCTCGAGTGTATAAAAGGGAGATGAGACACAATGCAAAAACTTGCTGAAGAAATACACGTGTTTGTTTTGTAAGCTGCTGAAAACCGACGGGAAAATGAATTCAATGTGAAAACATAAACCTACAAAACATGGGAGGACAGGGATCAAACCCAAACACTTTCTGTCACACACAGCTGTCCAGATGCTACTCTACTGCTCCTTTGGGGTAGGAGGCCCCACCCATGTAGCTACTGCCTGACCAACGATATCTGGGACATGTCTCCGGCACCAGCTGGGCACGCAGAACAAACAGGACCTAAGGAAGTCTGCTTCTGGTGACTGCCTATGAGCTGTGCGAGGAAAGGATTCTTCTTCTTCCTGCCAAGGCCAGGAAAGCTAAAGCTGTCTGCAGACCTGTCCTTTTTGTGGGGCAGGAGTCTCTGCAGAGGCAAGAAGGGCAGAAGTCAATGGAAGAAGGGATGGCAGAAAGGGTGTGAGGACTGGGTCTTAGGTGCCAACCCTAAAACCCTTCCTAGATGCAGGAAGCAGAGTCCCTAGTTTGCTGTGAGTTTGAGCAATGGTTCTACTACCTGTAGCTGAAGCACTCCTGATCCATGAATCCTGCCCCGTTTGTTTACTGCCCTGAGTTATTACCACTTCATTAGAGGACTATCATAAAACACAAGTAAAGCTTGCCACCCAGTGATGATTGACTTTGGTTCTCCAGCTGCAGAGTTCCTGCATCACCTAGCCCTCGGGGCTTAGGAGCTATTTTTCCACTCTGGGTCGACTAACTGGAGTCATGCATGGATTTCTGGAATTAGTCTCACTCCGGCGTCTCTCACACAACATGACTCCGCTGAGATATTAGCGAGTGCAATGCCAGAAAAAAAAAAAAAAGAAGTTTAAAAAAGAAAAAGTCAAGTCTCTTGGAAAACACGAAACCGAATAGTAGCGTCTACAAACTGCTGTATGCACTGTACGCTTTTCCTAGCGCTGTTCTGAAATAAGCACTGTTTCAGACAGCACAGCGTGTCCTGTGTCTCACATCCACAGATGCAGCCCAGCCGGGCAGAACACACCTGCACAGACTACACCTGCCTGAGTCCACAGCCCATGATGCAGTTACCATAGCGTTCTTTGGAGGGGACGGTGGGGGAGCTGCTGCGGGCCTTCTCAGGACTGCAGAATAACATATGTGTCCCGTGCACTTTCCACAGCCAATCTACAATATTTGCAAGAGTATCTGTCCAGATTTTTTTTCACAGACCATCGTCTTTTGGCGCTGACTTCCCATGGGATATTAGGAAATAATGAATCAAGGCTGCTTGCCTCCTCCATTTCTGAAGAAAGGAGAACTGCTGGATAGATTTGGGCAGAAATTAATGGAACACAGCAAAGGGAACTTTTTCCTATGTCCATACTGAATTACCATCACCTGGTGGAGGAACCGTCTCCAGGAAAACCTCCCAAATCTTCCATGCAATTGATTCCAATACACATAATACAGAGAGAAACCTTGCACAGCCTGCTTTCAAGTATCCCCCTGTTCCCCACCTCTATGCCCCACAGGGGGTTGTCCCTCATGATCAGCAACAGTTCATTCACAATGCCTTCCTTCCAGCAGAGGAGCTCAAGCAGGCAAAGCCCTCTTACAGACTCCATTCTCCCTTCTCCAGGTGTGGTGGACAGTAAGACAATCTGTGGCAAAGGTTTGCTGTCTGTCTCCTCACCAGAAACCTGCTGTATCCTGAGCCGGCCTAATGTCTCTTCCTTCTGCCCTTCATCTGCTTCAGAAAAGCCTACCCAGATGTCCACACCAGCGGTACACAGCAGCTTCCACAGAAATTAGACTTCAGAGTCCCGGGATCTAGAGACTGCCAGAAGACGCGTTCTTGTGGGATGAGAAGGACCCACAACACCAGAGCTCTTCTCTGTCCTTGCTGTATTAATTAGTTTATGCCAGTTGCCCAAGGGTAAGAATCCTGTCTTATTCACCTCTGCAGTCCCAGGCTGCCCCAGATGGCATGGCTTAGAACCACTCAAAGTTTTCCAGACAAACAAATCAACGAATGAATGAATCACTGGCTCCTTAAACACAAATTCAGAGGCTGTTAAAAATGTGGAGGAATACTCGAGCCAATGATTTATTTTTAAAATCCAGAGTTTCTTGCATAGAAACCCTCCAGCATTTTTTCTCCAAACAGCAGCTATTCAGTTGTCTTCTTAGTCAGAAATAGAAAGGGAGCCAGCAACTCCGAGGTAAGAGGGGCCTATTCCAGATTCTTTTCCTCCTGATGAAATTCAATAGAAAACAGGATAAGACTGACCTAGGCTGCTGGGCCTCTTCCCCTAGCTCTGGGTTCCCCAGCTTTGGGAATCAGCATTTCCACTGGAAAGTTCATTATTTTGCAAACTATTGAACACACTTCCTCCCTTGGTCTGTTTTTTTTTTTTTTTTTTTTGGATATTTACTTTTCAAATTCCCTTTTCCTCTGCTATAATGCCAGTGCTGCTCCCCTCCTCCCCTCAAGGGGACACGCACACATTCCCCACTGCAAGGGGCAGAGCCCAGGCCCCATTCCCTATCTCAGAAGACAGACTGACAGCCACAGGAAACTCTGCAATCTTTCCACCAGCTCTCAGCCAAGTACTCAAAGTTTCCAAACCTGCTGATCAAGGAAACAATATGTGAGCCTTCTCTCTCCACCTCACTCCGGGACACAGAACTCCACATCCAGTCCTGAAAACTTGTTTGCATCAGACTGATGGGACGGGCTGGGCAGAACAGAGTGCTGGCCTCCATCTGAGCCCCCACACAAAAAAATAGCGATCCTCAGCAGCCAAAACAAACCGATGACACACGAGCACACCTCTGCGCCGGTCTCCACCTCTTCCTCCTTCCCTTGGGTCCTTCGAGGTTTATTCTCCATACAGGTACAGGTTTGTCAAGGAAAACTCTAGGGCTCTAAACAAGTTACATAATGTCTGACTCTCTTCTCTCATCTGCAAACTGGAACAACAATGGCAGTGCTGGTCAGAGAAACACACCCCAAGTATTGTTAGTCTGCACCCTGAGGACTTCGATCCACTTAGGTCTGAAGGTCATGGGTGAGCCCCTGTCCCTGTTCTCCTTTCTCTGTACCCTTTGTCCCCAGAAGCAGGCCACAGAAACTAGGCAGCCTCTTCCTTGGGTAAGTCATAGGCACCAGGACGTTTCTCCATCAAACCGCAAAGGCAATCCTGGAAAGTCACTCTTCCCTTCTCCTTTCTTCCTGGGGATGGTTATCTTTGTTTGTTCTTGTTACTGGAATACCCTGACCAAAAGGGACTTGGGGAGGAAAGCCTTTTGATTTCACACTTCAAAGTGACAGATCATTGTCAGGGAAGCAGGGGCTGAAGCAGACACCTCGGAAAAACACTCGGAGAAACACAGCTCACTGGCTGGCTCTCCAGGACATGCTCAGATTGACTTCTTGTACAATCAACCTGCCAAAGGGCAGTCACTCCCATTGATCAACAAAATGCCCACAGTCACGGCCATGGGCCAATCTGATGGAGGCAATTCAAATGAGGTGTCCCTTTTCTTAATCTGTGTCAAGTTGACAACAACTAGGCAGGAAAACCATCATTCCTGGAGGACTGAGTGCTACAAGAGAAACTAAAGAGAATCTGGAGAGTTCTGCTGGGTCCAGTCCATGGCCAGCAAGACAAACTGTCTTCCTCAATCGCATTTTACGAGCTGTCTGCCCTCCCTCAAGCTGCAGAACAAGTTTTCCTTCTGTCTAGGGGTCCGAGTTTCTGAAAATTCCTGCGACACACAGAACTTTGATGAACAAAGGTTGTGTTTTTCTCTCCTTGTTACTCCTTCGTTTTTATAGCTTGCCAGCAATGGCTCATCGGAGGGTGAGAAAAGGCATCTCTCATACGAGACAGCTAGGAAGATGAAATATTTATAAAGCAATTAGAGGAACACCTGCCCTGGTGTTCTTGTTTACCAACCACAGGGCACTGGATGACTGAAACATGAAGAACACACTAACAGTGTCGTCTTCTGGTACACAGAGTCATCACTGCCCAGGAACTCTTCCACATTAAAAACTCAAAACACTCGGACGTGACAGGGGCACAATACAGGAGAGAAAATGATGACGTCACCTGAAATCCAGGGAGAGTTGTTTGATTTGGAGAGAATTTTTTTTCTGAGTTTTAAGAGAAACAGAATGTTCCAGGAGGAGAGCTATGCGGGGGGGGGGGGGGGGGTAAATTGGAGGGTGGGTACTACAAGGAAGATCCTGGGAGGACCAGCCTTCCTTGCAGAGCATTGCCTGAACAGCTGCATGATAGAACATGAGAGAGCCATTTTCTCTCCTGTTGCAGAACCAAGTACCTTAGGAAGACTCTGTGAGAGAGGTGACCTGGGTTCAACTCGTTGTAGATCCTTTCTCCCCAAGAAATATCTTGAGTCTGACATAATTGAATATCTGGAGAAGCAGTAGTACACAAAGGGGCCCTCCCCATGACTACTGCACAACTTCCTCAACTGTGTCCTCCCAGCTTCCCAAGGTGCCATCTGCTTTCTCGTGTCTGAGGGACAGACATCCCAACAAGGAGACAGAGGGTAAGCATGGCCCACTTGTGCCTCCTTAGCTTCCTGCTGCTCAGAAACTGCAAAGACCAACGAAGACTAAAAGGATTGTGATTACTCAGTTCTGTGCAGAAGCTATCGAAAATTCTTTCAGGAAAGATCAGACAGAAAACACAACATTCCCTGATGTTTAGGGCTTGTGAGTTCCCCATTTATAGTTTGACCAACTGTACACTGAAAATACTTTTTAATTAATTTTTTTATTAGAACACGGGGACTCCTCTGGAGAACCAGTGGGAAAGTCCAAGCACTTAGCACAAGGCACCCCTCTTATTCTCTTCTTGTGAACCCCTTTGCTGTGCTACGGATTACATCCAACGGCATGGCCATTTCTTCCTCAGTCAGGGGAAAAGCAGGAGAGAAGAGCCAGTCACAGCCAACCTGCCCTCCTCTTCCTCCTCCTCCTTACTCTTCTTTCTCCTTAGCCTTTTCCTACTGTTTAAACAACAGAAGTATTATTTTCTGACAGCTCAGAGAACTAAAGGTAGAAGATGAAACTGGTTGGTTTCTTCTGAGACTCTCTCTTCTTGACTCATGGACACTCCTATTGTCCTCTATCTTCATAAGGTAGTTTTGAGTTGATCTGTCCAACAGTTTCGCACATGTATATAGTGCATTCAGTTGCTCTCGTACACACCCACACACAAACCTCTCTGGGCGCTTTTCACCACTGCCAGCCCTTCTTTCTCCCAAGCGGTTCCTTTCCCACAGTCATGTTGTTCTCTTTTGCTTTGTATTTTTTGACCCACTGATTTTAACTAGGACCATCTGTGTCTGATAGGCTCACTGTTGGGCATACAACTGAAGACAATAACTGTCCCTCCCCAGGACATCAGTCAATAATTCAGTAGGGAGGGTAGAGTCCCAGTGGTCTCCTCCTAGACCCAGGGACGGCTGACGGGCCAGGTCTTATAAGTGGACCCAGCACACATGCTGCCTGTCTACTAATCTGAGTTTCACTGCTTTCTAGAAAGTGGATTGCTTCACTTTAGTTTGCTCAAATGCAAAATGGAGAAAACCAGAGCACCTATGTCATGGGCTCTTCAGCATGAACACTGGTGATAGCTAAGACAGTGGTGACAGGAGCCACACTATAGAACTTACTGCAAATAGTGCACACATATTCACACACTCGGTCCACACCACACGACAGCCAGAGGACACAAGTGCTGTCATCACCCCCACTCTAAGAATGAGAAATGGATTCCTTGAGAATGCCAGCTAGCAGGGGTGCTGATTTGAAGTCCATGCTTCTCTAACCTTAGAGCAAGAACCACCACCACCATTAGCCCGAACTATGGCACAGCAAAATCAAAACTCAATGTGCCTCTCAAAAAAAGACAGGAGGCCAAGCACATTTTCATGACTGAGCAGTCCTCATTCTAATACAATAGCCCCTACAACCTCAGGAGCACGCCTTCCCTTTGTCTTTGACGTGTTAAACAGAAAGTCAGTTCTGGCATGGGATTCTGATGCTTAACACAGACTCAATCCTGAATGCTGTGATAGAATTTGGAACTTAATACTACCTCCGAGAGCCAGTTCTACAGGAAAGACACCCCCAAAACACCCCAGAGCCCAGAGCAGTTTCAATTGTGGTAAAACAGGGATCTATTCAGGACCCCTATCTTTGTACTTCTTCACTCAACGAGCAGCTGAACTTTTGTCTGAGTTGACTCTACTTCCTCACCTAGAGAAAGAACAGGAAGATTCTTTTATAAGCAGGTAACATGATTTTATTTCCACTAATAAGAAATAATCTTAATTGACATCTAGCTCTTTAGGGCACAACCCCAGAAAAAAGTACTTAAAACCGAAATAATCACTTTTCGGTAGCAGGTTTCAGCATTTAATGAGCTTATTACGGAAAAGAACCTAAATAGCAAATCAATTCACTGGGGTACAAGAGAGTTCACCGGGAAGTTACACAGCTTAAAGTGGAAGTTTATAAAAACTGATTGAAATTGAAAAGGAAAAAATAAAAGACATGGTTAACATTTCAAACATCTACTTAAAAATTTTCCAAGCAAAAATTAATTCAACCATATATAAAGAGCACAAAACTCTCTGGACACAGCAGACACACAAGCAACATTTTGGGGGGAAAACAACAACAACAACAAAAACCATCTACCTGTGGGTATTTTGGGGTCCAATTAAAAGGAGGTAAGTTCACCCAACAGTAAGCTCAACCAACTAGCAAGACCTGTGATTTAAGTAGAGTGAAGAAGAATTGCATGATGCATTGATGCATTTGTTTGTGTAAGTATCACACTGGCTTCACTGCTATCTACAAAGTTGACAACTGCAATTTCTTTACTAGGAAAATTTTATTAGCAAACATAACATTAAAGGATTGGAAATCTGTACAAAACTGTGTGGTAAAACTTAAAATGGGAGCCAGGCAGTAGTGGTGCACACCTTTAATTCCAGCACTCTGGAGGCAGAGGCAGGCAGATCTCTGTGAGTTCGAGGCCAGCCTACAGTCTACAGAGTGAGTTCCAGGACAGGTTCCAAAGCTACAAAGAGAAATTCTGTCAAAAATTTTTTTAAAAAAGCCAACTCTAAAATGGGATAAGCAAGCATTTTTAAAATAACTAGAAAAAGCAAATCAGCTGGGCTGGTGAGGTGACTCAGTAGTTAAAAGCGCTTGCAGATCTTACAGAGGACCCTAGTTGAATTCCCAGCACCCAGATCCCATGGTTCACCACCTATAACTTCAGCTCTAAGGGATCTGATGACTCTGGCCCCTTCAGTCACTGGCATGTGGATATACCACATATGTAGGCACACAAACACACCCATAAATAAAAATAATAAAACAAGTGTCTAAAAAGTCAAAAGAATCAGTGACAGCAAACAATAGTCACAATATTTTTCATCCTATTTTCATCTGTAATTTTTATCTATTAAGGTTTACATATTCATTCAATACACCTATCCTACAATGGCAAGAGTTTAGAATTCTCATATATTACTGATAAAAAGTTGGAATTCTCTTAAAAATTTTACTTTCTAATAATATTAATACATTCATTCTAAAATCCAGAAATTCCAATTCTAAAGATTTACCTAAACTCAGTGAAACATGTTTACACAAAGAAATGTATATGAATGACCTTACCATCTTTATTCATAAATGTCAACTAGGCACATCTCATCAAATAATGAATGGATCAGCAAATTTCACAATGAAATACACGCAATGGATAATGACTCAGCAATTTTAAAATAATGGATTATTGATATATGTGTGTTTATTTGTGTGTGTGTGTGTGTGTGTGTGTGTGTGTATGTCAATTCTGCTAAATTGGGTATTGACACACCTCACGCTGTGGGATCCAGTCCTCTGCCTATTTTTATAATCGAAGTTTTATGAATACAGAGTCACACCATCAGAATATAACTGTTATAAAGTTTTGCGCTCAAAAACTGTTTACCCAGGTCCAATATTTTGTCAAGCTGAGTACAACTAACAAGGGAGAAAGAGAGGCCTCAGAAACAAACCACTCTCTGATCTCATCCCATCTTCCTCTTTCTAACGTAACTCTCATCCCCCGCAACCCGGGGTGGGGGGAGTCATGGAAACCAGACTCTCGGTTTCAGTCCTCTTTTTCCCTGGAGTCTGCTTATAAACACTAGAACTGCTGTCCCCCCAGACCATCATTACATTCATAAAGGTCATTCTCTCCCCCTTTATCTTTGAAAGCTTCTCACCCTTGCAAAGTCCTACTTTGGAAGAAGGAATGCCTCAGAAAAGCTGAAAAGAAACGAAGCAGCCAACAGACCCTGCTGGTTTACCTCACAGTCTCCTACCAACAGCCCAAAGTCTACATAGCTACCCACTCTCCACCAGACCCAACCATAAAAGTAGTTCTCTTGGTGGTTTTGAGACCAAATTTCGAAGGTTCTTGTATCACAAAAATTTTTAATTAAATAAACACATTATGTTTCCTTTCTTAAGCCATCTTGTATTCTGTAATTCTGATTGGCTGAGAGCCTTATGAGTGGTAAAGCAAGGCCACACAACTTCCTTCAACACAGTATGGCCTAAAATCATCTGCACTACAGCCAGCCGACATGGTTGACAGCTTCAACAAAGACCATATTGCCTACAGGTCTCAGACGTTTTCGGACGGTCTCTCTGGGGAAAGTTTGTTAAGTCAACAACAGGAACCTTTGCTGAAGCCAAACATAAAAGACCACAGATTTTATACTTTTGTTTAAAGAAAACCCTAGAAAAGACAAAATTACATTGCTATAAAATTTACCAGTAGTTTTAGGGGCAACAACTGTCTGCATGAAGCACAAAGAACTTTTTCGTAAGGTATACTTTTTATATTTCTTTATGTGCATTGGTGTTTTACCTGAATGGTTGTCTGTGTGAGGATGTAGGATCACCTGGAGCTGGAGTCACAGACATTTGTGAGATGCCATACGGGTACCAGGGAAGAGCAGCCAGTGCTCCCAACTGATGAACCATTTCTCTAGGTCCCCCCCCCCTCCTCTGCCACCAAGGGAATTTCAGAGAACGATAAAAAGCCAGTTTCTTGGCTCTGATGATAGTCATGTAACTATATGTAGTTGTTAGTACTCAATGAAATCTGACTCGCTTTACTATTCTTTGAAAAAGGCATCTAAATGAATATATGAAATGAGTCAAAACATGCAATTTATGAACTGCTGCCTGCTGCTAGGTATTCAGGTATCAGGGATCTGACATGAACAAAACAGGCTACCTTGCTGACCAGATGGAGCTCACATTGTCCCACAGCACATGTGGTAAGCCTGTGAGGCCACCATTTGTAAAGATCATTCAGACCCACCAAGACCTCAGCTTAGTTTGACTAACATAGATTTACTTATTTATTATGTATACAGTGTTCTACCTACATGCATATCTGCAGGCCAGAAGAGGCCAGAAGAGGGCACCAGATCTCATTACAGATGGTTGTAAGCCACCATGTGGTTGCTGGGAATTGAACTCAGGACCTTTGGAAGAACAGCCAGTGCTCTTAACCTCTGACCCATCTCTCCAGACCTGACTTCACCTTTTCTCTAGACTCACTCTAGGCAATCAAATAAATTTGTTTAAACATACAGAAAGTGTTCTATCCTGCCTAGTTGTTCCTCTCCCGCACTTCTTCACTTTCCTTCCTTTCCCCTTTTTTAAAAAATCCAACTGTCTACTTAACACACTTGCTTAGGTAGCTCAGAACCGTCTCAAATAACATTCCTACTATCAGTTTCTCTTTCAGAGATTCTCACATTAAAAATGGAGTTTGTGGCAGACCTTTACACAAACTTTTCTGTTCTTCATTTTCTAGGCACACCAGGGGATTACACTTCTAGCCTCTGATAGGCTGGGACAGTGTGCAGGTATGACTTACTGAGGTCAACACACATGAGTAGAAGGACCGTAGGCTTTGGGAAGTCAAGACACAGCCCCCAGTGTTTTTGTTTCTTTGGCATAGAGAACACAGAAGAAGCTATGTTGAAATGGTGAAAGCCTAGACTATGGAGTTTGAAAGACTGCCACCCTAGGTCACACAGACCTGTGGCACACAACTTTGGGACTGTTGTCAGCAGAGCTGATTCAGCCTTTTAGCACAATCTGGGACCCCTGCGTTTCATGTCAGAATGAGGAAGTTCCTTTTCACACCCCTTTCTTCCTTTGCACAGGACTCAGACGCAATCCAGCTACTCTCCCACTGATTCGTGCCAAAGCCTCCACTCACTCTCATGTGGACTCTTAAAACTGTCCTTTGCTCGATCCTCTATGGAGCCACAAAACTAGAAACTGTGGAACTGTCAAACAACACCCTGCTAAAATACACCCACTGCTGTGGGTCTTAAATAATATAAGCAAAGGCCTGCACAATACAGCTGTGGCCTACCTGCCTGCCTCCTCCGCTCCATCACCCCTCCCATTTTAACAGCACACCAAGGCTAAGCTATTACACAGAATTTATTCTCTTCCTTTTCCCTTTTGCCCTCAAATATTAGGAAGTTTATATACAGACTGTAATAAAAAAGAAAAGAGTTAACCCTCCTGCCTTTTATCCCCTTTTATTCCTGTATTCTTTAGTGTATAACGGGCAAGAATTAACCTTTGGGGGAAAAAAATCTGCTCTTTCTTTGCTTATATCTGGAAGATAAGAGGGTTTGCCATGAACTTAAATCTCAGAATTCCTGTTGCTGAAGAATCTAAACACCTTAAAATGAAAACAACAATAGAAGACACACCTCCAGGTTCTGAGAATTCCAGAAATAATTAGACATAACTAGGAATTAAAAACATAAATAAATAAAAAGGACAGTTTCCATGGAAAATTACACTTTAGAAAGGAGACCGGCAGTAAGAAACAACCTACCCAACCCTGTCCTGAGAAACGCAGCATCTCCCCAGAAACCCCGCTCTGAGTTCCCTTCCAACTACAACCCTGTTCTGGCTCAGGACAGCTGTGACAAAAGGTGTGTCCACCCCACAGAAGGCCAGGCAGCATCCACAGACGTCCATATTGTATCTTTCCATGACATCAAAGCAGAATGCCCAAATCCTCTTCACTTTAGAACTGAAATGAAAAAGCATTTTCCACTATCCCTTTATTAATACCAGACAAAACATCGGAGATAAGGCCCTTTCACATGGTGGCATGTCTAATATATATTCTGTCAAATATAATATTAAACATAAGACTAAATGGGTTCTTGGTTCACTTAACAAGCCAGATATTGACATACATATTCTGAAATCATGTCTCTCCTGAACAGTTCAATTCAGAGAACCATTTTTTTTCCTCATCTTAAGCATTAATTAATACAACCAGAAAACGAGACTTACTTTCTTCTTTCTTTTAAAAACCTGTCTAGGCCGGGCGATGGTGGCGCACGCCTTTAATCCCAGCACTCGGGAGGCAGAGGCAGGCGGATCTCTGTGAGTTCGAGACCAGCCTGGTCTACAGAGCTAGTTCCAGGACAGGCTCCAAAGCCACAGAGAAACCCTGTCCCAAAAAAAAAAAAAATAATAAAATAAAAAAAAATAAAAACCTGTCTAGAAAAAAAAACTTATAGGTTCTATAAGACACGATTTAACTCTGGTTTAATATTTTTCATGCTAATTAACCTTTGGTAACTAAGAGAAAACAATCCGAGTCCCACCAAATTTCCTCCTATCATTGCACTGGCTCAAGCTATCTTAAAATCTTGCAGGTTTGGCTGGAGGAAGAGAGCAGACACACAGAGAGCATTTGTGTTCACACTCTGCTTCCGCGCTGCCTGACAGCTCAGGACATTGGCTTTTCTATCACCTTCGATGGAAAAATAACAGGAGGTGAATCCTGCTGATGGCGGGTCAGAGCCAGCCCCTAACAAAGCTCAGGATGTTTTTATAAACTCTGTGTGTCAAGTCACTTGTAACGTGTTGAAGATCATGTGCAGACAGTGTTCAAACATCTTGCATTTGACAGCAGTGGCCATCCTAATAAGAAAAGTAGGGCATGGGGTGGGGGATAGTTAGCTTTTATCAACAAAAGCTAAATTAGCCGTCACAGGTTTAACTCTGAGAAGACACAGGACAGGAAAGCAATCAAATTGTTCTGTCTGCTCCAACAGGAGTCAGAGAAGTCACTTCTAATGACAGACCACATTTTCACTTTATGTCCAAATTCTCAGGAAAATCAAAGGCTGGGAAACTCAGCGGAGTGGAGCGTTTTCCAAAGGGGTGCCGGCCATGAAAGGAGTGGGTGAGCACCAGTCAGTTACCACTTGCTAGAGGAGACTCCACTCAAGTGCAGCCGAAACCAGAGCAAACGGGGGAGCTGCAGGGTTCCCCAGAAGCAGCTGGTACTCAGGCTCCCTCTGATCAGCAGTAGTCAACTCCAAAGCAACTGCCCAGAAGAAAGGACCACCAACAAGCTGCTCAGCTGTAGCTCTGGGGAAGCTCTCCCCAGTAGGGAGGGCAGAGGGTGGAGAGGTGGAGAGGTGGAGAGGCTGACATGCGACTCAGAAGTGCCAACAGGGCCAGCCTCTACCACCGCCATCTCATTCATCTTCTCTTCCGAAAAAAAAAAAAAGTTCTTTTTGATCTCAGCAATGCCCAAAGTTCAAACCCAGAGGGAAATGTGGCTTCTGAGATAAGGCAGGGGACTGAAGTGCTAACCGACAGATTAATTAGGACAGGCAGCTGAAAAGTCTTTTTGTCTCAAGAGTGGCCCTCTCCTCCCAGTGACTTCAGTCATCAGCTCAGCTCACTCGTCATCTGTCCCCAGGTAGGGAGACAGTGCAGGGTCACCACAAGGCCTGTCCTCCCTCCAGGATTGTCATGCAGCGATCTCAACTTCCACAAAATATGAAAGCGTGAAATAGTTAATCATCATGGTAAGACCTACAAATATCACAGCGACTGCATTGATAAGAAAATATCTGGTGGCTGAATCACTAAACTGAGGCCGCACTTACCAGGAGGATCCAAAGGTCAAGAAAATGACTCACAACTTGTTTCCAAGTTTCCACAGAAACCACTGTCATACTCCAAGGCCCAAAGGATGAGAAACTCAGAGTGCCTTTACCTCTGCCCTTGGTGTTCCTATATTATTCTTCCGTATTATTCGTCAGGTATTTCTCTCTTCAGAATTCAATTATGTTGTTTCTCACAAAACAAACACCACTAGTCAACACAATCTTCTATCGACAGCATTGATGAAGAACATATTGGGGAAAAAAAAAACCCAGAGAACAGAAACTTCGCACAGCGTCGTGAGAAGCAAGAGGAATTTCTGTCTACTGGTGAGAAGCAGATGGACACAACAGTTCTGGGGAAATGCTGGCATTGCCTAGTGAAACCGAAGTGTGTATGGTTTTCGTGATATCAGGACAGAATCGCCTCCTTTGTGTACACATGGTAGAAACATGTGCTCTAGGGGGCAGACAAAGGAGCCATCCACCTCCCAACACCAAGAAACAACTCACAGATGTCTACTCTAGGAGAAATAAAACACTCTCTAGTCACAGAAACTGTGTGCACTCTCAAGGACAAAGATGAACCCCTAACACCCCAACATGGGTGAAATCACAGATAAAATGCTAGTATTGAGCAAGCCACTGAAAATTTCAGGATAAAAAAAAATGTATTTCTATAAAGTTGAGAAACGTGTTGTTTATATGTATGTAACCTTAAAGATAAACAAATGAGTCATTAAAATGGTATTCAGAATGATTTTTATTAGAATGAGGACTGGAACAAGATTCAGGCTTCACTTGCTGGTGATGTTCTATTTATTAGGCTGGGTGCTCTTCCTTATTCTACTTACATACTCAATGACAATTGCAGATTCCTTTGTCATTTATTACCAGCTGCAGCTTTTGGTTGTCATTTGCTAGGAAAGTTTACTTTATGTAAAATGTCAAACAAGCATGACAGAGAACGAGACCTCCCCTTTCGAAAATCCCTGAAAGTCCCTTGAACAGACTTCAGTTAGTAGTCGTGTGGTGCAGAGGCCTCTGTGATGGGCTAAAGAGTCATTTCTTTCCTATGGGGTAAAGACACAGGTTTCTTAGATTCGTGCACTCAGCAGCTCACAACTATACCGCTCTGCAGCTGCAGTCTTGTGGAGCTGCTTGCTCTCTCTGAGAGGCCCTCATCTCCTCACCCACCCTCCACTTTCAGTAGTCCTTGCAGCCTTCAGAAGTTACTCAGAGCATCCGCCCATCTGGGCTTCCAACGAATCACTGAGTAGCTCCAGGGAGGTGACAGGGCTGGGGAGGAAGTCTCAAGAGGGGAAAACCAGAACAGCACTAAAGTGCAGGCCCAGAAATGCCTTTTCTCCAAGACCCTGTTACAAAAACTGATAAAAATAATTTTCAAAGACAAAATCCTACAATGACTTAAATTGCAACAGATATGAGTGGGGACCACCACTGAACCACTCTCCCGACCTGGACCTTGACCAAGAGTGTGTGAGGGACAGTGGCTTTGCTACTGGCGCTTAAAAAAAACCCAAGGAAATGGCAAGGAGCCAGCTCTCAAGTACTGATTACAGGGACTCTGTTCTTAACTCCACATTGTAAAAATAAAGAAATTAGCCAATAAACAGAAACAAAGAGTGAGGGGATGAGCTCTGACATCAGGACTAAGTGGGGCCTAGTCCTACACCAATTGACCAGATAATTGGATAAGACCTTAGTTTCCCTATCAGTAAAATGGGAACAAAACTTATACCTTAGTTTTCCGGATAACTACTAACTCCAAGAATTCCAAATGAGTCCTTGAGACACAATAATAGCTCAACAAATGATCTCTTTTCTTCTCGGAGATTACAGCAGCAAGCAGGTCTCAAGCATAATGTTCCACAAATACATTTTTGTGTTTCCCCCTCACCTACGCATCTAATCTTGAAAGTCATCCCACCTGAGTAATTAGTCCTTATTATAACTTTGAACTGGGCTAATAAGCTTTTTACTTCTCCTCAGAGCCAAGAGAAACATATGCAAGTTCATTTCAAAGTAATAAAAACACAAGTATTCAACAGAGAACTGTCACTCCCCTTCTGCCGATCGGATCAGCTAGTTTGAACGTTTAATCAAAACTTTCCATTGTGCTTCCAGACAGCTCCCTCATCCACCAGAGGAACTGGCCCTTGATACTTTTCTTGAGCAACTCTTCCTCATAATTACCTTTCTTTCCAACCCAGCATGGGGCAGACAGGAGTGATTATCACGAGGCAGCATCCCTTTCTCACTCTGACAGGCTCTTTTCTTGTAATCATTTATTTATTTGTATTTTATGAGCATTGTGTCTTGCCTGCATGTGTGACTGTGTGAAGGTGTCAGAACCTCTGGAACAGGAGTTACAGACAGTTGTGAGCTCCAGTGTGGGTGCTGGGAATTGAACCCGGGTCCTCGGAGAAGCAGCCAGTGTTCTTAACTGCTGAGCCATCTCTCCAGCCTCTCAGATAGGCTCTTAATGATGGCGAATGACACTGGAGCCAGCCATATATTCCGAGGCCTGTAAAAGGAAGAACCAGAACCACACAGTGGACAAGAAGTGGCGTACGAGCCATGACACCTGTAGGGACACATGACACAAGTGGTTTCTCCTGAAAGACCACACTTGCCTGGAACTTAATAGGTCACCTGTCGGTGACCAGATCGGGTGAACAATCAAGATGGTGCCGGCAGAGATGCGCCTGAAAGGCGCTTATTTCTCATAGGCCACGAGCAAACCATCTCGGCAATCCAATAGGCAGAGTGACAGAGTAAAAAATACAGTCATTCATGGGACAAATCCCTGTGTGGAATATTTTGTTCCCTGCCTCATTAAAAGAAGTTCAAGGTTTATTAGTTCATGGAGCTGCTTTAATTCAAGCAGGGCTTTCCTTTTAAGAGGCTCAACACATTATCGAGAACCCTTAATGGCTGTGCAAACAATGGTACTTGCTGCCAGCCAACACACCTACTGATACAAGTTCAAAATGTAAAGAGAAGCAAGCCAGAATTCTCAACCCCTTCTTCTTCCAGGTGCCTTTGGAGGCCCATTTTCAGTTCCAAGACATCTGAACGTGGGAGCATCCAATCAGGGAGTAAATAACACATAATTTCTTATTTAATATTTCCAAAACCATGTTCAAGCCATTATCATGGGGAAAATCTACACTGTGTTGGACTCGTTTATGCCTCTTTTCTAATTGTTTTTCTTTTTCCTCATATATGGGGTAAGGGCTCTATGTATAGTTCCCAAACAGCTAATCTGGCAGTGGCTCAGCTTCCTTCTGCTTTTCCCACAAGCTCTGCTTTATGGTACTCTGAGATTTTACTGAAATATTGAGCCCAGCATGGTGTATGTAACATCCAATCAGAATGGATACTGGCAGGAACATGGCAGTGAATTCTGCCTGAACACCAGCTCAGGGCAAAGGAGGGCTGTGGCTGAGGCTTTACTATTGGTAGACAGTCATTTATGATCCCATTTCTCTGTATTGCCCAAAAAATTTACTAGTGAATTCTTGGAAGTCTCATTAAGAGCTCAATATTCTATACCCAAAGCATCCCTACCACGGGGCACATAAGACCACGTTCACTAATGGTATTGGCTTGGTGTTCCTATCTCCCTGGCTCCTACCACCCTCTCTCTACAGAAGCCCAACAGCTCAAAGTAGTCTAATAACCTCCAACAGTATAGCTCCCTGCTAAAACCTCGAAAACTAGAAGTCCCAGGAACAACTTCCCACCTCATGAGCCAGTAAATAGGTATTCAACTGTTTTCTCACCCAAAGCGCGAGTTCACACCACACAAAGGAAAAGTGGAAAAGACAGTTTTAAAGCTCACAATTCCAGCCGGGCAGTGGTGGCACACGCCTTTAATCCCAGCACTCGGGAGGCAGAGGCAGGCGGATCTCTGTGACTTCGAGGCCAGCCTGGTCTACAAGAGCTAGTTCCAGGACAGGAACCAAAAGCTACAGAGAAACCCTGTCTCAAAAATAAAAAAAAAAAAAGCTCACAATTCCTCTGTTGGCCATAGGCCTGACCCATTGCTGGGTGGTGGGCGTTTTGTTTGTTTTGGTTTGGGTGTTTTGTTGTTTCGTTTTTCTTCGTTTACTAAGGATCAAAGAGTTGCAGGAAATCTATGAACCGGAGCTGACAGCATCCCTTAAGCTTCTCTTAGTTAGAGATCTCCTTCCCCACAGTATGTGGCAATTCTCAGAGGTCTCAAGTGCTCACCTTAAAGACATTTGAATCAGGAATGGATTCACAGAGCTGGCCTCACAGACCTGTTCAAAGGCAGCGAACCAGCGCCCCTGAGAGGGTAAGACCCTAAGAATTGCCTCTTCCAAAGTCCCCTGGGAGGCAGAGCAGGTTAAGAAAGAGGTGCTGGTCCATCCCCCAGGACAGATGAGACCTTTCCTTTTGCCCTTTAGCCTGACTTGGTTCTAACTGAAAAGAGACTTAGGGACTGATGGCTCAAAGTGATATAAAGGCCTTTTTAAGTTGTAAACATCCTAATGATCAGCAATTAAAATGGTGTGGGGTGGGAAGCCTTTCAGGATTTGAGAAGAGCCCCTGGGAAGTCCTGCAAAGGACTTTCCAGTTTGGGAGAAGACCAATCCTACTTAGCACCAAGAAATACATACAACTCAGGCGCCATCAGCGTCAAAAAGCCCACGCCTGACCCTGCAATCCCAGCTACTCCGAAGTCTGAGACAGGAGGATCAGAAGAAATTCAAAGCCAACCTGGACAAATTATTGAAAGCCTGTCTCGGGAAAAGAAAGGGCTAAGACCTTGAGATACAGCTGAGGAGCACAGCAGTTTTCTCATAGGAACAAAAGCCCTTGGTTAAATTCCCGGTACTGGAAAAATGAATACTGAGCAAAGTCCATTAGGGCCTTTCATTCTACCTCACAAAAGCTCTAAACTATGTCTTTAAAAAATTAAAGTGCAGGGCTGGAGAGATGGCTCAGAGGTTAAGAGCACTGATTGCTCTTCCAGAGGTCCTGAGTTCAATTCCCAGCAACCACATGGTGGCTCACAACCATCTATAATGAGATCTGGTGCCCTCTTCTGGCATACAAACATACATTGCAGGAATGTTGTATACATAATAAATAATAAATAAATCTTTAAAAAAAAAAAAATTAAAGTGCAGAGGACCCTAGACTGGTTACGCGGATCTAGTTGTGAGCGGTTTACAACCACCTATACCAAGCTCCAGAGATCTAACGCTCACTTCTAGCCTGAGGGCACCTGGCTCACGTGCACATACACACATAGAGAAAATTAAAAATATTTTTTTAAAAAAAAAATTGGCATGTAAGTCTTTACCTCTGGCCATTCAGCTTCTCATTATACCTGGCACTTTTTCTACTCAATCCATTTCCTGCCAGTGTATTCGGTTCCTAGGTCCCAAATCATGCATGCTTCTGTAGACAGAGAAGAGATTCCTCCCTGGCAAGTTCCAAAGGCAGGAGTTGCCAGAAATACAACCAAAATTCAGAGACAAAAAATGCGCGAGTGTCTGTGAGCAAGCGAGTCTGCTGGTAGCACAGCAGGAACCCAGATCTACCCAGATCCCAGTTTGCCTTGCTGGGGCTGGGGAGCCTTGCTGGGGCTGGGGACTGAGGCAGCAGTTGACTCCGGGATGCTCTTACTTCAGGAGGATGATGCTTTGGCACTGTGTGAGCAGTGCAAGGACCAGACACAGATGAGGTCCACATTCCTCTTTTTTTTAAAAAAAAAATATATACATATATATATATATGTATATATATATATATATATGTATATATATTTATTAAGTATACAGTGTTCTCCATGCATGTCTGTGTGCAGGCCAGAAGAGGGCACCAGACCTCATTACAGATGGTTGTGAGCCACCATGTGGTTGCTGGGAATTGAACTCAGGACCTTTGGAAGAGCAGGCAGTGCTCTTAACCTCTGAGCCATCTCTCCTCTGACACCCTGGGGCAAATGTGAAACCTGCACCCAGAAACTGAAGAAGCCTGCAAATAGGCCAAACCAGGAGTCTGCTGGTGACTCTATGATTAATGATGCAAAAAGAACACTCGGAAAGCTGGTGAGAAAGGAGCCAGTGCGTCCTCCAGTTCACACAGATCCACAGGGAAAAGGACACCAATGAAGGAACCCACATCCAAGGTGGATGGTCCCCACTGCCAGGACAACGCGGTGAGAAGCAAACACTAGTTATAGTTTTCTGTGCTAATACACTGATCTAACTTGACGAATTCTTGATGCTGCCCCTCTACAATCTACTTCTCCAACACTTCTCTTTCAGAGAGTGGCATCCCTGTGCAAGCAGTTTTACACTCACTCTAAGTGGGTCTCTTTTCATCCTGAACATTCATTCATACTTGCTGCTAAGACTTTCAAGTCCAGTCTCCTAAGGTCCCTTCCAACCCTGTCAATCTCTTTTCATCTCCACTGCCACAACCTGCACCAGGGACACCGAAGCAGGCTCCCAACTGATGCCTCGTGCTCACTGTTCTTTCGCAGAGACTGCACAGGGGAAAGCATCCCTTCCTGCTTAGATTCTTCCAATGGATATCTAGTGCTCTTCAACTCCTCCACAGGCCCTTACCTTGCACCCGATTGCCTGCTCATACTTGCCAGGCATAAGTCCTCCTCTGCAGGTCAGCTCCTCGGGCCTGAAAAGCTCTTCTGCCTCCTTAGAGTAAATGGCCTCTTTTCAGAGAATTGTCCATGATTCACCTGCTAGCTCCTCAGATACTCAATCTGCTACCAGCTTCTTCTTTTCCCTTTCTAGAACTGATCAAAATGCAAAGCAATACGTTTTTGTGTGCTTATTCATTTTCTATTCTTCTTTTCCAATCCACTGCAGTCTCCATGAAGTCAGGGACCATGCTGGCTTTATTTCCTTCTGATATCCACTGCACAGCACAGTACCCAGAACCATGGTATATGAAATCATCTGCTGAATGCTATTGAAAGGAAGTAACTTAACTTCCCTGTGAGCTATAACAAGAAGATCGTACAATCAGTGTGCCCAGGTCATGGAGAACAAGCCAGTACACAGCACTCCATGGCCTCCGCATCAGCTCTTGCCTCCAGGTTCGTGTCCTGTTTGAGTTCTTGTCCTGGCTTCCTTTGATGATGAACATTGCTGTGGGAGCATAAGCATAAACCCTTTCCTCCCCAACTTTGGTCATGGTGTTCCATCACAGGAACAGCAACCCTGCAGTCCAAATTGACCAAAAAGCCTCTTGCTTGCTATATGAGGGATGAAACAGAAAGACCAAGCATGGCTCTGTTCAGCCTCTGCTGAGAACTTCCTAGTAGGAGACACAAATCTTGACCACTCTACTTGTATGCACGTGACCACAAAAGCACAACAGCCCCTGATCTGATGGTTGCCAACAAATAATAGAGGACATCTTCCATACTTGCTGGTAGGCGAAGGAAGCAGCAGGATGAGAGAGTGATCTAATACACAAATAAAAATTCGTTAAGACTTAAAGGAAAATACCAGCAAGTAAGTAGTAGTAGAATTATTAAAAAATAAGGGGTTTCCATAGATACAAGTGACTTGCCTAAGGTTTCACAGCTGTGGTTGGGTAGAAATGGACACCAGGTGTGAGAACTTCGCCACCACTCCACCCATCCACTATACAAGTCCTATCAGGCAAATGCACTGCATGCTTTTGGTACTGTTATCATCACTGCAGGGAAAACCACCCACAAATTTCTAGTCTACCAAAGACTGGGGAGAAAGTAGAATTAGGGAAACAAAACTTCATGAGGTGAACAGAAGTCTAACAAATCTGGTAGTAGCCTACCACCCTGCACTACTGGAGAGATAAAACACAGGAATATTACTGTTACTGCCTCTTCGGCTACATCAATGTGTCCTTGAATATGTATGTTAGAGACTTAAATCACTTGCAGCATTGGAGGAGGGAACTCATGTTTATTTCTCTCAGGGATGGGTTAACGTAAAGTGTAAAAGGACTTTGCCAGTCACTTGTCTCTTACCCAAAGGTGCCTCCTACCATGTCACATGAGGAAGATGGCTCCTCACCAGAGGCAGCCCTCAGTCTTAGATTTCTTAGGCTTCACATACAAGAAACAAACTTCTATCCTTCAAAAACTGAGTCTTATGCATGCTATTTTGGTAACTGCGATGGTTAACTGTGATTGTCAATTTTATGGAATTTAGAATCACCAAGGAAACACCTCTGGGCACGCAAGTGGTTTTCTAGACTAGATTCATTGAGGTGGGAGGATCAAGCCTAATGTCGGTAGCATGTTCCATGGTTTCAGACTTGGACTGAATGAGAAAGGGAACACAGCACAAGGTCCGTTGCTCTCTGTTCCCAAACCAGGGATGCAATGTGACCAGTGGCCTCACATTCTTCAACCGCCACACCTTCCCCACCATGGCGGACCCTGTACCTTCAAACTGTGAGCCAAACTAAACCCTCCCTTCCTTAAATTGCCTTTGTCAGGTATGTTGTCAAACCAAGAATTAGTGCAGTAGCACCAAACAGACTAAAGCAATCCCTTAAGTGATAATTAACCAGGTAATATATCAAATTAAATATAACAATGACTGCTCTCACAATAAAATGAAGGCTCTGCCATTAGCGCAAATGGAAACTCAAGAGAAAATAAAATTAAGAGTCAAAGTTTGACCCATCTACAAATCACTCTCCAGGCATATTTATAGCCATAGCATAGGAAATGCAGTATTCATTCACACTGTCTCCCGGGAATTCCTTCTTAGCAGAGTTTTGTTTCTTCTTTAAAAACATATTCAATAATAATGGTGGTAACCCTGGGCAAGTTTCTGAGTGCTGTGTACTAAATATTTTAAGTTGCCTATTAGCTTTCTCTACAAATCGGTTGATTATGCATGTAAGACATGCTTACGATGCCCCACTGTTTCCAACAGGCTCGTTAACCTATCAGAACTCATACCGCTCCATGGACAAAAAATAATGGTGGAAATATTTTTAGGCACTTGATATAATAAATTTAAAACACTCTGAGAAACACTTGCCTTTCTTTCGAAAACAAGAGGAAAACTACTTCTTATTATTTAGAAACCACTAGTTTATACTCTTTCATAATCTGGACATGCATGAAGCATATTGGAAACACCTATTAAACTTATTTGATAGGATGTCCCTCCAATTGGGTTATCAGCAGTTTGCAATGCAATTCAGGTTACCACTTAGGGTAGATCCACCACAGGCATGAGAGTACACCTACAGAGATTTGGCTCATTAATACAGGTACAAGCTTTGAATACTTTCTAAAGAAGGATTCTGTCTTATGAGTGCATGAACTTTGACTTCCCATTCAAATTACAAGGCATCTGAGACAAGAGTTTCAAGACTTCACAGATGAGAACATGTATATAGCTTCAACTCTTTGTATTCTTATTATATTTTTCAAGATTTTATTTGGAAGCTTCGTCTCTATTTTCTGTTTGTTTACTGAGTACCCTGTTTCCTTTTTATCTTATGGCATGTGTTACAGGGACCAACTCTAATCATGGATTCCTCAGGCAACACTTAAAATGACGCAAGTGTGAAGTGTATTTTCCACCATGGAGGTATTTGGTGGCTTCTGTGTTTTCCCGGTGGCATGAAGAGGCTGTGTAAACACTGTCTGCTCGGTGCTACTTGAGCAGTACTCTGTAGAACTATGTCATGTCATCCACTTGGATCATACAATCTGAAACCTCATGAAAAGATTTAAGATGTTGCTATACCATTTGATTATTTAGAAATAAGCAAGATTAATGAGGTGAGACAACCTTAAATAAAGAGCGAGCATGAGACAAAAAGACCCAGTGAGCAAAATGATTAGAAAAGAGAAAAGAGAAAAAGCGTGGTGTTTCTATTTTAATGCTGGGAAAACACTTAAGTTATTGATCTATTCAAGCAGGTGTCTCAGAAATGTGACCCTGCCAACTGGTTTCTTCCACACTTATCTCTAATGAAATTCAGAGGTTGTAGACAAAAAGGCATGAACAAAAATGCACACAGACTTGTCTGAACTTGTGACCGTGTTCACACGGCACTGCAAGTGTTACATAGGGAAACAGACAGCAAAAAAGCATTCCGTTCATATACTGGTAGAGGGGAGCTTGTTTTTGTTTTTTGTTTGTTTTTCGTTTTTGAGATAGAGTTTCTCTGTGTGGCCCTGGTTGTCCTAAAACTTGCTCCGTGGACTGGACTGGCCTCAAACTTAGAGATCACCCTATCTCTGTCTCGGGATTGAAGGTCTGTACCATCATACCTGATGGCGTGTATTGTTTTAAGTTCAGCATAAGAAGACACTTCTTTGGAAATATTTTGAAGGCTATCTTGATTTACTATTTTAGCTGGAGTGTGTGTATGCCCCTTGACCACCTGAAAGTCTGTCTCAAGCCGATATCTGACTTGAGTCTTACCCACAGTAGTTAGTACTCCAGAGTGAACCATAAAAACATAAGTCAGATCATGTCATTCTCTATTCAGAACCATCAGAGGCATCCCATTCTATTTAACAAAATGTTCACAGCACCCTGGCCTCTGTGTGTTCTCTTTAGCTTCACTGAAGCACCTCTGACTACCTGCTAAACTTTCATCGGTCCCCACCACCACCAATACCACCACAGTCCCTTGCCAGCCCACACAGCTTAGCCCCTGCTTCTTTAGCAGCAAGTGGAGAGATTTTAAAAAGAATATTTAGGGACTGGGAGACGGTAAGAGCACGTGCTCTGCAAGCATGAAGACCTACGTTCAAATCCTCAGAAACCCTTCCTGTAAATAGCTGGACATGGCTGGACATTTCTGTAACTTCAGCAGTATGAGACGGAGACAGCCAGATCCTGACAGTTCAATGGCCAACCAGTCTAACCGAAAGACAAGCTTCTGGCTCAGTGACCAGGCAGAGACTAACAGGAAGAAACGCACAATCCGTGTCTTGTGGCCTCCACGTGTACATACGACACCCACTCCTTGGATTCCACTTCCAGAGATGACATGAGCTAGTCTAGGATGAGGTGAGGCATCTATAAGAAGAGCCTGACTATGAAGCTTCAAGAACAGGGATATGGGCTTAGCCCGATTTTCACTCAAGTCGAGAGGAGAACAGACATGTTGTCAAGAGCTGATCCAGCAGAGAACCACGGACTTGTGGCTCCAACAGGGGCACTTTGCTCCTTTATAGTTCTGGGGACTGGAGTGCAAGATTCAGGTGTCAGCAGGGTCAAGATCCTTCTGCAGGAGCTAGGACAAACCTGCCTGAGCCTCCGCTAGGTCCTCCCTACAGGGCAGTCTTCAGTTCAACCCATGCATGCTTCTTTCTCTCTGTTTCCTTCTAAAAACACCAATCATACTGGATCTAACTCCCACTGCACTACAGTACACTGTCTTAAAGAATGCATCTGCCACGACCCTACTAACTAACAGTCACATCTTGCGGTGACAGAAGCACCTTAGGTGAGACACAACTCTAATCAGAAAAGGCACAAAGAGTCTTAGTTCAGTAATGTTTGCCCAGCACGTACTTAGGGACATATTTTCACAGAAAGAGAAGTGGGAGGAGGGGGCAGAGAAGGAGCAAAAAAAGAAAAGGAATAGGAAGAGGAGGAAAAGGAGGAGGCAGAAGAAAGTAAAATGACAGTGAGGACAGATGTAACCAAAGCCTAGAAAGAACGGAAGTGCCAGCCATGATAGCTTGGAAGATAGCAGCTGGCATGGAGGCTGAACAAAAACATTCATGGATACTCAAAAGCTAACTTACTGTAGCCAAAAAAAAAAAAAAAAGGAATTTTACAGTGTTGTAGTAAACAGTAACCACATTCTGTAGCTATCTGCTTGCGTTTTGAGGGGAGAAGGTCGTTTGTTTAGTTTTGTGCTGGAGCCTGACCCCCAGGGCCTGCTGGGAGGCTAATCTTTCTATCATTGAATCACACCCAGCCCAAATCCTGTTGAGGAAGCTGACACCACAATCCCTGTGCCACCACATCACAAAGAAGGCCACTTCAGCCCTCTGAGGGGTGAAGACAGAAGAAAGGAATGCAGTCTTATAATTTGGGGCAGGGCATGTTGTGGCTGAGGAAACCACATACTGTTCTGACCCTCACCAATATCAGGCTATCCACTAGGGCTAAACAAACGTGGAGAAAGTGACTGACCTTGTTCCCCCCCCCTCGCCCATCAGGAAGGCTCACATTAGATCTGTAACACCGCATATCACACACGGAAGAGACCCACAGCACACTGCTGCCAACTGTCCACGAAGTAGCCCGGGAGAGGTACTTATAGTAGCACATAATGGAACATTCTGCTGCTGCTTTGAGACATGTGGCTCCCAAAACAACACCATGTCATTTCCATGTGTTTGAGGCAGGCCTTCCCCGAACAACCCTGAAGCCCAGGGAACCACCAGGCCACTCCCATACCACAACGCTTACTCGTTTTCAGGTTTTCTCTTTTCATAAAAGTTATGTTTTCATTTTAAAACTTTAATTCAAGGAAAGAAATTACAATGCAAGCCCAAAGCACTATTTTCCACAGTAGCAAATTAGAGAGAGCTAATCTGTGGCCACACTGTGCCCTGTTATCTGTACCTTGTCACTTTAATTTAGCACAACCCCAGCCCAGCAATGCTATTCTTTTTGATTTCTCCACACAGCAGAATTTTAGCCTTCATACCGAGTTTCAAAGAGTCCATAATAAAACCAGCCCACATTAAGCAAAACAGCCACATAAAACCTTTCCTTTATATATGGAGAAAGGGGCTTTCAAGTTTCAAAAGAAAAATTCTAAATGCCAAGTAGTCTTAGTGACATTTTAAAAGGGTCCACTTTGAGAGGTTGAATTCTTGTCTCCACTGTGTTGATTGGCATGTGTGTCTTTCCTCTGTCAGAACCAAAGTGGTTATTACTGAAAACGTGTACGCTATATTACACTGAGGAGACACCTCAGGTATTCAAGAGTCTCCACATGAAGAACTGGCAAGCTGGAAGACAAACTTCCCGTTTTGCCGTCTTGTAGAGCATTAAAAGGCACAGGAGACAACGTGAGCTCTAGTACAGGGGCATACTAGCTTTAAGACCCTAATACCCAGCCTTTGTATCTGGCAATCTAGCAATCCCTCAATCCTAGGAAGCAGGCTATCCAGACTGCAGTAGAAGCAAATGTTTTTATCTCCACCTGTGAGAGTGTACAAAGCATTAAGCAGCGGCATTTCAAAATCATCCCTTATTGGGTTCATGCAACCTCCGTGATGCAGAAATGCTCTCTGCAAAAAAAAAAAAAAAAAAAAAAAAAAAAAAATTTACCATTACAAACCATCTCCCATTGGAAGTCACCCACCTTCCAGTTTTTCATAGCCTTCCCATCCCACCTCCCACTCATCTCCTAAAATTGAAAAGAAATTCCCCAGCATTTCCAACTCCTACAGCGCTGCACATGAAGTACATATCATCTGAGCTCTCACTCTGCAAATCATTTGGTTAGAAATACCAGTGATGGGTTAGTTGTCGAGAGCCTATCACAGCAGCGAGCGGCACCAGCCCATCCTTAGCAGGAAAATGTAGACTCTGAAGTTGCAAAAGGTGACTGGAATTCAGAACTGGTGGTCCAACCACAAATCAGAACTTCACAGTTATCACCAGGAGCCAGAAGTTGATTCCTTAACTATGCTGAATTAGATGTTCCTGACAAGGCGCATGTCCTCTCTGCACGGTCAGTTCCTGGCCGCTTGCATGAAGGGATCGGCTTCTTATCAGGCCCACACACCCTCATCTGGCAGCAGACAGCAGAACTCTATCTACCAGCAAAGGGGACTGGGAAAGGAAGAGCTGAGGAAGGTACCTCAAGGAATCCATAGCTTATGACGCCCTGCCTTGCTTTGCCTGGATTCACAAATGCACAGAAGCCTAGATACAAAGGAAAGAGGATGTCACAGTCTGTGACCTCAGGCCCCACCTGCTCTGAATAGCCTATGTCAGGGGATTCTATTTCTAATCCTTTCCACTGGTCCACAGCTTGGGGCTCACCACAGCTTCCAGCTCAAGAAGAAAACAGCAGAGTCAGTGACTTGCTCCAGGGTCCACACAAAGCTTGCTGGCTGTCTTGTTTCCTTGCAAATGGAAAGCAAATCTTTTGAGGTTTGAACCTTGCCAATGCTTACCACCTCATTGTCTAGGCCTCTTCTCTATCCCTAGGTGCTCAGGACCAGGAGTTCCACAGGAAAACAAGAGGACAGACTAGTTACCAGCACCAACCATCAGAGCCCAGGTGGTCAAACCTTGACAACAAGCTGATCTAGTGACCAAGAGATGCTATCTTCCTCTACGGGAAAACAAGGGAGGAGAAAGAGGACTTCTGCTTCAAGTCTGAAACGTGGGGTTCAAAGTACACAACACAGAAGGGCCAAGCCAGGCACAGGAGTGGCTACTTGTAAAGGCACTGGTATGAAGCTGTACAGAGACATAACAAAGGAACATAAAATTAGTCAGCCGAGAACCTGTCACCAGTAAGAAGCACTATCTCAGTTCCAGTCTGTCTGTCTGTCTTTCTGTCTCTCTCTTTCTCCATCTTCTTTTCCTTTCCCCAGTGTCTCTGTGTGTATGCACGTGTACATGTGTGTTTACCATCTGAAAAAATCATAGCAAAATGACAAGGTTATTATTATAGCAGCTTGCACACATGGCCTTTGTCCCTTACAGAAGAACCCAGATGCTCCTGTCTGGTGTCTAACCACCCAGCAACACAATGCCCCCAGGTGCAGGCTGACTTACAGGTCACAGTTTCCAATATCAGGCTCCCAATCTTGAGCACTCATAGAACACCTCTCAGACAACAAGTGGCTTTTATCTCAAAGCCATTAGGGACAGTAGGCTCCAGGACTCAGTACCCAGGGGGCCTAAAGCAGGAGAGGCGGCCATCTGTTCAAAGAACACAGGAATCCCAAGGGAAGGGTGCAGTGAGCTGCAGGAGGGTGGGCGTCTCAGCCGAGAACACTGAGTGGAGCACTGAGCTGCAGAAAGTACTGTCATCACACACCAATACAGCACAACCTTAGCCCTGGGGAAATGACAACCTCAGGCTGTCAGGGAGGCAGAGTGTTCCCAATAAAGGTGTCTATTGTGATTAAATCTCTCAGGTGCAACCCAAGAAAACTAAAGATACTTGGAAGAAATCAAATACTTCAATACAGTAAGCTTTTTATTATTTTTTTGTATTGCTTTTTATTATTTTTAAAATAAAACCCTTCCCTTCTTTTTCTATACTTGAAAATTTCCAAAAGGTAAACAGGAAGAAACAAGGTTAGTTGCTGCTCCAAGGCTAAACCTCTCCCTAACTGTAAGACACCCAACGTGGCAAGCAGTAACTCTAAGGAACCGGAAATCAGCTGTGTCCGCGAGCTAACATAACCAACTCAGAGAGAGGGCACAACTGGAAGCCTGCAAAGGCACTGGTCTTAGGTAGGGTTATTATTGCTGTGATGGAACACTGTGGCCAAAGTGACTTGGGGAGGAAAGGGTTCATTCGTATTACAATCCCACATCACAATTCAACATCAAAGGCAGTCAGGACAGGAAGTCAAACAGGGCAGGAACCTGGAGGCAGGAGCTGTTGCAGAGGCCACTGAGGAATGCTGCTTACTGACTTGTTCTTCATGCCTTGTTCAGCCTGCTTTCTGAAAAAAAAAAAAAAAAAAAAAACAACCCAGGACCACCCAGTCCAGGGAGGGCTCCACCTATAATGGGTTGGACCCTCCCATCAATCATTAATTAAGAAAATGCCTCACAGGCATGTCAGCAGCCAGGCCTTAGGAAGGCATTGTCTTAATTGAAGTTCCCCCTCTCATTAAGTCTATCTTCTCCAGCACAATATTTGAGAGACTTGGGCTCTACATTCAACAAACAGAAGAGGTAGCCACGAGTTAAAGCAGACAGAATGGGAGCCTGTTAGGTTAGCACAGCTCTATCCCAGGTAGGATGAAGCCCAGCTCCTCCTGATTCACGCCTGCCTTCACATCGCATAGCCAAGCATGAGGCCTATCAGATAGGGGACTCCAGCTGCCCAGCGTGGATGTCTGGATGTCTGTTGCTGCCTGATCATCACGCTCAGCTCCTGTTTACCCAGAACTCCCCAGGCTCCCACTCAGCTTCCCTTGCAGGTTGCCTACAGATTAAAAATTTGCCTATTGGCACAATGAGCCATCAATCCGTATCCTGTTGCCCAGTTCCAGGAAGCATGCTAACCGCACCGGAACTGGGAGTTGCCAGGTTTTGGAGCAGCAGATGGTAAAGGTTGAGGAAACACAGGCTGAGGGTTTCCCCTTGGCCACGGCACATTCACCTGTAAGTCATCCCAAGGTTTACCCAAGCCCCAGCTGCACACATTCCATGACCACAAATGCAGGACATCCCACCATGCAGGGGTCAATTAATTCCTTTCTTTCAAATTCTTTGTAGCAACCTCAAATTTAAAATAAATAAATAAAAGCACAGCGTCAGTACAAAGAGCCATCATTCATCTTGGAACATGTAAGGGTAATCTGCCAACCAGATGTCTCATCAGCCACAAACACATTAACGCTCACTCCATCATAAGCACAACATGGCCATCAAATCGGAAAAAAAGACATCACTACACGTTCCCTTTGCTCCTTGGCCCCCATTCACATGCCACCCCAAGCCAAAGGAAGCAGCTTAGCTTCATCTAGTGCTTTTCGCTGCTCCGTCTCGAGCTTCATTCACGCTGAAACACTTCTCTCTGCCTTCCTTTGGTTTTCCTGACCTTGACACTTGGGAAGATTGCAGGCTGGTTATTCTGCATAATACCTCTCAAGTTGGGTTTGCTGGAGGTTTCCTCTGCTTGGACTCAAGATTGTGCATGTGGGGAAGAAACACACAGGAAAGTGAAGTAGCAAACTTTTCCTGACTTGTCCTCAGGCCCATTGTTGACACTGTCCCCTTGTTCTCCAGTCTTTACTGTCCCCAGATTCCTGAAAGCCCAAGGAGCAGGCAAAACAAAGAGCACTGGGGTGTATCTGGTATCTCCTCTGCCTTGTATGGTGCAGATCCACACTCTGCCACGGAACTGTTACCAGAGATGGGATAAAGTAGTGGGAAGGAAAGAACAGATAGGATGTGTTTTCAGGAGAAAATAGAGAAAGGTAATTCTTCCTTTTTATTCATTTATCCATACCACAGACAAGTGTGGAAAGCCTCTTCCTTGGACACATGACACTAGAGCCCAGTGTAGAGCCCAGTGCTCCAAAGGAGAGTACGGCGTGTTACAGAAATACTATACCTAAATTAGTGTGGGACAGCACTGAGAAAGGATGTTTGACCCAGGCCAGTCCAACACAAGGAAGAGTCCAATTCTTTATAACACATGCAGGCACCTGACCGTAGACATAAACAGAAAGGTAGGTCTAGTTGTGTGTAAAGGTGCGTCTCATTCAACAGCCACAGGAACCACCGAAGCGTTGGAAGCAAACTGACCAGACCACAGGGACATGTTTGTGAACAGTATGAGGAAACCAGCAGAAGAGAGCAACAGGAAGCAAAAGGAAAGCGAGGTGCACAAGTTTGTACATGAACAGACATCCGAAAGGATGGCTTCCAGACTAAAGGCCAACAAACGCTAATCTGGGGCAGAACAGTTTCGCAGAAACAGGGGCAGGCTCTGTGGAAATGCAGGCTCCACAGACTTCTACAGGAGTAGGGGGTAGAGGAAGGGGAGACAACAGGATGGCCCAGAGGGCTTCTGCATCAAATATATAGTGTGGGCAGCCTTTGACTATAATGAGAGACGTGTGACTAATTCAACACTTCCAGATACAAAAGCAACCTCCTAGTCTCTCAGTCATAGAACCAGCATCGCATCCTGACAACAAGAATACCTCAAGGACAAATCTGAGCTACGGATGGGCATCAGGGCATGCTAGGTTACAGCTTATCATTTCATTACATTTCTCTCCAGTGTCACGGCTGTAAGAAGTACCGTGGGCGGAGCTGAAGCCACTTTCATAGTATTGTCCTGGGAGACCTGTGGATCCTTGCTATCTCTCCCCCACTGCCATCTACTTGCATTTCCCTAATAACTGCAGTAGCACTGGAGTTGAGCAGCCTATCGAGAGTCTGATTTTATAGTCTATGCCCCATACATTTGCTCTGAAGCAAAGGAAATTATGTGCAACTTTGCATGATTTCACAAGATCTTTTGAAAACACCTGCCAACACGCTAGGGTGTTAAAAAGCTAACCGGGGAAACTGTAGATGTTTTCATTATGATTATTTGTTGGAAAGTAAAAATGTCACATTTGGAGGGAATCAAAAGGTACTTATAGCTCTTTTCTCCCAACATAATGTGTATGTGATTTAGTTCGTGGAAAGCAAGAACCTCTTTTTTTTTTTTTTTTTTTTTTGGTTTTGGTTTTGGCTTTCTCAAGAGAAGACAGGGTTTCTCTGTGTAGTTCTGGCTACCCTAGAACTCACTTTGTAGACCAGGGCTGGCAGCGAACTCATAGCTTGCCTCTGCTTCTCCAGTGCTGGGAATTAGGATGTGCACCACTATCGCCCCCTCTCTATTTCTTATTTTAAGTCACTTCTCTTTATATAATCAATCACCAAATACTCAAGTCTGAGACCAAGAATGGGGACATTTGAAATCTGTGCAAGGCTACAGTGAAGAAAAACAACGATGCAGATTCACAGGCTTTATTTGATCTATACAGAGAGAATACCACAGCGTCATAAATATTTCTTGAGTATTTTCACTCTTCCTTGTGCGTATTTCATCCTTTGAATTCATATTCTTCCACTTGCCTCACTGCGCCATCCTAAGCTGTAGCTTGCCACTGCTGATGCTGGTGAGACCCCAGTGTGTTTCCATGGTAATGGAACCTAGGACAGCCAACAGTGGGCCTTGCTTCAGATATGACCACTTCTTCTGCATTAAGTGACTTGAATACCTTTCAATTCCTGTTTTCCCTAAGGACACTGGAGACCACAATAAGCTCTTGTAAGAAGACTTACCTGAACGTTAACTTGCAGAATGTAAGCGAAGGCTTCTAACCCAGACCTAGTATAATTTTCTGATTTTCTAAAGTTAAAAACTTGAGTCAAGCGGTGGTAATGCACTCCTATAAACCCAGCACTGTGGAGGCAGAGGCAGGCACATATCTGAGTTTGTGGCCAGCCTGGTCTAAAGACTGAGTTGCAGGATAGCCAGAGAAACCCTATCTCAAATAAATAAATAAGTAAATGATCAAGCAGCCAAACTTGGGACCAGGTATACCAGACGGTGATGGAAAACACCTTTAATCTTGGCTCTTAGGAGCCAGAGGTAGGCAGATTTCTGAGTTCAAGGTCAGACTGATCTACAGAGTAATAATTCCCAGGAAAGCCATGGGTACACAGAGAAATCCTGTCTCAAGGAAAAAATAATTTAAAATTAAAAGCTTAATGTAGACAATCAGGAGGAGTGTGTATAAGCCCCTGCAGTAGTAGAAACAATAGAGACCCTGCCTTAAAAAACAAGGTAAAAAAAAAAAAAAAAAAAAAAGACAACTACCAATACATTGTCCTTTAACTTCCAAATATATCATGGCATGCACAAACCCACATTCACACACCACACACACACACACACACACACACACACACACACAAGCAATGGCCATTAACAGCATCTGTAAGCAGACTCATCAGCACATTCCTGCCCACACAGTGACACAGCAGCATGGGTCCTGATCCCCAGTGACCTCCCTGTATGCAGCACCAGCTCCTCTGAGCCTCAAGTTTCTCATGAGCACAGCGAATAACACACATCCATTAGAACTGCCAAGAGAATTTAAGGACCTCAGATTGCAGTGACCAGCACAGTGTCTACCAATACAATAGAGGCACTGTTTACCGCCCTTTTCTACTCCCAGGGCTACTTTTCATTAGTGTATAAACATGTAAAACGCAGTGAAAGACTTCTGAGCTAGATTCCCAATCAGTTAGAAAGTAAACACATTAGTATTTTCCTTCCTGTCCTTCGAGACCTTATAGTTTCTGCTTTAAGCTCAGTCCACACGCCATTTAAATGTGAACATCCAATAATTATGTCTCTTTCATCTGAAGCTATCTTCTCTATCCCATTCCAGAAATGGAATAAGAAAATTGAGGGGGAGAATAAGAAAGGACTGGTTTGCTGACTCTGTTTATACCCTGCTCTGTTAGATTCTTCTGTGTTTACCTCTCAGCAAGCATTTCCTGGATACTTGAAACAACAGAAAACCTTCCTAGTGAGCAGTAAGGAAACCAGGACACCCATGCTTCCTCCGGAGACGGGTGAGAAGTCAGAGAACAGCATGTAATGCTATTCCTGTCACAGCATGCTGTGTCTACCTGCTGTCACCCATGGTGCCCATCAGCCTTCTATCACTGACAAAAATACATGAGAGAACTTAAAGGAGGAAGGATTTAATTAAGTCGGGATTTCAGTGCCTAGTTGTGTGACTCCCTTCAAGTTGGGTCCATGGCAAAGACAAATAGCATGGTGGGGAATGCCATGTCAGAGCAAAGTAGCTCCCCGTCCTAGGGCTAGGTACCATAGAGTTGGAGTGGAGGGGATAGGAAGGAGGATCCCAGGGCATTCATTCTTCAAGGACACACCCACAATGACCTAGTTACTCTAACTAGGCCTCGTGACCTAATGTTCCCACCATCTCTTAGGCAGCTTCGTCAGTTGGACCCAAGTCTTCACCACATGTGACAGACCACGTTAGAGAGACATTAGTGGGCCAACCACAACACCCACTAATCCTTCTTAGATAATAGAAGAAGGACAGCTGTGGTCAGAGCATTTTGACACCCATGTGTCACTACATGCCAGATGTATTCTAAGATGTGCCACTAGATGAGCTGTGCTCTGTACAGTATCCTGGATACATATATATGGTATAGGCTCCATGACGCCTTGAGGTGATTGAGAGACATGGTAAATAAGACACATACTATGAATACACTCTAAGATGACTGAAAACATAGTGTAGAAGGGACTGGAGAGGCTCTTCAGTGGGTAAGGGTGCTTGCTGCTCTTTCAGAAGACCTGGGTTTGGTACCCAACATCCACATGGTAGCTCCCAACCATCTAAAACTCCTGTTCCAGGGATTTAATGTCCTCTTCTGACCTCTATGGGCTCCTGCACACTTGCACGTACACATGTATGCACTCGCACATGTGCAGACACACACACACAAGATGATAAAATATCCTATAGTAAATACTTTAACTAAGAACATAGTTTACTCTTAAAGTACTTTGATACAGTCGTCTGTTAACAGCAACAACAAAAGCAAATGTGTATTTCATGGGACTATGACCTAGACTACAGTGTCACTGAACAACAGGAATTTTTCAGCACCCTTATTATCTTACAGGGTCACTGATACATATGCACTGTCATTGGTCAAAATGTCACTAGGTGCAGACAGTTGTATCTCTAAGCAGAGTCTCTGCTAGGCCTGGGTGTGCAATCATCTGTGAGGTCTCAGCCTCATCCCTAAGGAGCACAAGAAGGACTTGCTCCTAAAACACCACAGGCTCACAGGACAAGGAACTGTTCTAACACGTATCATGAAGTACACTCACCAACACAAGCCAAATGCTTATCTGAAGGCCTGTAATGGCAATCTCTGGTCAGGATACCCAGCCTATGTCTTGGGTGAACAAAGATCTTCAGGGTTGAACTGAGTGTGTTCTCCCAACCAGGACATTCCTTAGACCTAGTTGGTGTTCTAGGTTCTGACTCCTGCTTTAGTCCCCTCTCCAGAGTCTGCCTGCAACTGATAATGAGAGCCTGTATCGTGTCCTGTATTTAATTCACTCAGCAAACTCTTAGGGTGAGGGAATATCCCCAGAGGGCTGTGATTTTCCTGTCTATCAATCTGAATCCCACATAAATGCTTTTAGGTCAAGAGCTACTGTGGGAAAACCTCCAGGGCCCCAACTCACATTCAAGAGGATCCTCCTCCACTTAATACCTAACGCCCTTTCAGCCCAAGCAGAGGGGAAACCCGGTACAGCAGCTTCCTTATCTATAGGCTCCACTCCCACTTACTCAACCAACTAGTGATCATAATATTTGAATTAAAGACTGTGGCTGTGCTGAACTTTAAAAAAAAAAAATCCCATCATTACTCTCTAAATTATACAGTATAACAACTATTTACATAGTATTTGCATTACATTAGGTTTTACAAGTCATGTAGAGATGATTTAAAGAGTCCCAGAGGGTATGCATAGGTTACATGCAAATTCTGCACCATTTCTAGGCAGGCATTTGCGCATCCAAGACATTTGCTATCTGAGGGGCTCTTGGAACCAATCCGCTGACACTGAGGGATGACTGCATTTGCATGTTAGCTACTAGGCAAGTGTGTAAAAAAGGAAGAAGGAAGGGCCTTCTCGCCTCTGGTCACCACCCTTTCAGACAATGCATGAGACTGTCTGTCCTAGGGTTTCTGTTGCTGTGAAGAGACACTATAACCACAGCAACTCTTATACAGGAAAAAAAAAAAAAAAACATTTTCAGAGGTTTGGTCCATTATTACCATGATGCAACATGGTTGCACACATGCAGACATGGTGCTTGAGCTGAGAGTCCTGCATCTTCATCACCAGGCAACGGGAAGTGAACTGAGATACAGGGCAATGCTTGAGCATATATGAGGCTTCAAAGTCCACTTCCACAGTGGCATAATTCCTCCAACAAGGCCGTACCTACTCCAACAAAGCCACACTTCTCAACAGTGCCATTCCCTATGAGCTTCTGAGGGCAATTACATTCAAACTGCCCACACTGTTCCACCTGGAACTGCAAGCAGCTGTTTAGATTGGAATTTTGCAAATTCAGAGACCTAATGCACTGTGCTCAAGTCACCTGTGGTGACACTCGTGAGATCGTGACAAACCCTGCTCATTCTCCAGTTCTCAGTCCTCAATCTGCGATGACAGACATGGGGATACTAACGTCCCTCCAGCCACATACCGCCACATACCAGCATGAATCCCTTCCTCCCAGAGTCCTCCGGAAGCTGAAATGCAAATCCGCAGGTTATTTGGCACAGGATATGTGTTCCAACACTTGCTAATTCCCTCCCCCGCACCATGTGATGAATGCCAATTAATTGTGCAGAAGCAAAGCTATTGATTTAGTGACAAACACACAGGCTTCTGGGGACACTTTAGCTCTGGTCCTGCCACACCCTAGCTATTTAATATGGCACATATTTAGTGTGTCACTGCCTTCCACAGCAAAATGGGGTAACAGTCAACTTCATGGGGAGTCAGGTGCTGTCAGTGAGAAGAGCAAAGGACATCACACAGCATATGCTCCTTGAGTTCTTAGGCCCTTTAGCTGTCAGTCAGCAAGATTCTTTACTTGACTATGCCCCCAGTGAGCCAGGGAAACCAGCATGCTCCGGTGATAAAATACGAATGACTATTAGTATATTGCCCATATATCACAGATGCTGTGTAAACAAGCCATGAAGCCACTGGGGTCGGCTCCAAAGAGAAAAAAGGCTGCTGCTCCACGCGGCAGCCTATTCACCCTTAGGAAGCACAACATCGCCTTTTATTTTTATTTTTATGTGTTTACCTATTTCTAAAAATTCATAAAAATCACTTGGGGGCATAAATGCCAATTACAAGGCATTTTAACTAAAATATGTTTTTAAAGCCTCGGGCATTTGCTAGCACAAATTAAGTACTACATCAAATATAGATGAGCTCATTTGGAAAGTCTGCCGACTTCCCACAAACATACAAGCGAACCAGGAAAGGAAGGAAGACATCAAAAACCACCCCTGACAACACTCGAGGACGATGGGTAAGATCCCTTTCATCAGGCCAGGAAGGAGCAAGTCCATGACTGTGGCGACCAGCACGCCAATCTCAGTCCAACTCCTTATCTCGCTTTCCAGACCAACGCCTTGTCAAGGAAGAACTATGACTTAAACCGCTGCAAAGACGGCACAGAATCCTCTGCTTTTAGGGCAGAAGACAAACCTAGGCTTTGTTAGGTTTCAGCACGAAACTCATCAGACCTCACTGCCACGCCATTTTATAGGCGCTAAAGTATCCCTCCGGGAATAGATCAGTGAAATGTCTCTTTCAATCTGGGCTTAAAAGGGTGAAATTCTCAAGAAAAGGCTCATAAAGATTTTGCCAAGGACTTAGAAGAGAAACCAAAGCCCTGGCGCCCCCTTATCCAGAAGGTTCAGCAGAGAGAGGAACTTCCATCTACTCCGATATTGTATCTGTAGCAGGAGCCACAGTCATCCCATCCAGAGGAAATCAAGGAGCCCTGTGGGCTGAAGATGCAAGAGCAAGCATGTCCAGTAAGCGGTGGAAAACCAGAGTCTAGCTCTCTCTGTCCCTCAGTGAGAGGCTAGGAGTTAGTCATATTCCCTGCTAGGCAGACATAGAAGGATAGAGCCACAGATAGGTAATAAAAATGGCCAGCTTCTTCCTCGCTTTCTTGACTTGAGACAAAAAAACTTGTTGAATGAACAAAAGAAATAAGAAAGACATGGCTGTTCCTAGGTAAAATGGAGGAGAAGGTTTATTGTAGATATGAGGGAGAAAACAGAGAGGGGCAGAGGCACATACATCTGGGAGAGTCCAGAGTGAACAAGTCCATGTGAGTGATCTGGGGTCAGGTGAGGAGAAAGAGCAAGAGAGGAGCCGCCAACCAATAGTGGCGGCCTGGACCAAGAAGTCCTCTTCTCTGTGAGTGCAGAGTGAGTGAATATCTGGCTGAGAAAATGAACATGATCAAGACCCCCCAGCCTGTGTCATCTGCATTCTTCCTGTTGGGACACCTAAACTCAAGGTCATGGGGTTCTGAACATACTGCTCCCAAATTGGCACAGCAGAAACAGGAAGGTCACTCACACCCATTCCTCATCATTGCCTCCTGAAATGGGTCATAAAACTTAGAAATGCTTTTCAGATCCCCCCAGAAGCAAGTCAGATAGGCTCCAATGAGGGGTGCTTCTCAATGTTTCAGGAAAGGCCTGAAGCTAGAGAGTGCCGAGAAGAGACTGAACAAATAGGCCTTGTGAAGTCTCCCCAGCTCATCACAGTTAGATCACACTCTATATCCAATCACAGTCTACAGGCTGTCCACCCGCTGGGGTTAGAATCTGCTAGAGTCGCAGTATCTGCAGCAGCCTTCCCCCTTCCAGATGCTACCGAGACACTGGGAGCCCCTTGCTTATAGACTATCCCGGTGCCAGGATTTCTCACGTGAGAAGTGAGTTAACATCAAACGTCAGATACATCCTGCTCCCCCACTCCATTCTTCCCTTCAGCCTGGGAATCAGAAGTTCTGACTGTGGGCTCTGACTGTGAAACCTCCAGGATTCTCGCAAAGCTGTAAGAACAGTCTCCCACCTTTGCCATATGGGCTATTTCTCTCATCAGAGACCCCAGTCAAGTTGAGTGCTGGAGCACCCCTACCACTGAGCACACACACACACTCACCGCCATGCAGTTGCCTCTCTGTTTGTCCTTGGTATTATTAACACTTCTACCACCAAACACACACACACACACACACACACACACACACACACACACACACCGCCATGCAGTTGCCTCTCTGTCCTTGGTGTTAGTAACTCTTCTAATTAACTCTCTATTCTCCAACAGTACATCTCAGCATCCTCTTGAACTCTCCCCACCCACCCAAAACTTAACAATCTGTCCTCAGACCTATTTGTGCATACAGGCTTGCCTCCATCTCCATGTCATCAACTAAGCTCATAGTAAAAAAACTCTGAATATCTCTCCATTATTAGCCTGCCTCTTGTTATAGGAACGGCTAACATGAAGCTGGAGGAGGGTGCGAGTAACATATTTTACCTCTGCAATACTGCCCTAATGAAAATAGGAGGCCTGGCTGTTGGTGAGAATAATCTTTGCTGTCATTTGGAGCTGAAATGTCCTCAAAAAGGATCATTCATTGATGAAATCTTTAAGAACCATAGTGTGAGGAAGGCAGATGTATTACCTATCTCTCTCTGTCTCCTGGATTTTGTTTTGACTTCCCCATGCCATGAGGTGGGCAGGCAGATCTACAACATGCTCAATGCTATAATATAACTGTTTTAACCATGGTCCCCAAAGCAGAGCCAACTAATCAGGAACTGAAACCTCTAACCCTATGAACCAAATAAATCTTCCTTCTCTCTAGCTGATCATCTCAGGGATTTCATTATAGCAGCAGAATATAAGCTAACATTAGCAGAAACCATGAACAGATGTTAGAAAGATGCTTTTAAAAAAAAAAAAAGCCTGTTGACTGCCCTCTATACAGCTAGAATGACCTTAAGACCCATTCGGAGGGAGTAGACATCACAGGATCACTGCTGAGGAGTTCCGGGTGGGGGATTACACTTGTCCTATTAGAGGGACAGAGTAAGAAGGAGTCTACTGGTATTTCCTTCATATTAAGTACATGAAGACATGATGCCTGTGCTAAACAATCATGTTTCCAGTGCGGGGACAGAGAGAAAGGAAAGGATTAGATCTATGATGCCATCCTTCAGTTACTTGATGAACATGCCCTGGACTTCTGGCTCAGTGAGCAACAGAGGTCTGTATAGCAACCGACACTGGGATCTTTGCTCACTCAGTATTTCAGAACAGGCTACTACACATTAAGCAGCACCCGCGTTCTTCCACAAATTATAACTAAGGTTGCCAGACGAAAATGAAAGAAGCAGCGGGGAATGATAAAGACATGCTGGAAGACAGTCTGGCATCTTACATAATAAATATGGTATAACACACAACCCAGCAATTGTGCTCCGAGGTACTTACCTAAGTGAGTTCAAAGTGTATGTCCACAAAACAAAACAAAAAAACCTGTACACTGATGTTTCTAACACAAGTGCCCCAAACCGGAAGAGCCACCAACACGTCCTTCTATAGGCAGACAGACAGATATGCTGTGGAACAGAAAGCCAGTTTGAGAAAGCTGCATGCTGTATAATTCTGAATTTCTGGCCTTCTAGAGAAGATAAAACTATAGAGTCAGAAAGGGTAATTACCAGGGGTCTGGAGGCCAGAAGGAAGGAGAGGCAAAACAGACCAGAGGCAATGTTCTAGGCAGGAAAACTACTCTTTCTAACACTGTAAAGGTGTACATGTGATATTGTTTGAGCGCTAGTTTCTCTAACCGTGAAGAGCAGCCAGATCCCCAGACTCATCTCTAAGCTGGGTGGCTCTCCACTTCCTGCTACTGGCCCATGAAGACCTCAATGGTGTTTCAGGCTCCCACAGGCTCCTTTCTTTCCTCTCTCACTTTTCTCTTAGCCTTCCCCTCAGCTTGCAAGCACATCCCAAGGGCTCCCACCAATAACGACAACTTTGGCAGGAAGAGAATCCTTTCAGAGGCTCCCTTTGTTTCTGGAAGGAACATCCTAGTAAATACCAATCTCCCAGATGGTTTCTGCAGAGGTCCTGATAATGCAATGCATATTTCAGCACGCCCACCTGTGAGGCCCAGGGCCTCTGCTGTGGAAGGGTAGCTGTGTTTTCAACCTCATTAGGAAAAGAAGGTACCCCAGTCCCAAACGCTCTCTGGACCTTTTCTCACATACTTTTCCTTGGATTTTGGAATGACAACTTAAATACTAAGTTCTAAGTTGATTGCAGCTGTAGAGATTTTTTTTTTTTTAATTATTGCTTGGCTATGTCTTTTGCCCTTTTTTTTTTTTCTGAATAAAAAAACAAATGGCACAAGACCAGGAGGCCTCGCTGAGCGTTCCAGCACCATGATATATGCCGGAAGAAAGCCTTTGCTGACCAAAGTTCCCTGAAGAGGCATCACTGGGGCCTGATCAATGAAGCAATGGTAATGGATCCACCAGCTGGACAGGGACATGATTTGAGAGAGCATCATTCTGAGAGATGATGAGAGTCTATTGCGATGAATCTCCCCTAAGAATAAGGCATGGCCATTCTGAATACCTAAGAGTAAAGGAGCACCAAAACCCAGTAAGGCACGATTTCTTTCCTAAGTCAGCTGACTCCTGTCCATCCCACAGATTGTTCCCTCTGCCTCTCCCAGCCTCTCCCAGCAGTCTCCTCCCAACGACAGGCCTCACCCTGCCCCCATCCCGTGGGTCACAGCCACAGTCATTATTCGGAATACAGCAGGGGAGTGCCTCCAATTGGAAGCCGTTCCAATTTCCCCAGACTAAGTTATTCAATTCTTCCTCTCTGCCTGGTAGCTCTCTTCTCTCCAGTGACTGCAGCATCTGTCTGCAGGGAGTTGGTGAGGACAGGGCCTCTCTGTGACAGTATGCTGCCTAGCATAGGTCACCCACAGATGTCTGCTCAATACACGGATTGAAGAAGCAACGCATGGAACTCTCCAACAGGCCTGTGTGCAGTAGTGGGCTTTAAAAGTCCAGAAGGGAAGTATTTTCCAGCAAGAAATACTTTTAAGCTTGATAAAACGTGCACACGGTTCGTACTCATCATTTAGCACAAAACTAAGGCCACAAAGGTTAGCTGTGAGAAAGGCCTGCTTATGGGCAGTCACTCTTCCAAATCACATAGAGACTCAAGAAAAACAGGTCTTTCAAGTAAAACAAAAATGTTTTTAGTTTTCTTGGACTGACACAAATATCTAAGATGAGATAAAGTGCACGGGATCACAAATGCTGCCTCCTAGGCACTGTATTCCTTTACTTCACAGCTGTGGCTACCATAAAGCACGCCTGTGTGCCCAGGGCACTGCAATCAAGTAGAAGACCTGCTGGGGTGACGGCTGTCCTTAAGGAGCCGTGAAGGTGGGGAACTGGTGGCGTGGCAGTTTGAATGCAGACCGGCTGCCAATATTCCAGAAGCTTTACAGAGGAAACTAAGTGTTCTGCTAGCTCCAGCCAGGAAAGTTCCAACAGCTGGCCTTGGAGAAGGTAGCCTTAAGGAGGCTGGCCTGGGGAGCAGCTAGGGTCCATCCTCCCCAGAAAAATGTCAATCCTTTGTTCTCTTATCGGCAATTCCAGTCTGCTGCAGCTGCAAGGCAGGAATGAGGAAATCACAAGCTGCAGCAGAGAGGTTGTGGATTGGCTGGAAGGTGTGTATTCTCAACCAGTCTTTCAGGACCTGCTCCTTCCCCCCCCAACCCCCCACCCGTTGCTTTTTAGGGCTTATCCCTCCTTTCATGCAAGCACCAGGGTGCCCTCCCTGGCTGCCTGTATGGAAAACAACTGGGAAAGAGGACTGGAAAAAACGAGGGCTCAGCAGTTAAGAGCACCTGCTGTTCTTGATGAGGGTCAGGTTTGGTTCCCACTACCCACACGGTGGCTTACAACAGCCATTAATTCTGCTTCCAGAACATCCAACACTCTCTTTTGGCTTCCATGGGCACCTGGCACACACCCAGTATATATACATGCACGTAGGCAAAACATTCATACGATAAAATTAAAAAATATTTTATTGTTAAAGATGAGAAATCCGTGCTTCATCTTTTTTTCTCTGCTGTGACGCCCCACCCTCTCTGCACAAACTTGTCTGTTTGATGAGATGCTAAAGTCAGTGACCAGACAACGAGGGACACAAAAGAGTAAAGCAGCGACATTCCGTGGAAAGAACAAAAAAGCAAAAGTAGTTCCGAAATAAGAAAGTTATTCTGTTTAATGTTCTGTGTGTTTAAAATGAATGGATGAGGGCTGGAGAGATAGATGGCTCAGAGGTTAAGAGTACTCCTGCTCTTCCAGAGGACCTGAGTTCAATTCCCAGCAACCACATGGTGGCTCACAACTGTCTGTAATGAGATCTGGCGCCCTCTTCTGCTATGTCGGCATACATGCCAGCAGCACATTGTATACAGAATAAATAAATAAATCTTTAAAAAAAAATGTATGGGTGAGTACGAGATTTCAAAAGTCCTTCAAAGAAGACAAGATGGTGATGCAGTAGTAATGAGGAAACAGTAAAATAGCATGTAGACATTTTACTTCATCATAACTCAGGCAAAGGCGCTGGTGGAAAGCAGTACATATTGGCCAGCAATGTTGATAATCGCCCAATAACGCAAACAGTTCCCCCTACAATGGCTAACCTTAAATATCAGCTTGACTAGACAGAAAGGTGCATAAGAGGTTACTAAAGCACACTTTTGGGGTCCCTGTAAATATGTTACCAGAGGCAACTGGCATTTGAGATAACCTTGGGGTTAAGACTCACTGTGCACTGGGTCCCATCACCTTACAGGCTGGAGGCATAGTAAGAACAACCTAGAAGAAGGAGGCCAACCAGGTGCCAGCTGAAGTCCCTGCTTCCTGAGATGAGCAGCCCTGCTCTGCCACACACTGCCCACAGTGATGCTCTACACGGCCACAGCTGAAAAGCAAAGGGTGCCAGCCACTCGTAGGCTGGCACCGCTAAACCAGGAGCCAAAATACATTTTTCCTAATTGGAATTCCTTAGCTATTTTTCACACTGACAGAAACTCGTATGCTCATCCAAAAGAATTATCTGGCCCAAAGCATAAATAGCACTAAGGTTGAAAAACCACATTCTAGCACTCCAGAATAAACTAGTTCTTGACAATTCAGCTAAACAACTTTCTGGCACCAACTTTGCCTTCCAGGTAAACAGTTACATCATACAAGCCACTGGCTGAAGAACGGGTATGTGTGGTCCAGCCTTGAAGCATAGTGGGTCACTCTTCCTCTTCAAAGCCGTGTCATGTTGGCTTCTCATGCACCTTGCTGTACCCTCTGAGCCCTCGACAGTTGGCATAATCCTGATATCCTACACATCTGATTTGTCTACAGCATGATGACTTTATACTGCAAAACTCAAACGGCGCCTTCGTTGTCCCAACGCTGCCTTCCCCGCTGCCAGCTCATTTATATGCTCTTATTTTTCTAGTTTTTAACCACATTATCATTTGCTAGTTAGTGAATACAAATTGCTATTCCCTCTAAAAAATATTTATTTGCGCGTTATGTTTTGGTAAATTGAATTACGCTTTAAGTGAACTAAAGTGGGTCATTCTTTACACGGATTTGCTAATGAGCCTTGTAAAAGTTCCCCGTCACATAATAATCTCAGCCTCGTCTATCTGCTGCTTTAACACTAATAACTACATGTCAGGTTCTGTTTAAAATATATGCAGATTAGAACTTCTTAATAACTCACTTCTAAGCGGGAAAAGCTCCCTGTTTACGGATGTGTGTGTTCACTCAGGCGAACCAGAAATGAGACTGAAAAATGTCGGAAGTTAAAAAAGAAGAATAATCAATAAATTTCCTACAGACGATGAACAAAACTGACTGAGTGACTCCAAAGACAGTTTTTCGAGCATATGCCATGCTGCCAGTCACCAAAGAGAAGGTCTGCAGTTAGGGGGTATGGGTTCTAAAGTGGCAGCTCCACTCTGTGGCCTAAAACAGTTCAGAATCTTCATTAGGTCGGTACTGAAGAACACACAAACAATAAAATTTTACTGAACTATAAACTCAAATATAGACATGGTCTAGGTAAAAATGGATAAAACACTAGTTAAGCCCATAATCTCGTTGATTATATTGTGAAATAAAACTTTCCTGGTCTTGAAAGATGTGTGTAAAATGTAAGCATTGCAATTTTTGAGCTTAAGGGATATCTTTCTCTTTTTCTCCCCCTTTCCCCCACTCTCATATGGTGTGTGTGTGTGTGTGTGTGTGTGTGTGTGTGTGTGTGTATATGTGTGTGTATGCAAATAGTTACAGCAGCCTTATCCGTAATTTCCCAAACTCAGCAGCAACCAAATGCTTGTGAAAAGATGAACAGGTAAACTGTGGTACCTGCACACAATGAAATGGTACTGAGCAAGAGAAAGGAAGCTAGGACAAAAGGATAACATAAACTCACACACCTATTTCTGAAGAAAGGAAGCAGTCTGCAAAATCAGATGGTAAGTCTGATAGCAACTTCATAGTTGCTTATAAAAGCAAAACTATAGAAGCAATAAAAGCATGAGTAGCAGACCAGAATGCAGGGAAGGCAGAGAAATTCTCCAGTGCAGGGCGTTTCTAAGCTGCCTGATCTCCCGACCCTGAGAGAAGAGCTTTCCAAAAGGCTCCACTGGGTCACCCAGTCAACTCCAAGTAAGCACAGACAAGGCAGGCTCCCCCAGTCCTGCTCAGAATACAGTTTCAGGGGCAAAATCAAACTGTTGTTGCTGGGTATGATGGCTGATATATGTAATCCTAGTAGGAGGCAAAGAATCCAGAGATCAAGGTCATCTTCAGTTACAAAGAAAGCATGAGGCCAGCCTTGGCTGCACGAGACCTCATCTCCAGAAAGCATAAATCAAATAGATAATAAAACAAAAACATAGTTGTTTTAGAAGCCACGGAGTTTCAGGATTATTTGTATACATCAGTAAGACTCCAGGACAGTTGCCTCTGAAGTCACCGAGAGAAGCTGACTTAACCAGAACACTCTAGTTCTCTCCCAATGGCTGATGTCCCTGCTGTGCTGACCTCTCCTGGAGCAGCCTTCTGCTACTGGGTTACTCAGGCTTGTGCTGAGCTCAGCCGACTCTGCAGGATCAAGGTTTGCTCCGCTTTCAGAATTATTCTAATATCCAAACTTCCAGATTATGCGATATAAAAAGTCACACTCTGCTATTATTTTAATTAAAAATACTTATATTGCTGCATGTGGCGGTGTTTTTAATCCTAGCCTTGTAATCTGAGGCAGAGGCAGGTGATCTTTGTGTGTTTGATGCCAATGTGGTCTACCTAGCAAGTTCCCAGTCAGTCAGAGCCACATAGTGAGACCAAGTAAGCACTGTGCCCTCCCTCCCCTTGTCCCCCCTCCCTACTGTGCTCTCCTTCCCCTCATTTCCCCTTCAATTCTCTCCCTTCCCTCATCCCCACTCCATTCCAATCCTCTTAGTCCCAGAGGAAGAAGACTGAAAAGTAGTGGTCATTATGTCAATAGGAACAAGAAAATACAAAGAAACCTTGAGAGAGTGAGTTTTTAGCTCAATGAACTTCCTGAGCCTGAGTACCTGCTTGGATCCTAAGGGCAGTACACCAGAGAGGAGAGGATGCCGGGTCTATGCCTGTGCTCTGCTGAAGACCTGAGACTCCCACTCCACCATTTTCATAATAGAACCCCAGCTGTCAAACAGGAAGTGAGCAGGAGGAGTGTTTGGCTGGCTTTAGAAAGCCATTTTAAGAAACAATTACCAAGACGCAGAAATCGCATTTCACTAATACTCTAAGTGGGAAATCCCACGAGTGCACTGACTTGCTAATAAGCACCCTGTCCCACACACCTCTGTGAGCAAGATCTTTTCTTCCACCAGTCACTGCTTCCCCTCTGCTTTCCATACACACAGCATTCCTCTTGTTTAAAAGGAAACCAGCGGCATGCTTTCTTTTCCAGGAACAAGTGGGCACTGGGGATTGTTGAAACGAAAAAGTAGAAAATGACAGTGGAGAAAAAATTAACATTCTTATGCTTTCCAACCTCAACATTCTTAAAGTAAGGTGTTGCTTTTCTGCTCTTCCCTTTAAGTGTGTTAAACAAGAGAGAGGCAATGTGTGCTATGCTCTAGTGGGCCAGTTTCTCAGTTATATTTCAGAGTCTCTTTTCATGCAAAGAAATGTTTTTACTTGGGAGGGGGGGTTGTATTATTCAGAATGACATGGGTATACTGAGAGAATTTATACTCATTTGTGAGATAAATGAACATATTTCCTTTATCTGTTTGATAATATGTTCCTCTTCCTTCTGGTAATTATGAAAAATATTTATGCAAAACATTTGTCAGAACACTGCCTCCCACCCCGGCACAGGGCACACTGGTGTGAAAACAGCCATGGACGCTAGAATACTACTGATACTGGGAGTGGTAATATATAGTCAGACTTTCTTCTGGGGCTGCTAGCTCCCAAATAGCAACACAGAGACTTCTTATCAATTATGAAAGCTTGGCCTTTAGCTTAGTCTTGTTCCCAACTAGCTCTCTTAACTCAAATTAACAAGTTTCTATTAATCTATGTTCTGCCATATGGCTTTTTAGCTCTCCTCCATTCTGTATATCCAACTTGGTCTGTGTCTTGCTGGTTTCTCTCTGCATGCCTAGATTTGTCTTCTCCTCCTTTCTCTCTCTGGAAGTCCCACCTACCCTTTCTTCCTAACTATTGGATATTCAGCTCTTTATTAAATCAATCAGAAGGCACCCTGCCAAGACACATCTTCACAGTGTACAAAAAACGTATCCCAGAAAAGTGGTGCACACCCTTCTCACCAACAATCCAGTCTGTATTTCAGTTTCAAGGACAGTCATGAGTTGAGTTGCAAAACAGACCTACTGTGGTGAAATGGACTAAAAATATCAGCACACACACAGAAGAACATACACTGGATAATGTTACACACACATAAACACACACGCATACACACACACACCCTCTCCACTTCTCAGTCTCATTCAAGATCCTCAAACTCATTCAAGATCCTCCTCCCTTAGCTACTGGGATGAGAGGAGTGTGCCATCATACCCAAGTTCCTGCCCCTCTGATGATTACATCAAGAGGCCACTTGAAGTGACTGACTGATGTCATCTTTATTCACACAAGAACATGTTATAATGTACACACAGTGGGACCAATGCCTGAGTCCTCATGTATCTCAGAACTTGTCCCTATTGTGAAGTGAAGTATGACTATACTTCTAATATATGCTACCCCCAGGAAAAGACCTCACTGAACTTAAATCCCCCACATCACTCTCAACTGCTTCTTCTCACCAAAGAAACACTATTGACAATCATTCAAGGCTGCAGCTCAGTGTAATACTTAAAATAGAGAAAATAATAGTTATAATGAGAATAGATTTGCAAAGTAGCATGAAATCCTTGAACAAGGGTGAATTCTTTAGAAGAGCAAAGTGGGTTCCAGAGAAAAATCACAAAAGCAATGGTTCTCAACCTCTGGGTTACGACCCCTTTGGGGACGGAATGACCCTTTCACAGGGGTCGCATAATAGATATTTAGATCATGATTCATAACAGTAACAAAATTACTGTTAAGAAGTAGCATCTAAAATAATTTTATGTTTGGGGTCACCACAGCATGAAGAAGGTTGAGAACCACTGCACCAAATGGATGGATGGATTAATCCACAGAGTAGCTTCCAAGAAACTCCCTTCTTGGGGTCCCAGGTGTTTGTGGGACCCATTTGGGCACTGAGGAAGGTTTTACCTCAGTACCAACCACATAATGCCACTTTCCCTGTCTTCTGTAAAAGTTTCAGATTGTGTTGTTTTTATAATTTAAAAAAATAAGTACTTTAGTAGACAAAACTTTATACCATAGTTTGCCACCAAAAAAAGCCATAGTACTGAACTACTTATGAATACTTGTGTAGAAAGGGTTGTTTTTTTTTTTTTAAGAAAAAAGCAAATGCAGATATTGTTTTTGTTTCTGTCCTATTTCAAGAATGCTTTTGGTCTTACAAGGTGCTGGCATTTTTCAGGCCTTTCCCTTTAAGAAGAAGTGCTAATAATGCCTTCTCTTACTAAACCTACCTTAGCAACCACAGCTCTCTGGATATTATCTGACCCCTAATGGCCTATAATAGAAGCTTCAGACATGGCACCATGAAGGGTATCTAGTCTTCAGGAGGTGGGACTTTATGGAAAGAAGTTAGTTACCTGGAGACTAAGCTTTGAAGAGGATATTGGTTTAGCCCCTCCCCTTCCTTCCTTCCTCTTGGATTCTCAACCACAGCGAGCTGGCACACTTCTTCATCCCATGGCCTTAAGCCTCTAAAAGTGTGAACTAAATCAACCCTCCCTGTTACAAAATTGACCAATTTGTGTAAGCTGTCACAGTGATAGCTGACATCTGAGTCTTTCCTAATACATAGGATATTTAGGCAGACACTCATGGGATCTCCAAGACTAGAGCAGAAAAGCACACAGTCACCAACTGACCGTTTCCTCTATAGAAGAGACCAGCTGCAAGCAGCATCTCCAGACTGCACAACTGGACAGGCATGTGAACTTCTGACTCCAGAGTGACTCTGGCATCCCTGGACCACTGTCTTAGTCTGGGTTTCTATTGCTGTGAAGAGACACCATGACCACAACAACGTTTATAAAGGAAAACATTTCTTTGGGACTGGCTTACAGTTTCAGAAGTTTAGTCCATTATCATCATGGCAGGAAGCATGACAGCAAGCAGGCAGGCCCGATGCTGGAGAAGGAGCTGAGAGTTCTACATCTTGATCTACAGGCAACAGGCAATGAACTGTCCCACTGGGCATAGCTTAAGCTATGAGACCTCAAATGACACACTTCTTCCAACAAAGCCATACCTACTCCAGCAAGGCCACACCTAATAATGCCAATCCCTATGACCAAGCATTCAAACATAGGAGTCTATGGGGGTCATATTCAAACCACAACTTCCCTTCAGATGACAGAGACCCAATGACATCTACCTGCCTCCTCTAAGTAAGAAACTCTTAGGGGTAAGTACCTGGCTAAATTACCCCCTGGACCCACGACCCCCTAGAGCTGCAAATAGGAACGGAGGCTTGCTACTGGTCAAGCCACTAAGCCTTGAGGGTAACTGGTTCTACAACAATAAACCACTAATTTTAATTGGATTGTTTTCTTTCTGTTTTAGCTGTTTTACAACATTTGGTCTCTAGCCAAACAAGATTACCCTTTTCTGAATACTCTACCTGTCTCCCTTATCCAATCAAATGTGGTTCTCTCCTACTTAGAAATCCCCCTCCCTCCACTGAATGGCTAAGTCTTGACTCAAGGCTCCCATCACACTGGATCTTTGCATCACAGTTTCCGTGCCACTGTCTGATCTCTGTGACCAGTGGGAATGACCAGGATGGCTGCATTTCTCCTTTGACTTTGAACCCATAAAGAACACCTCACCCATGACCAGCCCAGCTGAAACCCTGAACAAAAGAGCACAGAAACACAAGCCGGTGCTATAAGGCAAACAGCGACTGACAAATGAGGTGAGTGATCTGTAGACGGTTTTCACTTCTCAAAAGAAATCCCCATGGCCAAAGGCAAGTGCTCAAACGGCACACGAACTGCAGCCAGGATTCTCCATTTCTTCTGCTGAAAGCCCCAGCCTGTGACACAGTAAAACACCCTGCAGCATTTCCCTGAGATCTGAGGGACATTGCAGGGAACGGAAAATAATAATAAAGCAAAGTCAACTTATATCCACCAAGATACTTTATTAGAAATTAATGGCAAGTACAAATGACACCAATAAATCACAGCACTCATTTTGCTGTGAAAATTCAAACTAAAACTTGCCTTTGATGTGAAGAACTAAGACTAATTGCCTTACCAGGTCTGCACAATGCCAGTCGCAAATTGAAGTGTGCAGCGTGATCCTACCAGGAACCACTTTAGATGGGGGTAACTGTTGGAAGAGTCACCAACATCTCAGGGGTGGGGGAAGGCAATAACCCTTTACATGTTACATGCAGTTGCTTATTTTTGGTGGTTTACTTGATTGAACATAGGGCACGATGGGCAAGTCCTTCACCAATGAGTGACATTATCAGCCCTATATGGAAAATAACAACTGTTAAACCTGAAAATTATTAGGAGAAAGACCAAATCCATGACTGTCCAACTAAAGCAAGCTTCATCAAATACTGGCCAGGAAGATGGATACTGGCCAAGTGCATCCCCTAACTCCCAGGGAATGGCTCATTAAGGCAGAACCCACCTTTGTCCAATCAGGAAGAAGCATACATTCTGATGTTCTTCCTGCCTATAAACATCCCACCAACACGTGATCAAGCACATCCTGTGCAGTTGGGGGAACCAACCTTGTTTATGGAAGCGAAAACACATGACTTGTTATCTTACATGAACAACAGCCCCAGCATTCCAGGAAGTTATCTGTAAGTAAGCAGGGCTTACAGGTTAATTTTAGCTCTTCCAGTAATATACATAAGATGGAGGAAGAGGCAACTGATGTGTTCATTCATCTAATTTACATTTAAGAACTGGGAGTTGGCTCAATCAGTAAAGTGTTTGCTACACAGGCACAAGAACCTGAACTCAGATCCCCAACATCCATGTAGAAAATCAGGTATGGCAGCACACATGAGTAATCCTAGCTCCATAGAGACCAAGATGAAGACATCCCTGAAGTTTGCTGGCCAGTTAGTCTCACTGAATCAGTGAGCAACATGTTCAAAGAAAGGCCTTGACTCGAACAGAATGGCGGAGAGAGGGAGGAAGGAAAGCATCCAGTGCCTACTTCTGATCTCCTCATGTATGTATGCACATATGCATATGAACATATGCACAAGAATACAACACACACTAACACTAAATAAGTCACTAACAGGTATTCAAGTGATCAGCTATCATAAATACCTGTCACTACCTCTACCGTCACCATACACCATCTCTTCTTCCAAAAGCTTACTTTATTCTGGCATTTCCCCATGATTACCTTGCTTGCTTGCTGTGGACTTCACCCATTAGCATCTCCCAGGCTCAACCTTGCCTGGCAGGGACAGAAACACAAAAAGGAAGCAAAGCCTAAGGACGTAGAGAACAGGTGAGGCGGCCTGATTCTGCGGTTCACCTCGTCTTTAACCTTCTCCTGCACAAGCTTCTGCTGCTTAACTAATCTGCACTGGGTTTTCTGTCAGTTACCTTCAAATTTATCCCAACTACGATACAGGAAAATTCCATAATAATACCTTCCTAAGGGCATGCAACGATTCTCATCCTGCAAGAATAAAGATAACAATCAAACAAGCAAATACCCAACAAAAACCCTTAAAAACCCAGATGTGCCTTCTGTTCCTTCTCTTGGAGTCTGCACAGCATACGGCATGTATTAAAAACCTTTTGAAATGCCGGCAGCTAAGAAAAAAAATTGATTTAACTTTTTAAACTAATCACCTAAATTACTTTGACCTTGGTGCTATTTAGTTCACAAAATCAAGTACCAAGTGACATTCTGAAACAAATACTCTAGGCCACAGTGTTTCTCTTGGTGACAGTTGAGTCAACTGTCCCTTATCTGTATGTATGACCTATGAATCTTTCAAGTTAACAATAATTTCTCTCCCAAGCCAGAAACCTAGTGGACTAATTCCCCTTGATTTTTAGCCACTACTTAGGTAACTTAGCACAAACATCTCCCTGAACCAAGCAAGCTCAATTAATAATAATAATAACAACAACAACAACAGCTCCAAAAATCATGCTCCACGACAATGCAGAGCCCACTGGAACCACTGAAAAAGCTCTGCATTACAACCATATTTTTCTCCTGAAACACACATGTGCACCAAGTCTTCGATATTAGCAATGTAGTGTTTAGCAGCTAAGGATCCAGCATTGCATCAGCTAGGTTCAAGTTCTGGGCCTATTATTTATAAAAGTGTAGTCTTAGCAAGCTCATTCCAGTAAGCCCCAGGTCATTATTGCCAGGCCCAAAGACCCCTTCCCCCCAAATGACAGAGCTGGTGACACTGTCCTAAACAGAAGGCCTGGAAATTGAAGGATTGTTATCAGATAAACTCACCTAAAGTTTTCTTAGAAAAGTGGGTCTCTTAAGGCAGCTGCTGTCACCTTGATCTTCAGGAAATCACCCTTAGCCTTCCCCCAAAGGTCAACTACCTCTGGCAAGTGGTTCTGGGTCAATTCAGAGAGTCTGTCAGAGCAGATCCGCACCTTGCTGCCATATAAAATCGGCTTGCTTTCCTGCCATTTTGCTCCTCTCTTTGTCCCCCCACCCTGTTTCCCAAGATGGCCTGGGCAGTTTGATCCCCAATAAATATGTCCTCTGCCCACGGAGCAATCTAGTTCGATTGTTTCACTCTACCATCACTTGTAATTGTCAAATGTTATAAGTTATAAAAGCAATATTTGAAGTCTACAACTGATACCCAAATCAAACAACAGGACCAGGCTTGGGGACACAGGCCTTTCATGCCAACAGTAAGGATGTAGAAGTTCAAAGACAGCCTAGTTTTCTCGTTTTGCACTAGCCAGGGCTACAGATCCTGTCTTAAAACAAAAATTAAAAAATAATAAAAATCTAAGGAACTCTCACAGTGTTAACATATAAGAAGTACACAATATGCTCCTTACTAGGGCTGTAATCATTCATCCTTAGCAGGAAAATACCTAATATATTAATACATGAACAGTGTATTTTCCAAAAGATTATCAAGACTACGGGGAAAAAGAAATAGGAATTAAAGTGATAATAACTCTCAATGTAAAGTAAATAGATATGACACACATGAATTCTTGCTTATGTGCCTTGGGAAGAGAGCAGAGCACAGCGTGTAACACTTCAATTACTCATGAAACAGTAGCTACTGTGCCTCCTCAACATGTTTCTGCATAAAATTTTCAAAAAAGAAACAATCAAGCTAAAATATATCCCATAATGAAATCTATAGCCCTCCTAATTTAAGGTCCTGAACCATTTTAATTGAAATCTACAAACTGCACTTCTGCTTCTCAGCACCGCTGAATGAACAGGCAAAATCTGGGCTCTGTTTTAAGAACTGAAATTGATTTGGAAGGAAAGATGAGGGAAGTATTGCTAACTCGTCAACTGGGATCCAGTGAAACAAAGGCCTTCAACAGCACTAACTGTTTTCTCTATGAGATATGCCACAAAACACTCGTTTTTGTCAACTATCTATACAATTGATAAGGTGAGCCTCACCAAGATAAAGCAGGGAGAACAGTTTGACCCTAAGTCAATGCCTGGTTTAATCTAAATGCTATGAAACATGTTATTTTTTTTTAATCAGGCCTCTCACTCCCACTACATAATTAAACAAGCAGACTACCACTTACGGTTCAAGAATCGTACAGTGACAAAACTACTTCAAACTCACTGAACCCCAAGAAGGACCCACAGCCTGAACTGTCAGTGCAGGATGGGCCTCTGCACACAGAGCACCACTTGAATGGTACCCCCGGAATGAAGGTGTGCAGTACACCTGTCTCCAAGCTGGAACCTCAAGAGAGATAGATGACCTTGTCCAGCTCAGTGCCCAGGCTCTCTGGCACCCGCTTTAAAGAGCAGCTGAAGAGTTTCCTAACAACCAAATGCATAAGTGCCCACAGCAAGCTTGAGTGCAGGAGAGAAAAAACTGCTCACAGTATTAAAGAAAGGCTTAACTTCTGGCTATGTCTCATCATTAATGCGTGTGTGTGGCCCATGTACTTCTGAACTTCCTCGTGAAACCAAAAGATTAGAAGGGAGTAGGCAGAAGTGCTAAGCCCCGCCTTCTCACTGTGACAGGCACTGAGCCAAACACGATCTCATTTAAGTCTCACAGCAGCTTCGTAGACAGCGGTTGTCAACCTGGAGGGGTCATGACCCTCTTGGGGTTGAACAACCCTTTCACAGGGGTCACCTAAGACCGTCAGAAAACACAGATATTTACATTACAATTCATAACAGTAGCGAAATTACAGTTATGAAGTAGCAATGAAAATAATTTTATGGTGGGGAGGGGGTCACCACAACATAAGGAACTGTATTAAAGGATCACAGCATGACGAAGGTCGAGAACCACTACTCTAGGAAGATACCATTACTACCTACATGTGTAGCCAAGGAAACTCAGGCCCACAGCTGTTTTCCTGATGGCTGTACCACTGGAAATGGAAGACGAAGAACGAATCACAGATAGCTGATGTTCCTTTTTGTCCACAGAAAAGATGTGCCCACGTCCTAAGCCTCTATCTGTGACAGAGACTGCAAACACTACCGAATTAAAATGCAGTCATCAGGGTGGCTCCTATCTCACCATTGTTCTGGTCAAAATCAAGCGACGCAATATAAAGACAGAGCCACACAGGAGACGGCTGTGTGGAGACAGAGGAAAGGTTCTGCCATCCAGCAAACATCAGAGGCTCCCAGGAGCTGGAGAAAATGGGGACGTCTCAGAAGGAACGTAGCTACGGCAGCACTGGGATGCCTAACTTCCAGAACTGTGACAGTGGCAGTTGCTATTGGGTTAAATCATCCCATTTGCTGCATTTTGCTATGAAACTGAATGCCCTGTGCCAGGGCTCTCATCAGCTACCCTTCCCTACAGACACTAACCACTCTGTGAGATCTGTGTGCTAAGGGAAACTAACCCGTTTATTTCCTGTTCCTTTCTGGACTTGAGTTTGCAGATGGAGTGTTCGACGCACTCTAAACTATCTGCAACGTTTGTTTTTATTTGTTTGTTTGTTTCTGGAAGGGTTTGACTCCTGAGTGTCCTCTGGAGCTGCTTAGTCACTGCTTGTACACCAAGCTCTGAGGAACTTAAAAACAGAACAAAGTGCAGCATCTAGTGGCCTGGCCTAGTTCACTGCAATGAGGTGAGGCCCATAGGGAGATCTGGAATTGAGTCTATGCAGGCCCCTGAGCTCGGCCTCTCACAAGGGGAGCGAGTTTCAGCATCTGGAAGCACATATGCTCTCCCAGTGGAGCTCTATCTGGGGAATAGCAGTCCCTTGGATGTGCCTAGAGGCAGCTCAGTAACCAGGCCAGCATGAAAAGTAGCAGGCAGAGCCAGGCATGGAGGTAGCAGATCCAGGAACATAGGATATTTCCAAATATAAGCTGGCAGAATCATGAAAGTCTCCAGGTGGACACTACAGAGGTTATTGTCACCATGCTGGGGTGGGGTGCAAGGCAAACTTCAGTTTCTAAGGTCAAGGGTAACTAACTCAGACAGGGAGACCAGTTAGAGAGCCAAAGGCCCAGCTCTGACGCTAGAATTCTAATATCTGGCCTAAGGCTAAGCACAGAGTGCCAGCCAAGTTGGGTAAAAACATATCCAAGGTAACTGAGATATCTCTGGTGTTAGTACTCAGTACTAAAGACTTCCCAGAGTCTATTCTTCAGACGTAGAGTTACGCTTACTGGGAAGAATGGGGAGAGTAGGGACAAATACCCAGAAATGGGCAGCTTCTGGCATGGAGACAGATGGTTTCAGAGTAAACATCTTCGAACACAATCTTCGTCTAGAGTTAATGGTAACACAGGGGGCACTTACTAGGTTCTCAGCCCTCCGCTGTGCCCTGCTTGAGCACTTTCTATGCTGGTCACAAGTACTAGACACCAATGGGCACAGGCTCTGTTGACATCTATTCCCTATCTGAGAGGAGATTTCAATTCAGAACAGGTGAAGAATTCAGGGAACTGAAGGCTTCTCATCTCCTGGGCACTGCCACCTCCCTCACAGGCGGTCACAGAGCACAGAGGCCTGAGTGTTCAGACATTCCCAAATTGTTTCCCAGAAATTCTAGAGCAGTTTTTACTCTGAAAGGCAAAGCGACAGTAGCTGCCCCGACACACCCCGGCCAGCACTAAGTGCTCCACTGGGGCGCCAAGCAAGGGCAGTTTTATTAGGCTATGAATCAGGGAAAACACATTTCATATTTGGACATCAAGAAGCATAAATACATTTACCAAGCAGCCTAAAAAAAACTTGCACATGATTGAGCCCTGCTCATCCTCATTATATAAACAAGTGCTGATTTCAGTGCCTAGTTTTTGTTATTTTCTTTTTTAAAGTAACATTTTTATTAATTTTTTGAGAATCTCATACAATATATCTTGGTCATATTTGCTACCCCATTTTCCCCCAACTCTTCTTACATCCATCCCCTCCTCCTGTCCTTCTCAACTTCCTATCACCCCCTACCTATTTTTAAGGAAGAGAATATCTTAAAATATTCATCTTAAGAGGAGCTGGAGAGAAGGCTCAGTAGTTATAAGCTCTGGCTATTCTTCCAGAGGACCCAGGTTTGAGCCTAGACCCCAAGTGGTTGTTCACAGCCAATTATAACTCCAGTTCCAATGCCCTCTTCTCATCTCCAAGGACACCAGCCATACACATGGTACACAGAAATATATATGCAGACAAAACACCAATACACATAAAATAATAATTTTTATATTTGTTTGTTTGTCTTTGGTTTTTTGAGACAGGGTTTCCTTGTGTATGTAGTCCTCGCTGTTCTGGAACTTACTTTGTAAACCAGGTTGGCCTTGATCTCACTGAGATCCACCTGCCTCTCCCTCCCAAGTGCTGGGATTAAAGGCGTGCATAACCACTGCTCGGCAAAAATAAATATTTTTAAAGAGCCTATAACAAAGCAAATGTTTAGGTCCTATGGTTCTATCTTTTCACCTCCTTTTCTGTGATGTTCCCTGAGACTTAGGTATAGGGATTATGCTATAAATATATTAATCCGGGATGGGTACCCAACAATCAAGTTGATTTCTGCATTTGGCTTTCTGTAACAATCTCTGACCACTGCAAAAAGAACGTTTGATGAAGGATGAGAGCTACACTTACCCAAGAATACAAGGATAAATATTTGTGTTATTTTCCTAAACTGAATCCACAAACCCTGATCCACTATTGTTTAGAAAAACATTTGGAGTGGGGCAGAGACAACATGACATGATCAATGTATCAATGGCATTTTCCACAAACACACCACTAAAATTTATTCCCAGAATCTCTGCATTTGCCACAAACATGACTGACGAAAAGAACAAAGGTGACCTGCAAGTGAACACTGTTACCAAGGGCAACCCACCTGACCAGAAGTAGACTTTGTGGTGATCAAGCACTACATCCCACCATATTATATTATTAATATTTTGGGGCCCTTTAGATTGAACAAAATGTTTAGGAGACTGCCGCATGGAATCATGATCCCATCCTAGAGATCAAAACAACAGATAGTCACTCATGCTAAATAAACTAACTTAGCAGTGTACTCTTGTAAATGTCTGTTTTGGTCAGTTCTGGCAGCTGAACTTCAGTTAATTGCAAAAGGCCAGCTAATTTGAATAATGTAAAACAGTGAGCCATAACTAATTAACCGATTATGCTATAACCAATTAGATCATCTCTATATCTAATTTCTGCTTTCTGTCTCTGCCTGATCATATTGGCCTGAGTCTTCTCTTGCTTTGCATCTGAGAACTAACTGATTCACTCATTGTTTTGTTTTGTTTTGCTTTGCTTTTAATTGCTCTGTACTACACTCTGTAGAATTTAATTAGTCTAAGAGATTTTCCTTTTAACATTTGTAACAGATTTAGCATTAACTAAGTGACTAAAACAGCAAAGGCTTCCAAGAACATGTCACTCAAGTTGTGTGCATCCTTATGGCTCCCTCTGCCATGTCTGCACCCCAATTACCTTGCTAACTTGGCATCTTTTGTTCTTCTTTCCAACCAAGCAACAAAGTGTGCACGTGTGAAGCCAACAACCTTATATATTCCACTGCTGGAAACTCGAGTTTGCAGGAACATGCAGTCATAATAAAAAAAAAATTGAAAAAATTAAAAACAACAACAAAAACCCAGCAGCCCAGGATGCTTCTTACCGCTTCCTTGTACAAGTCTGCTCTGAGTAGAGGCTCAGCTCCTCTAATAGGAGTGAGCAACTTTACACAATTCCTACCACACAGTTTAGAACCCCGAGTTTTCTGCAAAGAGGCACAGATGTTCATATCCCTGACAACAGCCAGAAGCTGCTGCCAACACATCAGCCTATTTCGAGAGAAAAACAAACACAAATACCAAGTATATGCCAAATTCTCTCCCAAACAGCTTTCCTCCCCATTTTCTTAATCCATCCAGCTTGACTCTTTTTTACCTTGCCTACCGAGTACTTCCAGATCTCCCAGGCACACACAATTTGCAATTACCAGCCAGCAGGGCTCAAATCTGCATGCACCCTTCAGAAACTCAGTCTGTTCTAGCTCCACTGCTCTTAGCAAAATATCAAGGTTCATTTGGGTCACATGTCATGTTCTCGCCCCAGATGTGATACATCTTTGCTCCTGTGGCTAGTCCCCCAGATATCAAAGCTAAAAACACTTGAGCTTAGAGATTCTCGCATATAATCAAGACTTCTGAACTCGCTGCTGTTTTGAAGCTGCCAACTCGGTTCAACTCTGGCTTCTTTGGGATTTGAATATGAAGCAAGGTGGATGAAGCTTCAAAGGAAGAGGTGGTAAATTAAAGTCTTTATTGAGATAGGGAATCGCTCCAGGTTTCCCTGGATGATCTTCCAACAGGCAAGGATGAGACCAGCGCTGCCTTGTCTCTTCAGCAGGAGTGGGCTAGCAGCGACAGTTTGACATCACTGGTCCACATGAGTCCCTCTGCTTGGCGTGTACAAGTGCAATGAAATGAACTTCAAGGGCCTGGAGCCAAAGTTGGAGGTAGCAGTGTTTCTGAAATGTCCTAACTTAGACCAGAAAACACATACCCCTTCGAGACAGACACATGGTGCCTCTGTCCCCATAAAAATGGTGACCTCTAAAGAATGCAGCTCGCAATCCAACTGCGTTGTGCAACAGAGATAACTGTGGCTCGTCGGGCTGCTGGGCTCTCCGGCTTAGAACATCTGGCTAACAAGATTACAGCCAATCTTAGCATAAGAAAATTAGCTTTCCTCTATGTCAACATCACAGACTTCTCACCCCAACTTGATTCACTAAACAAGCACACAGTATTTGTCGATTGCTGGTGATGCGTTCCACATCTAAAGAAAGAAGTGTGACACGGAAAAGAGCCCGCATTATTCATCAAAGTCTTTTCCAGCCCTGTCAGAGTCTTATTTCTGAGCTTAAAGAAAAAATTTACATCTCTCTGGCTGAGAAGCTGGATGTTATTGGCTTAATTCATCCACTCCACCCCTCAGCTCCCACCCACCTCCAGTCTGGGCTTTGCTTTGGCCTCAGGGAATGGGTACAAGTCACAGCATATGAGTGGCATTAATGCAGATGCTCGAGTAGCTTGCCTGGTTCTTTTGAAGGGTCCAGCTGCTGGTAGGAATGTGCCAAACAGGATTTTGTTTACTCGTGAGGCTTGGCTTTCAGCGTTCTAAATGTTCCGTTGGATTTTATTAATACCGAAGCAGGTGTAGAAGGACAGAGGGGCTTGGCCACATTGATCGATTTGATGAGAAAGCATTTAGAATAGTAAAGTGATTCCACAGTCTTATGCCCCGAGGCAAGAACCAAACCTCACTAAAGCATGATGTCACCCTAGCTGAGGTCATTGAGCCTGCGGGCACCCCAAAGGGCATTTCAGAGCTCCTTTCTGGGCCGGGCAAGGGACCTTAATACTGCTTAGGTTTCCCAGTAAAAGCTACCATTTGTTGGACCCTCCCGTGAGCTAGGTATGTTCAGCACTGCACGGCAAAGTCTACGGTCTGCATTACCCCCATTTTACAGCGGAGGAAAGTGAAACTAGGTAACACTACATAGCTCACTTAAACCCACAGCTAACTAAATTGAAAGGGGAGCCAGTGCTGCCGCTCTCAGGATCCAGGCCCACGCTCTTTGCCCTGAACCAAAGTCTTCCCCATGACTGTTTCTCCTAACAGTGCCTAAGGAGAAAGCTGGTGCTGCTCCTCTTCAATCGTGTATGCCACGGCTTCATCAGACAACCTGGTGCCAAAACACAATCACAACAAAAGCCACATTGCTCTAGCTAGCTTCTAAAAGCTTTTTCTGCTGAAGCCAAAGAAAACTAACAGTTTCCCGTTTACTACTCCAAGTATGCATGTCTGACGTTCTGTGATCCTTAGAGCCATGCAGAATGAAACCGTTCTTCTCGGAGAAGTCTCCTCTTGAGGAACGAGGTTTCCACAAGAACCTTAGAAATGGTTTTGAAAGCTGGCGTCAGCTTCGCTTCCCTCTCTCTTCTTCAAAATGATAAGTGTCCTCTACCAGAGAGAACGTGTCAGCAATCTCTAAAGTACTACTGGCTGCAGCTGATGACACCACGCCCTCAACTAAATGATCAGCTTTCTCCTGTTGTTTGCCCAGGGCTTACTGCTCTGCTCGGCTGCATGGTGATCCATGGACCCTGTACGGAGAGCACCCACTGAAGCAGGGAGTCCCCTGTAAAACGAAGATCAAGGTCCACTGAGGCAAGAAGCCCCTTCTCAAGGCAACACACACTGTAATGAACACTCAGTTTACTCTACTTTCCTGCTAGCATTGACCATGTAGGAAGCTCGGAGCCTCTAGCATACAGTTGTCTCCTGCTGGAATGGCATTAGCCTTCTCCCTTGGCCCGAACTCTAGCACACATAGGCAGGGCTGTGCAACCTTCTATTAGTTCCTTAGTACTCATGGGAAAATGAATGTCACAATGCAAAAAGAAAAACTGCCGACTGAACATATTGACTAGTATCCCCTAAAAAAAAAAAAAAATTTAGCCCATGGAAAATCATTCCCAAAGATTCTGGCTTCCATTGAATAAATGATAAACTCCTCATCAACAGATATTGGTATCAGCAAGCTGGGTGAGGCCTTGAAGACTGATTATTTTAATAACATGGCCAAAAGTATGTGTGTGTATATAAAAGACACACACACACACACACACACACACACACACATATATATATATATATATATGTCTTACAAGTAACAAAAATAACACAAGATAGCAATATGGAGAAACTTATAGACATGACTTTCAAATACAGCTTGTCACATAAATAACCTGTCCTCTAATGAGTGTCTAAAGTCAATGCTATTTAGAACTGGGCTTCCCAACTGTGGTGACCACCAGACAAATCTACTTCAACCTGGGGGTCTCTTAGAACATTCTGTTTTCAATTTGCAAAACAATAGCACACCCTAAAACAATTACTATTAAGTTAAATTTAGTTACAGAATAAATGGGGGGGGGGGAAATCCAACTTATCAACAGACTGTTAATTTATCCAATAAATATTTATTCAAGCCTAGTTGCTGCTGCACCATACAGGAAACCAAGGAGATGAAGAAGAACGATGAAGAGGGCATGCCCTCTGTCGTGAGAACGCTCAGAATGAGCGGGCATTTCCAACCTCTCTGTTTTTGTTTCCTTACAGGATCTAAATGCCGTGACCTCAGGCTTCAGCGAAATATTTACAACTCTCAGTCAGGAGGCTGGAAGCCTAAAAGAGTTAGACGCCTATGTGGCCACGTTCTGGGGAAGGACCTCCTCCAGCTGGGACACTGGAAACCTCAGAGAGATGAAGAGGGTTCTCTGGGCTCCCTACCTGCAGGACCCCATCACTCTCAACGCCCTACCTTCCAGCACTGTGACATCAGCAGTTATTATTTTACTGTATGGACTACGGTGGTGGAGAGGTGGTAGGATAGGAAACACCTAATGTGGCTGTTGCTGAAAACCATTTATATGACTTTTATAGATTTTTCTTCTTTATTTTTTCATTATGGTTCCTAGAATACCTGGGACACAGCAGACAGTAGATGAGGATCTGCTGAATGAACATACAGCACCAGCTTTGCCAACTGCTTTATGTTCCTGTTAGCAAGTTATAACAGGTCTTTGATTTTTCCACGTCTAAAATGTGTTAAAAGGGTAAGACTATGTCCTAAATGGGTTTTTCATAGAATATAAAGTAAGTTTAATTGGAGGAGGGAAAAAGGTTATGGTTAAACAAGGTCGAAAACCACTAACATTACAGAAAAAAAAAATCGACTGTAAGCTCCCACATCCTCAGCACGTTGAGGTAGAGAGTTTCCCCAAAGGTGTCCTACGTGGCCTACCACTCTGATAGGGCGACAAGCCCTTGGTAGACAGGAGGCTCCAGAGCAAGTCTGAGGTTTCTAGCACCTGCAACAGTTTAGGACACTTTGTTAGCCCTGAATAAATATTGCCCCTAAGGGCTTTTCTAATCCCTTAACAAAGGAATTAATCTTTTTTTTAATATTTTTATTTATTATGTATGCTTACTCGCCAGAGAGGGCACCAGATCTCATTACAGATGGTTGTGAGCCACCATGTGGTTGCTGGGAATTGAACTCAGGACCTCAGGAAGAGCAGTCAGTGCCCTTAACCTCTGAGCCATCTCTCCAACCCCCCAAAGGAATTAATCTTAAAGGTCGACTTTGATGTTAGCTGCTGCCACTGGGTTTGGGTGGACGGAGCTGCTACCCATTTTCCCATTCAGCCTGGAGAAGGCTGTGGTCCGAAAGTTACTCACTGTCATATAGGGGACAAGAATAATAGTAATAAAATGATGTATTATAAAGAAATCACTTTATCCTCCCCAAGCAAATGCTCCACAGAGGACAAGAGATTCATGCTAACCAGCAAATCTGTCTGTCCCTCTCCAGCCTCCTTGCTTTGGCTGAGTGACATCAGTGCTTCCCAAACTCTCCTTGGAACATCATTTCGCAGACATACTTGGTATGTCTCTTAAAACTACCGTAGCCTAGCCTTATCTCACACAAGAAGTCAGTGAAATCCTAGATTTAATGTGCTTGCTATACTTTTTCAAACACACAGGACAACGAATAAAGAATTGCATAAGCATGCTTTAAAAGTCAGTCTCGCCAGGCGGTGGTGGCGCACGCCTTTAATCCCAGCACTTGAGAGGCAGAGGCAGGGGGATCTCTAAGTTCGAGGCTAACCTGGTCCAAGAGCTAGTTCCATTACAAGCTCCAAAGCTAAAAAAAATAAATAAATAAAGAAAGAAATAAATAAAGAAAGAAAGAAAGAAAGAGGAAGGGGAAGGAAGAGAAAAAAAGAAAAAAGTCAGTCTCAGTGTCTAACCCATTTTCTTCATATTCTGAAAATATCAACGTGAGATTTCCATCCAAAACCTTGCCACCGGGGCTGGAGAGATGGTTCAGTGGTTAAGAGCATTGCCTGCTCTTCCAAAGGTCCTGAGTTCAATTCCCAGCAACCACATGGTGGCTCACAACCATCTGTAATGAGGTCTGGTGCCCTCTTCTGGCCTGCAGACATACACACGGACAGAATATTGTATACATAATAAATAAATAAATATTAAAAAAAAAAAACCTTGCCACCGATGTGTGTGCATCTCTTCTGAAAATTCAAACTCACCTTTGAAATCTGTCCCAGGCAATACAGTGGCCCAGAGCACCTAGGGGTCCTCCTTAGAAGCTATATCAACTCATTTAACTCCTGGCATCACTATTGTTTGGTTTTTGAATGTCCCCCACAGGCCGTTGTTGTCAGCCTGTGACCTGAGCAGATGGTGGGAGAACCTGAAGAACAGCCTTGAGGAAGAAAACAACTCACTGAGGCACACCTTGAAGGGGACATGGAGACTTGAGCAGTGGAGGTGGCTGCTGCTGCTGCTTGCTGCTGGAGCTGCTTCCTCTGCCCTCCCCTACCTCCCTTCCCCTGTCCCTTCCCTCTGTTTTCTGGCTGCCCAGACAGCTCTGTTCTGCTCTGTGTTTCCAGCTTTATTATGTTGCTTTCCCCAAGCCAAAATGCAACTGGCCCAAATCAACACCTCTCAAAATGTGAGCCACAGTGAACCTTCCCCCTTCAGTGGATTGTCACAGGCATTTGCCACATGACAGCTGATGAGCAAAGTCCCAGAAATGACTCATGGGGTTCCAAAGAAAGAATGCCATGCCCAGCTCTCCCTTAAGCTCAAATACTTCAATCATTTTCCTGTCAAGCAAATTAACATATGTAATTATTTGGAATTAAATGGTTTGACTAAATGAGCAGGTTTTCTAAAGTCCAGTTGACAGAATAAAGCAACATCTCTGTAATGTGCTAAATTCGCTGAGAGATGAAGCATTTTGAAAAATTTTGTGCATGTGTTCATGAGGGCACACACGCGTGCATGTGTGTGTGTCCCCATGTCATCCTCGGTCCCTCTCTGTGGTAGTCTGAATGGGAATGGGCTCATATATTTGAATACTTAGAGAATGCACTATTTGAAAGGATTAAGGCATGTGATCTTGTTGGAGAAGGTGTGACTTCATTGGGGGAAGTATACCACTGGGGTTGGGCTTTGAGGTTTCAAAAGCCCAAGTCAGTCCCAGAGTGTCTTTTCACTTCCTGCTGCCTGCAGATGGATGGAGACACAGGGCTCTCGGTTCCTTCTCCGGCACCATGTCTGCCTGCGTGCTACCATGCTTCCTGCCAGGCAGATAAGGGACTGAATGAACCTCTGAAACTGTGAGCCAGTCCCAATTAAATGCTTTCCTTTATAAGAGTTGCCAATGTCATGGCATCTCTTCACAGCAATGGAGCACTGACTAAGACATCTTATTTTAGATATTTTTGTTGTCATATTTACTGCATAAGTGTCTCGCCTGCATGTATGCATACACATCACATGAGAACAATGCTCGCAGGGGAGGGAATTGGGAACCCTGTAAACCAGAGATGGTGTTTTTGTTTTATTGAGGTTTTTTTACAAAATATTTAATTTATTAAGCATCCATTTATTTAATCCACCAACCTCACAATGCTATGATTAACCCCATTTTACAGGTTAGGAAATAGAGGCACAGTGGGACAAATTACCTGGCTTTAAAATCCCACAGAAATAGACAGAACTGTGCTACGTACACAAGCCACCAACCCCAGTCTGCTTAACCACTGACATGGCGTTTTTGTAATCTGCATTTTGAACTATTTCAAATTCTAAAATTCACAAAATGCAAGCAATAAATATGATGGCACCTGGCCAAGAAGGAGACCTCTCTTCCCCAGCAAACGCCTGTGCTGTGGAGACCTGATCACCAGAAAGAACAACACTGGTCACCTCCCCACTACAGCAGCCAGACTGTCATAGCTCACACCAATAGATGGTCACTCTGCTTCAGATGTCCACAAAAACCATATAGAAGAATAATTATTACCAAACTAGTCATATCTAAATTGACCTAGGATGGTATTTTGCATGCATTTTACAGACTCCAAATATTTAGCCCCTCTGTGAGTAAAAAATGAGTGTAAGTATAGATGATAATATCTTTGCTTTTAACTGCAATTATTCCAAAGCCCTTTTAATAGCTGCCACTTACCCACTTCCAGCCTGCAGCAAATTATAGTTCAAGGAGACAGGAGCTGACAGCTCTTTCTCCTGTGAGTGGCAGGCTCCTCCATTGCAGAAAGGACCCTGAGCCTTCATTTAGGTCTATCTACCCTGGGCACACAAATGGTGCCACAGGGAACAATAACAACATTACCCAGGCTAATCTGCTGACCCAAAGAAGCACCCAATAGGCATTTACCAATATGAAAGATGCACACAGTGGAGATGGGGGGGGTGAATTTGTTTGAAAGGAATTAATAAGGAGACATTATTAATATTATAAACTTCATCTTCTGAGGACACAGAGCCCAGGGAACAGAAAACTGGGTCAAAGACACAGCATCCATAAAAAATAAATTATTTTCCAAGCTAAATTAGTACCTAATAAAAGAAAAAATACTGAATGATCACTTTTGGCACTTAGGAAATGGTACAGCATGTCTCCAAATATTAAAATTATATGAATGCAAAAATAACGTGTAAGAGCTTGCAAAACTCAAAGTAACAAGCCCTGTTATGTTGCCCGCTAGCAGCTATGGCTACATGGTAATGTATTTCAGACAGGGACTGGGCAGAACCAGTTAACGAACACGTGTACACTCGGTGCCCAGGAGTTTCTGTCATCTGAACAGTGATCAGGACCCAGATTCTCAAGATGAAATTCATTTCTACAAGGCTGGCTGTTTTTCAAGTTAACACACAGTCTAAAGATCAAAACAATAAAATGAAAAGGCGCATTAGAAAGACCTCTAGGAAATACATTTCACACTTTGTGTTTTCAAAAATCCAAAGAATCGACAGATAAAAGGAGAGCAACATACAAACTGATCGCTGCTCAGAAGATGAACATTTTACTTTTTAATTAACATTCTGTCCTTAATGCAGAAGCAGAAGCAAAACACAGACATGGCATTTATGTCTTCAAGGGAAGTGTTACCTTCCCCCCCGCCCCCCAGGCTCTCTCTATTCTCTTTAAATTTTAGAAGCAGCCTTGGCAATGTGTGGAGCTCCGTTACGCAAACAGCGTGGGATGGTGCCACCCAGAAGCGTGTGGAAGAGTGTGTGCGTGGGAGTACACAAGGAAGTCAGTCTTCCTCCTCCCAGGGAGGTTCCGACCATCTAGGGGAGGACTTGGGCACACACTGTAGGCTCCTTTTCAATGGGCAAGAGAGGTTTGGAGGAGGGAATGCCAGTTATAACGTGGAGTTGCACAGCAAAACACCTAGTTTAAGATGTCAGCACCTCACCTGCCTTCACCCCCAGGGCCTTCCCTCCAGGAATGAAAAGCAGCAGTCTGCACAGCCTGCACACCTCAGTGGGCAATTCCAAATACATAAGCATTTCAAAACATTTCACTGTTTTATTGTTTAATGGGGCTGGGGTCCCCTGCTAGGTAATTGCTTCACTGAGCTACACCCATTGTCCAACCTGGAACACTTCAGTCTTTCCTAGAGGTGATGCAGTGGCGGAGATATGGTTTAAGTGTGCCCTCTAAAGTGTCCACATTGGAAGCTTGGTGCCCAACGTAGTGATGCTGAAGTGTTTCGACCTTTAAGAGGTCTCTGGGGTCATGGACCTTGGAAGGGATTAATACAGTTCTCACAGCCGAGCTCTGGTTTTCTGCCATGCATCCCTGTTTCTGAGGTGGCATCTTCCACAGACCTTCACCACAGCCACGCTGTGGCTCTGAACCTCCAGAACTGTGAACTAAGCAAAACCATTTTCATCACAGACTACTCAGAACAGATGTTTCATCACAGTAACACAGCATGGCTGAACACAGACAGTAAGAGGCAAGGAAAGGGCTGGTCAGTTTCAACCCTCTCCCATTTATCCATCTTTGAGAATCTCTTGGTGGTCAGAGGCTCTTTGCCAAGCAATGGGGTGCACAGTAGATTAGATGACTGGCAGGATTACCATGGGTAGAGTCACGTGCTCCCAGGCCAGGCCAGCTGTGGAAATGAGGAAGTGGCTAAGCATAAGCACTTTACTTTTTCTTTCTTTTCGTTTTCCTTTTCTACACAGAAGCATGAAACAACCCACTAGGGAAAACTGCCTGTTTACAAGGTCAGCACAGCTTCATGAAGAAGACCCTGAAGATAAAAGTAGGTAGAAAAAGGGATGAAGGAAGGAAAATCTAGAAATCACTCAGAGATCTGCAAAGGCGGCTTCTTACCATGGTCACCTGGGGTTCTGCATAACGTGGATGCTAGGAACTCTCCTAGAATCAGAATTTCTGGTGCCAAGATTCAAATTTAACCTTCCACCTGCTGCGTGGGATCTGGTGTGCTCGGTGAGTTCTTTGGTGACTTCTTGCTCCCAAGCAGCTGACCAATCTACAGCTTCCTCCTTGCCACCCATCAGCCTTGTCTAGCTGCCTCCCTCAACATTCCCAGCTAAGGGGGCCATGAAGCAGGACACAGACAACACTCAGTGGCAGCCCTGACATTAGGACCTCTTCACCCCAAATTCAGTGCTTCAGCACTGGACACCAGAGAGCTCCACCAAGAGCAGGACTGCCCACTAAACACACCTTGGCCTCCTGACTCAGCCTGCAGGACAACATCAACCAAAGACACTGGCTGTGTCCCTGACTACTCTTCCTTCTCTGGGAAGGCAAATCACTCCACTGGCTAGCATTGATGCTCAAGGAATAACTAGATGAATGACATCCATAATGGGACTCACAACAGTCCTCAGAGCATCAGGGGCATATGAGGGGGGTGGCGTTTGTCTCACTCAGACTCGGGAAGCAAAGTCTGGTACTAGAAAAGCCAGCAAACTTGAAATTCACATCATTATGCAAAGAGCAGAAAATGTTGTGAATTTTTTGATTGTCATAAGCTGTTCAGTGACAATGACATTTCTTTCTTCCTGAAATTAAAATACCATGTGTTTCAGACTGCCAACAAACTTTAAGAACATAGAAAAATAGTCAGAAATGGTCTGTGCTGTGAGCCCACCAGTGACTTCTAACATAATGGGGTTAAATGTGTGGCCACACACGAAGTGTTAGCCACAAATTTTTAGAGGTTAGGTTAAATATATTTTTTTCTTACATATGCTTTGAGTAATTTAAAATACGCATACATACATACATACATACACTTATATAGCAAATATACCTTCTGCAAATCCAAAGAGCTCTCCTGTTCATTGATGATACTTTTCTTTTATCTTGACCACACATGGGCATAACTTTATGTATACACAAGCAAACAAGACTTTTAAAAGCTTATAAATTGACCCTAAACAGTTGACAGATGATTCCGACCAGGATCTGTTTAAAGCAGGATCCTCAAAGATGTTTAAAGGGAGTCCATGGCAGAGTCACCAGGTGAGGTCTCCCAAAAGACAGCTCCAAAATGAGTAGCAGTGTCAGCACTGCAGTGAGAAAAGTGCAGCTCGCACAGGCCTGAAGGTCTGCTAGTTGATCGTGGTAGTCTAGAAAGATGGGAAGCCTGAAAAATCACAATTATTTGGACATGATCTAAGGGTGATTTAAAATTTAATCCCACTGCAAAGGGATAAGGGGGTAGAAGGTTAATCTAACGGTGGTTTTTAAAGGTAAGGAGATGATTAGAATTAGGTCACAGGGTGGTTGTTTCACGGGAGAGGCCAAAAGAGACGTGTGTATACTCTCTTTCTCTTCCCAGGTGATATCCCGAGCCAGCATAGAAATCAGCAGACATACCAGATGCAGGCTCAACCTTGCACACCAGAACTGTGAGACAAAAGAAACATCTTTATGCAGTTGCCTAGCCTTGGGCATTCTCTTACAGTAATGAGGAAAGAGACTAACACAAAAGTCTACAGAATGCTCACTTGGTCTGTATGAACAGAAAAGCGCAAGCTCAGGTTAACAAAGGGCAAGCCTGAACCATAAGAACAAAGTGTGGGCCTCTCGACCAGTTCCCAGTGCAGACCCAGAAAGAAAGACAAGGTCAGTTTCCTTTGAAAACGAATGCTACTCTGCTGCCAGAACCGTAGCCTGCCAGAGTCTCTCTGCTCGGGATGTGCACACAGTGTTTGCGCCCAGATTGTCTGGGTATCGGAGAAAAGGAACGAGTCTGGCCTTTCAGGGACTACTGGACAATGGCTTTGATGACAGTAATTCCAGAGACCCAAGACCCCGCTGTGGCCCTAGCCAGAGAAGGAGCTTATGGAGGCCAAGTGGTCTGTGGAGTCTTGGCTCAGGCCTCTCTTTCTGTGGGTCCCCGAAACCATCCTTTGGCTATTTCTTCATTTCTGGAGTGAACAATTAAAGCAGACATCTTCAGCGACTGGCAGCACCCGTATGCCAAGGAAGCAAGGGGTTGTCTGTTTTTCTGCAGAGGGAAAGCTATCTGGAGAGGGCTGGCACATGTGGTGCCGAAAGCCCAGGTCTGCTCTGTCCCTTTCAGAGAGAAGGCAGAACATCTAAGTTGCTATGTGGGCACTATTTGGTTTCACAGAAATGGGCTCAGCTCATCACTTGGACATCAGGATAAATCATTCCAACAAGGAAGAGCCCAGGCAACTATCAAATTTCAATTGCTAGCTGAAAACCCTGATAGCTGCTCCAGATATAATATGCAATTATAGCCCAGAAACATAAATTATCAAGGTCGTGGCCCTTTCAGAATATAATAAATGAAGTGTGGGCAACCACATATGTGGTAAAGATCCCAACCCCCAGACTGTGTCACAAATGCCTGATCACCGCAGGAGCTAGGGAAGAATGAAGAAGAAGGAAAAAGAAATCAGACTCTCCAAGTTCAGCCCTGGCTGTCCTCAGGACAAAGGTGAAGAGGCCAGAAGAGCTACAGTCTGACCCATAAAAAGCTCTGACATTCTTGCCAGTTGTGGTCTTCTCTGTTTATGCCCCCAAGGTCTCCCGTATGACTAGGAGATAATCACAGGGAGGCAAGCAAGTACTGACCGCTTCAGCTGAAGTAATACAATAGCAGAAGGGTGGAGCTCTCTGCTGGCAAGCTCCAAGTCTGGCCGAGATCTGGACCCAGTGGAAGGACACCACAGTGTTAACTGAGGCCTCCAGGGGATTGGACGCTCCACAGCCAATACATGTGCTTCCCCACATCTGACACCATCTCCGACCCACAGCCAGAAGCTCTTCTGTCACAGTGACCTCAGGCAAGACTAGTCTTTAACAAATTTGGGGACAAGGAGAGTCACATGCCAGTCATTCCTGAATGTACTGCTCCTGGGGCCCTGACTCAGACACATCCAAAAAGGCATCTGAAAGTCTCTCCCGAGATGCCTGTAAAAGAACACGGAGCACACGCATACGTGGCTAACGATGCTTCCTTCGACACAGGCCCACGAGCACCTCTTAGGGGCTTACTTAAAAACTCCAGGCTACTAGGGGGAAAATCATTAACCAGAAAACAAGGTGACAGGAGCACTGCCAGCACAGAGACAAGTGTGTCCAGGGACCCAGCGCTAGGGAATGCCAGAAGGCTCCAAGAGAAGGGGACCACCTAGTGGCACCATGTGGACCAGAGGGAAATGTGCACCCAGGCACTTCTGAGACCCTCTTCGTGACCATCCCTAGAGACTACAGGATCCTTTCTGTGTGGCTTCTCTTCTGCCTGACATTTGCCCTTCACTTTCATCTCTCCCTGATTACAGCTAAGCAGGAAGTCAGAGTTCTTCTACCTGCTTGGTGCAGATCTATGTGCAGCCCTGTCTCTGTCCGTCTGGACAAGCATAGGAAACAGGAAAGTAAAAGAGAGATCATGCCCCTCCCCAACAAATTCTCACTGTGTCCCTGGTCCTCCACGCCTGCACACAGCTCTCTATTGTGGCAATTGTGAACTGAGCGTGCCCGGTACAGTGAGATCAGCCTCCTACTGCAGGGCAAATCCGGTCATATCCAGAGAGGAGCCTCTCCTCTCCTTCACCACATAGGCCTCTCCGCCCCACACCTGCCTGTCAGCTGAATCCAGGACTCACGGAGAAGGGTTCTCACTAAGCATCAACAAAATGAAAAGATCGCAAACACAGACGGAGTGAGCCAGAGTGAGGCACAAAGCTAAGAAAAGAGCCACATAGGAAAGGATTAGAAAATAAATGAGAAGAAACTTGAGGGATTTAGAATCCATTTCAAGTGCACTGGAAGAAAATCCCTCCAGAATGGGAAAGGAGCCCAGGCTGAAACCTGGACAGCCTCTGGTCCCACCCTCTGCCCACTGCACACTGAGGTTTGGACTTGTCTGTCCGGATTCTCTTCTCAGTTCCTACCAGGACAGCACTTCTCTCAAACTGGAGCCTGTTCCTCTCTATTAGAACCAGCCAGAGCTGGCTGAGATGCAGTTTTTGGGTCCCCAAAAGTCTGAGGCCTTCTGAAAGCCAAGAACCGCGAGTCGAGTCCACTCTCATTCCTAGGGGCTGCCATTACCCACACTGACTCATTCTTTAAATGGCTGCTTAAACGCTGAAGGATTTAAACTAATGACTAAATTGATTCTTTTAGAAATTGTTGGATTCTAAAAGTAGTAATAGCAGTCATATTGTGACCAAAATGAAATGATGTACGGTTTATACACTGAAGCCAGGAAGGGCTTTTCACAGCAGAGATGTTACCCTGTCACTCCTCAGGGAAAAAACATGGGTGACCTCTCACTGCCCTGTAGATAAGGGTCCAGACCCACAGTCCCCCTCAGCCCGCCTCCCAATTTAACACAGGGTTACAATTCTCCAGGCCTGAGAGTTCGGGACTTCAGTTCCTAAAAAAACCAAAGCTCTTTTCACTGCCTTTGGCAAGAACACCTCTTTTTTCCCAGTAAAATCCCTTCCCCATCCCCCATGCTGGCAGGACTAATGCTCCAATAGAACCCTCACAGCACCAATAACTTCACATCACATTCCTCGATCCATTTGAAATGTCCTGCACAGGGGCTAGGGAGATGTTCCACTGGGTAAGAACATTTGCTATTCTTACAGAAGACATGGTGTTCCATTCCCAGTACCCATACAATGGCTCACAACCAAACACAACTTTGCTTTCAGAAGATCCCATGCCCCCTTCTAGACCTCTGCAGGCACCAGGCCTGCATATGATGCACCGCCATGCATGCAATCAAAACACTCACACACATAGAATAAAATAAAAAAATTAAAAACGTTTATCAATATATAGCTTTGGAACCCAATGACCAATACATTTCTCGCCTAGAATTGTGTGTGTGTTTGCATGTTTGCATTTGTGTGTTCTGATGCAGAGCTGGTGCTCAATAAATATACGTGAGTAAACATGTGAATTTAAAAGAAACTCCAAATCAAACACTGGGGGTGTATGTGGACTGAGAAGCAATTAAGGATTTAAACTAGCCGGGCATGGTGGCACACACCTTTAATCTCAGCACTCAGGAGGCAGAAGCAAGCAGATCTCTGAGTTTAAGGTCAGTCTGGTCTACAAAATGAGTTCCAGGATAGTTAGGGCTACCACAGAGAAATGCTGTCTCTGTGAAGCAGAGAAGAAGAAGAGGAGGAGGAGGAGGAGGAAGAGGAGGAGAAGGAAGAAGAAGAAGAGGAAGAGGAAGAAGAAGAAGAGGAGGAAGAGGAAGAAGAAGCCGGAAGCCGGAAGCCGAAGCCTGTGTCACTGGTTTGTTGACTGATCGGTCCGAGATGCCACAGTGACCTCTTTGCTGCATATGGCCCTACACACTCTCTTTGCATGTGTTTCAAACAAATGGGCCCCATTCTTCCCAAACAATTTCTAGATTTACCACTGTTAAAGCTGGTATTAGGCCATTTCTCTGGGCCTTGGTCTAATCTGGTTATGAACCTTTCAGTAAGCTATCCACTACTGATAGAGATATGGACATTGAAATAAAAGCTGATGTGGAAATCTCCACAGAGACTTCTTACAAGTCTTCATGGTCTGGGAATTTTCATCGTATACCTTCATATTCTAAATTTATTAGCAGCACACTGGAAAAGATTTTTAATAAACTTCAGGCAGCAATAATTACAACAAAATGTCCACCAGGAACAACGTCTTCTGGGAACAGGAATGGCCATTCTGCCCTTGCAGGCAGCTGGCGACAGCTGGGGTGATGGCCTTAGGATGTGACTGCTCTTCTACATGCTCCTGAGGTAGTACGACTCTTCAGACAAATGGCTCCTCATCTGTGGTCACCAAGTGCTCTGACCCACGCCACATAGCATTCCAAAGCTACATGCTCACCAAGACAAAACTGAATGTCAGAAACTGAGGGGACACTGACAGCTGTCAAGGGCCTCTTAAAATATACTGCAGACAAGGGCACAACTGGAAAGAGAGAAAGGGAGTCAAGGTGCTTGGAATCTTTAAACTGCTGGCTATGTTGTGTGAGTAGAATTCCTGTTTCAACAGACTTCCTGTATTTTATGACACAGGCCTTTCCATGAGTCTTTAAATATGTTTGCCACTGGATTCTCTTCCTAGCAATGCACCAAGCCTGACAGGCAGGAAGGAACCACTACCACATAACTCCTGCAGAGGCCAAAGGATCTGCGCCACTCTACCTGGGAATAACAGCAGCGAAGGGCTAAATTCTCTTTTTCTTTCTTTTTTATTTATTTATTTGTTTTTTTTGGGGGGACAGGGTTTCTTTGTGTAACACCTCTGGCTGTCCTGGAACTCATTTTGTAGACCAGGCTGGCCTCAAACTCAAAGAGATCCACCTGCCTCTGTCTCCCAAGAGTTGGGATTAAAGGCATGCACCGCCACCACCACCTGTCTAAAATTTTTGTATACTGAAGATAGTATGTAATTTGTTGGTGGCTTTTCATGACTGCAGTCATGTCTCACTTCCAAAGTAAAGTCTACAGAAGTTCTTTCATTTGAACATTCCCCTCTCAAGCCTATGCTTCAATTCATGACAGCTAATGTCTACACTGAGGTTTGTCGTTCTTTCAATCCACTCACAAAAGCCATTGCTAAATGACCACTTAATGGATACAGGAGCTACTGTGTAAGACTTTAGTATGCTAGCTGTTGCCTTCCTAGAGGAACTTACAGAGCAGAGTAGGAACCCAAACAAACAATGACCAGAGCTACCGAATAGAAATGAGAACTGTGGCACTGGCTTAAAGTGGACATTGAATGAAATGTTCTCCACGGAATACTCTGAACAGTGAGAAAGCTGGTATAACTAATTATACTGGTACTTCAGCGCTGTTGTGGGTCTGTCCTGTTGGGCCATGGTCCTCCTCTTCTTCTCTTTCTATCTTATGCTTTGAATGACTTTGATTCTGGTTGCTAGTCTAATGATCCAGCTCAGGTTAAAGAAGAAAGCTGAACCTTTTACACCTACCCACATTCCATTGACACTTTAAGCAGTCACTTACTTCGCAGAAGGTTGTAAGTGATTCAAAGGGGACGCTTATAAAGTGTCTGGGGACCACTGAGTTTCCTTTACAAACAACGCAATCATATAAAACCCCTTTCATCCAAATTCAATGCCTGTCCATTGCTACTCACTAGGACCCAACTAGGTAACTTGGGAGTTTCTCACAGAGCTCCTGCCTGTAGCAGGACAGATATAAACAGCCCTTTTCCAGAAAGTGAGAACCAAGGGATGGGGAAGAGGCCTGAACAACAGCCTCCAGTCTCTATCTCCAGTGGCTCAGCAATGAAGTGAAATCCCAGGTTAGCTGAAATTGAACTAGAGATACGTATCAACTTACATGGGTTTGTGTTTGAATTCATCAAATTCGCAGCATCGTCTATTATGTTGGTTCCTTTCAATCACAATGGATGATGTTTATCCAAATATGGCAGTTTTACACTTCTGTTTCTGAAGCAAAGATGTATGAAGCAAAGTCTAGTTGAGTATTTAAGAGGAATGGCTCAGGCCTCTTAAAGAAAATTAAATAATCAATGTAAGTCTTTAAATAAGTGTAGCAAGATTTGGGTGTTAAAAACCTGCATAGAAACTACCGATATTGGGGGAGTGGGATGGTTGAGATGGAAGAAGGGCAGATATGGGAGCAGGGAAGAAGACATCTTAGCTAAGGGAGCCATTTTAGGGTTGGCAAGAGACTTGGCTCTAGAAGGGTTCCTAGGTGTCCACAGGAATGTCCCCAGCTAGGACCCTGGGCAGTGGAGGAGAGGGTGCCTGTACTGGCCCTGCCCCATAGACTGATGACTATCTTGAATATCACCATAGAACCTTCGTCTGGCAAGAAATGGAGATAGAGACAGAGACCCACATCAGAGCACTGGACTGAGCTCCCAAGGTCCAGTTGAAGAGCATAAGGAGGGAGAATATGAGCAAGCAAGTCAGGTTGGTCCACCCACTGAGACAGTGCGTCTGATCTAATGGGTGCTCACCAAATCCAGCTGGACTGGGAATTAACGAGCATCTGATCAAACTGGACTCTCTGAATGTAGCTGACAATTGGGGCCAACTGAGAAGCCAATGATAATGGAACTGGGATTTGTCTCTACTGCATGTACTGGCTTTTGGGGATCCTATTCTATTTGGATGCACACCTTCCTAAGCCTGGATGGAGGAGGGAGGGCCTTGGACTTCCCAATAGGGCAGGGTACCCTGCCCTCTCTTAGGACTGGAGGGGGAAGGGGGAGGGGGAGTGTGAGGGAAATGGGAGGAGGGGAGGAAGTGGAAATTTTGAATGGTATTATTTATAAAGCAATAAAAAAAGAAAGTAAAAAAAGAAACTACTGCTAACAGAGATGTCATCGACAACAAGTAAACCAATGTACCAAACCCACTTTAAAGTCAATATTAAAGCTGCCAGGTCAGCACCTCCAGAGATTGCAGATTTGCATTAAACCACCTGACAGATGTGAAAACTGAGGAAGACAATGAACTTCCCCTACCCAGCTGACACTGAAAAACTAGCTAGAATCCTCAATTAACAAGGGCCAGTTTGTTTAGTTCCAAACTTCAAAAACCGTTCTTTTTCCCTTTCCCAAATCCAATCAGTCACCAAGTCCTCCATTTGTTTCCGTCAGTGGGTGGCCGCAACATCAGGACTGCATACTGCCCCCTACCCGTCTGCTCTGGCTGGGAGCCAGCTGTGGGGTCTCAGATGGGTAGTGGGGGTGGGGCCTCCTTCCGCTAGCAAGCTCACTGTTGTATTTATTTATTCCTCTCCCCAAGACTGGGTGTTTATTTGGGCAGGTCTAGAGGACAGAAGCTGACAAGGTGCCTTCCTTAGTTTCTCCTGCCTGCTGTACTAGTTCATCTTCTGTCCAGGCTGCAATGGGACAGAGTCCTTATCAAACCTAGATGGCTGCTGGCTTTCTTTTCCATCCAACCCAAGGTCTAGCTCCCAGCAGAACTGACTCCAGGCCTCCCCCCCAAACATTCCCCCACCACGGACTGCTGAACTCCTGGAGCAATCTTTCCTTAAGTTTTCTAGATCTTTCCCAAACCTGTGTACGTCTTCCCCCATGACCGGCAAACCTGCAGTACTGGTAGTCACAATTATCTCTTAACTGACTTCCATCTCACTCATCCGTTCCTAGCAAAGCTCCAGATGTGGAGTGCCTTGACCACAGTTGCAATGGCTGTGGCGTGGCTGACTGATGGAAGCCTGGCTGAATGAAGAAGGGGTGAAGTTCTGTGATGGACTAAGGCCAGCAATAACAGTGCAATTTAAGGGCTGGAGAGATGGCTCAGTGGTTAAGAGCATTGCCTGCTCTTCCAAAGGTCCTGAGTTCAATTCCCAGCAACCACATGGTGGCTCACAACCATCTGGAATGAGGTCTGGTGCCCTCTTCTGGCCTGCAGACATACACACAGACAGAACATTGTATACATAATAAATAAATAAATATTTAAAAAAAAAAAAAAAAAAAAAAAAAAAAAAAAAAAAACAGTGCAATTTAAGTCTTTATAGGCATTTAAGATCCGTGTGTGTGTGTGTGTGTGTGTGTGTGTGTGTGTGTGTGTGTGTGCATTCTGTTCAAATGCTGAGAACAGAACTAAAGCCTTTGTCCAAACTTATCACTCAACTATGTCACACCCCTCTCTGCTTTTTAAAATATAATTTAAAAATCAAGTTTTTCTATGCTTCTTTTATGCAAATCCAGGCACATATTTTTCAAAAACTCTATAAACAGAAGAACAGTGATTGAGAAAACAGTGCCTATGAATCTAAGTCACTCTCTGAGTGGGGTGGGTCCAAAGAGGATGGAAATGTGTTCATTCCTTGAGAAACACTTTGCTTTAACACGGTTCCCAGTCAGTGAAGGTGGCAAGTGTTGGAGAAAATAGAATTTAGCAGCTAGCATCATCATTACTCTGCTTCAAAGGACCCTGCATTATGAGGTGAGGTGTGCTTGTGTGTGCGTGCGTGTGTGCGTGTGTGTGTGCGTGCATGTGTGTACGTGACACTTACTAGTTACTACAGGAAAGATTAGGTCCCATTTCCCCAAGACAAAATGTTGAACTAGTAGTCCTTCCACCAAGTAGCACATAACTGGAGTAACTAAGGTACCAGTCCACTACAAAAATCTAGGGCATGAGGGCATGGTAGGGCAGAGTGGTGTGAGGGTGGGCAAGAATCAAGTTGAAACCAGCCTTACTGAGTGTTATTGGAATTCACTCTTCACTTAGCCAAAAATGTGCAGTCTAACCAAAGTACTCCACTGGCTCAACTTCCCAAGCCACACGTCTTCTGAAGGCCACAGGCAACGCCAGCTGTGGTTTATACATTTGGGTTAAAGAGCCCCAAAACAGAAAAAAAATATATTTTGAAATACATTATACTTCAAAATGAAGAGTAATTGTGTGTAGCAGCCTGGAAAATATATCTCATGCAGTACACTGAGCCACTGAACCCCAGAGCACAGAACTCTGGTGCTCCAAATGCAATCTCAAACTGAAAATAAAAAGGTACAAAGGGCGGAAGGAAGGGTGGAGGGTTGCTACCAGGCTGTGACTCGCAGGAGGCTGCTGCCTTGGGAAAGCACAGCTAACGTACAAACCAGCGATAGTTCCATGCAGTCTAAGCCTCTAGCTACCGCTCTGGACACTAGAGAAGCCAGGGGAGGCAAATAAAAGGTTGACATGTAATTACGTAAGAAAATAATGTCGTAAGATTACACAAAATCTAATACACTGAGAGGAAAGGACTTCATTTAAGCCAATACCTTTTAAGTTTCTCCGTGACCTGCCACAAGGTCCTAGCACACTGATGGAACTTCCATATCCATTCCCGGCTGACCGGCCAAGGCGCATTTGCCAAGCTCAGGAGCAGAACCATCCTCTGTCCTCAGTTACTGGACTCCGAGCAGCCATTTCTTGACCTTGTGACGAGGCCTCTGGCTGAGCCAAGCTGACAGCTCCTCACCACCCTGCTCCATTCATTTACCGTCTAACGATTGTGTAAAGGTTACAGAGAAGGCAGTAACCAGTCGTCAAAATCAAAACCTCAAGGAAACTGGGACAGAAACTTGCTTTTTAGCTTTCTTCTGCCCAGGCTACAGGATGGACACTTAAGTCAGATCTGCAACCACTTGACTTGGGAAGATAATTGTCATTTAGCAACGAGGGAAGCTAGGGGAAAAACTAAGGCAAATGAATGAACATAGTGAGTGAGCTCCCTGTCTGTGTATCCACTGTCTTAGGCTTCAGGGAATAACCATGGGCCTAAAGCTGGGACACTTATACCTGCTGTTGAAAGTCTAGTATCAGATGCTCAGATTGCACACAAATGTTCTGATCTCAGGAAACAAAGCAGAGGTTCTTCACCAAGAAGGGGAGGGGAAGGGAGGACTGGGGTTGGCCCCTGAACCACAGACTTACCAACTGTAGAGACAGTTTTGGTTGTTCTCAACTGAGTGGGACTGTTGGGACCTAGTGAATAGAGACCAGGGAAGCTGGTGGGCATCCAGAAAAGGGAAAGTTCTCAATGGAAACAATTATCCACTTCAAATGACAATGGCTCCAAGGCTGAGACCACCCAAAATATAAGGGGACAACAAAAGGGGAAATGGTCTGTAAGTAGAAAAGAAGAACAGCAGCAACCTCTGCATTGCCCAAGAAGAGGCATCCTGCTTAATGGGCTCAGGTCTCCGGTTCCCCAGTGGGTGTTATTCCATGGGAAGAAGTAGCAAAGCTATGACAAACGGACAAGAACACCATGAAGAATATTCCCATCAACTGGTTCCCTCCCAATGGGTTCCACAATTATGCCTGCACCATAAGTCATCTGCATGTTGGCTAAAGATATGTTTTCGTTGATAAAGACATCTCTCTCTCTCAAAAAATTGCCTCACCCTCTAACTCATCCTCCAATATTGTGACCTTGGCTTATAGTTGTGTGAGAGCCCACAGATGGATCTAGATTCAAGGACAAGGGCAACTTGAGAATGAAATATCCAGAGAGGGATCAACTCTGAAATTCTCTATTTCAGTGGTAGGAGAGATAGCCCAAGCTAGATGTCATGGTCTCCTGAGACACATCCATCTGAACTAAAGGGATTTCTTCTGTTGGTTTTCTTTTTAAGGCATTGAGGGTCAAACCTAAGGCCTCACCTAGGCCAAGCACATGTTATACCACAAAGCAGTACCCCTATCTGAACTAAGGGCATATCTTATTTCTTTTCTATTTAAAAAAAAAAAATTGCACTGGGTATGCCATAGGGAAGAGTGTCAGCCAAGCCATGGAAAAAGTCACACCAAGCTCATGAGCCAATCCGGCACGCTGCTCCATAATGCTTTACCTGGGTACCCTTCCCCCGGCCCACTGCTGCTTCTCCGGAAGTATCGCCCACCCAGCACAGCTGTCCTAGAGTAAACAGTGAGTTGCCAGCATTTCCTACTCAGGAAAGCTGTGTTCCCTACATTAACCGTTAGAACTAAAATAGCCCAACTGTAGCTTCGTTGCCTAAAACCGAAGTTCCAATTATAATCTTGCTCAGATTCTGGAAACCAGGGTTTGTGGGGGCCCAGAACATGGAGGAGCATCTTTTTCTATTTATACATGTGACTAATTTCTCCACTCAGCACTGGGCCAGGTTGTTGCTGTGGCTAATTCCGTTTGATGAAACAGCATTCCCTCACCCACGTATATTCCCACCTCAGTACTTAACTGTTGGCCTCACTTTAGCTGCTGAGAAAATTCTGCTCCAGTCGCACCTGCACCAATGGAGGGCTGAAGCACGCGGAGTTAATTTAATCACTGATTGTGGCAGGGTTTGGCAGGCTTCAGGGCTGCTTGCCACAGATAAGTTGCCATTGTTAACACTCAGACAACCTAGCTTATCCAGGAAATTGAGCACAGCAGCCAGTGTGCGCCCGGGGTACACCGACTGGCTCTGGTGAACCTAAAAGCACTATGCTGCGAGCTGGAACGCTTTCCAGGGTCACACATGTCACAGAAGCCTCACCCTGTCTGCATGGCTGGCCTTCATGACCCTTCTGATGTGGACACTGTGGAAGTTCTTGGTCTTTCACTTTGTTTTTTGGCTAGCCAGTCTTCAACCCAAGCCAGCAGGAATACCTAATCTAATTTATCCATCACAGTGGTGTTAGGCTACTACCAAAACAGAATGGTTGCCCCTGCAAATCTCCAAAAGAAATCAGAATCATGTACACGGAGACTACCGGGGATAAAACTGGAAAGGAAAGGTTCAGTAGAGCACATTTCCAAAAGCTCAAAGCTAGCACACGCCAGAAAACGGTAGGTACTTTTGATTTCCCTCTGAGTAGAGCAAGAGCTACTAAGGATAGATGGCTTGACTACTAAGGATAGATGGCTTGACTCAGCACCTATGCAGGCAAGAGCTGGTCACTTGGGTCCCCTGTCATCGGGGCCTGGCACAATGTTGACTTCTATAAACACTAAGGTTTTTAGGGTGAAGTCAAAGGCCCACACTGCACGTGATTCACTTAGAAACAGCATCTTTCATAAGAAATTAAACTACCAGTATTTTGTAGAAGGGAAACTGCTAGACGCTTCTGAAAGCGTGGCCCTGTGGATTCATCAGAATTCCTGACAAGTTGGTGAAAAAAATTCTCACCATCTCTAGGATTATTAAAGCAAATTTTAAAAACTTAAACCCGTATGGAACTACATATTCAGTACTAAAGATCTGTTCTGTGTGTCTTTAAGGGCAGAACCCATGACCTGGTGCATGCTTGCCAGCATATATATACACCCCTGAACTATACATGCTCCCCCGCCTCCTGCCCTTGTTTCTATGGAGCGGCATATTGCTATGTATTTCTAGCAGGTCATGAACTAACTAGTAACTGAGAGGCTTGCCTCTAAGACCCTTTGGCCTCAACTTCCTCAGAGGGCTGGCCTTCTGCTTCCTTCAGTTTGAGTTTTAGACGGCTGATATGGACCTGCTAAGTGGATCTCGGGCTCTCCTCCTGGGCTGAAACTGAAGCAAACAAAGCCCTGTGTTCGTTGACTTGAACCGAGTTACACAACTCTTGCAGCAAACACTTGAGGCTTTGTAAGGCAGAAAGGTTTAGTAATCTCCCACCTTCTCCACATTCAACAGGATGTCTACACCAAGCTATCTCTTTTGGATGGCTGCAGGCATTAACCAATAAAACAGCGGCCCACTGTTCCGGAGCAGGATGGCAAATACTATTCTAATAGGAACGGCCCTTCTGAAGCTTCAGCGCTGGACCAGGTGATGAAGCAAGCACTCATGCGCTGGCGCACCACCTGCCCTCCCCCACCACATCCTCTGGGCCTGAACTTCAAAGCCCTCCCTTCCTGCACACGCCTCTCCACCCACATCACACCAAATACCCAAAGCAAGCAAATTGCTTGAGAACAGTCAAGTGCTGACTTCTCATTGGTACTGAAGTCTCAGAACTGCTTCCAAGCCAGCAGCTCTTACAGAAGCCCCTCACCCGCCTGCTTCTTTTTCATCTTCTCCCTTTCCAAGGGCTTTTTCTTGGTTCTTTCCTTCATCTGTTCACCCGATTTTCCCTCTGCCTCCCTCTCCTGGCCCTGCTAGCAACCGCTACTCCTCTGCCTTCAATTCAGCTCCATCTCTGTGAAAGAGGGAGGAACAGGGTACACATGTGGACCTCTCGCTGCTTCAGCTAATGCCCGTCCTCCAGAGGAGTATTTCCTTGACTTAAAGCAGCATGGACTTTGAAAAGACATCCTCCGAGCGGGGAGGTGCTATAGCAGATCGGGAGCAGTTGGGCTTTTAGTCAAGTGCCCGGCTTTTTATACCATGCCCCAAGCCATGTCCTCTCTGTATCTCTCCTCGGCCTGCAGTTCTGATGAAGGGCTCTAACAGGGCTGAGGAGCTCTGAAATAACAGTGGCAGAGCAGGGAGAAGGGGACTAGGGTAGAGTAAAAGCCTGGCTTCCTACTCGGCACTGACACTGTGTGATTTTTTCTCAGTATGTTTTCCCAGTGGCCTCGGCCAGCATGGGCAACTCCCTATCTGCCAGTCAACAAAATACTGACTGAGCACATCGCAACCCTATGCTGGGAATTATCTAGATCTGTGAACAAGGTCACCAGCCTGTTCAAACTTCCATCCTCATGGGAGAGACAATAAGAAATAAACAGGTGGATATATAATGCCAAGGAGTAATAAACACTGAGAGGGAAACCTGGGTAACACTAGAGGACCCGGGACAGCTGTCCACAAAGGCCTTTTAAACTGACACCTGAGCAGAGAGCCTTAAAGGAAACAAAGGATGAGTCATGAGGACATGTGAGGGAAAGCTCCCCAGGCAGAACAGTACGTGCAAAGGTCCTGGGGAGAGAAAGCAGTAAAGAAAAATGTCAGGAAGTCAGAATTGCTGCAGTTAACAAGGACACACCACTGTGCGGACATGGCAGCCCATCTACGACCACCCACCCTGAGGCCAATGACTGTGGAGGCACAGAGTCTCCACAGACAGCGGTCTTCCCAGCTTCCTACCCCCCAGATTTCTCCGGCTTACTCTTCCTCCTCACCAGGAGTCCTCACAGTTGGGGTCATCCTGTCAGCTGACCACTCCATCTAACTTTAACAAAAACCGAATAGCAAACGCAGTAAGAAAGGCCATAAGCACATTTATCCACAATTCTGAAGCGATAGCGAATGTACCATAGTGAAGAGCAGAAGATCAAAAGGGCAGCGAGGGAGGGAGGGAAAGACGGAGGGAGCGAGAGAGGGCAGCCAAGAAGAAATGAGTATGGAGTCTTCGTCACAAGCCTGCAAGTAACCTGGCGCTTAACTCACAAGGATCCCCAGTCCTGTAAATTGAGGAGTGGAAATAGTAAACCTTGAAATAACCTTGGAGAGCTGCTGAAGAGGTGAGACACGTGGAGACCATGACCAGAAGCCTCTAATGGACCCTCTCTGCAGCCAGCTTTCCCAACCTAAGAGTCATTACAAATAAACAGGATCCTCCAGTCCCACGTTGCTCTCAAAGATTTTGGTATGTAAACGCTGATTGATTATTTTTATTTTGTACATCAAAAAAAAAACGAAAACAAAAACAAAACAAAAAAAACAAAATTCAGAAATTCTTCCCCGGTTTCCCCCAAAATTCCAACAACCCCCTCTCTGTTTCTTAGGCCAGAGGCAGGCGGCCCACAGTCCCTGGGTGCATTTCATGGAGCTCAATGTGCCTCGGGAGCTGTCCAGAGGGCCCCGGAGCTGTCCCTGCTTGTGGCCAAACTCTGCAGCGTCAGGTCAATCCAGGTCCCACAACCCGTGCTCCAGCTGCCTAGTTCAAAGGGCCCAAGGCAAGAGAGTCAGTAGAAGTGAGCCCCCCACCCCCGAGGGGCAATGGGAAAGACCCCCCCCCCCCCGCGAGCGCAATGACGCGCGCGAACACACACACACACACACACACACACAACACACAACACACACACACACACACACACGCCTGGCGCGCGCCCGCGGCACAACACGGACTTCCCAACCCCACACAAGCGCACCACGGCTCGTTGAGTTCTGGGTTTCCTCTTCCTCAAAGCCGCGGGGCTACCGCGGTGCGGAGCTCGCTCTCTCCCTCCCCAGCGCCTCACGCCCGCCGCTCTCCGGGAAAGGCGCCCGGTCCGCCCTCTCCCACGCCAGCCTCTCCATCGAAGCCCCCCGCCACCCTCCCTCCCGGGCCCCACAGGGAAGCCCCGCGTGGCCCCGGGAGGCGGGTCTTCACCAGCGAACGCTCTCAGGGGTCCCCGCCGCCCGTCGCGCCCCAGCCCGGGAGCGCGCTCTCCGGGGGTCCCCTCCCATCTGCGACGCCCAAGCGAGCCCCGGAGTCTTCGCCGCCCACCGCGACTGGGCGCAGCCTCCAGTCTCTCCGGCCCCACTACTGCTGGCCGCAAGGTCCCGGTGCACTCTGCTAGGTCCCAGCACCCCTACGCCGGTGGCACAGCCCTCCGGCGCCCCCTCCAGCCGACCCTGCCCGGACCACCTCCGCGGGTCCCGGCTGTGAGTCCCACTCGGGAGCTGCCCCCAGTGTCCACTGCCCCCGTGCCTCTAGTCACTCGGGACCCCCCTCTGCCTAGACCTCCCAACTGCAGCGCGCCCGCAGCCTCCGCCCGCCCGCACCGCGGGGCCCCGGGAGGAAACAAAAGTGTCTCGGCGGCGTCCTCGTCTTGCCCCGGCCCCCTCCCGGGCCGCCGAGGTCAGCGAGCTGGGCGCCGCGCCAGCCCTGAAAACTTTACGAACCTGCCCGGGGTCGCAGAACGCGGTGACGAGGGCTCCCAGGGGCCGGAACGCCGGGGCGGGGGCCGTAGACCGGTGCCCGAGGTTCTGTCGCCCCTCTCGGGGCCGTGGACAGCGGTGGCTCTGCCTCTATCTCGTGCCCATCCTCGCCCGCCGCCGCTGCCCGAACGCACGCACTTACACTCGGGTCGCCGGCCGCTGCCGCCGGCTGCCGCTGCTCTCACTTCCTCTTCCTTCCTCCTGCTGGCCAGAGACACATCTTGCATCTAGGAGCATCCCGCGAGCTGCCGCGAACTCTCCTCCTGGGCAGACGCTGCGGAGTTGCCGCCGCCGCCCCCGGCACCTGCGCGCGGACACGCGTGGTTGGCGCGTTTGCTTCCCGCCCCCGCACTGCTTCCCGCCTCCCTGTAAGGTGACTAGGGCCCGGTGCCTACGAGTTTTTGAAGTCCTTATACTTAAAAAGAGGGGAATGTCACACAGTATGCATACTTCTGCTCTGCTATAAATAGTGTGTACTGAGCATGACTTCTCTGATGAGCTCACAAACCGTGTTTTACAGTCACTAATTAACTCCGTCACCCTCATAGCGCCACCTCTGGGGTACCCTTTTTATAAGCTTTCATTTTGAACAGCTTTTTGAGATTTTCCACCGAAGGGGAAACTTCGGTGGGCTGATTTAAAACAATTAATTTCTCTAAGAAGCTCCCCGTATATTTATTTCTTGACACATTTTGTCGTGGGCAGCAAGGCAAAAATGACAGCCCGTTTCCTTCTCCTCCATTACCTATGAATTTACTGTAGTCAAAAGTACCAGGATTCCTTCAGTGAAGCCAGAGATTCTCTTGTGTGGTACATCATGGCATGAAGCAACATGTACTACTCTGAATTTGTTATTTATGGTTATTTTATTATTATTGAAGTCACGCAGTCCTACTTCAGTAGTTTTCAAAGAAGAAATCAAACACAGCTAACTCCCAGTCTAGGAGGCAGGAGGGAAATGACAGTTGGAAAGTTCAGAAGCACCTGTCCTGTTGGAATTCAGCACTCCCTGAGGGAGCCGCTGTGCCTGCCCTCATCTCTAGAAAAGGAGAGGAGCTGGGAGTACACTCCAGAATCTAAAGCAAAGAGCAATGCTCTCTTTAAGATTAATCCCAAGAAGAGTGAACTGGGCTTGGTATGTAAATTAAGATTGTTTTAAAAATTAAAAAAAGGTTAGTCACAGAAATATTTAATTATGAACCCTGTGCTGACTGTCCATTAGCACCCACTGGGTACTTTACATGAAAAATAAAATAACCCATTGTTTTTATAATGATTTTATCATTTCAGTGAACAAAAGTTCCACAGTTTATATGTAATAAATCAATGAGATAGTATATCAAGTTAGGATATATGTGTGTAATTAAAATTAATTCCACCACTTTATTTATTTGTTTGTTTGTTTGAATATTTAGATTTTTGAGACAGGGCTTCTCTGTGTAGTCCTGGCTCTTTCACTCTGTAGCCCAGGCTGACATCAAACCCATAAAGATCCATCTGCCTCTGCCTCCCCATTGCTGGGATTAAAGGCATGTGCCATCACCACCTGGCCTCACCAGTTTATTTTTATTGAATTTTTTCATAAAATATATTCTAATCATCCTTTTCCCCTCCCCAGACTCCTGAGAGACTCCCCACCTCCCCACCGACCCAACTCCATGCCATTTCTTTTTCTCTTGCTTTAAAAAATAAGCAACCAAAATAAGAAAACAAAACAAAATAACCAAACCAATAATAATACCAAAATAAACAGGAAACACACAGTTATATTTAAAAACATAAAAATACAAAAATGAAAAGCAAAACATACAAGCAAAAAACAATAAGACAAAAAAAAATGTCCAAACAAAGCAATTTGAGACAAAAAGTCTACAAAACATTGAGTTCATTCTGTGTTGGCCATCTATTGCTAGGCATGGGGCCTACCCTGAAGAGTTAGTATACGCGGTGATACTCCACTGGAGAAAAATAATTTTCCTTTGGAAACAGGAGTCAATTGCAGATAGTTTCTTGGTTAGTGGTAGGAGCCTGTGTCCACTTTCCCCTCTCAGCACTGGGAATCCATCTGGCTTGAACCTGTGCACACCAGTGCATCTGCCACAGTGTTGTGAATTCCTGTGTAGCAGTTCTGTGGTTGCTGAAGGACTCATCCACACCCTCTGGCTCTTGCCTTCTTTCAGCCTCCTCTTTTGCCTAGTCCCTTAAGCCCTGAGGAGAGGGTTTGAAGAAGATATTCTATTTAGGAGCGAGTGCTCCAAAAATCTCTCACTCCTTGCATATTGTACAACTGAGGATCTCTGTGTTAATTCTCATCTATTACAAAAGGAAGCTTCTCTGATGGTGGCTGAATGAGGCACTAATCCGTGGTTATAGCAGGAGTCATTTTGGTGCTATATTAATTTAGCAGAAAAACACTATTTGGTTTTCCCCAAGCCTATCCAGTCTCAGCTTCTTGACCACCTGAGAAGTGTGTGGTATGGGTTCCATTTCATGGAGTGAGCCTTAAATCCCATCCCAGAATGGTTGGTTACTTCCACAACATTTGTACCTCTATGGCACCAGCATATCTTGCAGGTAAGCCACCACTGTTACAAGTCACTATTGCAGAACACAGTTTTTGTAGTAGCAAGCACACAAATGATCTTCCAGTACCGTGAACGCTAGTCAGTAGCACTGAAGGCTCTAGTTAAGTACCAGCTAAACCTCTCCATGTTTAATGAGATACTACCTTCAGCAAGATACCATTATTCTTGGAGAGCAACCAATAGCCTTGACAATATATTGGCCAATGAATCAGATGTAACCCATTCCTGGCACTGGAGGTTTTACTTGGCAGAGTAAGATACCTATTGGGGCATTGACTGCCCAGTTATTTGGTGACTTCATTTTGATTTCTTTCATACATAGGTATATTTTAGGAGGTTTCCTTCTACTGTATTGGGCTCCCACATGGCCCCTCAAATGGCCTTACTGTTAGTTGTCTCCTTCCCACTCCCATATTCCCTGCCCCTCCTCATTTATTACCCCCACTCCAATCTCTGCCTTGTCTCTACAGAGCATCACATTCTATTGCACTTCCTTGGGAGTTCCTCTCCTCCTCCCTAATCTTTTATTGGGTACCTAACCTCTGTGGTTACACAACTGTAGCATGCATATCAAAGGCTTGCAAGCAAACAACCGCAAGTATTTGGTTTTTTGGAGTCTGAGTCTCCTTACTCAGAATGATTTTTTTTCTAGCTCTATCCATTTACCTATCAACTTTATAGTTTTGTTTTCTTAAAGAGCCAAATAATATTCCATTGTGAAATGAGCTATATTTTCACTATTCCTTCACCAATTGATGGACATCTAGAAAGTTTCCAATTTCTGGCTATTATGAATAGAGCAACAGTGAAGATGGATGCGCAACTGTCTCTATAGAAAGACCGAGAAACCATTGGCTGTATGCCCAAGAGTGGTATAGCTAGATCTTTTCCAAACTTCCTGCAGAACTGAAGCACTGATTTCCATAGTGACTGTACTAGTTTGCACTCCCACCAGCAATGGATGAGTGTTCTCCTTTCCTCACATCCTCTCCAGCATGAGCTGTCATTTGTTTTATTGATCTTGGCCATTCTGACTGGTTTAAAATGAAATCGCAAAGCAGTTTTAATTTGAATTTCCCTGGTGAGTAATGAAATGATAGGGAACATTTCTTTAAGTATTTTTCAGTCATTTATATTTCATCTTTTGAGAACTCTCTGCTTAGTTCTGTACTCTATTTTTTGTTTGTTTGTTTTGTTTTTACAGGACAGGGTTTCTCTGTGTAGCCCTGACTGTTCTGGAGCTCTCTCTGTAGACCAACCTGATCTTGAACTCAGAAATCTGCCTGGCTCTGCCTCTTGAGTGCCGGGATTAAAGGCATTTGCCACCTCCACCCAGCCTGTATGCTATTTTTTAATTGGCTTATTTGTTTGCTTTTGAGTTTTGAGTTTTCTATATAAATACTAATCCTCTATCTGATGTGTAATTGGTAAAGATATTTTCCCATTGTGTAGCCTGCAACTTTGTCTGAATGACAGTGTTTTTTGCCATACAGAAACTTTCCAGTTTCATGAGATCCCATTTATTAATTGTTGATCTAATTGCCCGAGCTACAGTGTTCTGTTCAAGCAGTCTTTTCCTGTGCTGGGTTCAAAATTATTCCCCACTTTGCCTTCTATCAGATCCAGAGTACCTGGTCTTATGTTGAAGGCCTTGATACACTTGGAGTTGAATTGCTGAAAAGTAAGCATGTATTTGCATTCCTCTACAAGAAGCCATTCAGTTTGACAAGTACCATTTTTTGAAAATGCTGTCTTTTCTCCAATGTGTATTTTTAGCTTCTTTTGCAAAATCAGTTGTGGATTTTGGATAAGATCTGGGTCTTAATTCCATTCCATTGATCCAAGAGTTTGTTTTTATGCCAGTACCAGGTTGTTTCTTCATTACTATATCTCTGTAGTACAACTTGAAGTCTGGGATGGTGATACCTCCTAAAGTTCTTTGATTACTCAAGAGTGTTTTTACTATCCTGTTTTGTTTTTGTTTTGTCTGTTTGTGTTCTTTTTGTTTGTATTTTACATATGGCTGGACTTTTTTATTTATATAAAAAATGGTGTTGAAATTCTGAAAGGATTTCCCTTGAATCTGTAAATCGCTTTTTGTAGGATGGCTGTTTTCACTGTATTAATCCTACTGATCCATGACCATGGGATATTTTTTCATCTTCTGATTCTTCTGATATCTTCTTCAGGATCATTTTTTGTTTGCCTGTTTGTTTTGAGACAGGGTCTTTTTAAAGAGACTGGCTGTCCTGGACTCACTAGACAGATGAGGCTGGTGTCAAACTCACAGAAATTCCTCTGCCTCTACCTCCTGAATGCTGAAAGCATGCGCCACTGTACCCAGTTTTCTTCAGTACCTTAAAATTTTGTTACACAAGTTTCTCACTTGCTTGATAAGAATTATACTGAGGGCATTTTTTAGGCTTGTGTGAAAGATATTGTTTTCTTAATTACTTTGTTAATCTGTTCATCATATGTATAAAGGAAGGCTACTGATTTTCGTGTGCTAATTTTATAAACTGCCATGTTCCTAAAAGTGTTTATCAGCTGTAGAACTTTCGTGATGGAGGTTTTAGGGTTCTTTACATACACAATCATATTGTTGGCAAATAAGGATAATTTGACTTCCTTTTCTGTTTGTGTCATCTTGATTGCCTTCAGTTGTCATATTGCTCCAGCTAAGACTTTAAATACCATATTGAATAGACATGGAAAGAATGAACACCCATGTCTTGTGTCTGATTTTTATGAAAATATTTTGAGTGTCTCTTAGTTAGGTTTATATTGGCTGTGGTCTTACTGTATATTGCCCCTATTATGCAGAGATATGTTTCTTGTCTCCTAGTCTCTTCGGAACTTTTATTATGAAGGGATGTTGGATTTTGTCAAAGGCCTTTTCTTTGTTTAATGAGATGATCATGTGGTTTTTGTCTTTCAGTCTGTTTATGAGATGGATTTGCATTTCTCTATTTACATATATTGAACAATTTTGCATCTCTAGGATGAAGCCCACTGAATGATGGTAAATAATATTTTGATATGTTCTTAAATTCAGTTTGCAAGTATTTTTGAGAATTTTTGTATCTATGTTCCTAAGGGATATTGGTCTGCAACTATCTTTTTTGTTGGATCTTTATGTGGATTATGTGTGGTCTAGGAGAAAGAATTAGGAAATGTTCCTTCAGTTTCTATTTTGCAGCATAATTTGAGGCATATTGGTGTTAATTCTTCTTTTATAATCTGATATAATTCTTCACTGAACCCATCTGATTCTGGACTGTTTTGGTTTGGGAAGCTTAATTGCAGCTTTTGTTTTGCTTGGAGTTATGAGTCTCTTTAAATTGCTTATCTGTTCATGATTTAACTTTGGTAGATGTTTTATATGTCAAGAAATTTAGCTATTTCTTAAGCTTTCCAGTTTGATGGAGTACAGATCTTTGAAGAATGTCCTTATGATTCTCTGGATTTCCTAGGTGTCTGTTGTAATGTGCTCCCCTCCCCCACTTTCATCTTTTTTTTTTTTGTCAGATATCAAAATAGCTACATCTGCTTGCTTCTTAGGTTCATTTTTTTTAAGATTTATTTATTTATTATGTATGCAGTGTTCTGTCTGTATTTATGCATGCCAGAAGAGGGCACCAGATCTCATTATAGATGGTTGCAAGCCACCATGTGGTTGCTGGGAATTGAACTCACGACCTCTGGAAGAACAGACAGTGCTCTTAAATCTTAGGATCATTTTCTTAGATTAACTTTTTCTATTCTTTTCCCCTGAAAGGATGTCTATCTTTGAGAGATGATGTCCTAATTTTGAGGTATGTTTTTCAGATGCAACAGAAAGAAGAATTTTGTCTTCTAAGCAATCTGTTAGTCTGTGTCTTATTATTGGGAAATTGAGACCATTAATATTGAGAAGTGTTTGTTGATTCTTGTTATTTTGTTATGATGTTGCCCCCCCCTTTTGGTTTACTGTTCTGGGATTATTTATGCTTTTTCTCTTCTTGGATGTGGTTAACCTCTTCAGACTGTAGTTTTCCTTCTAGTACATTCTGTACAACTGGATTTGCAAATAACTATTTCTTAAATTTGGTTTTATTATAGAATATTTTTCTTTCTCTATCAATTATCTTTGATCGTTTTGCTTTGTATAGTAGTCTGGGCTGGCGTCTACAGTCTCTCCAAGTTTGTGAAACTTGTCCAGATGCTTCTGGATTTCAGATTCTCCATTGACAAGTCAGATGTTATTCTGATGCCTTTGTAAGACTTGGTCTTTTTCCCTTTCAGATTTTAAAGTCCTTTCCCTATTCTTTACATTTAGTATTTTGATTATTATGAATTGTGGGGAATTTCTTTTCTGGCCCAGTCAATTTGATCTTCTATATGCTTCCCGTACCTTAATAGGCATCTTCATCTTTCAGTCAAGGAAATTTTCTTAAATAATTATGTTGAAAATATTTTCTGTGACTTTGATCTGAGTTTTTTCTCATTTACCTCTGCTATTTGTGGATTTGATCTTTTCACATTGTCCTAGATTTATTGACTATTTTGTGCCTTGATTTCTTTAGATTTAATTTTTTGTTTTGTTTTGGTTTTGGTTTTTGGTTTTTCAAGACAGGGTTGGGAGCCTTTCCCAGAACTCACTCTGTAGACCAGGCTGGCCTCGAACTCACAGAAATCCACCTACCTCTGCCTCCAGAGTACTGATATTAAAGGCGTGTGCCACTACTGCCCACATTTCTCCAATGTCTTATACTCTGTTTGTGAGGCTTACCTCTGAAGTTTTGATTATATAGCTTAAATTTTTCATTTCCAGTTTGTGTTTCCTTTAGTGATTCTATTTATTTTTAAGATTATCTTTCCATGTTTTGAATTGTTTTCATTATTTCACCCAACTTATCTTTTCATGAACCACCTTAATGGATTTATTCATATTCTCTTTAAGGTCCTTGGCATATCCATAATTGCTATTTTGAAGTCCTTGTCTTGTGTGTCAGTTATATTGCATTTCTCAGTGCCTTCTGTAGAAAAAGTTACTAATTTCTGGTGAAGACATATTATCTTGGTTGTTCATTTTTATGTTATTGTGTTGGTGTCTAGGCGTCTGGAGTTATGACACTTGAGATGTTTCTAGGTGTTGATACCTGATGTTGTCATTGTTGACTGGATGTTCTTTTCTTTGGTTACTGATGCTTTCCCAGGATCTTAAGCAATGTAGTAGTCCTGGGGTTCCTGATAGAATACTTCTGCAGTTCAGTGAGTGACAGAGAGGAATAGAGATGGGCTAGGATTAAAGGTTGAAAATGGGTGTGAGAAAGAACTAGGGCGATCCAGGTCATACCAGGAAGTGGAGTTCCCTGGGGGTGGAAGTGTAGTGAAAGAAGAGGGTCTTGAAAGTAGGTAGCAGTAGTACAAAGAATACATCTGGAGAGGCAGGGATAAGAGGACTAGAGCATCCTGGGTCTGTACCAGATAATTGAGTTTCCAATGAATGGAGTTGGGAGGAGGGGTGGGGTCCTGCACCTGCAAACAGCCTGCTACAGGAGATGAGCCTGGAGAGATTGTAATCAAGGACAGGAAAATAGTGAAAAGTACCTACCTGAGTCTCAGCCTAGTGTGGCTACTGGGAGTCCTTGGTAGAAAGTGTTTCTGGGTATCAATAGTTGGCCAAAAAGAATAGTGATGGCTAGAAGGGAAGGTTGAGAGGGTCAGAGTGACAAACTAAACTGGTTCCATTTTCTAGAAAATACAGGATGGCCCATATGGCTCTCATTAGTGGCTCACATTATATTTCTAATGAACAGCCCTCATCTTAACCCTTATTATAAGCAAACTCTGTAGGAAGCAGGAATAACTGTGGCCAGATGGTGGTAAGCTATTAGTTTAAAGAAGGGTCATTCCAGGAAAGAAACTGAAGTTTTCTATATCCTCATCCACAAAATTGTAATGGCATTTGATATGACTCAGTAAATGGAAACTTCTGTACAGATGCAGTGTCATGGTAGTGTGAATAGTGAATTTGATCTACAACTTCCAGCTAAGACATACAGGGACCTTAACTTCAGTGCACAGTGTGAGCACTCGGTATGTATGAGAGGGTGTAATTGCTCCCAGTCACCAGAAACTAGCAAGGAGATAAGTATGCTGCCATGTCACCTTGTCTCTAGCGTTGCTCTTTGCAGTAAACACGGAGTAAGTGCTACCCTTCCTCTAGCAGATGGGTATTTCAGATCTTTTACTGTAGTCCCTCAAATTCTACATAAACACTTTCCCAGAATTAAACATTTTGTTACTCTGACTTCTCATCATGAGAAGTAGCTTTGAGTCGTTTTCACCCTTGACAAACACAGTACATCTGTTGGCTAGTTCCAGTTAACTTTGACAAAATCTAGAGACACTTGGGAAGAAGGAACCTCAGTTGAGAAATTGCCTCCATCACAATGGCCTATAGGTGCAGGGTCTAGCCTTGATGGGCTTGTATGTTCCACAGTAGGGACATATGAATTAGAAATAGTAGGCAGAATAGACAGAGACACAAAAGAAATAGAAGCATTTCCCAGACTTCAATAGCTCTACCCAAATCATCAGCCTTCTTTGTGTGTTCCAAACCCAAAGACAGGAGGGGTAGCTTATCAAAATGTCACCACAAAACTCTGAAGTGCAAAAGTGGCCTCTTGTACTTTTGATCATGATGACTCATGTTGATCAACTCTATTCTTGCCAAGTATTCACAATAATTTATAACCCATTAAGTAAAAGCATTTGCTGAACTCTAAATGGGCCATGTACATTTAATGGTACATTTAGTGATCTGCTTCAGAATTCTGCCCCAAATCAGCAATGAGGTCATTGACCTATATCTTGGAGGAATGATGCCATTTTCCTGTGTGGGACTGAGGCCCCTGACGTCTACCTCTAGTCATCAACAGCTTCAGGGCAGAGACTATATTTACAGTTCCAGGAAGCCACCACCCAGGGATAATGAGTTCTGGACAATAGGCAGACACCTGGGATTCAAAGTCACTAGGCTCAGCCCTGGGACAAGCAGAGAGACGTAGAAGTCTGTAGGAGGCATTTCTTCACTGGTCAACAGTTAAGTCAGTGTGTGCAGAATCTCTTAAAAGGAGCTGAAATGTAAGAGAAATACGGTGTGCACTTTTTTGACTCTTCCATTCAACCTGTAAGGGCTGATTTACATCAACTTGACACAACTAGAGTAATCTGGGAAGAGGAAAGCTGGATTGAAAAAATGCCCCCATCAGATTGGCTTGTGGTGTGTGTGTTTATCAATTATTGCTTTATGTGGGAGGGCTCAGCTCCCCATGAGTGGTGCCACCCTTTGGGTAGAGGTCCTGGGTGCTGTCAGAAAACAGGCTGAGCAACTCCTGAGGAGCAAGCCAGGAAGCAGTCCTCCTCCAAGGTCTCTGCTTTAGTTCCTGCCTTCAGGTTCCTGCCCTGTTTGACTTCCCTTTGTGATGGACTGTGCCGTGGAACTGTAAGATGAAACACACTCTTTCCCAAGTTACTTTTGGTCGTGGTCTTTATCACAGCAATAGAAAATCACCTAAGAAGACAGATTTTTGACTAATACAATAGCAGCTAAGGAGTGTGACAACTGGGAAGACAGGCTTGAAGTGCCATATTAAGTAGGGGCTGTTGACCCTATCTGCAAGTCAGGTCAAGAGGAGCATACACTCCTCCGGGTCCCTAAGACTGACATGTAAGTGGGAGCGATAAGCAGAGGATGAAAGTAGATGGACCAGAGAGGAGGGTTTTAGATCCAAAAGTCCCTTTGTATGAAGATCTGGAGAAATTACAGTGTTAAGAGAACCTTTGAAATTGATGTAGCTAATATGAGGAGTATCAAAATTATATTAATGAGAGCAGTGGGCAAAAGTCAAAATATTGAGACCACTGAGGATCATTTCACAGAATCTGGGCACAGTAGGGTAACTGAAAGTCACTGGGAAGTGTTTCAGGCTTACTCTCACTTCCCCTGAGATGCTGTCAGTGAGACACCATCACAGTCAGCTCTGTTCTGAGCTGCCTTGCTAACCAGCTAATGGAATGAAAGGGGGTAAGAACATGCACTTTGAGCAAAGGTCTCCTGTTCTATTCAAGATGCCATAACAGAATCTCATAGACTTGGAGTTTCATGCACTTCTAGGACTAATTCTTTTTTGTTTGGTTGGTTTTATTTTTATTTATTTTTTCTGAGCTTTCTCTGTGTAGTCCAAGCTGGCCTCAAAGTCAGAGATTCCCTTGCCTCTGCCTTTTAAATGCTGAAAAGGTATGTGCCACCACGGCCCAGCATTCTAGGGCAAATTCTTATAGGCATGCATTCTTTAACAAATTATTTCCATTTTCTCTGAATCTATAACAGGATAAGGTTACTTCTTTTAACAGTGCCCCATACACAGTAACTGCTCAGTAAATAGAACTAAATTGAAAGCCAATTGCTATGTAGTTATAATGTTATTAGTGTGCTACATGGCAGATTAAAATATCATTATTCTTATTTTATACTTTCTAAAATATATATGAACCTGTTCTATTGATTTTAAGAAAACAAATGAATGAAAAGTAAAATTTGTTCATGCTTATCCCAAGATCTGGTTCATAGCAACAAAGATAACAAAGATCCTTAATTATTTGTCTTGAATTCTTTTAGTAATTAATGTCATAATCTAAATGGCTTATACTTTTTTGTTTTTGTTTTTTTTTTTCTTCAAGACAGAACTACCTCAGGTTGCTGCCAGCGTATTGAGTAATGACTGCATGTGCCTACGCACACAGTTCCGATGCTTTGAGAGGCCAGCTGGGACATCTGTAGTGATTATGCCACCGCCAACTGCTGCTCGCCTCTGCATCCACTCTCCTCAAGTCCCGGCTCCAAGGACACTCCGTAGTGAACATCCTGTGTGCCAATCTCAGTTTCCATTCTCCGCTAAGACATTGGCTGCTCTTATTTTATGGGCATAACGTTTCTTCTTGTTGTGAAGATGTTAATGCTATTACTTTTCAGATTCTTCTATTAACTCGACTAGCTCATATTATTTCTAAGCCTGATGACATCTTTATTGTGCATCTGATTTTGCATAGGTGACTCTCTGACCCCTGCCAATGCATTTTCTGTTTCCTGTTGGCTCTCTCTCCTTTTCTCCCTTTCTTCCTCTCGTAGATAGAGAATCTTCTTTCCATATCTTTGCATTCATCTGGGTATCTGGAACTAGAGGAAGGAAGGTGTGAGTTATTAGGACACAATTACTAAGTTTTATTTAACATTACTGTTAAGTTGGGAGCATAGCCCCCAGCCCCTGACATCCATCCCAGCCTCCCTGACCTGGGAGTTGCTTTGGTCTGGACTCCAAATCCCAGCATGCCAGGTCTTGACCCCTCCCTGGGGAAGGTCAGGACCACTCCTGGTGTAGGAGGTCCTTCTGTATTTGTGTTGCTTTCGTTGGTTATTAAAGAAACTGCCTTGGCCTAGTTGATAGGGCAGAACTCAGGTAGGCAGGGAAGACAGAACAGAATTTTGGGAAGAAGGGCAGTGTGGCAGATGCCATGATTCTCCTGCCTGAGACTGACGCTGGTTAGAATCTTTCCTGGTAAGCCACAACCTCGTGGTGAGCACAGGTTAATAGAAATCGGTTAGATCAAGATGTAAGAGTCGGCCAATAAGAAATTAGAGCTAATGGCCTGGCAGTAATTTAATTAATACAGTTTTCTGTGTGGTTATTTCAGGGTTAAGTTAGCTGGACAGTGGGACACAGCCCACCCCTTCTACTATACACTCCCACAGGGTATTTAAGTGGGCTCTCAAAGGAGAAACATGTGGTTTGGGGTTTGCATGGGCTCCCTGCTGTCCTGTCTCCCTGCCATGTTATCAGCCACCTGAGAGGGCAGAACTTAGGTAGGTGGAGAAGACAGAACTGAATGCTGGGAAGAAGGGCAGAGTCAGAGAAGCCATGGATCCTCCGCCTGAGATGGACACCGGGTAGAATCTCTGGTAAGCCACTGCCATATGGTGAGATACAGGTCAATAGAGATGGGTTAAACTGATATGTAAGAGTTAGCCAATAAGAATTTAGAGCTAATGGCCAAGCAGTGTTTTAATTAATATAGTTTCTGTGTGGTTATTTTGTGTGTAAGCTACCCGAGCAGCTGGAACAAACAAGGGGCCCTCTCCTTACAACAGATGGGCATTTGATTTGATTTCATTTGACCTAACTGAACATTTTTGTGCCGGCAGAGTTGCCCTTTCTTATTATTTTTTCTTAACAATTACTTCTTTTATGTTCTAAATATTGATTACACTTGCATTCTGTTGTTTTCTGTCTTGACATCCAATCATAAGGTTTCTTTGTAATTGATGTTTTAGCTTGAGGGGAAATTTCCCTGTATTTTCTTCTCAACTTCTATACTGTTTGTTCTGGAAATTCTAAGCTATCCTCCTATTGGAGCTTCTGTACTAGCTGTGTGCCTCCAGGACTGGGAAAAAGGCTCAGATCTTTAAAGTACTTGCTGCTCAAGCATGAATGGGCCAAAGTGCCTGTAATCCCAGCATTGGGAAAGCAGAGACAGAGGAGTACCTGGAATTTGCTAATCTTGTAGTCTAGCCAAATTGGTGAGCTGCAGATTCAGGGAGAGACTCTGTCTCAAAAACTATGAAAGATAATGATTAGAAAAGACACCCAACATTGACTTCTGGTGTGCACACACATACAAACATATGTACACACATATGAACTCATACAAACAGACAGACTCTCATACACATATATGCACACACACAGAGAGAGAGAGAGAGGGAGGGAAAGAGAAAAAGAGACAGAGAGAGAGAGAGAGAGAGAGAGAGAGAGAGAGAGAGAGACCAATACATCTGACTTTCTTTACTTCCAGTTTAAGCTTTCTGTTCTGGAAAATGTCCTTGGATTTCTCTTGTTCCTTGATTTAAATTCTTTTAGTATCAGTATCCCTGTTTCTTAGTTCTTCTGATTATTTCCCTTTTTCACAGCAGCTCATTAATATTTTAGAGATATCATATACTCTTGAATTTCTTTGGCAATTTTAATTAAAAGCTATTGGTATTTTTTTATTGTTGCTTTTATTTTTAAATTTTGTCTTGCTTCATGAATACTCAGTGAGTTAGTTGTTGGATCATTTTCTTTGGCTTATTAACCTTGGTTCTTATCTCTGTCACTGGTGGCTTCTTTATAGTCTAATGCTCCAGGATCATTAGTTTATATGCCTTGTATTTTTAGCTGTGAACATATACAGTGCTTGTGTGGGTGTTTTCAACTGTTACGAAATTCCATTTTCTCAGGAAACTTCTCTTACAGCCTAAAATCTACCTGGCAGCCCTGTAGGTGGGGTTGAACAATACTCTCTTTTTAAACTAAACCGTTCCATTGCTAGTCACCTTTTCAATGTAACCAGAATTCTACAGTGAGTCTTGTTCCTATCACTGCCTCCCAAGACGATTGCTTCATGGTCCATTCTTGTCCCTAGTTGCATGTTCTGTGCTGGAAGTCACATGGGATAGTTACCCTATGCATAATTACATTTTATAAGTAGCATACAGGGAGTTCTGATTTTCAGCTCCATTTTTCCTTTCATTGAGCAAGTGCTCTAGGGGCAATGTGGAACTTCTTCAGTTATCAGTTTCTAACTTGTTTGTTAACCTTATGCCTTCAGTATTAGCAATGAAATCCTAACTGCTGTGACTAATATATAGGGTCAAGGTATATCTTCTCATAAAGCACTGCATGCTCTAGCTTTCCCTGACTGTTCTTTTCACTGTTGTTATATTGTGCTGTCTTTGTATTTCAGTAGAAGCTGGGTCTGGTGAGCTTCAGATGACTTTTTTTTTCTTTTTTGGCAAAAGCAAACCATGGATCAATACCAGACATAGCAAGCACCTCATTGTCCTAGTTCCCATTACCTGGGATGCCATCTTCACATCTCTCAAATCATGGTCACAAAGTCTCTTGAATAAGTGTTTCCTTTATGATCCTAAATATAAGTAGGAGGACATTTTATTCTGCACAAAGATTAAATTCTTTGAGTAATCACTCATGTAATGGTTTTAGTCTCTACTTACTATTCTTTATAATTACAATTTTGTTCTAGATTGCTTTATATTTTTTTATTTTATGTGTATGAGTATTGGCCTGCATATATGTCTGTGCACCACAGGTGTGCCCAGTGCCTGCAGAGGAGAGAAGGTGTGTTTTATCCCTGGAACTGGAGTGACAGGTAGTTATGAAATACTCTCGGGCTACTGGATAGAGAATCCAGGTTCTTAGGAAGAACTAACTCACCATGTGAGGCATCTCTCTAGCCCAGTTTTCTATTTATTTCACTTACTTCTCCAATTCTGACTTCCAGGAACCATATTTCATGTCACTACCAATTCCAGCTCCTGGAATTGGTGCTTTACCCCATTTTCAGCTGCTCTCGTAAATCTAATTTTGTTATGCTGTTGCAGACTCTGCTCATGCCCCTAATGGAAAAACAGAAGTTCTTCATAGTTTCAGTCCTCCATCCTTTACAACGCAGGAAACCACTCCTTCTTCAGAGATAGAAGAGACTTGGACATACTGTACCAGAAGACCTATGTGTATCTGAGAATGTCATTAACTGCTACCACTATATACTTTCTGGTGGTATAGCGAGAGCTTCCAGCAAGTTTTCAGTAGAAAATGACATTGTATTATGTCATGAAAATTTACCAAGAGAAGCAACCCAATTATTCCCTTTTGGCTTTTTGCTAGTACAACGTACTAGTAGGGTGTAATGAAATATTTGATGCTGGAATATTATATCCAAAAGACATGATGATCAGCTCCCCGTGTCCCTGTCATAATGTATGGAGAATATCATCACAGGGGCAGTTCTTGTGAAAGCAGCAGACTACATGGTGTGCTGGTTAGTTTTTTGTCAACTTGGCACAATCTAGTATCATCTCAGAGGAAGGAACCTTGACTGTGAAAATGCTTCCATAAGACCGGCCTGAAGACAAGTCTGTGAGAGCATTTTCTTGATTAATATTTGATGTGGGAAGGCCTAGCCCACTTGGGGCAGTGCCTCATTTGGGCAAGTGGTCCAGGATGGTATAAGAAAGCAGGCTGAGCAATCCGGTAAGCAACATTTCTCTTTGACCTCTGCTTCAGTCCCTGCCTCCAGATCCTTGCCTCCTGATGCTCTGTGATCAAGACAAGCAAGCCCGTAAGCCCTTTCCTCCTCAAGTTACTTTGCTCATGTTATTTTATCACAGCAATAGAAAGCTAACCAGGACATGTGACAAGACAGGAGGACAGAACAAGGAGCTGGCCTCACTCTTTGGTAGCCACTCTTTCTCAAGAGCTAATCAGGGTTCCAAGTTCTTCCTTAATCTTTGCTGAGGGTAACCCCCCCCCAAAAAAAATGACAGTTTCTTTGAGCTGAACTACATCTCACACAGGTTTTACTGCCTCCCTATATGCTGCTTGGGTGGGAAGCAAGCTTCCCTCACATAATCCCATGGGGATACACTCAAAGCATGTAGAAACAGGCACATAGAGATTATTTCATGTCTTCCCAACTGAAGGAAGCAGGATTTCCCCATCAATATTTATTTCGACCATCCTATTGTATTTCCTTGTACATTCACTGAATCAGACAGATTTTCCTATTGGACCTCAGGTCACCACGCACAGCTGTGTAAAGATCACAGAGCAAATAGCGGGGCTTGCACACTAACTTGCTGTCTCCTGGGTCTCTCATGCTGCATTGACCCAGGCAGCTTTCTGAAATGCACAGAGTTTATTGCTTTCTTCAGAGCATCCTTTTTCTTTTTTCCACCTTTGGGATTCATTATTTTTCATGCTTTGGTTCCGTGAAACTTTATTCCTTCTACTGTAGTACTTTTTTATCTTTTATAAACAAATTTATTCTCTGCTGGTTTCTTATTTTCTGTGAAAGTAAGAGCCTTCTATTCTAAATTACATGCCATGCTCTTTCCCCATTTGGGGTTTGAAATACTCTACTGAATCTCTGTGAGATAAAATCTTCTATCCCTTGATATCAGTCATGCACACCCACCCTGTGCACTCACTTAGCCCTAGGTAGTCACTAATGTGCTTCTTGACACCGTAGATGGACTTGACCCTCTCTAGAAACTCTGCTTACTCACCCATGGAACCACAGAGCAAACACACTTCATGTCTTATCCCCTCCCCCTGCTGCAGTTTTGAGATTCATTTGTTGTTTGCTACTGTTGAGTAGAATTACATTATATGGATGTTTCTTCAATTGTTCATGGAGTTATATAGTTGTCTATGATTGGACATTTGGGTAGCTTCCAGGTTTAGGTACTGCCAATTCAAGTGCTAAAAGCACTGATGTAGCTCGTGTGAGCATACATTTTCATTTTCATCCTTCTTGAGAAAATACCCTATCGTTTGAGTGTGATGATGATTGTTGGCTGACCAAACGCTTCAAAACTGGAAACTTTAAAGGAGTGCATTTTATCTTGTGGATTTCTGATTATGTAAAATGATGTGTCATGCCATGGGTTGCTATATAGCAAGCAACCCAAGTACCAAACTGTATCTTTGACAACTTCAGTGAATTTCTAGGGGATTGTGTTAAATGGAAAACAACCTACTTTAAAATTCACATATTATATGTACTACATGATTTTATTAAATAACATTGTTGAAATTTTTTTTTTAAAAAAAAGGGTAGAAATGGAGAACGGAGGGGTGATTTTCAAGGGCCAGAGACAGTGACGAAAGGAAGAGCATGTCAGTGTGGTGACCACAGGAGGAGGCCTCGTGGAGGTCATGCTTAAATATGACACTACAATCCTGGCTGCTATCTATCTAGTCTTACCATGGGGGGAAACTGAATAGCTGTTACTTGGCATTTTTCACTATCCTTTTTCTCTACCATGCTTTCACAAGAATATATAAAAAGCTTTGAATTTTGTTTCAGGTGTGGTGGAGCATATACGAAGTCCCAGCTCCTCAGGAGGCTAAACTTGGTCATCACGTGAGCCCAGGAGTTGGGAATAAGCTTGGGTAATATGACAACAAAGTGTCTCAGAACAATGATAGCTCACTTAAATTTTATTTACAGTTCACCATTCCAGCTGTGGAGCACTCCCTCGCCTCAGAGGCTGCTCTTGGTTTCCCTGTGATGCTGGTCTCTCTGCAGGCACAGCACTGAAATCAGATTCTTGAACCATTTGGCTCCTACACCCTGCCTCTCACACACAGGTTCTCCAGGAATCACAGCCAAGCTTTGGAACTTCTCCTCTTGGGTCATCCCTCCAAAGTTCTGAGAGTCAGTCGGCACAGGTGGACTCGTCCATCAGATAGGCCTCTCCAAAGACATGGAGAGAATTTAACTCATCTGTAATTCCATAAACATAGGTTAATTTTTTTATTTGCTTTTTGGATATAGAGCACAGATTCCTAAATTCTCAAGAGTAAGATACCAATTTTATTTGAATATCAATGTCTCAATTTTTGTAGTTCCTTGTCAATAACCTGTGCTGTTGACTCTCAAACATGAAATCATTTTTCCTTTATTTCCAAAGGAAAATATGTGAGAGGCAAAAGGGAATAAAAATGAAAAGAAACCTTAAAAACAAAGTAATAATTTTATAGTTAATCTTCTCACCTAAGGCATATGACTAAGTGGTCCTGAAATGCTGTAACAAGTGAAGAAAATGTTTTGCTACATATTTGAATAAAATTTGGGGAAATAACATTATGCCATCTTCCAATAAAATAGCTTTTATGAACAAGACTGTAGATTCCTGCTTACAGGCAGGTGCATTTGTCCCCCAAGGACTCTAGTATTTAGGGCATGAATAAGGAAAGTAAAAGGTTAGTAAAATTCCCAACTTCCTAGCCTGAAGGCAGAAGTTCTAAGCAACATTTTCTGTCCATGAACAAAATGTTTTAGGTGAACCAAAAAAAAAAAGTGTTTCAGTAAAAAGCATCATGGATTTGAATACAGGATTGAGCTGAGTTAGAAGCAGAAAGTGATTATGCTGCTTTAAGCACTCATAATTGAAGTGGGAGCCTCCTTAATTTGCATATGAACTTATGAAAAGAGAAAAGTTTTGTAATATTTGGGAAGGGCAATTTTCTGCTTTAATCCAGAGGGACTAATTATAAATAAAATGTTTTAGCATTTAGGCAGGTGGTTGTGAATATGTTATTTTTTAATTAATATAAAAAATATTCTGCATTAGATACTGACATTCCTTCCCACACCTGGAGAGACAAAAATTAAGTCGAGAAAAGGCTCTTTCTGCATTTAATTTCACAGTAACCAAAGAAAGATGTTTTAATGGCCCCATCTTACAGAGGGGACAGTCAAAGGTGATGTGGTTTGCCAAAATCACACACCAAGTAAGTATCTGGTCAGGGCTGGAAGCAGATCCCCTCATCTGAATCTGGAGGTCATTCTGCTACAGAAGAAACCCATGTGGCCAATCCCTGCACCCAAGGCTTAGAGCACTTCACATAACAGGGACAGAAAGATTGTAATAACCAGAGGACCAAGAAGCCTGCTGACATTGTTTCTCTTAAAAGTGATAGGGAAACTACACTCATGACATCCCAACCATATGGTTGCCCAAATAAAACCCAGACTATGGCAAATCCAATAGACACTAATAGGAAGGGAGAAAAAAAAAAACCTCATGAGATCCTACCCCTGGACAAAGAACTACAGGCAACCAAGGGATGCTGACCGTGGGGGTAGTCTTTCTCCGCGGAGGAGTCCTCCAGCTGACTATTTAACAACAAAGCAAGTCATGCTGCACTTGCATTAATTTAATGTCAGATACATATTTACCGAGTACCATTCTGGAGCACACACTATGCTTGGATAAAACCTGGGCTCTGCTGCTTTTCTAAGTTCTGAAGTAGGTACTTTTAACTGGTGAACCTCATTTTAAATAGAATTTGCTTTAGGACCCACAAGTGGATCGTAACATAAGATGACACTGGCGTTGCATATAGGGGGACCCCAAAGGCCGAGGAGTTGAGAGCTTGAATTCCAGTTTGTGGAATTATGGAAATGTGATGCCATCTTTAGGAAACGGGTTCCAAGTAGAAGGAAGACAACTGGGGACTTGCTTTTCTTTCATACAGATGCGGGGACCCTACCCACTTCTTGGCTGTCTCTGATCTCTGGCTGCAGGATGAGTGTAAACTGAAATCTTCAGCCAAAATCAACCCCTTTGAGTTATTTTGTCACAGCAGTAGAAGACTGGCAAACACAGATGGACACATGACTATTAGCGTAAAGGTGGGAACACTCTAAATATACTCTTTCTTATCTGCTAGATTTATTGCAAAAGCATTCCAAGGTGAACAAATAAGAATGTGTATCATTAGCCTTAATTACTTCGCAGTGTTTTGGCTAATGATACCTACTTAATTGTGTTTCATCTAATAAATTGCTTTGGGTGTTAAGTAGTAACCCAACAGACATCACTGCATAGACTTCAAAAACTTCTTCTTACCTCATACCTGCCTACCATGTAGGAGGCTCTGAGTTCAAATCTTAGTGTCCCAGATTATGACAATTACAAATAAATTCCTAGGAATGTGATTGTTAGACCAAAACATGGATATGCTGCAGATACGGCCTCTGGAAGCATATCAAAGCCATGGTACTTGGAGGAACTTCTGATGCCCATCCACTCTTTTCAATCCCTATTTCTCATTTGCTGGCTGATATTCTTAGAGAGCTAGTTTGTTTATGTATGTGGTTTAAACCTGCTATCAGCAAATTATTCCATTCAGTCTTAGACCGCCCTGTGCCCTATAGTTTCAGTCCTCCGACTCATCTAGAATATCTCCAGGATTTGGGCAAGGAGATTCACCACACAAGTAAATTTTCCTTTAATATGAGCTGTAAAAACTTGACTGTTATCTCATAGTTCATCATTATACAATAACAAAAATCCAAGATATAAACTATTCACAGCCCTCAACACTCGAGGTTTCCAGTCCAATTTCCAGTAGCAGAGTGTAGGCCATTCAAGTCTTCCCCAACTCCAGAGCCTCCAGATGTTTCTGTGTAGCTCTGCTTTGCTTCTGTTCAACTTTCTGATTAAAACCATAGACATGAAAAAGCAGGCCAAGAGCAAGGAAAATATTTGGAAATATTTCCTATGGGTATGAGTGGGTTGCAGGTGTTGACATACAACAAGCTCACATCATTAACACTAAACCTCTAAAATCTTAGATGAGCCAGAAATGATAACAGATAATTAGAAAAGAAAGTAAGAAATGTGGCTTACAGAACTCAGAAATGATTGAATAAGGACTTCAGATAATTATTAAATACCGTTTCCTGTATCACATTAATAAATGCATTAGCTTACAATTTACAAGTACTCCAGTCCAGTGTTTAGTGAAGTGGACAAACTTACTCTGTAGACATAGAAATTGCTGTTGTCTTTCTGGAAACTGATTTGACATGCTCATTCTTTTCATGAAGCTGTTTCCTCACTCCTAGCAATAGGAAGAAATCAAAGACGGGGTATAGATGGTCTACACAGAAGTGTTTACCTCAGCTTACTTTATTAGCAAACAGAAGTTCCATGGGGTAAGTGTGTATCTGGAAATAGCTCTGGAGATAAGAGCACTTGCTGCTCTTATGGAAGAACCAGATTCAGTTCCCAGCACCCACATGGCTGCACACAAGTAACTGTAACTCCAGTTCCAAGTGATTTGATACCCTCTCTTGGCCTCTATAAGTATCAAGAGTGTACATAGTATGCACGTATATGGCGCGGGACAATTGTCTGTATTCTGTCAATTATATTTTAAATAAATGCTGATTGGCCAATAACCAGGCAGGAAGTATAGGTGGGACAACCAGACAGGTAGTAGAGGTGGGTCAATGAGAACAGGAGAATTCTGGGAAGAAAGAAGTTCCTTCTGCAGTCCTGACCCAACCACAGAAGAAGCAAGATGTGACTGCCCTGCTAATAAGGTACTGGGCCACATGGCTAACACAAATAAGAATAATGGGCTAATAATGGGCTATATAAGTTATAAGAGTTAATAAGAAGCCTGAGCTAATGGGCCAATCAATTTATAACTAATGCAGACCTCTGTGTGATTTCTTTGGGACTTAACAATTGCGGGAACTGGGCAGGACAGAAAACCTCAGTCAACATATATATGTGCAAACAAATACACATAAAATAACACATATTTTTAAAAACTTGCATAGATTCCAAATAGCCAAGATTAGATAAATGCTTAAACACTCATTTAAACGACTGACATACATGAAGGGCTTTTAATAAGGTTAGGAACTATACACTGTGGTATGGAGTACAATATAGTATTAAGGGAATAAATGGAAATTTGCTGTACACTATACACATCACCTGGACAGACGCATGCCTGGAAACAAGGCACTTCAAGTAAATTGTGTGTGTTTGCTTTACTTTTTTTTTTGTAACTGAATCAATAGACACATATATTCTTTTAAAATTGCAAAAAATAAAAATTAATTTATATTATACCTGTGCCAGAAGTCTTCCACAGTCTGTCACACCTCTTTCCTATTTTCTCTGATCCCTATGTTTTGATCTCAGTCCTGGTTAGTTTTTGTCAGTGTGACACAAACATAGACATATCTGGGAGTAGGGAACTTTAAGTAAGAAAGTGCTACCAAAAGGTTGGCCTTTTGGCAAGTCTGTGAGGTATTATCTTGATTATTTTCTATGTGGGAGGGCCCAGGCTATGGTGGGCAGTGCCATCCCTGTGTGGTGTCGCAGAAGTGTATAAGAAAGTAAGCTGAACAAGCCATGAACCACAAATGGGTAAGCGGCACTCCTCCAGGGCCTCTGCTTCAGCCCCCTACTGCTAGGCTCCTGCCTCGAGCTCCTGCCTGACTTCCCTGGATGATGGAGTTCAAGCTGCAAGATGAAATCAAACCCTTTCCTGCCCGAGTTACTTTTGGGCTATGGTGTTGTCTCATGAGCAGAAACCTTCACTAAGACAGCGCCTATCACTCCAGTGGTGCATGGCTATTAAACCAATAAAAACTAGTTTCCTTTGGAGACCACAGATTTTTTTTTTACGAGCTCAGGATGCTTCTCTTGCAATGCTGAGGTTTATAAGAATAAAATTATTTGCAAAACGACTAAATACACAGAAAACCACATTCTTGCAAATCTTAGCAATTTCATAGAGTTGTTTTACTTTGTTCTTTGAAAAGACCAGTGTCTTAGTTACTGTTCTATTGCTGTGAAGGGGCATCATGACCAAGGCAACTCTTACAAAAAAAGAGCATTTAGGTGGGGCGTGGTTACAGAGGGCTAGTCTTTTGTGTGTGGGGGGGGCATAATTTCTTCTTTTTTATTGCTTTTATTGGGCTATGTATTTTTCTCCACTCCTTTCTCTTCCTCCCCCTTTCCCATTATCCCCACTCTCCCAGTTTACTCAGGAGATCTTGTCTTTTTCTATTTCTCATATAAATTAGATCCATGTATGTCTCAGAGGGCTGGTCTATTATCAGAGCAAGAAGGATGACAGCTTACAGACAGGCATGGTGCTGGAGAAGTAACTGAGAGTTACCTACAGGCAGAAGCCAGGGTGGGGTTGGAGGGCTGGAGTGGGATTTTGAACTCTAAAAGCCCATTCCCAGTGACACTACAACCTTCTAACCCTTCTTAACCTTCCCAAAGAGTTCCTCTAACTAGGAACCAAGCATTCAAATATATGAGTTTATTCTCATCCAGACTACTACAACCAGCTATTGGTACAGGGCTGAATGGGTCTTATGTGGCATCCATCCTCCATAGATCAGTAATCAAGATAATTGCTCTAGGTGTCTCGTTTGCTAAGGTATATTCATGCTTCGTGGATCTCTCGGTTGAAGTATGAGTCTCAGTTTCCCCACTTGGAACTTGTCTTCACTAATGTAAAGCAGGACTTTGATTAGTCAAATGTTTGGGGAGCTTTTTTTGTTCTTTAACATACCAAAGTCTATTCCTGTCAAGCACATTTTCGTGAATCCAATAGACCAGAACGGTCTGCTTCCACGCAGACACTTCCTTTCCGAGTTTCTTGGGCATGTAGTCAGAGGCCTTATTTAGAACATTTAGTCTTAAATATTCCGGATTCAGTGGAGGTTGGTTGTGTTTCCTCCACTCTCTTCCCACTTGTATATTTGGAAAAAAAAATAAAATCCCACCTACAGCCTCCATTCATTTATTCTCAGCTACCAGCAAAATTACCTAAATTATGTCTGAAGATTATTCATCAAAGATATTTATTCTCTTGTGAAATTATTAGCAATTTGAGAATGACCATATTTAAGTGAAGATGGCTATGATTCTAGTCTTTGTCATGAATCCTTTTTTTTTTTTCTATCCTTGGCTCTTATTCCGCAAAGGGTGGGAATGGGAATATGGATTCTGTAATCAGAATCTGGGTCTCCATTCTGACTGCCGAGCAGCACTTAGGATTCTCATGGAACTTTCTTACCCTCCAGTGCTTGGGCTTGTCATTTATAAAGTGAGATAATCAGAATATTTTTTCTCCCAGGATAGCTTCAAATATTGAATAAAATAAAATATTTTAGCTGGAAAATTTTAATTGCTCATAGAATGTCAGCTATTATTAGTACAGCTGGGGATGATAACATAGAAAATACAAAAAAAAAACAGTAATGAACGGATTTCTCCCACACTCATTCCAATTATTGTAAATGCTACTGTTTGATCTTTGGATCTTATATGGGGAGCGGGCTCAAAAAAGAAGTTTTACAAAATGTTCAGAGCAGCTCAGTGAGGTATGTGGCACATGCCTGTAACCTCTACACCGACTTTATGGTAGCAAACTCAGTCTTCAAATAATAAGAAAAGTAAACAAATAAATAAAAGCATATTGTATGCCTAATGGGAATTGGCAGAAAGTGTTGTCTCGGCAGAACGCCCATCAAGATCCAAGTCCCTCCTAATCTTTCCTCCCTCAGCTGTTTCCTGCAAGTCAACTAACTATTTAGCCAGACACTTTCTCAGCACATCACTGAACCTGTGTTGATAAGGCTGCCCACAGCTCCCAGCTCAGAAGCATCTGCGGTGTGCTGCTGTGCTAACTTTCCTGGGATCAGCCAGGCGGTGGACTGTTGTTCCTTCTGACCTTGCTCTGCTTTTGTTTTCCTTCAAGCCACATTCTTCTTCTTGGGGTCATTTGTGAACCCCCCTCCTCCATCTGACTGTTCACTGTTTGGAGTGTCTCAGAAGCTGTCCTGGGTTTTATTGTGCTCCTTCAGAGTGATCTATCTGTTCCTAGCCACAGCATCTAATACCAGTTTCAAATAAATAAATATCTCTCAAATTAAATCTCTGGGCCAGTTATTTTCCACAAGCTATAAACTCATATATCTCCAAAGTTCATATATCTGCCTGTCATCTAGAGTGTTTTATGTTCCACTATCCCGTATCTCAAACCCAACTATCTATAAACTCCAGACTCCATTTTCCTCCCCATCTTAGTAAATGGCACTACTATTCAATTAAAAGGTCACACACCAGTCCCCTCTCACATCAATCTTGCAAAAGCAGAAATAAGTTTCTGTTACAAGCCATACCTACTTGCTGGAATAGTAACTTCAGAGCTAGGGTTGTCTATAACTGGACTGCCTAACTAGCTCAGCCCCATTGGTATTTCTCCTTGTTGAAACCTTCATCCATTGGCCCAGGTACACAGGCCTTTTATTTCCCCTGAACAGATAAGCTCATGCCTTTCCCAGGGCCTTTGATCATGTTCTTCTATTGGCCTGGAATGCACTAAACCTGGCTTCCCCACAGCCGACTCCTCACACTTTAGGCTGTGTGTTAGTTCCCTTCCTGGAGGATTGCCTTGACCAACCGATGTGACGCAGTTCTTTACATACTGTATGTACACAATTCTGCTTGTTTAGGTTAAAGCTCTGTCAAAATGACTTATCTTAGGTAGTACATGAGATTGGGGGCTCTGTGAGGACAGGACTGCTGGTCCACTCTACTGAGAGGATGGAGAGGATCTGGCACACTTCATTGAGTGGGCGCATGCCACAGTGATCTAAGCAAAGGGCTACACAGCAAGGAAATGCAGGCATGCACACTTTGTAGACATTGTCCCAACAGTGTTGCAGTCTGGGATGGAAATCACAAAGGCAGAAGAGAAGCCACTGAAGGGGTTAACAGCCACATGCAGAGGAATGTAAACCTGATGGGAGGCAGAGCAGGGGTGAGGGAGGCTGTGTGATCCAGGTAAGCACTGTTAAAAAGCCCGGGCATATAAAGAAGTGTGCCATCATCAAATTATTAGCTTGAATATGCTTTTCAAAGCAGCAAAATAAAGAGCCACAAAATGGCAGTCAAGGCCTAAATAGAAGAGCAGAAGGTGGAGGAAATGTTTAAATTTAAGTAGAAAATGCATTTTCATAATTATGGTTTATTTAAGCTATTGGTACTAAAAGCGGTACTAAAAGCATATATAAAACAAATACCGCTTAACTGTGAATAAACTAAAAAAAAAAAAAAGCCACGAAAGGACAAATAATTTGAAATGGCTTGGCATACAGTTAAAGAATTCTGAGACCGAGCACAGTACTTTTTGACATGGTAACAGCAGACATCCTAATGGCATTAACCCTCTAGCAGAATGATCTCACTGCTTTCCGTTCACTGCAGTATGACAAAGTCCTGGGTTCTGTGCGTGCAGTGGGATTAACAAATAAAGAATCTTAGGCATCCCTCCAGGAGACCATAATCTAATAACAGAAATAATAGAAACGCAGGTACATGAATAGGGTTTAAAAACAACAACAACAAAATTCAATCTCAGTAAAAATAATGCATAGAGAGTTGTGTAAGGAAATGGACATTGCTTTTTTAAAACATTCCGACTGGAAATGTGCACTAATTCAGCCCCCTTTTTATGGTGATGCCCAATTGGATCTATATTTGAGAAGGACCCTCTGCTGGACAGTGGTGGCTCACACCTTTTATCCCAGCACTGAGGAGGCAGAGTCAGTCAGATCTCTGAGAGAGTTCCAGGCCAGCCAGGACAGCATGGAGAAACCTCGTCTGGGGTTGCGGGGGAGGAGAAGAAGAGGAGGAGGAGAAGGAAGAGCTGTGTCATGGGGAGCTTCAGAGAGCGAACGAATTTAAACTACTGGGAACTGAAAAGTGATTGTGTGTATCTCGCTCAGTTTATGGGAACATCACTTTATATCGTTTTCCATTTATAATTGGCATATGCCTATTTTAGGAAGCACTTAAGACTAAAAAGAAAAGATATAAAAATATCCCACACGTTACATATATATTTTTATCAGGCATTTAAAAACTAAACTGGGACTAATTCTTTTTTCTGTAGTGTGTGGCTTCTTTTTTAAAAATCATTTTGAAGCCGGGCGGCGATGGCACAAACCCTTATTCCCAGAACTAAGGAAGCAGAGTCAGGTGGATCTCTGTGAGTTCGAGGCCAACCTGGTCAACAGAGTGAGTTCCAGGACAGCCAGGACTATACATAGAAACCCTGCCTTGAAAAACAAACAATCAAACAATTTTGAGATTTGTTTTTGCTGTTGGAAATCATGGCAGGTGTTTGAACTGAGTGGTACCAGTTGTTAACCGCCCAATTCCCACACCAAAACTTGACATCCTAGAGCAGTTTTAACTTCAAGTTTCCCTTTCATTCAGATGGAACGTGCATTTTAAAATGAATGAAGTGTCTCATACATTTTCCAGAATCTGTGTAAATATGAAACTCCTTTTATATATATTTCACATTGCAAGACGCCATCTTACGTGTGATAAAATTCGTCTTACAATTTTCTCCCTCATTTTGCCTTTGGCATTTAGTGTCACCAAGGGAAAGATGGGGGTCGGCTGGATTTTCATCCTTTGCGCATGAGCGACATTTCTCCTTCCAGGCTTGTTTTTCCTGTCTCTGCAGTTTTCACAAATCAAGTGTTTGTCAGAATGTGGTGATTCTTGTGGGAGCGTGGTGAAACTTACTGAGATTCATTTCCCCTTAGCTTTTGCACTTTTATTTTTTAATCTAAGAGAGAATTCTGCCTCTGTCTGACTCCTGCTTGTGCCCCATCATCGCAGCTCTTTACTGGGTGTCTCAAATTCTTTCTCGGAGCATTCTCAGGGCTGCTTAACACACAGATTATCTTCACCTTCCCTTTTCATTTCTTTATTCCCTGTCTTGTCCTAACCGCTGATTTGCTTTTCTGAGCTGTCACTCTGATTTTTCCCCATAGCTGGACTTTTCAGGCCTGCCATTACATCTTCTCCTTCCCTGCTGGCTTCCACATCTTACCCAGCTTCCTTCTGCCTCCATAGTCTGGCCTGTTGCTACACTCATTCCCAGCCTACCGAGGTGGCATCTCCTGTCCGTAACTCATCATTGTGGGCATATCCTCCTTTTCTCCCCCTAGCCTGTCCCTCTTTGTAGAGAAGGGATCTGCAGATGCTCAGCCTCAGGCTGTCAGCCACCCAGGAGAGGAAGGAGTCCAGAAGAAGGCAGGCTTGTTAGGTCACGGCACCTCGGCATCTGTTGCTGAGGCATGACTGCACTTTCTGACCCAATCCCATTAGCTTGACAGTTAGAGAAGTAGCTTCAATAAGCTCACTAGCAGGGTGGTGGAGAGTCTTGGCTTTGAGGGAGTCGTTTGCCCTCCCTCATATTTTCACTTGTACTTTGCTTTTGTACGTTACAGAAAGACACTTTGGACCAATAACCAGATGGGAATTTTGTTTTCCTTGGCACTGGACTTTTCACCGCTGTGACAAGGACCTCACACAAAAAGTTAAAGGAGGAAAGGTATCTTTCAGCTTGTGACATCAGAGGTTTCAGTCCATAGTCTGCAGAGTCCCTTATTTGAGGACATAGTGAAATCAAGGTATTACAGCAGGAGGGTATGGAGGCACGAAGTTGGTCATCTCCTCATAGTCAAGAACCTGAGGAAAGAGACTGAGCAAGATCAGGAACAAGATACAGCTCCCAAAGGTACACACTAAAGTCTCCAGCTCCCCCAAGTAGTGCCACCGGCTGGGGAACAGTTTCCAGCATATGAGTCCTTATGGGAATACATTATATCCAAGCTATAGCATGTTTCATGGAAATAGCTTCTTGTATCATTGTTCCTTTAACATTCTGGACTTTTCCTGAGGGATAACAGACTCCCTGTGATGTAACACATTGGCTTACCACCATCAGATAAGATCTTTCTGCTATCACCAATGGTTCTAAGTCATCCTCCTCTTAGAACTCAGAGCAGATGGACCCTCTGCTTCCCTGGCCAGGACCAAAAGTGCTTCCAGGCTGTAGCAATAGTTCACTCGTCTTCAGTTTGGGACTCCTTTTCTTGGTTTTGAATTTACAATGGCCTGGACTTCCAATCCTGCTATTCCAAGCTCTGACAGAGTCACCAAGAGAAACAATCATTTTGCTAAAATGATAAACTAAGCCCATCCACACCTTCAGTAAGGGAACTAACAATACTCTTGTCTATCACATTGCAGCTACCTTTTAGAACTGAGGAGATGGAGAAATTAAGCAATAGCACTCTTCATTAAAGATTCTCTTGTGGTGGAGCTAGAGTGATGGCTCAGTGCTTATGAGCACTGACTGCTCTTCAAGAGGACCTGGGTTCAATTCCCAGCACCCAAGAGCAGCTTACAATTGTCTGTAACTCCAGTTCCCGGGCATCCAACATCCTCACAGAAACATACATATAGACAAAGTACCAGCCAGTGTTCATAAAATAAGATAAACAGATTATATATATATTTTTTTAAAAAAAAGATTCTCTCATGACGTATTTGGCTAGGAGCTGGAGGCTAAGGTGCGTGAGTCTTGGATCTTTAGTGAATTTAACTGTGTGGCCTTGGCCAGATTACTTAATCTCACTGTGCTTCAGCATCTCTCTCTTTTAAATGGGAGCAATACCAACCTCATAGAGTTATTCTGGGACTAATTAGAGAGAATTTCTGTAAAGCATTTAAGGTTCTTGAAGATTCAAAACACTATATAAACATAAAATAATATCTATTAAAGTTGCCTCATTTGTGAAAAAAAAGAATATAAATAAAATATAGGAATCACGGCAGTTGGGGGCAGGGAGAAGGGAGGTAAAGGCCCGGAATGACTTTCCATCATCTGTGCACATGAGCCTTCAGTCTGTGCTCTCCGAAAGCAAGGATGCCTTTGTTGCTAGAATCAGCATCATGTGGTCGGTGAGCATCCTCCACCTTGTCTGGCCAGAGCAGGCAGGCGGAGGCAGGTGTGTGGAAAGCAGCAGCCAGTTTCCAGGTGCACCTAACTACCTGCAATGTAGACATGGCCTCTCTCTCGGGGTCATCTCACCATCTGCCACACACCTCATCCTGCTTACCAAATTCTCTTCTTTAATTCTCTGCCCTAACATTAAATGCCATGCTTTTGTCCCATTTTATTCTTTATTTTCTATTATATTTTCCCAAGCACATGAACTAACATATATATGAACTTGAAAATGACTATTTCTTCCTTTCTATGGTGTCAGCAGTGTTATCAGCAGCCTGGCTTTGCCCTAACAAAGGAGTCAGCTGGTTATTGCTATGTTGGAGGGAAAGACAATCATCTTGAAGGCCTTAATAAGCCAGGGCCACTTGGTCTGTCTGCCTTCAAAGGGACCATTCCTTATCTCAACAAGTGTTTGTTTATATTTTCAACCTTTTATTAAATTACATGATACCAATTTATATGACAATATTGACTGTACAATTATTAGACAACTCTGTGACTAAATACTCTTAAAAGTTGAAGTTCATATATGATTTGGATTCATTTGTGATTCAAGTGAACTTTAAATCTCTATCTAATAAACATTCAAACATAAACCATTGCGTATCTCCTATGTGCCAGGCACTACCTCAGGCACTGGGGTATTGTGTTCTAGTAAACAAAATATAATCCCTTTATTATTATTTAAACTTGAGATAGTGTTCACCATGGCACAGAAACTGCCTTCTGAAAACCTGGCTCTCAGAATGAGCCATTGATACTGGCATGTGCCATCTAGCTGGTAGTCTGTCTTGGCCTTAGCCAGCTCCCTGTGAAACAGCCATCATGACTTGGGAATGAGGATCATTCAGTCAGACATCCTTAATAATATAATAAATAAATAAGCTCGTTTACTTATTTATTTACCTCAAATAATCATGAGGTTGGAGCAACTTAGGATGTGTCTGAGAGTTAAAATGGTCTGGATCTGCAGGCCTTGGCTTCTGTTTTCTCGGCAGTATTCATTCTGTAAGCAGAGGGTATGTACTATAATGGGTAGAAGTCAGGTTGCTTTCGTCACAGGGAAAGTGGTAGAGAACTCACCATTTCTCTCTCTTCCCATGAACCTTGAATATCTAGGAACAGCAGTTCAGGGATCCTTCTGAGCTGAACACCCATACTGTGAACACACTGAAGTATTTTCAGTGCTTTCTCTTGCTATGCCTGATCTCAGAGCCTGCTATGGGAGCTCATTCTCATGACCCAATGATTACCTGATCAAATTCTGCCTTCTTGGCTTCTTACAAAAGAGAAAAAGTACGACCAATTTAACCTCTGAAGAAACTTATCACGGTGACAATCCATCTTACAGTCTGCTATTTGGCACTTCTATATTGGGCCTTCAAAATTTGAAGACAAATATACAGAGGATCAAAGTTCTCCCTGAGATGAATAGGTCCTAGAGATCTCCTGCTTCTGTGTTCAATGTAGTCAACAACACTGTGGTATACTTTTGCTGTTGTCTTTGATATAGGAGCTCTCTAAATAGCTGGGGCTGTCCTGGAATTTACTATGTAGACTAGGCTGATATGGTTTAACATAAAGATATCTACCTGCCTCTACCTCCCTAGTGCTGGGATTAAAGGCGTGAGTCACTACGCTTGGTAGTACTGGGTATTTTTTTTTAACAGTTTGTTAAGAGGGCGGATAGTTTGTTGCAATGTTATTAACAATGGGTGGGGAGGTCAGTGGGTGCTTGGATGGGGGGTAGGTGGGTCTATAGGTGAATGGATGGACAGATGATAGGGACAAATGAGCAGAGGAAACTTGTTGAGACTTCATACAATGACCTCTCAGGGCCTCTTTGCAAGGACTTTGAACTCTCAACACAACCTGGCTTCATAAGCTTTCTAAAACCATGAAATAAGAGCACATGACTCCCTCAGTTTTTCGTCTTTCGTGCCTAAACGTAAGTGCCAATGGAAAACGCTGCCAAGCTCTGTTGCCAGGATGGGGTGTATCCTCTGACTGCGCCCCCTGTCTCCCTCCTACCACATCTACACCAGCTCTGTGTGCTGAGCCTTGAGCAAATATTTCTCTAGGTAGCTGATAGCAAGCAGTGAGGAACCCCTTCTACTTTAGCCTCGTTTGAGTTTGTGTTCGCTCCTTTGGGTGTGTTTGGATCTTGACAACACAGAGTTCCTGATAAGTGGAGCCTCGGCCTCGGGACCTTTCCTGTTGTCCCCTGGTAGTTCAGATGCTTCCCTTCGGTGGTGCTCATCTTTCTGATAATGACAGGTGCCTTCTCAGCGGCAGCCCGTATGCTCTCCTGTCCTGAAATTTCTTCTGGCAAACAAATCAATCCATCACCTTTAAACTCAGCGTCATTCAGTTTCCCAGAAAACTGGCAGAGTAAAACAAGTTTTTAGCCAAAATATCATACAAAGGTGCCCAGTCCAGGTCCTAATAGAGACCTTGATGCCCCTCAAAAGCTCATGAGCTGAAGCGGATGTCCCTCTTACAGCAGAAGTCATGGCAGGGTCCGAGGAGCCTTGCTGGAAGACCAGAAGCAGTTTTCGTTTCCTGGGCTGAGTTAGGTCTCCAAGGGATAACCACGCCCCACCACCTCATGTTGACCAAATAGTGCTGTGTACCCTGAAGCTGGAAAAACACCGACTTCCAACCAAGCCCCTGTTGATTCGTTGCCGCTAGGTTCAAACCCACCTATCAGTTCAAAAGTCCGATCTCCCGATCCTGGAATAGACATAACTGTGCCTAAAAGGCGCTTGCTTGCTCCTCTCGTGATCATCGCTATTTTACATAAATGGCTGACCCCTACGTGTTAGAATTTTGTCTTACGAAATAAATGTTCTTGTTAAGTGCATATAAGAGCAGTGATCTTTGTGGAGTGGTCTGTGGACCCCAACAGAGCCAGTCTCCACTGTCCACCTTTCTCTAGGCTGTCTTTTCTTTCCAGCTCCCCCACAATGGCCCATTAAGTTCTGCTTCCAGCCTGCTTGGGCTTTTTAAGCCCCAAGTAACAAATTTCCATACTGTAGCAGTGTCCCAAGCCCAGGAACGATGTAGTCAGATGTGACACATCAGTAACCTCACTTCTTGGGTCCAGTTGGCCTTTGATGTAGTTTAGGTCTGAAGGGTTTTGTTGTTGTTGACTTTTTGTTTGGAGAACCTATTTAAAGACAATTATGTAAAGACTATTATTGTGCCAGGATCTATCTGGACTTTCATGACCTTTTGCATTTGTTTTTATGAGATTGGGAGCCCCAACTCGTGGAAGAAATATTTACAGTTGTTGCATTTTCTTGAAGACTTGTTTCCTTTACTCCATTTTAATAAATGTATGTGATGTCTGTGACATTCTTTTTTCTTTTTTAATCAGATTTCAAGAATAGCCATATCAGCTTGTTTTTACATTACATTTGCTTGGTAAGTTGATGTCTGTCCTTTACTCAGAGTTTGTGTCTTTGCCAGTTAAGAATGTTTCTTGGAGAAAACAGATAGTTGGATTTTGCTTCTGAATCTGGTCAGTCAGTCTTGTCTTTGAATAATGAATTGAGAATTGAGGATATTGGTTTCTAAGGACAATTTTATTTACTTCCTTGCTAATGTTTATGTGCCGAATTGGTTACTTTATATATCCGCGTATTTCACTCATCTATGTAGTCAATAAATCTTTTTAAAATCAGGACTTTGAAATATTTTTTGTCAGTTCAGCAATCTCATTATCTTTGACTTCCAGTATTGATGAATTATTGTCAGTTTGTGGAATTGTCACAATGGCATGTTTTCTCTCTCTCTCTCTATCTCTCTCTCTTACACACACACACATATCACACACATGTGTGTGTGTGTGTTTTCCTTATGTTTATCCCATATTTATGGATAGGTATATCTTCTAGTCTTTTTTTTTATTTCTGTTTTATTCTGTCTCTGTGTGTGCTGTATGCATTTATAAGTGTTCAGGTGTGTCCCTGTATGTCTGGGGCGTAAGTGGATCTTTGATATCTTCCTCAATTACTTTCCACTGTGGGAGCCCACAGAAATAGATCCGTTCTACCTTGATTAATGGTCAGAGAGTTCAGACTTATTCTTGCTCCTTCAAAGTTATGCAACAGGAGGTTTGACTTAAAGTGTGGCTACTAACAGAATGTTTGACCTCAGGTGTGGTTACTTGATGTTTTGGGGATTAAGAAGCTAATTACTTTGTTCTTTGTATCTTGGTAAAGAAGTCTTTTGCCTTCCCCCTCCTTTTTGGATTGGGGTATATAAAGGCCATGAGAAATAAATGCAGGACTTGTCTCCGTGTTTGCTGGATGCCCTCCCATCTCTATCTGTCTCTTGTCTATTTCTTTCTCAATTCTCACTCTTCCCTCCAAGCGCGAACGAATATACAGGGCCAGACCCAACAGTCCACCTAGTTTGGGGGGGGGGGGGTGATAGGGTCTCTTCACAACGCCTGGAGCTCACTGATTGGCTTGGCTGGCTAGACAGTGAGACCCAGGGAGCTACTTATTTCTATCCCCCAGTGCTGAAGTCATAGATATCATGACTTCCTTTAATTGTGAGTGTCAGGCCATCATGCTTGCACAGAAATCACGTTACACATTGATCCATCTGCCCAGACCCATTTTTTACTTTTTCTTGCTTCTTTTTCTTTTTGGTTGTTTGATTTTATGTGTTTCTTCCTTGTGAGATGCTTTAAGCTGGGTTTATGTTGTTTGCTACTCTTTTGGGAAAAGCTGACAGCAGTAAGAGATACAATAATTTGAACACATTTCTGTTATTCTTAAAATATGGGGGTTCCCCCCACCTGGCGGGCTCACGGAGCAGCAGCAAGCTCCGGCAGGTCCCCAGCGGTGCCAGGCACCGGCTCCAGAGTCCAGCACCCTAGAGGTGGCAAAGTTCCCATCAGCGGGAAGCCACGCGGCAGAATTCCCAAAGCATGGCAGTTGTGAGCAGACCCATGGACACAGAAAGTAGCCATAAAAGCATTTATTGAGGGAGAGAGAGAGAGAGAGAGAGAGAGAGAGAGAGAGAGAGAGAGAAGGAGGGAAAAGAGATAAGAGGAGAGAGAGACAGAGAGAACGCTAGCCGCACTACAAGGAAGCAGAAAAGGAAGGACAAGATGGCGGCGGGCAGGTCAGAGGTAATGGGAGTGGGCGTGGCTTGTCCCTTAAAGAGACAGGAAAGCACAACAATTTCTGCTCTTCACATTTAATAGAATAAACCTGTGGCCCTCACTTATGTCGCTGACCTGGTGCAGAGATAGCAGCTTTTAAATACTGATTAGAAAATACAGTTTATAGTTCTTATAGATTTGGATACTAATAATTCAGTGGTAGAATGAAGATGAACAGAAGTGGACGAAAGTAAGGTGTGAATGAAGGAGGAAGTTTATAGGTAGAAAATAATAGAAAAAATATTATAGAAGAAGAAAGGGCAGCTGAGGGCTGGTGAGGTGGCTCAGCAGGTAAAGGCGCATGCCACCAAGACTTACAACCTTGTTCCATCCCTGGAACCTACGTGATCAAAGGAGAGAACCAGCTCCTGCAAGTTGGAAGCTCTGGCAAGTTGTCCTTTGATCTACACACCTGTGGGGACCAACCTCGACAAAAATACCTCTTGCCAGGGTGGGGCCATGGGGGTTTAAAAATATTAGTAAAGAATACGAAGATGTGTGTGAAAATAATACAACAAAAACCATAGAACAGTACGGGGAGGAAGTTCCAGTTCGGTGAATACTGAAATCGCCCATGTTTAATTTCCAATTGCTTAAAATACCCCAACCCCAAGAGGTAGGAGTAACGTCTAACACTGCGTTAACATGATACAAGGAAATGAATAGACCAGTTGAAGGTCACAGGCTATGTCCATAGTTAAACATTCTGTTGCTAAGAGAAAACAAGTCACACTCACACCCTAGACCAAAACATTCTGTAGGCAAACCACTCCCTAGGTGGAATCCAATGTTATCTCCTTAAAGGAACTGGAACCTTAATTTGATCCTTAGACTTTTGTTTGAGGTAGAAACGTATCTACTTCTCGATTCCTGAAATACAAGGTCAGGATATTAGCTGCACCTGTTGACATTAACCTGGAGAACAGAACCTAGGTGGGGCTTTTGATTGAGGTAGAAACACAATAACCTTGAAGGAACAGAGGTAAGTTCCAACTCTCTGATTTTGATCAAGGTGGAAATATGCTCACATTTTTGGGCCTCCACAAACACCTCTACTGTGGCACATGCACGCGCGCGCGCACACACACACACAAATGAAGAAACGCGATTTTTTTTTTTAAAGAAAAAGAAAGAATAGCCAAGTGGTGGTGGCACACACCTTTAATCCCAGCATTTGGGAGGCAGAAGCAAGAAGATCTCTGTGAGTTTGAGGCTGGTCTGATCTTCAAAGCAGGTGCTAGGACATCCAGGACTGTTACACAGAAAAACCCTGTTGTGCCTTCCTGTCCCTTTAAGGGACAAGCCACACCCACTCCCATTACCTCTGACCTGCCCGCTGCCATCTTGGCCCCCTTCCTTTTTTCTGCTTTCTTGACGTGCGCACGCGTTTTCTCTCTCTCTCCTTTTATCTCTTCTCTCTTTCTTTCTCTCTCTCCCTCTTTCTTAATAAATACTTATGGCAAAAAATTTTTTTTTTCAGGGTGAGGTTGAATGTTTATTCAGGGGGTTATGGAGGAGGAAGGGTGAAGGGGGGGGACAGAGAGAGAGAGAGAGAGAGAGAGAGAGAGAGAGGGAGGGAGGGAGGGAGGGGGAGGGAGGGAGAGAGAGAGAGAGGAGGAGGAGAAAGAGACAGAGAAAGGGGGAGGGGGAAGCAGAGAAGTGGGGAGAGAGGTAGAAGCAAAGATGGAAAAGAGAGCAAGCTCAGGCTGGAAGCTGAAGATCAGCCTGCCTCAGCGGATGAGGGAAGGAGTGGGCGTGGCTTATCTCTTAAAGGGACCAAAACCATAACCCTGTTTCGAAAAACCAAAAAATTAAAAGCAAGCAAGCAAACAAGATCAGTCATAGTAGCCTATTTAAGAGATATGCAAGCTAAAACAAAATAAGAAATTTAAGTAAAAATTAAGTGAAATAAAACAGGGAATACAATGAAGTAGAAGACAGAACCTCAGTATTTCTTCTTAGTTGGAAAGAACAAGGTTATCTCCCCTGGGCTAAAAACTACTAGTCTAAGTTATCAAATGCATCTTAGGGTAATCAAACACATCTTTACTGTTGGGAGGGGCTTTTGAGTGAGGACACCACCACCATTGTCTCTCAAATACTGGGGTTGAGAACCCCTGCCTGCCTTTAATTTTTTTTTTTTTATTGAGAAAAGGAAAAAAAAGTTTCCGCCTCCTCCCAGCCTCCCATTTCCCTCCCCCCTCCTCCCACCCTTCTTACCCTCCCCCCACTCCTCTCCCCCTCCCTCTCCAGTCCAAAGAGCAGTCAGGGTTCCCTGTCCTGTGGAAAGTCCAAGGTCCTCCCCTCTCCGTCCATGTCTAGGAAGGTGAACATCCAAACTGGCTAGGCTCCCACAAAGCCAGAACATGAAGTAGGATCAAAACCCCGTGCCGTTGTCCCTGCCTTTAAATTTTATCTCTAGGATTTGGGATTCTTTCTTCCCAGGCCCCTAGGGCCTTAGAGCTGTTGCAGAAGGCCAACCCACCCGTGTTTACCTCTCTCCCCTAGGGATTCTCTTCCCTGCTTTTCCCTAGCACACTCTCACTTTGGTGAGCTGTCATTCACCTAGGCAGCATGTGAGGTGGGGATGGGCTGCTTCCTGGTCCATATTCTTGGAGCATCTCAGAGTCAGTTTCCCCATCACCCTTCTGTCTTCCTCTGTCTCCTTTCTTCTGTGTCCTTGGCCATTCCTGCACATGCAACGGGTATTCCCCAGCTCTCTGTTACTGGGGTCCTCATGTCTGCAAGGGGAGTGAACTTCTGTCGTCATACAGGACTGATTGGTTGACTGGCAGTCATTCCCACCATTAAGATCTTGGTCATGATCTCACCTTGCCATAATTCCCTTCTTTACAACTCTTATTTCACTCCTAGGAAGAGAGTCTATAGTTTTTTGTTTTGTTTTGTTTAATCTGATATCTTCTCCTTCCTCTGGTGCCACAAAGGCAATTTCTAATTTGCTGTCTTGCCCTGATCTATGCTTTTTATGACTGTTTAAATATGGTTCCTTTACTTACAGGGGTTCTCTGTAGCTTTAGAGCCCGTCCTGGAACTAGCTCTTGTTGCCCAGAGTGGCCTTGAACTCACAGAGACTGGCTACCTCTGCCTCCTGAGTGCTGGGATTAAAGGTATGCACCACCACCACCTGCCTTAACAAACGTTTAAGGTTTCTTCATAGTGTAGCATTTCTCAATATTGCGTTGCCTTCCCCTTCAATGATACCCCTTGGTATGTGTATACCAGTTTTTTTTATTTATCTTTATGGTTATTGTATATTTGGATAGTTTCCATCAATTTATTCTTACAAGCATGTGCCCACAGATATTCATGCGCAGTTTTTAATGTGTTTGGTTTGAAGCGTCACCTCAGCTCCTGGCATCCATATGTACAAGGAATCTGGAAAGTTGGGGGGAAAGTTCCATTTCAAGCTCCTACATCCCTGGGAGTTGCCACAGTCCAGACTCCACCTCCAAGAAAGCCCACCAAATGGTGACTCCTCCCCAGAGAGGCTAAGACCACTCCCACAAGGTATTTAAACTGCCCCCCAGAGAATAAATGCATGGTCTTCCCAGGCTTCCTTCCCCCTCTTTGTGTTTTCCTGGAGGGCCTCCCAGAAGTGCTGGCATTCATTAAACCTGGCTGGGCCTTTTTTTCTAATTTGGTCTGATTTGGTCTAATTTGGATTATTGCAATGGTGGAGAGGTTTAACAGGCCCAAAAAAACAACCTTAACAGTGTGGACAAATTTTTCCATTTCTCGTATATACCTAAAAATTAGTAGAAATTTTGGGTCAAATGTTAATTCTATTTTTGCTGAGCTCCTAGTGTTCAGTTTTCTGAACTGGTTATAACATTTTCCATTCTCACCAGAAGAGTATGTTCCCTCCTCACCAACATTTGTTGTTATCTGACTTTTAATTGTCATCTTTTACACGTGGTTTATCACACGGGTCTTATCATGCGTGGTTTCAGCTGCATTTTCTTAATGACAACTGATTTTGAGCATCCTTTTATTGGATCTTTCTATCTGTGAAGAAAACAGGTTGAGACCGTTGGCCCATTGTTAAATTGGGTTATCTGGAGCTTGCTGTCACTGAGTAAGGGGACTTACTCTGTGTATTCCAGACATGATACCACTAGCAGGCATGTGATTTACATGTGTATCCTTCCAACCTCTGGTCCGTTTTCATTTACTTCAAATGTATTGTGGCATACACGCTTTTTACCTGACCCAGTCCAACTTGCTTTCTGCGTTTTTCTTTTGCAATTTATGTTGTTCTTGGTCTTTGTTGTTGTTTGTTTGATTTTGTCATTTTATAAAAATTTATTGTCAAATCTAATGTACTGAAGAATGATTCTTATGTTTTCTTGCATGATGTTTAGGCTTTTGCTTATTTGGAGTTAATTTTATTTTTAAATTTGTGTGTGTGTTCGTGCATACGCACACGTGTGTGCGCACGTGTGTGCACACACATGCATGTACACTTCCACATGTTGCAGTGTACTCATGGAGGTCAAAGGTCATTTCTCTTCTTCACTGTGTGAGTTCTAGAGATTGAAGTTAGGTTTCCAGGCTAGGCAACAAGAGCCCTTACCTGCTGAGCCATTTTGCTGGCCCAAGGAGTAAATTTTTAGTAAAATTTCTACTTTTTTTTTTTTTTCCCCTTTACTCTTAGGTCTTGAGATATGAACTAATCATAACTATGTAAACCAAATTGAATGATGAGTGGAAATATTACTAGTCACTGTGTTGAAAAACTGTGAGACTTAGGCCAAAAAGTTAATTTTGTGATTTTTGTGCCATGTCACGTGATCTATACAATGCTTCCTGGGTGACTTCATGCTCACACAAAACTCAGAACGCCTAGCTCCAGTTCCTTCTCACAGGCAGGCACGTCTTCAGCTCTCCTTATGAATATTCATACCTTGATCTATTCTTGTTATACAAGCAATTCAGTGTTGCTTACATAACCCAACTTTTGTTCTCCATTTATTAATAAATCTCCTTCCTCCACAACCATCCAGTCCCCTCTTCTTCTCCTGTCTCTCTCTCCCACACAACACACACACACATGCACGCACGCACACACGCGTGCACATGAACACTTATGACTGACTACTCAATATGTGTGTGCATTGCCAGCACAGTGTCCTGCAGTTTCCCTTCTCCCCCAGCTATGAACTTCTCAACTTCTAAACACACCTGACATTCCATAGTTGTTTTACAGACAGATTTCAGCAATCTGGATGATTTTTTTTTTTAAAGTCACAATGGAAAGGCGGAATAAGATAACTAACGTACAGTACTATTTAGCCATTCCTTCATGTTTTAGTATAAAAATGTAAGATTCAGCCACAGAGCAAATTGATGCATAATTATCACATTGGGATGCTAAACACAGACACTGGGTTCGTTCTGTGCATAGTGAGATCTGGTTCACTCTATAGAAATGCAGGTTTTACTCTCGCCCCACCCCCCGCAGTAGAATAAGTGTGTGGGAGTGAAGGGAGACTGGCATTCTGAGGATTCTTTCGGAATACTAAAGCCCACAAAGGCCGTGGCAGTGTTGCACTGACCAGCTCCCTCTGCATCACACTGAGTGGAGGCTTTCTCTACTCTTTGTGGTTAGATGGCTTTTATAGTAACAGCCCAACAGGTCTAGCCAGCAGGTAACCCTTTTGCACTGTTTTGGGAGCAAACATTGTCCTTATTTTTTTGTTTTTAAACTCCCATTATGATACTCAAGTCACACAAGTCACATCAGTTAAGCATCCTTCTGTGTGATCTGAATGTAGTGCTTGCAGAGGGGGAGGTCAGTGAGCCTTGGTGATGGAGGGAAAAGGGTGCCAAGAAGATCATGGACATGTGGGCTGGGTCTGGACTGCAGAGAATGAAAACAATTTCAAAAGGCAGACACACAAAAATTACAAACGAGTAGGAGGGTACGCCCAGTCACATGCAGGATTGTCAGAAAAGGCACCTAATACAGAAGTTATGTAGTCACTGGGCAGAGGACTCTTTCTGTTCAGGTTCACAGAGTTTTCAAATTCTGGAACTGAGACACCATTACTTTTTGAGAAGTTTTGTGACTTGTTCATGGTGTCATACCTTCTAAGCAGTAATATGGTTTTTGGGTGAAAATCATGGAATCCCTTCTCCAGGATTAACAGTCCTGGAGACTGGAATTATTACCAGTTATTTATGTGTCAGCTCTGAACACAGCCTCTGTCTCCTGCAGCCTCTCTCCAGCTCGCTGGGCAGCTCTGCAATGGGAAATCCCTGTTTCAGATCAGTTCTGGACCTTGCTATCAGGTCAGGAGTTAAAAGACTTCATGAGTGTGGCTTCCAGGATAGACTTTACAAAGCTGAATGTTTCGAGTTGATATTTTTAGATCAGTTCTGATTGTCTGTAGACCCTACTTCATACCATTGTCCAAGTAAGCATTAGTAAGAGAAGTCGCCTATCTCTTAAATGCATGGACAGTGAACACATTATCTAAATCCTTTGTTAGTCTGTTGACTTGATTGATGACTGTGAAGTCCTTGTCACCTTGTATCATTATTCTGCATTACGGGCATGGTCATTCTTTGGTAGAAATGTGGGTTTCTGAATGAGAAAAACGGGACTGATGGACTTTTCACAGACAAGAGGTCACTTGAAAACAAAGGGTATTTGTGTAGGACTTGTGGAAGGCAAACACCTAGCTCCAGGCACCCAGAGAGGATGCTCACACCATTCTCTTCTCCCTCAGACCTTCCTTTGTTCTGGTTTGAACCACTTCATAAAGCTCAACTCGGTCATTTCTCTTTTTGCTGTCAACTACCAATGCTTTCAACATTCTTTGCAGCTGTTGTTTTCTGGAGCAGCAGAGTGATGGACAGACACTTGACAAGTTCCTGAAAGCAGCCTTCTGTAGCTGCTGAGAGTCAGGGGTATAGAAGATGCAGGCAGGTAGGCAATCAATACACTTTCTCATGATTAAGTCCATTTGTAACATGACTGAAAGTTAATTTGCCCATGTGGTTTGGGTGGATTGTGTTCTTCGAAACAATCTAAAACATTGTTTGGTCTAGTTCCAAACTGGAGTTCTTGATAAAGGGGTCCTATGATTTTTCTTTCAGTTCCTTTCTCCAAGGTGCTATCTATCTGACCTTAGACATGTTAGAGATTTGTGGTAACATATTTTGAAATGCTGGTGTCCTCTAAATGGAAGGGTGCTTCAACTGTATGCACAATTATTAGTGCAATGAAAACAGAAAAGCCAGGATGAGATTCACCCTTGAAGCGTCTAAGGGGTGTGAGCTGGCCTTCATTCATGTTTCGCCTCTGCATTTATTATTCTGTTATTATAAAATGTCACTTTGCCTATACAGTATTTCACCTTGCTGTCAGGTTTTATTTGATTCAGCTTTCAAGTCAGGAACATTTGTGGCTGAATACGCCTATGTGTGCCAAAGGAATTTTCCATGCTGTAGTGTTTGTTGGTTCCATAAACACACACGTGCATTGTTTTTCAAGGCTAGAACAAACATTCATTAACAAACAAGCAAACAATAAAATGACAGCCCACCCCAAAGCAAAATACAGCATGCATAAAATCCAAATAGAGTTTGACTCAAGTCTGATAGGAACATCTTGTATTAGAAAAGGTAAAATTTAAAAATTGCAATTAGGATTTATTTGGGTGAGAGAAAAAACAGAGAGTCACTAGAGAGGACACATTGTTTGGAACCTACAAAGGAGTTCTCCACAGCATTGGCATTCGTGAGAAAGCTTTGCTGCGCTATCCTGGCAGCTCCATACCCCACCCACCTTCCCTTTCACCAGCCCCTCCCCCATCATCCTTCTCTCAAACCTTCCCCTCACGTTTGCAGCTGCTTTGGCAGAGGTCGATATCAACCAGCCTGGCTGAAGCTTCCCTTGTCGTCCTCCTTTCATTCAGCTTCCTGCTTGGCCAAAACTCTTCACTCAGTGAACTCCCCCCATGTGGGTTGAAGGCAGCAGCCTGGGGTTAGGAGCACATCCTTTCCCTTGGCCCGAAAAATGGAAAAGTAAAGGAAATGCCAGCCATCTTGAGATAAATAGTTTGGGCAGAAATAATCTAGAAGCACTCCAGTTAATTGACAGATTGAAGATAAGGATATATTGTTCTGGTCTTTACAACTGTGTCTTACACGCAGGAGAATATACATGGGTTACTTTTTAAGAAAGCAAAAAATTCTTATATGTATTCATTTTTCAGGTGTGTGGGTAAAAGGCAAGATGGTTTATCATTGCGTACAAGGACATACATGCTTTTGAGAACTATAATTAGCTAACAGATTTGATTTGTTATCTAAGAAGGGGTTTGGCTCCAACAGGTTTTTTTTTTTTTTTGAACGACCCTGTCACAGATGAAATTCCTGCTTTTGTCAAGTCTTGGGTGTACTGCTTAGACCACCCTTCAGAACATCTCCCAATAGCTAATCGATTGTCAATAGTGGCAACTGATGATAATCAACGGCGGATGGCAAATGCCATACTCTCCTGTATATAGTTAAAAAAAAACTGTCTCTCTTCCAGCCTTCCTACTTGTCAGCTGGCTTCCTGCCAGCTGAGATTGTTCTTTGTATAACCATCATTTGGGCTGCCATGCTTCCGTAGAAATGAAGACCAACATGAAGGAAAGAACTGGTGGACAAACAAGACCCGAATGAACACGATTCACAACAAAATGTAGACAATTTGCTGCCACAATGCCTACATGTCTCAGGAAAGCACCGAGGCTTGAGCATTTTGTTTTGAAAAGCTTTTCAATTGCTCTGTACCAGAGCCCAACTTTGTTTTATAGAGTAGGAGCTGATAGATGTCATATTAAAAAAAAAGAAAGAAAAGAAAAAAAAGTGGTGGCAGCTGGCTGAAGGAAGGAAAATTATTTGAGAGGACTTAATGCAATAAAGAAACACCTAAGAAGCAAAATAATTAGCCTAGGGGCCATTGAACTCCTGAATTTACATAATCCCTAAATTGAAAGCCTTTGAAACCAGAAGGGAAGGTGAGGGGAAGGGATTACACCTTTTGCTGAGCAACTCACAGAAGAGCTCAGATGTCACAAGCAGCAGACATCCCTAGCTCAGTCAGCCCCCCTGATGGCAATTTGCAAAGGTGGTTTTTGAACTAGGTCCAATTGTCTTGATAAATCGTGGAGCTGATGAAAACCTCCTGGCAAGGAACCTACCTTAATTGAATAGATCTCCAGGCTGGCTGCCATACTCCCAGATGCCTGTGCCTGCTTGGCAGGGCCACCAGCTGCTCACCCAGCCCACCAGGCCCCTTCTTTCAGGACTGGGGGCTGCACTCTCTTTGGAGGATTCTCATTCCCTGCTTTCCAAGAGCAGTCAGCGTTCAGCCTTCAGTGTGTCCGCAAAGCTGCTGAGCTGGCTCTCCGCAATTCTCCCATGCGTGGAACAGACAGATTCGGTGTGGATTTTCCTTTCTGTCTCACCAGAATGGGTTTGGGGCATGAATCACCTTTATTGTGGTTTTATCCTCGGCCACTTAGCCATGTAATAAATGATCTTTTTGAGGTACAAGCTAAGTCTCCTAACCCTTTGACTCGCCATTCTATAAACCAGAAAAGTACAAGCGTACTTAGCTATCTATTTCCATTGTCACCAACAGAGCTTTTGGCAAGGTGACAATGGAGGGTAAAAGAAGGCTCTCAGGGCCATCTGCAAAATGGTTCAGAGAGCTTGTGCAGGATAGCTTGTTCCTCAGACTCGTTGACTTATTTTCTTCACAAATCCTCCTAGCAGATCTTCCACCTTTGAGTTCAAGCTGTGCTTCCTTCCAATACTTGCCCCTCACAGATTCCTGCCCAATCGTGATTGTGATGAGGGAGGTGTTTCGGGTTTTGTTTTTGTTTTCTTCTACTGTGTCAATTCCAACTGAAGTAAATTGTGGGAGCTTCCCCAATCAGCCTCATTAACAAAACAAAGCAGTTTGAGTTCCCCTCAACTTTCCAATGGGACAGATGGTTTGAAGACTGCTGTAGGTGGCTTCAGAGTGAACCTTTAGGACACTTGCTTGTGACTCAACTAGTGCTTCAAGTCAGTGTCTCACTTTCAAAAAGTTTATAATGGTGTAACAGGGCAAGACAGAGCAGAGGTTCCCCCATCTTGTATCCTTGCTGAAGCCATTTTAGGCTTAACTAGAATTTGATTCTCTTGATAGAAAGCCTCATGGAAAATCACTCAACTCTATGCTAGTAATTCAAGGTAACATAGCTTCTATTAAGCTGATTGTTTGTGCAAACCACCGTGAGCTCTGTTAAGCTGCTTGCCTGTGCAAAACCTTCCCTAGGAACTCGTGAGTGAAATACCAGACTGAGGTTTTTGCATTTAAAAACCTGTTATCTTAAACACTTAATGCTACACTGAATACCTATGGGAGTGTTGTTCCAGACAGCTGGAATGAAGACTTTGAAATGGCTATAAACTGTGTCTAACGGGTCATCTCAAATGGGCTCCTCCTAACTTTAGTTCAACGGAATTTATGAAGAGCAGATTTCTTTCTTTCTTTCTTTTTTTTTTAGAAGAAGAAGAAGAAGCTTTTTAAAAAAACATTTATTTACTTTATTATGTATACAATATTCTGTCTGTGTGTATGCCTGCAGGCCAGAAGAGGGCACCAGACCTCATTACAGATAGTTGTGAGCCACCATGTGGTTGCTGGGAATTGAACTCAGGACCTCTGGAAGAACAGTCAGTACTCTTAACCACTGAGCCATCTCTCCAGCCCTGGAAAAGTACTTTTCTAATCAAACCATCTCTCCCAAGCCTTGTAACTTTCATTTTCTAAAAAATATTTATTTTATTATTTTATGTGTACAAGCATTTGCCTGTGTGTCTGTCTATGCACAACATGTGTGCCTGGTGCCTGTAGCGACCAGAAGAAGGCACTGGATTCCCTGTAACCGGCATGACAGGCAACTTTGGGCTGCCATGTGGGTGCGAGGATTCAAATCTGGGTCCAGAGGAGAAGTAACCAATCCTCTTAACCATTTCTTTCCTTTTTTTTTTTTTTTTCCTCCCAAAACAGGGTTTCTCTGTAGCTTTGTCTGTTTTGGAACTCATCTGTAGACCAGGCTGGCCTCAAACTCAAAGATCTGAAAGTTTTCAGAAGCAAGTGGCCTCCAGATAGACTCCTGGGGGAATCCGAGTGGTTGAACACAGACTCAGGTTTGAGTAGCTCACCGGTCCTCACACAATTATAAATGGCATTCATTTCACATGAGTGCTTCCTCAAATTGATGGCAACTCCCCCAAGAGGAAACTGGATTGGTTCTAAATTACCAAATGAAAAGAAAAAAAAAAAAAACAACTAAAAACATGGGTTCATTCTCCCCACAGGCTAAAGTTTGGTAATATCTTAAAACTCTTTACTTTTACAGATGCACAAGCAACTGCAAAAACAGTTCCAAGAGGTCCCATGCTCCCACCACTCAGCCTTCCCCAGTGATGACATCTTCAGTACAGAAGATGTAAAAAGCAGCCAGCTAGCAAGTGAGAAGCATGAACAAGCAGCCGCATGCCTAGGTCTTGGGGTTTGGGGTTAATAGCTGCATCAGGAATGACTGGAAGTGACAAAGAAGCATGGTGCTTCTATGCTCCATAGAAAGGCAAGCGTCTCAGGAGAAGCATCCTAGGCCATGCTGGAGTCTAGTCCCACACAGCAAAAGTTCTACAAAAGGCAATGTGTCACTCGGGAAGAGAGGTCTTCAAATGTGTGGAACTCCGTCAACTTCGGTTCTCTAATGCATGTTCTTGTCTGATGGAGACCCTGCTGGCATATGTCTATATTTTGAATACTGTGTTGACTGATTTAAGAAGCTTAGGTAAAACAAAAGAACTGGCTCAGTTAATACTGTGAACATTGGTTTGTTAGCAAAATATATCAACATTTGTTTATCCAAAGAAGTCAAGGTCTTGAATTCAAGCAGGGTAAATCAACGCCCCAGGCTAACCAGAGGATGCCTTGAAGCAAATTATCTGACTGCTATAAGGCTCAATTGAGCGTCTCCCCAGCCCCCTGGACATATTTTCAATGTTGATTCACTTAAAATGAAAAATATTTTCTAGCTTTGTGTTATGAAAGGGAATAACTGCTGTTTTATGTAGAAAATAATTTTGCTTTCCATTGTAGTTATTATTTTTAAACAAGCAGTTGCTCAATATCCCATAACATGTTATAAGTCATTGTATAACCTTCATATTAGAAATTGTTTGTTGACAAATTACTTGTGACAAAAAAAGTCTAATCTAATACTGGATCTTAAACAGTTGCAGCATTGTAGAGCCTAAAATTAATATAACCTACTGTAGGCTCATCCAACTAAAGTCAGTTTAAATAGTGTTAGTGTTGCCTGGAAAATAATATCTTTTTTTTTTTTCCAAAATTGTATCAGGGACTACTGGAAAAGCTTGTAACAAAAAGTCAGTCATCCATGTATATGTGCAGCTATGTATGAGTATTAACTGGTTTTGGGAACTTGTATTTATTGTAAAAAGTGACTCTATCGGTTACCATGGCTGCTTGTGTCTTGTGCATAATCGTCTGTTTCCTCTTCCTAGCTGTTATAGGCTGCTTTAGTAAGCAAGAGCTAATTAACCCTTTCTAACACCAGTCCAACTTTAACTAATAATTAGTTAATAAATTCCTGAAATTTGCATGCAAACATGTTCAAGCTTAGATTTCCAGGTGGATGCTGTCTTCCTAAAACATGGCTGTTTCTTTCTAAGTTTATCATTACATCCCCAGTTTTATAGCCAGTTAGTACACTGGGGAAAAAAGGTGGCTTCTTTCAAAGCTTGAATGTGAAGACTTATCAGCCAAGGAGCCCTATCAGAACCAAGGGAGCCCTGATTATGACATTTGGAGGATTTGTTGCCAGATAATCTGATAATGCTGAGCTCTGTAGACTGCAGCTGTGCCAGGCTACATCTCAGAAAGCAGGTATCTTGGCTAAAACTGCTCCCTGTTCTCATTTGGACGTCAACAGGAATATCTCATAAATCACTCTTTGACTTCTTACCTTGAGAATCAGCCCAAATTAACTGCAGGATCAGACAAGGGGATCTTAGGCTGGTGACATCCAGGCTGAATTTCAGGTCCCTGAAAAGTCCTCTGGAGGGGGTTCTCACTAACGAGCTTGAGCTATGTGTGATGAGTGATCATCTTGTCATGGTAACCAGATTGGCACACCTTGGTGAGGGCGAGGCGCACCTCTGAGTATGACTGCAGGCATCTCAGGAAACTGAGGGGGAAAGCCTCACTCTGGGTCTGGGTGGATCCACCCCTGCGCCCTGCATCTGGGTGGATTCAAGCCTGAGCCAGGGCTGCGATGCAATCAGAGAAGCAGGACAGAGCCAACTGGACTCCAGGCGCCTTTTTCTCTCCTCCCTAATGAGGGAGGAAGGTCATTGGTTAAATAAAAAGAAACTGCTTGGTCCTCATTGGTTAGAAGATAGGTGGGAGGAGTAAACAGAACAGAATGCTGGGAGGAAGAGGAAGTGAGCTCAGACTCCACAGCTCTCCTCTCGGGACCAGACGCCTTAGAGAGACGCCATGCTCCCAGCTCCCAGGCTGACGCAAGCGATGAAGCTCCGACCCAGGATGGACATAGGCTAGAATCTTCCCAGTAAGCACACCTAGGGGCGCTACACAGATTATTAGAAATGGGCTAAATTAATATGTGAGAATTAGCCTAGAAGAGGCTAAATAGAAATGGGCCAAGCAGTGATTAAATGAATACAGTTTGTGTGTTGTTATTTCGGGCATAAGCTAGCCAGGCAGCCGGGGTGCTGGGGACACAGCCCCGCTGCCCTTATTACTACACCCTAAGTCACCAAGAACTTTCTTGCTCTCCCATTGTCCTTTCTGAACCCCTGAGAGTGAAAACAGAGCCTTCTTTCTGTCAGGCCTTCAGCACAGTGACGCAGATGTAACTGATGAGCAATGATTTTCCCCCCATTTCTGTGAGAGGCTGAAGAGAACAAACTTGATGCTTTGAAATTTCTATTTGCCGAGTAACAGAAATGTCAGAAAGTGTTTGTTTCCAATTTGTTATACTAACAAAGTCTCAGGCAGGTAGAAGTCTGTAATGGGCTGGCAATGGGCTCTTGGAGCTGAGCTGACAGACTGATGAACCCAGGGAAAGTTTTCAAAAGTTAATATGGTGTAGACCTTTGCTGAGAGGATGGCTCATTCAGCACAAAATCCTAGGAAGGGAACCACCAAGAGAAATATCAACATGTTTGACTGCAGAGGGGTGAAGAAATCACCTATGTTCAAAGTATACAACTAACTAAATGTCAGATAGGAACAACATTTAGCCACTATTCAGAACCAAGGATGGATGTTTTCGGTGTTTAACAAATTTATATAATAGGGGAGTCAGTCCATTGCAAATTAGGCAGAGATGCTATTCCCTCTGGAGGAAACAAAACTGGCCAATAACTGTCAGAGAAGTAGCTGATAATGAAAGGACGAACTTAAAAACAGCTATGAGATACCTCTTTCTTTTATCAAATTGGCCAAAATTTCAATACTGTGTGTTCAGTAAATACTGGCAAGCCTCCCCCAGGCTCTAAAGCTTCTATTACCTGAGTTCACAACCTGATAATGTGGCCTTAGGGTTTAAGAGTGGGTTTAAGAGACTCTACTTCATATTGCTATGGAAAAGCTCAGTGAGATGAAAAGCTGACACACTGACTATGGTGCCTGGCATGCAGCCAAACCCCGAGTAAAGGATGGAGGGGCCTGGTTTCTCTATGAGTCTCCTACACTGAGGAGAAAACCTTAGTTGACAAACCTTAGTCAGACTGGAAGACTGTGGAGCACCACACAATTGAAAACTTGGAATATAAAATCTACCTTAAAGAAACTTTTCAAAAACACTTACAACACTTACAATAGTCACCAAAACAGTTTCATTAAATGTGTTTTCATTAAATGTTTCATTAAAATTGTGTTTTCAAGAGACTTTAATGGCATAGGATATGTTTAAGAAGAAGCAGTAAAGTGAAATAAATAAATACATACATACATACATACATACATAATTAAATCAGAGCCTGTGGAGGTGGTGGTGCATGCCTTTAATCCCAGCACAGAGGGAGGTGTATCTCTGAGTTTGAGGCCTGTTCTGTAGAGCAAGTTCTAGGACAACCAGGGTTACACAAGAGAAACCCTGTCTCAAAACAAAACAAAACCACTCCAACAAAAATAACAAAAACACACTTAGTGAAAAAGCAGAGTATAAAGCGTGTAAACATCTCAATTGTGTAAATTTGGGTGCAGGTTAAAGACAAATATAGAAGCTGGGCTTGGTGGTATACACCTTCAATCCCACTAGAGGCAGGCGAAGCTAGTTCAAGGTGAGTCTAGTCTACATAGGCCAACCAAGGTTGCATAGTGAGATTCTGACTCAAAAAAACCAACCAACAAACAGAAATATTCAGTGAGACTGTGCACATTTAAAAAATATATATATATTTCCTTTCGTTATTAAAGAGCTCAACTTTCGTACTTTTCTACAATTAAGATGAAATGACATCAGAAAAGACTTAAGAGCTCTTCCGGTCTCTTTGGCCTCGGCGGCAGAAGCAAGATGACGAAAGGAACGTCATCCTTCGGAAAGCATCGCAACAAGACGCACATGTTGTGCCGCAGCTGTGGCTCTAAGGCCTACCACCTTCAGAAGTCTACCTGTGGCAAATGCGGCTACCCTGCCAAGCGCAAGAGAAAGTATAACTGGAGTGCCAAGGCTAAGAGACGAAACACTACCGGGACTGGGCGGATGAGGCACCTAAAAATTGTCTACCAAAGATTCAGACATGGATTCCGTGAAGGGACAACCCCTAAGCCCAAGAGGGCAGCTGTTGCAGCATCCAGTTCATCTTGAGGATTTCAATCTGTCATAAAATAAATGTTCTGGTTTCCAAAAAAAAAAAAAAAAAAAAGAAAATAAAATAAAAGACTTAAGAAAACAGTGTGATATGTGATCTCATTAATTTTGAATACCTTTTCAGTCTTCGAGATGAAATAAGCCCTCAGCAGCAGACACAAATAACCCATTTTTTTTTTTACACTATATAGCTCTAATTTATCTTGTGCCCCACCCACAAGTAAGTTTCCATTTGTAACTTTCAGGGCTAATTGTGAGCTATCCTCTTCCAGGCATGAAGCCAAGCAGGGGAGACCACCATTGAGTGTGTAGTCAGGATAGCCTAGCAATTCCAGGAGGAGTCATCTCCACAAATGAGCCGGACTGTGTATTTACAGCCAGTAGAATCACTGCCTTCGTTCATTAATTAGAACTATAAACACTATGTGTCTCTGTTCACTGGAAGGAACGATCTTTAGGATCTTTAGGAAAAGACTTTTCCATGTGTGTAAGGTATTGGACGTGGCTGAGGTAGAGGGAGTGCTTCCTCGGAGAGTTCTAGAGGGGTCAGAGGGTCGAGAGCCCAGTGCTGACAGCTGGGCCGCAGGCCACAGAGAAGCCCATTGTTGTTCTGGGAAGCTGTTGCTTTTGTTCGCCATCTCCTCCGCCCTGCCCCGGAGCAAGCAGACAAACAGCGACAGAGCTCAGACGTTTCTTTGTGAAGTCTCAGCATTCCTCTTTTGTTAAACGTCTCTACCATTTAACGACCTTGATAAAGATAGTTAAGCAATAAAATTAACTCAAGGAGAACTCGTTCCAGTACAGAAAAAGCTTTGCCCGCGAAGTGAGAATAAGCCCTCTCCCCATCCTGCCCCGTGAGGTCCGCAGTCACATGTACATTTGTGTCTGTGTGTCATGTATGGTGGTCTTTCTTTATTCACAGGTTGCATTGTCCAAGGCTTTAGTGACCCAAAGTCAGCTATTGTCTGAAAATTCAAAATAGAAAATCGCAGATATAAGAGAGTCCTAAATCTAGGTCCTCTTGTTAGCCAGAGCCACTCCCCCTCTCTCTCTGGCCCTCCCACCCTGCCTCCCCACCCCAGGCTCTCTCTGTGTAGCTTTGGCTGTCCTGGAACTCACTGTGCAGACCCACCTCTGCTTCCTCATTGCTGAGATTAACGGTGTGGACCCTCACAGCCTTCCCAGTGCTCTTTTACAATTTACTGTGTTGTTTTAGTAGAGGGTGTTAATCTCTTAATGTTAATGTGCCCAGTTTCAGACAAATTTTGTCACGGTCCGTGTGAAGAGGAAAGCACAATATCACAATAAGGTTTGGCAGTGACCAAGGTCTCAGACATTAGCTGGGTAATCTTGGAAAATGTTTGTGGAAGGTCCTGTAGATACATGCACTCCTTATTTGTGGAATTCTCCAGCACACTCAGACATCTTTGTGAACAGCAAAGGAAATGCTCTGTGCTCCTATTAGCACTGAACAATGGTAGCTGTCAGGTGCGTGTAACTTGGGGGGTCCACAAAGCTTTTCTACAAACATTATTATTACTGCTACGACTAGGAATAAATTAGAAAGATTTGTTTGAAATAGCAATTCAAATACTCACAAGGCAATCACCTGCAGTTTCGCCTTTTGGGAAAACAATTCAAAGAGAAAAATAATTAAAAAGCAGAGCCGGAGGAGGCAGCACAAAGTGGCTTCCCTGGTTTGCATGGATCAAGCCCATGTCTGCTGGCCTGTTCACCTCCATCCTCTGCTGTACTCTCTTCTAACAACCTTAACCTGGCTGCCAGCTTCCAAGGCCCCTGCAGGGAAGGGCCTGTGTAGAAGGACCTCCCTACCTCTTTGGGTAGTTTAGTGACCCGAAATAGTAAGAGAAAGTAAGGGGAAAATCCGAAAAGCGTGAAGTGTAGGTGAATCATTCATAGATCAAAGCTGCCTGGGTTTCTGAGGTGTAGGCTAGAGCAGTCCTTAGCGTGCCATCGTCCCTGCCTGGCAGAGCAGGAGATACCTCTGCCTTTCCAGCACCGGCTGTGAGTTCCCAGGCACGATGAATCTGCATGCATACGTTCAAACATAAACGAGGACTTTGGTATAATAATCAGCGGTCCTTCAGGAAGATGTTTTCCTCTGTGAATCAAACTCAAGGGGAAATAAATTGCCTGGGTGAAAGGAAAAGCGCGTGGGGGGGGGGGGGGAGTGGTGGTGGGAGAGGACTTGAAAGCATCCACAGGGAACTAGCAATGAATTTCTCCAGACTCCAGAGATCAATGCAATTACTTCAAAAGACAGATCAATGCGGTTTAACGTTTGAATATCTAACATTAATATCACCCTTTCTTCCCAGAAGAGAGTCATTTCTAGTACATTATACAAAATATATTTTCCCCCCTCTGCAAAGCTGCAGCAACTGTCCAGACACCCTATCACATACAGGATTCAGTCTGTCACTCTGAATTCTCTTGGATTGCTAATCACTATAATTTCTCAGGAGACTTTGCCAGGGAAATCTGTGACTCACGCAGTCCTTTCAAGCAGCAGAAAGCTTCTAAGCACTAACTAGAAACTTATCCACGAACTAGAATGTCTTACGAAGGGAGTCGCTGAACAATCTGAATTCAGCTCTTAAGGTTTTGCGTACAAAACAAATGTCAGCTGGGAAAGGGCACTGGCTTCTCACTGCATCTCCCCGTGCTGGTTGGCACCTTTTGGTGCAGGAGGGTGAGGCAGCATGGCTGGTCTTCAATTGGCACTTCCAGTGACGCTGACCTATTGAGACATCCTGGTTATTTAAACTGGCCTTTTCTTTCTCAACATTTCTCAATCTGTTATCGTTATTGAATGAATTGGATTTAAAATAGTCGCCTCTTTTCAAGCTTAAAATTACCCTCTTCTGCCTCTGACGCTGTGAAATGAATGCACCTGGCCATTGACAGTTTTCTTAAACTTGAGCACACCACCTAGCGAGAAGAGTTGTAACTGCAGGCTCTTCTGGGTGCAGTGATTCAACTGTGGCTGTAATTCAAGGAAGACTCACTAATCATATTTTTCGGTTCAATATTCCAGAGATGACACAGACTATCTCTAAACTCTTCAAGGCACCTTTAAATACGAAGCATTTAGTAAAGGTCTTAAATAATTATAAAGAATTTGTTGTTGGAAAAAATGTTTTGTTTAGGATAAAGTTTCATAAATATTGATATCTTTATTTGGCAATTTTTATGTGATAGATACGTATTTTATTTTCCATCGAGAAGCCTTGTACAGCCATTATGCTCAACATAACCCCAGTGTTGTCTGGAAGTCTGCCTACTTTCTGCGCTGAAATATAGGGTAGCAGTGTTTTAATGTTCTGAGTTTCCACCGGCCTTGCAGTTACATCTTTGCATTTGTGGGAAGATGCTGGCCAGTGAGCTGGCATGCTCTGTGCTCAGCTGGTATTATAAACCCCCCGAGTCTCAGGTCGTTTCATCTCATCAGAGACAACTCGGGTGATGTGGTACACTGTGCTTTTAAAGACAGGCTGCCTTTTCAAGGGGCCCAGGAAAATAACAGCTTTAAAAGCTTACTTGACAAATGACATCAGATAGAAAACTTAATTTTATGCTGAATATAAAGCCACAGGCATAAATGGATACTGCGGCATTTCCTGTGCTAAGAGTACAGGAATAAAATAGGAGAAGCCAAACGTGTCCTTGTTCTAGCCAGCGCCATAAATTAGGAGTGCATCTCCACAAACACTCGGAAAACTCTGCCTTACTTTAAAAAGAGACCACTTAAAGATGATACCATCACAGATGCATATGACAAACATGATATTATAAATAGTTCTGAGACCATGAGAGAGAGGCGTTGCCTGTTCTTCCCTCCTCTTCGTGAGCCATTATATTCTTCCAAGTTGTCTTAATTAACTGCCACCCATGAGCACAGCGTGACTGTAGTCACAGATGGGTGCTATCCAAAACAGCCAGCAATTCATTTATATGTGTCCCCAAGGGAGAGATCCTTATTCATTTAATTAAAAGTACCGCTTGACTGAGGGGGTTAGCTCACTGGTAGAGTGTTTGACCAGGATGCACTAAACCGTCCTGCTCAACCTCTAGCAGCAGAAAAATAATTGTGGAGACCAGAGAGATCGTTCAACAGCTAAGAGTGTTCACTACTCAATCATGAGGACCAAAGTTTGGATCCCAGCATCCATGACTGCTGACCCTGCAAACGCTTACAACTCCAACTCCAAGGGATCTGACACACTCTTCTGACTCCTACAAACACCCACACACGTGTGCACATACATTCACACACACTCAAGCTAAAACGAAAACTTTCAGAGGACCGCCTGTGAAAGACACGTGGTTAGAAGTGGAGAAGAGGAAAAGACCTCAATAGGCGATCGCTTTGGTTGTGGCATAGCAAGAGCATGACCTGTTGTGACAGTTGTTCTTTATTATATCATGACATTTTGGTGTGGCTGGTCTGCCATTGTAGGAAAGGGACTGGTTCCGGTACATCAAGCACCATTTCTTCGATGTGTGTACATCAGGAACTGTATTTATTGGGAGTGCTTGTATGGTACCAACAAGACAATTCTTGAAACTCTCTGTTCTGCAACCAGACATGCTCTTAGAGGAGATCTCAGAGCATTCCATTTAATTTACATGAAAAATATAGAACAAGCAAAGAGGAACAAAAAGCACATTATTTTTGTCAGCGATTGGGGGAAGAAAAGAAAAAATGGCTGCCTGAGAATATGCAGGTGACAAAGATAGTGTCAAAGATAGCACAGCAGTGTGGTTATCTTCAATGTCACTCAATTCTTCTTTTGTCATATTAAAGTGCAGAGAAGGCAGTGACAATTATATTTATACTCAGGTGCCATCAGTTCCTAGTCCTTTCTTCTCACACTTGGGAGGTGGTGGATATATAACTTCCATGTTGCAAGATGGTTGATTATATTGTGTAAAGATATGCCACTGTGATTGGTTTAATAGAAAGCTAAATGACCAATAGCTGGACTGAAAGTGTAGCTGGGACTTCTGGACAGAGAGAGCTCTGGAAAGAAGAAAGGCAGAATCAGCAGCTGGATGTAGAAGGAGCAAGACAGGCAGGAGGAGATGAATCTAGGCTTGGGAGAGACACCAGAGGACACGAACAGAAACAGATGGGGAGTAGAGAGGAAACTGAGCCACATAAAGGAGTGCAGATTAGAAGATATAGGTCAATTTAAGTTCTAAGAACTAATTAAGAACAAACCTAAGCTAAGGCTGAGTTTTCATAATTAATAATAGGTCTCAGTGTCCTTTCTTTGTGAGCTGGTGGCCCAAACGAAAGACCGACTGCACTTCCATCCACTTCTAGCCCCTTTGTTCTTCTGTGGTGCTGATTACACATCACAGAGGCGCACAGTTTTATTTGGTTTCTGCTTTAGTTAGGTTGCTCTTGTAAAACACCATAGCCAAAAGCAACCAGGTAAGGAAACGGTTTATTTCAGTGTACAGCTTGTAGTTTGTAAAGTCAAGGCAGGACTGTAGGCAGGAACTGAAACACCGACCAGGGAAGATTGCTGCTTATGGGTTTCTTTCTCATACCTTGTTCAGCCTGCTTTCTTATGTCACCCAGGGCCACTCACCTACTTGTGGCACCCACTGGGTACTGTGGGATGATAAGCCCACTCACATCTATCTTTAATCAAGAAAATTCTCCATAGGACTGCCCACAGGCTAAGATGGTGGAGGCGTTTTTTTTTGTTTGTTTTGTTTTGTTTTGTTTTTTTCCCAATTGCGGTTTCCTTTTCCCAGATGTCTCTTGCCTGTGTCAAAGTCACAAAAACTATCTAGCACAGCTTCTCACCCTAGCCTTAATTCAGTGGGTGAGATTACCCTTTCTTCATAGATGGACAGATGGATTTTGCTGGGGACTGGGAGGAATGACCTCTCACAAAATTGTGAAGGGTCAGTGATCCAAAAGGGAAGAGAAACACAAGGACAGTAACGGAAGCTTTGCCTTCGGTGTGTGTTTTGCTGACTCTGCCACAAATGCCCTTGCAATGATAATCGGGTTCTCAGTTGTCTTGCCCTTCTACAAGTCTCTGTTCTTGCCCAAATTCTTTCTCTGACCCTTATTTCAAATCTTTTCTCTGTCCTTTGAAAAGACTCTGTCCCACGCCCAGAGTTTAGTGTCCTTCATTCCCCGTTCACACATCTGTCTCCTCTATCCATTCCTCCCAGTTCGAATAGAGACCCACGCTGGGAAAGCTGGAGTGGATATACATATGTGTTGTGGGGAGAGGTAATCTTCCATTGGTAGCTCACAATTCCCCAAATTTTGAAGTTTGATAATGCCATTCTAAATTTTGGTATTTATGCTTTCGGCATAAAACATGTATAACGACATCATGGAAACAGCATAGCTGGCATTTTATAATTTGCTTATAAGCTTAACTGTATGCCATAGACAATTCTTACTATCAAGCATGGACAGTCACACACAATCCTTAATGGTTATGTGCAACTTCTTTGTATGTCTGAACCATCAGTACCGAAACTCATTTTGATGGATGAAGATGTTATTGCCCATTGTTGTGTGGTGAACACACACCTACAAATAGATGTTCTTCAGGCATTTAGAGTATTAATATTTCATTCTTTAGAAGTGGAATAGTAGCTTATGAAGGGAAAGTGCCATTTGGAATAATCTTGTTCAGAGAAAGGCCTCTCTAAAATGGATGTAACCATTAAGCACACAGGAGTCATCTCTCAGGCTTTCTGTCACTTTTCCCTCTGACTGTGACATCTGCAGTAACTAGATAACTGTACTGTGTTCAAAGACTCACGATATGCTCAAGTTAAGTGGCTATTTGACTCATTTCATGAACATTTTTGACTTGGTTTCAGACACACACACACACACACACACACACACACACACATATATATATATATATATATATATCTCCTTTACCCTCTATTGGTCCTGTATTCTTACTCCTCAATTTTATGATATTTCTAAAGCTCAACAGTCATTGATCTTTAAATAAAGTAAATTGTCTCGGAATGACTTGACTCTCTTCTGTGCCTGCTCAGAGCACATTCAGGGTCATATGCATCTGTGTCTCCTGAGTGGTAATCCTTAAGACCCTAGGTTTTGCTCGACACTCTCAGAGCTTGATTACCAGACATTGAATGTGTTCATGTAGAATATTTTTTATGTATTTTTCCTAATTGACTTCCAAAGTATTTTATCAAATGCTTGTAAACTTTTCTCAACACTGGACATTTAAAAGCTTTGATAGGTGAATATATGCTGGTAGTTAAAATAATATATCATTTCTTTAAAAGCTGGTATTGTTTTTTGGCACTCATTGTCACTTATTATTGCCTTATTACATTTTTTAAGCTTTTATTTTTGAGGGGGCTGGAGAGATGGCTCAGTGGTTAAGAGCATTGCCTGCTCTTCCAAAGGTCCTGAGTTCAATTCCCAGCAACCACATAGTGGCTCACAACCATCTGTAAAGAGGTCTAGCGCCCTCTTCTGGCCTTCAGGCATACAGACAGAATATTGTATACATAATAAATAAATATTTAAAAAAAAAGCTTTTATTTTTGAGACAAAAATCTCATTATATAGCCCTGACTTGTCTGAGTTCACGGTATAGACCAAGCTGGCCTCAAACTCACAGAGATCTGGCTGCTTCTGCAAAGTCCTGGGATTAGAAGTGTGCATCACCATGCCTGGGAATTTAATTAACTTTATTTTATTTTTGCTAATTTTTTTTTTTTTGAAATACGGTTTCTCTGTGTAGCCCTGACTATCCTGGAACTCACTCTGTGGACCAGACCTTGAAATCAGAGATACGCTCGACTCTGCCTATTGAGTGCTGGGATGAAGGCCATGTGCCACCACTGCCCGTCTGCATCGAGGGAATGTTAAAGTTATCATACAAAACAATGGTTTCATAGATATGCCATTATGTTCTTATTCTCCTCTCCTCCTCGTTGCTGCTCATTTGTTCCCCTCTTCTCCTTCCACGTCACGTATTTTCCATTACCTTCTATTACTGCCCTTTCCCTGCTCTTGTGATCTCTTCCTCCACTCCTTCTGTGTTCTCTTTGCTATCATATTCTTCATACATATTGTATGTATGGATCTAGAGTACGCATTTGAGAGATGACAGACAATATTTGTCTCTCGGAGTCTGACTTATTTTCATTCTGCAAATGTCACAGAAGTTTTCTTTCTTCTTTTTAAAATGGCTGAGTAAATTTCCATTGCAAATATAAGCCACATTTTCTTGACCCATTCATATGTTGAGTTCTAATAATTTAGTTGCTGTGAATATTATAGCTGCAAGTATCTCTACTGTAGACTGACTTATAGGTCAATTTTCTTGGTGACCATAATGTAAAAACTCTCAATAAAATACTTAAAACAGGGATGCAAGTTGGGTTATAATGTGCAAATCAATAAATATAATAGAGTCCATAAATTGATTTAAAGACAGTATTCGTACAATCATATCAATAGGTGTAGAAACGGTCTTTGACAAGTCCAACATTCTTTTATATTTAAGTAGATATAAAAGCCTTGAGGATAGAGGTAGAAGGAAATAACAAAATAAAGGCAATATACAATAAATTATAGTAAGTGAGGGAAAACCGGGAGCATTTTCTTTATAATCAGCAATGCAATGAATAGGCCCAATCTTTCTGTTCGTATTCCAATTGCACTCCAACTCTTGGCTAAAGCAAGAGATAGGAATAATGCTTTATTTTTCCTATGAGAAGAAGCAGCTATACAGCTTCTCTATATCTTGACTAAAGAAAATAACGGGACTGAAGATCCAGCTCAGCAGTTAAGAGTGTGCGCTGTTCTTAGAGATGAGTGGAGTTGAGCTCTCAGCACTCACAGCAGACAGCTTACTGCTGCCTGTAATTCCAGCTCCAGGGCACTAGACAACCTCATTTGGCCTCCATGGGCACCTGTATTCCTGTGCACATAGCTGCCTCAGCTTAGCTGGCACATAGTTGGTGAACATTTAGATAACTTAATCCCTGCCCCCTACCCAACCACCCAACCGCCTGGGATTCTTTGTGTAGTCCTCACCATCCTGGAATTTACTGTAGCCAAGCCTGACCTTGAACTCTTAGAGATCCACCTGCCTCTGCCTCCCCCAAGTGCTAGGATTAAAGGTGAGTGCCACCACTGTCTGGCCAACTTAAAAAACAAAACAAAAAAACCAAACCTTTAAGTCACAGAAAAGTAAACAAGCAGAAGTGCAAAATCACACCTCTGTAACTTTCCTATGCAAATGTGTCAGTCACGTGATCCACAGAGCCTGTGAGTAAACAAGCGGAAGTACAAAATCACACTTCTGTAACTTTCCTATGCAAATGTGTCAGTCACGTGATTCACAGAGCCCGTGAGTCTGGGGTGAGGATGACGGTTTCAGGGTTGGACTACTGTTGTGACAAAACATCAAGACCAAAAGAAACTAGGGGGGAAAGGGTTTATTTGGTTTATACACCAAGAGTCACAGATCATTGAGCGAAGCCAAGGCAGGAACGCAAACAGGGTTGGAAACTGGAGGCAGGACCTGATTCAAAGCTCTTAGAAAATGGCTCCTTACCGACTTGCTCTGCCTGCTTTCTTAAAGAACCCAGGACGACCAGCCCAGGGGCGGCATCACCTACAGAGTGCTAGATCTCTCTCCCATCCACCACTAATTAAGAAAATGCCCCACAGGCCTGTCTGCAGCATGATCTTAGAGAGGCATTTTCTTAACTGAGGTTCCCTCCTTTCAGATTGTATCAAGCTGACATAAAACTAGCCAGGACATTGACTAGAATGAACTGGGTAGTAAATAGATTTGAAAATATCATGGATTCTTATTACAACGGACACACAATATATTTAAAACTACATTTAAAGTGGAGTTTGAAGGTAAAGATTATAGATATGAGATATTTTATGACTCTTACCATTTAAAAATTACAAATAAAAGCAAAAACATTTTATAGTCAGGAAGACATTTTTAGTCTTTATTAAAATGAATGATTAATGGAAACGAATAAGAGACTAACAGAGAAATGAGCTAAGGATATTGAGACACATTTTATATATACTGATTAAAGGAATGATATAGATTAAATCAGCAATAGGACTGATTTAATGGAAATTTATCCATTAAATTGTAGAGATTTAAAAAATTGTGAGGTGTCAGGAAACATTTCTGGTGGAAACAGAAATGGGACAATAATTCTGAAAAGCAATTTAATAAATCATAACCTTCTAACTAGGGTATATTATTTAGCACAGAAAATTCCATGAAGCCATGCTCAACTCTTTATCCATTCCACATAAAATACTGTCATCTTCAGAAATCTCAAGGTCCAAATCAGGAGCAGAAGGAGAGAGAGCACCAGCAAGGAACTCAGGACCGCGAAGGGTGCACCCACACACTCAGACAATGGGGATGTTCTATCGGGAACTCACCAAGGCCAGTTGGCCTGGGTCTGAAAAAGCATGGGATAAAACCGGACTTGCTGAACATAGCAGACAATGAGGACTACTGAGAACCCAAGAACAATGGCAATGGGTTTTTGATCCTACTGCACGTACTGGCTTTGTGGGAGCCTAGGCAGTTTGGATGCTCACCTTACTAGACCTGGATGGAGGTGGGTGGTCCTTGGACTTCCCACAGGGCAGGGAACCCTGATTGCTCTTTGAGCTGATGAGGGAGGGGGACTTGATTGGGGGAGGGGGAGGGAAATGGGAGGTGGTGGCGGGGAAGAGACAGAAATCTTTAATAAATAAATAAATAAGTTAAAAAAAATACTGTCACCTTTCAAACCATCACTGCTGCCATCCGCTTGTACCCTCTTGCTTTTTCTCAGAATTGTATATGCTCAGCATTTCTTTAGAGGATGCTATTAGTTACGTAATGGTATTTTTGTAACTCAATTCTGTAAGAGAAAACAAATTTATCTTTGCTTTTTACCAGTAGAGAAATAAATATAATATCACGTGGATTAAGAAATTGACTCATGGTAACTATCAAACCAGATTTGATCTCAGGTATCCTAGCATCTCCATGAAGGTGACTTTTTACTGAAATGAGTTTTCACGGGTTTCTTTAGTAAACCATTCAGAAAACTAATTTCATTAGGTATTAAGGATATTCCATTTCTCTTGTATGCATTGGATTTTTTAAAATTATGATCCCCTCTCTTTTACTTTATCTTCAGATTAATAAATCTCCTATTGGCTCTTAACATACTGTAGGGAGCCCATTGGGCTGCTCATAACTAACTGCACGGTGATCCTCATGTTTCACAGTCTTAGGGAAGACTTCTTAGACTTTCCTGGGCTTTTATTTAGGGAATTTTTGCTGACTTGAGATTCCCTGACCCTCTGAGTAAGTTTAAGACTTACCTTCCCTGACTCAGATGTTACCGATATGGGGCCTCTGTGTACCCTCTAGCCTTCCTTATGTTGAGCACAAGCCGCCTTGGAGCTGGGGAGAGAGGAGGGCCCATGGAATGTCTCATGGTACCACAGCATCTCACCAACATCTGCCCAAACATTGAGTGGACTGTGTAATGGAGATCTGATTTAGGAAGTTGAAACTGGAAAAGATGAAGTTCATTTAGCCCAGTGATTCTCATCCTGTGAGTCATTACCCTTTTGGGAATCAAAGGGCCCTTTCACAGCTCGCCTAAGACCCCCGGAAAACACAGGTATTTACACTATGATTCAGAACAGTAGCAAAATTGCAGTTATGAAGTAGCAACGAAAATAATTTCATGATTGAGGATCACCAACATGAGGAACTGAATTAAAAGTTCACAGCATTAGGACGGTTGAGAACCACTGTTCTACCATGTTTCACAATGGAGGCCTCTGTTGTGTTCAGAAACAAAATAGTCTTTACCAGTCACCCTGTTCAAATCAGCTGGATAACTTTGGAATTGGATTTAGAAGAAACCATCCCAAATTCTGTCAAGCTTCCAAGAAGATACATGTTTTAGGAAATATTGTGACCATGCTAATTTTTTATGTATCTGGAATTACAAACCAGATGAGATTTTTTTTTTTTTTTTAAAGACAGAGTTTCTCTGTGTAGCAATCCTAACTGTCCTGGAACTAGTTCTTGTGAACCAGACTGGCCTCAAACTCACGATCCATCTGCCTCTGTCTCCTGAGTGCTGGGATTAAAAGGCGTGTGCCAACCACTGCCTGACCAGATGGGATTTTTAACCAGTTCTTTGGAAAATTTGTACAACATAGTCCGGTAGCTGTTTATCTGCCTTAAAACAAACACAGTGAGCTACTTGACAATTTCCACATGAGAAGCTTGATTTTTAGAAGCGTGATGCAAAAGAATTTCTGTTCGAGTTCTTGACTTCAGTGTTTAAAGGCACTTGGCCATTATTGCAACGGTTCTGGAGCTGGCGGCTACACTGATGGATTGCCTAGATTTCCCTTAAGAACTTCTGCAAGGGTGGGGAACATTCTTTATGAAAGACTGTGTACATGCATGCGAGTGTGTCTATAAGGTGACGCTTTATGAGTTCTTGATTAAATTAACAGAAGAATACTGATAACTGAAGATTATCTGTCCCCAAAGGAGCCCATGGTCAGGCAGTTTCTGTCCATAAACAATATCAGGCACTGTGGTTACAGCTATGAAAAGAACAAAGCCAAAATATTAAGCACACAATGTTCTTGGGGGGAAAAATGGCATTTTGCAAGGTCAAAGACATCCTCAAGTAGCTGCTGTTTCTTTTCAGTCAGGCCTGGCTCTGACGTGACTCGGTCTGTTAAAATGGATTTGTCTCTAAAGCAACGGTATTGATGTAGGCTGCAGCCGTGATGACTCAAGATGAGTGTCAGCTTGGCATTCCCTGAGGTGACTACATATGTATTCTTTCTTGTTTCTTAGTTTAATCACTATCCCTTTCCTCCTGGATCAAATGAAAATAATGCCAACCCTTTAAGATTAGACTGTTCTAAAATGATTTCATCTAAATAAACAAAGCTTTATAAACCCAAATACCTATTTTTATTTCAGCTCACATGGATGTAACCCAGTTCGTGGTCAACCATGTAGCAATTAGCCATTGGCATCATCTCTTTGTAACGGGAGCAGAGTAGGGGAGCAGAGCAGAACCCAGCCCATTGGGTGAGGGAGCAGAGCAAATGATCTCCCCATGATACCATTAGAAAGATCTTTAGGTTCCTTCTACTACAACAATCTCACAGTCTAGTGTGTGCTGGAACTTTTCCCTCTTGTATCGAAAAGGTTTCCTATGTCTCAGCTTATGCAGTAGCAACTTAGAAAATTCTCCTTTTCTTGAACACTTCATCAATCTGCCTAACAACACAGTTGTAGACTTACTGCTTGTGACTGGACTTCAATGTCACTATCCCAAATCAAGTTCTTATCAGTTTTGTATATTCAAATCTAGTGTCCTTCCTAGGCATGTTTTACAAGCTGGCTCTTTCATAGATAGTTATCCTATTGTGAAGAGTAGCTTTGGGCCCTTCTCAGTGCCAGCAACTGATACAAGCCACTTTACATTTTAGCTCATTCATTTTTTTTCAGTTTTTTTAAGGTGGATGTCAGATTTTGCATTTTGCAAATGAAAAACTGAAAATTTAGGATAGCTAATTAGCTTGCCAAATTCAACACAGCTCATTAGCAAAATCATGTTGGAAGCCTTGGTTTCCTTCACAATAAACAATTTAGTTGTAACACAAAATTCAGTCACAGACTCCTATAACATATTTGACACGTATGTCATACCATTAGTTTGATTCTAGGTTTTGGTGACAATACGTAATATGTGTACAATTTTTTCCTGTTATTTGTATCACGTTTCAGGATATGTACTAAGAATATGTGTATTAGCAAGTTTATCATAATTGTCGTGGAATACCTGAGGAAATTCACTCACAAAGACAAAAAGTTCTTTTGGCTCACTGATCTGGAGGTTTCAATCTTAGATTGAGCTGCCCCACGCTTTGGGACATTGGCAAGGACTTCACAAAACTTGATGAGAGTAGACCAAACAAAAGATTCACTCCACTATTCAGGGGCCAGAGAAGAGGAACAGGAAGATACTGGGGTCCCACAATCCTCTTTGAGGACACACTCCCAGTGATCTAAACCCCTCCCCAAACAGGTCACATCTTTAGAGTGTCCCTTGAAGACCCTAGAGGTACATTCTGCATTCAAGTTGCGGTAGTACTTCTTTCAATAAAATGAATATAAATAAGTCGTATACACATAATTTTATAGTTCTTAATACATATTCCCAAATTGCTTTGCAAAAGTACTTTTCCAATTTATGCTATAGCCACTGTTGATGACAGACTACGAATTGTCCTATCTTTCTCCTAAAGCTGTTCTTTGAGGGCTATGGTTATAAAACAAAGTGTAATTATAGAACAAAGAGTCCACTGGAAGGTTTGAAAACCCACTTCCCAGACAGCACTGTACTGGCCCAGGAGCAGGGAAGGGGTGGACGGCAATGATGAGCACCAGTGTGTATTTTAAAAACTGATACAGAGTGCACATGTGGTGTTGGGATGGAGATGACTTTGCATGCTTGCACAAAAAATTGAAAACAATTCAGAAAAAAAACTTCTATTATGAAACCAAGGAAAACTCATGCATCAAGCTTCAAAGAGGGAAAGCAACTGAGCTGGGATGAATTCTTATAAACTGGATGATGTAAGGCAGAGAGTCACACCTTTGGACCTAGAATGAAATAAAAGGGACTGAGTTTCAAACAAGATCAAACTCAAATTGCTTTTCTCTTCCACCTGCTCTCTGCAGGAGTTTGATCAATGACTACATTCCTGCTTTCTAGTTTTCTAATATGTGGGGTTGGGATGAAACACATCTCAGGGCTGTTGGAAGGACTAAATGACATAAAATGATGAAGTAATGCCAGGATGGTGGTACCAGTGGCGGCGGGGGAGGGGTGGGAATGTGGGAGGGGATTGACTGAGCAGGGCAACAGATGAGCCCTAACTTTCATGGGAGTAGCTTGCATTTTTCATGCAAATTCAAAAGGTTTGAAGCAAGAACAACTATTGGTGTTTTAAATCTGGTCACAGTGCCTGTCTCAGAGGTTTCTGTATTTCCTTTGCTTTTAATTTAGAGAGATAGTAGTTGTACATGCAGAACACTCAATTCAGAGTTAGGTATTTTCTCTTACTGTTCTTCAGAAGCTGAAGGACAGTCTCCAAATGAAAAAGTTGTCTTTGCTAGAGTGAGCCAAGTGACATGTGCCTCAGAGGAGCTACGTATCTGCTAGGGTCTATGATGAAGAGAATGGGGACACACCACTCTCTTCCAGGACACTGATGAACACGTATATTCCAGCACAGCTTGCTTTAGCTTGCCTGTGAGGTTCCTAGACATGTTGTTCTGCCATCTGGGTTCTGCGGTAAGACACCCTTTCTCCATGGTTTTTTTTTTTTTTTTTTTTTTTTTTATCACCCAAACCTGCTTACATTTCAATTTACTGTGGCATACAGCTCCTGCCAATGTGTGTGTCGCCATGATTTCTATGTGTTTATTTAGTCTAGAGTTTGCTTAGGTTTTCCCCATGGAAATTCTGGCTTTAGGGCCGTGAGAGTAACTCCCATGAGAGCTGGCTTGCCTGAAGTTTGCTATAGGTTAATTGCATTGTGCAAGAGGCAACTGATCGATGATATATCATAAATGAGACAGATCTGTTTTTAATGCTGCAGCAAATATCCACATAACACACAGCACATAATTCATTTACCCAGACAGGGTTTTCAGATGCTAAAATCAGAGGGCTGTTTAGTTGCCGAGTTGTTCTCTTTTGATCACCTGTCTTCCAGTCTCTCTTCCATTCTACTCTCTTCACCTTGATTCAAGGGAGCATGTTTGGAGATAAAAATTAAATGAATTAAGCCTGTCTTGATATGCACTGTTAAAAAGCCTTTGCCATTTCTACACAGAAATGCTTATTGTTCAAGCATGCTATCTTTGAAAGCAGCATTCTCCTACTGCCCAAGGAGGAGTAAAACCATCTCCCGCCTTCCATTTATTTTTATTTTTTTATTTTTTGCAGTGTTAATGTAAGGAACACATTGCAATCAGCTCACTCAGGAATATGCATAGAGGGATTTCAGAATGTTTTCAATGTAATAAAATTGCACATAAACAGCAGACAGGTATTTATGGAAATTAGGCAGCCTTTCAAATCACTTATCAGAGTGCTTACAGTTCCCATTTCAAGGCAAGTGAAATAATAACGGACATTTGGGGCTTGAACATATTCAGTGCGCTAAAGAGCAAAGCTGTCTGTGCCTAAATTCTTTGGCTAAATGGAAGAACCAGAGTTGATTAGGTAGATCCTGCAGTTGCCATTAGTGCCATTTAACCTCAGCAGCCAGTGGCAGACCAGGGACCAGGCAAAGAGAGTTAATGCTCCTAACTATTAAATGGAATCTTCCATGTGGATCCACATGCCACAATGGCAGATTCCAGCCGACTTGGAACGAGAAGTCAAAAACAAAATACAAAAATCACAGATAATCCTGGACCTTAAATGAAACAGCACAGCAGCACAGTTTTGGCTTCTGGAGAGAGAGAGAGAGAGAGAGAGAGAGAGAGAGAGAGAGAGAGAGGCACGGAGGGAGGGAGGGAAGGAGGGACCCTCCCCTCACCCTATCATTAAAATGCCACTTTCTTCCTCGACTGTGACTCCAGCAATGTTCTTTCAAGCCACAAAGCAATCTCCTTGACGTAATTATAGTTCCGCAAGGCTAACTTGACAATATATTCTAGGAAATTAAGGTTAAAGAACAAATCAAGGGAAGGAAGAATCTTTACTGTTAATGCTGATGTGAATGTCAACACTTTGATGGGATTTGGTTATGGCAACATTGCTTAGCTGGGAGGAAGAACATTTAGAAGCCTGAATCCTATTAAGCACACTACAGTGTTTCTGTAGATTTTCCATGGAGACTAAATACAATTCTTGTGTCCATTTGTGGGACTATCAATAAAATTATTTGTAGAGTACTTTGCAAAATGATCTGGTAAATGATGTACAGCCAAATTAAAACAAAGAAGACTAGTTAAGTCAGAACTCCATTATGACCACAGAAACCAGCTCTACTGAGCAATTACTTTTAGGTGATAATTTAAATTCTGTGATAATTTAGCTAACACACTCTGTGGGAGAGTCATTTGTTCTCTGTCCTCTAAAGTAGCTCTCTTGGAAACATTTTTTTCTTTTGGGGCCAAAAACATTAAATTAAGACAACAAATTAGGGGCTGGAGAGATGGCTCTGCAGTTATGAGCAATTGCTGCTTCTGCAGAGGATTTGGCTTCAGCTCCTAGCATCCAAGCTCACACCTGACTGTAACTCCAGGGCCTTCTTCTGGTCTCCATAGACACCTGCATGTATGTGGTGTGTATACATACTCTTAGACACATGCATGTACACATAACACAAAAGCAAATCAATATTTAAAAAATAAGTTTTATTTTTTAAAACAGATGAAACAATACCCCCCTCCCCCCCAATAGACCTACTCCATATACCACACCAAGTCTCTGTGGGGGTTGGGGACAGTCGTACCACCTTGACTCTATTCTTCCCTCTGCCAGGCATTGCTTATATATCCTGTGAGTTAAAAAAGAAGAAAAAGAATGAGGAAGAAAGAAAGGAAGAAAGAAAGGAAAAAGAAAGGGAAGTGAGAAAAAAAGGGTGAAGACAAAAACGTGTATTTGTCTGAGCTAATTATCCCTGGAGTACAGAGGTTTGGATGCATCTGGATGTGATGAGCCTTTTATCCTGGTGGTTCCTGTGGGTACATATGCCTAAAATGAGTCAGGTATTTATTTTTCTTTTTCATTTATTTATTTATTTATTTTTCTATTTGAAAAAAATGTGCTTAAATATATGTAAGTAGATAAAATGATATTAAGTTACCATTTTAATCACACTGAAGTAGCACCACGGTCACCTTCCTCAGAACTTCCTTCACCTTAAGAGACTAGAATTCCAGATATTAGAAAGGAATCTTCCAGTTCTTTCTCCAATGATGCTGCCACCTGCAGAATATTTGTTTACATTGTAAAGATGTGTCTCTGCCTAAGGTGCTTTCTGATTGATTTAATAAAGAACTGCATGACCAATAGCTAGGCGGAGAGAATAGGCGGGGCTTCCAGGCAGTGAGAGAGAAACTGGGAAGAAGAATCTAGGTGTATGGATGTGCCAGCAAGACATTGAGAGAAAACAGGAGGTACAGGAAATGGAGTGGAAGTCTCCAGGACATTTTTCACAGGTTGGCGTTCCCAGTGAAAAAGTATGACTACAGCCACCATTTGTGTCTATGAGTCTGGAGAGTTTGGATACAGACCTCTCACAGGAGAGATCATGCATGTTGTAGTCTGAATAAGAACGGCGCCCCTCCCTCATAGGCCCATATATTTGAGTGCTTGGTTCCCAATTGGTGAAACTTTGAGAAGGATTGGGAGGTGTGGCCTTGTTGGAAAAGGTGTGTCACTAAAGAGTGGGCTTTGAGAATTCAAAAGTCCACGCCATCCCCAGCTAGCCCTATCTCTGCCTTGTGCTTATGGATCAAGATAAAAGCTCTCAGTTACTGTTCCAGGGCCATGCCTGCCTGCTTTCTGCCATATCCTCTGCCATGATGGTTATGGACTCACCCTCTGAAAGTGTAAAACTCCAAATAAACTCTTTTTTTTGTAAGTTGTCTTGATCACAGCTTCTTATCATAGCAATAGAAAAATAACTAAGACAATGCGGTATTTGCTATTTGTTTTTGTGTGTGTGATCAGTGTTTATATTTAAAGCTATAATAAAACATGGGATTAATAGGTGAAAATGAAGAAAGATGAACTCAGGAACATGTCAGAGTTTAGGGACACACATGAAGAAGAACAAAGAAACCCAGTGCAAAGGAGAAAGAAGAGTGCTGGAGAGATGGCTCGGTGGTTAGGAACACTGGCTGCTTTTCCAGAAGACCCAGGTTTGATTTGTAGCACTCACATTTTAGCTCAAAACAGTCCGTAACTCCAGTTCATGGGAATCTGACACTCTCTTCTGGCCTCTGTGGACACATGAGGCTCACATGTAGTGCATCGACATACATGCAGACAAAACACCTTCATACATCAAAAAAATTAAAAAGAAATGAGTAGTGTAGGGTGTAGAGAATCCTGGCGGTGTGATTCTCTGTTGAAATTCCATAATCCCAAATAAACACAGAGTAAATCGGTTATACAGACTGTGAAACCACCATGTTTGTGAGTAGAGTTTGAGTCTATGTTCTGGTTGTGGTATTATCCCATTGTTGTTCTTGTAGTAACCAGTTTTCTTCAGTGCACTTTCTCATCCTGGAAACATTAAGTACAGGGAAATTTTTAAGAAATGTATCTTAATTGGTTGTGTGCATGTATGTGTAGGTATGTGCAAGCATGTGAGTACAGGGGCCCATGGAAGAGAGAAGTGGTCATCTCATCAGCTCTTCTGCAGCTGGCATTAGAGGCAGCTGTGATTCCCCTACATGTGTGCTGAGAACCAAACTCACAACTCCTGTAAGACAGCCCCACAAAAGAAGTGTTAAGTGGCACACATGACCACATTTTCCCAAGCATACAGTCACTTACTAGTTAATTTTCATGGATGTGAACTTGCACATAGAACCTCAGTCATGTGTGTTTCTCCTACTCTTGGAAACACCGTAATTACCTAGTGTGTGACCTCACTTAAAACCCAAGGATATGCCTTATTTGTCACTTTGTACTTATTACTCAGCAGTTAAGAGCACTGCCTGCTCTTCTAAAGGTCTTGAGTTCAATTCCCAGCAACCATATGGAGGCTCACAAACCATCTATAATGAGATCTGGTGCCCTCATGAGGAAGAGACCTGGTCAGTTGTCCTCAACAACTTAGACCATGAAACACAATATGGAGAAGTTCAACAGAACTGTCATATACGGACTGTCCATGCATGCTTCACCAATGCCAGGGGATAAATTTCACTCACTCACTCACTCACTCACTCACTCACTCATTCATTCACTAATCACTTAGCTATGTCTCTTTAAGGTAAGACTTTGAAGGGAATCTGAAATTCCTCAAATGTAGAGATTTGTCTAATTGTCTAAGGGATGCCTGGGGACAAACTAAAATCTGTGATCCTTTTACCAAGCACAGGTATCATCAATAACCAAACGACAAGAGGAAAACACATTCATTTTGATGTGGCTACCGAGAGTTGCTGTGATTCTCAACAGCATGTGTATACTATACTCCTAGCCTTTAGAGCACAGGTAATCGTCCCTGCATTCTGTTCCCTCCATTGGCACGGACATTCTGCTCTAGTCTGGACCCTTGGTATCCAGGCAGATATGCATTGTTCTCCTTCCTTCAGCTGACTTTTTTTTTTTATGTTTACATTCAGTCTGCAGTCTTTGTTATATTCAGCACTTCTAATATCAAGTTGTTGACTTCTATTTCCTTTTCTTCTGCAAGTTCCCACAGTCACCGGAGGGGTGATGTTCTCATTCAGCACGCCTATTGGTTATTTAAACACAAGCAAAGGAACAGAACCCCTTTCTCATTGTTGATGCTGGCAGACTCGAATTGGGGGAATTGAGTAGCACTTCCAGATTGGTGGACTGACAGAAGTTATGCTCTGGAAGAGTCCCTTCTCAGACTTGCTAATCTGGCCAGTGCTTTCATGACCATGGCCCTGTCCACTAGCAACTGATTTCAAACCTTAGACTAAAAGTCATAGCTAGTGGTTCGGAGCCCAGGCTATGATCTTCCACATAAAACTCCTTCAGTACTTGCCTTTCCATTACTGCAACAGAATTCCTGAGACAACCAACTTATATAGAGAAAAGTGCCGGAATGACAAGCATGTTAAACAAGCACTCTGCAAACTGAGGTACATACTCAGTCTTACCTATGAGTTCCTTTCTTAATCTTTTTTTTTTTTTAATATGGGAGTTTTATTGTGCTAAAGGGAGTAGCAGAAGGAAGAGAGAAAGAGGAAGAGTAAAAAGGGGCAGGTAAATACCAGTTTGCCTCTTCAGAGCAGCAGGAAAGAGAGCGGAAATGGGCAGAGCTTGTCTCTTAAAGGGACCTTTTGGAATGGCTTATCTTTCTTAATTCTTACTTCTGGTACTGAATTGACTTGTGATTGGGGAAATTGGGACATGCAAAACATGGGGACAGAAGACAGAGAAAGTAGGCACACATTAGTCTACAGGAGGGTCCACAGAGAACCTGATGCTCTGAGCAGCATACAGTTCTTTTGCCTTGGTGCTTCCCAGTCTGGGCCTGAGTCACTCAAGAAATGACAGCCTGGTTCTATTTCACTCCCTAATCTTAATTTTGTCTGTGACAACCTTTCAGAACAACTTGTCCCAAAACTTTTTGTGTCTGCGATGAAGAAAAGCTATCAGAAGGCTGTATGATGTTTGGGAATCTGGGTGAATACTTGGTTTCCCAAAGACTACCCCTCTGTTTTTTTTTTTTCCTTCTCACTAGTTAATGGATGAAATTTAAGAAAAGTTGCCTGACATAGCATTACAAATGACCAATTCTAGAGAGAAACATACCTGGAAGTCGTATTCCTTTCACCTAAAATATCTTAATTAGATGCCAAATCCCTCGTGTCCTCTCTGTAAAATGAGGTACTGAGGCTTACACATGTTGTAAAGATCGGCATGCAGATAAAGACTGGGTAACATTCCACTTGAGGGTTAATTTGAGAGTGCTAAGCATTGAGAGTGGTGTGATGAAAAAACTCAACAAGTATTTCCTGTGGTTTATGCTCCTTTTGGTGACGACATGATTACATCCGAGGCTGACAACATATAAGAACACTGAAATGGGCTCATCAATGGCCTCAGCTAGAGCTCCTCCACCCACTGCTTACTAATGGTACTGTGTGACTTAGTTTACAAAATTCTTCCAAACACATTATTTGACCAGATTCCCATAGAAGTCAAGCAAGTAAGACATGGTACACAGTAGTACCCATCTAGTCTTCTGGACAGGTTAAAGGGCACGTGCAGTGTGCAGAATTATGAGAAAAGTCTCTATATTTCCTGTCAGCTTAAGTCACATGTTTAAAACTTCATTAGACCTTAAGCTTTAGAAGAATGGAACCAAATTTTTTCTTTTTTGAACTTCTCCATTATTTTGGTCTTATACCCTAAACTTTTTCAAGGCACTGAGCTGCATGTAGCAGGCACATTGTTTGTTAGAACACCTTGGTTTTACTAAGGAACAAACCCAGTTAAGGCAAAAGTTTTAAAAAAAGAAACATTCCAAGAATAGAGGGACCTCCTCATGCTGAGCATCCAGGAAGGCAATAGACATCCTTTCTCCTTTCCAGGCTATGGGGAGTCAGCATAAAGAGCTCCGGCATATCTCTGCCTCATGTGGCCCTGCCAAATTCCTCATCTGTGAAATGCAACAATTTATTAACTGAGTCAAATGAGGACGAGAAGAATGTTTTGGTATATATCAAGGGTGCAGTGAATGAGAACAGTGTTCTAAGGAACAGGGCTGAGAGTGGATTTTGTTATGTTAGTATCACAGGCTGCAGAATATTTACAAGTATTTAAACTCTATCCATTTTCTGAAATCTGTGTCCTACTCCACAGCATAGGTTATAAAATAAAGATAAAACAAAAGAAAAATAAAACACACCGCTGAAGACTCACCTTCTCCAAGCCTGCCATAAAAGTGATGTGTGTATTTACTAGCGAAGCCAGCTGAGCCTGCTCCATTAAATGCTCATCTGAGTTCCAAGAACACCTCCACGTCTTTGTAATGTAGCTCACTCCTCTGGAAACCCAGCAGAAAGCTATGGCTTCACAGTGCTCTCGTTCTCTCCATTTTTAGCTTGACCTACTTTCTTCCTTAGAAAAAGACACACACAGCCATGACAGTGTGTGGAAGCAGGGGCCAAGTGCGTGGGGTCCCAGGGCTACTACCCACCTGTCTGCCCAGGTGCGAGTGTAGAATGGAGATTTAACTCTCGTAGTAATCGCTCTAGAATTCCTTGTGAGATCTGCCTGTGTTGAGAAACGGTTTTATGTTTTCTATTTGTAATTGGGGCATCTTAGCCCATGCCTATATTCCCAGTACGTGGGAAGCAGATGCAGGAGAATTCCTACAAGTTTGAAACTAGCCTGGACTACATAGTGAATTTAGGTCACAGTGAGACCCTGTGCAAAATAATAAATAAATAAATAAATAAATAAATAAATAAAAGACTCCCACCTGGGGTAGAAACAGTTTCCAGAGTGGGGAAGAGGACAGGTATGCAAACACATAATGACATAATGGATGGTGTATTATCATCTTCTAAAAGAATAAAACTGATAGAGTGAATGTATATAGCAACAGAATAGATGAGCCTGACATTGAAAATGAGGGTCAGCAGGCAAAAAGCAAAAGCTTCCTTCTTTCATGTCTTTTTATGTGGGTAAGTATGACTCAGATTTAGGGTGGGTCTTCCCACTTCAAATGAGCTAATCAAGAAAATCTCTCACTAACATGACTTTTAGTTGATTCCAGATGTAGTCAACCTGACAACTAAGATTAGCCATTTCAGAGGCAGAGAGAGAGAGAGGGGGGGGGAGGGAGAGGGAGAGGGAGAGGGAGAGGGAGGGGGGGGGTAGGAACTGTTTGGACTGAGGCAGAGACCATAAGCAAGAGAGGGATATAGGGCAGTGTCATAGGCTAGGTGATTCTGACCCTTTCTCTGGGTAACTTAATATTTATCAAAAAAATTGAAAATTACATGTAGAAAGGAGTGGGCCACTTGTCCTTCCCAGCCTCCTGGCTAGCTTACACCCAAAATAATCACACAGAAACTGTATTCATTAAACCACTGCTTGTCCCATTAGCTCTAGCTTCTTATTGGCTAATTCTTACATCTTAATATAACCCATTTCTATTAATCTGTGTATCATCATGAGGTCATGGCCTACCAGTAAAGTTCCAGCACCTCTATCTCTGGTGATGGGTCCACGGCGTCTCTCTGACTCTTTCTTTCTCCCAGTGTTCAGTTTCATCTTCCCCACCTACCTAAGTTCTGCCCTATCAACAGGCCAAGGGAGTTTCTTTATTCATTAATGGTAATTACAGCACACAGAGGATATTCCCACATCAATTACATTTATTTATTTGTGTGTGTGTTCACATACACTTGCTTTTATTCATTTGAGACCACTGAAGAATAGGATACACTAATAGGTAAGAATAGACAATAGTCATGGCACAATTTAAAAAATTGACGATAGATAATGGCGTAAGTGAGCCTTATGGTAGCCTACACATTTAGATAGGCTTTCTATAATTCTTGAAAGCCCCTAGAGCAGATGCATTTTCTCAGTGTTGTTTTCTCGTCCAGGTGACTGACATGCTCACTCTTATGGGAGGTCATAATAGTGTAAATTTGTTCTTCTCCAGAAAGCCTCTTCTGGGCTGGATGGTAATCTTACATTCTTTGGGGCAACTTTGAATGCCAGTGTCCCCACACAGGGCAAACAAAGATCTTTATCCCATGCGTTTACAGGTTCAGGTCCTGTTTTTCACCAGCTTCTGATCATGGTGCTTTATCCTCAGAAACCTTCAAGCCTGATATACTTGCAGCAACAGGAACTGGGTGTTAGCTGTTGATTCTTCCACACTAGAACAGCCACTCTCTGGGTTTCCTTCCCTATCTTCACCTCAAGAGTGCTCAGTAAATAGTGGTTGAAAGGGGAAAACTGGATGGCACAGTGTTGAACTTGGCTTCCCCCTTTCCGGAGGGCTCACTTGGCTTACATTTGTACCCAGGATCACACGATGATGTAAATTTTGAAGAAGATATTCTTGTTCCTTTGTTTTCCACAAGTATACAGTAGTCTGAGCTCAAATCTCACCTCTAAAGAAAAAATACTAAGGACCTTATTGCCATACCGTACATCAAAGGAATGGGCTTCAGGACAAAGAACTCTGCCAGACCCAGAACAGGTGGTGTATTGGCTGGTTTTGTGTGTCAACTTGACACAAGTTAGAGCCATCAGGAAGGACGAAACTTCAGTTGAGAAAATGCCTCTGTGAGATACAGCTGTAAGACATTTTCTCAATTATTGATCAATGGTAGAAGGTCCAGCCCATGATGGGTGGTGCTGGGTTGTATAATAAAGCAGACTGAACAAGCCAGGGGAAGCAAATCAGAAAACAGCACCCTTCCATGGCCTCTGCATCAGCTCCTGCCTCCAGGTTACTGTCCTGTTTGAGTTCCTGCCCTTGACTTCCCCCAGTGATGAACAGCAACATGGAAGTGTAAGTCAAATAAACCCTTTCTGTCCTAACTTGCTCTTTGGACATGGTGTTTCATCACAGCAATAGAAACCGTAAGGCAGGTGGGAACCTCATAAGCATTATTCTATGGACGCCTTGACATTCTTTTCTCTTTAAACACGGAGAGTGATTGAGACCGAACACCTGTCCAAACTTGGACTTGTGTTAAAAAAAAAAAATCTATCTCATGACAGAGAATGGAGGCAAGGCAGTCAACTTGGGACCCAAGTCAACTTCTTCCAGGAAATCATGGGTTAAACTGTCTCATGGCTAAATTTGTATTCCTTCTCATGATTTTCTATAACGTATAAGTTGATCACAGGCACAGTGGGGAGGAAATTAGATGTCTCCCCAGCCTACTCCCACTATTTGGCTGAACTCTAAATAAGTCAATTTTCACTTTTTAATTTCTGCTACCTAATTTATTTCAGACTAGAGGGAAACTGAAGCAATAGTTAGGGCCTCACTGCCCTGGAAAAGACTAGCACAGGGTTCCTTTCTCAAGGACTGCTGCTGCTGACTTTGAAGATTCTGTGGTTATCTTGTGTTATCGCTTTCTCTACTCCAGCTTAAAGCTCAGTGTTGATGTTTGGGAATGCCTTCCTGGGATCTGTTCTCAGGCTCATTCCTGAAACATGCAGGCCATATTGCTTCCGTTCTCCACTTCATGGACCCGGCTTTGCCTCAGGTTTGCTTGGCTGGTGGGATGGTTCATACTGAGGTTCAGCTGGACAGGACATAGAATCACCTGGAAGGCAAACCTCCTGGCTTGGCTGTGAGGGAGATTTTAGATTGTGTTCACTGAGGTGGGAAGGTCCACCTAACTGTGGGTGACACCGTTGCATGGGTTAGTGTTCTAGGCTGAATAAATACAGCACGTGAGATGAGCTCTAGCAACCACCACTCTCTGCTTCCTGTCTGCTGTTGCCACGCGAACAGTTGCCTCAGGGTCCTGCTGCTAGGCCTTCCCTACCATGATAAACTGCTTGGACTGAGTCAGAAGACGCCTTCCCTACCCTTCAGTTGCATTTGCAAATGATTGCAACACAGGAGACAACTAACTGGTACATCTGGGCCCTGGTAGCTTTCAAGGACCTCCTGCCTTCTGCTAAGGAACATGGTGGTGGGAGGCGATCAGGTTTAGATTTGAATTGTCTCTTCAAATTGCCTGGGAGACTATAGAAAATGGTTTTTTTGAGTCTCGGTTTCTAGTACATGAAGTGGTGAAGATTTTTGCCAGTGTGAAGGGGTGAGGCTGTGGACACGATTTCATGCATGTGTGCACTGATAGCTACACAGGAAGGGCCATTCATTATTGTCATTCAGGTTCTGGAAGGCCCACCCTTCATGGCCCATGGGCAATTCTGGTACAGACAAGTGGAGCGAAGGTGGTGTGTTGGATGTATATTCTTTTGAGAAATCTCACCAAGAAATGCTCTGACACTGGCTAGGCATGTCACGACCCACCTAAGTTTGTGTTCACGGTGCTCCAAGGCTGTTGTACAGATTTATACTCCTACTGACCCAGTCTAGTCTGCTTCCAGTTCTTATTCCTAGATAGATGAGCTTCCTGCACAATTACAGAGGAGGAAAGATGTACTAATTTCTTCGAAGCCACTCAAAAACAGATTCTGAGGCAAAAACTTGGGCATTAACGGCAGGTCAGGAGATAGAACGGACAAAGAGGTGGTGAAGTGGGGAAAAGTATGTTACTGAAGGGGGCCTGTGGGTGTAAGTGAAGCCTGGTCCCTCTGGGGACTGTCTGAGAACCTGGAGTTTACACCAGAACTCGAAGCCAAGCTGGGGAGACAAGTTGACGTGTAGGCTCCGAGTCCCTGGACTGCACGGGTGGAGTCCACAATACTCCTGCTGAAGTAGAGGCAGTAGATGCTTGAGGCTGGAAGCTGTCTCCGTGCCACACTCATAGCGTGGTTGCAGCAGCAGAACTCAGAGGTAGGATGACAGATAGTGTGAAACACTGCCACAGGCTGGGGTTCTGGATAGAAGTTTGTAAACAGGGAATATTTTCAGGACTATTCCTGATAGGGATCAACATCTGGAGGAAAAGGGAAGGAAGCAGCTTGGGCTGACACTTGTTTGGTTGGGAGGTCTTGGCTAACCCCACAGGGAGATTAGAAGCACAGACAGCCTGAGTTGGAGCAAAGAGATGTAGTTTTTATGTCCCCGTACATACAGTCCCTGGCAGAGAACTGCCTTGGGCAGTGTAGCTCCCTGTACCCTAGGCAGGACCCAAGGTGCCTGAGAGCAGGAGGCTATTTGGCTGGTAGCTCCAAAGGCAACAGGAACAAAAGATCCCCATTCTGAAAGAATCCCAGGCTAGTGTACCTTGTTATCTACTCCAGACATCAACACTGCCCCAGACATGGGACTTGCAAGAAGAAGAGACGGAGACAGCGGCAAGGCCCCAGAGAGCAATATTTCCTTATTAATCTCAGTGGAGCTCAGCAGTGGAGAACTTGCTCTTACTTACGGAAATAAAATTGCCAAGTTCTATCCACTCACAATAAAAGCCCCGTTCTAATCTTTTCTCAAAAGTTGCTCATTCTTCTAGGACTTTGTTTTTTTGTTTTTTGTTTTGTTTGTTTGTTTTTCGAGACAGGGTTTCTCTGTGGCTTTGGAGCCTGTCCTGGCACTAGCTCTTGTAGACCAGGCTGGCCTCGAACTCACAGAGATCCTCCTGCCTCTGCCTCCCGAGTGCTGGGATTAAAGGCGTGCGCCACCACCGCCCGGCTCTTCTAGGACTTTGGACGTGAATCTGGCTCACTATTGGTGTGATGCAGAAACATGGCTTTCCCCAATCCATGTCTGTGGAGGCAGTTAGGATAAAACGTCCTGAGAAACCCATAACTTCTAAGAGTGGGGATCATTCTCTTCAAATCTAACGGGGACAGCTCTCAGCAAATACATGTCTGTTGGCCACTAAAGGGGGTTCTAGATTGAGGACCCAGAACAGACAAGTGGGCTTGGATAGTGAAGAACTCACGATATGGCGTGTGCTTCACAGGCTGGGGGAAAGGGTCGTGGAAGTAGATCTTACAGAGGTGATGAAAGAGAAACTTACACTCCTCTGAGTTTCCCCAAAGCCAGGCTGGACTGGCTTTAATAAGAGGCAAAGAAGAGGCCATTTTTGAGCATCTTATTAGTGGACAAGAACAAACCATTTTTGTTGATCGAAAGGATTGCAGTGACAATCCCAGTGTTTTCAGGGGCTTGGGCTTTGCATCACATAGCATCACATACACTGACCTTCACCCCCAATCTGTTCAGAGCACATTTACAGTTCGGTGCCTCATAAACGGGCTTCTTCGGTTCTCTGTGGCAAAGGTTGTCACGATTTCTTATCATGAGAGAGCAGCTGACAAACCTGCTGAGGTTAGGGACCACCCACATAGAGAGACACTCTCTCACCATCTGTGATTCATTCCATGAGGCTTTGACCAAACTGCCTTATCCCAGGTGAGTGGGTACAGCAGGAAAGGATGGACAGGGAGCATGCTTTACTGATAACCACACATTGGAGAGCTAGGAGTGGAGGCGTGCTAGGAAAGAACACATTTCTGTCTTTAGATAAGATCCTGGGATATCATTATTAAAATTCTTGGTCCTAGAGGCAAAGGGTATTTCACTGTCTTGGAGGGAGTGGGTGGAAAAGGAGCAAATAGTTCTGTTATTGGTTGTTTTAGTGGTTGTAGGTTGGACCGTGGCTATTGTGCCCTCAAAGAGATCACACTGACTTTTTATGACTATTTTATTTTAGCATTTGTGTCCATTCTGGAAATGTAGCTTTGGGACAGGAAAGGACAAATGTCTGCAGTACGATATAGTACAGAGTTGATGCAAATATTATTGGCTTGTTCTCTCGACCACTGGTTCTCAACCTTTCTTGTGCTGTGACCCAGTTCCTCATGTTGTGGTGACCTCAACCATAAAATTATTTTTGTTGCTTCTTTATAACTGTAATTTTGCTACTGTTATGAATCATAATGTAAATATCTGTGTTTTCAAAGGTTTTTGTGCTCTAAACAGTCGACCACACGGGTTCAAGGGAACCAAACAGTCCAGAGTCTTTGAGGAACCCCTGAATGCCCAGCAGCACAGCAGGAGTACCTTTGGCAAGGGAGGATTAAGAATAGGTAGTGCTGCCAGAGGCGCTTTCCATCCTCATAACTCTATAACCTTGGTGGTCCTTTAAGGGATTTGTGATATACTATGGGAGTTGATTTTATTGTACCAGCTTGATTGATTATGGGATGATGATCCTGTATGTGGCTAAATGTTGTTTCTGATGTGTGAATGATGATATTTAGAGATGAGACTAGCATTTAAAGTGGAATGAACAATGCAACTACTCATTGTGGGTGGCGTCTTTCAGTCTTCTGAGGGTCTTAATCGAATACAAAGCAGGGAAAGAAGATTTCACCCCAGTGGCTGATCATTTGGGCTGGAGCATCATTCTTCTCTAGTCTTGTGGCTGAGACACACTTAGCTTCTCCAGTCTCAGCTTCGCTCAGCATTGCCTGCTGCCACCAACTTTCTCATGTCTCTTATCTTGCAGATGACAGACACAACAAACTATGCTTTTTTTAATCTTCTATTGCTGTATGAATCAATTCCTCATATTTTTATTCTCCTTCTTCCTTGTTTTATTTTGCTTGAGAATCTTGACTAATAAAGAGTTAGTGCTATGTATTAAATATTTTTTCTTTACCCAAATTAGTATGTTGAAGCCCTAATCCACAATGCGATGTTGTTTACGAATGTGGCCTGTGGGAGGTAATTAGGTTATATATATGATGGAGGAAGGTCATTGGCTAATAAAGGAACTGCCTTGGCCCATTTTATTGGTTAGGACGTAGGTAGGTGGAGTAAACAGAACAGAATGCCGGGAGGAAGAGGAAGTGAGCTCAGTCTCGACTGCGATGCTCCGACCCAGGATGGACTAGGCTAGAATCTCCCCGGTAAGTGCACCTTGGGGAGTCATACACAGATGATTAGAAATGGGCTAAATTAATATGTGAGAATTAGCCTAGAAGAGAATGGGCCAAGCAGTGATTAAAAGAATACAGTGTCCGTGTAATTATTTTGGGTAAAGCTAGCCATGGGGGCAGCCGGGTGCCGGGGACGCAGCCCCGCTGTCGCCCTTATTACTACATATATATATGGAGACTTTGAGATATAATTCATGTCCTTTTATCAAGCAACATGAGAAAAGCATCTCTTTTGCTACCATTTGAGAAAAGAATATATAGCAACTATTCACAAATCAGGACTCTGCTAGACACCAGACCTGCTGATATGGTGATCTTAGGCTTCCCATAGTCAATTGGAGAAACAAGCAAACAGATAATCCCACAAATGACTGTATTTAAGCCAGACACTTCACACACTTTTATTACAGTTTTCCTATATCACTATAATCATTTTAGTATCACAATGGGGCAGTCAGGGCTGTGGGGTGGGAGGTGCTTCTCTCCAACGCTGATGCAGAAAAAGGCCTGCAGAATAACTTGCACTGGGAAGTCAGAGGTCTGATTCTGTGTTGTGCTCTTTTAGAAAAAACCAAAGTGGCATAAATGGATGTCAGCATGTAGAAGAATGCAAATAGACCCATAACTATCCCCATGCACAAAACTCAAGTGCAAATGGATCAAAGACCTCAATATAAATCCAACCACACTGAACCTGATAGAAGAGAAAGTGGGAAATAAACTTCAATACATGGGCACAGGAGACCACTAAATATAACCCCAGTAATACAGACACTGAGAGCAACAATAAATAAATGGGACCTCCTGAAATTGAGAAGGTTTTGTAAAGCAAAGGACAGTCAATAAGACAAAAAGGCAACTGAATAGAAAAAGATCACCAACCCCACATCAGACAGAGGACTGATCTTCAAAATACAGAAAGAACTCAAGAAACTAGACATCAAAATAATTAATCCAATCAAAAAATTGGGTACAGGTCTAAGCAGAGAATTCTCAACAGAAGAATTTCAAGTGGCTGAAAGACACTTAAGGAAATGCAAATAAAAACTACTCTGAGATACCATCTTACAACTATCAGAATAACTAAGACCAAAAACACCAATAATAGCTTATGCTGGAGAGGACGCAGAGTAAGGGGAACACTCTTTCTGGTGGGAATGCAAATTTGTACAACCACTCTGGAAATCACTATGGCGGTTTCTCAGAAAATTGGGAATCAACCTACTGCAAGATCCAGCAATACCACTCTTGGGCATATACCCAAAGGATGCTCAACCATACTACAAGGACATTTGTTCAACTATGTTCATAGCAGCATTATTTGTAATAGCCAGAACCTGGAAACAACATAGATGCCCCTCAGGCAAAAAATGAATAAAGAAAATGTTATGCATTCATACAATGAAGTACTACTCAACTGTAAAAAACAATAACATCTTGAATTTTCAGGCAAATGGATGGAACTAGAAGAAACCATCCTGAATGAGGTAACCCAGACCCAGAAAGATGAGCATGGTACCCACTCATAGGTAAATACTAGCTGTAAAGCAAAGGATAAGGAGCCTATGGCCCACAACCCCAGAGAAGTTAAGTAACAAGGAGAATCCTAAGAGAAATATACATAGATTCCCAGGAAAATAGACAAGATCTCAGAAAACTGGGAGCATGGAGGTGAGGGGAGAAGGGAAGGCAGAAGGGAAGAAAGAGAAGAGAAGAGAAGGGGTGAGGGGAAGAGAACTAGAGGGAAAAGGATGGTCGAGATGAGGGAAGGACAAAGATGGAGAACAAAGAAAGTGATATCTTGATTGAGGGAGCCATTACGGGGCTAGCAAGAAACCCAGCACTAGAAAAATTCCCAGGAATCCACAAAGATGACCTCAGGTAAGTCCCTAAAAAATAGTGGAGAGGGTGCCTTAACAGACCTTGCCCTATAGTCAGATTGATGACTATCTTAAACATCATCATAGAATCTACAACCAGCAACTGATGGAAGCAGATGCAGAGAACCACACTGGGCTGAGCTCCCAAAGTCCAGCTGGAGAGAGGGATGAATGAGAATATGAACAAAGATGTCAAGATCATGATGGGGACACCTACTGAAACAGCTGATGGGAGCTAATGGAAGCCTTCCAACTTTGGCTTGACAGCAGGGGAACCAGCACAGGACCAAACTAGGCCCTCTGAATGTGACAGTTGAATGGTTGGGGCAGACTGAGGGGCCACTGGCAGTGAAACCAGGATTTTTCCCTACTGCTTCTTCTGGCTTTTTGGAACCCATTCTGTCTGGATGGATACCTTGTTCAGCCTAGATATAGTGGGGAGGGTCTTGAGCCTGACTCAACACACTGTGCTGGACTTTGTTTACTCTGCATGGGAGGTCTTACCCTCCCTGAGGAGTGGATAGGGAGTGGAATAGGGTGTGGGGGGAAGGGTGGAGGGAGCAGGAGAAGGGGAGAAAGTTGGGAAATGGATTTGGCACGTAAAGTGAGAAAAGATAGCTTTTTAAAAAATAAATTTAAAAAAATAAGAAGAAACAGCAGTGAGAGCAGTGACTTGTCCCTTGAGTGTTTGACCCAGTCTCCAGTTTGTTCATTCTCAGAGCTTTCTTTCCACACTTCCTCCCTGACCTTTTTCCTCCCTGCCACTCTCCCTAATCCATATCTTTCTATATGTGCCTGCAGGAGTAGACATGGCATGGAAGCTTGTCTTTTAAAGAAAGACTTGACTGTCCCTGGTAAAGCATTAAAAAAATTAAAAAACCTGGGCTGGAGCGATGTCTCAACGGTTAAGAGCACTGGCTGCTCTTCCAGAGGACCTGGGTTCAATTCCCAGCACCCACATGGCAGCTCACAACTTTCTATAACTCCCGTTCCAGGGGATAGAACACCCTCACACAGACGCACATGCAGGCAAAACACCAATGTACATAAAAATGAAAAGATAAAAATAGTGATATTAACATGCATGTTGAGCAGGCCAGTAGCAGCACTTCTTCATGGCCTCTGCATCAGGTTCTGCCTCCAGGTTCCTGCCCTGCTTGAGTTCCTTTTCTGACTTCTTTCATGATGAATAGTGATGTGGATGTGTCAGCCAGGCTGACATGAGTTGCTTTGATCATGGGATTTTTATTACAATAGTAGCCCTGACTAAGACAATTGGCCTTTCAGTTCAGGGATCTTCTGGACTTTTTTTTTTTTTTTTTTTTTTTTACTGTGGACTGTTTTGCCATAGTGTAATAGCAGGGTAATAGCAGGGTGTATGATTAAAAACTCCTTTTTGTTAAAATGACTAAATAAAAATGTTTAAATAGTAAAAAAAAATAGTGATATTAAAAAAAATAAAAAAAACCCCCAGTACTCAGAATGGGTTATTTCTTTTTGAGTTGTTGGCCAACAGGGTCCCGTGGACCTCCAAATATCACATGCTGTTTTCATTGCTCACGGTTATCCTTCAGAACTTGATGGTAAATTCTTATTGCTCAATTATCACATACTTGGGCCATAAACACGAAGAAATTAATTAGGTAGTGACCCAGAGGCTTCATCCTTACTGGCCAGTTTTCCTAGTGCTGGGTACGTCCATATAAATTACAAAAGGAGAAAAATAGTCAACAGCCTTGCTCAGCTCTGAGCTCTGCGAGGTCTAATAACCGCTAGTCTGACAACATATTCCCAGGGGTGCCACAGCGACAAGAAACTGTGACTGGACAGGTCATAAACCTAGGAGAGAACTGAGAACGATTGCTCTACTAAATGGGCACAGCATTAAAACAGCCCCCTAATAAGTTACTGTTCTACACATATGCCAGTGACTCTCATCAGAGAAGCTGCTTCTTGCAGCCAAGGACCATTAACACAGGGACCCTCAATTGGTTGACAAGCAGAGAATAAGAGACTGAAGAACACTCAAACTCTATATGGATGCCATATCCATGGCAGGAAGACTGTCAAAGGTGGTGGATGACCACAAGGCCACAGTGTTTTCCAGATACAACCAGGCAGTTGCACATAGGAACTTCCAGAGCGTGAAAGCTTGCAAGGAACAACACAAACTCAAGCCAGACAATACTCCACCACTGGGAAAAGGGTGGAGGTGTGGCATGTGGCATGAAGTCCCACCTTTAGCTAAGGAGATAGTGGTACTTGATAGGTGTTGAGAGAAGGAGGGAAATCAGCTTCACTTCATTTCACTTCCTTCCCTTTTCTCTCTTTCTTTCTTTTCCTTTAAATTTTTTTTTTGAGATAAGGTTTCTCTGTGTAGTTCTGGTGTTCTGGGCATTCAGTCTATAGACCAGATTGTCCTTAATCCCAGAGATCCATCTGCCTCTGTCTCCCGAGTGCTGGGATCGAAGGTGTGCACTACCACACCTGGCTTGAGAATCAATTTTCTTTAATGGGGTAACCCCCAAGTGAGTTGACCATGCTGCAGGGACAAATGTCACACCAAAGAGTGTTTGAGTAACACAAATTGGACTCTCAATTTTGCTTTAAAAAAGAATGAGAAAAGAAATTGGGTAGGTAAGGAGGTGTGAGTGGGTCTGGGAGGGTTGAAAGAGTAGGTGGATATGATCAAAATATGTTGTGTAAAATGTCAGAGTTAATAAAATATTAGTAATTTTTTGAAACGCATAAGTTTATGATTTGTTGATAATTTACTCGTAACACAATATCTGATCTCTATTGAAGTGGAAATACTCATGAGAATTCCATAAAAAAGAGCAGTTTTAACTTGATCATTTAAAAACTGTAGACACTGAACTCATACAATTAGTGTTCTTTTTTGGATGTGAAAAATGACTGTGCTAAACATTCTGTCCATTCTTTCTTCTTCTCCTCAGGAGGGTCTTAGTTCAGAAACACTTTCTCGATTGGTCATTTGAGTAACTCTATTTACTTAAGTAGAACATCTTCTTAGGCAAAAATTAACTTGAGAAGATGGACTATTTTTAGAAATGACAGGGCATATTGGATCCTTATCATGGGAAAGCAGAGAAAGCAAGCTCTACAAGACTGTAATTAACTTGCTTGGGTCTCCACGGAGGAGCACAGGAGCTCCCCACCTCTGTGCAGGAATCTCTATCACAGACCAGAGAGAGTCTAAGGAGAAAGGCTCCATGGGTAGGGCTGTCTGTGTATCATACAGTATGGTTGCTGCCGTTTACCAGTCTACAGAGCGAGTTCCATGACAGCCAGAGCTACACACAGAGAAACCCTGTCTTGAAAAAAACCCCAACCAAACCAAACCAAACCAAACCAAACCAACAACAACAATAAAAAACAACAAACAAACAAACAAACAGAAAGAAAGAATGAAGGAAGGAAGAAGGAGTGAGGAGGTGTTTGTGGCAGCCTTTTTGTCAGCTGGAGTTTCTCACCCTTGCGTTCATGCACTGATGACGTGCTCCTCAATGTGGCATCATTAAGAAGCAGTGAGGCCTTCAAGAGATAGGGTCTTTCTTGCAAGTGGTGGGCAGCTCATTGGAGAGACAGAACTGACGGGGGACTAAGCCCAGAAAGGGATTAATAGAGTTCTGGGGGATACCACTCAGCTTCTGTGTGGGTGTCGTCATGAAAAGAACAAGGCTGATTCTTTTGTATCTCTTGCTTTCCATCTGTCCCCATGATCCCTCTCGCTGGCAACCTCCTCATGAAGCCAGCAACCACGTTGTCACATAGCCAAAGGGATCTTAGCAGAACAGATAAGCATCAGGCTCTGGAACCCACAAAACCGTAAACTAAGCTGCATTTCTTTACAATTACACAGCCTCAGTAATTGTGTTAGAGTAGCAGTAAGTTTTAATGCTAACCATAACTTAGCTATGAATGAACGCTCTGAGAAAAGGACTGTGCCTTTTGCCGAGCCTTTTGCAAAGGCTTTTCACCCATTAGAGCTCCGGGCATTGTAGAGAGGTTGGAATGGTTGCAGGTCCAGAACACAATTAAAATTTATCTTGGGCTATCTTTATCCGCCTTATTAGCTATTCCTTCTTCACCTTTGTGTCGAATCTAACACCCCGTGACTAGCAGGAGAAACCTTCAAAGGTGTAATTAGCTAACAGGCCATTAGCTTCCACAAACCTCCAAAACCAAGTGTATCACCAAATAGGATCTGAGGTCTTATAGCATAGGTCTTCCCAGTTTGCTATAATCACCTATCAACTGTTTCCACCAGTGTATTTGAAAAGTGCCTAGATTTGTGATCTTTGTTCTGGTTCTAGAAAAATGTCACGGAATTTCTACTTCATTGGAATATGATATTTGAGGTAACTAAAGTCTGTGTTCCTGGGCCGTGGTCACATTTATTTTGCTCCAGAATATGCCATTTGCTTCATTCCTTTGAGGTCAAAGATGTTTCTTTCTTTGACAGTTCTTGGCAGCTCAACTTGAGGTCCCAAAAGAACAATCCATTTTTTGCTTGATGGAACAAGCAGCAGCAGGGCCAGGTACCAGCACAGGCTTCCTTGTAGCTGGCCTTTTGGCACTGTTTCCTTTCGTGGAAACTGATGAGTTCTCCCTTGGGACTTGAACCTGACTGGGTTTGGTTGATGGACTATTGCTTTGTTCTGAGCTGAGGGTTTTAGGATCCTTTTTGTGTGGTGGAAGCATTTGTTTGTTTGCTTGCTTTCAAACTGTAGCCTTTGAAGGGTCTGTTTTGGTTCCTTTGGAAGGATGCTGCTTTCTGGTTGTTGTGCTTGTTTTGATTTGGGTAGTTTTTATGCCTTTGAGGGCATTTTGGTTTCTATTTGGTTTGTTTCTGTTTTGTATGCTTGTGTAGCATGGGATTTATAACTTTTCCACCTTTGTCTCTTGACACTCCTCCAGCGGTGAATTCTGCATCTTCCTGTGGCTTCTACTTATTGCAACCTCTGCCTTTAGTTTAGGAATTATATGAGCGCCGGCTTATAAAGTCACTGAAGATTAGAGGGAATTGTTTCTAGCCAGAAGGAACTTTATTGGTTCATCTGGGAAAACACATGTAAGGGTTTGATCACCCAGTGTCTTGAGCAACCTCATGTTTTCATAAACATGCAGGACAATCCTGAGGCCCAGTAGGAGAGGATGGTCTCAGTGTGAAAGCTGATAATGCAATTCCCAAAGCGAAGATGCCATCCCTGAGCTAGTTTAGAAAGGTTTGCAAGTTTTTAAGCAAAAAGAAAAAAAAAGTGGAGGTGTGGGTAAATGGGGGTGGGGAGGATGGGCGACAGACACAAGGCTTCCCAGGAGGGCGTGTTTGGAGATACACCGCCAGATGGTATTCTATTCGGCTTTATGTGTGATAATCACTGACATTCAACTTGCAAGTATTTGGAAAAATGGGGAGACATAGCCAAATATAATTTGATTTTATGGTTCTTCTATGTGTATTTTTACATACAAAACAGTAACTTTTAGGCAATAAGGAACGATAATGAATGGGCAGCTCACTTTAATTGGAATTTAGAAGCCTAAAAGAAGAAATGAGATTACTAATTTTCTGAAAATGGATAAGAGAGTTCTGGAAACAATATCAGGATTAAAGAAAAGACAACAAAGAACAAGAGATTAATAAAACCAGAGATTGTGTCAAAAGGAAAGATCAATTCCAATCACCCTTACTCTTCTCCACCCTCTGCTCCACCTCTCCTGCTCTACCCTCACCTCCTCCATGAGAACTTTAGCTTCCTTCTCCTTCATCATCTGGCCCTCTTACCCTTTTTCCTGGCACTTCCCAAGAGGACTCTAACACTTCCCAATGGGTTTAAAGAATTCCTAAGGGAAGCAAAATTCTATGCTGAAAGCAAAAATTGTATGGATTGTTTTCAGATAAAACCCAGTGTGACAGTGATCTAGATACCTAGATACCCTCCCTGAACAACAACAACAACAACAACAACAACAACAACAACAACAACAACAGAGCTGAAATCATTGCTCATGGGCTCCTTGACCCATGTTAAGACACTCTAGGATTTGCTAAAGAATTTTAGGTTGTCTTATTGAGAAATGAACCGGGATTTTCAGGCTTACACTATGAATTCAATTATTGGCTTCAGGAAGTAAGAAACAGTATGGTTTTGCTTGGCAGAATGAAGGAAACCCCTTAAGGACTTTAATAAAATGGATGCCGATTCTAAAATGCCTGCTATGAGTTGGGGATCTGCCTCTGGGCTGTGATATTGAAGTTGTCCCCACAAACTATTGGTAAGATTAGGAATCACTGAATTCCAGGTCAGGTGTGGAAGCTGTTTAAACAGCAATCATGAATTTCTCCAAGAACGTCAGGGATCGCTGAAGTGACGCCATGTTAAATTTTGCGCTTCTGGAAGCACTGGGGACAATTTGGCCACACTGGTCAAATGGAATAACACAGTGGAATAACCATTTTCCACTGATGCCCTTATTGCTTTAGCCGACCAACCTTAAGAATTGCCATAAAGAAAAGAAAGGAACATCACTGCAAAGATTATGAGTTTTCTTTTTTATTTATTTATTTATTATGTATACAATATTCTGCCTGTGTGTATGCCTTCAGGCCAGAAGAGGGAACCAGACCCCATTACAGATGGTTATGAGCCACCATGTGGTTGCTGGGAATTGAACTCAGGACCTTTGGAAGAGCAGGCAATGCTCTTAACCTCTGAGCCATCTCTCCAGTCCCTAAGATTATGAGTTTTCAATTCAAGCGGGTAAGTTCCCGGGGAAAGAGATGTTTCCAACTAGTTCTGTTTGGGAAAAGATAGTTATTTGTAACTGTTATAAAGGGCCTGGCCATGAAAGAGACGTGAGAAACAAAAACAGGTGCTTTCTCAAAAGGGGCAACGGGCAGATGAAGGGATCTAGCAGGTTCAATCAAGCATGGTGAACATGGCACCCACAGGTTTTGCTCTTCACCCTTCTCCCCCTTGGTAAACTGTTAGGTCACATTCCTAAAGCGAGTCCCCAAGATCCATTCCCTTATTTGACCACTGGCTCATTCCTGAGACTGATCACCAAGCTCCAATGATTAAAACATCAAGGTCCAGCAATTAAAATTTATTTTTGACTAACTTAATCAAAATTCTCAATCAGAACTTGCTAATTCCTTCTAGCTCATTCTAACACGGTCCTCCCTTTATCTGTCTTAAAACTAACACTTGCAAAGCTGTTTGCTGCTATTTCTACCTGATTTAAATCCAACCACCTTGTCTCTTTGCCTTGCTTAGTAAGGAATCTCTCTATGTTTGGTTTGTACTTGGAAATTGGTGTTTGACTGTGGTTTGTGCCTAAGAGGGCTGCTCTGATGGAATTCAAGGAGTTTTTCTTGTTTCCTGATCAACCCTTAGGACACATAGGGATAATTGTGTTTGTTTTTGAGACAGGGTTTATCTCTAAAGCCCTGGCTGTCCTGGAACTCAATATGTAGACTAGGCTAACCTCGAACTCACAGAGATCTACCTGCCTATGCCTTCCAAGTGCTGGGATTAAAGTGTATACCACTGCATGGCACATAGAGATAATTTAATTATTAATAAGAGGACAAGATAGGATAGTATTTCTGGCGTATGTCCCTCATGAGGTATTAGTATTGGAATAAATGCCACTACAGGACCAGAATCGGTGATGCTACGATGAACACGTCATCAGCTCATGATCAGAGGAAACAGAGAGAATGTGAGTTGCACCACATGATAACGAAAGGGCAAGAGTGACGACAGAGGCAGTGAGAAATGTCAGCAGGCCAGGCAGTGGTGGCGCACGCCTTTGATCCCAGCACTTGGGAGGCAGAGGCAGGCGGATCTTTGTGAGTTCGAGACCAGCCTGGTCTACAAGAGCTAGTTCCAGGACAGGCTCCAAAACCACAGAGAAACCCTGTCTCGAAAAACTAAAAAAAAAAAAAAAAAAGAAATGTCAGCAGGATGACTTGGCCAGGTGAACTTACCGGAATCAATAGAACACTGGCTCTTGAATAGCAGTCTGAGGTTCCGTCATGGTCCACAGGTAGATTTGGAGTCTCCATTATCTGGGGACTCCACTGCAACCTCAGAGGAGCCAGTAGCAACCCAGAGCTTGCACAGGCACTGTGGATGCACACATCTAATCCTGAGACTGCTGCTGCTGCCATGGTGGTGGACAGGACAGGCCTTCGAAGATCTGGTGCTTTTACTGACACTAAGTCCCCCTAAGAGGGGATGTTTTGTTTTCTTATTCCCTGGGAACTCTTGCCTGTGGCTCTGACAAAATCTGCCGGATTTTTTTTCCCCACTGGTTAATATGAGCCATTAGTTTGGTTGTTTCAGAGTCTAACACGAGGTCAGGCCTGCCGTGTAGACCTTTGACAGATGTGAGACCTTGGCCGTCAGATGTATTTCTAAGGCTGAGCAAGAACAGGATCAATAGCTTAAGCCAGTGAGGTTTGGTTTCTTGAATTAGTTCCTTTGGATGTCTCTTTGGGAGATCATTAGCCTTTTCTGCCTTTCCAGAGGATGTGGCTTCTAGGTACGATGCAGAAGGTACTGAACCCCCAATGCTTTTCAAACCCTGAGTGACTTCTGCCTTGGAAGCAAATCCATTGCCACTCTGGAGACTTTTATATAGCCCAAATCAGGGGATTATTTCTGAGAGCAACATCCTAGTCATTTATTTGTGGGTTCCCTCTCCTCTGTCTGAACAAACCTCTAGGCCTCCTATAAAGGTGTCTGCCAGAGATACTTTGAAACGGGCCAGCTGCCAGTCCTCCCCAGGGTAAATGTCCTGCTTTTTGATCCCTTGGGGGCTGGAGCTGTCTGTTTAAGGAGTTGTTTGTATCCCTGTACCATTTGTAAAATGTTTCTTCTAAGCCCTGCCTTGTGAGCATCCTTTTCGTTAGGATGAGGGGGGTTTTCCTGTCCCAAGTGATGCAGATGATTCACAGATTTTGAAGGCTTTTCACTGACTGCTGGTTATTAGGAATAGCTAGAGGCCAGGTGACCGCCCATGTTAGAGGTGAAGGCCACTTATTTGGAAAAATATTTAGAGCTCTTGGGAGACAGCAGTAACCCCTCAAGAAGATGGGCACCTGGGTGCCACTGAGTCAGTCTGTTTCCGGGGTCCAGGATCTTAGCTACTTGGGTGGGCAAAATGACTGCATCAGGAGCCCAAAATTTGAATGCTTTATGGAGGGTAAGTCTGTATTTAGAAGGCCTCTTTCCTTCATCTGATCACATGGGCAGGGAGGATGAGGAAGGCACATTTGTAATCTGTTTGGATATTGGGCTCTTCTCTTTAGGGAAAGTTCCAGACCTCCTCAACTGTGCTAACTGAACTCAAATTTCTAGATATTGATCTTGATTTGAGTACATGAAAATCAGAGCCTATTGCATATTCAACATATTAGATTCCTTCTTTTCCAGAGGAACTTCATCAACATGGAAAACCAGACCAGGGTTTTCTAAGGATTGATACGAGAATGCAGGCTGGGCTGCGTGTGGTCCATGAGGATGTCCTTGCAGGAGTGGAGAGGCTCCTCCTACTCCTCTGGGAGGTAGCTGGATTCTGGATTTTTAAAAATTTATTATTTTTATTTTATGTGTCTGTAAACTGTGTGTATGTCTGTGCAGCATATGCATGCAATGCCATGATGGGGGTCTTAGATTTCCTGAGACAAAAGCTATAGGTCATTGTAAGCTGCCATGTAGGTTCTGGGAGTCAAACAGTGTCCTCTACAAGAGCAATCAGTGCTCTTAACCAATAAGCCATCTCTCCATTCCCATGGACTCAGGACGTGACAGGTAATGTTTGGTCCCTCTAGCATAAGCGCCTGATATTTAAGTAGCTTGTTGTCAGTCAGCTATATATTGTCCTTAGACTTCAGATGCCCCCTGTGTCATATGGCTGAGGGGGCTCAAGGGTAAACTTGGGCTTCAGGAATCAGGAGTTTAGCAGTGGCAACCACTGGTAGAAATTGGGTTATTCCAGGTTGTACCTAGCTTATACCTAGCTTAATTCCTTACTTGGGTAACCTACAGGATGAAGAGAAGGATCTATGAATTGCCTAATTAACTCCAGATCAGAGCCCCATTTTTCTTTTATTTATTTATCTTTTTTTTCGAGACAAAGTTTTTCTGTGTATCTATGGCTGCCCTGGAACTCACTCCTGGCTGGCCTCAAACTCAGAGATCCATATGCCTCTGTCTCCCCAGTGATGGGATTAAAGGCGTGGGACACTACTGCTCAGCCAAGATTGTTGAAGTTTTTGTTTGTTTTTGTTTTGTTTGGTTTTGAGACAGGGTTTCTCTGGATAGACTATACTGCCCCATATTTTAGTCACATATAGGCAAAATCTAGACTGAGTGGGCAGACTCAAGACAGAAGGCTTAGTGTGCTGGCTAGTTTTATGCCAACGTGGCATAAACTAGAGTCACTGGAGAGGAGAGAGACTAAATTGAGAAAATGCCTCAAGAAGATTGGGCTATAGGCAGGCTTGTAGGGCATTTTCTTAATTAGTAATCAATGGGGGAAGGTCCCGCCTACTGTGGGTGGTGCTGCCCCTGGGCAAGTAGTCCTGGGTTCTGTAAGAAAGCAGGTTGATTCATTCCCAGTCCGTCCGGCTGGAGTTAGTGAGCTCCTATCAGCTCAGGTAAACTGTTTCAGTGGATGAACCTGTCACGGTCTTGACCTCTGCCCATATTCTCATTCCTCCCACTCTTCAACTGGACTTTGGCAGCTCAGTCCAATGCTCCGATGTGGGTCTCTGCCTCTGTTTCCATCAGTTGCTGGATGAAGGTTCTATGGTGATATTTAAGATATTCATCAGTCTGACTACAGGGCAAATCAAGATTGGGCCCCCTCTCCTCTATTGCTTGGGGTCTTAACTGGAATCAGCCTTGTGGATTTCTGGGAATTTCTCTAGAGCTAGGTTTCTTCTAACCCTATAATGGCTCCCTTAAACAAGATATCTCTTTCCTTGCTCTCATCTCTGTCCTTCCTCCATCTCGACTATCCCATTCCCTCAAGTTCTCCAAATTAGTCCCTCTGAATGTGGCTGACAGTTGCATGGCTGGGGAAGTCTGAGGAGCCACTGGCAGAGGCACCAGGATTTATCCCTACCACATGTACTGGCTTTTTGGGAACCTATTCTCTTTAGATGTATACTTTGATCAGCCTAGATATAGTAGGGCCTTGGACCTTCCACAAAGCAATGTGCCTTACCTTCTCTGAGGATTGGAGAGGGGGTTGAGTGAACATATGATGTCTGTCTTAAAGATACAATCTTTTTATTATAGCATCTAGCTGACAAGGGCCAAAAGTATCAAAGGATAAAATGCAATTTAGCTAACAGAAAGTTAAGTACTATGTCATAGAGTGACTCTCACAAGATTGTTCATAAATCCGTATTGTGCTTCTGTTAGAAACCTTCCAAATAACAAAGAAAAAGTATTAAAGGGACTCTTAGAACTATCTGGTTATTGCTGAAACTACATTCCAAACTATTCATTAATTGTCCAACCCCACATAAGAAGCATAAAGAGGACCAATTAGATACTACCATTTAATAGGCCTAGAGGAAGATGATGATTAAGACTCCAAAGATAGATTTAAAAGGAACACTTGCCCCTCCCTGGGCACCTAATAATCTTCCCTTCTCCTGTTCATTCATGAGAAAGAAGGAACTTTGTTAGGTGTGCTGACTCAGAAGCTTGGGGAAAGAGTCAGGCCCAAGGTATTTCAGTCAATATTAGAACCCATAGCCAGAGGACTTCCTCCTGTATGAGGACCATCTTGGCTACTGCTGCTCCATTAAATACAGCCAAAGGAGTTGGTCTAGCATCATCTCACCATTGCCCCCTCCTCTCCATAGAACTTTCGCTAAATTCCTGTCATACCTGGCATCACTCCGGGAGTCTAACCCTCATGAGATGCTTCTGCTTTCCTTCCCTAATGCTTCCTTGGTCCGGGGCGGCTCTCTTGAGAACTTTCGCTAAACTCCTGCACACCCAGCATCACTCCCTGAGTCTAACTCTCACGAGATGCTTCCTTGGTCCAGGGCGGCTCTCTTGATCCTGTTGTCTTTCTTGTGCCACTTCCTGACAACTTAAAAGAGGACAAACATGATTGAACTCAGATAACTGAGAGACGTCCTCCCACTTGGAGAGACCTATGAGAAACTCCTATAGAAAACGTAGGGCGGGTTTTGTTTAGAGATGGCTTTTTATTTACGAGATGAACAAGGATATTTTCAGGAAGCTTATGCAGTTACTTCTGCTCTTGATATACGGGGGAGTGCCCATTTGTCTGGTATTATATCTGCTCAGATGGCTGAACTTAGAGCCTTAATGAGAGCGTGCCATTTAGCAGAAAGAAATCCAGCTCACATTATTCAGCCAGTCAGTCTGCACTCGGAGTGGTACATAACCATGGGATGTTCTGGAAAGAAAGGATTTCTGATTTCCCGTGACCAGTCTATTCAAAAGAGTCAACAAATCTCAGCATTATTAGATGCTTTTCATTGGCCCAAACAATTAGCCATCCTTACAATCCCAGGACATTCTGAACCGAGTGCTGAAGAAGCAAAGGGCAATAACTTGACAGATAAAGCAGCGGAAAGAACTGAAGTGCACAGAGCAGCTTGTTCTGAAAGGGTGTGTCCTGCTCCCTGCGCTGTTCTATCTCTGACCTCCTTCAGCTCAACCGATGGTACAACAGCAAGAATTGGACTCCTGGCACAGAAGGGTTGAAATTTCAACCTGCAAAGCAAGTTTGATTGGGTCCTAATGGGAAGCCACTAACACCCCTAAGTGCCCAATTACCTCTTCTTGAATGTATACCTAACTTAGCTCATTGGGCACCCAAAACTGTGATCTCTCAGAATAAACAATGTTTTTGGAAATCCTCCCTAACAATAGCTCACTAGGTATACTCAAAATATTCTATTTGCCCCAAATATAGCCTGTGGACATTTTACCTTGCCAAATTGGCCATTGGAAACTTGGTAGTCTTTATCTAAATGCCTCTAACATATTGGTAGAAATAAGTCTTAGTGAGGGCTAGAGAGATGGTTCAGTGGTTAAGGGCACTGGCTATTTTAGACGACCCTGAGTTGACTCACAGTGCCCACCAATATAACAATGTAGACAACTATTTCTAAATTCATTCCCAATGTAAGTGCCCCCTCTTCTGGCCTCTTTGGGTACTGCACACATATAGTGCACAGATTTACTTGCAGGCAAAACACACATCCACACAAAAATACATGAATAAAAGAAGATAAATATGTTTTAGTGCTAATTTATATTTTCATATTTATTTGAAGTTTTCTCTTGTTACAGGAAAAACTGTTAGAAGGAATTTTCCCTCCTTGAGTAGTGACCATGGTTCTCATTTAATAGGACAAGTGTTGAAAGTTACCTATAAAATTTGACTTATTATTTAGCATTTTCAGTTTGCCTACCAAACTTAATCTCTTGGAATTGTTGAGTGAACAGTTGGCACCATGAAAAAACAATTGGCAAAGTTAACTGAAGCTTTCAGCCTCTTTTGGCCCAAAGTATTCCCCCTAGTACTCTCTACTAATCCTTAGATCTAGCCCATTAGCAAACATCGGTTGTCTCCTTATGACACGGCCACTGATGCCCTCTGAGAACAGAAGCATCAGATGAGCCATCTCCGCTAACAGGAGGCATTATGCACCATAAGGGACTTTTGGAAATGATAACTAAAACATTCAGATTGGTTATATATTCTTTATACAACAGGCTCCCAGGAGATGAAGGGACTGGATGAACTGAGACCAGAGTATTTTATACAAAGGGGAAAAAAACCACATCAAGGACTTGCTTTGGCATCACTGGAAAAGTCTGTCAGTTCCTTTTAACTGTCTCTTGTGCTGTAACACGTAATAGGGTAGACTCTTAGATTCTCATGTCCCACCCATGTGCACTGCCTCCTCCTGAGGACACATCTACCTTGATTTCAGAAGGGATGACAGATACTAACTTTTTGATCTTATTGTCAATTATAAATCACAAGTAAATGAGCTCAAAATTATATATATATTTCTAATATATGTGATATATTAGAAAACTTCTCAGAAACTTAAATTTTATTTAATATATTTCCTTAGGTAATAGAAATCATGAAATAATGCTGGTCTTAAAGACTAACAATATTATGCTATTTTGTTAACCATGCATTTGTTATAACTGCTCGCTTATCAAAACATCTTATTTCACTTGAACCATGTATTTATGCTTTGAAAGTTTTAACAAAAGATTCATTACTCCAATGGGAGGACTCCTGTATTATTCAGAGTAAAGAGAAAACATCCCAGGCTTTAAGAAGTGTTTTAAGAACCCATGATCCTCAATTAAATGCATCTTCACAGTTAGCTGGAATTGGAAAAATAATAGCAAAAGTAAGCTGAAAGGCAATATTACAAAACAACCCCTGTTGGAGTCTCATTTGCCTCTCTGGTTGTGAGATGAGGCATAAGGTTTGGTTTTTCCCTCCCCTTCAAATCTTATGAAATCCTACTACTCACAGGGTATTGTCTCTGACTTCCTTCCTTCCTTTTCTTTTCTTTTTTTTTTTTTTTTTTTGAGACAGGGTTTCTCTGTGTAACAGCCCTAGCTGTCCTGGAACTAGCTCTTGTAGACCAGGCTGGTTTTGAACTCACAAAGATCCACCTCCCTTTGCTTCCCACATGCTGGGATTAAAGACATGAGCCACCACCACCCAGTTTGGTCTCTGTTTTCTATACCTGTCATATTTGTTAAGTGGGTAAAGGTCAATTCTGCTGGGAAAGAATTAAAAAAAAAATGGCTCCTTATTCTTATGTGATTTCTTATGTAATTTAACTATCCATTTACTCCCCCAATATAGAATGTAGTGCAACACCAATAAGACATGACACATGAAACTGTGAGACAGAAAAAGGGGGTTATAATACCTTAGATGTTTGTCTTAGTTAGGGTTTTCATTGCTGTGAAGAAACATGGCCATGGAAACTCTCATAAAGGATAACGGTTAATTGGGGCTGGCTTCCAGGTTCAGAGGTTTAGTCCTTTGTCATCCTAGCAGGAAGCACAGAAGCAGGTAGGCGTGGAGAAGGAGCTGAGAGTTTTACATCTGGGACGACAGGCAGCAGGAAAAGAGAGCGAGCCACTGGGTCTGGCTTAAGCTTCTTCCAACAAAGCCACGCCCCACTCCAACAAGGCCACACCTCCTCATAGTGCCGTTTTCTGGTGACCAAGCATTCAGATCTATGAACCCATGGGAACCGTTCCTATTCAAACCACCACAGTATTAGAAGATACTTGAAAATAGATCTAAGCACTACAAATGAGGTCCTGACTCATGAAATCAACGTGGGTAGAAGAAACTGGAATCAAAAATAAAAACAAATTATTTCAAGTGTTCCAAACACCAATTAAATGTTTCATAAAGTGCGAATAACTGTTGACACGGGGGTGGCAAAACATAGTCTAGTTAAGGAATAGGGTAATGCACGCAAAGGAATTGTTGATTGGTTGGTTGCGATGACTATTTCAACCATCTCTTCATTTCATTAGCCCAGATTGTGTTCTTAATTAGCATTCACTATAACAATTTTACCATGCATCACATGTAAATGTTATGTCACATTAAGACAGAAAAAGAAGCAAGAGTGAGATCCAAATCGTGACAGCTTTTTTGCTATCCGAGAGAGTTCCCTCTTTAAAAGCTTTACCAGATAGTCCTCTCTCCCGAATACTGCTGTCTTGCCAATACTCAGTCTAATCTATGTTATATCATGCAAATAAACCTGATTATGAGGCATTTTGAGTTATATTTAATAAAGGATGTTTTCATGCACAAAATGTAATGCTTTTCTTGTGGGGGAAACTGTGAATAAAAGTTTCTGGAAAGAAACCACATCTTCTTCCACTGAATCTTCTGCAAGGTTGATTAACTGATGGAGGAAGGTCATTGGCTAATAAAGGAACTGCCCTGGCCCATTTTATTGGTTAGAAGATAGGTGGGAGGAGAAAACAGAATAGGACGCTGGGAGGAAGAGGAAGTGAGCTCAGAGACTCCACAGCTCTGCTCTCAGGAGCAGACGCCTGAGAGAGACGCCATGCCCCGCTCCGGGCATGAAGCTCCGACCCAGGATGGACTAGGCTAGAATCTTCCCGGTAAGACCGGTTCTCACAGATTATTAGAGATGGGTTGATCGGGATGTGAGAATTAGCCAGTAAGGGCTAGGGCTAAAGGGCCAAGCAGTGATTAAATGAATACAATTTGTGTGTTGTTATTTCGGGGCATAAGCTAGCCGAGCGGGCGGCTGGGGTGCTGGGGAAGCGGCCCCGCCGCCCTTATTACTACAATTAACTGAATAGAACTTCAGGGACTGTAGAAGGTTGAACTGTTTCAGGTCCAAATCCTAATTAAAATTTTTCTTGGCCTGTCTACCTGCCTGTAAATTACTCTGTGCTCCACCCTGCTTGGCACTGAAGGGAGGATCTTACTGGAACTGTCAATAGGTTGCCTAGTTCTCTTTCCACTCCTTCCTGCCCATCAGTAACCCAATCTACCACACTACATTATATGGAATTCAATTGGAACTTCTGTTGGCCACTGGGCCTACTCCTCCATCTATCTGTTTCTTTTTCACCTCATGTACCTCATGCACCCAGTCCCAAAGCCCTGGGGAGTTCAACCTGGAAATTCAGGACCACTTAAAAAACCCCGTGAGCCTTCTTCAAACTCATGAAGATAGGTATAGATAATCTCCAGCGTCTACAGAAGGTTGATTCCTAGGTTCAGAAAGTGTACTAATCCTTAGTTGAATTGAAACTTGCTGTGGGACAATGGTTTGTACCCTGCCAATTGTATTGTAATAAAATGCTGATTGGTCAGTAACTAGGCAGGAAGTAGAGGTGAGTGATGAGAACAGGAGAATCCTGGGAAAAGGATTCTGAAGTCTGCAGTCATGACCCAGCCACAGAAGAAGCAAGATGTGACTGGCTCGCTGAATAAGGTACCAAGCCACATGGCTAACATAGACAAGAATAATGGGATAATATAAGTTATAAGAGTTAATAAGAAGTCTGAGCTACTAGGCCAATCAGTTTTATAACTAATGTAGACCTCTGTGTGATTTCTTTGGGACTTAACAGCTGCAGGACTGGGAAGTACAGAAACCCTCAGTCAACAGAGACCAATGCTTAGAAGCCATCAGTAAACCAATACACAGTGGCCTCATGACTGGACACCAGCCATCATTCAGCTGGTTCACAAGTTGACAAGTTGGGGTCATAGCAACCAAGGATTAAAAAAAAATCACTCATTAAGGAGAAGCTTATATATCCACATTAATAAACACCACAAATGCCCTAAACTAAGATGCCTAGGACCAGTTGCCAAATCACACATAATGTAAATGATTATAACAATATGTCTTCTCCAGACTCTAGCCCCCATATAGAATTGATCCCTGAGAACAGGACAATGAATTCAAAACAACAATTATAAATATGTCCAAGAAACTCAGAGGATAGAAACAAATGCTGAATGAGGACCAAGAAAACACAGCTCTTTAATAAAATAAGAAAAACAAGACATAAAAACAGATTTTATTAAAGATATAGAATCTCTGAAGAAAAGTCAAAATGAAAAATTCAAGAAGTCAAAGAACTCAGAAGAAAGTCTTATCAACATATTGGGTCAAATGAAAAGGAGACTATCAGGTCTCGGAAGTAAAGATAGAGGAAATGAATCACCCAGTCTAAGAAAACATTAGATCTAAACCAAAGCCAACAACAATGAACATCACATAAAGGAAATATGGAATACAATAAAATCTAATAATCAATAATAAGTGTATAAGAAGGCAAGAAACCTTGGTCAAAGTCACAGAAAACATTTTTTAGCAAAATAATAGAAGAAAATTCCCCAATTTAAGGAAAGAGATGCCTGCCTATTAAGGTCTAAGAGGCATGGGAAACACCAAATAGACAGGGCAGAAAAAAAATTCCCATGTCACATAATAAAATGCTAAATGTACTGAAAAAAGAAAGTATATTAAAAACAGTAGGAAAGCCGGGCGATGGTGGCGCATGCCTTTAATCCCAGCACTAGGGAGGCAGAGGCAGGCGGATCTCTGTGAGTTCGAGACCAGCCTGGTCTACAGAGCTAGTTCCAGGACAGGCTCCAAAGCCACAGAGAAACCCTGTCTCGAAAAACCAAAAAAAAAAAAAAAAAAAAAAAAAAAAAAAACAGTAGGAAAGACTAAGCCACATATAAAGACAGCCCCATCAGAATAATATGACTTTTCTTTCTTTTTTCTTTATTTTTCTCTGATACAATACATCCCAACTGCAGTTTTCCCTCCCTTTTCTTTTCCTCCCTCCCATACCCACTTCTTCTCCATTTCCCTTCAGAAAAGGGAAGGCCTCCCAGAAATATCAGCCAAACATGGCATATCAAGTTGCAATAAGATTAGGCACTTTCCTTCATATTAAGACCGGATGCGGAAACCTAATACGAGGAATAAGATCCCAAAAGTAGGCAAGAGAGTCAGAGACAGTCCCTGCTCCCCCTGTTAGGTGTCCCACAAGGAGACCAAACTACACAACCATGACATACATGCAGAGGATCTAGGTCTGACCCATGCAGGCTCCATGATCGTCAGTTCAGTCTCTGTGAGCCCCTATGAATGAGCTTAGGTTGGTTGGTTCTGTTTTTGTTGTTGTTTTTTGTTTGTGGTGTCCTTGATGCGTTAGTCTCCTATGAGCTTTTTCCTTCTCTTTTGCAGGGTTCCCCAAGCTTTGTCTAATGTTTAGCTATGAGTCTCTGCTTCTGTCTCCATCAGTTGTGGGATGAAGCCTCTTTGATGATAATCATGCTGGGCTATAGCCGAATGTCACAATGTTATTAGGAATCTTCATCTGGGCTGCCCAGCCTCTGGTTCCTGGCCCTCTAGGCAGTGTCAGGCATGGGCCCCCTCTCATGACATGGGTCTAAAGCTGGACCAGTCCTTGGTTGGTCACTTATACAGTTTCTATGCTGTAACATTGTAGCACATTTTGTAGGCAGGACAAAATATAAGTCAAAGGTTTTTGTGACTGGGTTGGTATCCCAATCCTTTGATTATAGGAGATGGGTGGTTCACGCTCCATATCCCCTTCTTAGGAGTCTTCACTAGAGTCACCCTTGTAGATTCCAGGCAGTTTTCATTGCACTAAGTTTCTACCTTGCCCCTCAGTGCCTCCCAATTCCAGTTGTCTCTCCCAGTATTCTCTCCTTCCGTTTTCCACCCACCTCATCTCTCCTGTTCCCATCTCCACTTGCCCTGAGTTCATCCATGATATCTATCTATTCTATTTCCCCTTCCCAGAGGGATTCATGCATCTCCCCTCCTTAAGTCATCTGTGTTACTTAGCCTCTGTGAGTCTATGGATTATAACATGATTATCCTTTATTTTATATCAACTTATAATATTCATTTATATATAAGCTAATATCCACTTATAAGTACATACATACATGTTTGTCTTTCTGGGATGTCTCACTCAGGATGATTTTTTTTAGTTTCATCCATTTGCCTACAAATTTTAAGATGTCATTATTTATTCTTCTTCTTCTTTTTTTTTTTTTTTTTTTTTTTTGAGAAAGGGTTTCTCTTTGTAGCTTTGGAGCCTGTCCTGGAACTTGCACTGTAGACCAGTTTGGCCTAAAACCTGCCTCTGCCTCCCGAGTGCTGGGATTAAAGGCATGCATCACCATTGCCTGGTAATATTATTTTTTTAAAACAGTTGAGTAATACTTCATTGTGCAAAAGTACCGTATTTTCTTTAACCATTCTTTGGTTGAGGGAAATCTAGGTTGTCTCCAGATTCTAGCTATTATGAATAAATCTTCTATGAACATAATTGAACAAATGTTTTTGGGGTATGATGAAGCATCCTTTGGGTATGCGCCCAGGACTGATAGAGCTGGGTCTTGGGGTAGATGGAGTCCCAGTCTTCTGAGAAATCGCTTATTGGTTTCCAAAGTGGCTGTGTAAGTTTGCACTCCCACCAGCAATGGAGGAGCATTCCCCTTACTCCATATCCTTGCCATCATGAGCTGTTACTTGTGTGTTTGATCTTAGCCATTCTGGCAGGTGTAAGATGGACTCTCATAGTTGTTTTGATTTGCATTTCCCTTATGACTAAAGATGTTAAACATTTCTTTAAGAGCTTCTCAGTCATTTGAGATTCCTCTGTTGAGAATTTCAATGGAAACTCTGAAAGCCAGAAGAGACTGGACTGAGGTTCCAAAAGTTCTAAGCAATCACAGATGGCAACCCAAACAACTACACCAAACAAAACTATTAGTCATAATCCAAGAAGAAAGAAAAACTTTCCATCATTAAAACTGATTCAATTTGCATGCATACACATCTGTATAAGTGTACTACACACATACACACACACACACACACACACACACACACACACACACACACACAGAAGAGGAATCCTTTAAAACTAGTTTGAGCCAAGTGGTGGTGCAATCTCCCCTTTGAAGAGAAATGTATCAGAGTTTGTGGATACATCTTATACTGACTGCATATGCTAAAGACTGAATAGTCACAGTGACTGCTTGTTTAGGGGCACAGGGCTTCAGTTTACGTCTCACTCCGTCTCAGTTGAATGGTACTCTGGTTGGAACTGACTAAAGTGAACGTGCATGGGAGTGAGGCTCACCCCTTTGATGTCGGTCTGCAGAGACTCATGTCAACCATCCCCCTTTCTTTGTCTTGTGACCTTTGAGGTATGGTGCTGATATGGCTTCAGAACACCATGTGTTATGACCTGGAGGAGGCCTTGCAGTGATAAGCAGAGCCTCTTTGCTAATGGCAATGATCTGACCTCTAAAGAGGCCGCAACTCCCAGTAATTTAACGTACAGTTTTCTGGGCCCATCTCCCATACTAGCTAGATTTAATTACTCTACTAACATGTCTTCAATAAAGATTTAATGAAATGGTGTAGGCTGGCGAATGGGGTGAAGTTTGTGTGGATAACTTTTGAAATATACAAATCTCAAGGTTAACAGTAGTAATTTAGATAGCTTAAAAATGTTAATACTTGTTTTGGGATATTTTAAAAAATTTCCAGTGTTTATAGCAAACATAACTTTTACTATCTTTGAAATTGCGAAATACTTATCTTATGAAAGAAATGGATCATGGTCCCTAAATTTTATTTATACCACTACTTTTATTTCTGTTTTTTTTCTTAATTTGGTAATTTATTATCTTCAGTCTTTTGGTATCCAGTCACCAAAATTTATCATATTAGTAGTTAGGAAAGCTAATTTTAAACACAATTGATTCAGTTACTAATTACAAACCATGTCAAACTCAGTTGAGAGTCTTCCTCAAGCCAGCAAGAACGGTAGCTGGAGGAGGGGTAGGGAAGAGAAATATTGGGAAATCTGTAGCCTCACCTGGGATATAAGGGGAAGCCAGGCCCTGATGTACAAGAGGTGAGCGAAGGCTTTTTAAAAATTAATTTATGTGTGTAGGTCTTTTCCCTCCATGTTTTCCTGTGCACCACATTTGTTCTTGTTGCCAGGAGAGACCAGATGATGGCATCAGAGCCCCTGGAACTGGAGTTACAGATGGTTCTGAGCCACCATGTAGATGCTGGGAATTGAACCTGGGTCCTCTGGAAGTACAGCCAATTGTGGAGCCATCTTTCCGGCCTGAGAGATTGGTTTTGGTGGCACCCATTAAGTCTTGGTTTAATACTTGAATTTTGTGAGTTTTGCTTTTTGTTGTTGTTTTCAAGTTTCATAGTCTCCCATCACAGTGATGTTTTCTTGTCATCTTCTGTCTTTGTGTTTCTCTGGTAATATTTCCTCAAAGTCACACTCTTCATGTGTTTTTGACAAGTACACAAAAATATTCTCTTTAGATCCTTCCATTTTTTTCTTGTAGTTTCCTTCTTCCCTCCCTCCCTCCTCCCTCCCCTTCCCTCCCTCCTCCTTCCATGCCTCCCTCCCTCCTTCCATGCCTCCCTCCCTCCTTCCCTCCCTCCCTCCCTCCCTCCCTCCCTCCCTCCTTCCATGCCTCCCTCCCTCCTTCCATGCCTCCCTCCCTCCTTCCCTCCCTCCCTCCCTCCCTCCCTCCTTCCCTCCTTCCCTCCTTCCCTCCCTCTCTTCCCTCCTTTCCTGTTTTCCTCCTTTCTTTTTTCTGCTATTGAAGGTCATTCTTAGTTATTTTCTAAGTTTTAAGGAAATGGTCTTTCCCCATTTTTCTGTATATTTTTTGAACGAATGTGTAGTTTTCAAGTATTCATTTGCATGCTCAGGCTGGGAATATGAGGTGAAGCTGGGGACAAACAGTGAGAGGATGCAGCCGAGGGCCTAGGAGAAGGATGAGTGAAGACAGGAGGCAGAAGGCATCGGCAGGGCACTCTTTGGGCATGCTGAGACCTGTGGACTGTGCAGAGCAGAAACAAGAAGTGAGAGAGCATGTGAAGATTTTGACCTTTTAGGAAACTACTCATAGCAAGAGATCACCACAGAGAATGTGAACAAGAAAGAGGCCCTTGACCAGTGTGATTTCATGTATTCCTCCTAAGACTACAGGAGACTCTTGTGAATAACAGCCAGATGCTGCCAGTTACATCTGAGGACGTACAGGTAGGGTATAATGGTAGTCAGTGGGGAGGGCTCATGAGGTCCTTCTCCTCTGGGTATCTATAGCTAGTCAGTTGTTGCTAGGAGATAAATAGACAGTTTCTTCAATTGTAAGGAGCTCGCATTCACCAAGACCCTGTAAGAAATCCTAATAAAATAAAATGAGTTATCGAAAGTGAAGCAAAGCAAAGGAAGACAAAACAAAAACCAACCAGCTAACCAAACAACAGCAAGAACAACAAGAAGAAGCCCATCCCCCACCAATACCCCTATGAACATAGACAGAGAGTTCATTGAGAAGTCATCAACAGGAGACTCGCTGTGGGAGCAAGACAAGAGAGGAAAATGGGAGATAGAAACAACAAAAATGTTATATACATACATGAAAATGCCTTAATAAGACTCACTATAGTGTCTAATTAATATATATTAATAAAAGGAAAGGCATCAAATATACATCTTAATGAGCATGGTAGACTCATTAAAGACTGCGTTAAATATGTTCAGGATGCTTATGTGAGCCTAAAGCTGGGCACAATCCTCCAACCTTGAGAACTAAAGCTTCCCAAGCACTAAATCAGGATGGCTGTGCTGGGATGGATTTATAAGGCTGCCCTATCTGGTGTCGATATGTGATGGTCATTCAGAAGCATCCATTGAGTTACTTTCCTTCCTCCTATTTAAAAATAAATCTTTTCTTCACAAGATGCATTTGTAACATCCCTAGATTGATCTTTTTATTTTAAAGACCAATGTCTTAGTTAGGTTTCTAGCACTGTCATAAAGAAGACAACTAAAAGCAACCTGAGGAGGAAAGACTTTACTTGGATTCCATATCCTAGGTCACAGTCTATTGGGAGAAGCCAAGTCAGGAACCGAGGCAGAAACTGAAGCATGGTCTTGCAGGAATACTGCTTACTGTCTTGCTTCCCATGGCTTGTTCAGTCTGCTTTTTTTATACTACCCAGGAGCCATGGATGGTAACCACCCAGTGAGCTGGGCTCTGGCACATCGATCATTAATCAAGAAGATACCCCAAAGGCTTTCCTACAGGAAGCGTTTTCTCAGTCGATGCTCCTCTCCCTCAATTACTCTAGCTTGTGTCAAATTGGCAAAGAGGTGAATAAACCAGAACAGCTGATTCTGTGAGCTTATAACTTGTTTACAAGGCTTCCTTTGCCTTGCAACAGCCCGAAAGTCTACAGCAACCTGCAAGTCAATGCTCAGGGAGAGAGGAATGCTGCTTTACTTTAAAACCCTGTAGCCAGGTGTGGTGGTGTATGTCTGTAATACCAGCACTAGGGGAACTAAGGCAGAAGGATCTTAAGCTCAGAGTCAGCCTGGGCTACATATCAAGACTGTTTTCCAAAAACTAAAACCAAAAAAAGTAGAAAACAATGTACTTGCACATGGCCTTCTCCTTTGTTCTATTTTTTTTCTTTGCAGTTTTAGACATTAACATGCAGCTCAGTTTGTGTCCGTCGCCTGCTGTCTACCTGCTGAGAATTGGACAGCTGTGCAAGAATGTCAGTGGTTGTACAATCATGTTTGTACTCCCGCCATCAATAGATGCATGTTCCCCTTGCTTTACATCTTCACCAGGATAAACTGTCGCTTTTGTTATTGATCTTAGTCATTCTGACAGGTGTAAGATGTAGTTTTAATTTGAAATTTTCTTGATGGTGAAGGATGTTGAACATTTCTTTAAATACTTCTCAGCCTTTTGAGTTTTCTCTCTTGAGAATTTTCTTTTTAGATTTGTACACCATTTTTTAAATTTGTATTATTAGATTTTTGATACCAAGTTTCTTGAATTCTTTAAATATTTTGGATATTATTCCTCTATCAGATGTGGAGTTGGTAAAAATCTTTTCCCACTCTGTAGCTTCCATTTTGATTGATGGTGTCCTTTACCTTACAGAAACTCTTCAGTTTCATGAGGTCCCATTTATTAATTGTTGATCTTAGTGCCTGTGCTATCGGTGCTCTGTTTAGGAAGTTGTCTCCTGTGCCTATGTGTTCAAGGCTGTTTTCCACTTTCTCTTCCACCAGGTTCAGTACATCTGGTTTTATGTTGAAGTCCTTGATCCATTTGGACTTGACTTTTTTTGCAGAGTGGCAAGTATGGATCAATTGGCATTTTTCTACATGCAAATGTTCAGTTTGTCCAGCACCATTGTTGTAGATGTTTTCTTTTTTTAAAATGTGCATTTCTGGTTTTTTGAATATTTTTATTAAAGTGTGTAGATTTATGTTTGGGTCTTGAATTTTTTTGGGGGGTGGTTTTGAGACAGAGTTTCTCTGTAGCTTTGGAGCCTGTTCTGGAACTAGCTCTTGTTGTCCAGGGTAGCCTCGAATTCACAGAGATTCACTGGTCTCTGCCTCCTGAGTGCTGGGATTTAAGGTGTGTGCCACCACACCCGGCTTGGGTCTTCAACTTGATTTCATTAATTAATATGTCTATTTTAATGCCAGTACTATGCATTTTTATTACTATAGCTCTGTATCAGAACTTGAAACGAGAAATACTGAGACTTTCAGCATTCCTTTTATGGTTCAGGATTGTTTTAGCTATCTTTTTTAGATTTTGTTTTTGTTTTTCCATATGAATCAAGAACTGTCTTTTCAAGGTCTGTGAAGTATTATCTTGGAATTTTATAGGGATTTCATTGAATCTGTAGATTGCTTTTGATAGGATGGCCATTTTTACTGCGTTAATCTTAGCAACCAATGAGAATGGGAGATCTTTCCACCTTCTGATATCTTCTTCAATTTCTTTCTTCAAAGACTTTAAGTTTTTATCATACTAATCTTTCACTTGCTTAGTTAGAGCTACCCAAATATTTTTTTTTATTATTACTTCAGGCTATTGGGAAAGGTGTTGTTTTCCTGATTTCTTTCTCAGTTTGATATTTTTATATACAAAGGCTACTGATTTATGAGTCAATTTTGCATCCAGCCACTTTGCTGAAAATGTTCATCAGCTATAGGAGTTCCCCGGTGGAATTTTTAGGGTCATTTATGTAAACTATGATACTTTGCTATCTTCCTTTCTAATTTGTATGTGGTTGAAATCATTCAGTTGTCTTTTTGCTCTAGCTAAGACTTTAAGTGCTATATTGAAAAATATGGTGGATAACCTTACTCTCTTCCTCATTGTAGTGGAATTGCTTTGAGTTATCTCCATTTACTTTGATGTTGACTAGGCTTGCTGCAAACTACCATTATTATGTTGAGGCATGTTCCTTGCATCCCTACTCTCTCTAGGACTTTGTCAGGAAGGGCTGTTGGATTTTGTCAAAAGCCTTTTCTGCATCTAATGAGATATCATGTGTGGCTTTATTTCTAGTTTGTTTATATGGTAGATTACATATATTTGTTGCTTTTCATTTATTGTTCATTTTAGTGGTACCTGACTGCTTAGGCTGTGGGGCACTGGGAGGGCTTGTGGCTCTGATTGTCTGGACCGCCCCAACATAATATTTTTATTAGTTTTGGGGGGAAAGTGAAGGAGAGAAAGAGAGACAAAGATCGAAAGAGAGAAAAATGGGAAATATAGAGGAAGGAAGAAAAAGAGAGAAAGAGATAGACAGAAAATATATAGAGAGAGCACTTTGGTCTCTTCTTTCTGGATACCACTCTTGTATACATTAAGACCCCACCCTTACAGCCTCTTCTAACTTGAAGCACTGCTCTGAAGGACTTACCTTCAGATACAGTCACATTGTGAACTGGGGGTTCAACACATGAACTGAACTGTATCCAGTTCAGTTCAGTTCATAGCATGGCTGCTTGGAGGAATGGGCATGAAGCTAGAGGCTAGGACAGCCCAGGACTAAGGATTTGCAATTTATTGTTATGTTCCTGAGAATTCTGCACCAATCCGAAGCACAGATTGTTTCCGACTTTCCCCAAAGGCTCTGCTTTGGAAGCTATATGTTCCTGAGTATAAAGGCTCTCCAGAGATGGAGACCACCACGGGGAGAAGTCACCTCTCTCAGAGGTCAGTGCAGCCTTTCTTCCCTCCTTTAGAACAGTAGCCCTGTCCATGAGCTCTGTGTGGTCCTGGTAGTGGCCCAGTGTTTCTCATTCCTCTCTTTTCTTGGCTTATGGGGTGGTAAGACCTTGCCTTTTCTTACATGGTGAAATTTTTAAGGAAAAATTAAAAGGTTTTGAATAAATTACAGCTATTTTTAACCATTGCTTAAAAAACCTGTTTCTGATTTTTTTGTTTTTTTGAGAGAAAACATATTCTATTTCTATAGAAACACCCAAGCAATAAATCAAGGGCCATGTTTTCCAAAGTACAGTTTCTAAAAGTTGGGTCCTAAAATTTTGGAAAAGAGAATTTTGTGGAGAAATTATCTGAGAAAATAAAGATATTTTCATAGATATTAACACTGTCAAAAAGTAAAAACTGGAGAAATATTGCAACAACAACAAAAAAGAAACCAAGATCTTTTAAATGTTGTTTTACCCAAGTTCCCTCAAACTATATAACCAAAGAAGGGACTCTGATTTTTGGGAACTGAGTCTCTAGTGGAAATTGTTGGTGTAGTTCCTTCTGGTTAGATCAGAAAGTATGGACAAAATTAAAATATAAACAAACAAACAAATAACAGAAAGTGGAAACTCTCAACAAAACCATAGATTCTGGGGGAAGTTCCTATCGTCTTCTAAATTATGTCGCCCAGCAGAGCCCTCAGCAATGCCAGGTAGGTGGAAATAGTCACACCACAAGAACACTTGTTCAGCGATGCTCACTGCAGCTTTACTCCCAATAGCCAGAACCTGGAAACAACCGAGATGTCTCTCCACAGAAGAGTGGCTAAGCAAAATGTGGTACATTTACACAATGGAGTATTACTCAGCTGTTAAAAACACCATCAGTTGTGAAACATGCAAGCATATAGATGGAAATAGAAAAAAAATCATCCCGAGAGAGGTCACCCAGAGTCATTGTCGGAAGCTCTTCTTTTCAGCCTCCTCCCACTGTTGCCAGGCCCGTGTTGAAGATTACGTTGAAGTCCTTAGGAATTGTATTTGGAAACATCTTTTTCTCTCTGTCCTAAACTTAGGAAAGGAACGTTTTGTCCTAATCAAGCGGCTGGTAAAAGGCCTCATCCACAACTGAAGGTGAAAATTGTGATGTGTGTGACTACCAGGTCTCTCTGCTCATGCTAAGGGAGGCCAGAGCCAGCCTTTCTTAGGGAATGGGGTATGTTTTGTTTGCATTTCCTGATGTCTGTCTGTGTTCCCTCATTTTTCTAGTGGGGACAGTTAGCAGTGCTGGCATCGCCTGTCTCCAAGGTTACCAGCTAAGATGCTTATGATAAAATACAGAAAGCCCTTGTTTGCAAAAGAAGTATAATTATGCAAGTATAAATAAATTGCCAGAGTGTGCCCTAATCCAGGAGAGAGTCAAGATCAAATGCAAGCCTTAAGTCTGTCTGTGCTGGAATGGACAAAGAATTGAATGCCCTGGAAACATAAAAGACAACACTGTGGAAAAGGGAAAATAACAGCTTTATCCTTTTGGGATGGCAGCAGTTCTATCTGCTAGTTGGACACTCTCTTGGGTACTTCATAGGGCCCATGGATCCTCCCCTTTCCCTATTGGTCCTGTTTAGATCACTGCCCATGTGCCTCTCACCCTTTCTCCTTGCAATGTATTTCAGGTACAAGAAGCCATGATCTCAGGAATCTGACATTTTCTTGTTGTCCTCTAAACACTCCTTCACAAACTGTGCTGGGGAATGTGGGGGTGTGAAAGTGGAGGGACACTAGGGACAAGCTAATGACCCGATGATTGAATCTTTAGGTACAAACAAAACGGGCTGTTTTTGGTAAATCTTTCGCGACACTAGGGCAACCTAAAGTACTTCAGAGTCTAGAATTCTGTCCTTCTTAGCTTCTAGTGTCAACTTAACACAATCTAGAATCTTCAGAGAGAGAAATTTCAAAGATTAGATTGGCTTATGGGTATGGCTCTGGGAGATTGTACTGGTTGTTAATTGATTCAGGAGGCCAGCTGAATCACTGTGGTCAAAACTGTTCTCTGAATGACCCTGGGCTGTGTAAGAAAGTTAGTTAAACACTGGTGCATAAGCAGGGCTGCAAGCAGAATTCTTCCACGGTTTCAGATCCAAGTTCCTGCCCTGACTTCACTCAATAACGAATGATAACCTGTGAGCTGAAATAAAGCCACCCCTCCCCTAAGCTGCTTTCGGTCAGAGTGTTTTATCTTAGTGACAGAGAGCGCCACTGGAGTGGGTTCTAAGGAGACACAAAGGATGCAGGCAGGCATTTGCTTGCTTTGTACTTGGCCTGGAAATGACGGCTTTGGTGAATTGAGAGAATCACATTGTCATACTAATGACAACTGAGGTGTCTCAGTGAGCCTCACCTGAAGCAGTCAGAACCCAGGTGAATAGAATTCCAAATATTATAACACGTGTGGCATTTCAAAGTCTTTCTTGAAATAAACAGATTGAGAAGAAGCGTGGCAACTGCCATCAATTTTGCAAAGTGGCGAAAGCTAATTAAAGAATAATCATTATGTTAACCTGAGCTTCAGGCTTGCTTCCAGCTTTGAAAATCATGGACTATAAATTTATCTACACAATTAGACTCTGTGTGTATGTTTATACACATCACACACCCATGATCATCTAAAAATGAAAATAACTAACTTATAACCTAATTTTTATTCACTTTTCAAAACAGGTTGTGTGGGAGCAGCTTATGTGTTCTCAGAATCGGTTGTTGTCTCCACTAACATGCTCTGTTATACGTGCTCAAGAACAGTCACTCTGGGGTTTAGACAGCCCAGGGGAAATTCCTGCTGCTTCTTTCTAGCTCTATGATTTGGGCAAATTGCTGAACCTCTGTATCTTCTTTATCTCTGGAAAGGAAAACATGGAGAAAATACAGAGTACTATGAGAGATTGCAGAGAAGGAGGAATGGCCGTGACGGTGCATCCACAAAGCGCTTTTAGACAGCTCCGATCTTGGGGGATAGTGGAGGAGAGCGGGAGAAGGAACCAGAAGGGATGCTGGAGCAAGCTCAGATGAGATCAGGAGGATAAAAGAAACAGAAGGGATGCTGGAGCAAGCTCAGACAAGATCAAGGATTCTTTCCTTGGAGTTTTCATAAGCTCTGAAGAATCCTAATATATAGCTCTTTTTCACTAAGTGTAGTGCACCACACCTGTCTACACTCTATGTGCTACCATACAGTTTGTGAATCGGGCAAGGGGCTGGAGATTGAAACACACAAAGACTCACAGACAGAGACAGACATGGGTCATCCTTGAAATAGGAATGCCCCAAGAATGCCCCCTTTATTGTGTTCAGGAGCAGCTTATATAGGGATCTTTAACTGATAGCCATGCCCCAGCCAAATGCACCGGAAACCACTCCCCTGCCATCAGGAACTCCTGAGGATCTCGTGCTCAGAGCAGCCGCAAGCATTACAAGTTGTTTACCAGAAATTCAGGATCTGGGGGTTCACTGCTCCCAACAAGTAAGGAAGGAGACACTAACTAAATTCCATATGATAATCTGTCTATATATACTACAAAGAGAAAAGGGTTCATTATTCACAACACAATGGAGTTATGCACCATTTACCTAGCAATGTGCTGTTCAAACCATCTAGCACTGCCGTGAAACCTGAGGATTGACACAGGAAATTGCTGTCTCCTTGTGTCTCATCTGTCTACAGCAAGGCAGCTATAGAACTATCCACCCTTTCTCCCAGTCACCTGTGAATTCATTTGTCCAGTCGTACAACCCTCTCTACTCAGGGGCAGCCCTGCCGAGGGTGCTGGAGTCTGGATATAAATAAACTACAACCCCCAAAGAAGATATAGTCCAATTGGAAGATGTACATACAGGTAGGTGAACTATGGGCCCAGTAGGCCCAGTGCTTCTTGACAGGTGGGAATAGATCATGGGGCCCATGAGGGGAAGTGGAGAGGGGTCACTGGAATGAACATCACCTGAGTCCTCAGGGGTGAGCACTAGTTATCTGTGGCTTACATTTTGATGCAGGAGTCCCCTCTGTGTGCTGTGATTGCCATTAATGAATAAAGAAACTGCCTTGGCCTGTAGATAGGGCAGAACTCAGGCGGAGTGGACTGGACTGAATGCTGGGAGAAATAAGGGTGGAGTCAGGGGATGCTGTGGAGCCAACACCACTGGAGACAGCCATGCTGAAACTTTGCTGGTAGGCCACGACTTTGTGGTGATTTACAGAATAATAGAAATGGGTTAAATTAAGATATAAGAGTTAGTCAATAAGAAGCCAGAGCTAATGGGCCAAGCAGTGATTTAATGAATACAGTTTCTGTGTGATTCGGTTTTCGGTTCTGGGCGGCCGGGACAAACAAGTGGTTCTTTGCAACAACACTTAAATGTAAATAAACTATGTGCAAAATAACACATCTTGTTTATTTACACTGAGTGCTTTCATGGCAAAAGAGAGAAAGCACTTTATACTTGCTTAAGGCCCACGTGAGGAAGCTAAGACTCAGCAGTGGCAAATTTACTCTTGTAAGCATTGATTAATAAGGAGGCAAAGGTGGTTTGTGCCTTCTAACTGGGTTTAGATAATTACCATAGCAGTCCTAAGAAAATGAATTGTTAATAATAAGATACAGTTTATGGGACCCTTACTGTGTACTAGCCACGTTTCTCAGGATTATACATATTAATATGAAGCATTATATATTCATATAATTCTCAAGTATATCCTAAATTATAGGTGCGATTATAAATATTTCCATATTAGGTATGAGGGAATGGAGGCAGACGGTTAAAACAATTTATGTGGCAGCTTCCCTTATTGAGACTGGCAGAGTCAGGACTTAATCCCGGGAGCATAGCTGTAGAAGCTAGGCCCCAATCTAAGTGACACAATTTCAACCAGGTCGCAGAACCAGTACCTGGTGGCCCTCCAGTCCATGCTCAGGCATAACTAAGGGAAAATCGTATTACAAGAGGGATTTAAAATGGTAGCAAAAAGTCATCTGTACATAAAAATCTCACAGAAGTACAGTTTGGGGGATGTGCTGCCTAAAGAACATGTGTGGTTTCATGACTCCATTGCAATGAATGCATATGGTAGCAGATCTCACAGAGGCATAGATGTCTTTAGCTAATTTTCCCCATGTGTTTCCTTAAAATACTTTTGCGTCCACGTGTGTTATAAAGTGTGTGTGTGTGTGTGTGTGTGTGTGTGTGTGTGCGTGTGTGCGTGGCCACTCAACCCTAGCCTCATGAACTGGCTGGCCGGAGTGGCAGTGACTCTATGAGGCTCTTGTCCCTGCAAACTCTGGCACTAACCACTAGAATTTCAGGACTGTGCCACCATTTCTGGCTTTTACGTGAATTCTGGGACTCAGACTCAGCCCTCATGCTCTGCAGCAGACACGTGAGCCACTAAGCCATCTCTGTGGCCCTTGTGTTTCCTCCCCAACCCAAAAGCTGCCTTTCTGAGTTGGTCTCCGTTGCCATTTTAGATTCAGGGTGATGGACAATGATTTTAGCTCACTTTAGAGTGGAGCTGTCTTTTCCTGGCATACAGTCATTGGTATGATACTGCTACCTTATGAATTTTAAGAATATTTATCCTATTGCTGCAAACGATGTTTTTGGAATTTTTAACGGGGATTATGGTGAATATAAAATTTTTGACACTATAGCAATTTTTACATTATTAATATTGTTGATCTGTGAGCACGGGGTGTCTTTTTGATTTTTCCTCACTGTTTTAAAGTTTTCACTGTAGAAATCTATTTCTTTCTTGGTTAAATTTATTCCAAGGTATTTTCTGAAGCTGCTTTTGATGTGGTTATTTCCTAATGTCTTCTTCAGCATGCTTGTTATTGACATATAAGAAAGTTACTGATTTTCTGTTTTGTTTTGTTTTTGCAGTAACAAATGTTAAATAATTTGATTCAATCATTCTATAATACGTGTATATAGCAAAATACCATGCACATTATAAATATAAAGATTTCCATTTGTCAATTTTTCTTTTTTATTGTTTTTATTAAACTACATATATTTCTCCACTTCCCTTCCTTCTTCCCTCCCTCCCCTCTCCCCTCTCCAATTTACTCAGGAGATCTTATCTTTTTCTACTTTCCATGTATATTAGATCCATGTATGTCTCTCTTAGGGTCCTCATTGTTGTCTAGGTTCTCTGGGATTGAGTTGTAGGCTTGTTTTTCTTTGCATTATGTCTAAAAGTCACTTATGAGTGAGTACATAAAATATTTGTCTTTCTGAGTCTGGGTTACCTCACTCATTATGATGTTTTCTAGATCTGTCCATCTGCCTGCAAATTTCAAGATGCCATTTTTCCCCACTGTGTAGTACTCCATTGTGTAATGTACCACATTTTCCTTATCTATTCTTCAATCAAGGGGCATTTAGGTTGTTTCCAGATTCTGGCTATGATAAATAATGCTGCTATGAACATAGCTGAGCACATGCCCTTGTGGTATGATTGAGAATCCTTTGGGTATATACCCAAAAGTGTTATTACTAGGTCTTGAGGTAGGTTGTTTTCTAATTTTCTGAGACATTGCCATACTGATATCCAAAGTGGCTGTACAAGTTTGCATTCCCACCAGCAATGCAGAAGTGTCCCCTTTCCCCCACAACCTCTCCAGCATAAGTTGTCATCAGTGTTTTTGATCTTTGCCATTCTGATAGGTGTAAGATGGAATCTCAGAGTTGTTTTGATTTGCATTTTTCTGATGACTAAGGATGTTGAGCATTTTCTTAAGTGTCTTTTAGCTGTTTTATATTTGTCTGTTGAGAGTGCTCTGTTTAGATCTGTACCCCATTTTTTTAAAAATTGGATTATTTGTTCTTTTGATGACCAGTTACTTGAGTTCTTTGTCTATTTTGGAGATCAGCCTTCTGTCTGATTGGGGGGGGGGGGGCGCTGGTGAAGATCGTTTTCCATTTATTTTGATATTTGTGTGCTGCTAGTTTGCTGCACATGTTTATCACTTTTGAGGGGTTTTCTGGTGAAGTCTTCAGGGCCTTTTACATTGAGGATCATTGTGTCTGCGAGATAAGACACTTCATGTCCTACTTTTCGATTTGTGCCCTTTCTATGTGCTTCTGCTGTCTAATTGTGTTATTTAATACATCAAGCACTACTTATGTAAGAGAAATAAAAGACCCTCTAGTCTTGTTTCTGATTTAGTAAAAGAGCTTTTTTTCCTTCTTTTAGGATAATGTGGACTCTAGGTTTTCGCTAATAGATTTTATTATAAAGGTATATATTCTTTGTATTCAGAGACTCTTTTATCACACAGATTTTTTTCTGTGTCTATTGAACTGATGATGTAATTTCTGTCTTTGAGTCCATTTACAGAATGTGCTGTAGCAAGAATCTAATTGATCTTAATAATAAAAACTTAGAGTCACATATTAGGGGGTGAAAGCTGAAAGATCAGAGAAGCACAGCAGCCAGTTCTTACCCTTATGAAATTCTCAGACCAAAGGAGATAAAATGCTGTTTTCATGAATCATCAGACTGAATGGCCTGAACTCCTGCTTTCTCCTGCCTTATATTCCTCTCTCCATCCAACCATGTCCTCACCTCTCTAGTGCTGGGATTAAAGGCTTGAGACTCTCAAGTACTGGGATTAAGGTGTGAGCCACCACCACCTGGCTCTCTTTGGTCGTGAACTCACAAAGATCTGTCTTTGTCTCCTGAGTGCTGGGATTAAAGGTGTGTGTCACCACTGCCTGGGTTCTATGGCTAGTTACTGACTAGCTCTGCACTCTGATCTTCAGGCAAGCTTTATTTGTAATAGCACACCAAAACATCACCACAATGTGTAGCACTATTGACTGAGTACGTTGAGTCATCCTTGCAGCCTTAGAATGAAGCCAACTTGATCTGGTGAGTGATTTTTTTTCAGGTATTCTTGAAGTGAAGCTGTGAATTTTCTATTGAGAATTTTTTTTTGTCTATGCTCAAACAGATTGGCTTATAATTTTGATATTCTTTTGTTATTGCTATAGTGACTTTGTCCAGTTTTGTTATCAGGATAATACTGGTTTTATAACAAGAGTTTGGTAGCATTCTTTTCATTTTTATTTATGAAATTGAGGAACACTGGTGTTATATCTTCTTCAAATGACTAGTAAAATTTATTTTTTTAAGTTAGAAGATTTATTTTATTACTGATGTAATCTCATTGCTTGTTATACATCTCTAAAAGTTGTGTATACATTCTTATTATTTGTGGCTCATATGTGCCTAGAAATTACTTCATTATTTTAGATTTTCAACTTATTGGAATTCAGGATTTTGAGGTATGCCTTAATGGCATTTTGATTTTCATTGAAATGTCTTATAATGTCTCAGTTTTTGCCTCTAATATTACTAATTCTCTCTGTTTATTTTGAATAAGTTGGTTAAAAGTTTGTTGATATTGCTTATCTTTTCAAATATTAAGCTCTTTGTTTCATTGATTTGTTGTGTTTTTTAAATTTTAATTTCTATTCTGATCTTTGTTACTTATTTCTGTCTGCTGATTTTAAGTTTTATTTGTTTTATTTTTCCAATACTGGAAATTGTATCATTAAAGTATTTGTTTGTAATCTTTTTTATTTTTTATAAATATGTAGGCATAAGGGCTGGTTGTGGTTGTACACACATTTAATCACAGAACTCAAGAGGCAGGAGCAGGCAGATCTTTAAGCCCAGCTTGGTCTTCTGAGAGAGTTCCAGGACAGCCAGAGATATTCAGAGACCCTGTCTCAAAAAGCAAAACAAAATAAAACAAAAATGTAGGCATGTAGTTATAAACATTATTCTTTGGACTACTTTCATTTTGACTGATTTTAGAATATTGCACTTTCATTATTATTTGATTTTTGAAATTTAATGTTCTTTTTCTTGGTTTCTTCAATGACTCATTCGTTGTTCAACAGTGTGTTGTTCAGGCTCTGTTAGTTTGTACATTTTCTATCATTTCCTTTGCTCTTGATTTCTACGTTTTTCCATTGCAACCAGAGAGAATGTAATAAATTATTTCAAATTTCCTGTATTTGTTCAGATTTAATTTGTATCCTACCATATGATCTATTTTAGGAAAAGTTTCAAGCCTTTTTTAGAAGAATATGTATTCTATAGCATTTTGGCAGAATGTTCTATAGGTATCTATTAGGTCCATTTGATCTAGAATATCACTTAATTCAAATGTTTCTGTATGGTTTTGTTTGGATGAGTTCTATTGGTAAGAGTGGGGTATTGAAGTCACTCACTATTATTGTATTGTGATGAATGTGTGTATTTACATCCATTAGTGCTTTTTTAAAAAATGAAATCAGGTATGCTGATGTTTGGTGAGTGCAGGTTTAGAATTACCCTGTTGATGGATTATTTTTTTTAAACAATATGAAGTGATCTTTATATCTTCTGACTAGCTTGGATCTGAGCTTTATTTTATAAGGTCTTAGACCAGCGACAGCTACTTGCTTTCTAGTTCCATTTGTTTGGAGTGCATTTTTCCATTGGTTCGCTCTAGTGATGTTTGTCTGTGGTGGCAGGGTACATTTTTTTGAGGCAACACACGGATGGATTATATTTTTTACCTAATTTGATAGTCTATGACTTTTTGTTGGAGAATTGAAAACACTAGCATCCAGTCATTGAACTACATTAGTTCCCGTCATTTTGCTGATTTTTAAAATGTTTTGTGGTTTCTTGTTCCTAATTTGCTTTTATCTATTGTTTTTTCTTATTTTCTTTTATGTAGCCTAATGGATGTGTTTATTTATTTATTTTTTTAGTATATAGTATCCCCTTTAAAATCTCTGCAGTGGTAACTTAGCAGTGATGAGTTTACATTAATTCACCTTCTTAAATTTATGTTCTATTTTTTTCATTGTCTTTAGATAGACTTTAACACAAAGCATGAATACCTCCTGTCACTTCAAATGTATGACATTAGGCCACAGCCATGGGGTAGACTTACTTTGCAAATAGCATATTATTTATTTGAAAGAATCTTCCTTTTAACTTCAATAACTATAGGCGATAAAGGAACTCAGATAGTATGGTATATCAAGATATTTGTCAGTAGGTTATGAGCAGAAGGAAAAAAGGCTGAGGAAAGATAGTGATTAGTATTATATCCATTAAGGAAAAAAGACAGGGAGGGAAAAGTAGTTGGAAGCGAGACTTTTGTGTCTTAGTCAGTATTCTATTGCTGTGAAGAGACACCGTGACCATGGTAACTCTTACAACGGGAAACACTTAATTGGGGCTCACTTACAGTTTCAGAGGGTTAGTCCATTATCTGCATGGCAGGAAGCATGGTGGCATGCAGGCAGAGGTAGTGCAAAAAGGAGCTGAGAGTTCTATTTTTGGATCCACAGGCAGAAGGAAGAGAAAGAGAGTTACTGCACCTGGTTTGGGTTTCTGAAACTTCAAATCTCACATTTAGTAACATGCCCTCCAACAAGGACACACCTCTTAATCCCTCTCAAGTTGCACACACTCCCCAATGACCAAGCACTCAAATATACTAGCCTGTGGGGACATTCCTATTCAAATCACCATAGTTTGGATATTGTAAAAGGTAAAAGATTTTATTAATATTGTGGAAAATCATAGCTAAGAAATAAAAGGAGAAGCCATGGGAAAGAAAGAGTGAAAATGAGTTAGCAGTGACAGAGAATGCACAGGGGTTGTGCGTGGGGAGAAGAGTGGAGAGTGCACAAAAGAACGGGTGGAGAAGCCTGCAGAATGGCCAGCAAACCTGACCGAATAACGCAAAAACTAAAGTAAGCTCAGTTAGAGATAGCAGACAAGGGATAAGTGAAAAAGACAAGGTGAAATGAAAGTAAATTAGATTTAAAAACACAAACCAAGTAGCAGCTTCGGTCTGTATTTCATCTGTGGTTGGGTGGGTTTAGACTCTCCCATCCCTGGCTATTATGTGGTGTAGGAAATTCCTCTATGTCAGAAGTGCAGCTTGCAGTCACAGCTCAAACCATAAATCCAGATTTGTGGGTATATAGTTTCCTATAAGTAATTACCTTTTGTGTTGGCCCAGGACAGGGAATCTGGAAGGAGAAAGGGAGGTCTCTTTCCTCCCAGCTTCCACTTTCAAAAAACAGACTGACTGTTTACCAATCTAAATTACATTGCTATCTCTTGACTTTTCTTTATAGAATTGAATTCCTAGCGTATTTGATTATTGCTTAACCTCTGTTCCACTTACTCAAAAAGGTGGTGAATTCTTTCACTCATGGCTTTTTCCCTAGGGACTAGAAAAGTTCCTGGTACAAAGTTCAACAAACACGATGGGAACCAAATGGCATGCATTTTAGACTCTTCTTGGTCTACTAAATTCTGGTGCAGCAGGATAATGGTTAATGCTACCCAGTAAGGGCTATGCAAATTGAGTGAGGTTTATTTTGTCTTTGTTACCATTAGATTTTATTTTGTTCTCACACCCAATTTTATTGGTTGAGAAAATAAAAAAAAATCATTTTAATCTGTATTTTTTTTAATTTATTTATTTATTAAGGATTTCTGCCTCGTCCCCACAACCGCTTCCCATTTCCCTCCCCCTCCCCCGATCAAGTCCCCCCCCCCTCATCTGCTCGAAGAGCAATCAGGGTTCCCTGACCTGTGGGAAGCCCAAGGACTGCCCACCTCTATCCAGGTCTCGTAAGGTGAGCATTCAAACTGCCTAGGCTCCCACAAAGCCAGTACGTGCAGTAGGATCAAAAACCCACTGCAATTGTTCTTGAATTCTCAGTATTCCTCATTGTCCGCTATGTTCAGCTAGTCCGGATTTATCCCATGCTTTTTCAGACCTAGGCCAACTGGCCTTGGTGAGATCCCAATAGAACATCCCCATTGTCTGTATTTTTTTTTTACTCTGTTCTCCCTACCACCAGTTTTTAATACAAAAACTGTAGCCTACTTACTGCCTGGCCCTATTCCTCCTGACCCAACTTTTCTTTTAGAAGAGAGATTATTTCCCAGGTCAAGGGATTCCCCTCCCCTTGGGAAGGAGCTTAGCACAGTGGTACGTTGTCAAGTCTCCTTCAAAACTCCCTGTCCTAGGTTAGGTAGTGCCCCTGGCTCTGTGACATGGAGGTGGAAAAACAGCAAGCATCTAAGGATACTAAAAACACATCCTTGGGAACAATTGGAAGGCGACCCATTTCTAACTGACATTGCTGTTGTTTATCATGGTACAAAATACATAGTGGGAACAGGAAGCCAGAAGCTCACTCATGGAGGGAACGAGCTCCAGCTGATTGCTTCAGCTTCCCTAGATAATTTCTGCTGGTGTTTGCAAGCCATGATTTAATGATGTTCCGTTTATTGGCTCGCTCCATGAGGCGACTTCAGTCTTCGCTGTTGGATGTTGTAAACTCCCAGCTCAATACTTTGCTGCCTATCTGCTGCTTGTCTGTTACTTGTGATTTGTTCTTTTACTTTTGCTTGCTATGTATTTAATAAACTTACTTATTCAGAATCCAAAGTGTGGCTAGTATAGATCATTTTCCAGACATTCAGAATAGGGAGTGGGTAAAGGAATGTGTGCATGGTATGTGTATGTAGTAAGTATATGTATGTATGAATACACCAACTACATGTTGTATTATGCAACTTTTATATCAACTTGTCTAGGAAGGATTCACAAGGTAGAAACTGAGCAGAAATGAGATTGGTAGGGAAAAATGAGCCAAATATTTCTGGAGAAAGACTATTTGAGGCAGAAAAATTAAGATTTGCATGAGGTAGAACCAAACAAGTGTAAAGCCTGCGGCTGGAGGATGACTGAATGAATAGATGATTTTATTTTATTTTTTTGCTATAAATACCACATCTAGGAAACCACTCACAGGTCCGCCTGTACCACACAGCCCAGGCGGGTGGACAGCACCATGATGAGCAGATTATGTGACAGAGAGATGGAGGATAAAGAGCTGTGGAGAGAGGCAGAGCTGAAGATGGGACGATGGTGAGGAACAGGCTGATGTGGGTGGCCTGGGCTGCCACCTGGCACCATGTGGTATTTGTGCTGCTGCGCGGGCCCATGTCAGGGTCCATAGCCCTACTATAGCTGGGGTCTGTGTTGATACCCATAGCTCATGTTACCACTGAAGGCTGTGGAGATGCCCAGGGTCTGACCTGCCACCTGAGACCATGCTGGTGTCTGAGAGCCATATTCTTGCAGGGGCCACACTGAGTGACCTGGGCTCCCACCTGGGGTTATGGTGATGTCTGGACTGAGCTGCAGCCGAGGTCATGTCTAGGTCTGTGGCTCTACCTCAGATGGAGTCTGTGTTGATGTCGGTGGACTGTGTTACCACTGGGGGCCGTGAGAGTGCCTGTGGTCTGGACTGCCACCTGAAACCGTGTTGATGTTCAAGGGCGGTGCTGAGCTGACCCCAACCTTTGCTGGCCCTGTCCCTGTGACCTAGGCACTAGAGAGCTGCCCCACTCCCGCCCCCCCCCCCCCCCCCCCCGTTCCCAGAAGTCACAGCTGGAGGGCTGGCCCTACCACTCATAAGAGAGTTGGTCCCGCCCCTGAGATAGCTGGCTCCCCCACTCAGCAATGCTGCAGCGGAAGGGCTGGTTCCTCCCCTAGTCAGCTGCCAAGGCTGAACTGACTGAAGGGAGTAGTCCTAGTAGAGGCCAGATCAACCGAGCTACCACCCAGGTACACATCCAGGGCTTTGGTTTGGCACACCCCAACATCTAGCCCATCTATGACTAAGGCATGTGAAGGGACTGGTCCTGCAGGATCTGCATGACGTGGGACAACTGCAGGATTTCTGAGAAGAGTTTTGGTGAGGGCCCAGCACTGATGATGTACCAGAAGCCAGAGGCCTTGAACCAGACCAGCAACTCGTAACTATGAGCTGTTAGGAGGTAAGGATATCCTGCCTGATACGCGCCAGTTCCCAGTGACGCTACAAGGAATGACTGTGTGACAGAGAGGTGGGAAAGAGGAGGAGTGAAGTGATTTAGTTTACTATTATTGTTTATTTCTTTTTTTTTTTTTAAATTTATTTATTTATTAAGGATTTCTGCCTCGTCCCCACAACCGCTTCCCATTTCCCTCCCCCTCCCCCGATCAAGTCCCCCTCCCTCATCTGCTCGAAGAGCAATCAGGGTTCCCTGGGTGCAGGAGGGTAGAGGGCAGACATGGAGAGACTGGGAAATGAGTGAGACTGGGATGCATGATATGAAATTCCCAAACAATTAAAAATTGATAAAATTCTCTATTTTATCTTTTGAATTTATTGTTCTTTTAAAAAAAAAATGTGGGTTTTCTTCAGTGACTTGCTTTTCCCATTGCTTTGTGTGATGCTTTTTAGATTCATTCATGTTGATATAAAACTGTAGTTCTGATTTTTCCCTGCTGCAGTTTGATTATTGAATTAGAGTAAGCCCTCTATTGGGGTGGTTGTTGGACAAGTAGTGTATTCACTCTTGGGGGAGGGCGGTGCTTTTACGAGTATCCTTGAGCATGTTTCATGCAATTTGTTTTTGTTATAGGCCTGGCACATCAGGGCACAGCAGAAAAGAGCAACATTTGGTCAGACTGAAGGGGTCGGATGGAAGGACATGTGGGGTATTTTCATGAGTCTTTGTTATGAAAGAGATTTTTGTATTTGATAATTATATTAAGAAAGTGAATTTATGTAAAACTTTTCTACACAGAACTTTTTATTTTGTTGTTTTTGTATTTGCAACAATAAACCTTCCCTATAATGTCATCATTTCTCCCTTTCCTTAGTGACTCTCATGTCTTCTCCTTGCTCCCTTTCAATATATATATATATATATATATATATATATATATATATATATATACACACACACACACACACACACACACACGCATACAGACACATATATAATCTCCTACTGAGCTTGTTTATATGTTTTCAGGACTGACCAACTGATATCCTGATTGGATAACCATAGGAGGCTCATCCTATGAAAAGACTGATTGTCCCCCTCCCCCCACTCCTTTCCCCCTCCCTCTCCAGTCCAAAGAGCAGTCAGAGGAGGGGGAGGGAAATGGGAGGCTGGGAGGAGGTGGAAACTTGTTTTTTTTTTTTTCTCCTTTTCTCAAAAAAAAAAAAAACCAAAAAAAAAAAGAAAAAAAAAAAAGACTGATTGTCTCTCTCAGCAATATTGCCTATAGCTCTTCATCTAGGGGTGGGCCTTGTGAGAGTTCCACATCCACATTTGCATGTAACTTGGTGTTAACATTGTCCAGATCTTCTTTTGGCAGCTGTATTTTTGAGATTTCCAGGCCTACTCCATTTGGCACTCATGAAAGAAGCCAAAGGCAGGGCCACATCAGTGCACATCACTGGTTTGAAAGCATGGCTGTGCCATTAGACTTATCCAAGTGCATTAAAAACATTGATGACTGGGTCTTATGGCCAGATATCCTCATTTAACTAGTGTTGGTACAGTCTGGGTACTGGGATTTCTAAAAACGCTCCTGGTGATTATTTTTTGCAGCTAGGTTTGGAACACAGACTTAGGAACGGTCCTTCTGCTTTCTAGGGTCATGTGTTTTCATTACTACTTGGTAGAACCTAGTATTTTACTAAGCGGTTATGCTGGTACCTGCCTGCAGGGCATTTGTGCTCCTGGCCTCTACTTCCCTTCTTCACCCCGTGTTGGTAGTGGCTGTAAAATCGTATTCCCTTGTGATTTTGAACTTGTTTTACCTTGTCTACATTGAGTTTATTTTGTGTGTATTGTCCTTTCCTGTTACCTCTTGGAAAATATCTGGGAAATACCTGTTCAGGTCTTAGGCTTATTTATTAGAATATTTGATTTTTTTCCCTTGATAATCCATAGGCATCCTTTCCTTCCAGGGATGTCATCATAGTTTATGCTGTAGCCATTGAAAAGTGCTGCCTATTTAAATGCCTATGTGTTCAGAATGTTTAATTCTTTGCATTATTAATTTTAATTATGATGCCTCTGTTATTCTGGTGAACTACATAAAGGCTAAGCAGAGTGGTTGTCCAGTTTCTGTGGAGTCTTTGTACCAGGACCACCTTGCCTTACCCACAGATGACAAAATCCAAGGATGCTGAGGTTCCTTCTGTAAAATGGCATAATATAGCCTGTACCTATCTCAGATTACCAATAATACATAATAAATAGCATATATCTCTAAAAAGTCCATACACTACATCCTTTAGGAAATAGGGTGAAATGTCTATACGTTCAATACATAAACATTTTTTTTCAGTTAAAAGTTGGTTGAATTCATAAATGTAGATCCCCAAAATATAGAGGTTCACTATATATATATGACACAAAAAGTAGTTAATTATTACTAATGATGTTCTCTAAAAGCATTCTATTTCTAAATTTTTAAGAAAATTCTATTTAGTATTCAAAAATTCTATTCTTAAATATTAAAAAAAAATAAGAACCTCACAGAGAGGCCATCAAGTCCCTAGAGTTATCTAATAACTGTAAACAACTTGTCTCTCAAATTTGCAGGTCCCAGAGGTTACAGCTCCTGTTCAGCAGCCCAAGTTCACCTTGAGAATTAACACTATAGTTTTTTATTATTTTGAAAAAACACCACATATCTATTCAAAATAAAGACAGCATTAAGAGGAGTCCAGGTTCCTTCGAAGTACAGACTGGACTTGAGAAGCTGGGAGTGGGGAGACTGGGTCCCCAGAAAGTGTCTAGGTACCCTTGTGGCTGCAGATCAGGAAGTGGCTATCTGAGAGACTGTTGGATCCAAACAGATGTCAGTGTCCAGGAGTTTCTGCTCTTTTCTCTTTTATGAAGGCAAGAAGCTGAGCAAACCAGCAGGGGACAGGTGGGCTTTGGTTGTGGTGAGTGGCCTTCCTTGCAGACTGGTAGGCACTAGACATGATGGCAACACCTACAAGCCTTTTCGTGAGCACAGAAGATATTGCCAAAGGGCTCTGCAATCTCCATGTGTCCGGACCTCTTTATCAACTGCCTTTTGAGCAGTGTTTTTACAAAAAATAAATAGGTAGCTTGAGTCTCAGGACTGCAAGAAGACCTCTTGGTTTCTTAGGACTGTATTCAGCCTCACTGAAGCTCATTTTTCTGACTTCAACTTTTTGTTTTCAAGGTTTAAATCATTTCAAAGGAGACCAGCTCACAGATGTCACAATTTCTCTTGTTTTCTGTTACTTTTTAAGGCAGGAGTTGCTTCCAGGGGGTGACAGCAGGCAGAAGTTTACTGTCCAATGCTCTCGTAAGAATAGAAACAACCAAACAGAAACAAACCCATTCCCGTGTTGAGCATAAATCAGGAACAGCACAGAACCAAGCCTTTAGGTGAATTAATGATTATTCTGGAAGATACGATTGGTAGAACAAGCCTCATTCAATGTGTGGGGCTTGTTTTGCATTGATGTTCTGAAGACTAGAAAGAGAGGTCTTCTTTTTTATTTTAGTTTTTTTGTTTTGTTTTCCCCCCACAAAGTTGGAAAATAATCTTCTTTTATCCAGAAGAGAAAGGATTTTGTAGAGAAGAAATGGCACTCAGTTTTGGAAATCATAGAGAATACTGTGGACTGTGGAAGGGGGGATTCCTGCTCTGCACTCACTAACTGGAATGAGTGTGTCTATGAAGTTACTGTAATTTTAAATAAGACAATTGATTCGAGATTTAACAAACTGTGATTTGATATTCATTTTTTTCCCCAGATTACTTTACTTTCAAACTTTACAAATTTTGGCTGACACAAGTCATGTGATTTGGTTTGGAAACATGGAGGGCACACCCAGCTGGGCTCTTCTGTCCAGGAGGCCTTGCTGGATCTTCCCTGTACCTGGTGAAATCAAAGGAAGATCAGCATGACACGGTTGGCGTTCATTACCTCCTTTGGCCTACTGGGGCCAGAGTGAACGTGTCCACAAGAACAAGGCAGCGCTGTGGGTGAGACCATTAAAGCTGAGACAAATGCTGAGTGGCTGAGCAGTTCAGGGTTCTCAATGGGTCAGAACTAGAACCAATTCAGAACTCAGAAAAGCCAAGACCCAAGGGGCTCATCACTTGAGAATCTCGACGTGACACAGAGCGTCTCTATAAAAAGATGAGTCACACATTTAGTGTATGCCTTTTGGCATTCTACTAACTTAGTCAAAATTTCACAAAACTGTATAAAACCATTTGTGATGGGTAAAAGGTGTTCCTGGAGCAAATAAATATTTCCAGGAAGTATAACTGCTGGAGAGAAGAGCCTGAACGAAACTCAGGGCTCTCCGCCCCGATCACCAGGACACTGCACTGTTAAGCATTTTAGAGATTTGTGTTGCTTTCGGGTCATTTTGACTTCATAGCTGAGGCCTATTCTGATGGTTGGGACCAGAGAGGCCAAGAGAACACATGCTAAAGGCCATATTTCCTTTGCAGGTAGCTTTGAGGTCTAGGCAAGGCAGAGAGTGAATAACAAGAAGACTAAGGAGCTGAGGAATGCATGTGACCACCTTATACCTTAACCCACTCCAGGCTGACCTCTCCAGATGCCTCTGAACCTCTCAGTGTCTCCAGCTTGTTTCCTTTGGGTGGTTTTTCTTTATGATGAAGAAGTGCTTGCTATGTAGTCCATCGAGCAGAGTTGACCTATGCAACTGGAAATAATATAACAGAAAATATTGACAAACTCTTAATTGTCTGGCCAAATCTGAAGAGTAAAATATAGATCTTCCAAATTAAAAACCATTTAAAAAGTCACTCAGGTTCAAATGGTACCAACTTGATTTTCTGCTATTTGCCCTAGCACTACTAGAGTAGACTAGTGAATGCCCTCTGCCATTGCCTGGAAATGGGGGTGAACCTTAGGGCTAAACGCATTAGAATTTCTACAAGGAATTTTGTTCAATTGTGTGTTATTTTAATATTCATTGCTGCTTAAAAATTTAAAGCTTTTTATATCACATACCTCATCCAAGATATCTTTGGTCATATTACTGTGCTTGTGTTAAAAAATCATGTTGGAAGCTGGTGACTTTGTTACAGAAGTTGAATAAAATTCCATTCCACAAGCTAAAGCCCACTGAAGAGGCCAGGAAGCAACTTTAAATGAGTCCCCAGGGGAAACATCAGAGAAGATGCTTAGAAACACAGAAGTCTTAAAGGACCAATGTGCTGTTCACCTATGTATAAAGACATTTAAATATTGTTCCTTCCACCTTGCTGTATTGTAGCTATTTATTATTTTTTGCTAGAAAAATTACTGCTGTCCTACAAAAGTTTTAAATTATTAAATTATATTAAATTATTCAGGCATTTATGCTTCACATAATGATAATATGTTGTGCTTACGTGTTAAAGGCTGAATTGAGTATTCCACCAGACGTTGGAGTTCTTGCCTTTAGTGTCTGTGAAATAAGGTGCTTGTCAATGGTTAGGGTAAGCTGAGACCAACAGAGTGGACATTCAGTCATGATGCCTATTATGGCTGAAGTCTTATTCCTGGTACTATTTGGTCACAGAAACTAACACATATGGAGGGAGATGGTGCAGAGACCAGGAGAATACCATCTTAATGCCAATGACTGCCCAAGACTCCCAGGAACCAAGGGTGTTCTGGAGAAAATTGTTCTCTAGTCTTAAAGAAGCCAATCACACCAAAACCTTGATTCTAGACGTGACCTGTCATTCATGTTGGACAGTACATTTATTTGGTACTTTGTGTGGCAGCCTTAGTCAACTAAGTGACCTTAGATGAAATGGCACAATTTGAGCTCGGTACCACAGTCACATCTCATCAATTGCATCATGCCAGTGGTCTTAGTTCCTCAGGTGTGTTTCCAGGACATTGGCTCCCTTGAAGCTGAAGACTGGGGATTTGGAATAGCCTTTCAGAGAGACTGACAGATAACCCCGCTGAGACAACCAGAACCTTCCCAGTGGTGTCTACCGATAATCAAGCATAGGTAAACCAGTGTGAGCAATCGGTGGAGCTGAAAAGCCCTAAAGAGGTCAGAGGTAAAATTCATTCCGGAACTTTTGTTGTGAGACAGGGCTGTACAGAAAAAGAAAGGTGGGGCTAGAAGCAGAGGTGAAGGCAGATGTCGACTTATTGAAAGGATGAGTCGGGGCAGACAGGAGGGGGTCATAGCATAGGCATGAAGGAATATGGGGAGACATAGCAGAAGTTCAGTAAAGTACTGTACAGGCCAGCACACTAAGGAGAATCGTGATACAGCTTCAGCGGGCATACGCATAGAGATCTCCAGAACAACCAGCACTACATAGAGAAACCTTGTTCCAAAAAACAAAACAAAACAAAACAATAAACAACATCAACAATGAAAGATGAGTAAGCAGTAAGCAGTGTTGCCCATGGTCTCTACTTCAATTTCTGCCTCCAGGTTTTTTTTTTTTTTTCTGCCTCCAGGTTTTTACTTCAGTTTCTAACCTCAACAATAGGCTATGTAGTGGAAGTATAAACCAAATAATTTTTTTCCTCTCCAAGTTGTTTTGGGCAGTGATGTTCATCACAGCAGCAGAAAGCAAATGAGGACACGTAGGTAACATTGTAGAGAGGAGATGGGAAGAATACAAAAGCTAGAAGACTGAGAAGGGCTGAGAATGCTGACATCTGGGAAAGAAACAATGATTGCAACCTCAAAATCATAGCAGCTGCTGATGCTCCCACTGGATCTTTACAGGAATGGGTGTGCCAGCAGTCAGGCAAAGAATGAAAAGGGACTTGGGACTCTATTCCTCACTGCTGAATTAATTTAGGGAGAGAGTAAGTCATGCTTTTCATTTATATACCCACTGATGACCTACTAGGTTCTAATACGTCACATATATGGTCTGGGTTAAACTAAATGTGTACAAAACCAAGCCAAAAGCCATGAGTTAGGTAAGGGGACTGTAGAGAGGGGGCCGATATGAATGGGAGGAAGATAACAGGGTTTTGGAGACAGCAATCAGAATGCATTATACACATATATTGTTAAAGAACATGATCAATTTTTTAAAAAGTTAAAGACATTTTTAAAAAACTAAGAGTGTCTAAGCAAGACATCTTAAGTCAACCTCTGGCATCCATATATATATATATATATATATATATATATATATATATATATATACATATACATATACACACATGAACGCACGCGCGCGCGCGCACACACACACACATACAAAAGGCAAAGCTGGTTATAGTGATGCATGCATGTAATTCTAATACTTAGTTCAATGCCAGCCCGAGCTACATAGTGAGTTGAAAGTGATTTTTCAAACAAATATGATTACCTTTATCATGGACTCGAGAAAGATCCAGTCATGTTGCCACACGAGGAAAGTTTGACTTATCTATAGGACAGTGGTTCCATAATTATTTTATTGCCTACTGACATCATAGCCATCTTTGTTTTTGTGAATACACTCTACAGTGTCCACCCAATGACAAAATTATTTGCTGGTGGACTTCTCAGATCATATAGCCGTTAAGTGACATGTGGCTGCATTAATGATCTATGGTGCTATCAGTCCAGAAAGTCTTTTTATGTGCCACCGTGATTGCTCTATAAGATGCCCATATATCAGATTTAATACTATTTCTGGGTGTTTCTGGGAGTGTTTTAAGAAGTTAGAACCTGAATGAGTGGACTAAATAAAGCAGATGGCCTTCTGCATGATGTTCTTTTATCCGCTGGAGATTGGTGGAGGAGGGCTGCTTCCATCCTCTCTGCTGTCTGTTGCCCTTGGTGTTCCTGGATCTCTGACCTTCAGACTCAGTCTGGTGTCTACACCATCAGTTCACTGGGCCTGAGCTGCTTTTGTGAGTGCCCAGCTTACAGGCCAGAAATATTGGACTTTTAAAATGTGGGCCAATAAGTCACATACAGGCACACTCAATTCTTTACTTTTTCTCTGAGAAATCTGATTAATATAGAACCTGGGCTTTCCAAGCAGTCCTCAAGGTAGTCATTGTCATGGGGTTCTAGAGAGATTGCGCATTGTCATGGGGTTCTAGAGAGATTGTACATGGGGTTATATAGAGATTGCACATTGTCTTGGAGTTACATAGACATTGCACATGGGATGAAAGCCCTACTCCAAGGTTGCCTCAAAATGAATCTCATTTTACAAATGAAAAACTATGCAGAGAGAGCATGAGATAACCGAAATATGGTTCTCTATTCAGTATGTATCACAGCATCTTACTTCCTGTCTTAAAATGACCTAGATTAGCAGCTCCTGGACCTGTAAATTAAGATTTTTATCACCCTAAATACAGCCAATTAGCAGGCTAATTTTCCTTATACTTTTTAATTGCTTCTCAAACTATCCAGACTCATGGAGACTGCCATCCTGCTAATGTGACTTATAACACTATATAGCCATTCTGCTCAGTAGCTTTCAGGCTCATCTGTTAGCTCATATAAAACAGAATTTACATTAAATGAGATTTGAAAACCATCATTATAGACCAAATTGAACATCATTTGATGGAAGGAAAAAACATATGTTGGCAATTTTGCTTTTGATTCTTGGCTTGAGGCCATTTGAGTTCTGGAGACGATATCGTGTTATATGGCTGCCTTAGTGGTACTCCTCACACCTCCAGCTTTTGAGAGCAGCTACCATCTGGGAGCTGATTTGATTTCCTTAGAATAGACGTTTAAATTTTCCCACTCAGACCTATTGTTTAAAGAAAGCACTTCTGCATCAGCCACAACTCAGCTGGTACAATATCAGTTTTTGCTTTGCTTTATTTTATTTTTTTAAGCTTCTACAGCTTGGAGAATAATTGGCAACATTAGGCAAGGGTTGAAAGAACAGGAATGAACATTCAAAATCTGGAAAAGTATAATAAAATAGAGCCAAGAGCAGACTTTATTGTGTGCTTGTTTGATCATTAGATACTAGAGATATTGATGGGATTTGAAGTAGGGAGAGCTACAATCACAGGGCTGTGTGGTGTGTGATACTCCACAGATATCTCACACGACCCTCTAAATCACTAAGGATGAGGAAAATCATTTTACTAAGTTTAGCTAGTAAAGAGCAGGTAAAAAATTTCCACCATCAATGTCTAATTAAGCAAAGTATTCCATGAGTTGTCCAACGTAACTGATGGTGCCTTTTATCTTCTTGATAGAGGCACTTCTCAGGGAAAACCTCATAAGTAAATTATATAGTTCTGTGCACCAAAGGAAAAAATTATGGGGAGATTCTCACATAGTACAAGATATAGGAACACACAAAGTGAGCTGGAAAGGGATATCTTTTTTTTTGTCTCAAAGAAAATGAAACAGTATTTTGTTTATTATAATATAAAGCATATTACAGGTATACCATGCAATCCCACAGGCCAGGCAGTTATAGAAAATTCAAATTTAACTCTAAAGAATATGCTAAATAAACAGAAAAGGATGATAGGTACCCCCAGAAATAGGCTGCAAATTGCTTTATTAACATTGAATTTTCTAAACGCTAATGAGAAAGGAACAACTGCTGTTGAGAGACATTAGATAGTAGAAAAAACTACAGAATAAATCAGCCAATATAATTTAAAGATATACTGACCTCAAAATAGAAACCAGGACACGTGTTATGTTGGTGAAGGAATTTTTCTTTTGTTGGAAAGGGATATCTTAAACTGGATTATTTGCACCCCCAAACTCTTACTCATCTAAATTTTATAAACTTTCTGTGCAGTAAATACATTGTGACTGTATTATGTGGAATGATTTGGATGACTGCCAGAGCTAGCTGTAGTTGTCAGTTTGGCACACCTGGAAAGAGAGACTCTCAATTGAGGAAATACCTCTATCTTATGGACCTATGAGCATGTCTGTGGGAACATTCTTTTAAAGGCTAATTGATGCAAGAGAGAACAATGTAATAAGGGTACCATTCTTGGGCAGGTGGTCTTTGATTGCAACAGGAAGGTAGCTGAGATTGCCAGAAGAGGCAAGATAGTGAGCAGTGCTCCTCTTTTGTTTTGTGCTTCAGGTTCCTGACCTGATTTCCTTAACGATGAACTGTTACTTGGAAGTGTAAGAAGAAATAAACCTGTATTCCCCACACAAGTTGTTTTTAGTCAATGCTCTATCATAGCAACAGAAACAAATTGGGATAATGACCATACTCAGTGTGCCACTACATTTAAGATTACACACACCATCTTTTTCCTGTTTTCTGTCTAATCAAAAAGGAAAATTTTAAATTTAACATCGTAAAATTACATATAGCAAAACAGTTGTAAAGCAAGAATTACAGTTACAATATTTAGTCTATTTGTATTTGGTAAAAATTAAGGAAATACTTTATCATCTATCCTACCTTTGTAAGTCTAAAGTTTTATATCTAATTTATCTTTTATCATAACTGAGGAAATCTATAATTATTTAGTCTTCAACTTCATCAAAGACCTCAGAAGAATATAAAATTTCCTGAGTAAACAGGAAGTGCAAGCAAGCAACTTCCAAAACTCTAGAAATGACAGCTAGAGTACTGAAAACAGCCTGGTACTGGCATAAGAACAGACAGGAGGACCAATGGAACGGAATAGAAGACCTGGATATCAACCCACACATCTTCAAACACCTGATATTTGATAAAGAAGCAAAAAAAAATCAAATGGAAAAAGAAAGCTTATTTAACAAGTGGTGCTTGCATAACTGGATATCAATATGTAGAAGAATGAAAATAGATCCATGTCTATTACCATGCACAAAACTTAAGTCCAAATGTTTCAGAGACCTCAACATAAACCCAGTCACAGTGAACCTCGTAGAAGAGAAAGTGGGAAAACATTGGCACAGGCGACTACTTCCTAAATATAACCCCAGTAGCACAGACACTGAGAGAAACCATTAATAAATGGGACCTCCTGGAACAGAAAATTTTCTGTAAAGCAAGAGTCACAGACAACAAGACAAAACGAAGCCTACAGAATGGGAAAAGATCTTCACTAACCCCACAGCAGGCAGAGGTCTGATCTCCAAAATATACAAAGAACTCAAGAAATTGTTCATCAAAAGAAAAAATAATCCATATATTTTGGAGATCAGACCTTTGTCTGTTGCGGGGTTGGTGAAGATCTTCTCCCAGTCAGTAGGTTGCCTTTTTGTCTTGGTGACAGTGTCCTTTGCTTTACAGAAGCTTCTCAGTTTTAGTAGGTCCCATTTATTCAATGTTGCCCTTAATGTCTGTGCTGTTGGGGTTACACATAGGAAGCGATCTCCTGTGCCCATCTGCTGTAGGGTACTTCCCACTTTCTCTTCTATCAGGTTCAATGTGTTCTGACTGATAGTAAGGTCTTTAATCCATTTGGACTTGAGTTTTGTGCATGGTGATAGATATGGGTCTATTTTCATTCTTCCACAGGTTGACATCCAGTTATGCCAGCACCATTTGTTGAAGATGCTTTCTTTCTTCCATTGTATACTTTTGGCTCCTTTAGGATGGAGATAGAAAACACTATCCTGAGTGAGAACCTTCATCTGGTGATGGATGGAGATAGAGACAGAGACCCACACTGGAGCACTGGACTGAGCTCCCAAGGTCCCAATGAGGAGCAGAAGGAGGGAGAACATGAGCAAAGAAGTCGGGACCACGAGGGGTGCACCCACCCACTGAGACAGTGGAGCTGATCTATTGGGAGCTCACCAAGGCCAGCTGGACTGTGACTGAAAAAGCATGGGATAAAACCGGACTCTCTGAGCATGGCGAACAATGAGGGCTGATGAGAAGCCAAGGACAATGGCACGGGGTTTTGAACCTACTTAATGTGCTGGCTTTGTGGGAGCCTAGCCAGTTTGGATGTTCACCTTCCTAGAAATGGACGGAGAGGGGAGGACCTAGGACTTACCACAGGGCAGGGAACCCTGACTGCTCTGTGGACTGGAGAGGGAGGGGGAGAGGAGTGGGGGGAGGGGGAGAAGGGTGGGAGGAGGGGGAGGGAAATGGGAGGCTGGGAGGAGGTGGAAACTTGTTTTTTTTTTCTCCTTTTCTCAATAAAAAAATGGAAAAAAAAGAAAAAAATAATCCAACAAAGAAATGGAGTACAGACCTAAACAGAGAACTCTCAAAGAAATGCAAATCAAAACAACTCTGAGATTCCATTTTATACTTATAAGAATGGCCAAGATCAAAAACACTTATGACAACTTACGCTGTAGATGTTGTGGGGTAAAGAGAACACTGCTGTATCGCTGGTATTAGTGCAAGCTGGTACAACCCCTTTGGATTTCAGTACGGCGACTTCTCAGAAAATTAGTAAACAATCTTCTTCAAAACCCAGTAATATCACTTTTGGGTATATATCCAAAGGATGCTCAACCGTGCCACAAGGACACGTGCTTAACTATGTTCATAGCAGCATTGTTTGTCATAGCCAGAACCTGGAAACAACCTAAATGCCCCTCGATTGAAGAATGGATAAGGAAAATGTGGTATATTTACACAATTGAGTACTACACAGCAGAAAAAAATAACATCTTGAAATTTGCAGCAAATGAATGGGGCTAGAAAACATTATTTTGAGTGAGGTAATTCAGAATCAGAAGGACAATTATCACATGTACTTACTCATAAGTGATTTTTAAACATAAAGCAAAGAAAAGCAGTTTACAAACCACAATCCCAGAGAACCTAGACAACAACGAGGACTCGAAGAGAGACTTACATAGATCTAATCTACATTGGAGGTAAAAAAAAAAAAGACAAGATCTCCTAAGTAAATTTGGAGTATGGGGAACATGGAGGAGGGTTGAAGGAGATGGGAGAGGCCAGGAGGGATGGGAGCAGAAAAAAATGTAGAGCTCAATAAAAATCAAAAAAAAAAAAAAGAAAGAAAAAAGGAAGAAAAAGGAAATACAGAAAAAGTAGAACCAAAGTGGTTCATGAGCTAGAATGATGTGGAAGCACATTGGAAATGCAGAATCTCACACCTGTGTTCTGGCATTTTGGGGTGCACCATTCTATAGTCTTAAGTTGATTCGAGGTGCATCAAATACATCAAATGCATGTCAAATGGTTTCATCCATCCTCTGAGTTCATTTTGTTTGATCTCAGGTTGTGGCTGAGCTCATTGATAAAACTGAGAGGTTAGATCTCTGCAGTGACCAGGTGAGAGGCAAGACTGCAATAGGAGTAATCAGATCTGGCCTTATAAGAGTTTGACAACTTGTTGGGAAACACAGTAGACTGACTCAAACTGAGTCAATGAGTCAACCTCAATACACAGGTGCTGAGTTAGCAAAAACTACCAAGCCAAATCAAATCCAAACTATTTTAGCTTTAGAAAAGCAGTATTTAAGCTCTTACCCATGACGTCAGGGAAAATATAAAGTAGTTGAATATTTTTACTGCCAGTGGGGATTTCCAAATCTATATCCCCTGGGAGCCAGAGCAGTTCTTCCTTCCCTTGTAGTTCAGTTCATGAATTAACTATATTTCTTCTGAAATTTAAGAGGAAGAGTTTCCCTGAGCAGAAAGCAATTTTGTACCCCTCTCATCTATCCGTCTATCTATCCATCTATCTATCTGTGTATCTATCTATGTATGTATCTATGTATCTATGTTTGTATCTATGTATGTATCTATGTATGTATCTATGTATGTATCTATGTATGTATCTATGTATCTATGTATGTATCTATGTATGTATCTATGTATGTATCTATCTATGTATCTGTCTATGTATCTGTGTATCTATGTATCTATCTATGTATCTATCTATGTATCTATCTATGTATCTATGTATCTATCTATCTATCTATCTATCTATCTATCTATCTATCTATCATCTATCTCTATCTAAGTGCAAGTTAGTTTGAAGCTCGGTGACACCCTGCTCAGTGGAGATACTACTCCAGGTTGACCTTTTTCTCTTCACAATGTCACCTTACAGATGAACTGGAGTCTCCAAACCAGGGGATAAAAGGAGTCCTAGAACTTGGCATTTTCTCAGCTTATCACACTGAGTTTTTGGCAAGTCCTTCAAACTGTGTTTGCAATTTTCCCTAATATAATTTACCTCATTGTGTCCTCCAGAGGTGGTGAGTGAAGGTTAATGAGGCGATGCAGCTGCTTTGGTGTCCTGGAGAGGCTAAGAAGCATATAAATACATCAAGCACAACGGTGAGATCTAGATAGCATTTAAAGAGGGAAGTATTTACCATGAGTGCAGTGGTATATGCACATTGATCATGCTGTTATTAGGTCAATCCTATTATAGGCCTGGCCTTAGGAGGCATTTTGATGAGTCTGCACATGAGAGGGGGATTGCTCCTCCATAGTTATTTATAATTATTTCCAGTATCCTGTAGCAGACCTTATAATGCATTGCTCCCTGAATGAATTATATGTTAAAATTTCCTTGTTTCCTTCAGCAAGCTCATCTTATCACCTCCTGTCTTTTCTTTGCTGTAAGGCTTTCTTTCTTTTGTTCTTCATCTTCTCTAACACACCAGGCTCTCTTCTTTCAGGGAACTCACCTGTGTATTTACTTACTGTTCTTTTTAACCTGTAACTCTCATCTCCCGTTTCCCCAACATAATTACCTGACTAGTTCTCATGACCTGCCAGGTTTCTGTTGAGATGAGCCTTTGCTGAGAAGGCTTGGTGACCTCTTAAACTGGGGCAGACAGGGCTTCATGACGGTCCATTTTACCATGTGCTTTTCCTTTCCGAGTGATCCTCTGGATTGGTGGCTCGCAACCTCACTTGCATCACCCCGTGTGCACACATGTGCTCGAGAACACACATTTAAAGACTAGCATTTTTGTAGCATTCTCTAGATAAATCCAAGACACAAATCAATTTCAGAACCACTGTACTGGGACTTGAACTCCAAATAATGGGAATAGTTTTGCCCTTTATTAACAGAAAGCTTGTGTGCTATTGGCATGTAAACACTGACATGCAATCCCATGCTACTCTTTCAGTAAATTCATGTGTCCTTATAAATTTGCACATCCTGAACTTTGGCTATCTGCTCACTTTTGGAGAATTAGGCCTTTGAGTGTCTGTGGCCTCTTCTGCATATACTAATTAATATAATTAATTAATATAGCTAATCTAAGGCAAGTGTGGTACATACCTCTGGTCCTAGACCCTTGGGAGACTGAGGCAAAAGGATCATAAATTTTAGTGTCCCGTATCTTACACAGGGAGACTCTGTTTTGAACAAAGCAAAACAAAAACAAGTAGATAAAACTAATTAATGTATTTCCAGGAAATTAAACCATGCTTACTAAATATTTTTCCTATTCTTCATTTTCCCTAGTTATCTACCATGGCTCATTCTTGTTCAGCAAGGAAGTTTATTAATAAAGCCAAATTAAGGTTAGATAAGAAAGGGAAATGATTCGAAGGGCTTTTGGGATGGTTTTCCCTGGAAGTTGGTAACTGTTGAGTATGAATTTTCTATTGCATAGATCCTCCAATAGGACAGTACTGACATTTGGCATAGTTTGCTGATAAGCTTTGAAATCACAGTGCAAAATATCATTGAATACAACTTGTTCCCCCAAGGAGTCCTTCCTATGCCTTTATGATTGCATTGGACAATAGTAGTACAAGGGCAGGGGTGTCTGTGTTGCAACCCAGGATGGGGAGCTACCCATCTGCCTCCCTCAGACTCTGACGTTGCACTGGTATGGTGCATGCTGTGCATTTCCACCTCTTCAAGGCTGACACAAGTTCTGGCACCGTCATTGCATCAGTGATTAACTGAGACAGCAATTAAATTATACTTACTGGTTAGTTATCCTCTGTCTTCATTGTAATAGAAAACGACTTGAGTTTGCTTAAGCAAAACAAAATTTACTAAAGGAATTAATGCAGTTCATAAGGTAAAAGCCAACACCAGGAAACCAAAACCCATTTACTAACCCAGCCCAAGAGCAGAAGCCTGGGGAGGTTGTCACCATGGCTCCTTTGAGAACTCCTGATGCTCTTCATCACACTTGGGCTCACTCACCCCTGCTTCCCTTTCTTGTGCTGTATTCATTCTCTCTTTCACAGGTGAGCTGGAGACATGAAGTGGGCACAGGGGAATGTGGTACCACTTCTCCTCCAGAGACGACAGGCCTGCATCTTCCAAGCTTATGCTATCTAACTCCCAAGGAAGAAGTCTGATTGGACCAGGATAAAAAGGTTGTCAACTCATAGTCAGCCACAGAGGCTGACTACATACATGACTGAGCACAAGAACCTGGGTAGAAGGAAAGTTCTTCAAAAGAATAATCCCTTCATTCTACAGTGGTACCACTGGGTACTATGCCGTTGTTCCTGGAGACCTCCCGACCCCATCAGAGTAGATAGGTAAATAAATTATTGGAGAAAAACAATGAGAGCTGAGTATTCTGTAGGTAGATTAAATTATAATAATGAAGGAGAACCCTTGATTTTGGTAAATCATAGACTAAAAACTAACATTTATAAATACTTACCTGCTTTTATAATCTTCCAATGTTATGATGACATTTATTCCAGAGTGTCCAAAACCTGGTAAAATGATAGTAAAGTTTGGCCCTAATGAAATAATCAGAGAGCAGAGGCAACTGTATTGCCCTGGGACCAATCATACTAATTGTTCATATAACTTTGATGGTTTTAGCTGTGATGGCCGAGTGGTTAAGGCGTTGGGCTCAAAACCCAATGGGTTATTCCCGCGCAGGTTCAAATCCTGCTCACAGTGTACAAGGGCTTTGCTATATCTTTGCTGGCGAGATGGCTCAGCGGTTAAGAGCATTGCTTGCTCTTCCAAAGGTCCTGAGTTCAATTCCCAGCAACCACCTGGTGGCTCACAACCATCTGTAATGAGGTCTGGTGCCCTCTTCTGGCCTGCAGGCATACACTCAGACAGAATACTATATACATAATAAATAAATATTTAAAAAAAAACTTTGATGGTTTTGCCCACAGACAGTGGTCTGTGCAATTCAGACTGAAGACCCTGTCTTTATCCAGGGGTGATTGTGCAGTTGTTTGAGTACCCCCTGAAACATTGTTATGAGGAATGGGAAATTTAGACACTTGGATAATTTTCTTTCCCTTATTATTTTGAAGTTTTCATTATATTGCCAATGGAAGGCTTTAAGGCAATCTTGCTTAGAATAAGGTAGGACTTTGGGTGGTTTTAGACTATTATTATTTGGTGACATTTTCTGGTAAACCAAATTTCCAAAAGCAAGGCAGAGAAGGAGGCATTGGCCTTCTCCAAGGTAAAAAGGTGAAATTACCCTAGCTACAAGAGGCACCTGTGACAGCTGTGTTGAGGGAGAAATGCCATGGACAGGGGCAAGTGACAGAAATGAAACAAATGACAAACCCTGCTCATATTATAGAGAGCATTGGGAACGAAGCACAGAAAGCAGAGGTTCCTGGAAGAAGAAGAAGCCCTAGAAGGGGTCCCGAATCCTGGCAGAGAAAAGAACAAAGTAGGGCTTTTCAGGGGGCTTCAGACCTGGGTCCAAAAAGACTGAATAGAGCTGTCAGCTGGAGGGCTGGGTGAAGAATGTAAATGAAGCCGGGTAGATAACAGGGTCTGGAGAGCGGGGTGGAGGCAGACTCCTTACATCTTCTCAATTGTTTTTTTTTTTCTTCAGGCCAGACACCCAGGAAAATGTGCCGACAGTAGCGTTCTTCCAACTCATTTTCAGTAGGACTGCTTTCCCGGGGCAGGCTTGGCAGACAGTTTCCATACAAATGGCCCCTGTGTGCCTGTCACATTTTAAATAGGGCTCTTTGGTGAAGTTGCAGTTCAGAGTAGCAAGAATGTAAAAAAAATGCCTTAAAACAAGCACTTTAGCTGTGCCTCTGCCCTCTGCTAGCATAGTGGCTCTCAAGGGGCAAATGAATTTTCACTTAACCAAATGAATTAATAGGTAAGTAGTGGCTATGGGGGCAGCCTCCCCTAACATATGCACAGACCCGTGATTTAGAGGCAGAGGGCAGAATGCAGAGAGAACTGGACGGCTCTGCATAGGGAACTGAGTTGAATTCGGAATGCATGGTGGGGGCGTGCAGAGGAAAAGGAGCCAGCTGAGTTGAGCAGAGGGTCAGAGGCTGGGTCTCGAGAAGAAATGACCAGTGAAAAACAAACAAGGGGCCTGGTTCTTCTTCTGTAGGGGCCCGTAGGGACTTCTAAAAGCCACCGCGTCACCGCCTTCCTGTTCTTTCCTTTGGTAAAGAGAGGTCCCAAAGAACAAGTGCTGGACTATGTCATTCCTTTAAAAACCACAAGGCCAAACTGAGTTTTAGTAAGTTTAGATGTCAAAACACATGAAGGTTCTATGTCTCTAGATTTAACCATTGGTAGGATAAAAATATTTTGGAAAAAGAATTGTGTTTATATAAATATTTACAATGCAAGCTTTCTCTTGGCATTATTGCCTGCACAGACTAGTATAGTGACTATGTAACACTTACTGTGTTTAGCATTTTAGGTAAGTGAAAGATTATTTAAAGACATGGGTATGTGTAGGTTACATGTAAATACTGCACCATTTTATTTTCAAACCTTGAACCTCCACAGAACCTCGGTGCCCACTGACACCTGGTGCAAAGCTCCTACAGACATGGACTGATGACTGCATTCGCTTTTTGTTTCTCCTTCAGAGATGTGCAAGAGAAAGCTACCCCCTAACCTTTGCTGGGGGACAGTAGTAAACTGCCCGCGCCGAGTGTTTGCATGAATGGAGAAAAAAGCTGCTCTGGTCTATGTTTGCGTTACTGTGGGGTGAAGGGAGGGCAGCATGGACAAACAGGGTAGAGTGAACCTGCGTAGATGGTGGCTCTGTGGACCATTGAGGATTCCAAACAAGAGCACAGGCGGCAGCAGGGAGGAGGGACAGGTGCAATAGCTCCCGTCATCATTAGGAAAGGGGCTGCATCTGCTTTTCTCTGTCTCTTTGTTCTGCAGTCTTTACATCCCAAGTTTAAAAGCATCATTTAGAACTTTAACTGACATAATAATTGCATCCTGAAAAAACAAAACTTCAAGCATCCTGAAATACCGAGAGAATAGAACTCTATGCCCAATGTGTAGTCAAGAATTATTAACATTGTACGATATTTAGTTTCTCTTTCTCAGTAAATGTTTTAAAAGTTTTATTACTTACTGTGTTATTTATTGTCTTATGGAAACATTTGCATGTAAGTTGCAGAATATTGGGCCACTTGAGTAGACACAGACATCTATTTCCTAAGTACAAGCCACAGTCACATAAACATTAAAGGGCCAGTAACAAAAGGTTAAGGCACTCAGGTGTCTTGATGAGGAACTCTGTCAACCAATCACAGCTAATTAGGGCGTGGCAACCTGGACCCCAGGAAGAAAAACTGGGAGATCCAGGTGCCCACCGGACTGATGGGAAGTCAGACCACTCTTATAGTGTGAGTTTCCCCTCTTTAACCATTAAAGTATAACTGTTTTTCTTGAGCTACCCTGGTTATTTATCGTATCCACCTCATTTGCAACACTTGAGTGTCTCAAGTGGCTGATACCATAATTACAGGGAGGAGAGGTAAGGCCTCCGGGCTCTCAGGATGCACGGTATAGATAGGTGCGGTCTGTGCACACTCTGCTCCCATCAGCGTTACTGCGGAGTGAGAAAATAGCCTCCAAGAGGTAGCCATTCTGAAAACAGCATTTCCATCTTCCCTTTTCCTCTCCCTGGATACTTCTCCACTTTCTTTTCTTCTGGAGTCTGCCTGTTACTCTTCCTGTGAGAAGCACCTCTACGTTGCGCTCAGGCCACGTTGGATCCCTCTTAGAAGGGAGACAAGGAGGAAGTTGGGGTATACCAGCAGAGTAAGCAAGTGATATTCTGAAGAAAATTGGTTAGATCTTAGTTATCTTTTAGGCCAGTGGAGCCCAGTTCAGGCACTGATGGAGGCAGTTTTCTGCCAGCTCAATGTCTTTCTGCCAATCTGCTCTGCCAGGTGTGCACACTCTTCTGTACATAATTTGGTTTCTCTAGAAACTTCAGGCATCGTAGATCTCATTTTCTGTCTTTCTTTCTGGTCCTCCATGTCTTTCTAGTCTACCTCTTTTCTTTGCTAGTTTGTATCCATCATGTTCAAATGTTATGGAACTTTAAGAAGTCTTTTGAGGCAGGAATAGGACACAACACTCAGTACTCACTCTTCTGTTAGGGTCGATGGTGTTCAGAGAAGCATTTTTGGGGCATTTTAAGGGCAGGTAGTATATGACTCTGAAGAATAATGTTGGCGATAGGATAAGGAAGAGGACACAAACCTCTTAGTAGTTTTGTTTGTTTCCAAATGGGTATAGTACCTATAGAATAAACAAATATTTTATATACCAAACTCTTCTTTCATTTGCATATGGGCTCCTGGGTAGGAAGGCATCCTCTCTGTACCATTTAAGACATCAGGAAGAGTCCTGCTAAACACATCAGTCATCCTGAGGACTGTGTGAACACGACCTTGGCTGATAAACTGGACTCTCCACACATTCCTCCAGCTTCTGTAATGTGCCTGTCAAGCTCACGACTCATCACAGGTGCAGAATCTGACTAGAACGTTGACACTGCAGAGAAGCACTGGGGAACAAAGTGAGGTCATAGGCATTTCCCATTGTGTATCATTTTATCTCCTGTGTAGCCATAGGCACCAGCATTATAGGAGCGACTTGGGAGACTATGCTGGCTTTGCAGCACCCAAGTGGAGCCTTAAGTCTAAGTTGTGGGTTACAGGCTCATGCAGCCAAGGATAGCTATTAGTGCTGTCCAAGATGCCAGAAGGTTAAATGCTTTGCACAGTGTTGGCTAGGGCTGTAGCTTAGTGATAGAGCTTGCCTGGAATATACAAGGCATTGCATTTCATAACTAGGACTTTAACAAGAATAACAAAATCTTTCTAAGGATTAATATTTTGTTTTCAATTTTTTTAGAAATGGTTTCGTAGTGTAACTTTGGACCCTGTCCTGGAACTTGCTCTGTAGATTAGGCTGGCCTTAAACTCACAGAGATCTGCTTGCCTCTGCCTTCTAAGGACTGGAATTAAAGGCATACATCACCACTGCCCAGCCAGGTTAAAATATTTTTTAATTCCACTGAAATTCAAATTTTCTACAGGGAACTTTATAGATGGCAATGTCTTGTTACAACACCAATAAGCAGGAATGCTTCTGAGAGGGAACACTTGGAATTACAAAGGCCCCCTTTTCCCCCCATAAAACCCTGTGTTAAGGATTGAACCCATGGCCTCATTCATGTTAAGGAAAAGATCTACCACTGAGCCACACCCTACAGAGGGAATGCTTTGTCAAGGCAAGTTACTTAGGTCTACTGTAGATAATGCCAAGGTCACAGCATCTTTAAATTCTCAGTGACTGCATTTATTGAGAGCTGATTGCGTCCTACACCCTCTGGATTTATAAGGGACTCACCAATGACATATGCTAAGAAAGGCACGGAAGCAAAGACATGCAGATGGGGTGAGAACAATTGGGAGCCCTTTCTACTAGGGTGACACAGTAGAGCTTTGAGAAATGAGTGTAGATTTGGTTGTCCAAAAAGAGGGACAAATGGATGTGTAAAGAAGGCTGCACACATAAAATAGAGCAGACTAGACTGTTCTAGAAGGTGAGAATAAAAGTTAGACTAATGGTTTAGAGCTTTTTGATAGGAGGTTAGAAGAGTCTTTCTGGGAAGTTTAAGTGGGAGCCATTAAAGTTTCCTTTGTGATACAGTTTACACATTGAATGACTCCAAAAGTCCATGTGTTGAGGGCTTGGCCCCCAGGCTATAATTATTTGGGAGATGTTATGGATCATTAGGTGGTGGGGGTCTTCTGGGAGTTTCTTAGGTCCCTCAAGGAAGACTGTGGGATCTTGAACCATCAGCTTCTTTTTGCTTCTTGACTATGTAGGTAAATACTTCAGTCTGCTACTTGCTGCCACCACGATGTCCTGCTTTGCTGGAAGTCTAACGCAATGAGACCCACATAGGCCACTAACTGGAACTTCAAACTGTGTTTTGTGAATCATATCAGTTATTTAATCATAGTGATGGGAAGCTGACCAATGCAGCCTTCTTTCTGAAATCAGGATACTCTTTAGAGTGGGTGACAGGAGAAAATGAGGGTTTTACTGCACATCTGGGCTGTAGAAGAGAATACAAGGCTTAGTTGTGAGTGGTGACACTGCCATCAACGTACTCAAGGAAAGGAAGAAGTGGTAAAAGTTTGAGACTAGGTCTTCATACTATACCTTAAATGACCTATAATTTTAGCTGTCTTCCTATTACCTTCCCTTCTCCACTTGATCCTTCCATTCTACTTCGCCCAACATCCATCCATAACTATTTTATTTCCCTTCCTAGGGAGATCTGTTTCCCTAGTCCATTACGCTATACAGTAGAAGTTTCCAAAAACATATACATATATAAAGGCTATATTTATAAGTTTAAGAGAGATAAATCCCTAACTGGACATCTCTTGTCACCAAATGAAGTTTCCAGTACAAAGAATAGATTTGTATTGATGGTCAAAGGGGTTCCATGGAAATTCCTAAACAAAGCAGGCTGACTATGGGCTCCCAAAAATATAGATTTTTCTCCACAAACTAATGATAAGGCCCTATTGCTGAAGACAACATCTATATAACTCATTAAACATGGAGAAGTTGAACTGGTGCCTACATAGATCCTTCATTCCTATGTCCCAGCATCTTTGATACAGGAAGATATGCTACCAAAGGAGAAATGTAAACACCAACCCAAACACAAGCCCTGTAATCTATAATGGTGCCCTGCCTACAAGATATAGTAGTGCAATAGTGATACAAAACTTTTGGAAGTAACTAACCAATATCTGATTTGACTTAAAGCCCACTCCATGAGATGGAACCCATATACCTGACACAGCTTGGGTGACCAAGAACCGGAGACATCTAGTCCAGAGAGACCTAGGGGAAAACCAAATATTACTGTCCTTAAACAGCAACAGCAATGCAGCAATAAAATGACACCCAATGAGAGTCCTGCTATACTCACAGATTGGTTCCTTGCTCAACCATTAGCAAAGATACTTCTTGAAGCAGATGGAAACAAGATATAGCCATACAATATGCAGAGTGTGAGAGACTTTGGAACACTCTGTCTTAAATGGAATGTCTCCATCAAATCCCTCCCCTCAGGGCTCAGAGCTCAGGGTTTAGGGATCTTCTGGAAGAGGAGGTGGACAGAATGTAATAGCCAGAGTGAATGAAGGACACCAAGGAAGCAAGGCCCTCTAAATCAACAAGATTGACACACAGGCTGAAGTAGCAGTCACAGATCCTGCACTAGTCTGCACTAGATGGGGTCCTAGCACTGAAAGAAGTAGACAAATGTCCCATCCCTAACTCAGAAGCACTCTTTAATTGATATCTACTTGCAAATGAAAATTTAGTTCTCTTCAAGGGAGTCTCATCAGGAAAACAAACTACTCTTAAGGGTAGGCTACATGCCCAGCAGTAGATGGCCAAAATAAAAGGAAGTCAATGGCATCTTTGGAGGTTCTTTGTCCCATAACATTGTGCCAGGGCTTTAAAAAATATCATATTTAAAAATTATATATATGGATATATGCATAAATGTTCTCTTTTTTTACCCTATAGGTTCTTTGTGTATATATTGTGGCTTCCAGTTTAGTGTTTCTAGGGAATTCCTGAGTGTGTGAAAGTGGGTCTCTATGTCTATGTATTTCTTGTGCCTTTTCTTGGGCTCTTTTCCTTTTGTTTGCTCATTTTGTCCTCTTTTGATGTGTTATGTTTTTGTTCAATTTAATTATACTATATTATATGATATTATAATCCCTTGGAAGCTAGCTTGTTGCTCAGGTGGTGGTGGTGCATGCCTTTAATTTCAACACTCGGGAAGCAGAGGCAGGTGAATTTCTATAAGTTTGAGCCCAGCCTGGACTACAAGAGCTAGTTCCCGGATAGGCCTCAAACCTGCAGAGAAACACTGTCTTGAATCTAGAAAAACCAATAGAAAAAAACAAAAACAAAAACAAAGAAGAAACTTGCTTTTTTTTCTAATGAGAGACAGAAGGGGTCGCAGTGCATCCAGATGAGAGTGGACATGGGGAGGAACTGGGAGGGAGGAAGGGAAAACCATAGTCAGAATATATTATGTGAAATAAAAAATTCTAATTTAAATAAGAAGAAAAAATAAATGAACTAAACAGAAAGAAATATTAAATCTTATCTGTCATAAGATATAACTTATTTGTATGTGTTTAATATTTATTTGTATATATTTCAGTTATGGATCTTGTGTATGATGTATGATGTTCAAAGGGTATCAGAGACATGGAAAAAGAATCAGAAGAAATAAAAAACAAAGAATATGAGCAAAGAGAAAGTTTGGGATTAGACTGACACCAAGATATTGTCTTTAAAAAAAAATCATGAGCTTGTGGTTAGAGGCAGGCTCAGTTATGAAACTGATCATGCAAAGGGAAATAAACAGCCATGCGGACCACAATGTTCACTTTCTTTCCCTCTCCCTTCCTTATAACCGTCTTTTTTTATTCTTTCTTTTTTCTTTCTTCATCTCCTTTTCACAATGTCTAGGACATTAGAATCCTAGCTCTCAGCCTAATAAAAGGTATGTTCACTGAAATGGCTGGCCCTTTTAAGCCGCCGGGTCACCTCCCCAGTTTCTGCATCTGTCCATGCTGGGCATCAACCCAGATAGCAGACTCAGCACTTGGCTGGTTCCCTGCTAAGAACCCATTAATAGGAAGGCATTGGAGGGCAATTCAGACATCACTGAGGAGTGCTAGCGAACAGAACAAGATGTTTATATCAGATAGACCTAGGAAAATCCTTTAAAATTTCCCATTAGACGTTTCTGTTCTTTAAAGTTACTGGCTTGAAGAAATGGTTCCCTGACAGCAGCTTTGCTTCCTCTCCACACAACATCCACCTGCTCCCAGCTTCTCTGCATCATTTCCTTCCATTATCAGAATTTCCTCTGAATTTTGCCACAGCCGCTAGCTGCAATTTGTGTACTTAGTATTAGGTGGCTCTAATCCAGGTCTCGTAGTATCTTTGCTATCTGAACATACAGTGACAATTATGTAATAATTCCTTCATGGGGAGCTAACCTCTAGAACTTTATGAAAGTAATTAGATTTGCAGAGCTTGAGTCTGGTATCTTATAGCACTCAGGCATCTCAACGCCCTCAGATTTGCAAATAAAAACCCGACCTGTCCAAGGGCAAGAACTAAGCACAGATTGATTCTTCTATCCAATCAGCTCGAAAGATGATGTAAGAGGCTTTGATAGTAATGTTGGGATTCTTCCCACAGTGTGGCCTCTATCTGGAGAAGGCTGTTTCAGTTTGTGTCTGTGCCTTGTAGGTATTGCTGTTAGTTGGATGCCCAGGCATGTTTAGCTCAAACTGAAAAGGAAGCATGGGCACACAAGTAGAAATAGACTGCACTGTTCCTGTATTTGGTAGCAGTGGCTGTATGCAGGGAGAAGTGGACAGTGGGATCCTGTAGTGTTACAGGCCTCTTGCTGTCTCAGCTACAGTGACCCTGCTTGGCGGTAATCCGTGCAATGGTTGTCTTGGGTGGTGACAGCTCTCTGGGACTCTTCTGATGACAAGAGTATGCAGTTTCTCTTTTCAGGCTAATTATACCTTTTGTCCTTTATTTGTTTCAGTTTTCTACTCTATTATTATATCTGTATTTCCATTCTAGAACTGTCACTAGGACACTTGGGTACCCACGTCTTTCTGGACTATGCTTTGGAGTCAGGACCTCTAGAAACTGGAGCTGCTCAGGAAATGGATGCTAGATGCTTTGGTTGCTCAGTAGATAGCTCTGCTTGAGAGCTGGAGAACAGAGGCGAGCAGGCTAGTCTTGATCTCAGCTTAACTGTATCTGGAATGAACTACAGTACACAAATGGAGGGTATACTTGTGATATGTGATCTGTATCTTGAGGCTGGAAGACACTGGCTTTTGATCTGGATCTTGAGGTGGGAAAGACACATGTCTTTAATCCAGATCTTGAGGCGGGAAGGCACACTTTTAGTCTGGGTCACACCTTCTTCTGGAAGGCTATGTATGTGTACACACACACACACACACACACACACACACACACACACGGACAATGGAAGAAGGGAGAGATTGTTTCTTCTTTGTTCTTTGCCTGCTTGCCCTCACCTTGCCAGAACATCCATTCCTTCACTGGCATTGGAGTCTTATTTTGGGGGGACTCCAGCATATACAGAAGATCAGCTGAGACACCCAGCCTTGTGGGACTTCTAGGTTCTTAGACTTTCTTTTCACAGCTAGCCCTGGTTGGACTGAAGCCTGTAAATCACTTCAATAAATTCCCACATATATATACATAGATATATACATATACAAAACTCTGACTAATACATCTTCCCAAGGATAATATCTGTCTTCAGGATGTACATTTATTGAAATGCCCTTTTAAAAACTTATTCTATTTCTTCACTGGCTTAAACTTTTCCAAGATAACCCTGAGTACCTTGCTTTATCTGTCTTTAGCTAATATTTCTGATAGAATATATACATTTTATATAAAAGATTTTGTGTGTGTGTATGTCATGTGTGTGTGTGATGTGTGTGTGTGTGTGTGTGTCATGTGTGTGAATGCACACGAGGATGTGAAGGGCATTTACTTGCGAGCCATAATGTGGCAATCAAATGTGGCAGAGTTAAAAGGAATACCCACTCATTGCTGCTGAGTTCCCAGGCCCGCCCATGCTGCCTTGCCGCTGTTCCCTTTCCTCTCCTAACTCTGAGTCTGGCAATATTCTGGACCACTCTCTCCAAATGAAGCACTGGTAGGTGGGCAGCTGCTTCAGCACAGATGTGGCATTTCATGTCTGCCATTATGCTGTGTTGCAGAGCCAATAGTGGAAGCAGAAGCCCTTCTAATTATATAGAGCACTAAATGTTTAACGTCAGGCTGGGGTAGGTCTAGCATGTTTTTCATCTCGAGCGTTAGTAGTGAAAATGCCTGGATATGCGTGGAGGCGTGGTAGAAGTCTCAGAGAGGTTCCAGATGCGATCTCTGGATTTGTTTTTATTTAAAAATGTATTGCTTTCTCTGTATATCTGTGTGCTGTGAGCCCATAAGTGCAGGTGTGCACATATCACTGCAAACATATGGAGGTAAGAGGATAGATTTGTGGGGCCAGTCCTCTCCTTTGTCCCTTTATGGGGGTCCTGGGGATCAAACTAAGATCATTAGGCTTACACACAGGTGCCTTTACTCATTGAACCATCTTGCTCATCTAGTTTCAGGATTTGAAGGAGCAAGTGCCTGAGTAGACCTAGGAGTGACGTGTAGGGAAAACCCTGTTACCTCTGCTTCATCCTTAGGCCTCAGATGTTTGTCCCAGCCTGCAGAGGATGATATGCCTGTGTTCTCCTCCCCTAGGACACTCAGCTCAGTTTGCAATGGCAAATGCTTTAATATAATGCCATCAAATTTGTCCCACACCTCCCATCTAGTCAGATTGGGGACTATGTCTAGAACAGCGCTAGGCACACAGATTTTTCATTGCAGGAAGAAAAATAAGAAATACACACTTACTACTATATACTTATAAGTTAGTGCCAACTTATGACTCATCATCAGAAGTAGCTGTGGCTGAACATTACTAATAGCCATGTAGCACACGTTCATAAATTTCACAGTAAATCTGAATTAACTTTCCTCATCTAGTTTGTATTCTAAATAAAATCTGCTCATTTGGGATTTGTGTTTCTCATGATGCCCCAGCAAGTGCCTGACGTGCAGATGTAATTTGCGTGTACAACTAGAAAATGGGCTGTGGAATGCACCGTTGTTCAAAACACAAAGTGCAGGCTGACCTTTTCAAAAAACAAGATAGCTAATTATTCTGTAATAAGTCTGTCTTCTCAATGGTAGTGCAGTTAAAGGCTTATTTTTATAGAAGATGAAATAAATGAAACAGCAGCATAAATGAACCACAAATCACTTGGAATTTGAAGGATATTCAAGCTTGGAAACAAAAGGTGTGATTAGGGAAAGAAAAATACGTTGGTTCCACTGATTTCCCACTGAATGAGAAAGTGAGTACTGATTATAATAACACCTCATTGACAAAATCCAGGAGCCATTGTGGTAGATGGAAAGGCCGGGTGTGGAATCCAATACAGTTCCCTTGTGCGGAAAAGCAACCTTTACCGGCAATATTTCACAGCATGGTTAATAAAAAAATAAATCATTGTTTAAACAGAGAAGAAAGCATCCCTTATTACAACCTATCAATAACGCATTCTCTTGGAGCTCATCACAGCACATTCTATAAAGGCCGAGTAACACAGAGGAATCATTCTTTGCATATATCTTTGTCTTCCTGCCTAAGAGTTCAGCTGGTTATTCTGTTATAGTTCAACTACTCAAAATTCTCAAGGGTTTTTAATGCAGATAAATCCAGTGACTGTGTGTAGCCATCTGAAGCATTCAGAATATAAAGGGAAAGGTAAATAAACAAACCATTCCTATCTATTTTTACATTTTGGTCAATCATTTGAATATTTCTTTCTTTCTAAAAGGAAGATTTTTGCTTGGTTTAGAACAAATCTATTTTAGGAAATGCAAGTTCTTTTTTTTTTCTTTTTTTATTGAGAAAAGGAGAAAAAAAAACAAGTTTCCACCTCCTCCCAGCCTCCCATTTCCCTCCCCCTCCTCTCCCCCTACGCCCCCTCCTCCCACCCTTCTCCCCCTCCCCCCACTCCTTTCCCCCTCCCTCTACAGTCCAAAGAGCAGTCAGGGTTTTCTGCCCTATGGTAAGATCTAGGACCTCCCACCTCCGTCCATATCTAGGAAGGTGAACATCCCAACTGGCTGGGCTCCCACAAAGCCATCACATTACGTAGGATCAAACCCCCGTGCCATTGCCCTTTGCGTCTCATCAGCCCTCATTGTTCGCCATGTTCAGAGAGTCCAGTTTTATCCCATGCTTTTTCAGTCACAGTCCAGCCGGTCTTGGTGAGCTCTCAATAGATCAGCTCCACTGTCTCAGTGGGTGGGTGCATCCCTCGTGGCCCCGACTTCTTTGCTCATGTTCTCCCTCCTTCTGCTCCTCATTGGGACTTTGGGAGCTCAGTCCAGTGCTCCAGTGTGGGTCTCTGTCTCTATCTCCATCCATCACCAGATGAAGGTTCTATGATGATATGCAAGATATTCGTCAGTATTGCTCAAGGATAGGGTCATTTCAGGTTCCCTATTCTCAACTGCCCAAGGAACTAACTGGGGACCTCAGCTTGGGCACCTGGGAGCCCCTCTAGGGTCAGGTCTCTTGCCAACCCTAAAGTGGTTCCCTTAACTAAGAATTGTGGTTCCGTGCTCCCCTGTCCAACCTTCCTTTATCCCAATCCTCCTGCTTTCCCAAGGCCCGACCTCCTTCCCTTCTAACTTTTCTCTCCCCATCTCCCCTTACCCCCAACCCACCCCACCCCAAGATCCCAATTTTCTCCCCGGCAATTTTGTCTACTTCCCTTGGCCAAGAGGATAACTATATGTTTTTCCTTGGGTTCCCCTTTTTACTTAGCTTCTTTAGATTCACCTATTGTAGACTCCGTGACCCTTATTTATGGCTAGAAACCAATTATGAGTGAGTACATCCCATGTTCATCTTTTTGGGTCTGGGATACCTCACTCAGGATAGTGTTTTCTATTTCCATCCATTTGCATGCAAAATTCGAGAAGTCATTGTTTTTTACCGCAGCGTAGTACTCTAGCGTGTATATATTCCATACTTTCTTCATCCATTCTTCCATTGAAGGGCATCTAGGTTGTTTCCAGGTTCTGGCTATTACAAATAATACTGCTATGAACATAGTTGAAAAAATGCTTTTGTCATATGATAGGGCATCTCTTGGGTATATTCCCAAGAGTGGTATTGCTGGGTCCAGGGGGAGGTTGATCCCGAATTTCCTAAGAAACCGAAACACTGACTTCCATAGTAGTTGCACAAGATTGCATTCCCACCAGCAATGGATGAGGGTACCCCTTCCTCCACAACCTCTCCAGCAAAGGTTATCGTTGGTGTTTTTGACTTTAGCCATTCTCACAGGTGTAAGATGATATCTCAAAGTTGTTTTGATTTGCATTTCCCTGATTGCTAAGGAAGTTGAGCATGACCTTAAGTGTCTTTTGGCCATTTGAACTTCTTCTGTTGAGAATTCTCTGTTCAGATCAGTGCCCCATTTTTTAATTGGGTTAATTAGCATTTTAAAGTCTAGTTTCTTGAGTTCTCTATATATTTTGGAGATCAGACCTTTGTCTGTTGAGGGGTTGGTGAAGATCTTCTCCCAGTCAGTAGGTTGCCTTTGTGTCTTAGTGACAGTGTCCTTTGCTTTGCAGAAGCTTCTCAGTTTTAGTAGGTCCCATTTATTCAATGTTGCTCTTAATGTCTGTGCTTCTGGGGTTATACATAGGAAGCGATCTCCTGTGCCCATCTGTTGTAGGGTATTTACCACTTTCTCTTCTATCCTTTTCAGTGTGTTTGGGCTGATATTGAGGTCTTTAATCCATTTGGACTTGAGTTTTGTGCACGGTGAAAGATGTGGGTCTATTTTCATTCTTCTACAGGTTGACATCCAGTTGTGCCAGCACCATTTGTTGAAGATGCTTTCTTTCTTCCATTGTATACTTTTAGCTCCTTTATCAAAAATGAGGTGTTCATAGGTTTGCGGGTTAAAATCTTGGTCTTCTATACGATTCCATTGGTCGACTTCTCTGTTTTTATGCCAGTACCACACTGTTTTCATTACTGTAGCTCTGTAATAGAGTTTGAAGTCAGGGATGGTAATGCCTCCAGAAGATCCTTTATTGTAAAGGATTGTTTTTGCTATCCTGGGTTTTTTGTTTTTCCATATAAAGTTGATTATTGTCCTCTCCAGATCTGTGAAGAATTTTGATGGGATCTTGATGGGGATTGCATTGAATCTATAAATTGCCTTAGGTAGAATTGCCATTTTTACTATGTTGATCCTCCCAATCCAAGAGAGGTAGATCCATCCATTTTTTGGTATCCTCTTCAATTTCTTTCTTCAATGCCTTAAAGTTCTTGTCAAATAGATCTTTCACTTCCTTGGTTAGATTTACCCCAAGATATTTAATGCTGTTTGTGGCTATCGTGAATGGTGAAGCTTCTCTGATTTCCCTCTCTGCTTCCCTATCCTTTGTGTATAAGAGGGCGACTGATTTTTTTGGAGTTGATCTTGTATCCTGCCACATTACTAAAGGTGTTTATCAGCTGTAAAAGTTCTTTGGTGGAGTTTTGGGGGTCGCTTATGTACACTATCATATCATCTGCGAATAACGAAAGTTTAACTTCTTCCTTTCCAATTCGAATCCCCTTGATCCCATTATGTTGTCTTATTGCTATTGCTAGAACTTCAAGTACTATATTGAAGAGGTATGGAGAGAGTGGACATCCTTGTCGTGTTCCTGAGTTAAGCGGGATGGCTTTGAGTTTCTCTCCGTTTAATTTGATGTTACCTGTCGGCTTGCTGTATATAGCTTTTATTATATTTAGGTATGACCCTTGTATCCCTAATCTCTCCAAGACTTTTAACATAAATGGATGTTGAATTTTGTCAAATGCTTTTTCAGCATCTAATGAGATGATCATATGGTTATTTTCTTTCAGTTTATTTATATGCTGGATTACATTGATAGATTTTCGTATGTTGAACCAGCCCTGCATCTCAGGAATGAAGCCTACTTGATCATAATGGATAATTTTCCTCATGTGTTCTTGGATTCGGTTTGCTAGTATTTTGTTGAGGGTTTTTGCGTCGATGTTCATGAGTGAGATTGGCCTGTAATTCTCTTTCCTGGTTGAGTCTTTGTGTGGTTTTGGTATCAGAGTAACTGTAGCTTCATAAAAGGAATTAGGTAATGACCCTTCTGTTTCTATATTGTGGAATACATTAAGGAGTATGGGTATTAGCTCTTCTTGGAAGTTCTGGTAGAATTCCGCATTGAAACCATCTGGTCCTGGGCTTTTTTTGGTAGGGAGGTTTTTGATAACAGCTTCTAATTCTTCGCAACCAACAGGTCTGTTTAGATTGTTCACCTGGTCCTGGTGTAACTTTGGTATATGGTATTTATCTAAAAAAGTGTCCATTTCTTTTACATTTTCCAGTTTTGTGTTATACAGGCTTTTGTAATATGATCTGATGATTCTCTGAATTTCCTCTGTGTCTGTGGTTATGTCCCCCTTTTCATTTCTGATCTTATTAATTTGCGTATTCTCTCTCTGTCGTTTGATTAGTTTGGATAGGGGTTTATCAATCTTGTTGATTTTCTCCAGGAACCAGCTTTTTGTTTCATTGATTCTTTGGATTGTTTTCTGTGTTTCTATTTTGTTGATTTCAGCCCTCAGTTTGATTATTTCCAGTCTTCTACTCCTCCTAGGTGAGTCTGCTTCTTTTTTTTCTAGAGCTTTCAGTTGGGCTGTTAAGTCTCCAATGTGAGCTTTCTCTGTTTTCTTTAAGTGGGCACTTAGTGCGATGAACTTTCCTCTTAGCACTGCTTTCATAGTGTCCCATAAGTTCGAGTATGTTGTTTCTTTATTTTCATTGAATTCAAGGAAGACTTTAATTTCTTTCTTTATTTCTTCCTTAATCCAGGTATGGTTCAGAAGTTGACTGTTCAGTTTCCATGAGTTTGTAGGCTTTCTGGGGGTAGCATTGTTGTTGAATTCTAACTTTAATCCATGGTGATCTGATAAGACACAGGTGGTTACTAATATTTTTTTGTAACTGTGTAAGTTAGCTTTGTTACTGAGTATGTGGTCAATTTTCGAGAAGGTTCCATGAGCTGCAGAGAAGAAGGTATATTCTTTCCTCTTCGGGTGGAATAATCTATAGATGTCTGTTAAGTCCATTTGCTTCATTACCTCCATTAATTCTCTAATTTCTCTGTTAGGTTTCTGTTTGATTGACCTGTCCATTGGTGAGAGAGGAGTGTTGAAGTCTCCTACTATTAGTGTGTGTGGTTTGATGGCTGCCTTGAGTTTTAGTAATGTTTCTTTTACATACGTGGGCGCTTTTATATTCGGGGCATAGATATTCAGGATTGAGACTGCATCCTGATGAATTGTTCCTGTTATGAGTATAAAATGTCCCTCTCCATCTCTTCTGATTGATTTAAGTTTGAAGTCAACTTTGTTAGAAATTAGTATGGCCACACCTGCTTGTTTCTTAGGTCCATTTGCTTGATAAGCCTTTTCCCAGCCCTTTACTCTGAGTAGGTGCCTGTCTTTGTTGTTGAGGTGTGTTTCTTGTAGACAGCAGAACGTTGGATCCTGTTTTCGTATCCAATCCCTTAGCCTGTGCCTTTTTATAGGTGAGTTGAGCCCATTGACATTAAGTGATATTAATGACCAGTGGTTGTTAACTCCGGTCACTTTTTTAGTAGTAGGGTTTGTGTGTTTCCCTTCTTTGAGTTGCGCTGGTAAAAGGTCTCTAGATGACTGAGTTATTGTGGGCATTGTTGGACTCCTTGGTTAGTGATTTTCCTTCTATAATTTTCTGTAAGGCTGGATTTGTGGCTACGTATTGTTTGAATTTGTTTTTATCCTGGAAAATTTTGTTTTCTCCATTTATAGTGAATGAAAGCTTGGCTGGATATAGTAGTCTGGGCTTGCATCCATGATCTCTTAGTTTTTGCAGTACATCTATCCAGGACCTTCTGGCTTTCATGGTTTCCATAGAGAAGTCAGGTGTAAGTCTGATAGGTTTACTTTATAAGTAACTTGGCCTTTTTCCTTTGCAGCTCTTAATATTCTTTCTTTATTCTGTGTATTTTGTGTTTTGATTATTATATGGCGAGGGGATGTTTTTTTTTTGATCCAGCCTATTTGGTGTTCTGTATGCTTCTTGAACCTTCATAGGTACCTCTTTCTTCAGGTTGGGAAAGTTTTCTTCTATAATTTTATTAAGTATATTTTCTGTACCGTTGAGCTGCACTTCTTCTCCTTCTTCTACTCCAATTATTCTTAGGTTTGGTCTTTTTATTGTGTCCCAAATTTCCTGAATGTTTTGTGATGAGAATTTGTTGGTTTTGCTGTTTTCTTTGATCAGTGTGTTTATTTTCTCTATGGTATCTTCAGTGTCTGATAGTCTCTCTTCTATCTCTTGTAATCTGTTGTTAGTACTTGTTTCTGTCATTCCTGTTCGTTTACCCAGATTTTCTATCTCCATTCTTCCCTCGGTTTGTGCTTTCTTCATTGCTTCCATTTCATTCTTCATGTCTTGAACCGCTTCCCTAACCTGTTTGATTGCTTTTTCTTGTTTCTCTTGGTTTTCTTGCGTGTCTTTGAGCGATTTATTCATTTCTTCTACCTTTTTGTTTGTAATCTCTAATTGTTTATGGCAGTTTTTCACCTCCTGTTTAAGGTCCTCTATTATTTTCATATAGTTCACTTTTGAGTCGATTTCTTCTATTTCTTCAGGAGTAGGGAGTACAATTCTTCTTATTTCGGGATCCCTGGTTTCTGGTGGTGTCATGTTGCCTTTCAGATTGTTGGAGGAATTCTTGTATTGGCGCCTTCCCATCTCTTCCTTCAAATGGAGCCAGGAGAGGCCTGGTCTCTTGGTCCAGTCTTTGCTGTGATTGACTCTCAGGGTATATCTCTTCAGTGTAGAAGCAGGAACCGTTCCCGTCCAGATGGGATTCCTCAGCAACCTTCCTGATGGGATTCCTCAGCAACTAAACAGGGCCACTGGTAGCCCAATGATCCAGGGCCAACAGGATGAATGGAGCAAGTGGGGGGGTGTGGGGGGGGTGGTATCCAGGAGCGCGCAGGAAGCCTGGCGCCAGAGCTGAAGGTGCCTGGCTCCCTTACAGGGGACCCTGAGGCCTGCCAGGCAGGCAGGCACTCACCGCTCTGGGTGGGTCGCCTTAGTTTAGGAGCTTAAGACTGTAGTTGAGCACTGGTCCTAGCATACAGCAGGGCAGGGTTGGGGAGGGGTGCTGGGGGTGCTGGGTCGTGCGAAAGAAAGACAGCCCTGCAGAAGGAGCTGGGGGAGGGGGTTTGTGCTCTCTTCCGGGACAGCCGCCCCTGGATAGCACACACTCACCCGTCCTGATGGGATTCCTCAGCAACTAAACAGGGCCGCTGGTAGCCCAATGATCCAGGGCCAACAGGATGAATGGAGCAAGTGGGGGGGTGGGGGGGTGGTATCCAGGAGCGCGCAGGAAGCCTGGCGCCAGAGCTGAAGGTGACGGGCTCCCTTACAGGGTACCCTGAGGCCTGCCCGGTAGGCAGGCACTCACCGCTCTGGGTGGGTCGCCTTAGTTTAGGAGCTTAAAACTAAAGTTGAGCACTGGTCCTAGCATACAGCAGGGCAGGGTTGGGGAGGGGTGCTGGGGGTCGCAAGTTCTTATTAAGATGAGAGTACAGACAAGTATGCCCAAATATGTTGAGTCATTTGAAGTAACATAAATAACTTTGTGCTACCATTTTGGATTAGCTTTTACGGTTAAGATGAAACTGTTGACTAAGGCCTCAATGCTTCACCAAAAACTACAAGCCATTGTGTAGATCTAGAGGTGGGAGAGGTGGCCCTCCCCAGGGAAGAGCATGCCAACTGGTTGCCCAATGCCAAACAGGCAGCCCTGAAAAGATACATTCAAATAAAATTATATAGACTCAACTATTTGTATTTTTATTTACACAGTCATCCTCCCAGCAAGGTATATTTTGCTTAATGACTCAGATATCTAAGTCAAACTATAGTTTTATCTTCAGAAAAATGGTCATTAAGAATGTGCCACCTGTGGCCGCAATGATCTCAACAGATTTAGTAGTGCTTTCACAGTGCTTGATGCTTACCTTATACCTATGCATGGTGAGTGTGCGTGCGCGTACACACACGTTGATGAGGACTAAAAACAGGGCCTTGTGTGTGCTTGACAAGTGTTCTACCATTGGGCTGCATTCCATTCTCATGTCCATGCTTCCATTCTATAAATAATCTCATGATGTATTGGGCTGTTGAGAGTGATCCAGATTCCTAAACTTTTTGGACCTTGGTCTTTTTATATAGAAATGGAGGGTAATAATTTGTTAAGAGTCCATGAGATGAAGTTAAGGGTGATGTTTAGAAATATGAGAGATAAGTTACATTAATTGTCTTCTTGATTACCTTTAGTTAGGAGTGATACTCTTTATCATTACTGGATACTGCACTATGGGGACATAAGAGCTCAGGGACAGAGAATGATAAGCATAGAGAAAAACAGAACAGGTTTCGATTAGGGCTATGACGTCATGTGTGCAGAGCACCTGGCCCACTGAAATGTCTGGTGAAAGATGAGGCATTTTCAGTACAAGGAGAGGGGTCTGGACGAGACCTGTGAGCAACAGAAGCTCCCAAGAGGACAGTGAGCATTACCATTTTCAAAGTATTGTAGAAAATTCTGTCCAAATTTGAACTATAGCAGAGGAGGTAACAAGAGGGTTGGTGGGTTGTGAACAAGATCAAGATGATTATGAATTTTCCAATACAGTTTGGATTCTGTTGTATGAGCAGCAAATGGTATCTCAGTGTGGTCTTTAAAGATGGTACTTTGTGCTTAGATTATAGAAGTTTTACCTACTCACTGTAGACACTGACAACACGAAAGGAAACGAGGTTTCCTCATGCTCATTTCACCTAGAGGTAACTGGCATTATTGATGTAATTCTATCCATGATTGAAATAATTCATTATGATGGCTTTATTGTGTAAACTGGACAATGCAGTTACTGAAACCAAAATAAAACAGCAAAATTTTAGGAGGTAACCTTATAGAACTGTAACATCAAGTCAGAAAACTATTATCTAAAAAGGGAGAAAATGCGAACAGTTGCTCTTATTCATAAGTTGGAAAAGGTTAAGCCTAAATCTAGTAAGACTTTTTTCCCCCTAAGAATGGAAGAAAATAGAATGGGAAATATAATGTTGACAGAGAGACATTTTAGTATACCTCTTATTTAATGGCTTTAACTTTGGATTTCTAGATATTATTTACATAATTATGAGTAAATTATTATAAAAAGAGGCAAAATAACATGAATGCGCCCAACTAGACTGAGTTGTAGAAAAAATGATTCAAGTGTTCTTAAAACAATGAGTTACTGGCATATTCCTTGTGGAAAGATAGACCTAAGGAGACCATTCACAACCATGGAATGTAAAACTGTGCTTAGGAATCATAGTGTTAATAACATTGTCAGACTGAAACAAAGTTCAACATGTATATATGTATTTGTGTTGCTCATGCATGTGTATGTGCACATGGTGATAAACATGTATATGCTAAAGTAAAGGAAGCGATGTTTGTTACACTAATGTTAGGATTTAAATCAGTATTTTTAATGTAGGAGGAAAGAGAATAAAATATAAAGTCAAAGAAATTTTCCAGCTGTGTGTGCTGCTGAATTAGACTTTTAAATGCCACCGTGGACTCTGTAAACAACCAGTGCTTTCTTTGTTTTGTTTCATTTCGTTTTTTTAATGGACAAATCCCTGTAAGAACAAATGCTTTAGAGTGGCTTACTGTTCTTGTTAGATTCCCCTAGGAAGTCAATTAGGTATTTAATTATTTTAGATTGCCTCAGATCATCTTCCACAAAGACGATAACATCACACTGCTCTTGGCTCCTGAAAGAAGGTCCTGAAGCCTCCTCTGTACCAGGAGTTGTGCTACATGCAGGCGCTCTCTTCCTCTTAAGGAACTTGTAAGGTAACTGAGGCCACGACACACCACAAATAGAGCCGTATATGTAAAATATAGCCTAATACACATGAATCATAGAAAAAGCTAGCTAGTAAACTTTGTATAGGATCTGGAATGAGGAGAGAAAATCTTTTTTAATTTTTTTAAAAAAGAAAACAAATTATGTTTTTTTTTTCATTTTACATATGAATCTCAGTTCCTACTCCCTCCCCTCCTCTCATTCCTTCTACCTCCCCCCGCCCCCCATCCACTCCTCAGAGAGGGTAAGAAACATTGCTTTGAGGCAGTACCAAGGCCCTCCCTACTATATCTAGGCTGAGCAAGGTATCCCTCCAAAGAGAATGGGTTTCAAAATGTCAGTATAAGTAGTAGGGATAAATCCTGGTACTACTGCTAGTGGCTCCACAGTGTGCTCCAGTCATACAACTGTCACCCACATTCAGAGAGTCTAGTTTGGTCCTATGCTGGTTCCTTCCCTGTCCAGCTAGTTGTTGAGCTCAGGAAAGCTGTTTTAGTGGGTGTCCCATCATGGTCTTAATCTCTTTGCTCATATTCTCACTCCTCCCACTCTTCGACTGGACTTTGGAAGTCCAGTGCTCCACTGTGGGGTTTCTGTCTCTGTTTTCTTCAGTTGCTGGATGAAGGTTCTATGGTGACATTTAAGATAGTCATCAATATGACTATAGAGCAAAGCCAGTTTGGGCACCCTCTCCACTATTGGTTAGGGTTTTAACTGGGTTCATCCTTGTGGATTCCTGTGATATGGGAGTCCCCTCTGTGTGCTGTGATTACCATTAATGAATAAAGATATTGCCTTGGCCTGTTGATAGGGCAGAACTTAGGTAGGTGGGGGAAACTGGACTGAATGCTGGGAGGAAAAAGCAGAGCCAGAGAGATGCCATGGAGCCACCAGAGTCAGAAATGCTGAATCTTTGCTGGCAAGTCGTTGTCATGTGGCCATATACAGATTAGTAGAAATGGGTTAACTTAATATAAGAGTTAGCCAATAAGAAGCTAGAGCTAATGGGCCATGCAGTGATTTAATTAATACAATTTCTGTGTGATTATTTCAGTTCTGGGTGGCCAGGACGAACAAGTGGACTCCTCCTACATTCCTATGAGATTCTCTAGTGCCTGATTTCTTGCTAGTCCCACAATGGCTACCTCAATCAGGATATCTCTTTCCTTGCTCTCCATCTCTTTCCTTCCATCTTGACTATCCTGTTCCTTCAAGTTCTCCTTCCCCTCTCCCCTTCTCTCATCTTCCTCCCCTTCTGCCCTCCTTTTTCTCCCCATCTACATGCTCCCAATTTTGTCAGGAGATCTTGTCTGTTTCCCCTTCCCAAGGAGATCTATATATGCTTCCCTTATGGTTCACTTTTTTTTTTTTAGCTTCTCTAGGGTCGTGGATAATAGGCTCGTTATCTTTTGCTTTCCAGCTAGTATCCACTTATGAGTGAGTACATACCATGTTCATCTTTCTGGATCTGGGTAACCTCACTCAGGATGCTTTCTTCTAGTTCCATCTATTGGCATGTAAATGTCAAGTTGTCACTGTTTTTTACTGCTGAGTAGTACTCCATTGTGTAAATATACCACACTTTCTTTATCCATTCTTTGGTTGAGGGGCCATCTAGATTGTTTCCAGGTTTTGGCTATTATGAATAATACTTCTATGAACATAGCTGAACAAATGTCCTTGTAGTATGATTGAAAATTCTTTGGGTATATACCCAAGAGTGGTTTTGTTGGGTCTTGTGGTAGGTTCATTTCCAGTTTTCTGAGAAACTGCCATACTGATTTCTAAGTGTTGTACAAGTTTGCATTCCCACCAGCAATGGAGAAATGTTCCCCTTACTCTGCATCCTCTCCAGCATAAGGTGTTTTTGATTTTAGCCATTCTGACTGGTGTAAGATGGTATCTCAGAGTCATTTTGATTTCCATTTTCCTCATAGCTAAGGGTGTTGACAATTTCCTTTTCTGTTGAGAATTCTTTGTTTAGATCTGTATCCTATTTTTTTTAACTGGATTGTTTGTAATTTTGATGTCTAATTTCTTAAGCTCTTTATATATTTTGGAGATCAGTCCTCTGCCTGATGTGGGATTGGTGAAGATCTTTTCCCATTTAGTAAGCTGCCTTTTTGTCTCATTGACTGTGTCTTTTGCCTTATAGAGGCTTCACAGTTTCAGGAGGTCCCATTTTATTTATTGTTGCTCTCAGTGTCTGTGCTAATGGGGTTATATTTAGAAAGCTGTCTCCTGTGCCCAAGCATTGAAGGCTACTTCCTACTTTCTCTTCTATCAAATTCAGTATGGTCAGAATTATATTGAGGTCTTTAATTGATTTGGACTTGAGTTTGTACATAGGGAGAGGCATGAATCTATTTGCATTCTTTTAGCTGTTGAAATCCAGTTACGCTAGCACCATTTGTTGAAGATGCTTTCTTTTTTCCATTTTATAATTTTTGCTTCTTTGCCAAAAATCAGGTGTTCATAGGTATGTGGATTAATATCCTGGTCTTTGAGTCAATTCCATTAGTCAACCTGTCTGTTTTTATGTCAATGCCAAGTGGTTTTCATTACTGTAGCTTGATATCAGGGATGGCGATGCCACCAGAAGTTTCTTTATTATACGGGATTGTTTTGGCTATCCTTGGTTTTTTGTTTTTCCATATGAAGTTGAGTATTGTCCTTTCAAGGTCTGTAAAGAATTGTTTTGGATTTTGATGGGGATTGCATTGAATCTATAGATTGCTTTTGGTAGGCTTTCCATTTTTATTATGTTGATCCTACCTATCCAAGAGCATGGGAGACCTTTCCATTTTCTGGTATATCCTTCAACTTCTTTCTTCAAAGACTTAACATTCTTATTGAACAGGTTTTTCACTTTTTTGGTTAGTGTTACCCCAAGACATTTTATGTTATTTGTGGCTATTGTGAAAGGTGATGTTTCTCTGATTTCTTTCTCAGCTTCTTTATCATTTGTATATAGAAGGGCTACTGATTTTTTTGAGTTGATCTTATATGCTGCCACATTAATGAAGGTATTTGTCAGATATAGGAGTTCCCTGGTAGAGTTTTTGGAATCACTTATATACACTATCATATCATGTGCAAATATCATCTGCAAACAGCTAAAGTTTGACTTCTTCCCATTTCTCAGTTTTGTCTCTGAAGAAGTCTAGAAACAGCTTGAAGAAAATGGTTATCTCAGGTGTCCAGTTCACAGTTCCTAAATCCTTATTCTCATAAAGGGAACCAAAGCTGTCTTGAGAAATAACAGTTCCATGTTTGCAGTGGCAGTTATGCAGAAATGAGCCTGAAATCTTAGTCTGGCAGGCTAGGAAGTTGTTGGAAACTATCTAAAGGATTCAAGAGGCTGCTTGTCTTAAAAAAGGGATATCTGGGCTGTTGATATGGATATCAATGGTAATAACTTGAAAACTATCAAACATATTTAAATCCATGAGTCCATAATGGTGCTATGAACTGCAACAACTTAAACCTAATGAACACCACTGGAAAATGAAAGGAAAACATTCATTCTGCCATTTGTATGCTAACTATAAGTTAGGGTACCGAATGTATACCCATACACACAAAAAATGGCTCATATTGACAATGAACCTTTCAAGGTGAATCTATGACCGATGGTAATACAGAAAAAAAATACAGTCAAGAGATATCCTGTATCTCTTTAATGTGACACGAAGCATGAACTCTGAAATATTCTTTCCAGATGTCAACCCCAAATCCCTTCCAGCCTGCAAATGCTCAGGGAGTTCCAGGGACAGGAAAGCAAGGAAAGCAGTGAGCTGTTCCTCACCCAGGAAGTTTAGTGTGTGGAAGGCTAGAGAATGACTGATCTCCTTGCTTCACAGGATGAACCACACAAATTCTGGGCTGCATCAACCAGGATAAATGGGCACCTTGCTGTAAAGGTGAGCACAATGTGAACCAACAACCAACAAAATCCTCTATAGAATGTTTTGGAAAAACTGAGTTCTAACTGAGTATTTCAAGATGCTATGACTACTAAAGCACTGTTTTTTTTTTCTGAAAAGGAATTGGAGGAGTAGATGTGGGGAAGAAAAGAGGTGGGGGGACCTGGGAGGATTGGACTGAGGGGAAATTATGGGTGTGATGCATTGTATTAGAGAAGACTCTATTTTCAAAAAAATTTAAAAAGATACAAAGAAGCTATGATTTTAGGTGTGAGAATAATATGTTAAGCTAAAAAGAATTCTTATATTTATGACAGATATACTTATGAATAAAATGATATATGTGATTTTCTTCAAAAATGTAATTCTGGAATAAGAAATAATGGAGGTATAAATGAAACAAGATCTGTATCATATTTAGAATTATTGAAGCTTGAACAGTGGATGCTTGCAGTTCCTTGTACTATTCTTCACATTCTTATACTTATTTATAATTTTCCATTGTCAACACACACACACACTTGATGTGGGATTCCCTTCTGTATGCTGTGAATATCACTGATTAATAAAGAATCTTATTTGGGCCTATTGCAGCGCAGGATTGGACATGGTGGGAATTCCAAGCAGATAGAGTAGGAGGGAGTAGGCAGAATCAGGGAGAAGCCATGTAGCCACTGCAGGAGACAGATGCCTGAGGCCAGCAGGAACCTTGCTGGTAAACCATGAGCCTCATGGTAAAATATAAAATAACAGAAATGGGTAAGAGCTAGCTAGAAATATGCTTTATCTAATGGCCAAAGAGTATTGAAAATAATATAGTTTTTGTGTGATTATTTCATGTTGCAAGGAACTGCTTATTCCTCCTGGCTCCCCAGAACCAAAATAATCACACAGAAATTATATTAATTAAATGACTGCTTGGCCAATTAGCTCTAGCTTCTTATTGGATAACTCTTACATTTTAATTTAACCAATTTCTATTAATTTGTGCATCACCATGAGGTAGTGGCCTACCAACAAAGTTTCATCATGCCTATCTCTGGTGGGCAGTGGCTCCATGGCGTCTCCCTAACTCTGACTTCTTCCTCCAAGAATTCAGTCCAGTTTACCCTGCCTATCTAAGTTCTTCCCTATCAACACGCCAAGGCTGTTTCTTTATTTATTAACGGTAATCACAGCACACAGAGGGGACTCCCACATCACCTCCCCTTTTCTGTTTAAATAAGAAGGAAGGTTTTAACTTTAACATAGTAAAATTACATATAACAAAATAGATATTAAGCAAGAATTACAGTTAAAATATTTACATATACTTTATCGTTTATCATAACTAAGGAAAACTATATTATTACTATTTATTCTTCAACTCCATTAAAGACTCCAAAAGGACATAATACCTAAGTAAACAGGAGGTGCATTATAAGCAACTTCCAAAACTCTAGAATTGACAGAGACATCTCGCTGCCTGGACAGTCACCCAAAGTTTTTCTGTAACATTGGAGCATCCATCTTCAGCCTTCAGGCCCATAGTATCTAGCAGACTATTCCACAAAACAGGAAATTTCAAAGAGAGTTCCATCTATACTGGCAGTTTACATCACATTTTTCTGTGTCCTGCAGAATGTCTAGCAGACTCTTTCATAAGGCAGAACCCACAAAGGACCGTCTCATCTTTAGGCTAGTTCAGCAGTCATTTCTCTGCAGGTCCTACATTTCCAGTGAAGCAGTCCAGGCAAGAGCAGTTTCTTGCTCAAATAGTTAACCAACTCCATAAGGAGTCCCTTCAATGCCCATCATCCTTTTGAAGTAGCTTGGTGCTGCCAGGAGCAGATGTGTCTCACCATCATGAAAAGTCTTAAATTCTTAAACATTTTAAATGCCACATTCTGAAGGTCTCTAAAGGATTTGAAGAATACCCATCCAACTGAAATATATCTCTCTACATCTAGAAAACCTAACTAACATAACTATAATCTTGACTATTATAGATGACTCTCTATTAACCTATATTTCTTAATTATGCATTACATTTTAAAATGAACTACACAAACCCAATACCTTAATCAATTGCAGAAATATACATATACAATATAACAAAATTAACCTTAAATTTGTAGCAATAAAACAAGGTTCATACCAATGCAAATCTCTATAGCATATACCCCTTTAAATGTAAGCAAACAATTATAGATAATATTTGGGAATATGGGCATAGTTATTTCTCTCCAAACTGCTTCCTTCTGTTTATTGGGTGAAGTATTTTCTTTGTAGGGGTGCTCATAGCAACCTCCCTTCTCACCGTAGGAGCAGTAGCAGTGCAGAGTCATGCGACATCACAGGACTTTCAGGACTTCTAGAAATGCAAATTTGCGCCCTCATACTTGCTTGGCAAGCATTTTACTCACCAAGCCATCTCCCCAGCCCCCAAACACTTTGATCTCAACACTTCCTTGTGCAGCAGTAAGGATTGTTATTCCAGTTTTCAGGATTTGACTCTAGTCATTATTTTCTTTCTGAATCACATAAAGACAAAGCACATCCTTATAAATCTGCAGTCACCTATATGCCATGCATGCAATCATTTGACAAGTGCAAATAAGTGGTTACAGAACTGCTTGCTATGTGTTCTAGACTGGTAAATGCTTTAGGGGCGATGGGTAAGTAGATACAGGATCTTTTTCTTTCTGAATGTGGCCCACATAAAATGCTCGGTGCCTTAGAGAGCTACCATGGAGACTGGCATGCTTCCCCCGATGTGTGCCTGCTGTCTAAAAGAGAAGGTTGTAGTCATTGCACAAAGAGAACAACATATTTTTTCCTGGGGATTGAATTCATGTTAGCACCAGGCATAGAATGTCAAATGAACTTTAAAAGACAGGATTGAATCTAACAACTTGGACTTTTCCTCAGACTCTTATACAGGGTCCTAAGACCCTTAGTTACGGCTACTGAAGACTCACACTGGCACATACTCAACATTATGCTAGGTAGTTGAAGTTAGGAGTATTTATCTAAATGATTTGTTTTGCTGGGTCATTACTGACATTGTACTATTTAACAAATGCATGTGTGTGTGATGTGTGCCAGGCATGACATTCAAAGATGCCACATATTGGAGAAATCACATACTGTTTTGAGCAGGCTAAATGATGGGCTGTGAAAAAGATGGTGATTTGTCAAATAAATACACATATACACACACAACTGCAGCCTATAACACATGCTTTAAAATAACAGCTTATTTCTTTTGGGGGACTATGTGAAAAATAATCAGTGATCCCGAACAGCCTTACTAGGGCAGAGTTGTACATTGACTGAGAGCTGTGTGAGATGCTTGACTCCAAAGGGCGCCCACTGGGATTTCCAGGTGTCCATATACCAGAACAAGAAATAGGGCAGGGACACATGGTTAGGTGTTAGAATCAGGAACCAGGGCCTTTGATCAGCCTGTGTTTTTCTGCGCATGCGTTGTTAAGATGCCAGCCTTGGTGAAGAGCTTTCCAGTCGGGTCTCTGCCTACCAGCTTCTTCCCAAGCTAAATTTGTCTTTACCATCATCATCTTTCTCTCCTACCACATAGGTATTGTAAGATCAGTTCTACAGGGCTGTAGCAGTTATTCAAAAGCTTTGGAGGTGAGAAAGCAGCAGTTGTACACTTTGAGGCAGAGGAGGATTAGACTTGGTTCAGTGACACAGCTTCATACACTGTAAGAGCAAACACCAGGCTTATCTTTTGGGGAAGGAATCTGACTTAAACCCAGGGCAGCCATGCAGAGCTGATGCTAAACATCTTCAGATCAGGCACTGCGGCAGGCTGATCAGGACATATGGAACAGGCAGACAGCTGAGCACAGCCAGGGCAGGCAGTGCTGTGGGCCCCTCCTTTGTGCACGTGTGTCTGAGGCTCGCAGGGTGAGATGACCTCGGAAGTCACTCACTCTGTTTGCTTGCCTTCTTCCGAGGAAGGGCACAGAGCTGGTAGAGACATTTACTGGCTATTCAAGTAGCAGACAGCAGATGATTTCTTTAACCAACAGAGATGTGCTTTAAATACAAAATGGAAAAATGGATTCAGAGCTATTGGATAGAAAAATCAGGCTGAGATAAGGAAGGAGAGAGCAGGGCAAAAAAAATCTTAATCATCCTGCCTTATTAGATACCTTAATCAATAAATGTACAAACAATGTGCTAAGTGTTTATATAAACAGGGAATATAAACTTTACAAATATTATATTTATGTATACATATACACACTGTTACATTAGTTGACTATATGTTGTTTCTTTTGAGAATTTCATGACTAAAACATTTATATAATTTCTCCTCTCCTCTCTAAGTTTTCTCATGCCCCCCCTTTTCAAATTCATGGTCTCTCATCTGTGTTTGTTTTTACATTTATATGAGTACATATTTATTCATTCATACATTCTGCTGAATTCATTTAGTGTTATTCATATATATATATATATATATATATATATATATATATATGTTTAGGGTTGACTACTTTGGGTTGGAAAACCTCTCCTGGGCTTATCATTGAATAAGACTGATTCTGCCTCTTTTAGTTGCCATTAATTGTATGTAGTTCATCATCTATGGGCTGGGCTTTGTGAGATTTTTTTCCCCCATCCATCTTAGCATGTCAATTGTTATTATCACTATTCAGGTTTTGCTTAGGCAACCACATTGCTGAAATTTCTTGGGTGCAACTTCCCTGTCATGCACAGATGACACCACCTCACAGAAGACATTCTGATTCTCTAGCTCTTACAATCTTTCCACTCCCTCTTCCAAGATGCTCTCAGAGCCTTAGGTGTGGGGGTTGAATTGTGAATGCATCCACAGATGGCAGGCACTGCATGGCTAGTTGGTCCCTGCATTTTGATCAGTTGTGTTTTTTTTTTAATGGTCTCTACCTGCTGCCAAAAGAAGCTTCTTGGTAACAAGAGACAGCTACATTATCTGTGGGTATACAGATAAGTGTTTAGAATAAAGTTAGGAGTTATTCTGTTTTAGGGAAATGGCAGTAGTGGGTTCTCCTCTAGGACCTCTAGCCTTACCAGCTGTGGGTAGCAGGCTAGGTTTACACTGTCAAGCATAAATTTCTTCATGTTGAGTAAGCCTCAAGTCTAATGAGATGGTTGCTGCTTTGCCCCCTAGGATATAATGCCTTTATTGAACCCGTCAGGATAGTTTTCTGTCCTGGTCATTGATGTTGTTTGTAGGCAACAGCTGGATAGGGCTCTCGATTGCTTTTCTCCCTTGGCAGCTTGCACGGCTCCATCCAGTAAGATGAGAGCTGGTGCTCCAGGAGAAGGCTTTCACGTCAGTTCTGCTCTATTCCTCCCAATCCTGTGTCTGAAACGTGTGACATCTTCCCTTCAGTGTCTGGGAGACAACCAGAGGCAATGGCTGTAGCGTAAATAGTTTTGGGGGGCTCCTCTGAGCAACAGCTTGAATGGAGGTTCCCCATGCCAGCATTGGAGTTTTTGTTAGATAGTCTGTGGCTTTGATGGAGAACATTGTCACCCCAAATGATGTATCTTCATTTAAACTGTATGAATATATATGCATATATACATGATAAGTATATTGTATGCATATATGCATTCATTATATATGTAACTTTAAATGAACATAAAATTATCTGATTTATTATGGCTTTTTACAAGCATCTTTAACCCTCTTTTCCTCTCCCATTTTCCCCACTGTGAAAAATGCCACATATAATTCACTAGGAAGGAAGATTCATTTTGGCTCTTGGCTTCAGTCTGCTGTCATTGAGCCCTGTTTCTTCGGTCCTCTGTGGGTACAGTGTGTCATGGTGGAAATTCAAGGGAGAGGAAACCAGTTCACTTAGTAGCAGCAAAAGCAGAGAGAAATAGCCACCCACTATCTTCTCAAGAATGCACCCCAATAGCATAACTTCTGGAGGTTAGGACCTCTTAAAGGTCCCACCACAGACCTAACAAACCTTTTGCTTCTAGGCAATTTGGGGAACATTTCTCTCTCTCTCTCTCTCTCTCTCTCTCTCTCTCTCTCTCTCTCTCTCTCTCCTATATTTGCTGTATTTGTATGTATCATGTACACACACACATTTTACTCAAATCAGTTATTAAGACTTGTAAGTTCCTTGTGTCATTGTTGTTAATTTTAACCCTCATTTTATTAATCACAAAATATAAGTCATTCTAATGACCTCGGTCAGTGTTTGTGCTATTTTTATTAAGCCATACAGTAATAAAGGTTATATGGCTGTTCTTAGCTGTCTCGTCTATTTTGGTTGGTAGAGCTCAATCCAGAGGATTGATCCTGCCCTCTCCACTGTGGCAGCCCTCTTTAACCCTGTTGCAGTCATAGACATCAGCGCTCTTTGTCCAGGCTTGGTGAGCATTTAGCCTTTCCCTTCATGTCTCTATTATTATTTATTGGGTATGCATGGCTTTGGATACAAAAACTCGATTTTATCCAGATACCACTTTTCAAAGCTCTCCTATTTTCCCCTTGACTCTCTCAGGTGCATGCAGTCCACACTGCATTTCAGTTCTTCTTGTTGCTTTCTTGTGAGGCTGCCATATCTTTGGAGAGTCCATTAAGGTACAAATTGTGGAAAAAAAAACCACCCAACAACTCTGACCTGTTTTTTTATAAGCAACATATTATCCCTCAAAGGTATCTTTAATTAAAACTTTGTTTTTAACAAACATAAACAATCAAATAACCAAAATCCCCAGAATGAAAAGTTCCCACTGCTGACACCATCACATATTTTTGTAGAAAGAAAGGCAAGGTTTCCATCAAGCCGTCATCTCCTTGGTGGCCACTAGGAGACCAACTGTGGATAAGGTCGTCTAAGCTGTAAGGGCAGTGAAATAGCAAGGCCTGATTCCAGCCCCTCGCAGTCAGAAGCACCGAGAGAAATAAGATAACTCAGAGCCGGAACCATGATTTTGGCTTTACTTTTGACTGTGTGAGAAGACTGTACAAATCAATAAATTCTTGCAGTTCAGTTGTCTCTATTAGAAAATGTGTGTGTGTGTGTGTGTGTGTGTGTGTGTGTGTGTGTGTGTACACACACATGTATGGTACAGATATGGTTTGGTGTCTGGGGTCTTCTTTGATTTCTCTCCTCCACTTATGTGCTGAGGCTAAGCCTTTTACTGGACCCAGAATGCACCAGTTTGGCTAGTCTACCCAGCTGCTCTGGGGGCCCCTTGTCTTTGCCTGTGTAGCGGTGGAATTGTGGAGGAGCTGCTATGCTGGTGCCGTGTTTTAGGTGTCAAGAATCTGAACTCTCTCTTCACATTGTGAAGCAAGCGCTCTTAAAATTTTTGTTTGTTGTTTGTTTTCAGAAGACTCTGCTCGGCCTTCCACCCCGTCAGAGGCCAGGCCAGCTCCCTGAAAATCAGGTAAAACACCACCTCACCCCATCCCTGTGCCCAACCCCAAGTGTCCCTCTTTTCCCTGTCACTTTATCCTGGCCCACATCTCTGGCAGAAGGTCAGCCAGTATCCCGAGGCTCAGGTAAGACTGCCCCTACCCCGCCCTGCCTGCACCCACCCAGCATAAGCCCAAGGGCCTCTCCTTACCTTCACCTTATACCGGCTCACACCTCTGATTGAAGCCTCCTACCCCACCAGAAGCCAGGCCAGGATTTTGAATCTCAGATTCCCTGATCAGAACAGAGACCACACACATAGCAAGAACTCCAACCCCAAACTTGGGCAGCAACCACCTGCTGCATCAGGGGCCATCCTGTTTCCTCACATTCCATCTTATTCCTCATACTGGGTTGCCTTGCCCAGCATTAATGCAAGGGAAGGTGCTTAGTCTTACTGCCACTGGATGCACCGTGTTTTGTTGATACTCATGGAAGGCCTGCCCCTTTCTGAACAGAAATGGGAGATGTGGATTGGGAGTGGGGGAGAGGGTATGTTGGGGCGGGACTAGAAAGAGGGAGGGGAAACTGCGGTGGGATGTAAAATAGACAAATAATTTAAAAAAGAAAACCTTGTTATTTCTTTCTTATGTATTGATTACTAGAAGTCTTAAGTGTAAAGATCATTCTCCAAATATAGAATTTGTAAGATCTCTAAGGATCCCAGATATTTGACTCTCATTAAACAAGTATGTGAGCATTTTGAATCTCTGACATAAAATAATACTTAGCTCTAATGAGACTGTGTATTTGAAGCATCGTATGAAATCCAAGAGTAAACACATTTACATGCAGTAAAGATTGCCTTTATAATTGTTAGCCGAAGATAAATGTACTTTGTATAATTTAATAGCCACTGAGTATCCTCATCTTTCATTTTAGAGAAATAAACCATTTTTATGATGAAACATGATACAATTATTTTTAAAAAGCCAACAATTTAGAGACAGATAAGCCTGGGTTAAAACTCCTATTCTGCTAGCATTGGACTTTGGTGTAATAATAAACTTTGCTCTTTTGGCATTTTAAAAATGAGGACATAGTTTTGCTGTGAGGAGTAAATTATGCAAAGTACCAGATAGAATATCTGATGTAGATACGATATATAGTCAAGAAATGGTGGCTTCCTTCTTGAATACCCACCCATCATGTGTCTATCCCGCAGGGTAGGATATCATGCTCTGTAATACTCTGAGACTAAATCACTAAATATTGACCCTCTGCCTTCAGGGCTTAACTCCTTCCACAAGAAGGATATTAAAATTAGAACCTGCAACAAAACAATGGCCCCATCCTGTCTGATGTGCTACCAGAGCAGGACACAAGGGCACAGGCTTGTATTGCCCTGGGGAATACTTGCTATGGTTCTATCATTGGGTAATTATGAACATTTTATCACAGTTTCTTTGCATTCTCTCAGCTCTTCGCTCTATATCTGGGAGCTTTATATTTCAGGACCAATTTGGCCTAGAATATTTGGAGATTATTATCTAACAGATACAACCACAGAAGGGAAAATGACGTTTTTAATGCCCCACATTAGAAATCAATTTACAGACTAGGATAAACACAAAATAACTGCAGTTGCTCTCTTCTCTTACCTATTTGATTGTAAAGAAAAGATACATAGAGAGCTTTACAGCACTGTTATCCAAATGGGTGAGGTCTCTCCCTTCAGTCAGCAAAGTGAGCCTGATTATGTCTGCAGTCTACTGAAATCTTCACACACACACACACACACACACACACACACACACACACACACACGCTCACTCCAGTCAGGTATATCAGCTGTGATGCTTTTTCACTTTTTAAAACACTTTTGTTTCACTGAGAATATCTTGTAAGAAGCTAATCTTGGTCTTTTAAAATTATATTATCAACATTTTCCTGGATTTTTTCCCTTTTCTATAATGTGTTTAGCTTCCTTTCTTGTATTTTTGTAAGTTACATTAAAGTTGTTTATTGCAACAAATGCTGTTTGGCTTGAGGATTCCCACTTTTCAGACCCTGGAAAGTTCTAGATACATTTTGAAGAGTTCATTACTTTAAAAATTCTTGCATTCTGTGACCGCTAAAGCACAAGTTTTTAAAAAGATTTATTTATTTATTTTTATTTTATGTATATGAGTGCTCTATCTACCTTATGCCTGCATGCCAGAAGAGGGCATTAGCTCTAACTATAGATGACTGTGAGCAACCATCTGGTTGCTGGGAATTGAACTCAGGACCTCTGGAAGAGAAGTTGATGCTCTTAATCAACTATCTCTCCAGTCCATACATAAGTATTAAATAGAAAAATACATTAGTTTTGATATTAATATCGAGTTATGGGTACATAGCGAAACAAAGTGCTCGCTGGTATACTGCAGCAGAAGATTGGCTTTGACCACAACGAATGCAGGAGCCGGGGATGGGCACAATTACTAAAATGTTTAAGAATCTTTATCAACTGTACTTTTGAGCCTAGGAATTTGCTTTACAAATAGTATTTCCCCTGTTGGTTAGCTTAGCAAAATGTTCTGTCTTTAGCCTACGTAATTCTGAAAACACGCTGTTAATCAGCCAGATGTTAAAATGATGTCCCATCAAATGAGTTCCAAATGAGGTGATCTCAGGTACTGAAATCAGGCTTGGTGGATTATGTAAATAAAATAATGGCGAGAAAGTCATAAATTAAAACGATGAGTTTTGTCGCCCACATATTTGCTTATAGATAGGCACCGACAGTATCTTTTTGTTCCTTCTTCCTACATGGAAAATGTGAACCAAATAATTGTTTGAAATCCAGGCCTCCATTTATTAAATCCTTTACTGTCACCTCTGAAATAAAAGGTATTCTATTTGTTACGAGGCATCATGAGCACCTAGACAAGGCCTCTACTTAGGAAGGAGGTTTTAGAAGGGACAGCAAGATTTCTTGCCTCACAATAAAACAATTAAATGAGATTTTCTGAACGGTTGCCAAGAGCAATCGAGAAAGATGTAGTTTTTTAGGCAGAACATTTGCTGAATACTTTTGCATCTTAGTCAAAGCAGCCAGTCTCATTATTTATTTAGATTTATCTGGCAGTTATTCTCTGAAGAGCTAATTAGAGTAAATTATTCCAATACCATGTTCATTTACAGACTGTTATTTATCCCCATGCTCATTTCAGTATTTTGCAGGTTTTTCCACGCTGTAACTCTCTTAAATCTGGTCACATCTGTCTACTTAAAACCCTTCCTGTCCCACCCAGGCTCTTAGCATCCTTGCCTTGCCTGAATGAAGTTGAGCATGTGCTGATCTCCTCCTTTATTATTGCCTGCTGTACCTGTCCTCTAGATCACAGTCTCCTGATGCTCTTTGTTTGTGAGATTTGTTGAGATGTGATGTGTATACTAAGCCACCCAATAGCTTTTCTGTATCGTTACAGTTACACAGCTATTGCAATGGAATAATAGGACACTTTTATTATCCTTCAAATATATTTTGATTTTAGTGCACTTGATGCTATGGTTAGGAAATATTTTCTTGAACTAAAATTCAAAATCATTAAAAGGTTAAAGTTCACAAGCAGCAGGAAATGAATTCAGAAGACTGTATTGATCTCTATTTTTTTATCAAAGGATCTAGAGGAGTGGTTTGCAACCTTCCTACTGTTATGGCCCTTTAATACAGTTCCTCATGTTGTGGTCATCCCCAACCATAAAATTATTTTTATTACTACTTCATAACTATAATTTTATTACTGATCAGTGTCTCAGATCTTGACACCCATTGGAAATATGCATTTTCTGATAGCCAGGTTGAGAACTAGACCCACTAGTTTAGAGGGAGAAGAGGAAGGAAGTGATGTAAACATATATATATATATATATATATATATATATATATATAAAGTTTTGCTGAAAAATAATAAAAAATTCCATAACATTATATTCACCACTTTAAATTATTATTTTCTTTACTCATTTACAAATTTTAATGCAATGTATTTGGAGCACGTTCTTCCCCGGGGTTCTCTCAGATCTCCTTCCTTCTTACCCATGTAACTTCATGTTCTCTCTCTTTCTCCCCCTCTCTTTCAGAAAAAAACCCCAAACATAAATCCAAACCCAAACCAAGAAACACCCCTCCACACACACACACCAAGGTGACCAGATACTTCTGAGTGTCAAGCCTGCTCTGGAGAATAGGATCATATACCCAGGGTTACTACATTCAATAAAATAGGTTATCCTTTACCAGAAGGTAGTAATTGCACATAGCTTCTTGGTTAACTTTTGTGCCCACTTCCCCCTTCTTGGTGCTGGAATTTTGGCTGGTTTGAACTTGTCCATGTCCTGTGCATGCTGTCACCATCTCTGTGAGTTCATATGAGCATCAGCCATGTTGTGTCTGGAAGATGCTGTTTCTTTGGAGTCACCCGCCGCTTCTAGCTCTTATAGTTGTTTCGCCTCCTCTTCTGTGTGGATCCCTTGAGGGAGGGCTCAGTGCTCCGAAGTTTCTCACTTAAAAAAAATTAGTTCTTTGGGAATTTTATACAATGAAGATTGACCATGCTTCCCAGTTCTTCCTCCCCTCTTCCATATCCTCTTTTCCCTTCATTCAACTTTGCACCAGGGGCTACACCCATAAATAAATCCTGCCCATGTCCCCAGCAGCTATCAATAGTCAGTTTCCCTTAGGTAGGGGTGGGACTTTATGCTAATCTCCTTTCTCCATGCAGGGGTTTTGTGTGGCCCGAGGAAATTGAAACAGTCTAGCTGTTTATCAACTGATAAATGGATAAAGAAATGTTGCATTTACATGATGAAATATCATTGGTCTGTTAATAAAAATGAAATTGTGGTGGCACATGCCTTCATTCCCGGCACTTGGGAGGCAGAGGCAGGCAGCTCTCTGTGAGTTTGAGACCAGCCTGGTCTACAGGGTGAGTTCTGGGATAGTCAGGTTGTTATATAGAGAAATGCTGTCTCAAAAAACTGAAATTATGAAGGTTGCAGGTAAATGGACCAGACTGTAAACAATTTTTCTGAGTGAAGTAACCTCGAGCTAGAAAGACAAACATATGTTTTCTCTCATTTAGGGATGGTAGCTTTGAATCTTTAGATATGTTGTTCCATTTGTATTAACCATAAAGTTCAGGAAGTTAGTCTGAGACCATGCATGGGTGTTCAAGAAAGAGAGATAGCATACAGTGGTATGAAGATTAAAGAGGGATGATGGCTCAGGAAGAGTTTAATAGGTACGGGAGGACAGCATCATTGAAGGAATACAGTGCGAGGCGACTAATACTAATGTATTAGAACAACACAGAAACCTCCTTCTGTAGAAGCTTTTATAAACATACGAGTTTAAATAGAGTTCTCATTTTAGATTTTTACATGTGGTTCTCAACTTTTCCACAAGGTTGTGCTGTGAAGACCTGGAACTAAGGCTGGCCTGGAACTCACAGAGGTCTGTCTGCCACTGCCTCCTGAGTGTTGAAATTAAATGTGTGCGCCACATGTTTGGCCCAGTTTCATAGTTTTAATTCTTACGTGTAAAAAACATTGATGTTTTGTGTATTGTGGGAGAATGAGGGTACATCTTTTCTCTGCCGTGCAGTGGTACCCACTACTCTATCAACATATTCTGTCATTTCTTTACACTTTCACACATATCAGTTGAGTGTAAATTTAAAAGTGCAGTTTTGGATTATTAATTCTGTTTTCTTGATTTATGTCTCTTATCCTTATCTCATTTGCCGTGATAAGTTTTAAAATTGGGGAATTTCCCTTGTTAGGATTTTGAGTAGTTTGGGACCTTTTTATTTTTTATATGAATTTCAGGGTGGGCTTGTCAGTTTACAAAGCAAACAGTTTGGGTTTTCATAAGCACTGCTTTGAGGGGATGTCAAGACGATGCAGTATATTAAAGCCAGTGCCGCCAAGCCTGATGATCTGCGTCCGACCTCTGAGCATGTAGCAGAAGGAGAATATGCACTCCTGAAAGCCGTCCTCTGAATTCACATGTGTCTTGTCACATATACAGGCACACATATAAAATAAAAAAAATAAGATGTAATTTTTAAAAGATTGCATTGAATTAGTAGATCAGTTTGGGGAACATTGACAACAGTATTAAGCTTCTGAGCCATAGATATTAGATGGTTTTCCATTGATGTAGACCTTTCTAATTTCTTTTAATGCTATTTCATGGTTTTACAGTTTTATTGCCTCATTACTTTATACTATAAAGATCCCACAAACAGTATAAGTTTTGCATTTCTTTCCCCACATATGTTCATCTTTTATTCTTGGTGAGCTTTTGTAAGCAGGATTTTCTCAGTTTCGTCTTGGAGGTGTTTGTTTCAGCTGTGTGAAAACACCCTTAAATTTTTTTGTAGGTTCTTCTTGCTTTCTGCAACTTAGCTTAAGTCATTCATTAGGGATTTCTTCGAAGGATCTTCTGTATGAAAGATGATGTTTCTTGAAATCAAGGCTGCCTTCTCTTTCGTGAGGTAGAGTGTCATTGTGTACCCCTGGAACTCACTATGTAGACCAGGCTAGCCTTGAAATCACTTAAGAGTTCTGATTAAAGGAGTGTGCCACCACGCCCAGTTCTTAAAATGATTTTATAGCTTTCTTCATAATCTTGACCTCATGTTTTATTATCTAGCGGTGTGTCTAGACTCTCTGGTGCATAGTTTGGAAGAGCTGTTGAGAGAACAGTCATTTTTAGCTTGTTTCTGATCCTGGGAGGAAGCTCTCAGCTTTACAGTATTGAGTCTGACATCAGATGCTGCCAATCAAAGAGAACATTCTTTTCTGATTTGTTGCATGTTTGTGGTAGAAAGTTGAATATAGCCGAATACTTCGCTGTGGTTATTGAAATGTTAGTGTAATTTTTTTCCCTCTCTTTCTTCTGCAGATGATACAGTTTCTACTGATGTATCTCAGTGTCTGCAGATGGTTTTCTTCTATTGAACCTGTATGATAAACTAATTTCAACTGTTCTGCCTTTCACATTCAGAATTTGGGTTTAGGCCTCTTGACTTTTATCTCTTGATAGTTTTACCCGGTGAGGGGTTGTCATCATATTTTTCTGTACTTTATAAACAAGCCTCATTTTCATACCTTTGATATTATAATAGTTATTTTGAAGTCTTTTTCATGTAAGATCAACATTGAGACCCCGAAAAGATATTCCTTGTCTGCTTTTTTTCTTGTTTACGTACAACACTTTCCTCTATACTTTCATATCTCACTGATATTAATTTTTGTCAAAAATAGCTGCTTTGATAATGCATTGACACCTTCTCTGCCCCTCTCCCGAGAATGTTTGCTGCATGCTCACTCACTTGCATATACATGTAATGACAAGTGGGTGATCTCAACAGAGCATATCTCCGGATGTTGCACCATCTAGGGTCTGAGTTCGAGCCTTCAAAGAACAGTACAGTTTTCTGGACTCCCCTTCCCAAGCATCATCACAAAGGCTTGTAGTCAACTAAAATCATGTTTGTCTTCCTCAGAATACTGCATTGGTACTTAGGCTAATATCATTCTTAGCTCTTAGCCTCCACTAATACATAGCTGCTTATTATTTCGATAGTAACTCAGGCTGTCAATTGCTCACAGTCTGGTTCAACTAAAAGTGAAGCCACATTGCAGGAGCTGTGCTGTGTTTTATTCCCCAGGGGCCCTTCTTAGCGAGTTTGTTCCCTGGTTTTCTTTTCAACTTCTAGATGGTTTGCCACTCTTCTGTTGCTATCCAAGCCTTGATGATTCTGCTGATTTCATTGTGCCTTGAGCTTGAAAGCCCCTGGTTCTATCATCAGCAAGGAGTTCTCTGTTTAAAACATGGCCACTTGTTACTCTCCTCGTTTGCTTCACTAATTTTTCTCTGTAGTTTGTACACTGATCTGACAATGAACAGCTGTACCTCCAAAAAGAAAAGCATCCATAGCTAGGGTTCTGTTTCTATAAACAGCTGACGATTTTGGAAAGCTTTCCAAGTCTATAGCTAAATAATCATGTTGGAAAAATGAAAATTAGAGTAGGTTGGACTGGTATAATGTCCTAAACAGAGAAGAAATGAATAATAATTACAATGGTGATAAACATAACAAAATTCAGTAAATACTAATTTAATGCCTACAGTTGACTGACCCAGTGCAGCTGGATTCCGTGTCTTATTTAATGACCTGTAGCCTTGGGAAGGCTACAGTTGTGATTGTTTCCATAGCACCCGTGGGGTCCAAAATAAGTGGGTGTTTAAGGCCTGCATATGAAATAGAATGGTGTTTGCATTTGACCTATACACAACCTACTGCAAAATTTAAATTACTTCTAAGTCACTAGTAATGCCAAGCACCACGTCAATGACATGTAAATTGTATTATACTGGATTGTCGAGAGAACAAGGACGAGAAACGTTTGTACGTGTCATTTTAAAAGGGCATTTTCAATCTGCATTTGACAGAATCCACAGCTGCCACAGAAACCATCACTGCAGAGGACCAATTGTATTATTTATTCAGTAGAAGCTTTAGTGAATACAGAAGACTGAAACAGGTAAAGTCAGGGCAGAAGCAAAAGTAGCAAACGGCAACCCTGGATTTCTAGAATTAGAAGTTAGACAATTAGAGGTACTTCATCAAGAATGCTATGGTATCCCTAAACATACTTCAGGCTAGAAATGTATAAAGTGGCCAAACTAAAGGAAATTAAGCCAGAGTTAGAAGGCCCTCCCCATAGGTGGAGGTCAAAGTGAAATAATATTAGTTTTTAGATTTGGATCTTTTGTTTATCTCTTAGAGCATGGCTTCAGTCTGCTATGAAGTCCATTTTCCCCAGAAGATTCTGAAGGAACCCTGTGAGGCATCTCATCTGTGCTCACAGTATTAGAACTGTGCACAGAGATTCACTGTGTTCCCACCATCTCTTGCTGAGCTTCAAGCTTTCCACGGACATCATGTTGCTGTTCTGCTGCCCCTGTCATCTAACAGTGCACTAAATTACAGGGTTGGAGTCAGATTGTTAATGTTTCCTGAACGTAGATAGGGGAATTGCCAATGGTATTATAGTTTAAACTTTATTTAATATGTGGGACTCTAAGACACTCTGTTCCTGTCTAAGTTTTAATTTGAGAGTATTTCTCACAAAATGGTTTTTACTCTATTATTATTATTATTATTATTATTATTATTATTATTGTAGTTGTTATTGTTGCTCTCATTACTTGTGTGATGTGCTTGTATGGATATGAGCATCCCTGCCATGGATTGTGTGGAGGTCAGAGAATTGCCTTCAGGAGTCAGTGTTCTCACTCCACTGTGGGATCCAGGAGTCGAACTTGACTCATCAGGCTTGTGTGACCACATCATTCAACAGCTGGATTTTGTTTTACTCTTGCATGAAAGTTCAGACTAGGCCTGTTGGCTGAGTATTGGCAGACATTTAAAGCTAAATTCCATCAGCCGTTAAATGTCTTTATATAGACTTACAGACCCACACATACAGTCTCCTTTTTATTTATTTATTTTTTTTTGAATCCAAGCAAAACTGTGGTACTAGCTGATTCGTGGAAGTGCATCAGCTAATCATGGTCAGATATTGGCCAATCCCCGTATGGAGCAGCCTCAGTTGTTTATTGCAATGCTGATGTTCCTTATACTGCATTGCATTTCCACATCTAGTGACTCTGTCAAATGCACGTGCTGTTTGCAGCATGCCAGGGAAGCAGTTAAGAGAGCAAACCCGAGACTTGAAGTTTGCTATGCTAGTGTTCTTGACTCTACAGCACATGGCCGACGATGAGAGTTTTCATCAGTTATGGAATATGTAGGCTTTTACTTAGGGCTATCTCAGGCAAGATGGCAAGACTATAAGAATAGTACCCTTAAACTGGACCCAGAGATAGTGGGATTTCACCTGTGACAAAGAGGAATAAAATATTATCCCCAAACTACAGAGGTCCAATCTTGTTGCAGCAAATCATTAAAAATACATAAAAGCCAACATGTGTTTCCCTAATTAGTTATTAAGGTATAGCGCGTATTTCCCTAATGAAATTAAATTAATAAAAAATCTTGAAGCCTCTAAAAATTCTTCATCTATAAAATGGAATCAAGATCTCAAAGGATCATTTTAAAGTTTTGAAAGACATAAAAACTATACGTCATAGTATATTTATAATATGCAAGGACACATGCAGCACATATTGTCTATATATGGAAGCGTGAAAACACTGCTGATAAAGCAAATCCATGTTTCTCATCCAGAGTTGCCTTTTACTGACAAGAATAAGTGAACTCTGAAATATCTCTTCTAGATGGAGGACACAGCATTTCTTCTTCTGTCCCAAATTTCATCAACAAAACTGAAAATTGTGTTTTAAAAGAAATCAACGCCAACAGTGATAGAAAAGTTCAAAAATGTGCAGTCATGGGAGAAGAAATCACATGCATTGCAATCTTGGAGGAGGCAGAGTTGGAGCAAAAACAAATAAAACAAAACAAAAAAACACAGTGCTAATATAAGCTGGAGGAAAATAATCTCACATGGGAATCTCCCTTCCCTAAACAGCTCCAGAGAAGTTTGAAAGCCAGTGCACAAACCCAATCAACCTCAAGTAGAGGCAGTGCACAGACCCAGTCAACCTCCAGTAGAGGCAGTGGAAGGCCTTCCTTGAAAGCACTGGTCTCTGCTTGCACACCTCACCTGCCCCCATGGGTACTTCTGTAGACAATGGGGGTGTACTGAGAGGTAAAACACAGGCAGAACCTTGAGGGAAGATGCATAGCAGAGCTGGAAGTGGAGCAGGAGATGCCAGCCACCTGCTCCTAGAAGAAAGCCAAGGTGAGAAGCTGACAATACAAAAACAGTCAAAAAATATTTTGTCGGCATACAAAATGGAGAATGCTGTTCTCTTCACATGGCCAGTTTACCCTCCATTTTGTCTCATCTGTAGACTCTCCTCTCACCAAAGGCATCTGCCTAAATCAACACTTCCCACTGCATTCTCACAGGGGAAATGGACTTACCTTTTGACTAACGAGAATCTGTTTGTGACAGATAGTATTTTAACCTAAACTCAACTGAAAAAGGAGCGTAGATTTCTACAACTTCAAAATTAGAAACTACAATGTGAAACAGACCTGGGGTGGGGGATGGGACAGGACTGTGTTCCTTGGTGGAACAACAGAAAACATTAGCAAAAGGGTCCCTAACTTATGAAAACAAGTTATTAGAAATTAAAAAAGAACAATAGGTATTTTAAATAGCAGAACGGATATAACTAATGATGGATGGATCAGTACTTCTAAAGACAAAAGGAATACTCTGTTGCTTGCTTTTGGGACCCTTTCCTCCTAAGGTTTGCCTTGTCCAGCCTTAATAGGAGAGGAAGTGCCTAGTCTCACTGCAACTTGGTAGACCATAGCTGGCTGATATCCATGGGAAGTCTGCCGTTTCCTGAAGAGGAATAGAGAAGTGGATGGGGTGGGGAGAGGTAGAGGGGAGGTACTGAGAGGGGAGGAAGGAGGAGAAATTGCAGTAGGGTTGTAAAAATGAAACAAACAAACAAACGATAAAAGTCAGCAGAATTTACTGCAGAAAGAAAAATAGATACAAGTTGGGAGACTCGCCCCCAAGTTAGTTGGCTTTCAGTAACAGCAACAGAATATCAGAGGTAATAAATTTATAGAGTTTATAGAGAAGAACAGCTTACTTTGGCTCAGAGTTCCATGAATTTCAGCCCTTGGTTACATTGCTTTTGGACTTGTTAGGTGCAGCATCACAGTGGGAGTTTGGGACAGAGAAAGCTGTTTAACCCTTGGAAGCCAGGGACCATAGTGAGAAATAAAAAACGATGCAAGGCTAGATTTCCAGTCTGCTTTTTGGGTTCATGCCACCAACAATCTACTTTCCTAAAGGTTCTGCCATATCATAACAGTGCCTTAGGCTGAGGACTCAACTTTTAACATCGGATTTTTGGGAGACAATTATCCAAAAGGTTTTAATCTCAAATCATATGAAATGAAAATTGTTGTCTGGGTCACTAATACCATCAACAAAGCTATTGTGTTCTGTATATTCAGACACTTGTGTACCAGTAAACAATGGGAAACGCCAGGTGAGGTGAACTCTGTGTATTGAGTGTTGGCTTAACAATTAATTTTTATGGGAATCTATCTTCTTTTCATGTTACATTTTTTTTTCTGTGCTAAGGTTTTGCTACTGATCAAGCAAATGAAAGCACAGTTGTGTTCCCCAGTGTGAATGGTTCATTAGCTCACTGTTTCCCCACAACACTGGCTAGGTGATTAGTGAGATGGATGCCAATGGACCCTTGTGGCTGGTTGTTTCTAAATGTCTTCTGGTGATGGTTGGTAATTCATGTAAATCAGGACTCAGAGTAGCTCTCTTGTACTTAGTACCAATCGAGAAGCCAGGCTCAAGATATCTTTTCTGCTGTGGTTGATGCAGGAAATCAAATGCAGACGTTGCAGCTTACGAGGAAAGTGGTGGATTTTGTGATAGCAACTCTAGACCATTTACAAGATAAAACATAAATACAGGTGTTTGAAACAACCTCCTACTCCAGTCTGATGCCTTGACAGATGGGAGTGTTCTGTCAGATCATCAAGGCAGATCTGAGCAGTAGAGTATGTCCCCGGGGAGCCACCTGTCTGAAGCAGCTGTGCTACAGGCTTTCTTGGGCCCATTTACAGGACAGGTGTGACAAGGATGTACTTTCCTCTTATGTTTTGAAAAGGTGAAGAAAGAAGGTTGTTTCTTCGACAATATTATCTAAAATAACTAAAGCATAAGAGTTTTGAAAGGGAATTACTGTTTTAGGACAACCACTGGCTGTCAAAAAGGGATCACTTTTCTTTTGACACAGTTTAAGGGAAGGGATAGGAAACTGATTAGGGAATGTGTTTCAAACTGAGACAGTGGAGCTGATCTATTGGGAGCTCACCAAGGCCAGCTGGACTGTGACTGAAAAAGCATGGGATAAAACTGGACTCTCTGAACATGGCGAACAATGAGAGCTGATGAGACGCCAAGGACAATGGCAAGGGGCTTTGATCCTACGCAATGTGCTGGCTTTGTGGGAGCCTAGCCAGTTTGGATATTCACCTTCCTAGATATGGACGGAGGGGGGAGGACCTAGGACTTACCACAGGGCAGGGAACCCTGACTGCTCTTTGGACTGGAGAGGGAGGGGGAAAGGAGTGGGGGGAGGGGGAGAAGAGTGGAAGGAGGGGAAGAAGGGTGGTAGGAGGGGGAGGGAAATGGGAGGCTGGGAGGAGGTGGAAACTTGTTTTTTTTTCTCATTTTCTCAATTAAAAAAATAACCAAAAAAATATATTTATAAATTTTTCAAAAACTGTAATGAGATCACTTTACAAAGACCAAGTCAAAGTGGGCATTGCGGCACAGTTTAACAGGACTCTAACTTAGATGGCTAAGTCTGTCTTCTGGCATTTTATAGTGGAATATAGATACTCACATTCACAGGCAGCTGCAGTAGCCACAAGGTGATACTCAGGGGAATTCTCTAAAGGCTTGGGAGATTTTTGTTCCTTCTGGTTGAAGAGCTACGGTGAGTGCTGGACCAGTCATGGATACCAGCTGGAGAGATGGGCAATGTCAAGTTAAATGAGAAATTTGGAAAGTGTTCAGAGTAACGTTTAGAAACGGATGTTCACTCTGCCAAAGCTTTAGCAGTGAGCTATATCCAGTGTATAGACTTAGAGAGTACCAAAACCAACATCAATGGATGCAGAGGAAGACTGTCCACTCTCCCAAGATGCTGGAATGCCAGTGATGGTGTTTAATAATCAGATAAAGTTCAGCAGTTTGAAATTTTTAAGCAGTCTGAAGGTTGGTAATACTGAATTTTGCTACTTACAGAACCCATATAGCTCCGAAAGACAAAATTAGTTATTACATGGTTAGTGGCAGAAACAGTTTTCTGACCCCTGCCTAGAATACCTCAGAGCACACTCCCTGAAGATGCAAAGGCAGAAGAGTGGCAGACACTGATCCTCTACACCATGTGAGTGGATCCATTGGTGTGGATGAAACTCCTTCAGGTTCATTTTGATTAGTGGAGCTTTGCTGTGATCCCATCCAGGGAAGAACCCACAGCTTAGATCATAAATACTAATTCATGGATACTATAAACTGCACTCTGGTCCTTCTTAGGAGTGTGTCTGTGGCAATGGAGTCTGTTGGTAGCATGGCTATTGATGGTCAGTCATCCCTGCATGATTTTTTATGGTTATGGTGTAAAGCACAAAAGATGGAGACTGCCCTGTGTCACTATTGGAGTATCAGGGCCTGGTAGAGTCTCATCATGGCTGCTAAGCAGTCTCCTTTTCAGCATTGCCATCATCAAGATTAAGGCTGATCAGGATTTGGATGAATTATTAAGACGCAAGTCTTGATAATTAAAATATAGACCATTTAACTGAAGGAAGATGAGATTTTCTAAGAAGAGTAGAATTTTGGATTAACAGAATTTTATGGAGTGCTAGTTGTGTATGGGTTTGTGTTTGTCAGCGTTCTCTAAAGGAACAGAACAGCAGAACTGACTGAATAAATGTATATGTATATATGGGATTTATTACAATGGCTTACAGGCTGTGGTGCAAATAGTCCAACAACAATAACGCCTCAAGGTACAAATAGCAAGAATCAGACAGTTGTTGAGTCCAGGACGTTGTGTATCTCATCTGGTCTTCAGTCTATATTGGAGTCCCAAAGAAGTAGGTTCTAACAGCAGTGAAGAGATGTCTTAGGAACAGGATAGGCAAACTTACCTGTGAGAGTGATGGCAAGCAGGCAGAGAGCAAAACTCCCTTCTTCAGTGTGAGCTGCCTTCAGAAGGTGTGGTCCAGATTTGAATGGTCTTTCCACCTCAAGCAAGCCAATCAAGAATATCTCCCACAGGCATGGTGGATGCTTAGATTTTAGTTGATTCCAGATGTAGTAAAATTGACAACCAAGATGAGCCATCACAATCATATCAGACCTTCCAAGTCATGTTTTGGAGAATGTATACTTTGGCAGTCATCTTTGCTTAGGAGCCTTCCAGAAATGTAGAAAACTCTTGGGGAAGCCAAGACAGATTGGTCAGATACCAATTCTTTACAGAATGTGAATGGGTCCATTGGTGTGGATGAAACCAAATCATGTTTATTTCAATTTGCAAAGTCTTGCTGTGATCCCACCCAGGGAAGAGCCCCCAGCTTAGTTCATAATTACTAACTCACGAATACTATGAACTATACTCTGGTCCTTATTAGGAGTGTGTCTGTGGTAATGGAGCCTGTTGGCAGTATTGCTACTGATGGCCAGTCCGTGCTGCATGCATCAGCAATCCAGATTCTTTATGGTTACGGTATAACCCGCAATAGATGGAGACTGTCCTGTGTCACTATTGGGGTATCAGGGCCTGGCAGAGCCTCACCATAGTCTCCTTTTCAGCGTTGCCATCATCATGATCAAGGCTGATTGGGACTTCAATGCATTATTAAGACTTATACATGAAAAGTAGATCATTTAACAGAAGGATGGCAGGTGTTTTTTAAAGGAAACATTTGAGATCACGGACAAAGCAGCAACAATAATCCTGGAGAAATCTGAAGGTGTACATGAAAAATCCACTGTCATGAAAGAAACAGGAAAGGGGAAGCAAGCCTTAGGAGTTGTCATGAAGCATGGAGTATTTCAGCTTCAGAAGAACAAAAATTTCTAAGTGAATGAACTGGTCTTTTCCAGACATCATGGAGGAGAGGAATGTGGAAGAGGGGAGACCCTCACAGAAGCAGTTCCCAAATGTTTGTCTTAGTCAACTTGAGCAGATCAAAGCAAGCAAGCAAGCAAGCAAGCAAGCAAGCAAGCAAGCAAGCAAATCACCCAAGACAAAGCCTTTGAGGCCTCCTACACTGCTTCATATCAGGTACTTGGTTACAGCTGGGAGAAAAATGACTAATAATAGACTTCACTATGTGAATTGGTATGCAAGCAATTCATTCAGTCTACAGACACAAATTTCATTTTTTCTGATACAGTGAATGAAAAATAAAAGTCCATGAATAGGGCCTGTATATTGAAGCCCTAAAATATTAAGTTCGATTTTGACCTTTTTGAAAATGCAACTCAGACACTCACATTGGGACAAGTTTGAATTTTATGCTTCCAGAAAATGTATAATTTCACTCTGAGAAATACTCTGGTTCCCAAGCATAGGAAATGTGGCAGAGCACAGTGAGCTGGCTTAGCAGGCAAAGACACTTGCCACTAAGCCTGATGACCCGAATTTGGAATCCTTATGGTGGAAGGAGCATAACAAGGTTATCTTCTGACCATGACGTGACATGTGTGCTGTAATATGCACTACTCATAAAAAATGTAAAAAAGAGAGAGAGAGAGAGAGAGAGAGTGCAGTGATGAAATTGTGTACATGGTCTGCATTTATTTCCCTGCTCTTCATTGTCATGGCTGAACTGTGTGGTTCTACATCCCAGCTGGACCAAAATCAGTCACAGCGCACACTCGGTCATTTGGTCAGACACTTTATAGCAGAAATAGCTCCCAGTCTGCTGATGACTCCTGGAATCCTGAACTTAGCCTTGGGACTTTTGGTCGATAGGACATCTGTGATGGATGTCCAAGAGTCCAGGAAAATGTCTTCTCTCTGCATTTACCCTTTCTGCCACTATGTGAAGAAGTCAAGTCTGACTTTCGCAAGTGTGACTGACCACAAAGAGAAACACAATCACCTCTGCAGACTTGGGTATGCTAGTCAGGTTCCTGGGTCCCAGCTTGGTGAGCACCAGTAAGTGTTTAAGACCATACAGGACTGCTAGTCCCAGCTGAGTGAACCATCAGGTGACCACAGAAATGGACCAAACTCAACAAGTCCTGCTGGACCAAGCTGTGACAAGTGAGGCTTGTTGTTTGAAGTTATTAAATATTAGAGTCTTTGTCATGTACAAAGCACCCTACACAAAGCAATGACTCTAGGAATCTTCTCATTTGGCTACCGGAAGTGAGTGTTGTAACTCTTCCCATTGTCTGTGTTGCTGTTTTCCCTCATTAAGAAGTTAAGATTAATGCATGTTCATTGTACAAAGGGGTAATCAGAAATGTTCTTATTCAGGTGTATATACTTCAACAAGATGTGCCCCTATGAATCTCTCCTCTCTCTTTTTCTTTCTCTTGTTAGGTACCATTATCTTCCTAAACAGTCCTCCTCCTATTTCAGCATGCACGTGTGTGTGTGTGTGTGTGTGTGTGTGTGTGTGTGTGTAATCTAGTAATCTAGTTTCCAGTCTCCACATGTGTGTGAAGATATGCACGTTTGTCTTCCTGGGTCTATCTTATTTTGTTTAAAATCAAGCTTCAATAAAATACTATAATTTTATTATTCTCTATGGCTGAAGAAGACTACTGACTGTGTCTTGTTTATATATCATATTTTTTAAATCTATCACCTGTTTCTAGCCACCTCTGCTAAGGTATTTCCAAGAGAATGACTGTCTCTACTGTAGCTACTATACAAGTCACTGGCACCACATAGTATATCAAATGATTGTTATTTTCTGAAACCCAAAGTGAAACAAACACTAATGTTAAATCAGCATGCTACCACTGATGCTTTTTAATTTTTTTATTTTATTTTTTATTTTTTTTTATTTGCTTCTCAGTAGATCTTACTGGAATTTTGTCTTCAGTCAAGGCTCTGTACCCAATAGAAAGCACATTTGATGTTCAATTTACCTCATGGGAACCAAATATGTAAATAAGGAAATCTGTCACTGAGCCACTCCCTAATGAACCCGTGCTGGGTTCTGTGGGCAATGCTGCCATTTCTAGGAATACTATCAGAATTTTCTTAACTTTAATTACTCTTACCTTGAGCATAGGTCTTTAGATGGAGAACTCAGGATGCTGCCGGGAACACAGGTTTCGTTGTTGATTCTGAAGTCCAAGACTCCATTTTATGACTGTCCACTGAACTGGACTGGATCGTTTCCATAATACATTGCCCTGAATCAAGTGAGAAACTGAGACAGAGATGGAATTGTTGGAGATTTTGCTGTGTGACAACGATTGTTTTGTAGGTGGGCTTTTATTTCATTCCCACCAGTTCCCAAATAACTGACATGGAGACTTAATATTAATTATAAAGGCTTGGCTAGTAGCTCAGGCTTATTAATAAGTTGGTCTTTCAACTTAATTTATATTAATCTACATTTTGTCACATGGTGTTACCTCTCTTTCATCTTGTACTTCCTGTTTCCTCTCCGTGTCTCGCTAGTGAGTCCACTGATTCTGCCTTTCTTCTTCCCAGTGTTCTCAGTCTGGTTCTCCTGCCTAACCTTATCCTGTCCACCTTTTGATCAGTCAGCTTCTTTCATAAACCAATCACAGTGACATATATTTACACAGTGTAAAGGAATATTTCACATTGTTTAGAGCATTTTAGAAATGAGTTATGTTGCCTGGAAACCAAATAGGCTATTTCATGGGTTATGTTCCATTGCCATGAGTTTGAAATTCACAGGCAATATTTAAGCCATTTTCTAAGTACTACCCAGTGAGAGATGGTCCAGCGAGGGGTTCGGTTATCCATGAACACAGGAATTAAAAAGTTGTTACAACTGTTAAGATAGAATTACTAACTACTGATTTCTAACTCTGGGATTAGTGTTCTCATTTATCCTGCAAATGGGTATTAATGGTGCATATCTTGTTTGTGTAATAAAATTTTATTGGAACACGACTGTACCCATTTATTTTTATATTGTCTATCAGTACTTTCATCCTTTGCTGGCCAAGTTTGCTAGTTTCAATAGAGATCAGCTGGCTCAACAACGCTTAAAACATCTATTATCTGGTACTTAAGTCGAAGAGTCTACAACCCTTTCTTTCTACAGCCCTTTCTTGATCCAGCCTAGACTATTTGTTTTATTGTCTATATTAGTTCATTTGCCATTACAAATGTAATGTAGCAAAAGGCCTGAGGCAGATTGCTTTATAAGAAAACATCTTTATTTGGATTGAGTTAGAAAGCCAAGAGTCTAAACAGCATGGAACAGGCTGTGTTCGGAGCCCCGCTTGACAGCACTACATCATGGCAGAGCATGTATATTTCTTTGTCTGTATGTTCTCTTTTCTTTCAAAAATAAATCCAGCACAAGTCAGTCAAAGGAGCCCCATCATAATCTTATCCAGTTTAATCTAATCACTTTCCAAATGTCACAAGTGGATTAAACTTTTACCTTCTCAGATCCGATTCCTGATTAGTTCTTGGGTGGGCAGAACTAACTTTCTTTGAGTCATAGCTTACCCTGACAGCTAACCCTGGGGGTACTTGTACTTCCCCCCACCCCTTCTCTGTTTCTCCCCATTCTTTCAGTCAGTGTTTACATACTTTTCTTATTTTAGATCAAAACTGTTTGTTTTCCAGTGAGCCCTGTTTTTTTCCCTCTCCTTTACAGTGCTGAGTTTGTATGGGGACAGACTTTTACTTTTCCTGAATCATGTGCTGGGCATTTGATGAAGAAGAACACTGCCTTGTCACTTACATTTTGCTTACCCTAGTGTAGATGGAAGTTTCTGTCCTGCTAGGTCCTGCAGCCATTCAGTCCCAAAGAAACACACAGAGGCTTATATTAATTATAAACTGTTTGGTTTATTAGCTCAGGCTTTTTATTAACTAGATCTTACAACCTAAACTAGCCCATAATTCTTGTCTATGTTTAGCCACGTGGCTTGGTACCTTTTCTCAGTAAGGCATTCTAATCTTGCTTCCTCTATGTCTGGATGATGGTTGTGTCTCTGCCTTTCCTATTTCCAGAATTCTCTTAGTCTGGTTGCCCCACCTATACTTCCTGCCTGACTACTAGCCAATCAGCATTTTATTAAACTAATACAAGTGACAAATCTTTACAACATTCAAAAGCATTATCCCCCAGCACTCTAGTTGAGTGTTTTCTGAAGATACAGACTTGGCAGTATAGTTTTTTTAAGAGTCTCATAATCACCCTTACTCCAAATCCTGTTTAGAGTTGTCAATTAGCTTGTATTCGATTCTTTAGCAAACATAGACCAAGTCCCTGTTAGATTTTGGGATAGAACTTCGTTGATCTTGCTGTTGGTAAAGTGTTGAGACAGGGTCCTGTGTAGAGCAAACAGTTCTTACAAAAGGCTGAGGATGATGCTTAACCCTTGGTCCTCCTGCCTTCATCACCTGAGGGTCAGGACTACAGGTGTACCCTGTATCAGCTTATGATAGGCCCTCTTGATCACCAGTAACTGTGGTGCTGCCCAGAAACAGCTATCTTATTTAAAAGTCAGATCCATGCTGTGTTAGGAGAAAGCTGATTGTCCTGCATTCTCAGCTAAAAACAATAGTATGATATATAGTACAATAGTGTGTGTGTGTGTGTGTGTGTGTGTGTGTGTGTGTGTGTATGCATGATGTGTATGGAGGTACATGGGAAGGAGGAAACATAAGGGGGAATACTGCAATTTTATATATTTAATTGATTTTTTTCATAAATATGTTTTGATCATATTTCCTCTTCTCTAATTGTTCCTAGATCTTACCCCTCCAATTTTATATTCTCTCTCTCTTTTCCTCTCTATTCAAAAAGAAACAAAAACACCAAAAAAACAAACATTGAAAATCAACACAACAAAATGACAAAAAATACTAAGAGCAAGGAAATTCATACTAATAGTAAGTCATCTCTCTTTCCCTCCCTCGTTGTTCCCAGCCCTCTTCCTCCTGCCGCTGTCCCCCTCTTCTTTCTCCTTTTCCTAATTCTCAGTTTCTTTCAGGTGCATAGCCATGTGTAGGGTAGTGACTGTGTTTTCCTCTGCAGGCGTCCCTTTAGATTTTCTTAGAGGCAGTTTTTTTGTGTCCTCTAGCACTGATTAGTCAGATGTCAGAAGAGAAAATTTGTTTAGGATTAGATTGACCTGGTTAAATAAGAAACCTTCCTCCTGTATAGTGGAGCGCTTGCGTTTTAAATTTTCAGTTGGTTTTTGTCACCATAACCTCCGCTCAACCTTCCCTTACTTCAGAATTGGAACCAGTGTGCAGCCCGAGAATGTCTCTTTTTTGAGTGTTGAGGAAGGTCTCCAGGGTTGGGACTCTGGACTCGGTTGACTCAGCAGTTTCACTGGGTCAAATGCTGTTTCTCTATTTCAGGATACTTGGAAAAGTAATTCCAAAGGTTCAACCTTCTCCTGATGCAGGAGGCTCTGCCACCAGGTGGGCCCAGGAGTGGGCAGGGCTGCTGGCTGTGGGAATGTACCGCTTTGAAGTCTTCTGAAAGAGAAAACATCATCTTTCAGGGAAGCACAGGCAAGTCTACTGCAGTTACTTTTCAACCTGGGTTCTTAGCTGTGTTTTGGTCTTTCGTGGTGGGCTGAATGATGGCTACCAAAGAAAACCCCCTCAGCCTCAGAATGTAATGTTATTAAAAATAAGAGTTTCTGAAGATGTAATCCAGGAAAAGATACCGAGGAGAGGTTACCTAGAGATGGTAGTCTTGAAAGAGACAAAAGGAGAAGATACAGAGTGAAGGACTTGTGGAGTGGAGGAAGATAGATGCTTCCAGAAACCAGGGAATCTGGGGTACCCAAGAGCTGGAGCAAATAAGGCAAGATTTTTCTGTAGCTCCTGCTGCTGCCACCGGGTCAAATTCCAGACTGCAGGGATATTGGAAAACACATCTCTACTCTTTCAAAGCATCTAGTTTGTGGCCATTTGTGTCAGAAGTAATTTTGGAAGCTTTGGTGACATCATGCAAGGGGTCCAGAAGAAAAGTGCTTGGGTCACGGTTGTCTGCGAGATCTTGGTTATCCCATAGTGTTTTATTTTATTTTTCTTTTCTTTTTAAAATTTCTGCCTTTAGTTTAAATTCTGACTTAGAATTTTGTGCACATAACACACTTCAAAAGAACAATAAAAAGGAAATGAAGAAAGGTCATAGCAAAGTGATCATAATTTCACAGGAGAGTACAAGCCCAACTAAAAATTTTCTATATGGGCTTATGGACATAAATAGGCCTGTCTCTTAACCGACTATGTTATTTATATTTGGCCCTATGGTAGGACTCTGCACACTTTTATATTCTAAATGAATCAACAAAACTATCCCACAGTATTTTAAAAATGAACAGTGACTTTTTGTTCTCATTGACGGAGCATTTTTTCTTGCTCTAGCAAAACAGGGATGACATGACTAGTGATTTTCTTTTCTTTAAACAAAACAATCACATCAAATTTACAGCACCAAGTGTGAATTTCTTCCTTAAATCTAATAAGAAAGTGGTTGTTTCTCTCCATAGCATCTGTGCCACAACTATACCCATGGACACAGCTTGCCATGACAGTCATTGTTGCAGCTCACAGCATTCATGGCGGACAAAACTGTTGATGGCCCTTCCCCGCTCGTACTTGGTTGGCATAGCGCATTCCAGCACTATGAGACTTAGCTAGCAGGGATTCAGCTTCTCCATGGCCAAAGCGCATGGCGTTTCCAGCAACCAGGTCTTACCGTCAAGCTCTGGTGGACAACCAAGTGTGCTGGGAGTAGCCTGTATTGTTTGGGGGTGTCTCTAGGACATTTCTGACCTCAAGAGGGAGGTATCTCATACCTGGCACTGGTTATGGAGAGCTCATAATCCCCAGGGGGGAACTATAACTATTATTTTGCTAACTAGATAAGTCTTGAACTGCTCTGTACATTCATATCTCCTTGCCCTTAGATTAGTGTAGCTTCCAGGCCTCATCAGAGAAGTTTCTTTGTTCAGTGGACGACGGTCAGTTTTGTACAAAGACCGGTTGCCCTGAGCTGTCTGAACAAAGTTGTAAGAGGAAATGTCCAGCAGCCTTCAGATCATGTCTGCTGGAGGTGACTCACTGCCTGCCTTCCCCATGTGGTTTGTCTCCAGTGGTTGTAGAGCTTTATCAGAAACAACAGCCTGCTTTTTTTCCCCCCTTAAATATGTTTAGACTTGTATGCCTTTTTGGGGAAGTAGGCTAGCTGAATTTTTTTAACCCATTAACACCAACATGGGCGCTCTTTTCAGGCTTGTATAATTTTTCTGAGGCTGATGGGACTGTTAGCCTTGCTGGACTAAGGCCTCTGGGATCACTCTTTGTGATGTTCCTCAAGGCACCAACCCACTGGTCAGATCACTCAGCGAGTCAGCTGCAGGATGGACCGACCCTCGTCTCTTTGCTACTAGAAATGGAACCCTCTACTACTAAGTGAGCAGATTAATGTAGGCACTCAAGCAATTTGTGCTTCTGGAAGGAATTTAAGAGGCAATGTTAGCTTAAGCACTCTTGTATTAGGTAAGTAATTAAAATTAAAATTAGCGTTCTAACAAATCATAGCGGTTTAGGCTGTCACTGGCACCTAGCAGAAGAGCCAGGAAACAGGAAGTGGTCAAGCGCCACAGCTGTAGTTGCCCTTGCTAAGGAGCCTCTGGCAAGATTTAACTGTTAGACAAATTTACAGCTTAGGGGAATGAGAAACCTGGCAGTCTCCTTCCTGTGGGTTCTTGTACATCTGTTGGGGATTCAAAACAAATCCTCCACAGAGTGATAATCCTCAGGATCTAAATGTCAGACTTATTAAATCTCAGTTTCATATTGAGTCCCACTGTGCATGGGACTCCTTGTGAGCACAGCTGCCTAGTCATGTGGTCACACCTGCTCTGCTGGGGTCTGCCACCTCAGGGCAGCAAAGTGGAAGCAGGTTTTCCACAATACTGTGGGGTGCCTCATGGAACCCTGGGACAATTTGCCTTTAACAGCCCCCAAAGAGATTTCTGAACATATTCAAAATCAACAGAATTTGTTTGTATCCGCTGTACAAGTATTTCACGGCCTTACAATCAGAAGATGTAAATTTTCAGGACTGGAGTATAACTTCTCCCTATATTTTGAATATCAATATACACAGATATTCTTTGAATCTACCAAAAAGTCCCCAAAGTTGGTTGTAGAAGTAAGAATAAGCCTTTCAGAGAGACCCACGCTAACCGTGAAGTTCTAAAAATACTGTTTTGAAGCATTTGTTTGCTGACATTGTGTTTACTCTAGAAGAGGGCTGCTGTGTGGCCACTGATTCCATATAATACTGTGTCTGAGTTATATGCATGAAATATTGAATAGTACATCATGGGTGTGACGCAGATAGTCCTCTCTGCCCTCACTTGCCCTGGGGCTCATACTTTTGTTGATGTTAATATTAACAACTTGGCACAAGCTCACAGTCTGCACCGCATTAGCAAAATTAGCTAGACGTGCTCAAGTATTTATCTCACCAGTCCACAGCCTGCGGGGAGAGGATTGTTTAAGCCTCTTTAGTAAGATGGCCATCCAAAATCTTCCCCATGAAACTCATAAATCAGTCTCCGTTTAATCATTTCCATGGCTTCTTGAAATGCTGGTATCTCGGGTAAGTTTACAAAGCCGAGTTTAGTGTTTGCTGTAACATGTAAACATTCAGATGCCTCTACCATGACTTGGTGCCCTTGAAGCCTGTTTCCTTACTGTCATTTTAACCACACTCCTCCTTGCTTCATAGACTCAATCCAGAACCCTCCCTCTTCCTCCAAGGAGTATTTGTTGGGAGGTTGTGTAGAGTGGAGCCATTAGAGAGGTGTGCTCCCTCTGCCCAGTGGCTCTGTCCTTTCTGTGCAACCACAGGGGAAGCCAGGTATTGGAGGTGATGAGCAGGTAGCGCAGTTTCCTCTATGGCTGTATTGGTGAGCAGTGGTGTTGGAGGCTGTCTTCCTTCTGTTGAAAGACTTTACATAGCCTCCTCTGGTCTCTACTGACCTTGCATTGATATAGCTACTATATTTTAAATTCAAACCTCCAATCTTGAGTGTGTGAGCCAGAGTTGTAATACTTATTCTGTGTTTTATGATTTTATGCTTAAAGCGCTGGGATGGAACCCAGAGCCTAAGCATGCTCAGTTGAAGTTCTGCCACCGAGCTCTTCCCCCACCCCAGTATCTTTAAAACTGATGTAAATTTTCAAGTGTAATCACCAGTGGATTTTGGAATAAGTTCTTTTGTTTTGTTTGGCTTGGTTTTTTATTTTCTTCATCATGCCCCTTAGATTACAATATAAAATATTGATGCCTGAGTATCAAGTTTAGAATACTGTAAACATCAGTGACACACAGATCTATGACACAAGCCCTTCGAGTTTCAGTTTCTGAGAGTGGTACCCAGTTCGGATGCTACATTTCCATTGTAGCTTTTCCTGTGTTTATGCAGCAGACAACAGTGACCATGACCCCTGGGCTTAGTTATGTAGATATAAGGGAACGATAGGTTACTTTTGTTCCTCATGGTAAATTGAGTCACAAAGGATCATTTCTTGTTTTCTACACAGTCCAAATTCACACTTGGAAAAAAGAAAACAATGCCAATGAAAATTCAGTAAATATAAGGGATGTACTCTTTCCCTCACAAGCCTGGCAATAAGTCTGCATTCCCATGTCTCATGCAGGTGTCTTGTGCATGGCAACTGAGAGGAGCTAAAGCCTTCCGAAAGGTGCCAAAGCCTTCAGACGTACTTCAAACAAGTTGCAGTATGCAAGGGTAGTTTTTGATTAATTTTCCTAGTATTCTACTTAAATACTATTGATATTTATTTAGTTTTGCTAATATAACCCTGAAAAGAAATTTACATTTAAAGTGTACATGAAGAAAACGTGAAAATTCTCTTTTTACCTCTCAAATCTTATTTTTAACTCCTAAAGCTGTGATCTATAATTTTACATGAGCATATGGACACATGCCGCAATTTTAACTTTTCCCATGGGAAAGTTAAGTATATATAATCACTCTCTAATTTATTCTTTTCTCTTTCAATAAAATACTTTTTATTATTTTTGTACAATAATATACTTCTTTCTAGAAATAGAGTTCTGTATTCGGTGTTTATAATTTCTTTTACCTTTTGCCGCTGATGGCTCAGCATTAGGATATTATGTGGGCTGGCAGAGATGGGCTTGAATCCAAGTTTTAAGCACAACTGAACTTGGGCATAGGACTTACTCTATATGCTTCAGTTTCTCCATGTACACCTGTATTAAGGTTGCCAGAAAGGGCCTATATAGGTATATTTAGCAATCATTTGAAAAGTTGCCATCGAGAATGACAAACCTTGATACTCAAATTTCACTGACTTCTGGGTAAGATGACAGACCAGAGACTATCTTTGTGTCAGCAGAGAACTAGAATAGAAACATAGTAGTGTGTGTGCTGAAGAGAGAAATAGAGGAAGAGTTTCCAAAATTATTGAAGGAATTGAAGGACTACTATAAAAGGGCCAAAGAAGAGAAGAAAGCTGAACACAGTCTCAAGAGCGCAGCTCCCTAGTGGATAACTCCTATCCTCAAGACAAGTCTATCTCCCTCAAAGGCCCCGAATTCTGTTGCGGCTTTGGAGAAACAATGGTTCCTTTTGCAGGAATGTCAGCCAAGGACAGAAAGTCCAGTTTGTTGGAGGGCGGTGTTCAGGGACCATCTTGAGAGAGAATGAATAGCTGAAAATTATGCTTCGTGGGGAACCTGCCGTCAGGGAACACATGTAGGTGAGGGAGCCCCGTTTTGCCTGCCACTTCCCCCGAGTGAGAGAAAATCTAGAGAATATCTGTGCAGAGCAGGAGGGCTACATAGTGACATGCTGGAGGGTGCAGGTGGCAGGGTCCAAGCTGCGAAGTGCCCAGGGGGAGAAAGTCCTGCCTTTGGTGATCAAGTACAGATATCACCAACAGGATCAACCCTGGAGTTTGATAGCTCTCAGCCTGATTCCAGCACCGGATCAAACTCCTGAAGTGGTATTCACTGATGTAGAACACAAGAACTCTGAAGTTCCATGGCACCCACAACCTCAGTGCCCCTAGGAAACAACCCTCAATGAAAACAGTCGTTCCAAGGAGTATGATCTGGAGGCTCTCTTCAGGGTGAGAGACTCTACCAAGGAAACAATGCAAAAGTGAGGCCCCACTCTGAAAAAAAAGTATAATATGGAAGTCAGTTCTTGCAGACATCAGCCACTTGCTCAATACAGACTCAGTAACAACCTTAAACCACAGCAAGGAGCTCACAACTTAACCCACCACTTTCATTTCAGTAAAATAATTAGGAATCCCCAATTTTTGAAGACCTAGACGGAAGTTGCTTGTTCTGTATAATTTCCTTGCACAAAAGAATCTAACTACGTTTATGTTTTAAAACAGAAATTAAAGGCAAGCTGGCATTGCTATTCTGATATATGATCAATAAACTTCAAATCATACTTCACTAGAACTGGAACGATTCCTAAAAGATATAACAATTATAAAACTTTCCAAATATTCATAAAACAAGCAGCAGTTAATATAAATAAGGACAGATAAAATAGTCTGTGATTTCAACGTCCCCATTCTCAGTTCTAGATAGGTCAGCTAAATTAAATTCAACTAAGAAATTGTGGCATTAAGCTACATTCTAGATCAAAGAATCTCTCTCTCTCTCTCTCTCTCTCTCTCTCTCTCTCTGTCTCTTTCTGTCTCTCTCACACACACACATTCATGCATACATACAATTTCACACCCAAACACACAAAGCTCACGGAACCTTCTCTATTCCAATTCTAGGTCGTATAATAAATAAAGTCTTATTAAATATAAAAGAATAAAAAGTCTCTTGTTTGGTGAGACCATAGTGCAATAGAACTAGAAAGTTGAATCGTGGACTCTTGTCACTCCTGTGGTCTCTGGTGGTGCCGAATTTGTTGTTCCATTGAGAATTTGCTGAACTGTAGTTTTCTAGGTGATAAGACTCCCGTCACAAGGAAGGTCTTCACTTACGTGGGTTTTAACTGTAGGGCCTGAGGAAGATGTACTCAAGCAAGTGAACACGAGCAGTTCAGGTGTCTGGACAGGATCAGAACAGGTCCTGTGACAGAGCAGAGCAAGCTTGGGTGACTGAGCCCAGAGACGTGGTGCGTTCAGGGAAGACCTTTCTGAGGAGGTGCCTATGTGATAAGAGACACAAAGCAGCTGGTAAGCTTGGGATTACAGGAGGAACACTGGACACGGCAGGTCCAGGACGGGAGTCTTGCCGAGGCCATCCATGACATGACTATTGTCAAACTTGAACAGATCTATTTGTAATATCATCTAGTGGGTCACACTGTAGCTTCTCCATCGGATGCCTGCATCATCCCCATCTCTTCCCGTGAAATATTACAACTTCTTGCAGCTTAGTTCTTAGCTTTCTCATGGAATGCCTTCATTTATTTTTCATTCTGGAATCACGACTTTGCAAACATAGATAAAAAAAAATGGCTCTCATCTTGAAGGAATAAGACCCAAATTTGTTTGTGACTCTGACTGGCAGCACAGATTTAGTTATGCCAATACTATGTTCCAATGCCTTAACTATTTTATGAAATTTCATAGTAACAGGACAAATAAAATCCATAATTCAAGGCATTTTCAAATACTTTTGGCTGAACTAGAGACATATGTATTCATCTGTCTAAGAAAGCCCTCCATTTGGATGTCTAATTGGCATCTAAGACTTAAGATGTTGAGAACTAGATCCTTACTGTTTTCCAAACCCACGCTTCCTGTGGATACCCTTATCTCAGTGAAGATTGATGCGAATAACTTAGGCCTGAAGCTTTGTGCTGGCCTTGTCTCCTCCCTGTGTCTATCCTGTATCTAATCTACTTTCTAGTAGTTCTGAATCTTTCAGTTTTCACCATCTCCATGGCTAAACTCCCTTGCAGCATAGTTAGTTACTTCTTACTATTCTGGCCCGTTTTCAGTGACGAGGCAGCTACAGCTGTCATGTCATCACAGGCTCTAGGCCAGTGACAGAGGATATTGTTATTTAGTCCAAAATCTCGTATGGCTTCCTATATCACGGAGAGTAAAATAAAAAGTTCTCAGTATGACTCATAAGTTCTTACACAATCTGCCTAGGTTGCTGCAGCGGAATACCACAGACTGTATGACTTTAAAAAAGCGATTCTTCTTTACAGTTCTGGAGGACAGGGTCCGGTATCACAGTCATGCTGATTTGACCCAGAGTGCAAGAATCTCCTGCTGGGCTCTTGCTTTGTCCTCTGTGGTGGAGAGCAAGCTCTCATCTCATTTCTCCCACGTATAAGGACGCTATTCCCACTTTCAAACAGCATCACTTTAAAGTTGGCTTTTAACACACTGATTTTGGGGGACACAAGCATACATACAGCTCATGGCACTGCCCAATGGCACTGAGTTATCATATAAAAAATAATAAAATCATCAGCGACCATCAAGTCCTATCCTCATTGCCTTTATAATGGTGTCTGGACGTTTGCAGTTGCTTGGTGAAGGCACTTTGGTGATCCATGGGACTCTCTTTCCAGTAATGAGGAACTAGATCAATGGGTGTGATATAAAGAGATTCTATTTCAGTTAGACTGTTTCCAGGAAAACAAAAGATTTTTTCTAAATGTTTACTTCCTCAGTTGGCTAAGGAGGGACAAGTGTGAAGAACTGAGAAGATAAACTTATTATCTTCCATCTATACTGACATACTCAAAGGACACCTATGTGTATAGCATTAAGGAGCACACAGGATGAATACAAGAAAACCACCACCTTCCAGGGTTGCCTGAGTATGATGTACGACAGCATTGATTCAATAGTAGATAATTGGATTATACATTAGTACACTCTGGATAACATAATACTTAAGTTATGATATTGTTTATTAACAATGTTCTGGATAGACTGTCACAATGCCCTAGTTTATTTCCTCATCTATAAATTAAGACTAATTATTCATGCCCACAAAATTGTTGTAGTGACAGTATTTAAAGAACACATGGAACTCTTAACTTTCTTTTGGCGTGCAGTTAGTAAGCAAACACCGAGTACATACAATATGCAATGAGTGTTGTGTGACTGTCAATCAGTTGTGCGTAAATCATAGACATTAACTTCCCAGAACCCCCTTTCTAGGCAAAAGCAAATGTTGTATGATATGTAATGTAAATGAATTATAAAGTTTTCTGTGGTGTTGGGAATGGAACTCAGGATACTGCAATATCTGACCACTGAGATACATTTCCAGACTACAAATGTTTTTTTTTTTTTTTTGTGGTAGATCAATTAATGTATGTTGTGTAGGATGGGAATGGTAAAGAATGAGAGAGTGTGGGAGAGGGGAGACTGATGTAATCGATGAGGGAATTCAAAGACAAAGAGATTTGTCTAGCAGACTGCTGGCCTCCTCAGTGTGGCCTATGAGTGATGTTCCACAGTGGATGACAATTCTTCAGCCACAGCAGAACTGAAGGCAGGAGTGACTGTGAAGAAGAAGTTTATACAGAACTCAGAACAAACAAAAGGGTTCTATAAAGCAAGATTTTTTTTTTATTTTTGTTTTTGCTTTTTTTTTAATGAGAACAAGACATTTGGGGAAAGACCAATGAAAAGGTCTCTATGACTGCTATATTTCTCTGGGAAGTGAAAATGATTCTCAGAGTAAGTCTGGGGCCTCTCGTTTGAGGATGGGCTAGAGATAAAAGGAATTGTCCTGAAAATAAAATCCAGGCTATGGTCCCATCAGATGAGGAGACTTAAATCTCATACCAATAAAAAAAAATGAATCTTTAATGTTAGGTAGCAAAAGGCTGTAAAAACGCAGATGGACAATAGCTACTGGAAATTGGTTATGTGACTCGGGGTTAAATTTTGGCACAATGCTGCTGCCATGCTGATCTGGTAGAAACTCAGTTCGTGTGATATTTGAATAGCTCCAGGAGCAGAATACTCATAAATGGACTGGCACACAACTGGAAGTTTTAGGGGGCTAGTGGAAAACTTGAACGTCAGGTCTATTTGTTGGAAATTTTTCATATTTAATGTAAGTAGAGTGGTCAGGGGCAAGAGTCAAAAACTGTAAAAGGCTGGAACAAAGTAAGTTTCATAAACATCAATGTCAGGGTCTTCTCAGAGAATTGCGAGTTGGTAGAAGACATGCTTATATGTAATTTCTTTGAAAAGTACTCTATAACAAACGAACAGCTTCATTTAGTGAGTTAGACAACATGGTAAGTATTTGGTACAGATTTGGAAGAACCCTGTAAGAAGGAAGAAATTAAAAGGTGGGGGACCGGAGTATGGAGGAACTCACTCAAAACCTCACTACTTTTTTTGTTTGTTTTTGCAGATCATGGTTACCCATGTGGAGAAATGAAGGTTCAAGTCAGACAAGAGCAATGCTACTGAGACTTATAAGGGAAACAGAATATAGTGTTATAAAGAGATAAAGGGGAAACTATAACAGGATGATAAAGTGATGAGAGGAATGGGAAAGCAAGATAAAGGAACAGATATGGGAAGGGACAGCTAGTGCTCAAGGTTATTTGAAAAGCCATGTGGGAAACTGCCACTGTAGAAACTTTCTAAATATATACATATTTTAAAAGAATTAAGTAACCATATAATGGGGAAGGCAATACTCTAACTTAATATCTTATGATATCAAGTAAAACTTCCAGTGCCAGGAATAGGTTAAATTTTGATGAGCTGTTGGCCAAAGGTGCTCCTTAGACTCCCTAAACACAACTAACCATTACCAAGGCTCTGTTGCTGACAACACCACTTACTCATGCCATCAAACATGCAGAAATCTAACTGGATCCCAAATAGTAGCTTCACCCATAGCTGGTGCTAGAGGTGCTCTCCATGCTGCCATAAGAGGAAAGTAATCATCAATGTCACTCAGATACAGATGCTGAGGCCTACAACAGCTACTACCTGCCTGCAAGACATACTGGTGCAACAGTGGCACAGATGTTGTGGGCGTAACCAACCACTTTAAACCATTGCATTTAAGGCCCACTCCATGAGATGGAAGCCATGCCTGACACTGCTAAAGTACCCAAGAATATGACTAAATAGGTGTAGGGTGTTGCGGGAGGTCCTCCCACTCCTCCAGCCTATCACCGCTGAGGTACCAGCCCACTGGGGCGTGGTTTCTCTCCCTTTAAAAAAGCGGCCACTTCCCTCTTCTCTCTCTCTTTACTTCCTGCTCCGCCTGCGACTAGACTCCTTTCCTGGTTGCGAAGAGGGCTGTTGCCTGGGACAGTGATCTGTAAGTTTTTTCCCCTTTAAATAAATACCACCCTAATAATCATAACCCCGAATTGGTGTGGCATTGTTTGTGACTTACGCCTTCATTTTGGCGCCCAACATTTGGTTTTAGAACCTCTCCTTTCCCCACTCGCAGCCGCGAGTTCGGCTTGGCGGCCCCAAGTTCGGCTTGGCGGCTGCGGGCTTGGCGGGCGCAAGTTCAGCTTGGCGGCCGCGGGCTTGGCGGGCTCTAGTTCGGCTTGGCGGGAGCCCTCCCCTTCCTCAGCCGCCAGCGGCCTTGGACTCCCCACGTGGATTTAAACTTCACAGGCCCGCATAGTCTCTGGCCGCGTGGTTTGCTCTTTTCTGAGTCATTTTTAAATCTCCCTTGCAAGTACAGCTCTTAAGTGGCACGAACCAGAGCACGTGGTTGCTGAAAGCTGCAACCCCTCAGGGTGACTTGTTCCGTCTCAGGAATTGATTTAATTAGATTTATTTTGTTGAGAAACTTGAATTTTCCAGTTTTTAACATCTACTAAGGCACTGAAACAGGACCATGTTTTCACCGCGACTCTGCAACAGCGCCACCTGCTGGATAATAGGTAATATTGCAGTTTTTGTTTCTAACGCAAATTTTACTGCTTTGTTTTCACTAATACAATGGATTAGTAAATTTATATTTACTAATACAATGAATTACATCATACAAGGTTTATATGATTATGGGGATACCTTAATTTGCTTGTTACTAGCCTTCAGTTTTCTTTTCCATATTCTATCATTAAGGAAGAATATGGCACTCCTAAGAACGATTGAATCTTTACGTACTAATAATGAACAGAAGAATATGGCACTCCTAAGAATGATAGAATCTTTACGAACTAATAATGAACAACTAATTGACAGGATTAAAATTATTGAAAATCAGAGGTTATCTGAACAAGTGGATACTATGACAGACAAAATTGATTCCATATCCAAGGGTATTAGAAAGTTACCTGAAAGGGTTCAGGCTGTTGAATTTGACGTTCAGACTTTATCACAAAGTTTTGATAAGGTAACAGACAGAATGTACCTCCAAGATGGGAATCTACATGATATACAAGAAAAGTTTAAGGAGGACATGTTATCTTTGAAGGAAAAAATTAAAGCTTTGGAATCACAGGTGCAGAATGGGGACCAAAAAATTGATACCTCAGTGAAATCACTGGAAATATATACAGGTCAGGAGATTCAGGATTTAAGAGAGACAATGATAAAAAGATTTGAAAAGATTGGGGAAATTATTGCAGCTGGTGAACAGAGTAAGGAGGCACAAGGACAGGATACAAGGCCTCCACCAGCTATTAGAACTGGCTTACCCAGGGTTCTAGCGACATACCCTATACTTAATTCTGAAAAAGCATCAACTTCTAAAGGCTCAAAGGGAGTCAGAGAAGCTAGATGGACGCCAATAGCAATGAATGATCTGAAAGAAATTAAGCAAGCTGTTGTTAATTTTGGCTTGCACAATGCATATGTAAAGGAAATGATAAGGACTTGGGCTTCTAATGCTAGAGCTACTCCCCATGATTTCCATCAGTTAGTGTCTGCAGTTTTAGATAATGGACCTTCCTTGATGTTTGGAATTTATTTCAGAGAAGAATCCAAACATATGGAACAGCAAGGAAGAGCAAAAGGTATTGAGGTTTCCCAAGATCAAATTCTTGGTACAGGAGAATATGCTGATCCACAGGTCCAAGCTCTTTATGACGATGAAGTACTGTGTCTATGTCACCAAGCAGCTTTAAATGCTTGGAATAGGATACAAGATCCAGCAAAAAGGGTTGAATCATATACCAGAATTAGGCAGGGACAGAGAGAACCCTTTATTGACTTTTTGCAAAGATTAATTAAGGCTCTGGACATAGGGGTAACAGACCCAGAAGCTAGACGAATACTTCTTGAATCTCTAGCTTTTGAGAATGCAAACATAGAATGCAAAAAGATAATTGGGCCTTTAAAGTCTAGATCAGCACCTATGGATGAATGGATTCAGCATACGATGAATGTTGAGACGTTTAGCTATAATGATGAATCTTGGGTAGGAGAAGCGATTTCCAAAGCAATGAGGAGACATCAAACTGCCAGGTGTTTTAATTGTGGTAAATTAGGACATTTGCAAAGGAATTGCAGGCAAAGAATTTCTAGGAATAATATCTCTTCTGGGAATGACAAAAATAGGAGACCTCGGCCTTCAGGTATATGTAGGAGATGCGGTAAAGGCAGGCATTGGTCCAACGAATGTAGGTCAACAACAGACAGACGGGGCAATCCGATATCATCGGGAAACTCCTTGGGGGGCCTCTCGCAGGCCCCCAAGCCAACAGTGGCCCAGTCATTCCCAGTCACAGTGGAGAACGTGCCTCACCAAGAAAATTAAAAGCTCCAATTTCTGCTGTAAAAAGTAATACTGGTCTAAATGAAGAATTACGTGTGGAGGATGAGTCAAAAAACCCAATAGGACAGAGTAAACGTATATTTTGGCAGACTTCTATTAATGATCAAAGACCAAAGCTAAGAGTCTGTATAAATGGCACTTTTATTGAAGGCCTATTAGACACAGGTGCGGATGTAAGTATCATTACCCCAGAATCTTGGCATCCGAATTGGCCTCTTCAAGAGGTAGATGTTCAATTCCTGGGAATTGGAACCCTATCTCGTGTAAAACAAAGCACAAGATGGGTTGAATGCATAGGGCCCGAAGGGCAAATAGGAAGACTAAGGCCATATATAGCCAATATTGCCATAAATTTATGGGGCCGTGACCTGCTACAGCAATGGAATACCCAGATTAACATTCCTGTATTTCCAGGAACTCATAATTCTGGGAAGGATATGATGAGGTATTATGGGAAAAGGTCACCAGCCATTCAGGCTGTACAAGAACATACAGCAAATACCAAACCTTTAGAGGTACCAACGGCCCTACCTTTAAAATGGCTAACTGAGAAGCCAATATGGACCAAACAATGGCCTCTAGCTGAAGATAAACTACAGGCATTGGAACAGCTGGTGCAAGAGCAACTAGATGCTCACCATATTGAAGAATCAACCAGCCCTTGGAATTCTCCTGTGTTTGTTGTAAAAAAGAAATCTGGTAAATGGAGAATGGTGACAGATCTAAGAGCTGTCAACAAAGTAATTCAACCTATGGGCCCACTACAATCTGGAATTCCTTTGCCTTCTCTGTTACCAAAAGGATGGCCTCTTATAGTTATTGATTTGAAAGATTGTTTTTTCACTATACCGTTACAAGAAAAGGATAGAGAAAAATTTGCCTTCACAGTGCCTACTTATAATAATTCTCAGCCTAATAGGAGATATCAGTGGACTGTCCTCCCACAGGGTATGCTCAATAGTCCTACACTGTGCCAATATTTTGTAAGTAAGCCATTGGAAATAATTCGTAAACAATTCCCCAAGTCCATCATTTATCATTACATGGATGACATCTTATTATCTGATTCAAATAAAGATACTTTAGAAAGGATGTTTGAAGAAGTAAAGAAAGTCTTGCCTAGGTGGGGATTACAAATTGCCCCTGAAAAGATTCAAAGAGGAAATTCTATTAATTACCTAGGTTACAGAATAGGGTTAGAGAAAATTAAAACGCAAAAGGCACAAATTAGGAGAGACCGGTTAAAGACTCTTAATGACTTCCAAAGATTGTTAGGAGACATTTCCAGTCTACGACCAGCTGTTGGGATAACACCTGATCTAATAGTTCATTTAAACAAAACCTTAGATGGTGATAAAGATTTGAATAGTCCAAGAGAACTGACAGCTGAAGCAGAAAAGGAACTGACAATGATTGAGGAAAAATTACAGGAGGCACATGTGGATAGGGTGAACCCAAATCTTAGCTGCATCCTAGTCATATTGCCTTCCAGAATTTCTCCTACAGGGATTCTAATGCAGAGGGAAGATATTATTTTAGAGTGGATATTTATACCTAATAAACCAAGTAAAAAATTAAAAACTTATGTGGAAAAGGTCTCTGAATTAATTATAAAAGGTAAGCTGAGACTTCGTCAACTAGCAGGTATAGACCCAGCAGAAATTATAGTGCCTTTTACTACTGAAGAAATAAAAAAGTTATGGGAAGACAATGAACCGTGGCAAAGAGCTTGTGCTAACTTTTTGGGAGAAATTAATAGCAACTATCCCAAAAGTGATAGACTTAATCTCATAAAAAGAACTTCTTGGATTCTTCCTAGAATTGTACGTGATGCTCCAATAACTGGAGCCCGTACGTTCTATACTGATGCAAATAAATCAGGGAAAGCAGGTTACAAGTCAGATGAATTGAGTAAGGTGGAACAAAGCCCTTATAATTCTGTCCAGAAGGCAGAATTATATGCCATTCTTATGGTGCTAAGGGATTTTAAAGAACCTCTTAATATAGTTACAGATTCACAATATGCAGAAAGAGTTATCTTGCATATTGAAACCGCTGAATTTATACCAGATGACACAGAGTTGACTTCACTGTTTATCCAGGTACAAGACATAATCAGGAACAGGCTTTGTCCGATGTACATAACACACATCCGGTCCCATACAGGTCTGCCTGGTCCTCTAGCCCAAGGCAATGCTGAGATTGATCAATTATTGATTGGAAGTGTGTTGCAGGCCTCGGAATTTCATAAGAAGCATCATGTCAATAGTAAAGGCCTAAAGAAAGAATTTTCCATTACTTGGCAACAAGCTAAGGACATTATAAAGAGATGCCCTACTTGTTCTTTCTATAATCAAACACCGTTGCCTGCAGGGAGTAACCCAAAGGGTACTAAGAGAAATGAAATCTGGCAGATGGATGTGTTCCACTTTATGGAATTTGGTAAATTAAAATATGTACACCACACCATAGACACGTATTCAGGTTTTCAATGGGCTACTGCCCTGAGCTCAGAAAAGGCTGATTCAGTAATCACACATTTATTGGAAGTTATGGCCATCATGGGTATACCTGCGCAAATAAAGACAGATAATGGTCCAGCATATGTATCTAAGAAAATGAAACGCTTTTTTGATTATTATAATATAAAACACATTACAGGTATACCAAATAATCCTACAGGTCAGGCAGTTATAGAAAGATCAAATCGTACTATAAAGGATATGCTGAACAAACAGAAAGGGACTGAAAATACCCCCAGAAATAGATTACATAATGCTTTATTAACCTTGAATTTTCTTAACGCTAATGAGAAAGGAACGACAGCAGCAGAAAGACATTGGATAATGGAAAAGTCTGCTGAACTAAATCAACCGATTTATTTCAAAGATGTGCTGACCTCTCAGTGGAAGCCAGGAGATGTGCTACGTTGGGGAAGGGGTTTTGCTTTTGTTTCCACAGGAGAAGAAAAATTGTGGATACCATCAAAATTAATAAAGTTTCGATTTGAAGAGGAGAAACCTCTTGGAAAGGAGAAATGACAACTCATCCACAACGATGATATTCATACAGGTGGTAAGAAAAACATATAGAATGGGGGCAGGGTTCTGTTCTTATCTCCACAGGAAAACACTCATCTTTGAGAAATTCAAGGGACCCTGGATGTTTGGATACTGACAAATGGAAAAATACCTGCCCAATAGGAAATATGAAGACAACTGAATGGATTGTGTAAGTAATATTAAACCATATTTCTAAATTTTTATAAAGCTGGTTTTGAAGTTGGACTTTGGCTCAGTCCCTCTCCAATTCCAAGCCTGTTAGTAAGAGAAAAACCCAGAGTTTCTGGAGTTTCTGTCTCATGTCAAGAGCCATGATATGGGACAGAAAGAAATATGAGTTTAGAAAACATCTTTGCTTTTCTTCATATCTATCATACTTTTCATTGAATATATCTATCATGTCTTTCATTGAATATATATATATATGTTTATATATGTCTATATGATTAATGTTTAAGTTTTTCATAATGAACAATGAGTTTTTCCTGAAGTGACATTTGAAGTTTCCAGGAAGAAGATGGGGCCCCATAACAACAACTCCACCTGGTTGATATGACGTCATGATGCTGATAGCGCTACTACAAGACCTGCTTTTGGTACCAGCTGCACAAGACAGTTCCAACTTGGTTAGCTGAAATGGTGCACATCTTATACAACATTTTGGCCAGACCTGCACAAAATACTCAGAGACTATTGGCAATTTTAAAAGACATTGATCTTGAAATTTAACCATCATTTCACTTTCACAGGATCCCCCAGAAAGAACGTCGCCCCCATGACAGCTGGAAGTAATTCTAGAGGACGACGTCCCCTTTCCCAGTAAAACTTGCCCTTGGGTTTAGGGACATCATTTAGGGGTTGATTATAATTAGTACACGATTGAGGGTTGGGGGAGGAATTTTAAAAAAAAAAAAAAAAAAAAAAAGAGGGATGATGGGATAATAGATTTGTAATTGTGAGTTACTGTTTTTAGACAAATACATTGGTATAGATTCTTGTATATTGATACAAAGTTAAATTATATTGACTATTGTACGCATGCATGTTTCTACCTCTGTTTAAAACATTTTTTATGTATTGACATATATTGTATTGATATATATATATATATATTGTATATATTTACCATATTGCAGTGTACATTTCTACCTCTGATTAAGATACTTATATAATGATTGTGTATTGATATATATTTGCCTACTGCAATGTATATTTGTACATTGTTTATATTTGGAGGTCATTGTCCTCATTTGTTTCACAGTCGTTTATTGTCTTAGTCTTTAAGTTAGATAGATATTGAGAATTATATAGACTAATAGTCATCTAAGTTTGTCATTTATAATAGACTAATCAGGTTCTTTAGATATATAGAGATTATACTCAGTATAGATAGATAATCTTCAACTTCTTCAAAGAGCTGTAGAAAATGGCCTTTAATCTAACTCAGAGTTTTGTGGTAGTGAGACACAATTGCTCCTGGCAACACCACTCTATTCCCGAGAGAATGTTGAGCACCAAAGACACTCCACCTGGAGCCTTTCTTTTTGGCAGAACTGGCGTTTGGGCAAAGAAATGCCCATACCTCAACAACTGACAAAGATACAGAGCATGCATCAATGGATAAAACAGGACTGTCATATCCTGCCAAGACAGGGTAAGATAGTTTTGAAAAGTTGCTTGCCTTAGAAAATGGTATGTCAGTTATGTTAGGCCTTAGCCAAAGTTGGTTGCTTCAACGCTGCTAATGTGACTTTGGGTGATTGCCCAGGTAGCTAGTTGTCTCTGTAATTTGTTGCATGTTTTGGAAGTTGTTCTACTGAACTTCCTAATTACCCAGGTAACATTATTTCCCTTCTCAGATCTTCGATGGGGTTGAAGACTATATAAATGTAGTTACTTTCTCTCATGACTTGGCCAAGTTATTTATTATACAAGACCTAAGCTAGTTAGAATAGGATATTTGTACTTATTGTATATAATTTCATAGTAGGTTTAGAACTCTCTTATTTAAACAAAAGGGGGAGGTGTTGCGGGAGGTCCTCCCACTCCTCCAGCCTATCACCGCTGAGGTACCAGCCCACTGGGGCGTGGTTTCTCTCCCTTTAAAAAAGCGGCCACTTCCCTCTTCTCTCTCTCTTTACTTCCTGCTCCGCCTGCGACTAGACTCCTTTCCTGGTTGCGAAGAGGGCTGTTGCCTGGGACAGTGATCTGTAAGTTTTTTCCCCTTTAAATAAATACCACCCTAATAATCATAACCCCGAATTGGTGTGGCATTGTTTGTGACTTACGCCTTCAGTAGGGGGAGATATACTACTATTATTCTGTAAAGGAATATAGTAATAGATGATTATTAATGACATTTTGCTATACCCATAAATCAGTACATCACTTAACCACGTTAGAGAGGCTTCTTTTTGCAGTAGCGGGGTGCTACTGGCTAGTGTATAGAAAGTGAGAAACTTTGGAGCACTCAGTCCTAAATGGGATATCTTTATCAATCCCTCAGTAATGGGTCAGACATCTATGTGGAAGAGGTAGCAGAAATAGTGGAAGAATCAGAAATGGTGGGTGACTCCAAGAAAATGTTTTTTCTGTTTTTCAGACTTCTGATGCTTCTATGAAATCCAGAGACTGACAGCATGTATAAGACCTACACTGATTCCAGCAAGACAAAATCCCAGCACAGAGAAGATGAGGTGTATACCAAGTCCCACCCTATTGAAGAAGCTGTTTGCTATCTGTTGGGAAGGGGAAAATTAGTTTTCTTCAAAGAAGTGTCACTGGGTGTACGACCCACACTCCAGGACAGGCCCCACCCCCAGGAACTAGTGGGCCAAGACAAAACAGACTTCATACTGTTTTGTGGGCATTTTGTTTGACTTTAGTATTTTTTTGACTTGTGGAACTTTTTGTTTGGTTGGTTTGATTTCTTTTCTTTTCTTTTTTTTTCTTATTAGTACAGTATTTATTTGTCTTCTCTCTGTCAAACCCTGAGCCAATCACTTTCCCCAGACTTCCTGGGGAGGTACAGGAAAAGGAACACACAGGGCAGACGGGACACAAAAGAACTACGGGGGGTGAAGTGGAGATAGCTGCGTCACATGGCAAAGAGGATGAGAAAGGCCACCATTAGACAAAAGAGCCCCATGGCCTCCGAGAGGGCAAAGCCCAGAATGGCGTAGGAGAAGAGCTGTTGCTTCAGAGAAGGGTTCCTGGCATAACCAATGATGAGGCTCCCAAAAACAGTTCCAATCCCAGCCCCAGAGCCAGCCACCCCAACAGTAGCAGCCCCAGCCCCAATGAACTTGGCGGCTGTGTCGATGTCCCTGGAAATGACACTGGTTTGGAAGCTGCGGCTAGGGACGAGTGAGGTCAAAGGACGAGGGACTGCTAAGCTGCTGAGGGCCTCATCTCTCTGTGTCTGTGGGTTCAGCTCCACTGCAGACAGAGGACGGCTCAGACGCTGAGAGGTGCTCCTGACCAAGGAGCGGGTGGAGATGAACCTGGAACAGGCATACATTTTCAGGGGTGAGGGGCCAAGGCAAGAGAGCTGCTCCCAGGGTAGAGAAGACAGCTGGTTTGATTTCTTTATCCCCTTCTTTCCTCCTTCCCTTCTTCCTTCCCTCCCGCCTTTCCTCCCTTTCTCCCTTCCTTCAAAAGAAAGAGAAAAATAAAGAGGGGAAGAAAATGAAGTTGGGTAGGTAGGGAGGTGAGGATGATCTGGGAGGAGTTGGAGAAGGGGAAAGAATATGATTAGGAAATTAAAAAGTACTACTGGTACTTTTAGGCCTGTCAGGCAGGACTCTTTCCTCTGTGGGTATGTTATAAGTTAGAGATAAGGGTCTATAGAAAAGGTTGCATTTCATCTTGTAGTTTCATTAAAACTTTTTAGTGCTAGGATTATGGCAAGATCAAGCAGACAGACATGGGTTAAGTGATCACGTAAACGATGGTCTGAGCATCGAGGAGCACTGAGATTTTTGTACTTCTCAGATCATTTCCTGGCTCTTCAAACAGTCAGATGTTATCTCACATGCTCACTTCTGCATGGCCCCAGAACTAAAGCCAGTTCTTCTATGGGACTGAAATGGTTTTGAAGCTCTGTTGCAGAGTTTAGCCAGTCTGTACTGCACACTGAGTTAATGAGTGAGAATTGGAAGCCCGCAGATGCCATATGCAAATGTGCTACAAATTGGCTCTAAACATGGATTTGGAGATAACTGTTTTTGCACTTATTTTAGTGGAGATAACACATCAGCTCAGGCTGTTTCAAAATGAGGAAGGGGATGTTTCAACAGCATGTTCCAGAAAATGAGCTGGCCTGGCACGCGAGGAATCTGGAAAAGAGTGACAGCTGATCTCAAGACCTTAGGGAGAAGAGAGAATGTTGGCCAAACTACCACTTAGGAATAATGGAACTGTGAAATAACCACTTACTGAGTTGCTGAATTTTCATTGTGGCTCATTAAAAAATATTTCAATATTTAAGTAGAATGTATCAATAGAAAAGTAACAAATCACCAGGGATCAAGTTAAGCAGTCACCAATTCAGACAGCACACAGAGTCCCCCATATTCTTCCCACTAGTCCCCAGTGACCTTCACTGGCCAAGTTTGCAATACAGTGCATCAGTTTTGCCTGTAAGTAAACTTTATAGAAATGGCCCCGCACAAGAAGTTCTTCAGTGTCTGGTTTCTTTAACACAGTATCAAATTCCCGAGTGTTTGTACATGTAATCTCATTTCTCTCATTTTGATTACTATAGAACAGCTCTACTCATTCCAGTCTATAGACAGTCAGCATTCAGAATGTTCTTTCTATAAACTGATTAGTACTTCAACTTCTCCATAAAGATGTATGCATTAGAGAACATTCATTTCAATTTTCTTCCTCCTAGCCCTTTTCCTGTTAGAACTAGGTATTTTGATACTGTCTACATTTGGAACCCGGGTAGCCATTATTTCCATTATTACATTATAGCTCCAATGTTTTAAGGTTTAGCCTGCATTTACTTTCTCTTGTGCTCAGCTCCACATGTCCCAGCTTCAGTCTTAGGTCCGCTTTGCTCATCCCAAACTGCTGTTTTTCCTATTGTTGCTCGTTTGTTACTTCCCTTACTGCCTGTCAGTAGGATACATGTTGTTATCATTTTGATTCACCTGAATAATTTAGCAGATAGTAGATATTTTCAGTGGATTAACTACTCTAAGTTGACAGCTATTCTCATCCACAATTTGAATGATACTATTCCATTTTCTCAGGATCTCACTGCTATTTTTTAAAAAATATTTCATTGTTAATTGTCATTCAATTAAAAGTGTTTTGGAGGGTGTGGAGACACAATTCAGTCAGTACAGTGTTTTCCTTATAAGCATGAGGGATAGAGTTTGATTCCCAGCATCCGTGGGAAAACTGGCATGTTACCATATGTTCACAATTCTAGTCCTAGGGAATTGAAGACAGGTGGAATTCTGTGTGGGCTGTGTGGTCAGCCGGCTGAGTCTAAACGGAAATTTCCAGATCTCTGTGAGAAATATTCTGTCCCTGCAAAACAAGGTGGATGAAGCACAAGAAACAATACTGGAGACTGAACTCTAGTCTACACACACACACACACACACACACACACAAGCACACACACACGCACACACACACACACGCACATGCACACACACACACACGCGCGCACACACACATGCGTGCACACACATTCCCCACACTTGAGTACTTTTGAAAATGTGTATTTATACTCACATTCTACAGACACACAAATAGATTTCAACCTTGAAATTTATTTTAAGATTGTTTTCTGTTTAGACTCAGTAACTTTGATCGGGCATTGCTTTCTGTTCTTCCCACTTTGTTTCGGGTTCACCTGTCCCTTCAACCACTGTCACATTTTAGTAAGGGAATCTTTTCGTCTTAAAAACCTATGCATTCTTCTCTCACACATTTGACCACAGTTTCCCTTCTCTCCACTCCTCCCAGTCTCTCCCCTGGCCCCCAGCTCCCATTGCTCCTTCCAAGTTCTTTCTCAGGTACCAATTGCAAGCAAAACAGACTCTTCTTCTGTGTCTCTAGTGTGATTTTTTTATATAACTATTATTTTATTTTCCCTGCAATTGTTCTTTAACCTATTGCTTTCTACCATGTCCCCTAAATTGAGTATTTAATTTTAGATGTATTATTAATCTTATTTTTTTTTTAGTTTCCAGAAATTTCCATCTCATTTTAAAAGTTGAGCCCAGTAAAACCTCTTTTTATTTAATTTCCTTTCTTCAAATTAGTCATTGTTTTTAAGCTAATCACTTCCAGACCTCTCTGGGCATTTGTTTCTATTTTCTATTTATCTTCATGCTTTTGCAACAACAAGATAGACTCACCCATTTGGTGTGTGGGCAGTCAATATAAATAAGAAGGAAGTAGGAGAGGGAAGAGACTGGGGTGTAACTCCTCAGTGGTGGAGGATCTGTGGTTGATCATCAGAACACACACACACACAGAGAGAGAGAGAGAGAGAGAGAGAGACAGAGAGAGAGACAGAGAGAGAGAGAGAGAGAGAGAGAGAGAGACTAGTAAGAAGAGAACAGAGCAGCGGAGAGCCTCCTAAAGCTGTGTTTCAGAACAAGGCAAAAAAAAAAATGGTATTTGCTGGAGAGACACATGCACACCAATACTGGAGAGATTGGTCATTACTTGTAGTGACAGTCATGTTCCTGCTATTCTGCAGATGCTATTCATGAACTAAGCTAGTTTAACTATGTCCATTACGGTTTTCTTTGGAGGGTCTTTTCTGAGACAAACAAACAAAAAAACCAAAGGGGGAAAAAAAGCAAAGCAAAGAGCCAGTTAGAAGGTGTGTTAGCAGTCACCACAGGGGCTGGCTCTTCTGTCCGAGTACAGTGCTCTCCCTAAAGCTCCTGTGTAACCTTACCCACTGAGACTGAGCACTGACTAATCTGGATGGTGACGTCATCATTCAGAGCGCAGATTTTTCATGGTGGACAAGCGTAGCTGTGTTGATTGTGCCCATCTTTCCAGTAATTCCACAATTATCTACCTCACTCAGTAACTTTGTGATTGGGATTTACACATATGATAATACCCATTCCTAGTTCATGTCTTCTCTGAGTGCAGCACTTTTGGAGTTTTGCAGAGCTAACTCCTCTGAACTCTTGCATTGTCCCTAAGCTGGTGTCTTTGCTGCCTAGTGTCTCTGCTCTCTTTCTGGTTTTTGTGGTCCTCAGTACTAAGCTGGGAGTCAGCCCTTCCCTGAGGGGAGAAGCATGTTTGGGAACCTGTTTATACCTCATTTCTCAAGCTTTGTTCCTTAAACCCTTGGTGCCTAGATAACTTGCTGAAGATCCTCCTTTAGTTCGCTCCCTTAATCTACTGAGTCTATGAATGCTAAAAGTGGGAATCCCTCTCCACGACTTTGTTTTACTGTTTCAACATTTTAACTCATGTGACAGAGATGCTACTTATCTTATTCAAAACTTCCCTGGCTTTAAAGCCTTTTCTTCAAACTACAAATCAGAATACTTGTATTATGTGGCCATTAGAGCTACAAATGCACTGCCTAAAGCTGGCTTAAAAATCTAGCATTGCAAGGAGATCAGAAAACTCCAGAAATTACCAAAGCATGTCTAACTAGGGCCTTTAAAGTAAAGAAAAATCAAGTTTAGTATCAACCTGGTGCCTCAAAATACCTTTTAAAAATACCGATATATCTAAACAGCTTAAAATACAGGTTTAAATAATAAATATTACTTAAAAACAATTTATAACATAGATTTATAGATTTTTTTATTTACAAAAGGTAATGGTAATCTTAAATTTTGATTTAAGGCCCACTCTGTGAGATGGAACCTGTATCTGATACTTCTAGGATGACCAACAGTCTGAGACTAGATACCACAGTGACCTATGGCAAAACCAAGTACTACTAGCCTAAAAAATGTGATAAAATGGCTTCTAATGATATTCTGCTATAGTCATAGTGAGTTTCTTGTTCCACCAGAAGCTTCCTCCTGTAGCAGATGAGAACAAATACAGAGACCCACAGTCAGATATTACCCAGAATGTCAAAGTCCTTGGAATACTCATTCCTAAATGGGATGTCTCCATCAAATCCCTCCCTCAGAGCTCAGGGAACTACACAGAAGAGGAGGTGGAAAAAAATGTAAGAGTTACAGGGAATGGAGGACATCAAGAAAACAAGGCCATTTAAATCACCATGAACAAAGCTCAAATGAACTCACAAGCTACTGAGGCAGCAAGCACAGGGCCTGCACAGGTCTGTACCAGGTCCTCTGTGTATATATTATGGCTTCCAGTTTAGTGTTTTTTTGTGGGATTCCTGAGTATTAAATTAAGTGGGTTTTTGATTCTTGTGCCTTCCCTTGGTCTTTTTTTCTTCTGTTGGTCGACTTGTACAACTTTGATGTGAAGGTTCTTGTTTTATTATATTTTATTTTTTTGTTATGCTTTTAAAATGAACAAACAAATGAACAAATGAATGAACGAACCAATGAATGAATGAATGAATTAATGAATGAAAACCTAGCCACTAGAGTAAAGGTTAATGACTGAGCTGTCACTTAAAATCATTCTTCTCCAATAGAGAGACAGTGGGTATATCAATCACTCCAGGATAAGCCTCGTGTCCAGGAGTAGTTGACTAATACATTATTGTATGCCCAGTTTCTTTCTTTCTTTCTTTCTTTCTTTCTTTCTTTCCTTTCTTTCTCTCTTTCTTTCTTGTTGATTTTTTGGTGTATATTTGTGCTTTTATTTGATTTCAGTTTGTTGTTTTTGCTTTATTTTGTTTTCCTGGTTTTGGGGAGTTTTGGCCTTGATTTGGGTTTTTGTTTGTTTTTTGAGAAAGAACTTAAATTTGGGTGGGTAAAGAGTGGGAGAGGATCTGGAAGACCTTGTAAGAGGAAGAATATTATCAAAATATATTTATATTAAAATTATTTTAGGCAATAAAATCTAATAAAAATTATATAATTTAAATTAAAAATAAAAAATAATTCAAACTTAAGAATAGTAATCTTTAGTAATGACATAAAGCACATACATACATTAGCATAATTCAAAGAACTTACTTTCCTTTAAAAACCATATAATATCTTTCTATGCCTATAGATATTTTTTAAGGTTTTGTTTAATATAAAGAGTGACCATGGGACTGAGGAGGCTCAGTGAGTAAAAGTGTTTATGATACAGGCCTGTGACATGATTTCAGCCCTGGTCACCCTAGTGGAAGAAAAGAACCAGCTCCCCAAAGTCGTCCGCTGACTTCCAGACAAGCACTGTGGTGTATTCATTCCCATTGTTCCCAGCTCTTTCCCCTGCTTCTTTCTCTGTGTCTCAAACACACGACAACAACGATAAATTGGTGGATAAAAATGACTTGGTGCACACATGCCCTCTCCATCCATTCACTGCTAGAATGTATTTAGATTTTCAATTGTCTTTCTATTAATGACAGTTTCTTATTTTGGTCACTGCTGTATATTAATAAAGATATCAAGACAAGAGCTAATCACTGAAGTTAGAAGAGAAGGAGCCCTGGTTTACCCTGTGCAGGAAATGCTACACACATACAAATGTGCACACACACACACACACGCACACACTTATGCGCGTACTTCACCCTGAATACAATATACACAGATTGTCTCCTGTTTCTATTTCGGACAATATCACCTTTATCTCTTATTCTCTACAAATTTTGGTAAGAAAGACTTAACTCTGAGTAATAATAAACCTTAATAAACATTTCTTGACAGTTGACCTTCCTGTTGTTTTTGCCTGGGAAACTGTCCATCATTGAGAACTTGTTTTCTCTCTCTCTCTCTCTCTCTCTCTGTTCTCTCTCTCTCTCTCTCTCTCTCTCTCTCTCTCTCTCTCTCTCTCGTGTGTGTGTGTGTGTGTGTGTGTGTAGTGAGTCGAAATGGCTTTGAGGTTTTGTGGTCTGTTGAAACCTTGAGGAACTCAGAGCCCTTTAGCTTCCTTTCGCTCAGTGGGCAGTTCAGGGCTCTTGTGCACAGCGGAGGGTGGCCATGCGGAAAGAGACATGCTGCAAGAGAGGAACCCGCTGTGAAGCTCTACCTGTCCCCGACTCTACATCCACACTGAAATCTGACTTTTCAAGGTGAGTAGCAAGGGGTAGGGGGTCCCACGATGACTGGGGTAAAAAGAGGCCTCTCGGCGTTGTCTGCATCTAGTCTGGAATCTTCAGAAGCAGACGCTATGCAAAGGAAGTGCCTCTTTCTGACCTCCATGATAGAAAGAATTGCCTTCTCCTTCCTGTGTGAAGCACTCGCTTCTGAAGATGAAGTCTAGTTTGTATTAGATATTAAATATGGAAAAAATTCAGGGTTCCCTGACCTGTGGGAAGCCCAAGGACTGCCCACCTCTATCCAGGTCTCGTAAGGTGAGCATTCAAACTGCCTAGGCTCCCACAAAGCCAGTACGTGCAGTAGGATCAAAAACCCACTGCAATTGTTCTTGAATTCTCAGTATTCCTCATTGTCCGCTATGTTCAGCTAGTCCGGATTTATCCCATGCTTTTTCAGACCTAGGCCAGCTGGCCTTGGTGAGATCCCAATAGAACATCCCCATTGTCTTAGTGTGTGGGTGCACCCCTTGTGGTCCTGAGTTCCTTGCTCGTGCTCCGTCTCCTTCTGCTCCTGATTTGGACCTTGAGATTTCTGTCTGGTGCTCCCGTGTGGGTCTCTGTCTCTGTCTCCTTTCATCGCCTGATTGCTCTTCGAGCAGATGAGGGAGGGGGACTTGATCAGGGGGAGGGGGAGGGAAATGGGAAGCGGTTGTGGGGACGAGGCAGAAATCCTTAATAAATAAATAAATTTAAAAAAGAAAAAAAAAAGAAAAATAAACTAATAAAATATAAAAAAAAATATGGAAAAAATTATTTCAGAATTTCCCCCAAAGAAAAAAAGAAGAAATAAATTCTGATTTCAGCATCATGGATTTATATCCACTTCTTCAAATACTTATCTTGAAAATGATATGGTTTTTAGTGTCAAAACCCTTTACTGATATGCTTACAATATCATCATATGTCATCTGAATCCATTCTGGTAACCCTAATCAATACAAAGAAATTATGATAGCAGCCATATGCTGAGGAATTTCTAAAGTTTCTGTTCAAAGTATCCTGTGAGATAAAAGTTATTTTAAGTCCTTCCTATTGTTTTACTTTTGTATTTCTGGGGGTCAAACCTAAAGCCTGCTGAGACTAGGCAAGCACTTGGTTACGGGAACTGAACCCTCAATGCGTTGCCATCACTGTAATTCCACTTTTAAATCATTTGACAGAATTTTCGAATTTTTAAAATCATAAATAAAACTTAAGAACACTTGTTCAATTAATTATATTTTAAAGGTCCTTTTATGCCATTATCTCCTGTCTGCGGTAGATGGTGTCTTTCCAATATGTGGAAAGAAGAAGCAATAGGTCATTAACGCACAATCTGAATTTTAGAACCAGCCTGGCCTCTTTGGGAAATGTGTTATGTCAAGGCAGCAAATCCACTGAGCTTAGTTTTGTCACAACTGCAGAATGGTACTGAGAAATTCCTTCTTTGGTTTTACAACTCCTTACTCTGTTTTCTAAATCACTTCCTAAGTCAGTATTTAATCAATAGGAGGAATAGGAAGACCAGGGGCTGATCAATCAGGTGTTGGCAATTCTGTTTGTTAAATCCTGTTTGATTAGGGAAATATTATTTAAACATTCTGGTACAGAAATTTGACAGACTTTTCTTTTTTCTTTCTTTTATTTATTTTTTTCTTTTTTATTTCTTTTAATTTTTAACTTGTTTTTTATTGATTTTTATTGAGCTCTACATTTTTCTCTGCTCCCTTCTCTACCTCTTCCCCCTTCAACCCTCCCGCAAGGTCTCTATGCTCCCAAATTACTCAGGAGATCTTGTCTTTTTCTATTTCTCATGTAGATTAGATCTATGTAAGTCTCTCTTAGTGTCCTCATTGTTGTCTAAGTTCTCTGGGATTGTGGTTTGTAGGCTAGTTTTCTTTGCTTTATGCTTAAAAACCACCTATGAGTGAGTACATGTGCTAATTGTCTTTCTGTGTCTGGGTTACCTCACTCAAATTATGTTTTCTAGCTCCATCCATTTTCCTGAAAAATTCAAGATGTCGTTATTTTTTCTGCTGTGTAATACTCCATTGTGTAAATATATCACATTTTCGTTATCCATTCTTTGGTAAAGGGACATTTAGGTTGTTTCCATGTTCTGGCTATGACAAACTATGCTGCTATGAACATAGTTGAGCACATGTCCTTGTGGCACAATTGAGTGTCCTTTGGATATATACCCAAAAGTGGTATTACTGGGTCTTGAGGAAGGTTGTTTCCTAATTTTCTGAGAAACTGCCACACTGACATCCAAAGGGGCTGTACCAGATTACATTTTCACCAGCAATGTAGAAGTATTCCCTTTTCTTCACAACCTCTCGAGCATAAGTTTTCATCAGTGTTTTTGATGTTGGCCATTTCTACAGGTGTAAGATGGAATCTCAGAGTTTTGATTTGCATTTCTCTGATGACTCTCTTAAGTGTCTTTCAGCCATTTTAGATTCCTCTGTTGAGAGTTCTCTGTTTAGGTCTGTATTCCATTTCTTTATTGGATTATTTGTTCTTTTGGTGACCAATTTCTTGAGTTCTTTGTATATTTTGGAGATTAGCAGTCAGTCTGATGTGGGGTTAGTGAAGACATTTTCCCATTTTTTAGGCTTTCATTTTGTCTTGTGGACCGTGTCCTTTGCTTTACAGAAGCTTTTCAGTTTCAGGAGGTCTCATTTATTAATTGATTCTCTTATTGTCTGTACTACTGGGGTTATATTTAGGAAGTGGTTTCCTGTGCCAATATGTTCAAGTGTACTTCCCACTTTCTCTTCTATAAGGTTCAGTGTGACTGGCTTTATGTTGAGGTCTTTGATCAATTTGGACTTGAGTTTTATGCATGGTGATAGCTATGGGTCTATTTTCATTCTTCTACATGTTGATATCCAGTTATGCCAGCACCACTTGTTAAATATGGTTTCTTTTTTCCATTTGATATGTTTTGTTTCTTTGTCAAATATAAGGTGTTCAAAGATGTGTGGATTAATATCCGGGTCTTCGATTCAGTTCCATTGGTCCTCCTGTCTGTTTTTATGCCAACACCAAGCTGTTTTCAGTACTGTAGCTCTGTAGTAGAGTTTGAAGTCAGGGATTGTGTTGCTTCCAGAAGTTCTTTTATTGTACAGGATTGTTTTGGCTATCCTGGGTATTTTGCTTTTCCATATGAAGTTGAGTTCTTTCAAGGTCTGTGAAGAATTTTGCTGTGATTTTGATGGGCATTGCATTGAATCTGTAGATTGCTTTTGGTAAGATTGCCATTTTTACTATGTTAATTCTGCCTAACCAGGAGCATGGGAGATCTTTCCACTTTCTGGTGTCTTCTTCAATTTCTTTCTTCAAAGATTTAAAGTTCTCATCATACAAGTCTTCCACTTGTTTGGTTAGAGTTACTCTGAGATATTTTATGCTATTTTTGGCTATTGTGAAAAATGTAGAGCTCAATAAAAATCCATTTAAAAAAGTTTGACACACTTTTCTATAAAAGCTGGATAGTAACTATTTTAGGTTCTCACAGCCGGGTGATAAAGTTGAAAACAACATTTATTCACACAATTGTTTAAAAAGCAGCAACAAAACCACAACTATTCCTAGTTCACAGAATATACAAAAGTGAGAAGTGAGGTGCATCTTGTTTGGGGGACATTGTTTGCCCCCATGTCCCCTGTCATTTTTCACAGTAATGAAGCAAGAGGTTATCAGAGTTGTTCATTTTAGCCCCCAACTGTCTATAGGGTGATGAACTAAACTCCTGAATTCGTCTACAAAAGTTGGAGTGTATGCAAAAATGTTTTTAGTGGGACAGAAAGACACATGAATCATTGATTTCCACGGTATCTGAAATTCTGGTTCAGGCGAAGAAATTCATTGTCAGTGGGCTTACACAATGTCTTTGGTATCTATGTGTGCCAGCCATTGTGTTAGCTCTTTTAGAAATATTGCATGCTGTCACTGAAAGCACAGGTCAAAATATATTATAAATGTTGTAATGTATTTGTTCACATTAATGAGATCCATCAAGGAGGCTTGACGAAAGAGTACAAAATTGCTCAAATATTTATTTTTTATTGTAAATGTATTTTATTTTGTAATCAATAATCAAAATTTGCTTCCCCCCCCCCCCCAAATGGGATCTTAGAAAAATTCTTTCACTTTGATATAGTCTTACACAACTTTGGAATCTTCAAAACCCTGACTAACGAAACAGGAGTAATTGTGTAACTGAGACCAGCGATGTCACAGTGCTGAAATGACACCACTTGTCTCACACTTTGCCAAATACAGTTGCGGAGTTCCTTTCATTGACTGTGAGCCTTAGAAACGATGGGGTAATAAACACCAGTAGGTGTTGTTGACAACTTTCTATGTTGCTTTGTTTAAATGCAATAGGATGCGGCATTGTTGCAAAACGCTAGACAGTAAGTACATCCACATTTTCTTCAAACAGTGCTTGGGATCCTGCTAGCTAACATGTGTTATGTTTTCTTCTAAGCCTTACTGCAATTCTTGGTCAATTCTAACATCTCTTTTGGCACTGACTCACTTTTTACAAAGTTCACTGTAATTCTGAAGTCAAATCTCCCCCCCCCCCCCCAGCTCTTCTTAGGCAAATTGAACAACATCTTCTGTTTCAGCTCATTTCCACAGAAAATTAACATTGTGTTTAGCTCACGCATTTATGTCTGGGTAGATAGTTTGTTTCTTTCACCCACACTTAAAGTTGTCTTAGTTCATGTTATAAGGCCATCCTCATGTTAGAACTAGTCAAAAGGAAGGCATTGATAACAATGTTTCCTTTTAGCTCTGGGATCCACAACCTCTGTCACAGCTTTCTGGAAGTGTCAGCACTCTGCTGAGTGTTGATATCCACCCAACCTTCCAACAACCAAAACCAGGGTGACTGTGTACCCACGAACAACAGTCCCTGAATCCCTTTTTGTTTCAGCATATCTGACATTGTGGTTAGGAAGACTGGACCAACAGCTTCTCCCCTGACACTGAGGCACAGTCATACTGATGGTGTCATCATCAACAAGTTCTAGAAAAGCTAGACCCTTAACTTCCATTCGAACCCTAGGATGGCCATGTTTTGTTGTCCTTAGCAATGTTAAGGAAGAGATACAAACTTGTTGTGCCGTGACCATGGCAGGAGGCCCTGCCCCAGTACAGGCATATGTCTTCCATCTAAGGAGTCTCTCCCCATATTAATCTGCAATTATATCCCTTGTACTGTGGAGCTTCAAGTTGTTGAGTATAAAAGTTTTTAAAAATTAACTTAGATTTCTGATAATTCTGGCGGGTACAATTTTTCCTAGGTATTTTTGTTTTCTATCCTGGCCCTTCAACCACAGTTTCCTGAGCAGCATCTCGCCTTCAATAAGGATCTGGCTCAGAGAACATGCTACCAGTCGAGTCTGCCTGAGCCCATCCAAGAGAGTCACCTGTCTGCAAATATTCCCCTAATACTACCTTTTAAAGTATCTGAAAAGTTAGTTCCAAAGTTATGCTAAATTACCTTCTTACTTTTCTTCCGGTCTTTTTTTTTTGGATGCCAATGTTATATGTGACAGCAACAATCAAGCTTTTGTGGCCAGTCTCTTTCATAGAACATGCCGTTTAACAGCAGAGACTTGCTTCTCCCATCTTTGGGTTCTAAAGCAGTATTTGGTGCTCAGTAAAGAAGAAAAATCCTTAAAATAGCTGAGTGAACGAGAAGATGAAACTTTAGGGCTGAGAACATGTTACGCAAACACCAAAAGCCTGGAAATGCTGGTGCTCAAAAAGAAGCAGCTGTAGAGTTAAAAGGCTGCTTTTCTTTTCAGATTTGGATGTAACTGATTTTGAAATACGTGGTTGCCTGAAGATCACAGTTCCTGCAGTCTGTGGTCACTTTTTAAAAAGAGTGACATTTGTTGTAGTTGGCTTACATAGGAGAGAGAGATAGTTTTTGCAAAGTTGTTGGCACTATAATTTCTGGGCTGGGTTGGGGAGTGAATTTTTGCTAATTGCATTCTGCCTGCCCTATCAGGGAATGGATATGATATCGCACCATGAAGCATTGTGCATAAGCAGCAGGGTTTTTGCACAGACTCTTTTGCATGAGAGAGAACCGGGGTGCCACTCTGCTCCTTGACAAAGATGCTCAGACTAAACTCCGCCATTAGCTCATCTGATGGTACCTGCTGGTCAGGGCTTTCTCGCAGCTTGATGGAGCAGGGGCTTGGCGTGTATTGTCGTTTTTGCTTCAAGAATAATCTCATTGAAAATAAAAAGAGAATCAATACATAGTAGTGAGTTTGTTATTTACTTAGTTCCCAGAGGAAATTAAAATTTTATTTATGTATTTATCAAAGATACTTCACTTAATGTATGGAGATACCATTTACATATTAAATAACAGCATAAAAATAATTTGAGACAGTTTTAAACAGAAAAAAATGGGAAATACTTCAGGTTACAAACTCCTTTACGTTTTAAGATGAAAAAAATAGGAGACATAGTGAGAATTTGTCTTATATCTTTTTCAGGAAAGATAAACAAAAAGGCAGCATTGTACTGTGCTTCTGGCGTTATTTCTGATGCCTTGTCATGTGAAATGATGCATCTCATCTATCCCCTGCTGCTGCTTCTCCACTCCAGGGGGACCGTCAGAAATGTACATTTACTTAGTGATAGGTTTGTATTGTGAGTGTGAACATCATCCCTTCGTAAACAGCATCCATTGCTCCTCTGTTTAGCAATTGTACGGAAGATATTTTTTGAATATCCTTGCAGAGATTCATCCTGCTGCCTCCCTGAATGTTGTCGCCCTCCACATGAAGTTACTACCTTCCTTCTTCCTGGTTGGAAATCCCTCTTCTCTGCTTTCACTTCGTAAATGAGCTTTCCCTCTGACCTCTGATCATGTACAGCACAGAATAGAAGATGTTCAAAGTAGGCAAGAGAAACTACTGAATAGGAATGGGGCCTGAGTCAGCTCCAATATTGCAAGTGGCTCCTCCTTGTCTCACACCACTGGCAGGGCCAGCAGGACCTTCCTTTCCTCCCTGAGGAGAGGCTTTGTGCAGAAGGCAAATCCCTTTTCTTCTGCTTTTAAAAGTATAGTTATGGTAGTGTACACAAAATGAACAGCTTTACACATTCTTAATATAATTCAGTTGCTTGTTATATTCATTCTATTGGGCAAACACAGTAAAGACATTGCCCATTTCAAGAAGATTTTTTATCTTCCCTAAGTTAATCTGTACATACTACGCAACTTCCCTGATTTCCTTTCTCTCTAAATCCTCCATAATCTCTATTCTATGTTCAATATCTATGATATAAATTGATAGAATTAGGACATTTGATTGAATGTCCATGTAATATTTGCTGTTTTCTATAATGAAAATTTTCTTGCTTCCAAGAATCACATTAAAAAATGAACAAGCTATGTATCCTTGGCTTCCTTCGTCTGTGGTTAGGGAGTATAGGACTGTAGCCTGAGAGAATCTCATCATGAGCCTTTCACACATCACCTACCACTGCTCTCTAGCCTGCTGCCCTGAATGCACCAAACTCTCTCTTCCAGAAGGTTCCAAGCAAGGGAAATTGAAAGTTTAGTGTCAAATTTTATTTGTAGGCAGAGATCAGAAACAGGCCCATTAAAACCTTTGCCCTTGGAGGAGACATTTATAGAAAAACAAAGTGGTTATATAATCCTCGCCATACTAATATTTGTTGGCATAATGTTGGTTAGAATAAATATGAAGACTATGGAAAAAACATCATTAGCCAAATAACCGGGAGAGTGCCTAGTTGATAGCTGATTTTCTAGAGTAGGATGTTTTTCCTTCTGAGTTTCTTATTTGACATTCATACAATGCGTTTTGATTATTTTCTCTCTCCCTTACCCAATTTCCCTAGGTCCACAATCCTTCCCTTACTACCCAACTTGTGCCACCCTTTCCCCATTAAGGTCAATTTGTGTTGCTTAAATAACTTCCACCGGAGCATGACCAATTTATCAGTTTGCTTAGGCTGTTCTTTTTCTCTGTCTTTTCCTCTCTAAGCTAAATACTGTTAACACCGCCTGGCTTTTGTTGATTATGTCCAACTCCTCTCTTCCTGTTGGGATTTGGTCTTGCCTGGGCTTGCACAGGTCTTGTGGATGCTGCTGCATCTGCAGTGAGTTCCTGGGAGCAGCTACGATGTCATAGTCTTGTAATCAGCCATGGCCTCTGGCTCTCATCCTCTTTCTGTTCCCTCCTCTGTGATGATCTCTGAACACTGGAAGGAAGGGGTGAGGTGTATATGCTTCATTGAGGGCTAAGTGTTCTTTATTCTCTTATTCTCTGCACTTTGGCTGGTTGTGGACTTCTATTTTAATCATCATCTACTACAATCAGAAGCTTCTCTGATGAGAGTTGAGACATGCATGAATCTGTGGGCATAGGAAGAATCCATTAGGGGTCAATTTAATACTACATAGTTTAATACATTTAATACATTTAGTAGAATAATAGTCGTTCCTTCCCTAGGTTCTTTGACCCCTGTATAGCCACAGATTCTTGGCCTGGTGATTGTAGTAGGTATGAGTTCTACCTTGTGGAATGGGACTTAAACCCGATCAGAGAGTGACTGGTTAATCCAATAATTAGCTGTTGTTAGTTAATACTTGTTCCACTGTAGTAGCAGTGGGCAGTGTGTGTATAGGTGTATTTTAGGAAGTTTCTACATTAGTAGGTTTCCACATGACTTTTTTGAAAAGTCTTTAGCGTTATTTATCTCTCTCATTTTCCCTCTTCCACCCTGTCCTTCCTTCTCCCACCTCATCTTACTCTCTCTTGTTCCATAATTACTTTTTAACCCTTTACACAAGTGCATTCTATTTTCTCTCCCTAGAAATCCCTTCCTGCAGGGGTCTATGTGATTTTCGCTGACAGCCCAGAGATAAACACGGGAGGCAAGAAGGCATTTTGGTGCAACATGACTCCGTAGCCAGTGTTGTTCCAAACTGTGGGAGTCTGACCCCTCTTGGCTTATTTTAGGCTTATTTAAATACAACACAGTGCAGTGGGAACTATTCCTGTGATGATTAAATCAATCACACATGTACAATAAAGCATGCCTAAGGCTACTTGAGGAATAAAGAAAGCTAAATATAGAACAGATGTGACCACACCAAAACTCTTTATAAAGTACATGGGGTTCCGTTCATAAAAACAGGTTGTACAGATTGACTGAGAAAAACAAGTCTGCAAGAATGGGTCTGGAGGCGGGACTTCAGCCACACAGATTGTGTAAAGGTCACCAGTCTAGAAAACACAACTGCTTCAGGCGTCTGGATGAAAGCCAGGCTTTTTATTCCTTCCCTTGAAGGAGAAGCTCTGCGTGTTTAACATTTCAGGTTCCCTAGTACAGTTGTTCTCAACCTGTGGGTTGTGACCCCTAATAAATGACCCATTCATAGGGCCACCTGAGACCATCAGTAAATGTAGATATTTACACTACGATTCGTATTAGTAGAAAAATTTTAGTTATGAAGTAGCAACAAAAATGATTTTATGGTTGGGTTCATCACAACATGAGGAGCTGTATTAAAGGGTCGCAGCATTAGGAAAGTTGAGAATCACTGCCTTAGTGCGTGTCTATGGCGGCAAAAGAGCTCTGGGCCTTCCACACTCTCCATGGGCTCTCAGTAATTTACTGACTTCTGTGAATATTCCATATGTAACACATATATCTGAAAGTTCAAAGTTAATATTTATAAAGGAGAGAAAACATGTGATACTTGTCTTTCTGTGTTTGAGTTACTCACTCTGGATGACTGTTTTTGTCTCCACCCATTTACCTGCAAATTTTATAATTTTAATTTTAATAGCTGAGTAATTTTCCATTGTCTTAAATGTATCATATTTTCATTATACATTCATTGGTTTATAGACAGGCTGTTTCCGTTTCCTGACCATTATGAACAGAGCAGCAATGACTGTGGATGAACAAGAACCTCTAGAGTAGAATAGAGAGTCATTTAGGCATATGCCCAGTGTAGTATAGGTGACTCAGGGAAATCTATTTCAGCTGTTTGAGGAACCTATGTACTGATTTCCAGAACCCTTTTGCCCTTTCGTCTGAGCTGACACAAAGCTTGGAAGACATTTAAATGAATACAAATTCAGTATCAGCTCAAGAAATGCCCAAAGCAGAGCTCAACAAGGCGGCAGTGGTCAGCTGGAAGCTCTGGTAGGAAAAGTCCACTGGACCTTGGCACTCTATGTAGATGAAGGGATTATAAGACTTTTGGGAAGATTAAGGCATAGCTAGATGTGGGACACAGTTACGTCCTCAGTAAATGTTCAATCTCTTTACTACCAGATCCTGAGCACATCAGCTCCCGTTAATGGGCTCCTTTGTATAAGGTGTTGCAACGTCTCAGCTGCAAGACCACCCAGCCCCACCACGTCAATCTCACCTGTAGCTGAAGCTGAGGCAAGGCATCGTGCACACTCCGGGGAGAATTTCACTCCGCTCTGCTGAGCTTGTGCTATGCCATGCTTTCTGTCCAAAGAACTCTGTATTGGAATATCCTGTTCCTCAACTGTAGACTACACAGAGCATTGCGATTCACAAATGGAGTATTGCATGGTGATGTGAGTTAATTAAGCAATGCTCTAGTCTTATAGGGTCCACATTACTTTAAGATGTATGCTCCTTCCTGCATGATTCCTAAATACCCAGACTCCAGCAGTCTCCCTAGTATATTATCTGTAAGTTGAGAGTCTGGGGACGTGATAATCAACTGTCGCATTGCCATGGGACTAAAAGAGAGGGCGCAACCCCCCTGCGGGAAGGTGGGCGCTCATGGTTGATGGCCAGATGGTTGTTTCCTTTTTACATTTTCCTAAAGCTTTTGTCAAACCTCTCCTGACCTATCAGGAAAAATTCCATTTTCTCTCCAAAGATCTTACCATTTCTCTGACAGTAGTTTTCACAGGTGGCTTAAAGCCGCTTATATATGAACAAGAATATGCATACATCAGTTTCCCTATTTTTTAGTTCTTATTAGTCAGTTATAAAATTTAATTATTTTTCTTCTAAATATTTTGATTTTTAGTGTTTATTTATAGAAAGCTGGTTTAGACTTATTCATGTATATACAGTTTAACAGTTTTCTTTATAGCTTAGATTTTCTTTCTTATATAATTTTCCTTCTTTCTTAACTATATCCTCAGTATTGCTATAGGATAGGGTCATTTCAGGTTCCCTATCCTCAGCTGCCCAAGGAACTAACTGGGGACATCGCCTTGGGCTCCTGGGAGCCACTCTAGATTCAAGTCTCTTGCCAACCCTAAGGTGGATCCCTTAACTAAGAATTGTGTTTCTGTGCTCCCCTATCCAACCTTCCTTTATCCCAATCATCCTGTTTCCCCAAGTTCCCCCCGTCCTCCCCTTCTCCCTTTTCTCTCCCCATCTCCCCTTACCCCCATCCCACCCCACCCCCAAGATCCCAATTTTCTCCCCGGCAATTTTGTCTACTTCCCATAGCCAAGAGGACAACTATATGTTTTTCCTTTGGTTCACCTTCTTACTTAGCATCTTTAGGATCACCAATTGTAGACTCCGTGACCTTTATTTATGGCTAGAAACCAATTATGAGTGAGTACATCCCATGTTCATCTTTTTGGGTCTGGGTTACCTCACTCAGGATAGTGTTTTCGATTTCCATCCATGTTTTTCTTTAACGAAGGTACAAGATTATTCTCTTTCAATTTTTTGTTTGCTTAAAAGGCATTATTTTCCTTACATTCCTCAATGGCAATCCTACCAAGTCTACCTTGTCACTGACGGTCGTCTTCCCTTGCTATTGGGATATCGCCTGCCCATCACCTGGCTTCCACCATTGCCTCAAGAAGCCTCGCGCCTTTGGAAAAGGTTTTCATTCTATCAATTTGTCATCTCTAACAGGCTGTCTTCATGGTCAGCATCTCCTTTCCCTTGCAATCCTGGGGTTCACCATGCTCTGTCTGGATGTGATTTCTTTTTAAAATTTTACTTAAGAAATGTTAACCTTTATCAAATTGGATAAATGCTGCTTTTCTTCAATTCTGGAGAATTTTCAGCCATCATCTCTCTAAAAAAGGTATTTGCTTTACTCTCACTGTTGCTCATTCTGGGACAAATTTAACCTCCATGGGTCTCTTCTTTAGTGATTTCCATTTTTTTGACAGGATCACGGGGCAGTTGCTAGGAAATGGAACTGAAGCTCAGTCCTTTGGGCTGGAATCGTGGCTGCATCTCTTTCTCAGCAGCTGTGAGAATCTGGGTGAGTTCCTTAGTCTTCCTGAGCTTTGATGTCCTCAGTTCTAAAAATGCAGACGCTGCAGCGACCTTCATGACATCTCCATGACTTAAGAGACTGCAACACACTAAAGTATGTGCAGGGTGTTTGTTCCAATGTTTCTGTGCTTCATTCTGAAAAATCTTTCATCTTTATTGTGTATAATTCACTAGTTGTTTTTTTAAAAGATATTTATTTACTTTTATGTATATGGTGCTCTATTTGCATATACACCTGCAGGCCAGAAGAGGGCATTAGACCCCATTATAAATGGTTGTGAGCCACCATGTGGTTGCTGGGAATTGAACTCAGGACCTCTGGGAACAGCAGCCAATGTTCTTAACCACTGAGCCATCTCTCCAGCTCCTACTAGTAATTTTTATTCTGTGTTTAGTATTTCCCTCAAGATTCTTGGTTCATCACTATATTTTTTATTTTCAAAAGTAAGCTTCTGAGAAAGTAACCTTTGGTTGTTTCTTGAAAGAAGCCTAAGCAATGATTTTTCACAAGACCAGGCTTCTTAAATTTGCTTTAAATACACTCTTTTATTGCTTTATCTATTCCATTAGACTCAGAATTTTCCCCCCAAGTACTCAGACTCCTTGGCCAGCTCGTACTACGCTTTCATCATGTCTTTGAGGGCTTCTGGATAATGCAGCCTTCCTGGTAATTGTGAGCTTTCAGGTGTAATTGTTTAACGAGAATTTCTTTCTCTTCCCTGAAAACAAGAACCAAAGCAAGCAGGTGGTCTGTGTCTTCCACCAGAGAGGGGTTTTCTCCGAGCTTCTCTCCTTTTCCCAATTCAGTTTTGTGTAGCTAATACATTTTGACTTTAACTTTGTCTCGGACCCTGACTTTGTCAGCTGCATTCTGGTACACTGATCTGTTAGCCTTACCAGCCTATATTTCTGGATATTTTTCTTCCACAAGGAAGTGTTCTATTTATTTTGTATTCATCCATGAGTTTTGAAGGATTTTTAGAGGGCATGGTATAGCTAGTGTGACCATGCTTCCCTAGTGGGCACAAGGCACTGGGTTCAATCCCAGCAATGTACTTCTAAAACAGAGGGGGTACTTTCAAAAAAATGATAGTTGGTGGCTTAAGACACTTGATATTAGCAGAAGGTCATTCTTACTTTATTGTCCTATAGGGTCCCAGCCTGGGTCATCATTATTTTATCATGAGAAGCTTACTTCAATGCAGACACTTTTAAAAAATAAGAATATATGTATATATGTGAATAAAATCTTGCTGTTTCTTAGGTTCTTCTCCTAAAAGGCCAGGAACTTTCATTTTCATTACTTACACAAACAGCTAAAATATGTTGAAGTTAGAACATGGAGTCAAAGCTCTGAATGGAGTGAATGATTACTACTTGCCACTTTGAGACTCTCCCAGTTACGCAGAAACATAGCAGATCTGACGGCAGGATAATCCCTAAAGGACTTTCTCATGGAGACAGCTGCCATGCAATCTGCAGGTTCCGTAGTCCTCAGCTCAACCAACCCGTGCAAACTGAAAATACTCAGGAAAAAACCTTGGTCCTGAACATGCGTTTACAAGGTGCTTGCCTTGTCACTGCTCCCTAAACAACACTACAACTATTTCCAAAGCACTTGTATAAAACCTAAAGACTGCTAAAATTATATAGATACGTTTCAGAGTTTGTGGCCCCCAGGGAAAGACCATAGAATTAATCAAATTATAATTAAAATTTATTGATTAACTGCTAACAGGACAACAGCCCTAAAGTCCAAATCTCAGTCACGTTGTGAAGAATGGGGATAGAGAAAGTTTCTTTTTTTTTTTTTTGAGAAAGTTTCTTTGTTTTTTTTTTTGTTTGTTTGTTTTGTTTTTGAAGGTGAAAACCACAAGAAGCCTTTCAATATCTACATAAGAAAATGAAAACTGGTCTTTTCTTCCAAGAGGTCAAGGTGACTCAAAACAATCATTGGGTATCTGTTAAAGGAAGTGACAGAAGCAAAAGAAGCAGTTGGTCATGTAATAGCAAATAGATAGTAATGGCTGAACATTTCTGGGTAGTGGTCACTGAGTCAGAGTTACTGGGAACTTATCTTCCAGGGACTGGAGTCATAGACAAAGAACTAGTGGGTACCAAAATGGATGCCTAGCACAAAGGGGAATGTCTTTAGCCATCACAAGCAAATGTGAGTTGAGTAAGTAGGCCACATGTAAACAGTAGCATTTTATACAGGAAACAAACAGCTTCGGATCTCTATATCCTCACAGAGTCTCAACCTCCTGAAAATAAAATGTGAGATTGTGTTCAAGCCTTTGCTTTGACCACCAGATAAACTTGTGGAGCCCACATCATTGACAAGATAATTGAATATTAGCATGAATACACCTATAGATCGCATTCTTCATTTATGATGTTTCTATTTTCTCAGTAGAAAGTTCTGGTGAGTTTAATATCCAAGATAGATTCTGACTATCCCTAAATTTAGAGTTCTGACATTGACAATTGCTTATTCTGATGTCTCCTCAATGTATTAGGAAGATATATTGAATATAAAGGAATGGATTGTTTGATTTTATAAAACCCTTGAGGTGATCATGAGAAAGAAGAATTTGACAGAGAAGAGATCCATATTTGAAGTTAAAAACACCAAGTGCTCATGAGAAAACTGGACATGCTTGTGGTGTTTCATATTGGAAGGGTCCTGGCATGCCAATTCAGAGGCTGCAGCAGCATGGGAAGGACTGTGGGAGGAGAGGCCAGAGAAACTCATGCCCTGTCCAGAAATCAGGCCAAGTAGGAACCCCAGACTACAGTCGCTGTGCTGGGGCCAGAGTGGTTTGGATCAAGCCTAAAGAAGAACTAAAGGCCTGGCTTCTCCTGAAGTTGTTGGGCCTACATGCTGGTGACACAGGAAAAGAGCTCCATTTCAGTTCCACCCTCAGAGGGTCAATGTCACTTGTCATTGCTAGCATCTAACAGCAAATGCTGTATGTAACCAGGGACTCTGTGGGATTCATGGAAGGACAATGGTAAAGGGTCATTATAGTTGAGAACCACTGCTTTGAGGAAGATGAGTGTCCAAACCCAAAGTACTCATGGTCCCAGGTGTAGCATGAATAATAAAAACCCAGAAACAGATACTGGGCTTCAAACTGAAGATCAGAAAAGCAAAGTGGCCAGGCACTATCGCTTACTTCTACCGTAGACTGACATAGGCAATTCTGCCTCCACTAATCCTCAGACCAAGACTGAGTTTGAGACCTGTCTCCTCCTGTCTTTTATTACTCTCTAGTGTTGGAATTAAAGGCATGTACCACCATTGCCCAGCTTTTATGGCTAACTAGTGTAGCTGCTGGGATTACAGGTACTTGCCACCATTGCCTGGCTTGCATGGTTGCTGTGCCCTCTGATCTTCAGGCAAGCTTTATTAATTAAAACACACATAATACCCAAGCCCATCATTAAATTTGTAACATTGAAATGTGCACAAAAGCATCTATACAGAATCAAGAATAAGGTGAGAGCTTAAATCTCCCAACAGAGAGAATGATGATCAGCTCTAAGATTTCTGGGAGTTTCAGGCAAAAGTGGGTTGGTTCCCTTTCCTCCAACAGTTACTTTAGTTTTCCTAGTATTGTGCAAACCTTTTCACATCATAGGCAGATAAGAACCTGAAGGTTTTGGTCCAGTAACTTACAGGTCACACTTGGCAGAGGCTCTGGCAAAGTAGTATTCATGTGGAGAGGTGAAAATGTGACCTTAATCAAAGGGAAAATGTATTTGATGCCAAAAGGTCCTGTTGTTTGTTCTTTTGCCCCCTATAAGGAACAAGTGGATTTTATGCTGTGTGTGTGTGTGTGTGTGTGTGTGTGTGTGTGTGTGTGTGTACTTTTCACATAGATCATAATAACTGACTACAGACTACAAGGCTGTGCATAGACAAAGGATCACGAGACATGGATTTCTATGAGTGACTGTCCGACTGCTCCCCACTTTCATAAACAACCGCCCCCCACCTGTCTGCTCTACACTTTATCTCACTTACTCTTCCTCATTTTCTTTCTCCCTCATGTCTCCCTCAGCCACTTCTCTTTTTCTTCCTTTTAGCCCCTCCTGTTAGAGTTCAGTGGAGGATGCAGGTGGACTGTGCTCAGCCCTGGATGGTAGTTCTCAGGAGCAGAATAACCTCAGACAGGAGCCTATGGGAAAACACAGCCTTCGAGGCTGCCAGCTGCATCCAAAACCCCCAGAGCCTCGGTGTCATGATATTAAATGTTTATCTCTTGCCACGATAATTCTTAATGTTTGTAAATTTGGTACAGAGAGCTAGGACTTACGTATATTTACTATGTTACAAGGTAGATGCTTTCATCTGATTTTATAGATGAAGACCCGGTAGGCCTTGTGAGGTCCAATAGATATCCAGACCAACAGGCAAGCATTTTACTGTATTCTGACTTTCCTAAGTATAACTTTTCAATGTCTCTAGTTTGGACATTATAATTTTTGAAGATTATTGACAGGCCAGTAGGCTAGACACATGGGAAGGTGGTATAAGACTTTCCTTCTCCTTCTCACCAGCAACAAACATTTATCAAATGTCTGCTCCCAAAGTATGTTTTAGGTAGATTTTCTGCATGCATTTATAAAATGCATCATGGAACAATTTGAAGATGAAGGAAGCGTTATGATCATCTCAACTTAATAATGCAGGGCACGTTAAGTACAGACACCCATGTGGGTTTCTCAAGATAGTTTGGCTAGTAAATGAAAGCAGCAAACTCCAGAGCTAAGTCTATAGTAGTCACATACTGTGCTAACAACTTACATCCCACAGTAACGAAGGAGGGCACAGTTCAAGGGAAGAAAGGCTGGGGGCAAAGCAAGAAGAGAGGAGAACTCAGCTGATGGAAAAACAGTGTTTGGAAAGTAAGAACATACTGTAATGAGAAAGCTCCTGAGACTAGCTCAGTAATCACAGCGAGCTTGCTGCACAGAAATCAATTACTTTTCATCTAACAATGCCACAGATGGCCTCTGAAAACAAAGCAAGTTCTCTGGCCCTGGGGGCTTCTAGATACTAGAGAAATCCTCCACACAAAAAAGAACATTAGGGTGTGGCCTTAAAGCTAATAGGTGACCTCTAGGGTGCTTTGACTGCAGATGCTAGTGTGTTGGGACTACCGTGGCAGACCAGCAGGTTTAGAAGTATAATTTTATGAGAGCTTGAACTGAAGCATAATGAGGACAGATGTGGAAACCAGGTGAAGAATTCATTAGAGTCCCGACTCTAGTCTCTAGTGCTACAGACATAGAAAACAAAACAAACAAATGAACAACAACAATAAAAAATTGTTTTCCCTGAAAATGTTTTTGAAGGAAAACCTGACCCAAATAAGCCTCTGTTTTAATTAAGTAGAGTAATTTTTTAAACTTAGTTTTACCCTGGGAATAGGCGTTTCTTCCCCCCCATGCTTTTGCAAGCACTAGCAAGGGGGCAGCAGAGTGAGATGCCATCTTCCGGGAGAAACCAAGTTCAAATGAATCTGGTAACTCCTGGGAAGTGAGCGTCGTGCTGTGGGTGAAGCATATGCTATCCACCTGCAAGCAGAAACATCCTGGGTTGCTCTTGGGATAAGGCAGATTGATTGAGAGTGCTGTGCATGGGGAGGAAACAGGGGCATCTGTAGGGCATCAACTCAATCCGTATTGGGTCTGTCCCTTGAATAAGCATTGGAAATGACGAATGGTAATACAACGTGAAGATGTAAAAGTTAAAGGCCTTGCTTGAGGAACTTATTCAAATCTGACACAATAATGGCTCTTATTCTTTTCTTTCTATTGGTTAATTTTGCTATTGATAATTTCACTCTTGCATATATTTTGATGACTCTCCATGTTCTTTCATCCTTCTCCTCTCTCTATCAACCTACTTTTTCTCATCCCTACCATTCTCTTTCCTAGAATTGAAGTCTTTTGTTTTACTGACCCCTTTGATTTAACAAGAACCCTTTGGATAACATTTAAATTGGAACTAGCCTCTGGATTCTAAGGAAGTCATTAGCAAAATGACAGCTGAAGACAATGAATGATTCCCACCATCTGAATCTATTAGTAACTGTTCTAGAAGGCCACTTGTTCGTTCTTGCCTGCCCAGACTCGAAATAACCACACAGAAACTGTATTAATTAAATCACTACTTGGTCCATTAGCTCTAGCTTCTTATTGACTAAGTCTTACAGCTTAATTTTACCCATTTCTATTAATCTGTGTATCGCCACGTGGCTGTGGCTTACTGGCAAGGTCCTGGCATGTCTGTTTCTGATTGCAGCCACATGGCATCTACTTGACTCTGTTTTCTTATCTCAGCATTCAGTTTAGTTTTCCCTGCCTACCTATATTCTGCCCTGCCAGGCCCAAGACAGATTCTTTATTCATTAACAAATAAAAGGAACACATATACAGAAGGATTTCCCACACCAAGTAACAAAGAGTTAGGTATGGAGGAATAGAGCTCCCGAGGGCCTCGGTATCCATGATGGGCCATCGTATATAGATCCAGTGCAGGCATCTACAAGCACTGTAAGTTTGTGACTGTGATAGCCATGTCTTCCCAGAAGATGATATTTCTCAGCCTTTCTCATTATCTTCTGGCTCTTAAATTCTTCCTGCCATCCCTGTTCTGCATAAACTTAAGAGGGGATGGTACAAATGTCTTGTTTGGAGCTGAACACTCGTCCATTACATGTTCTTAGCATCTTTAAAAGCTATGAGTCAGCATTTACCACCTTTCTGTTCATAGGCTTCTTTGGTTAAGTTGGAAAGTATATTTGTGTATGGATATTAGCATAAATAGTTAGAAGGAAGTTTGGCAGTCTGCCAATTAAGCTGAATAACAGTATTTAGTTTCCTGTCAGGGCCTAGGATCTCTTTACCATGGAGTATTGACCATTTTAGTGGTATCATCTATGGGTTCCCTTTTGTAGATGATCTCATGTTTTTTACCTCTGCAGCAATAGTGCTGCTATAGTATAAATGGGTGAATGTTGTTTGGAAGGTTGGTCTCATAGAGTGTAGGATGAGTAAGAACACTGATGTCCTTTCTCCTCCAGTAGCCTGCACGACACATTCAAAGACTGAATGTTAGCAGGCAAGGACAAAGCTTCCAGCTCAGTTCTAACCTGATTTCTGTCCACCATGCACACATGGGATATGATTCCTTCAGCAAAAGGGCCTTATCATTTAGTTTATCTTTGAATTTCATAAAGATGGAGAATTTATTAAGCTATGTTTAAGTAGATCCAAGAAAAATGATATATAGATGCAAATTCCATACTATATCCAAGAATGATATTTTGTTAATGACATCAGAGTTATTGCCATTAATGAAGAAACAAGTTTGTGTGGTTGAGAACTTTTCATTAGTAGCTTAAAAATACTTGTCTTCCTTGTTTCTCAGGTGCATCTTAGATTATTGGCCCCATGTTGGGCGCCAGATGAAGGCGTAAGTCACAAACAATGCCACACCAGTTTGGAATTATGATTAATAGGGTGGTATTTATTTAAAGGGGAAAAAACTTACAGATAACCGTCCCAGACAACAGCCCTCTGCGCAATCAGGAAGAAGTCTAGTCACCGGAACCTGAGCAGGAAGCAAAAAGCAAAAAAAAGCGAGAAGGGAAGTAGCTGCTTTTTTAAAGGGAGAGAGACCACGCCCCAATGGGCTGGTATCTCAGCGGCTATTGGCTGGAGGAGCGGAAGGACCTCCCGCAACATTAGATTTTACTTATATTATTTGTAACATCATTTAAAGGAGACAGTAGCCCATATAGGTGAAACATGATTTACATGGTATTTACATATGTTTTTGAATATAGATTACACATTTTTCCCATGTACTGGTTTTGCTTTTTTATTGCTCCTGGGCAGCACTCTTAACCCCAAATGAACATTAATGCTCTTGATATGTGTTACCCAGTGGATTTCTAGAAACGTAGTACTGATTTCAGTTCTGTCATGTTATATATTTTTTATCATTTCTAACACTGAAGTTTATCACAGTGTCTTAATTCGCTGATGCTTAGGTGAAAGGAACATCACTTCTGTTTTCACTCATTTGCAAACCACTGAGGGCAAGGTGAATTAAGCTTGTCAGAACAGTTCATCAAAAACATAAAGATCCGTCTCTACTAGATAATCTCCTCTGAGTGCAAAAATCATACAACCCCATGTCATTCTAAATATGCCAAACTAAATACTTAATAGTGGTGTGTTCCCAGCACTGAATACAAGAATATGGGCCTTAAATATGTCTGTTGTTTTTCAATTTCCTCCTCTCCTCCACTTAGAGTATTTTTAATTGGGGGAGCAGTCAGTGAACACCTACTGGGTGCTCCCATGCAGGCACTAAGCATCCTCTCATATTCGTTTCATGGCATGGGGCCTCTGCCTCCCAAGCCTGATCTGCAGATGGTACAACAAGAAGCCTCCTCCAAGCAAACACTAACATGCTTGGTGGCCTGGTGGTAGCCCCTCCCTCCCATGTAATGTTTCTCTCGGTGGCATTCACTGAAGTCATATTTTACTCTCCAAGCTTCAGAAAAGAAAATAGAAGTGTATCTATTTGTCTTAATCATTTCATTAGTTTAGGCTTTTGTGTTTTGTTTTGACATGTTTTCTGCCCTTATTTTCAGTTTCCAGAACGCTAATCTGAAAGTGCTATTATGAGGTGCTTCTGTCATTGCCGTATTCACGGTTCTCTTTGCAGTGTGCAAAATAAACTTGTTTTCTTTCTAAAAAGATATGATTACAGGAAATTTGAAAGCACAGATTAGGGATACTATGCAATTATTGTCCAGTTGTACTTGGCTGCACTGATGAACTTCAAAGACATTCAGGTTTGATTCACCCCATCTCATTTCCAGCCTTCACAACTACATCATTGGGAAGAAACCCCAGGAAAACAGAGATTATCATTTTACCCATAAGCAATATTTATACATTTATATATGTATTATATAACTTTCATCATATGTATTTAAAACTAGATTGCATTTGTAAAATAATTGTTTCAAAATCATCAAGTAGTGTCCTTTCAGAATTTCTCTATCATCTCATTCCCTCCTCTTTGTTTCCTAAACAAGCATCCAAATCAGATCTATGTATTATAGGATTTGATTTGTAATTTGCATATATTATTTTGAAGGCATAATTCTAATTCTGTTTTCCCCAGTATACAGCTGGGTGTATGTATATGTGTGTGGCGTATGTGAATAAGTGCATGTGAGTTTGCATGTGTAATTATTTGTGTGGGGGTGTACGTACACATTTGCATGTAAAAGCCTGAGGTTTATGTTGTGTGCCTTTATCTATCATCCTTCACCTCATCTATTAAAATTGGACCACTCACTGAGGCCGGAACTCTCATATTCTATCTGTCTGGTTGGCAGCTTCATCTCCATCTCTCAGGATTGCAGGTGGACTACTGAGCTTGCCTGGCCTTTACATGTTTCTGAGGATCTGAATTCCTGTTTCTCACTCTTGGCAAAGGAATTTCTGTCTTAGCCATCTCTATAGCTTGCTGGAGGTAGCTATTATTTCTTTCAGTGTCCCATGCTATTGAGATGAATGTTATTTCTGGACTGAAATAGAAAGTGTGAGAAATAGGAGATGTTTTCATTTCACTTATACTATTTTAATTGGTATTTATTTACATAATGTTATGATGTGTTTCTCCCTCTGGATGGATATTAGAATTCCACATGTCTTAGTCAAATACTCAGTGCCATTAATGTAGTTAATATTGTAATCTGCAGTTTTTAGAGTGATAGTAGAGGTGGCCCACCACTTGATCTGGCTGCTAACTCTTGCTTTATTCCTGAGACACCATGGATTAGAGAAAACCCTGCAAGCAAAGAGATTATATTATTTAGTGCAAATATTTGAAAAAAAAAACAGATTCAGAAATGTTTGTATCACCTGAGTTTACAACTTTACTTTGCAGGCAGATGCAACAAGGCAAAGATGTGAGTGACTCCAGGTGACCAAAGTCAGTGTTTCTCAGATAATATACCCAGGGCTCATCATCTGAAGGGCTTGTTACTGTGTTTAGGGTGATGTTGTAGTGACACTGGTAGTCTCAGTGCTATGACACAGAGGCAATAGTCTACATGTTATGTAATGAGCAGGCACAGAGCATCCTCTACTCTTTCTGAAATGCTGCTGCACCATTTTGAATAACTTCTGGGAGCAGAAGCTGAAGTCAAGATCTGTGGTTTGGTTCAGGGCTTACCTACCTAAAACAGCACAAAGGAAAATTCAAATGCCTATATGAATCTATTTAGGAGTTCATTTTTTAAAATCATGGATTCAATCTTTTCAGGGGTAACTCCTCTTAGAAAGTCTATTCAAAAGGAAAAAAGTTGTACTTGTCTAATGCAAATTTTAAGCTATTATTCTTGACTTCAGTCAGCTTCAGCCAGTCTCTCTGTGAAACCCCATGAGTCTGCCTCTTCTGATCTAGTGACCATGAATATATCCTACTGGATTGACTCAGGCATCCTCAAACAGGAAGTGGTCTGGAAAACTAGAGATCTCAGGCCCACAAATTTTTAGTTACATAGAAAATACTGCACTGATTTCCTGGAATAGTGACCCTGAGGTTTGATTGGGTAAAACAGAAGTGCCAGAGGACTGAGATGACCAGCCCTTCCTATATCGTAGAAATACATCATCAGCAATTGAGAAATTTCAGTCTAAAAACCATGCCTAGACTTTGAAGTTTCTAGAAAGCTTTGTAATGTTCCCTGATGAATCATCTTCTGTATATCCCCCTGTCATCTGTTTAGCAGTAAAATTTATAAACCAAATGAGAAGGTCTTAGGGAGACAAAAATCTGCCTTTAGAGAAGAACCAAGGGAAAGAACATACTGGGCAGGACTGGACTTTTAGAGACAAGTAAATATAGAGGGAGGGATTGTTTTCTTACAATGACCCCCTTGAGTAAGTGCGTCACTGCTATATCCCCTGGGCTTGCCCTCATAGGTTATATATTCTTTTATAGAAAGAAAAGATTCAAGGATTAAGGGTCAGTTGTATAGGGACTCTGGAGGTATATACCTGGGGAATAGGGTTGGATGGTTACTAAAAAGCACGGGAAAAATCTGATGAGCACCTGTGTTGTTTAATACTGCATTTGTTTTAATATTGTCCACGGAAACTAGACTAAAATATACTACCCATCTCACCTGTGTCCACACCTAAGTCATATTACCAGTGTATAAGGCTACAATTCACAGTGTTTTAAAGTAGACCTGATATTTGAAAGATGGCAAGAGTGTTTTCCCTTCCGTTTGTATTTTTGGTTGTGAGCCTAGCCTTTTAAGGGCAGAGCTATCTATTCCGTTCTCTTCCTTTTATACGGGAAGATGGAGACAATAAATTAAAAAAAAAAAGAGCTGTTAACGCCATTATATCCCATTAGGTACTGACAGAGAATGCTGTGTCCTGTGTCATTAGAAGACTCGGCATCTTAAGGAGTCATGACTTGTCTTTAGATACCCATGCACCACCGGCTGGGATTCAGCCATTAGGTCTGAAATTTCAGGGTGTCTCTGCAGATCTTAGTGGAGCCTGCTCCCATGACTGGTGTTTGTTGATTGTGTGCTATCCTCAATGTGTTAGGTCTGCTGCATGGTGCCTTCTTGTGACCCAGACTTAGGGCAGCACACTGTTCTTCTAGTAAGGATGGAGGCACAGGAGAAAGTATACCAACATCCACTTCTGAGGCCAAGTTTGGAACTGACACACTTTCTTCAAAATTTATTTATTCAACAAAGGAAGTCATCCAGCCAAACACAAAGTCAAGAAGCCACAAATACACCTGTTTCTGTAGTAGAAGGAGCCATAGAACCACATGTGCTGGTGATGGGGTTGTATATATAAGGCAGGGTAATGGATTGGGCAAATTTGTGCTAAGAACAAAATTAACAGAAATGCACAGATATGCATGGTACTTATCAATTAAGTAAATCTTGTTATATATAAGGAAATTTAGATAAAATACAATTGTGTTAATTTGTAAAAGTTTTGTGTGGATAACTGAGAAACTAATTTTAGTCAATGTGGTTCATATCTATTTGGTCTCATTCAGATTTATTTTCTTGCTTTGCTATCAAGATTTTTCTAATTCTCTGTGTTTCTCTTGGTTCCAGTGAAGTACCTGTCTTCATTAAACTTCATTAGCCAAGGAAACATCTCAGACTTTCTATCAGTAATTGTGTAACAATTTGAAGTACATACTGTCTTCCACATGGCTTCTAAAGCACTTCCATTTCACTCTCAAAGATGTTGGTCTGTTATTTGTCACATGAATGAAGCCTTATTTCATTCTTTGAGTTTTATGATTCTAGCTAGTTGTTATTAATCACTTCCCTAGGCAAGCATTAAGCAGAATTCCTACATCTCTGTATTGTCCCTTGTACAATCAGAGCAACCTTGTGACACTGATAGCACTTTTTTTTTTATATTACATTGTACTGTAAGAGGAACTGGTAGCATCAGAATTTAAATATGAGTGGGGTGTTCTTTTTTGTGAAGTCACTTGTTCTTTTTTATGTATGTCTTCTGTTTCAGTGATTCCCTCACCCCACATACACACTTAGTTTTTAGATTTTCTGAGAGAAAAATTAGTGGATTTTATGCTGATAGGTTGGTGGGAAATGTGATGGAAATCCCATGTTTTACTGTCTTGGGAAGCCATGGGCATGGCAAGTATTATATCATTATTCTCCAGAAAGCTGAAAGGGCTGATAGTTTGAAGTAAAGAGACTTAAAAAGTCATGAGGTGGCAAGGCTGGTACATAGGCTCCTCATATTTTCCTACCATATCATGTAAAGTATTATATTTCATCATGGTAATTGGTGCAGTAGTGGCACAAATATTAGGGCACTAACCAACCACTTTTTAAAAGCATTGGATTTGAGACCCATCTTTTGTGATAGTACCCAATCCTGATACTGTTAATGAGGCCAAGAACCTGAGATGGCTCATGCATCCTAAGGGAAAACCTGCTATAATTATTATGCTAAATTAACATAGCAATACAATAATCCTAACTGCATGTTTCTATACTAATAGAACAGTATGTTGCTTAGCCCTCAGCTGAGAAGCTTCTTCTTTAGTAAATGATAATTAGCGCCGAGACACATCTGAACAATGTAATCATGGTAATTGGTAGTGTGCTGCTCCATAATTTTACTGATGGAACTAGCCAATTAACTTGGACTCCTAAGGACTACATTTTCCTCTAAAGTTTCAGAATTCGTAAATAATAGGTCTGGGTACTTTTCACAGTCCGACAACATAAAAATAAACCAGTAGAGGAGAATTGCTATGTAGCCCCATAGTACATGTCCTAGAATAGGAATTTTAAATAACTTGATTCTCTTAGTAGCTAGCTGCCAGTAAAACAAAAGTGTTTGCCTCCCCCCTCCATTTTTATGTCTGTGTGTTGTCTGCCTGTGTGTATATGCATATGGTTGTATGCCTCTGTGTATATGCATGTATATATACATACATATTCATGTGGAGGCCAAAGGCTGATGTTGGGAATCATCCAAACCCACCTTATTCACTGAGACAGGGTCATCAGTTAAACCCAGAACTTGTTGATAAGCTAACCTCCTCATTCTGGGGTTTCTGTCTCTGCCTTCTAAAGCTGGAATTATAGGTAGGCTACTATGCATACTTGCTGTTTATGCAGGTTTCTGAGGATTTGAACTCAGGCCCACAAACTTGTGTGACAAGCATTCTAATTGCTAAGCCATCTTTCCAGACCCTACATAAATTTAAAGGAATTGAATAATCCAACCAACATTCAACTTAACTTACATTTATTAAGGTAACCTTGAAGAAAAGAGTTTATATCATAGTAATTTGTCAAGGAACTTTTCATTTTAAAGACATGGTCCAAGAAATCAAACTTCTCCTACTATATGCTATTTTGGTATCCCCCTTGTATAACAAATCCCATTATACTAGTCTGTCTTTCTTTGGGGTGCAGAAACAGGATGTAAGTGTTTACATTTTTTTTTTTTTTTGCAATGGCTTCCCAGTAATCTGTATTACGGTTAGGCATTTCAGAGTACCCATGGGGTCTTCATTTGTGTTAGTTTTATCCTCATTAAAGCTGGAAGATATTTATTCAGGATTTTAAAAAATGCATTGCTATAAGATTTGCTTTTAAAGACAAAGCCCTCTAGATGTGGAAAAAGAGAGTAAAAGTATTTGTTTGTGGAGTTCTTGTCCAGCTGAGTTGGTTCTTTTATGCCGTGTGTCTCATTACAGACGGAGATATCACAGCAGTTTACGCTGATGTAATCAGGGCAGAAGTCTGATTTACCTTTCTTCTCTGTTATAATCAAACGTTGACAGGTTCAAATCTTAGTAGGTTTTTTTTTTTAACCTTAGTATGGTTTTATTTCACACTAAAACACAGTTGCTCTAGTAGCTACCAGGAGACATTAGCACCCTGAGGTGAGGGTTAACCTCGTGTGTTGGCTTTTGCTGTGGCAGTGGTCTGACCGCGGCATTTCTTGACCTCGAACAAACAGCATCCCACTATTTAAAACACGAGAGTTTGCCATTGTTCAGCATCCTGAGAAGGAGCCATGGCATTCATTCTGATTTCTCATCTTGTGCTGTATGTCCACAATGAGCTGATGATTAAGGATGAGGTGGGAGAGAAGACACGCAGGTCAGTTTAGCTTAGAACATGTTCATAACCCACCCAAGGAGCTGAGACATGGAGTCATTTTCTCAAATGGCATGCATCTTGAAATGGAGACAGAATTTGAGGAGGCAGCAATGAATGAAGTCTGGAGAGACAGACCTAAGACGACTGTTTACACTGTCATTCCTCCAGTGAAACCAGTAGACAGCAGCCTTGCTAAGAACTGGAATGGTGACGCAAAAGAATTAAAATTCCTGCCTTGGGTATCTATACTTATTGTGGAGAGAGATGGTAGGTAGTAGCTGTAGTCAAGGAGGGACAGGTGTGGTAGTGTAAATGTGGTACTCTTGTTAGTTAGGCTAGTTACATATGGGGAAACATAATGGAGCATTCCTGGAAGAGATCCAAAGCCACTGAGCATGACGAGCTAGTAAGAAAGGCTTTAAAAGCCCTGGGTGATGAGTCGTTTAGAGAAATGGGGCACAGAAAAGAACAAGCCTTGTGAGGCAACAAGAGGAACAGAGAGATTAGATGACTAAGAAATGCCCAGGGCTTTGGTAGAAATCAGAGGGCTCTGAAGGCAAAAATCATCCCCAGTTCACCATTTCATTCAGGTTAATTTCTCCCTAGAGAGATAATGAAAATATGTGGGCAACAGGATCATTGATTATTGGATGAAAGTGGTATCTTCTGTATTCTTTGGTGTATCAGCTCTGCTTGCTCAGGGAAGCAGTGCATTGCAAAGAATCTTCAGTTTCTATTGTTTCTTTGCAGAAATTTCTATTTCAAAGTAAGTTGTTGATACACACATTTATTTCTGTTATGTTTTCATAGAGGATGATTGAGTGTTCCACTAAGTTTTCATCTCAAATGCTTTGTTTCCAGTTACCAAGGTGAGGATTTTCACTTTTACTAGTGGCTCTCAACCTTCCTAATGCTGTGACCCTTTAATACAGTTCCTCATGTTGTGGTGACCTCGACCATAAAATTGCATTTCTTGCTTCTTTATAACTGTAGTTTTGTTACTGTTATGAATTGTCATGTAAATATCTGTGTTTTCTAGTGGTCTCTGGGGGTCATGACCCAGAGGTTGAGAACTACTGATATATATCCTCGAGATAAAGTGTCCGTGATGGGGAGGGGGGACCCAAGGGTACTGTGAGCACTAAGTAGGGACTTTCTCTGTATAAGGGTCCTGTAAGATACAGAAGAGTCTTCCTAGCCAGTGAGCTTCAATTTTCCAACACAGATACTATTTTTTGAAAAAAAAAAAAAAGACCAATGTTCAAACCATGGACATACCTGAAGTCAGATAGCCTTGTTTATTTTGAATGTTTGTAAGTTCAAATTCATCTAATTTCTTACACATGTAATAGAAGGGTTGAGACTAGGCGATACAGAGATATAGATACAGAGATATAGATACAGAGATATAGATGAGGCACTGTGAGAAGAACAGATGTTGATGTCAATATACCAAAGAGAAATCTCCTTCTTTTACCCCAAGGCACACAGCCCAAAACCTAACTAAAAAGAGAACTGAATATACTTCTTCTGGCTGCTAGGGCTGCTGTGGACATCTCTGAAACGCTAACGCTAGCTTGTCAGAGTCTACAGAGATTGTGAATGTGCTGCCTGCTGCTTTCCCGATCATAACAGAGAAGAACACCTGACTGTTAACAGCAATTTCAAGGCTGGCATTTGTCCTTTGTGGCTAACTCTGTTCCATGACCTGACACTTCTTTTCTCCACCTCGTTTTTCTCACCCCTTCTCTGTCTGCGCACTCCTTTCTGCCCTCCGATTCTATTTCAGTACAGTGCCTATGGTATTGCTCTCTTCCCATTTGGCTTAATTCCCCACCTATGCTTTAATGGCACAATCTTCTTCCATCTCCATTTCTTCCACATCATCTGTCTACTTCTTAGAATTGCTTGAAGAATTTGGCTGCATTTACCTTGAGTCCTTCATTTATTATCATGCAATTAATTATTTTCGCTGTGACTAGTACAAAATAGCTGACGGAGGTAAGAAGGAAAGAAGATGAAAAGGAGATGCTTTCTTCTTTTAATTTCATGGGAAACCTCAAACCATGACAAAGTGCCATCCAAAGTCAAGGTGGCTATTCCCATCTTATTTGTCCTAGACAGTCTTCACTGACACATCCTTTCCCCTAGGACTCTAGATCACGTCAGGCTGACAATACTAACCAGCATGACAATCTTTACACATCTCTTGAGTAAACATCTGAATTTTAAATAAAATACATGTTTTCATACTGTTCAGAAAGAGAGTTTATAATAAATATAACAGGAAATGGATATTCTGGTCTCAACATCAGGCACAGTGTTTCTCCATCTCTGGGCTGAAGTAAGTAAGTTATAAGGAAAGTTTCCACCATTAAAAAGCATAGAAGTGGAAAGGAGAACAAAAAAGACAGCTTAAATTAAGCAAATAGCTCACAAAGCATGCACCATTTTCTAGGTACTCAGCTTCATATAAGCTAAATGGTGATGTTGACTGCACTCATGGAGGTTTTAATCTAGTAAGGAAAGTAGTCGATCAATACGTGAAACAAAAGCATTTACAGTTAAACATTATATTCATTGATATGAAGAAGGTAAACAGTAATTCAAGACAAGACAGATTTAAAGAAAAGTAGGTTTAAAAGTTTAATTGACTGGTGATAACACTGGTTACTAAGCAGCCTATATAAAACAAATTCAGGAACCAATTCTCTGCCAGTTTGTTGGGAGGGGCCTTTCAGAGGTATAAAGAAAAGAATAGATTCCTTGTTTTGTACATGTTTCATGGGCATATCATGATTTTCTTCTGTAATCTGAAAAGACTGTGATATAAATATAGTTTGTTTGCTTTTGGAAATGTCTACAGAGATCTGGGTAGTTCAGGTGTCCCAGAATCAGAAGTAGGGCAGGGGTTATCGGTTGCTTAGCAACTGATGCAATCACAGAATAGTTGTCTTAGTTGAGTTTAAGGAGGCAAGGGGTGTGGACTAAGAAATGGAACAAAATAGAACTGTAAAACCCAGGTCTCTGTCAACACATAAAATCTCAGGATTGGCCATCTTGTTGGCCACTAATCCAGCAGTACATTTACTTTATTTCTTTTTAAAATTTCTATTTATTTTTTTCACACAATATATCCCAATCACATTTTCCCCTTCCTCCACTGCTCCCAGAACTCCCCTTCATCAAGGCTGGGCAAGGCAACCCAGTAGGAGGAAAAGGATTTCAAGAGAAGCTCTTCAGTTTCATGAGGTCCCATTTATTAATTGTTGGTCTTAATGTCTGTACTATTGGTGTTCAGGAAGTTGTTCCCTGTGCCAATGCTTTTAACTCTATTTCCCACTCTTTCTTCTGTCATATTCAAGTGTGTCTGGTTTTATGTTGAGGCTTTTGATCCAGCTGGACTTGAGTTTTGTGCAGGGTGATAGATATGGATCTGTTTGCATTCTTCTACATGCAAATAGGTGTAGAAGATCAGTTAGACCAGTTGAAGGTGTTTTCTTTTTTCCATTGTATAATTCTGGCTACTTTATTAAAAATTGGGTGTCCATAGGTCTGTGAGTTTATATCTGGCTCTTCAGTTCTATCCCATTGATCAACTTGTTTGTTTTTTATGGCAATACCATGCAGTTTTTATTAATACCACTCTGGAGCACAGCTTGAAATCAGAGATGGTGATACCTTTGGGTATTCTACTATTGTTCGGGATTGTTTTAGCTATCCTTGGTTTTTTGTTTTCCTATATGAAGTCTAATATTGTCATTTCAATGTCTGTAAAGAATTGTGTTGGAATTTTGATGAGGATTGCATTGAATCTTTAGACTGCTTTTGGTATGATGGCCATTTTTACTAAGTTAAATCTACTGATCCGTGAACATGAGAGATCTTCCCATTTTTTGATGTCTTTTTCAATTTCTTTCTTCAAATTATTGATTTTTTGCCATATAAATTTTTCACTTAGCAATACATTTTCTATGCACACATTTTCCAGGAAAATCTCCGTTGAGCTTTGGTCCCTTCTTTACACAGTATTGACAGTCGGTACTTTCTTTTAAACACCCTAACATCTCTAACATATATCTCACCCTGCTTCACAATAGGAAAGTTGGTTTCAGCTTCTTGTTGAGATGACCAAAAATTTCCCAGAAGCTAGGTTTCTTTCTTCAGAATATCCATAGTCATCCTTTGCTGCAACATCTGTGAATCGTGAATTAATATTCAAAGAAGGGACTAAATGTCAAATCTTAGAGAATTTAGAGGTCACCTTAGCCCTGTTGGGAGTATAGCACAGGTGTACCCGGAGACAAACCCAAAAAAGACCTGAAGATTAGATGCGACACAAAGGTAATTTGCCACCTGTGGTGGTTTGAAAGAAAATGGCCCCTACTGCGGGTGGCACTATTTGGAGGTGTGGCTTTGTTGGAGTGGGTGTGGCCCTGTTAGAGAAGGTAATTCACTGTGGGGGTGGGCTTGAGGTCTCCTTTGCTTAAGCTATGCTCAGTGTAGTAAACAGTTCAGTTTCTGTTGCCTGTGGCTAAAGATGAAGAACCCTCAGCTCCTTCTCCAGCACCATGTCAGTCTGTACACCACCATGCTTCCCACCATGATAATAATGGACTAAACCTCTAAACTGTTAGCCACTCTGTTGCATGGAGGCTACTTGTTTGTCCCAGCTGCCCTGAACTGAAATAATCACACAGATACTGTATTCATTAAATCACTGCTTGGCCCATTAGCCCTAACTTCTTATTGGCTAACTCTTACATCTTAATTCAATCCATTTTTATTAATCTGTGTATCGCCATGTGGCAGTGGCTTACCAACAAAGTTTCAACATGTCTGACTCTGATGGCAACTTCATGGCATCTCCCTGACTCCGGCCTTCTTCCTCCCGGCATTCAGTTCCATCTTCCCCACCTACCTAAGTTCTGCCCTATCAACAGGCCAAGGAAGTTTCTTTATTCATTAACCAATAAAAGCAACACATAAAAGGCCCTCCCACACCAATTCTCCAAATTAAATGCCATTGTCCCCTTAATAAACAGGCTCCAGATTTCTTTCTATTTTATTTTAAAATGCAAGGTTTATTGTCAGAATATAGAATGAGTACTGCAAAAGCTAAAATTCCATCTTAAACTGATTAAGCCATCCAGGAAAAACTGACATGTTCACATATTCCAAAAGGTGCCACATTTCTGCTGTCTCTTGCTGCTGTTGGCCCTCTCTGACTTTGACACCGGGCTGATAGCTGAACTACTTGGTGGATTATATTTGTTATCAAGATGGAAATCAGCGACTTCTTCAGGGCTCTGCTTGGGTAGGAAGGAATTAGGTGAACAGAAAAGGCCTTGCAGAACTTCTAGGGGAGCTCTTTCCTGCAGGAGGATGAGCGCACAGAGGACTGTAAGCTAATTTATGGCTCCTGGGATAATAACAGCATTTCTCTCACAGTTTCATGGTAAGTATTGCAGAAATACGCCCCTAAGAGCAGCAAATAAAGACTGTTAGCTGACAGAAAATGCCTGGATAGAAAGCAACTTAAGTTGACTCTCTAGGAAAGACTAACATTAGAAAAGTAAGAATAAACGTTTGACCTTAGGTAATAGTTGGTATGTTTTGAAGTGAATAAGTTTGGTACTATAAATCTATAAGCTATAAATCCATATTCATAAATACTTCCCATCATATAGCTAACTCCTTTTCTGCACATCACCTAGAGATTATGTAAAATATAAGCAAAACAATTCACAAAACATTTGTCATGATTATTTATGACACCATCCAGGTCTTAGCTATCAACTCTGGAGGCAGCTACTCTGTGCAATGTGGTGCCATCATTTCAAAGTGTGGACACCTCAAGGCTCAGCACCTTTGATGCATTGCTGTTGAAAATCACCGGTTGAAAACTGAAGTACGATAGGTCATAACTGACAGATGAGGAAAAGATACTAAGTAGCACGTTGAAACATTTAAGACTTCTGCTAGCTAAAGGAATTTTTTCCTCTGTTTCTTTTAGTTGCTTTTTTTACAATAAGATAAAAAAGACCCAAACATAGAGACAAGAAAAGGAAGCCCTTTCCATGAAGTAGACCCAACATCAGAGCCGACAGGCAGGTGGATAGTTGATGGAGGAAGGTCATTGGTTAATTATAATAAAGAAACTGCTTGGCCCTCATAGGTTAAAACATATGTGGGAGGAGTAAACAGAACAGAATGCTGGGAGGAAGAGGAAGTGAGCTCAGAGGCCATGCTCCCCTCTCCCGGGCAGACGCAATGAAGCAAGCCGCTAGGTCAGACATGCTGAATCTTTCCCGGTAAAGCTAGCAGGTGGCCAGGAGCCAGGCTGTAGGAAGAGGCCCGCAGCTCCTACAACAGATAGTAGCACACATTGTGTGGATGTTGGAGAAGGAAAGAAAGCCTGCAATGATGCTGTAGAGGAAACTGGCTTAGAGCCAGGCATAGGGAATGAGCACAGGGGAGCAGCCTTTATTTTCCGGATTGCTGATTCTTGTTTTCTGATGTCTTGGTGCTTCCAGTCATTAGCATCCTTGACTGCAGGAGCTCCCCGGACCCTTGAAGACACACTCGATGATCCCACTGCATGAATGAATCTTCAGGCGATGCCAGATGCTCTGGCTTCACAGCTTGTCCTCCTAAACCTGGCCCTTGTATGCTCTGGGGCTCTAACTTCTGAATTTTGAATACGGGAGCAAGATTAGCAAACGTCTTCCTTGTCCATAGTCTTAGACACAAAATGCTTTCTTGCCATTGATTTTAGCAACCTTCCATGATATCTTTCCTATCTTTGGTTCAATAATTGTCATCTTTTTAATCAAAGGGAACACATTGCATCTTCTCTTTGGCCTATTGTGCTTGTCAGCTAGTGCTTTGTGGCTGTTAAGTAAAAGCAAAGGCTATGAGAACTAAAACAGCAAAAACTCCAACAGTAGATCTGATTCCTAGCAACCTCTCAGTGAGGCAGGGGCGAGCAGTGTCATGGCACGGACACACCGAGTAAAGGGGTGAATCATGTCCTAGGAGGGAAGGAGAGGATGATGAGATTGCATCAACCAGAATGGCAGACAACTAAATTCATGATTCCTTTCATTTTTTTATATTTATTTATTTATTATGTGTACAATATTCTGTCTGTGTGTATGCCTGCAGGCTAGAAGAGGGCATCAGACCCCATTACAGATGGTTGTGAGCCACCATGTGGTTGGTGGGAATTGAACTCAGGACCTTTGGAAGAGCAGGCAATGCTCTTAACCACTGAGCCATCTCTCCAGCCCCTCCTTTCATTTTTTGAATTTTTCCATTTATCATTTTTTGACGTTAATAGGCTGTAGATTGTACCTTGGAAAAGTCATGTTGGTCTGGCCTCACCTCCCTTAACTGTTCATCTAAGCATGTTTGCATGGCATTCTGTGTTTCTGTGGGGTTAGAAGATTCAGCAGTAAGGGTGCCAAGAAGGCTAAGCGGCCCTGAACACGCAGGAATTTTAAGCACAGCACTTCACGGGCTTATAGTTTGAGAAGAAATCAAATGCCTGGAAATGAGATTTCTTTGAAGTCAAAGGGCAGGGGAGCATCTGCGAGGACCAGAATTCACAAGACATCTCAATAATGAGACCTGAAGCTCTGTGCAGAGCTCTCCCAGGAAATGGAAGAACAGGGCTGCTGTTCCTTCTTATGGAGAAGGGGAGACCAGTGTGTCGCTTGCCTTTTGTACAAACACAAAGCTCATGTCTGTCAAATTCATGGGGTTTACCTCACTTCTACTTTACTCCAAAGAAACCAGAAGGTGTCTTCACACTGATTAAAAACAAAGGTAGCACATTTAACCTCTCAAGAGACAGAGGTAATAGTTTGAACCAGAATTTCTTTCTCTAGCTGCAAAGGGAAATTTTAAATTAATTCATATTGTTTGATAATTTCATACATGTGTGTAATATATTCTGGTTACATTTATCTCCCTACCATCATTTACATTGCACTCTATCTAGTCCAGTTCTTCCAGCTTCCAGCCTCTACTAAGTCCTCATTTTTTTTCACATCTTTCTGTTGTTATTTGGATTTTCCCCCCCCACTGGATTTTTTTTTTTTTTGGTTACAGAGACTCCAGGTCTCATTTCACTGGAAGCTGTTCTAGAGGAGATTTATTTTTATAGAAATTGATTTTGAAAAGCCAGGTGATTATTCTCAGGATGCAGAGGAAAATGACCACCAGAGAGTGAAAATATAAAAACAGTGTACAGGAAGGGGGACTTTTATATATGCTCCTCCCATATGTGATTTCCTCAAATGGATTTTTCTAGCTTGATATGTTTTTGTTGTGTTTTACCTGCTCTTGGTATTTTTAGATAAAGTTGAGGTTTTTAGGTAGGCTAAGGTGCTCCCTAATGTGGAATTTGTCATTCCAGAATTTTCCTTGGTACATTTTGGATAGATTGCTGCTGATTTTCCAAGAGAGATTAAACAAATATTGGAATCTGGATGTGATTCATGGACTGGAAGAAGATGGAGGCTAACCCATTCTCAGGAGCCCTTTCTGTGATTTCTGTCTTAGCTCCAGAATCTCGCATGCTCACAACTGGTATAATAAAGGTGGAGTGGGCTTAAGACAGGCCACTGACGCACCATGGGTATTTTCTCTCTGGAGCAGAACAGAGATCTGAGATTAGCCTGTGAGTGCCAGCTCTCTTCTGCAGGTTTTTGTGTGGATGTCAGTGCCTTCTGTAGTTTCATCAAAATTTCCACATTAGAATCTCCATTTTCACAAAACACCATGGTTCTGTGTTGTTTGTCTTCTGGTCTGTAGTACTTGTGTTCCTCATGCCCCAAAGATGGAGTAGGGTAAGGCTCCGTGGAGAAAGGCACTGGAGAAGAGAAGATGCAACGAAAAGTGCTACACAGGAAACAGCTGGGTAGGGCTGAATCCCTGGAGTTGAAAGTCAAGACGCCAATGCCAAGACACAACAGGAGAGGAAATCCCAGTGCTGAATCAAGAGCAAAGAGAGGAAGAGATAGAACCAAAAGTACTGGGACAAGTACTCAGAGCTCTCTGAGACTGACATCACAGCCAATGAGAGCTTCCACGAGGGCCATTGTGATTCATCATGTCCTTGGTCTATCTCAAACCAGTCCACTGCATCTCTGCATGAGCCTGTTTCTGGGACTCCGAGGAGATGGATCCCAGGCATTTCTATGTAAAACATGGCTCAGGTTAGGCACAATCTCCCTTGATTTATTTTTAAATTCTTTCAAACAGTACATCCTGACCGCAGCTTCCCCTCCCTTTACTCTCAGTTCCCTCCCTCCCCATTCTTCCAGATCTACTCCTCCTCATTTCCCTCCAAAATAGAACAGGCCTCCCAAGGACATCAACAGAACACAGCATAACAAGTTACAATAAGACCAAGCACAAACCCTCTTATCAGGACTGCACAAAGCAATCCAGTAGGAGGAAAAGTGTCGCAAGAGCAGATGACAGGGTCAGAGAAACCCCCACTCTCACTTTTAGAAGTCCCACAAGAACACCAAGCTAACAACTATGACATATATGCAGAGAACCTAGCATAGACTCCTGCAGGTGCTGTGATTGTTGGATTAGTCTCTGAACCCCTATGAACCCTGCTAAGTAGAATGTTGATTGTGTAGGCTGTGCTCTTCTGGTGTCCTGGACCCCTCTGACTTTTGTATACAATTTATTTCAGGTTTTTTTCTATATTACACAGTTCTAGAAATAACTTATCTTAAAAAAAAACAGAACAAACAAATTACATTTCACTTATACTGATTAGAACATTCAGCTTGTTAACTTTTTGGGTTGTGTTTTGAGATAGAATCTCATGTTGTAACCAGGCTGATTCCAAACAGTAACTGGGTCAGTTTTCAGTTTCTTAAGTGCTGGGATTATGGGCACATCACCATACTTAGCTATGTTTGCTGTTTTTGTTTTGTTTTGTTTTGATGATGTTTGTTTGCTGGTTTTCTGTTTGCTTTGGTCCTCTCTGCCTTGATGGATTATTTTTCCTTCTCATGGTTTGAAAGCCACATGTGCAGCATCTTTGATTGATTACGTGGTGGTTTTGTGCTTTCCTAGAATTTATAGGATGCCTGGGTTTATTCATTAAATATTTATTTATCGCGAAGATAATACTCACAGAGCCCCAGGGTCAATTCTATAGATTAAAATAGGAACAACATAGATTTGCTTTTGCCTTCAAATGTCTTAGCTTCTAGTATAGTGAGCAATAGGATGAATAGGCAAACAAGCAAAGTACCGAGCAGCACCCCAATAGAAAGCAGTTGAACAGGCAAAGAAGCACGTAAAGCTTGGACATGTGCTGTGGAGACTAGTAATGAGAAGGGGAGTGAGTGTGGATGGCAGCATCTTTTCCAACAGGAAAGAAGGACAGAAATCTCTGTGGAGGACCTGAGCATGAAAGAAGCCAGCAGGCTCAGGAGCTATCTGGAGAAGAACAGTCCCGAAGAAAAATTTCTATTTATGTACAAGGGCCCTGAGGCAGGGGCATGTCAGCAGTCATGTTCTGTTGGCTTGTATTATGAGGGAAGAGGTAGGTGAGATTAAAGGCACAGCTAGTGGGAAGGACTCCCTCAGGGCTATGCAGAAAGCTTTTAAGTTTTGGTGTGATTCCGAGTAAGGAGAGAGGCCGCTGGAGAACTGTGGAGGATCCATCTGACTTCCCCTTTGCAGATTACCCTGGTTGCTGAGCTGAGACAGACTACAGGAAAGGCAGCGGAGAAGAAGGAGCTCTTGAGTTTGTTGGAAAGATTTGGGTGAAGGGTGATGTAGATTGTCAGTCATAGTGTACATGGCAAGAATGAGTCTATCCCAGACTAATTTTGCCTAATTAAAAAACATTTATTTTATAAGTAATTCTTAGCTGACCATTTATAAAATAGCTGACCTTATAAAAATGAGGTAAAGAATTCCAATATTCACTCTGCCCAGATTCTTCGATTATAGTTTACTATATCAGTTTTTCACATTTTGAAAGTATATGTATGCTTCAACTTTTTGGATTAATTTGAAGAATGAGTTGGATGGATTTAGGTTTTTATTGTTGGCATATTTATAATTATTAATATAATTGTAAAATGATGGATTCTATTGTGACATTTTCTTACATGTGTATTATGTACTTCTAATACACACCCTATTTAGCCCTCTCATTTCCTCCTGCTTTCTGGTAGTCTTTTCCTTTGCCCAAAGAGTACTCATTCACTCTCACATTAGCGCATGTGTGTACATGTACCTATGTGTGGTGCTTGCATGCATGAATGCATGCGCGTATATGCAGATATGTATGCGTGTGTGTGTGTGTGTGTGTGTGTGTGTGTTTAAAGCTAGATTTTGCAAAGGAAAGAAAGTATTTGTCTCCCAAGTCTGGTTTACTTTGATTAACTTGGTCATCTCTCCTTCCATTCATATTCTTGCAAATGACATGCATTCATTCTCCTTTGTGGCTGAAAAATACAATTCTCCAAGTATTCTTACCATGTCTTCTTCATCCTGTCATTGAAGACTGGTCCCATATCTTGACTACTGAGAATGCTGCTATTCCTCGGCTATTCCTGCTTGCTGACTTCTATTGCATGTTCAGGAGTGATGAGGTGGAATATATGGCTGTTGACTTTTAGTTTTTTTTAGAACTCTCAATGCAGACTGATTCCATAGTGGCTGTGCTGATTTGCATTCTCATCAAGAACATGTAATTGTTCCACTTTCTCTGGTCATCTTGAGCATTTGTTATCCCTTATTTCCTTTAATTAGCCATTCTTACCAGAAAAAGGTAGAGTCCCAGTGTTCTATGTGTATGTGCATGCTTGTTTTCATTTTACATTTTCTCATTCTTTGAAATTAAATATAATTACACCATTTTCCCACTTCCCTTTCTTTCCCTTAACCCTTTGCAGGTAAGCCCTTTGTTCTCCCAAAATCATGACCTCTTTTAATTGTTGTCACACACACACACACACACACACACACACACACACACCCTACACAGTCAGATCAACATTACTTGTATGCATGGTCCTCCCTGGAATAACAGTGAGTTCATTTTCGATTGCTTTATTCAAGGCCTGGCAGTCATCACGGAATTCTTGCTTCTTCCTCAATTTTATCTCCGCTCCCCCAGTCTATACTGTCTCCTGCCCCGCCTAATAATCAGCACAGCAGCCACACCCTCCCTAGGGTATTGTACTTGGCAAAATATTAGCAGAAGCTGAAAATTAAGTAATACAATTGCACCATTGTTGGTTTCTAACATGGGTCCTTATATGTGGCTAGCAAAAGAATATCTTCCTTAAGGAACTGTATGCTGAAGACCATAGGAATAAGTAAATTAAACCTGTAGAGACAAATAATCCAATCAATTAATGTGCCAATGAATTTGGATGAAAGGTGACAATAGCAGACAATTCTTAAAATAAGAAGTAAAATAGCCAATAAATATATAAAAAACGTTTTACATCTTTAGCCATCAGTGTAATGAAAATTAAAAGAACAATGAACTCCAGGCAACTAAAGAGTGCTGAACATGGGAAATCATCTTCCCTGGGGAAGAGTCCCCAGTGGCCAATCCTGAAATTATACACTTTCTTATACTCATAGAATAAAACAAATGAATATTAAAGACAATATTTTTGTGTATGAATGTTATGCCTACATGGGTGCCTATGTACTTGAGTTGCTGGTGTCTACAGAAGCTGGAAAAGAACATAGGGTGCTTTGGAACTGGAGTAATGGATGTTTGTGGGCTGCTGTGTGTGTGTGCTGGGAAGTGAACCTGGGACCTGTGGAAGAGAATGCAAGCTGCTAACCACTGAGCCACTTTTCCAGCCCCTTGAGTCTTTTTCACATCTCTTTCTTCTCTCTCCCAGAATTTTTAAAACTACCTCTTCCCTGTTAGGAAACTAAGTAGCAGCTTACTTCTTTTGCCTTAGGAATTTTCCGTCCTTTTAATGTAGCATTTATGGTTTTTAAGTACCCAAGAATCGGATCTTGTTTTTCATGTTTGTATTGGGCATAGCACTGTCGTTGTTTGCTCAAATCGCACACCTTTCCCTCCATCCCACTCGCATCTCTTTCAGCATTGGGGCAAATTCTTCCAGGGGGTGCTGACCTCTCCAAACCTTAAATTATTTAAACCTGATGAACAGGATAGCCATTCAGTGATATGACCTTGTCTGCCTGGCTTTTGTCTAATTTTCATTCTGTTACAAAAAAAAATAGTTTTGAAGGTAAAAACCGGAAATATCATTTGTTATTCTAAGATTCCCTGCATCTTTTATAATTGCAGGCTAAAATAGGAAATGCTCACATGGCCACACACAGAGCATTTGGTGAAGCTCCTTAGCAGAAACCTGTGCTCTTTTCGTGTTTCTGATGTCCCAGGTATATCAGGCGACTGGTAATCCCCCACAGGTGCATTCAACCCTTTGCTCAGAGCTTCATCTTTACCCAGAGGGGTTTATTTTCACCTTGGCACAAGCAGAACTTTAAAGTGTTCTTCAAAATCCGGCACCTGTTACAGATCTGTGCTAAACATTTTTATTCCTTTACTATATGTAGAAATTATAATTACATAATATTACCCCTCTCCTTTTCTCTACAAACTCCCTATATACTTCCCCTGTTCTTCTTTGATTCATACCCCAAATAATTGTTATTGCATGCATATATGTACATACATATATATATTCATAAATATAACCTGCTCAGTGCAGGCGCTTGTCCCATTTTCATCTTTTCTCAGCTACCCTTGGGTAAGGTTGAAGCCTCATGGGCTTTTCCTTATCCACCGGAATGTTTATTGGTATCATCCATATTCAGTTCACATTTGGGCAGTCATGTTGGTGAGACTTTATGGGTACAGCTTCTGAAGTTACTAGGAGGCACATTGACCCTCTGACTCTTACAGTCTTTCTATGCCCTCTTCCACGTGATACATTCACTCTCTATCTTCAACTTACAACTCTTCTTTTTAAACTGCTGTAACATTTTTCATATACATAGGGATAATGCTAAGTAATTTATCTTCCTGTTTGTCTTCTACCACAAAGAAGGAAATTTAAATGCAGAGATATGCTTTATCCATTACAGAATCTGTGTTACCTACTATACAATAAACACGTAAAACGATATTATTTAACGACTAATGTAAGAGGTCTCAGTGTAGACCAATAGTTCCTAATCTGTCTGTAGATGGAAAGATGTCCTGGAAACAGGCTATGCACCCATGAGGATGAGGGATTGAATAACTTTACTTTGTAAGATTCTATAACATTTGTAGACTCCTATTTTGTAGGCTACTCGATACTGTTAGTTCTATCATGTATTCCTTAAAAGACAGTCATAGAAACCACTTCCAATCTCACTTCTGATTTGAGGTAGTCCTGGTAAAATAGACAATGACCACACAGTCTGAGCGAGCTTGTGGCAAAGCATATGGAGGGAACTGACAATATACACGGAAGTTGTCTACAGCTGAGTTTCAGGCAAACCAACACAGGTGGAAGTTCAAGAAATCATGTACCAGCCCAGGAGAATTCTCATGCTCTAGTTGGATTGGGGGGTTTGGGGGACAAGCTTAAGCTTACAAAAGTCAGTGGGTTCTGGTCTAGGATATCATACTAATAAGTGAATATAACCTTCATACGTAACAGGAGGCCAGGGCAAGCCTCTAAGGGGAGAATTGGAATAATTTATGATGCAATTTGTACTTCCCTCTGGTTGTCTAACATTCGTTTGGAGTGCATAGGAAAAAAGAAACAACCTGGAGGAATGAAAGAGAATATTCTTGGATTGGGAGGCCTGGGATCAGGATGAAGGTGAAAAAATTGGACCATGAGAAGTAATATGACTTGAAACTAAATTGAAACCAGATTGCGAAGGACATAAATGACAGGACAGGGTAGGCACGCTGATTTCATTTTGCCCAACAAAAGAGATCAAGGAAGAATTTTCAAGTATGAACATGAGAAAGGGCAGAGGATTGGAGTTTGACACTAGACTTCATGCTTGTCCTTGAGGGTCAATCAGAGCCAGAGAAGGGGTCCATGGCCAGGACAGGCAGTCACTGCCCAGATAAAGAAGAGACTTTACTCCTGGAACAGCTTTCTCATGGGCCACACATGTGGCCTAACATCTGTGATCCAAACATCAGTTTCTGGTCTAGAGTAAACCATGAGTTCATTAAAAAAAGGTTCAATGACATCACCAGCATTGCTTCAGCATTCCTTTACCCGTTCAGTTAGCAGCACATGCTCTGTTAGAACGTTAAGCCAATGTTAAAAATAGTCAAAGTTAAAAACAAGGACACAAAAAACCAAAACATAGAGCTAAATTGAGAATTAATGGAACAAGGAAGGGATGACTATCAGACATATGCAGGTCATTCGGAGAAGCTGCTGAGGATGCATATCATCACAAGCAAGGACTTCTGGAGAAATGGCCCTAAGGACATGGTGGGATGTTCCACTGGGGGTAGAGTCTGGGAAAAGAGAAAGCCTGGTGCAGAGGCCAGGGTGACATAGAAGAACTCCAGCGATCGTTGTTCGTGTTGTTGGACAATTTCCATGGCTGCTTCTATTTCCAGAGAAGCAGGGTTGACATCCCTTACCTTCCTGAAGAGCAACAGGGATCAGTTGCCATGTGGGCAAACAGTTTCCATTTTATTAAGCAGCAACCAACTAGGTACATAAATGAGTTCACAGCCTTTCCTGGAGTAACAACCTGGACCCAGGAAGCTGCCATAGCTGGTGCCAGGCTTACAAGTGACAGCAGCCTTGTTGTCAGGGACCTTCATTCTGCCCTCCCCATTTCTTCTGTTTTAATCTTCTTTTTCCTCTTTCCCTGCTCTGTTTTCTTAGCAAATTCTCTTTCTTTCATGAACTTATCGAATCACTACAGATATAGTAACTATACCCCTTTTTTTTCTGTAACATTCATGTGTGAGGTGATGTCTTTAGCTAACACAAACTACTACACCCCAACCATTCTATCCTGGGTGCCTTATAAGTCTGTTTCTTTGTCTTCCTGTTCAAAGTGTCTGTCGCCTAGATCTCATTCCCCATTCCTCATGGGTTTCCAATTCTAACAGGCAAATGCAGTGGAGAGCTAAGTATTTAGGAAGTCTGGATTCTAACAGAAGCATTCTCTTTGGTGGAGCTACTGCTCCTGTTACATCTTATCTACAGACACCGCTGTGTAAAGTAATGAGGCCTGCAAGATTGATATTCCCCACAGCTAACATCAAATTCCAGATGACACAGATTTCAATGTTTCTGCTTCAGTCTTGAGTGCTCAATTCTTGAATGTGATACTGATAGAAGTTGTTTGGTCCAACATGCAATAATTTCTCCTAGATCAGAAAATGGTCTGTTTTGAGGGACATCTAGTGTGTGGTTTCTTACAAAACAAAGAAAACTGTCTTCCTCTTTCTCTGAGGCATATATAACAGGGACATTTTCCTCACACAGGTGACTCTGTCACTCTCGGACTCTGCTGATATGGATATGTACAGCCACGGCTGTAAGCTGCTCATTCGTATGGGATAATGAATCACCTTGCTGAGGAAAAGAAAAAGAGATAGAAAACTTCTAGGTTATTTAATTTAAAAGTCCCAGAATACATCCCTACAGTTACTCTATACTCTCTATAGGAAAACTACACACACAAACACACACATACACACACACATGCACACACAAACATACTATTTTTATTTCCACCCCGGAAAATAATGGGTTCTAACTTCTTTCTGATCTCCGTTAATACCTGTGCTCTCAAAAGCCTTTATCAATTTATCATCTTCTTCCCTAGTTTGGTAATTGCTTGCTTTTCAAAGGCTGGTAGTCAACGTGGAGGTAGGTGCTCATTACATTGGCTGGAGTCATCTTGAAGACATCAGTAAAAGAATACATGCCTCAGAGAAAGAGGAAGAAAGTTTTCTTTGTTTTGTAAGAAACCACACACTAGACAGAAAGAGGTTTTAGCTTCTGTTTTCTCATTGTCTTACCCAGTTTCATCAGGTCTGATGGCTGGGCAAGATATGCACCAAGCAAGTGTGCACCCCCAGCAGGCCTACTGAGAGAGGCCAGAAGTAGCTTAGTGCAAGGGTCAGCTTCGCTGAGAGCCCTGTGGCAGGATGGAGGAGCTGTACCTTGGGTGAGTCCGTCTTCCACAATATCCTGATTAGCCATGAGCAAAGCGTAAGTAGCGACAGAGTCATAAACTGGCTAAAAGCTGGGTTGAGATTCAAATGCTAGATGGGAAAAGTTTGGGCACTGCAGCACTCGGAACAAGGCCAGGGTAGCCAGGGCACGGAGGGAGACTGGAGAACATTAAGGAGTCTATTCGCTTATGCAGCCATTAGATAACACACCTCCAGACTGACAGTGCGTGACAGCATACATAATTTATAAATTGTAATGGAATCATTCAATAAATAGTAGAACTTTTACAAAGTCAGGAAACTAATCTCTGCATGTTGGAAGGAAGGCACCTCTCTTTTGAGTAGAATTCGATAATTCTAAAACAGTCTTTCCTGTGCTACATAAACACCCCAAACTACATTGGCATCTGAATCATCATGGGGTAGAATGGCTATCAAATGATCAGATGTGTCACTATGAGCGATCAAAAAACTCAAATAAAATAGAACATAGAGCTGTTGATACAGACTAATGGCAAATGCTTACTTAGCATGCATTAGGCCCTGTGTGCAATCCCCAGCACCAAATTTAATGAAGTTAAATAAAATATAGAATTTATTTGCCTGAATTTGTATCCAAGGGAATGAGTAAAGTAGGCAGGCCTACTGAAGAGAGAACTCAAAGAAGTAACCTAAGGAACTTCTATTCCAGACTGACCATTTTCTAACTCAGGGCTACAAATTAAAATTCTTCTGTAATGTTATGGATTCTAGAGTGAAAGACCACAATCCTGAAAGAGAAAATTTCTATAAAGTATGGCAGAGAAAAAAATGGCTTTCTAAGAAAAGACTTGAAGTAAGTGTAGACCAGTGATTTTCAACCTTCCTAATGTTTCAACTCTTTAAAACTATTCTTTATGTTATAGTGACCCCCAACCTTAAAGTAATTTCATTGCTACTTTATAACTGCAATTTTGCTACTGCTGTGAATCATAATGTGTATTTGATATGCAAGATATTTGATATGTGTTGCCCCAATGGGATCATGACCCTCAGGTTGAGAACCACAGGTCTGGAGTATTAGCTAATAATACCCAGGACAATGCTTTTGACTACTGTTGAAATGAATAAGGAATAAAGTAATAAACTAAGACTTGTGAAGACTGAATAACTGTTATGTGTCTTCCTTTGGAGAGATAGGAAGAGCCTTTTATGCAACCTAGATAAGAAACAAATGACAAATCAAATACTTGATTCTGGTCACATCTTGGTTAGTAAACTAATGAGTTTATGAAAGCTACTTTCAGGACTATGGGGGGCCGGTTGTGGCCAGAGGGTGAATATCTCAAAGACAGCTGTGTCACTGAAAGTCAACATATGGGTAATGATTCACAGAAACTGCTCTGCTGGAGCACTCTGCAGGACTTGCAGGCAGCTCAAGAGACCGGAGACCTCATCCCGTCTTCGCTGTCTATATAACCTGGGAGGAATGCCATGTAAATTCTGTAAGTTTTAGGATCTTCCTTAGGTTTGCAGATGTTTACCTCTTTCTCTAGGTTGCAATATTTAAATGTAGGGGGAAATGATACACAGTGCAAGCCATGGTTCAAAATAATCTGTTACAGAGTTAAAGGTAATGCCTACTTGTAAGAAAAAACATTATCTTTGCATAAACTTTAATTAAACTTTGGAACACCGGACTAAAATCCCAAGGTCCAAATCAGGAGCAGAAGAGGAGAGAGCACGAGCAAGGAACTCAGGACCACGAAGGGTGCACCCACATACTGAGACGTATGATGATCTACCAGGAACTCACCAAGGCCAGCTGGACTGGGTCTGAAAAAGCATGGGATAAAACCGGACTCACTGAACATAGCGAACAATGAGGACTGCTGAGAACTCAAGAACAATGACACTGGGTTTTGATCCTACTGCACATACTGGCTTTGTAGGAGCCTAGGCAGTTTGGATGCTCACCTTAGTAGACCTGGAAGGAGGTGGGAGGTCCTTGGACTCCCCACAAGGCAGGGAACCCGGACTGCTCTTCGGGCTGATGAGGGAGGGGGACTTGATTGGGGGAGGGGGAGGAATATGGGAGGCAGTGGAGGGGAGGAGGTAGAAATCTTTAATAAATAAATAAATAACTTTGCATAAAATTTAAATTCCAGAAATCAATATTAAATTACTAGATCTGAGAAAGGCTATGATTGTGTAACAGAAAAACAAGAGAAATTTCATAGAAATAAATCTTAAGTGGCAGTACCAAGGCTTTTAAAATAAGGTGATTAAAATATTTAAGAGTTAGAAGAAAATTCAAAGACAAAACAACATATGGAAATGTTTTATAAACAAAATAAAATTTATGAATCAATATAAGCACAATCAAGAACTGAAAGTATTTCACGATGAACTCAGTCATTTTAATTGATGACACAGTGGATAAGAGAAGTGGACAAAAACAAATGAAAATATGCAGCTGGGAGAAGAGATGGAGAAAGCAGAGATAAGAGAAACAATGAAGAAGTCTAGCATAAGTGAACTCTGAGGGGAAAGAATGAATTGGAACAAAATGGGGTCTCTAGGGTCAGCGTTAACAATTTCCCTAAGGTAACCAAGAATGTCAGGCAACTCATTTACGATGAAAAGAGAAATCTCAAGTAGGAAAATCAAAGAAAAACCACAGACATGAGACTATGCTTAGCACAAGGAAAATCATCCACTTTGCATAAAGCTTAAGAAAAAGATGTACGATATTAGTAGATGCGAGAGCTGCATGGATGGTCAAAGCGCCAAAGGTGAAAGCTCGGATACAGGACACAGACACTGAAAGAAAGCATTAAAATATGCTGCTCTGCCATGAAAATGTCCCTTCATGAAGATGAAATGGAGTCGTTTTCAGATGCACCCACACACAAAAACTAAGAACTCTTAGTCTTTCACTAAAAGAAATGCTAAATGGAGTTTTCAAGTGGAAAAACTTACCTTCGATGGAAACCAGGCGAAGCATGAAGAGATCACAAGCAATGGATAAAGAAACTGAGTAGGTAAATACAAATACGGAGGAAACATTTACAGTTATAGTGAATGAATATATGTGTAGAATTTGATTCTTACACATATGAGATGATTGCAGCCAGAGCCAATGGATGCGGTCAAGCGGACATGAGAGCCGCTGTGCCCAGAGGGCCATAAGGAATCCAGGTTCCTGGCATTAGAGTGTTGCAGTTTTTGAGAAGCAAGGACAGTTCTCAGCCCGGGTGCTTATGATACTGGACACTCAACGGTGACCCGACTTCAACCTGAAGCGGTGACTTCTTGTTTCATACCAACAAAACTGAAAAAAACTTCAGACACCCGTGGGAGTAGGCAATGGGGAAGTGAGCTTTATTAAGGGAAGTTGATGAAAAGTGAGAAAGTAAGGAAAACAAAGGGATATGTCCAAGGAAGGAAGGGTTCCCAAGAGAGGATGAGCTGCTGAGCTGGTTCGTTTCTGGGTCTCTAGAAGCTTTCTGGTAGAAACTGGACAAAGACAGATACACCTTCTGTTGAGACTATTTGGCATTCTGAGCTATCATGGGCTGAGCCAGAGAAAGACACGTACACTATATGCATGCAGCTTTGGCACACGTGACTGGTGATCATGCTCTATTGATGTTTTTCACCCAGCTAGGAATGAGTAAAAATCCCCTTCATCAATTTCTAAGCCTCTCTTTGTTAACTGGCAACCTGGACGGTCTATGAGATTTTACCCACTTATGGTCAACCTTCCAGCTGTTTTGCTGGCTATAAACTATCCTACACTGTTGTCACATTTCTGTGATTAACTGTAGCTTCACTGTGGGATTGACTCCTATCACAGCTACCAAGATGGAACTGGAGTTGTTCTTGGTTACCTACCATTTATACCTTGTCTCTTTGGGAATCAATTTTCCCAAAACAGATGGAAGCTTTTTAGAATTCATCCTTACAACTGAATTTGCTTCACTTAGCTGCAAGAGAAGTGGGCAAGGGTGCCTTACACATGCTCTCTGAGGAAAGAGAGCCCTGGGGAGCCAGCCAGCCTGCGGACACTAGTCCAGACCCACATCCCTCCTCTTATCTGCTCATTTTTTTGTTTTGATACTTAGAATTATTATTACTAGTTTAATGTAATATTTTAAGATATAAATTTTAAGTGTATAAAGTGCTATCTTGGTTTTAATTTTTTGTAGTTATCAGCTTCAAAAATTGTTTTTCATACAATATATTTTGGTCATGTTCTTTTCATTCCCTAAACTCTTTCAACCTCCTTATCTATCCAACTAATGTGGTATGTCCTGCATATGTGTTGCTTTTATTGGTTGATGAATAAAGCTGTTTTGGCCAATGGCTTAGTAGAGCAAAGCCAGGTGGGAAATCCAAGCAGAGATATATAGAGAGAAAGAGTAGACAGAGTCAATCATAGAGATGCCCTGTAGCTGCTGAAGAAGAAGGAAATTTTGGAATCTTAAGAACTTTACCAGTAGGCCATAGCCTTGTGGCAATACACAGCTAGGTAGAATTGGGTCAATTTAAGATGTAAGAGCTAGCTAGGAATATGCTAGAGTCATTGGCCAAGCACTGTTGCAATTATGGTAGTTTCTGTGGATTATTTGGGTCTGGGCAGTGGGGAAACAAGTGAGCAGCCTCCGACTACAAAATGGTCCCCACTGTCTGGGGCATGGATCCAAATAAAAAAGTTTAAACAAAAAGAAAGAAAAGAAAGAAGGTTTCTAGACCCACAGCTTCTCGGGAGCTGCATTTCTTCAGATGGGCTCTATTTGCTGGCCATGTAAAAGGGTGTGGCTTCTTTAAGAGCAGGCTTCCTGGTTTGTGCTGGTAGAACAAAAAGGTTCTGGCTCTTTTGGGAGGTTCTGCTATGGGGCAGTTAAATGGGGTTTGTGAGAAGAGTGCTTCAACTTGTTAATGGCAGCATAGACCCACTGCGTTCCTGCAGCTGGGGCAGTGAGCATGGCTCGCACAGGCGGTGAACATGCCTCCGACTTATTGAAAGGCCAAGAGAGGCAAAGTCAGCATTCAAGGCTGCTGTGACCACACTGCTTACCTTGTCAGAAAAGGATCACTGATATACAATAAGATAGATTCAGACATAAAAGACTTCTAATTGAGACACAGTGTTTTTAAAAATGTATGTAGTCTTGGGAGAAAGAGGGAAAAGAGTGTGGATAGTTATAGAAAGAAGTGAAGACTGTAAAGAGACAGCAAATGTAATATAAAAGAACAGACAGTTCTAGATCAAAAAAGTAAAAAAAATAAGCCACATAAAGATGGACTATACACAGAAAATCTGGATTATGTACATTGTTATGTTTTATTTGAATTTTTTGAATGCAGAGAGACATTTGATTCTGGGGGCTGCTAAGTTAAACCAACATAAAGGTATCTTGATTTCAAAATTTGAGTCTAAGGATATGTTACTTTGGAATAGAGGTTCTACTTTTGTTTCCACAAAAGACAAAAACCTATAGATTCTTTTCAGGCTAATATGGTTTGATGGAATAAGGCCCTCTGAAAGGTCTTTGTGAACCCTAAAAATACTTTGCCCAACAAACAGCAGAAAACAGTTTGGAGAAAATTATGCCCAAATTTCCAAAGTGATTGTTTATAAATGTTTGTTTTAATTTAAAGAGGGATATGATATAGAGATGAATACTTTGCATTAGTATGGATCTATTGATACGTATTTAAGGTCAATTTTGTTACACTGCATGTAATATATATATATATATATATATATCTTCTCTTGTTTAAGGTATTGTGTTTGTACAGCTCATTTAAAATGTAGTGTATAATTAAATATTACAAATTAATAGATAGTCATTTATAATAGTCAAAGTTGCAGTCATGTTAGTTAGGTTTTCTAGATATACAGAGATTTTTTTCAGTTAGATAGATAATCTTCAACACTCCGAAGACCTGCAGAACATGGCATTTGAAATGTTTTAAGAACTTAGACATTTTTCAACAATGAGACATATCTGCTTCTGGCAGAACCAATCTACTTCAATAGGATGATGGGCATCAAAGAGGCTCCTTATGGGGTTTCTTATCTATTTGGGCAAGAAACTGCTCATGCATGGACTTGCATGGTATTCTGTATGAACTAGACATGCAGGACTTACAGCAAAGTGACTGCTGAACTTTCCAAAAGATGAAATGGTCTTTCAGGGTTCCTGCTTTACAGAAGAAACTGCCAGACATTTTACAGGACACAGAAGAAAGCAACTGATGAACTTTACCATTATAAGAAAAATTATTCAATTTTTCTGCTTCATGAAAAAGTGTGCCAGATACTATGGGCTTGTAGGCTGAAGACAGATGCCCCAATGTTACAGATAAACTTTGGGTGACTGTAAAGGCAGTGAGATGTCTCTCAATTCTAGAGTTTTGGGAGTTGCTTACAATGTACTTTCTGTTTACTTAGGTAATATTATATGCTTCCGGAGTCTTTGTGGATTTGAAGACAGGTAGTTATAGTTCCTTGGTTATGATAAAAGATAAAATAGATATAAAACTTTAGATTCATAAAGAAGTACTGTAACTGTAATTCTTGCTTAATACCTGTCTTGTTATATATAATTTTACTATGCTAAAATTAAAATCTTTCTTTTTAATTAGACAGAAAAGGGAAGAATGATGTGGGCTTTCCTTCTGTATATGTGTTGCTTTTATTGGTTGATGAATAAAGCTGTTTTGGCCAATGGCTTAGCAGAGCAAAGCCAGGTGGGAAATCCAAACAGAGATAAATATAAAGAGAGTAGGCAGAGTCAGAGAGATGCCATGTAACTGCAGAAGGAGAAGGGCATGCTGGAATCTTAGGAATTTGCTGGTAGGCCACAGCCTGATGGCAATACACAGATGGATAGAAATGGGTTAACATAAGATGTAAGAGCTATCTAGGAATACACCAGAGTCATTGGCCAGACAGTGTTACAATTAATATAGTTTCTGTGTGATTATTTGGGTCTGAGCAGTCTCTGACCATACCCAACTTTATATTATTTCTCACTCTATTTTTCTCTCTCAAAAAAAAAAAGAAAGAAAAAAGAAAACCAAAAAGGTAAAAACCACCCAAACAAAACAAAAGCATACAAAAAAAAACATGGCCATTTGTGTTGGCCAACTACTCCTGAGCATCTCCTCTACCCTGAAGTGTGGCTGTTGTATCAAGTGTCACTCCACTGGAGAAAACTGATTCCCCTCTTTCCAAAAGGTTTCAACTACAAGTAGTTGCTTGGTTAGGGATGGGTCCCTATATACATTCCCCCTTTCCATGCTGGAATTTCTACATTGTTTCAATCATTTGTGCAGGTCTTATGTGTTCTATCACAATCTCTGTGAGTTTATACATGTATCAGTTCTGTTATGTCTGGAAAGTTGGGTTCCCTTGGCATCATCTACCATCTATAGCTCTTATAATCTTTTTGCCTCCTCTATGCCATAGATCCCTGACCCTTGAGGGGAAGGGTTAGATAAAAACATTCCATTTAGGACAGAGTGCTCCAAATTCTCTTACCCTCTGCACACTGAGTGGTTGTGGATCTCTGTGTTAATTACTATCCACTGCACGGAGACATTTCTATGATGAGAACAGGGTGATACGCACTGATCTATGGGTATAGCAATATGCCATTAGAAATCATTTTACTGTTATGTTCATTTAACAGAATAATAGTAGGAGGTTTGTTTTTTTAGGTCCCATGACCTGTCTAGTCTCAGGCTTTTGGATACTTCAAGAGTGCCAGTTATGGGTTCCTTCTCATGTAGTAGGTCCTAAATCCAATTTTAAAAAGTGGTTGGTTAGTTCCATAACTTTTCTGCCACTATGTCACTAGTATATCTTTACAGGCAGGTTAAAATTGTAGTTATCAAGGTTTGAAGTTGAACAATATTGGTGATTACTTTTCTCTTTTAGTGTGTGCAAAGTACCATCTAGCACTGTGAACACTTGTCAGTAGGAGTGAATCTTTTATTTGGGAACCAACTCAATTTTTCTGTTTCTATTTTTCATATGTAAGTGGTGTCTTCAGCAATAGGGTCTTACCATCAGGTTGTGGAGAGTAACCAATAGTTCTGTAATATTTAGGAGGGGGAGAGTCTATGGGACCCTTTCGACTAATAACTCAACAAGATATAATCCATTCCTGTCACTGGAAGTTTTACTTGGTGATAAAAAAATGTCTATTTGGAGTTATTTCCCCACCATTAAATTGTAACTCCTTTTGAATTTCTAGTAGTAGGTTTCCATATGGCTTTTCCAAAGGTCTTTAGTATTAGCTGCCTGTCCCAATTTTATGTATTTTATTTAAGACTAATGATAGCTTATTTTAATCTTATCAGTTCATGTCTCACATTGTCTACTTGTGGTGGCTAACATCTGCCAACCACTTCTTTGAATGCACTGTCTAGCTAGTCTAACTTTGTTTAGTTGTAGTAGATGGAAAAGTTTGATTCTCTGAACACAAATGGGAACATTAAGCCACATACTGTCCTATTGTGACTTTGCTGATAGGGACCATTTTTTTTTTTGCATGGTTTCTCTAAAAACTTCCACAAGACATATGTTTAAGTTGTTTATTCTAGAATAAAACATACATAGACTTAAAATTCATGAAAACACCAATATGTAAGGAAGGTGTTAAAAAGAATAAAAAATGCTCTGAATTTGTAGTATTATAAGAGAAGAGGCAGACACAGTCTTGTTTAAAAAGGCGTATTTTAAATCTAAGAGCCCTTAAGCCTATAACTAAAGAGAATAAAAAAGGTACAAAATATAGGCTCTGAACCAGTGGATCTCAACCTTCCTAATGCTGAGACACTTTAATACAGATCCTCATGTTGCGGTGACCACCAACAATAAAATTATTTCATTACTACTTCATAACTGTAATTTTTCTACTCTTATGAATCACAATGTGAATATCTGATATGCAGGATATTTTATATGTGCCCCCAAGGGGTTGGAACCCACAGGTGGTGAATTTCTGTAAACAAAGCACGCCCAAAAAATAACAGAAAGGGTAAATTTAAAAGAAAATTATTATCTGAAACATTGGAGACAGAGCCAGATACGTGCATGCCATAATCCCAGCATCTGGCCAGCCAGCCACTTGAGGCTGAGAATTATGAATCATAAAGTAGCATAGACTCTGCCCTAGATTGCTTTTCTGTTGCTATGATAAGACACAAACCAAAAGCACCTTGTGAGAAGAAGGGGCTTGTTGGGAGCAGTGAGACCCCAGATCCTGAGTTTCTTGTAATCCCCTGATCTGAGTGCCTACTGCTGCTCTGAGCATGAGACCTTCAGGAGTTCCCGATGGCAGGAGAGTGGTTTCTGGTGGGTTTGGCTGGCTCTATATAATCTGTCCCTGAATACAATAAAGGGGGCATTCTTGGGGAATTTAAGGATGACCCATGTCGCTGTCTCTTTGTCTGTGTGTGTTTGTGTATTTTAATCTCCAGCCCCCTTGTCGCGAACTGGGTAATAGCGCACAGAGCACAGACGGGGGTGGGGGGATGGGGGGGTGGGGGGTTGGAGGGGGGCGCGGTGCGCGGCAGGGGCTTATTTAATCTTACAAGTTACAGTCCAGCACTGAGGAATGTCAGGGTAGAGACTCAAGCAGGGCAGGAACTTGAGGCAGATACCACTGAGTAATACTGCTTGCTGTCTCATGCCCAGCTAGATTCCTTATATAACCCAGAACGCCTCTTTAGGGATGGTGCTGCCAGCAATAGTCTGGACCCTCTTACATCGAACATGACAGTCTCTCACAGTCATGGCCGCAGGGCTGTCTGATCTGAGCAATTTGACTTTGAACTGTTTTATTCCCTTTACATTCAAAAATACTTATGATGGATGCTTAATATGTCATCTTGAAAGCTGAGATCCAGGACTTATAGTACCAGAAGTCTGCCACAACGTCCTTAGAGCAAATGGATCAAGCCAATGCCGTATTACCAGATGAACTAATGCTTTTGTATACTGACGTTCATCTTTGGCCAGCTCTTATTTCTAGCAGCAGTCACATTCAGGAACTATGGTTTTAGAAAGTCTGTAACAGTGAAGGAAGCAAGGAAGAGTGAGCATGTGCAGAGTGAACCACTCTATAGATTCTTGGACACGCCCACCTCCTGCTCTTGGAGCTACAGAGAGGGCCTAGAGGCTGTCTTATCACCTTAAATTCTAGGTCACAATATACTGCACAGCTGTGAGCCTACAGCAAGAGTAAATAACTCAATATAATATTGTCCTGGCACACAGGAATCATTTGCCACTTGCTTCTGACGTTTGAAAGGCAATGATCATGGGAGTTTATAAAGAGATTGATCAAGTGACACACCACTGGCTTTCCTCTTTTCTTTCAGGATTAGTCTCACTAAACTAACAGCTGGAGGAAATGGTGAACAGATGTGTTGGAGGCATGCCCATGCTTGACTCAGATGGAAACGAGATCATTTCTACTCGCTAGCACTGCCGTTTTAGAGAGGAACAGTGAAGGCAAGTGGTGAGATTACGCACTATAACACAGAAAACTCACAGCTTACAGGGAAATACGGTTAAGTGGGCCACAGCTCTCAGAAAGTGTGCTCTGTGCTCACAAAAAGTGTGTTCTGTGATATGGAGTTAGGATATCATTACGTTTTAATTGAGGTAAAGAAAATACTTGGGCATTGGTCATTTTATGAGTATAGTTCAATGATGATATCACTCATCCATCACCCCAACAAGTTAGCTGTTTACTCTCACATTTGTTTTGAATTTTCTAGAAAAAGAAATCATACAACATACAACCTTTATGGCATGGTATATCACTACATTTTCTCAACTTTTCATAAATTATTATTTCTCTAGAAAACATTTTTAGAGATCGTTTTTTCTAATTGTCTTCCATGTTCAAAAAAGTATATTTTTTATACTTCATTAAATTTTTTGTGCCTTTAGAAGCACCACCACCTCACTGAGAATATACATGATTTATACAAACCTTTTGAGATTCATCAACATTGTGTATATAATTTGGTTTAATAATGGGTTTATAATTTGGGTAAGAATACATTGTTTGAAGAGGTGTTCAGAAAAGCATTAGGAGCAATTGCAAATGTGTTACAAATGTCAGCAACCTGGAGAATAATTGCATTATGTTCCTGCTCGGTTCCCGTTTTCATAATATCAGTAAGCAAACGTCTTGGATGTCATCATTACTATGCATCTCTTCAAGTCAGAGTTCTAGGCTTGAGTTCTTCTCTTTTAACCAACAAATTCCAGGCACAGTAATCTAGGGAGTACTGGAATTTAAAAAAGAGAATTTCACACTGGATTTAAGGATATTATTGATTTTTTGAGATGAGAAGCCATTGCAAGATTTAAATAAGAAATTAGTCGTGTACTTGTGTAGTGAAAAATGAATGATTCAAAAATTCTTACTGATATCTAATGAAGAATCATTACATTAGTGGAGGGCTGGAGAAAAGGATTCCCACTTAAGAACACTGGCTGCTCTTCCTGAGGACCCAGGTTCAATTCCCAGCACCCATCTGGGACTCCAGTTCCAGAGGACCTGGCAATCTCTTCTGGCCTCCAAGCACTCACGTGGTGCATATACACAGATGCAGGCAAAACTACCATACACATAACATAAAATAAATAATCAAAATAAGACGTTGGAGAATTAATTAGAGAGGACTAGGTACTCAAAGAGGCTTTTTTGGTTCAAGAGTCCAAAAAAGTAGTCAGAGTGAGTCTTTTTAAATTTACAAGTCATGTAAAGGTAGAAGATGAAAGACTTGGGAGGCATGTCACATTTCAGTGGAAGAACTCACCCAAGGTCTCACAGAGGATGACGTTAAAACTATGAGAAAAGCAGGTAAGTGTTTGTATAGTTACTTACTGCTTCGACTTCCCTGAGCTTTCGTCAAACTAGCAAGCATTCTCAAGGAGTTAATTATGAATATCCTTGGGTCGTTTGCTTATTACTGAGAAGGACTTAGAGAAACAGAACCATGCTCAAAATATTTCGCATCACTTCACCAGTCACTCAGATTCCATGTGTCTCTGGGGGTAGAATCCTCATGATTAAATCCTGATGCCTTTGCAAAAAGAGGGAGAGAGGTTAGAGAAGGTACATTCTATTCACAGTCCCTGGGTTCTACTACCTCCCTACAGCACAGTCAGCTAGTGTGGCCCCTTGACCTTGAGCTATCAGAACTGTGAACCAAAATTCTAAATTTTGGTCCTTCTAAATTCAGTTTGTGGTATCGGGCTACAATAAATATCAAGCAAACTAATGAAATGGCTTGGTGTTTTAGGTGTAGCAACTACAAATATGCAGGCAGTATTATCTTCATTCTGTAAGCATAGAAGTCTGATACCATGAAAACAGATAAACTACAGAGCCAACTTCTCAGTGTACTAGAGGAGCTGTGAACAATGGTCAGGAAGTTCGTCCAGGTACATTGGTGTTTTTGCTTTTGCAGGCAATGTTGGAAGAATGGACAAACAAAATACCTCCGAGACTTCCTCTTGTGATCCTATAGTGGCCCATCATTTGATCCCGCTTTACTTCCTAGTGCTCATTGGCGGCCTGGTAGGTGTCATCTCCATCCTGTTCTTGCTGGTGAAAATGAACTCACGTTCAGTGACTACCATGGCAGTCATTAACCTGGTGGTGGTCCATGGGTTATTCCTGCTGACTGTGCCTTTCCGTGTGGCATACCTCATAAAGGGGACTTGGACATTTGGATTGCCTTTCTGCAAGTTTGTGAGTGCCATGCTGCATATCCACATGTACCTCACCTTCCTCTTCTACGTGGTGATCCTGGTCATCAGGTACCTCATCTTCTTCAAGCGCAGAGACAAAGTAGAATTTTATAGAAAACTGCATGCCGTTGCTGCCAGTACTGCTATGTGGCTTTTGGTGATTGTTATTGTGGTACCCCTGGTGGTTTCTCAGTATGGAAATAATGAAAAATACAATGAGCAACATTGCTTTAGATTCCATAAAGAACTTGTCCGTGATTATGTACAAGTTCTCAACTATATGATAGTCATTATTGTCATAACCATTGCAATGGTTCTCTTGGGTATCCAAGTCTTCATCACACTGTCCATGGTGCGGAAGCTTCGCCACTCCTTACTATCCCACCAGGAGTTCTGGGCTCAGTTGAAAAATCTGTTTTTTATAGGCATAATCTTCATTTGTTTTCTTCCCTACCAGTTCTTTAGGATTTATTACTTGTATGCAGTGACGCATTCCAAGAACTGTGAAGACAAAGTTGCATTTTACAATGAAATTTTCTTAAGCACAACAGCAATCAGCTGCTATGATTTACTTCTCTTTGTCCTTGGAGGAAGCCACTGGGTTAAGCAAAAGATTATTGACCTATGGAACTGCCTTTTATGCCGTTAGCCAAACTACAGTGTTTATTACTTTCTGTTGGGAATGAGAATAAGCAAGGGAGGTAAGAATGGCTTTGCATTGCTTGATCAAAACCTTGCCTTGGCCCAGACAAAGAAGAGGACTAAAAAGTATCTAAGTGCTCTTTGTAGTTTGTAAAAGATATCTTTGCAAAAATGAGTTGTGGTAAACCTATGTGGAATTGCAATTGTATTATTTTTCAAGATACAATGTCTGCTTAGCCAATCCAGAAAAGTGGGTCTGCTGGATGCTGGAGTTTTATTAGGGCATGGTGACTTCCATGGGTTTGACATATGGTTCCCCCTCCAGGCTTCCTGCTGCAACGAGGTAAAGAAGAGTCATTTTCATCCCACTTCTCCTTCCCAAGGCTAACCCTGGTCATCAAATAGCTTCAAATGGAAACAACTCAGTTGTTTAACAGACAAGTTGACACAGTCAACACACACACACACACACACACACACACACACACACACACATTCTGACAAAACAATCAGAAAAATGGAGGAGTAAGAAACTTTTCTGTATCATCCTAACTTTGGAGGAAATGTCTGGACTTCTGCTTTAATAAGTTTTTCTAGCTTTGCCCTTCTAAAGGTTATGTTAAAGGACATGGGTAATGAACTACCATCAATCACACTCTCCGGAAATTCTTCATAACCTTATTAAGATGCCTAAGTAATGGTGAAAGTCCTGCTCACAATGAAATGAACAGCAATGCAAGATAATCAACCTCATTTTCTTTTCTTGCTCTGTGAAATAATTTTTATGTCTTCAGCCACAGTTAATGCATTTTTCCCCATTTGAAAATAAGACGTTATACTGTAGTCTTTAAGTTCACTCCAGTCTTAAAATTATGTATTTTAAATAAATAAAAGCTATATTTTTGAGCAAAAAGAACTTTGAGGGAAAATATAGAATAGTCCTTATTAGAATATATGGAATTAGAATGTATTAAGAGAGCTTCGAGCTTTAGAAAACATTTGAAAATGAATGTATAAATATTCTGGGAAGTATAACCATTCCATCCTTTACAATATTAAATCATATGATAGCTTCGCCAGATTCTTAGTAGTGTTTTGCAATTTGGTTCATAATTTGTGACATATGGCATATTTAACTGCATTAAACTTTTATTTGAAGAACAATTGCTGACTGAGTTCACATACAGGCTTATGTTTGTAGCTAATTGCCTTTGGTTTCGTTTTGCCTTTTCCTCTTATTCATGCTCATGTCTCCCTCGGTCTCATGATCTGAGAGTGTTCAGGGCACTGAACCATGTCCATATTTAAGGCTTTGGAAACCTGAAGTCGTTAGTGGTCTGAGTAGGACAGGAGAGTCCCAGGGCGCTTCTTTCCAGAAGGGACATCCTGACATCTACAAGGCTTGTCCTTAGTTGATGCTGTTCCATAGATCCCAGCTTCTTCTGAGGGACAAGAAGTGCCCTGGAGGCTCTGGTTTTGGTGAAATTACCAAACCATAACAGCTAGTCCTAAAGAAAAATATGTAGCAATCACTGCCAATGTGGCTGTTTCTAACTTTTCCTCTTGAAAATTTCAACTCTCCATTCCCATCTCCCCTTTAAAAACATTTCTTCCATTTATTACTTGTTTTCTATTCTCATTTATTTTCTAAGTTTTTTTCCCTCACTTTGACTCAAAAAGTTTGAAAAATCATTGCTAATACCCATAAACATTTTCAGGAAATGTGTAACATCCACAAAATGAATAAGAAAATAAAGATAGAATAAAATATTTAGAATAAGCTTTACTTGAGAGAGTTTTTTACGGGCTTTCTCCTTGTGGATACTGTAAGTATAGACTGTACATCATACTTCTATAGACTGGATTATATCTTTCAGACTTTAGATATGCTGATGCAAAGCAGTTACGCTTTTCTCAATATTATAATAAGGGGCCCATCTATTTCTATTGGTCTATATATAGAATTGTTATCTATGTTATCTAGAGTATAGAAATGCAACATTCTGTAATTTCTAATACCTTGTTGATTGGGTTTCACAAAATAAATGATATGTTTTCAAGTTGCCTAGTTGTTTTGATTTAGTTAATATAAAAATGGATGCTACATGTGAATGGGAAGTGACATTAGTCTCAAAGGCCAAGGGTAGGATCTGATGGTAAGATCGGGAACTAATTAGACATTTGACCTCACATTAAAAAGAGTCATCTTGTCTTGCTGTATAGTTGAATAATCTTCCAGACATGTAGGAAGTGGCACATACGTGGGTAATTGTTGAATGGACTTTATTCAGTTTTTATAAGGACATTTTTTTAGTTTACATTTTAAAAACAATCTTTTCTCATTTTACATACCTATCCACTTTTCTCCTGCTCTCTACCTTCCCCTCTACCCTACCTCATCCATTCCTCAGAGAGAGTAAGGCTTCTATAGGTGTCAACAATGTCTGACATACTAATTTGAGGCAAGAACAAGGCCCTCCCAACTATAGTTAGGCTGAGCAAAGTATCTCTCCAAAAAGAATGGACTCCAAAAAGTCAGTTCAAGCACTAGGGATAAATCCTGGTCCCACTGCCAGGGGCCCCACACACTACCCAAGCCACACAACTGTCACCCATATTCAGAGTGCCTAGTTAGGTCCTATACAGGACCCCCGTCATCAGAATGGAGTCAGTGAGTTCCCATTAGCTCAGGTGAGCTGTTTCTGTGGGTATCCCCATCAAGATCTTAACCCCTTTGCTCATATCAGTGTTCCTCCCTTTCTTTGACTGAACTTTGGGAGCTTGGCACCGTGCTTTGCTGCACATCAGTTGCTGGATGAAGGTTTTTTGATGACAGTTAAGGTAGTCATCAATCTGATTGCATGGGAAGACCAGTTTAGGTACCCTCTCCACTATTGCTTAGGGTCTTAGCTGAGGTCATCCTTGTAGATTCCCGGAGATTTCCCTGGTGCCAGGTTGCACACTAGCCCCATAAAGACTCCCACAATCAAGATATCTCTATCATTGCTCTTCCTCTCTGTCCTTCCTTCATCTTGACACATCCTGTTCCCTCATGTTCTCCTCCCCACTTCCTCCTCTCCGCCTGCCCTTGTACCCTCCCTTCTCTCCCCCATCCGCCAAACTTCCAATTTTTTTCAGGAGATCTTGTCTATTTCCCCTTCCCCAAGGATCCATGTATGCCTCTCTTAGGGTTCTTCTTGTTATTTAGCTTCTCTGGGATCATGGACTATAGGCTGGCTATCCTTCAGTTTATGTCTAATATTCACTTATGAGTGAGTACATACCGTGTTTGTCCTTCTGTGTCTGAGTTACCTCACTCAGTTTTTTTTCTAGTTCCATCCATTTGTATGCAAATTTCAAGATGTCATTGTTCTTTACTGCTGAGTAGTATTCCACTGTGTAATTTCTTTGGTTGAGGGGCATCCAGGTTATTTCCAGGTCCTGGCTATTATAAATAATTCTGCTATGAACACAGTTGAAAAAAATGTCCTTGTGGTATGAGTGTGCACCCTTTGGGTATATGCCCAAGAGTGGTATTGTTGAGTCTTGAGGTAGATTGATTCGCAATTTTCTGAGAAACCGCCCATACTGATTTTCAAAGTGGTTGTTCAAATTTATACTCCCACTCTTAGTACTCTTAGTACATGGAGGAGTGTTCCCCATAGTCCACATCCTTTTCAGCATAAGCTATCATTGGTGTTTTTGATCTTAGTCATTGTGACTGGTGTAAGATGGTATCTCACTGACTTGACTGTCTTTCTCCCAACCTTCAGTTTAGTTTCCCCACCTAGCTCTATTCTGCTAAGTTACTGGCTGAAACAACTTTATTCATTAACCAATAAAAACAACATATGTACAGAAGGACTTCCCACACCAGTTCTTCTCTTTCTTCTGTCCCTATTATTCTTAGGATTGGTCTTTTCATGGTGTCCCAGATTTCCTGGATGTTTTATGTTAAGGATTTTAACATTTTCGTTGACCAATAAATCTATTTCCTCTACTGTATCTTCAACTCCTGAGATTCTTTCTTCAATCTCTTATAATCTGTTGGTTATGCTTGCATCTGTAGTTTTAAGAATTTTCCATTTTAAGAATCCCCTCAGTATGTGTTTATTGTCTCTATTTCAATTTTCAAGTCTTGAACTGTTTGAACTGTTTGCTTCACCTGTTTGTTTTTTTTTCCCTTGCGTTTCTTGGCTTTCTTTAAGAGATTCATTAATTTCTTCCATGTTTTGTTTGTCTTTTCCTCCATTTCTTTTTTTTTTATTTTTGAGACAGGGTTTCTCCGTAGCTTTTGGTTCCTGTCCTGGAACTAGCTCTTGTAGACCAGGCTGGCCTCGAACTCACAGAGATCGGCCTGCCTCTGCCTCCCGAGTGCTGGGATTAAAGGCGTGTGCCACCACCACCTGGCATTTCCTCCATTTTTTTTTGCTTTGTCTTTAAGGGAATTTTTCATTTCCCCTTTAATTGTCTCTAGCATCTTCATAAAGTTATATTTAAGGATATTTTCTTCTGCTTCTTCTAGGTTGGGATGTTCAGGTCCTCCTTTTGTAGGACCACTAGTTTTAGGTGTTGCAATAATGTTCTTTAGGTTGTTGAATATATTCTTTGGTCACTACCCATCTCTCCCTTCAATTGATGCAGCTGAGGCCTGTGGCTTAGGTGGTCACTCTTCCTCTTGGGGCTGGTGAGGCCATGCCTCTGGTAGTCGCTGATATGGCTCTGGGGGCTCCTCTCCAGGCTTAATCAGGGCCAAGCTTCAGGTAGTTGTAGGTATAGTGGGGGATGGAGAGGCTGCTTTGGGGTCTCTGGAGTTTGGTGGTTGGGGGTGGAACATATGATGTGCTTCTGGGGGCTAGAGCCTAGAGAGCAGGGTCCTCCAACTGGGAGCCTAGACTCTCACCTCTCCAGGGACAGTCAGTCCAATGCTCTTGTATTCATAGATGCAGTGGGGGATGGTTGCAGGTATGGGGAGGCCATTCCCAGGTCTCTGGGGCTTCTCTGGGGTGCAGGTGGAGCATGGAGTGTATCTCCAGGGACTATGCTCTAGAGAGATTGGCTCTCCAGTTGGGAACCTAGACACTCACCTTTCCAGGGGCAGTCAAGACAAGGCTCCTGTGTTTAGAGATGCAGCAGGGGATGGTTGTGGGTGAGGGAAGGCTGCTCCCGGCTCTCTGGGGCTTTGCTGGGGGTGGGGTGGGGTGTGGCATAAGCACATTTTTTTACTCAAAAATTTTTTTTTTTTGGTTTTTTCGAGACAGGGTTTCTCTGTAGCTTTGGTGCCTATCCCGGAACTAGCTCTTGTAGACCAGGCTGGCCTCGAACTCCCAGAGATCCGCCTGCCTCTGCCTCCCGAGTGATGGGATTAAAGGCGTGCGCCACCACCACCCGGCTACTCAAATTTTTTGAAACAATAATTATCACGAATATCTAGGAAAGATGAACTTTACTAAGAGTTGTCTATTATTTTTTAAAAGACAACATGATCAACAAGCAAGACAATTTATGACATTAAAATATAACACCACACTACCATAAATGATCATTTTTACTGTTGTGTTCAGGTGTGGATTATATATCAATATATAAGTTGCCAATATCAAGTTGCCTCATTTTGTCTCTATTGTTAATACACACTAAAATGTATTTTTCTTATATTTATCATTTATTAGCACGGAAAAATATGAAATTCACTATCTTCAAACTCGATGTGAGAATGGGAAAGTGTTATTTAATATTGTGATACAAAGCAGGGCTTATTTTGGTCTGAGAGTTGAGAACTACTGACCTATAATTAACAGGATCAGTTGTAAAAGGAGGGTTTGTCTATGTGAACGTTAGTACCCTGGAAAAATATGCTGATGTCTTAGGAATACTGCCCTAGAGTTGATAAAAATTCTTGATTCTTTCTTCTGTTTGTTAAATGTGATTTTTAGGAAGATGACAAGGGCGTCTTTGTGTTTCCTTTGCTAACTAAAAAGCATTTTTCTATCATCATTGTCAGACCGACTTAAAGACCAATGTCCAGTAGATTCTAGATCCAAAGACAAAACAGTGGTTGAGATGTAGGTAGACATAAAAAATTGCTTTTGGCATCCTAGTCAACAGTTGTTCTTTTCTTAATGTTCTTGCGAAAGGGTCATTGTATTAGAGAGAAAATCACTCTGTTTATTTGAAGTGAAATGAGTTATGTGTGGAGTAAATCAAGAGGTTTAGAAAATCCTTCTAAGATTCCCCTCCAAGAAACTGCCACTAAATCTGCATCCCTGGGTCAGAATGTCCATTTTTCTGAAGGTAGCTGTCAGGAAACTGTGTCATCAGCTTTGGGGTTTTCTTAGGTTGGCTAAGTTTTGCTTACTTACCTCTAATATGATGATGGACACAGCCTAGAATGATAATGTCCCCTCCACTGGCACTATGGAGCAAAGAACCAAACCCTCCTTGCAACAGGGGCTCATTGAACATTCTGGAAATAGCTAATGAAAAGCGTTCCATGGTAAAAGGCCATAGTGATGGTGCACTCTTTTCATAATGCCAAAAAAGCTCACCCCGTATGGGGATTACATGTATCAGACAGCTGAGGAATTCGAATAGAGGCAGCTGCTTGGGAAAATGAGACTGCTTCTGGAGAACCCCAAGCTAACGGCATGCAGGCTTCGAGGAACCTTGTTTAGTGGTTTTGGGCAAACATGAGGCTGCATGTGAAAGACTAATAAGGAAAATGCTTCCAACACAGGTAAGGTGATGCTGGGGATGCTGTTCGCTTTAAGTGTATCTTAGTGTTTCTTGTTATTAGCAATGAATGACTTTTCTTCCCTCCTTCCTGCCCTTCCTCCATTCCTCCCTCTCTCCCCTTTCTCCCTTCTTTGCTCTCACTCTTTTTCCCTTTCTTTTTATTTTTATTTGAACCATAGTTCTTCCAGGAGGCATGGTGTTGGTATGAATACATGACCATTGCCCATCTGACCAGTCATTTTAGAGGAGAATAATCATTTCATCCCCAGATGAAGAATAAAATTGCTTAGAATCTAGAGGAATCAAGAATGTCTCTTTTATTTGCAGAAAAACATTGTTTTAAGTGTCAAAAGTAAACACCAAAGTCTATACCTGCCTCCTAGAAGAGCTTCTTCAGGTCTGCCCATCTTTTGCAGGCCTACAGAGTCTCAAATTCAGAAAAGTCCAGAAAGTCTGGAATGATGTCCAGCTCTGAATCTAAAGCACAAGTTTTATGACAATCTGATTGTCTACCATATTCCCTGATCGGTCATTTCATTTCCAAAATCACAAAGCGTATTTATTCTTCTTGGCAATGGACCTTACACTGATAATAGTTGATTAGTCAATTAGATGTTATATGGTTTTTAAGATTAATTGTTAATAATTAGAAATTTCGGTATATGTAACATGAACTTTTACATGTAAGTACTGAACACATGGAGAAAGTTAAAGCACAGACACAATAAAGGAATATCCAGAGTACATCAGCACAAAGACTACAGTCTCTCTATCAAGGGTTCTTTGAGCACAAGGCAAGCAAACGGAAGCAGTTTTATATCTGAACATGTTTTAAAATTTAAAGGCAGAGGAAAAATACCAGTAAATCCATGAAAGTGGAACATGGAAAATAATTAGAAAAGAATTAACTATGTTCTTTCACAGTGTACAGCCCAGAAAATGAAGGGTTTGAGTGAAAGGTGGGGGAAATTAATACCTGTCAGATTTTGATGAAAAATATTGCTTCAAGCTCTGCAAACAGGCAAATTGTGTGTGCGCATATGCTCACGAGGATATTTTGGGGACACGTTTCTCATGATCTCACAAGAAATTACCTCAGAAACGTTGCTTCTTCAACACTCAGATCTCCAAGAGCATCAAGCCAGTTCTCCTCCCTCACCAGTCATATTTGAAGAGGCAAAGGGCTGGCAAATCCTACACTTCGTTTAAAGTAGGATGCAGTAAGCATCATCTGGGAGAGCAGTTCTTTCTCAATTCTTGCAGCTGGAAGCCATCTCCCTAGGGTTCCACCTCTCTTGCTTGTCTTCTGGACCCTCCCACTCCTAACTGATGTTTCATGGATGTTAACATCCATGCTGATATTTCCTTATCTAAATCAGTAAGAATAAGCAAAGAGCCAGATATATCTTCTGAATCATCTTCCCTCATTCAAAATCTTAACTTTCGGAAATTTTTTTACATGTTTAGTTTCATAGCATTGACCTCTTTTACCATCTCAAATTTTATTGTAAACTACTGACATAATTTTGGCCTTAATCTTCTATTCTATAAGAAACGTGTATTTGGAATTTTATGAATAGCTCAAAACTAACCAGTCTTGACCACTATTCTGTCTATCACAGAGAATTCTCTTTATAGTGCTTTCCTTTATAATTCGGGTAGTTCACATGATTCAATACCAACAGCTTTTTGTCCCTGTTGGCATGCTTCTCAGTTGCTACTTAGCTACTTCTTATCAAGGCAGGAAGCTAACTGACAGTCATTGGTGTCAGCAGCTGGGACTGTAGAAAGCTCTCCCAGGCCTGCGGCCTCTTATTTAAGGTTATTAATGTGTTGTGTTCAGTGGACAGCTCTGTGCATCTACAATGACTCAGGAGTTGGGAAGCTGTTTGGTCCTTGTGTACAAGCCTCCTCTGCCCAATGACAATGAACTTCTAAGTAGCATATGGATCTGCAGATGAGAGGTGCTCATCCATAGGGAGAGTTTTGTTTATCTATTGAGAGTATTGAGAAGTACAGTAACCATGCAGTGATTATTTCTTAATGTGAAATGCATTGAATGCCATATTGCATGATGTATTTTTATAATTCACTGTATTTGTATCACACCATTGTAGAAATATAATAAAAAAATAATTGTGAGGATATAGTCATGTGACCCGTGAGATGGTGGTTGTGGAAAGAACCACAGACAGATAATTGTGTTGACATGGTCAGTCAGTTAGTTAGAAAAGAAGTCTTTGACCTTGATACCCTTTAATCAATCTTAGGATTCAGTGGAGATAACAAGAGCCTGCCTGGTTCTGCTCTTGCTGTTGGCAAACATTATCCCAGCTGACATACTGCTTCAAGAAACCTGCTAATGGTATCTGAGGTTGAATATCATTGTAAACATTAAAAAATGGAGCATACGCTGAACTGCTTTGAAATAATCAACTTGGGATGTATCCCATTTTAAAAAAATGAACCTGCTTCTTGTCAATATTAAAAGATTAAAAATGTGATGCTTGTCAAAGCGTGACTTGTTCCAGCTGGCATGGAATGTCTGAATGTTCTTTGAAAGGCCTGACAGGGTGAAAACGTGCTTGACTTGAACTGTGCTGTGGGTGGGGTCACAGAAGGGCCTGTTCTGAACAACGTCTTGCATGGCAAGGAGCAGCGTTACTGGAAATGCAGCATTCACACATTTGTTTCAGATTAATTAGATTAGATGCAAGTCACCAAATAGCTATGGTGCATGATGCAAATGGATCACTCTACTATGATACTTTCAATAAATACAGTCTTTTATATCCTTAAATGTAAGACACAGCTCCAAAAGAGCAATGTAAATCATTCTTTTAGAGTAAGCATGCTTTAAAATATGAAACCATGAAATTATAAATGTCATCCCAACATTTCCATTGTTTCATCATCCCCAGTGCTTCTTATAGGTTCCCTGGAGCAGTATTTTACCACCCCCTTGACATTTTCCAATTTCAGCATGTGTACAAAAGATGCTGCAGTAAGTAACTCGGGGCATTCAGCCACTCCCTACACTTAACGTAGGCTCACTGCTCTGCTTCTTCCATAAGCTTTGTATAATAAAATTTTCAAAAATTCTGTGTACCTTCTGTGTCTAGCTCCTCGTCACCCATCAGTTCTTTGACCCAGTTTTACAGTTGTTTGGACACTCTACTCCATGATAGGATTTGTCGATGTTTTTGATGACATCAGTTTACATATCTGGTGGTTAACTATGAGTCTTCCTCCTAGTTTCAAATAAAGCAATGATAAAATAAATGGTCTCTTTCACTGAAATACTTCCTCCAGTTCATAGAAGCGCTTGTTCTTAAGTCATTTTTGTCTTGTACTACCTATGTTAGTTAATTTCAATTTCTATCCTGTCTTTAAAGCTTTAAAGTTTAGAGTGACACAGGACTCAGTACTCTGTGATTTTCCTGCCACTTCCGGAAGAGTTATCATGCAACCATGGCTATAAATGTTAATGGATAACATATATATATATATATATATATATATATATCCTCCACATACTGATTTCTCCGTGTTAAAGCTCTTGCCTTGTCCTCTTTCCTGAATTCTAGTCACAAACACAGAACAGGCAACTTGAAACCACCACTTATAATCATAGGCGGTTTCAGTCTAGTAACCAGGGCAGAACACGTGATTTCTTCTCTCCTCTGCCTTGCTCATCTCAGAAATTGGCACCACATTTTACCGATTTGCTCAGACCAAATACCAAGAAACTATTCTTAATGATCTTTGCATCCATCAAATTCTGCCCATGAAATGGAGACCTTATGTACTTCCCCAGGGAAAATTTAATACAATGTCATTAGGAATAGTAGAAGACTAGAGTAATAAGGAAATTAGCTACTGAGAAGTAAAATACTAAAGATTACAGCAAATAGACAATATGGCCACCGTTATCAAGTGTGTGCTAGAGAATGTAATAGGAAATGAATATGTCTAAGGCCTGCCACTCCCATCACCACCACCACCATGGACTGAAACTAAGACTTCAATTGAAAGAGTGAGCAGAGGGTCTCTGCAACACCTACTGGATAAGGAAAATATTATTTCTCAGTGCTGATGTGTTGATAGAACTCTCTAGAAAGTCCTAAAGAAGTGTCTTGACAGCATGTTCCAGGGGATAAAGTGGACCTGAGACCATGCTGGGAATCTGTCCAAGACTTTGGACATCTTAGAGAGCCATGCACTGAGCTGCAGGGGCAGCTGACCACAGATGTGCTGTTGATGATTACAGGAGGTTGCTGTGAGGACCAGGTACAAGAGGAGCAAGGCGGCCTGTTCCTCTCGGGCCTCATCAACATCTTGTGGAGGAGATGCTGAGTTTAGGACCACACCTATTGGCAGGGGTGATGTGGGATTCTGATCTGTATGCTGTGCATATGTTTTATTACCATTGGTTAGTAAAGAAGCTGCTTTGGCCTATGGCAAGGCAGAATAGAGCTAGGCATAAAAACTAAACTGAATGTTGGGGAGAAAGAAGGCAGAGCCAGACAGACACCATGAAAAAGATGCTATCACCTTACCAATAGGCCACAGCCTTGTGATGATACATAGATGAACAGAAATGGATTACTTTCAGGTATAAAAGCTAGGTAGGAATACACCTAAACTGGTGGCCAAGTGGTGTTGTAATTAATACGGTTTCTGTGTTATTATTCAGGTCTGGGCAGCCGGGAAACAATGCCCAGTCTCTGCTTACACAGGGGAGAGATGTTGCTGCTTCATTGCAGAACAGGAGTGAATCTGCAGCTAAGATGTAACAGGTACCTCCAACAGCCTCTTTGTTTTACCCCTAGACATATTCTACTTGCCAGCACTGACTCTGCCTTTGAATCATGACCCTCACCATGTTCACCGCTACTGCCTGTGTGGGCTAATAGGACAACTTTCCTTCTGCCAATTTTGATGGTTGAAATTCCTCTGGAAAGAGTCATTTATTTTTTTAAAGCATAAATGAAACCTTGCTAGTATCCACTGAAAATTTACTAATGTTCCATCTCATTCTGCCCTGACCGTCACTGCATCCTATTCTGTTATTTTTGTTCTTTCCGTTTGTTTGGTGTTGGAAGCTTTGTATTTGCTTTTGCTCTGATGATGTGCACTTTCTTGGCTGGCTGGCTCCTTCACACTATCCACATCTTCTCCAGTGTCATGTCCACAAAAGCACTAATTTCTCTCTTGAAAGCTGTAGCTCCTTACCCTTTCGGCTACTTTACTGTCTTTCCCATGCTGTACAATCTAATTCCCTACTCACTTATTTTATTCTATTTCCTTCACTGCAATTAAAATATCATTAAGGAAAGCTTTTGTAATTTTAAAATTCAATGGCTATTACTATAAAGACCTTGGTGGCATTCAGTAAAAGCACATTGAAGGAATGAATGGGTGAACAAAAGGGTGACTCTGTTTTAGATGCTCTGTCAGCCATTTATAAATCTCAATTGCTGGCCAGTTTATATATTTCTCCAAACTTTAATCGATTCTTCAAAACAGTAGCTTAAAGCATTCAACTTCCAGTATTATCATGAAAATTCATTACAAGTCGGAAATACTAGTTTATCAAAGGAAGTCAGTGCTGATCGAGTCTGGGTAGTACCTGTAAAGGGGGAAAGCAATGTTTGTATTCTACAGGTCCGGATGGCTCTAAAGAGGATCTGTGAGGTGGAGAATGGATGGATTAGGCAGAAGTGCTAACTACTTGCTTTTGCAGCTACAGTAAGATGCGGCAATAGAAAATTTCAGATGGGTGAACCGTTAGCACTAGCGTATGAATATTCATATGCTTCAGTTAACAGCTCAGCACTTATTCAGATAAAACTATGATGCTTAGGTTCCCTTAGGAAGCTCTTTTTGATAATAATTTTTCCCTGTCTCTTAGGGAAGATTTTAAGATTATTCTTTCAAAGAGGATAAACCAGTTTCCCAAAGAAATCCTATAATTTTTCAAGAGAGTATAATAACTCCTTTTGACTTTTTGAGTTTGTTCAATAGAGCATTTATCTGAAAAAATGTTCTAGGTCTTAATGAACTCTGTTCTTGCTTTAATAATTTAACAAAAACATTGAAGGTATTTTATTTAGACAGTCTTTCTCTCTCGGTGAATCTGATTAAAATTTAAAAGTAATAAGATATCTAGGTGCACAACCCTAAATGTAAAACAGTAGAGAGGTCCACATATCCCGAGTCAGGTCTTCAGGACAGGAAATGTCACACTTCTCACCCTGCTACTAGTCTTGGCGATTCCATCAGCTACCCAAGATAGCAGAAAAATGTTCATCTTCATCTTGTGTAGCCCAGAATCATTGCTAAGTATGGGGTTTTATATTCACAGGAAGGCACAGGATGATAAAAAAAGACAATTCAGGGGGATGACGATATTGATAATAATGAGTGTTGGTTCTGACAATAGTTGATAACTCAAAGAAAAGTTCATCTTGAGGACACTGGAAAGGCCCTGTCTGCCTGGATGCCCTTCTTGAGGATTATAACGCTTCTCTAAGCTTGAGTGAGAAGGAACTGTGATACAGGCAATGGTGTGTGGGTGCTAATTTGAATACAGAATTGTATGAAATTAAGACAATTTTTTTTCTTTTTATTTGTACTTTTTACTATTCACCTACTTCAGGTGTTTCAAGTAGAAGTCAGAGCAGTTGAGTGACTGGTCTGAGCGTATAGCCAGAAGCAGAAAGAGACAGAGACACAGCACAGTCCAGGTAAGTGTCTGCTGGAAGTGCTCTGACTCCGCACCACTGCAGGGGCGGGGGGGGGGGATCACTTGTTACTAATGGAAAGAAAATCTGCAGCACAGGAAGCAGAAACGACCTAGAAAAAAAAGTCCGGCCTTTCTTGGCGAGACCTGAGGTTTGCTGAGTAACAGGATTGTGAGCTGAGATCAGCTGATGTTCAGCTTCAACACTTCATGGCCCCTCCTAAGATTCTGCCTCTCTTGGGAGGAGGAACTAAGCCCCTGTCCTCACTTCATCCGAAGGATCTGGAGGAGGGCTCCACTATGTATCCTTTGAGATTCAGGTCACTGAAGACCAAGCTTTAATAAGGGACACAGTAGAACTCAAGCACAGGGTTAGATTTGAACTCCCTATTAATTGTTTTGAGAAAAAGATATGCCCTAGTATACTCAAATTTCTATTTTTTAAAACTGTGTCTGAAATTAAAAACCACTGTTAAAAAAGGACTTTGGTAGTATAACCAAAAACTTGTCCTGTTTAGGTGGCAAGGTTTCCTGACTTTCCTCCTTCCTTCCTTTCCTCGTTCCTTTCGTCCTTCCTTCCTTCCTTCCTTCCTTCCTTCTCGCCTTCCTTCCTTTCTCTTTCTTTTTATTTATTTATCATCTCTCATACTGCAGTCTCCTATCCTTCCACTTTTCCCGGTTGCCCCCCACCTCCTCTCTCCCACATATCCTCTGCTTCTTCGTTTTCCTAAATGATCAGGCCTTCCAGGGATATCACTGAACATGGCATAACAAGATTCACTAAGGCTAGGCATATATTACATCAAAGCTGGACAACACAATACCGGAGAAGGAAAAGGGTCAGAAGAGCAGACAAATGAATCAGAGGCACTCCAAATCCCACTGTTAGGAGATGAATGAAAACCTCAAGCTAACAAGCACAGCATGCATGCAAAGGACCTAGCGCAGACCCACACAGGCTCCATGACTGCTGCTTCAGTCTGTGTGAACTCCTATGAGTGCTACTTAGTTGATTCTATAGGCTATGTTCTACTGGTGTCATCAACCCCCTGGCTCCTACAATACTTACTCTCCCTTTTCTTTGGAGTTCCCCAAGCTCCACCTATTATTAACTGTGGGTTTCTGTGTCTGCTCTCATTAGCTGACAGGGAAGCCTCTCTGATGATGACTGAGCTAGGCATCAATGTATTAGCATATCATTAGGAATAAAGAAGTATCTCATTAGGAATCATTTCACTGATTCGTTTGTTTTTGCTTTTGTTTTTGATAGTCATGTTTGGTTCTACCCTAGGTTTCTGGGCCATCCAGATTCCAGTTCCTGGTTATCCAAGCAATGTCAAGCATGGACTCCTTCTCATGGTATGAACCTCAAGTTAGACCAGTTCTTAGACCAGTGGTTGGCCACTCCTACAAGTTCTGAGCCACCATTAGCCCAGCATATCTGGTAGGCAGGACAGGTTGAGTGAGTGGGCTGGTGTCACTCTCCCACTATGGAAGCCTTGATGCAAAGGCTTTCTGAGCAGTAAAGGGCAGATGTGCATATACATAACCAGGGGAACCGGCAAACAGGCAGAGTCACTTCTGCAGAATAGTTTGCTGTCTTTAATCTCGGGAGCCCTTGGGGCTCATGAAATTATTTGTCCAATTTTGTATATGCTTTGTGATACATTTTCAGTCTAGAGTCTGTAATTCTCCCTAGCGTTTCTGAGGAAGCTCTGGCATAGGGGATATGTGTCACATTCTTCATCAGCCCACACAGCAATCAATGCTGTAGCTCTCACCTATTCTTCTCTTGTGTAAAATGAACTACCTGACACACACATACACACATGTGGGGAGAAAAATTAATGCTAGTCAAGAAATCAACTTAGTCCATCCTTTCTCTTCCTTTTTGTCTTCTTTTTAAAGGATTGTTTATTTTTCCACACGTGAGTGTTTGCCTGCATGTCTGTTTGTACACCACATGAGTGTCTAGTGCCCAGGAAGGCTGGAAGAGAACATCACATTTCCCTATAACTGAAGCTACAGGCAGTTGTGAGCTGCATGTTGGTGCAGAAAACAGAACCAGAATCCTCTGAAAGAGCAGCAAGCACTGTTAACTACCAAACCACCTCTCCAGTCCCATTCTTTACCCTTCCTTCCCCATTTTCTTCCTGGTCTTAAAAAAGCAAACTGAACAGGATTACAGGACAAGTAACCCTGAGTTCTGCCATCCGTGTGTTCCCTCTGGTTATATAGAATAACCTTATTCATAGTATTCATGTTGTTACATGAAGATATCCCTTGGTTATAAATACTAATTGCCTAGCTATTATCCCCATCTTATGCGGCATACCTCACCTGTCTCCTCTATGGGCCACCATACAGTTCGTGAAGCCGGCAAGGGGCTGGAGATTGAAACACACAAAGACTCACAGACAGAGACACAGGTCATCCTTGATGCCAAAATGCCCCAAGAATGCCCCCTTTATTGTGTCCAAGGGCAGCTTATATAGGGATAGCCATGCCCCAGCCAAATGCATCAGGAATCACTCCCCTGCCATCAGGAACTCCTGAGGCTCTCATGCTCAGAGCAGCTGTAGGCACTCAGATCAGGGGAAAACAAGTTGTTTACAAGAAATTCAGGATCTGGGGTCTCACTGCTCCCAACAATGCTGCATTTCCATAACCTAGACTTTTCCATGGTTATTTCTGTCTCTTAGGTCTACACCTCCTGCCATAATTCTCAGAACATAATCAGGGCTGGATTGAAGGTGGGACCTGTGTGATACAAACACATCTTGCTCACTTCAGAGTTAATGGTTTTTAGCTGCCAAGCACCGAATCTGTTTCTACTTTGCCCTGGAGTCTAGAATGCCAACTTCTTTTTTTAGGTTCCTTACAGATCACTCGGGATCTTTTGTGAGGTACCCTAAAGCCTAGAAGGATGATGCTTCCGAAGAACAGATCTTGTCTTCTGACATTATAGTAATATGATCTAATCAAAAGTGTTCTTCACACGTGATAAGGAAGGGTCATGCACTCAGCCACGCATGTGACTTGAGTCAAAGCTCTGAAGTTTTGCCTAACCCTTTGCCTGTTCTTTCACTTGCTTGCCATGAATGAACATATTTCCAGAATCATCGCCTCGACCTGCCTCCCTACATCCACCATCTTGTTTCCACCTGCTTCCTTTCTCTTCCCAGATCCAGCCTCTCTGGGCCTGTCACTCTGTGAACCTGCAACCTTCTACCTAGCGGCCTCTCTGTGGGAGAGTTCCCTGAAGCATCTCTTTTTTGGAGTCTATTTTCTCGGGCTCTGCTTCCTGTCCCATTCTCTCTAATGCCTACTTCTGAGCCAAACATATCTTTGGCATCCCCATGGGACTCAGCATTGAGTCATATGGATATTTCTTCTTTCCTTAAGGGAAAACAACCACTAGCTGTGCACTTAAAGGAGGCTTAAAGAATGCATGAGGGCAATATCACACTCTCATCTTAAGAAACCATGACATGGTTGCTATGCCTGTCAGATTCATGTTTCTTCCTTTGTGGGGTGGGGTGGGGTGGGGTGGAGGTGGGGAGCCTTAGCACAGGAAACAAAATTATTTACTTTCTATTTTTAAAATAAAAGGACTCAAAGATTCTGAATTGTGTGCAAAGTCACACAGTACCTATCTAAGCCCAAATTCTAGTTGGCCCACTTGCTCCCAAGAGTCCAGTTCAAGCGGCATGTCAAACTGTCCATTGCATAACATGGTGACACAATGGTCTGATAGGAATTTAAAGCCATAGAGAAGGCAATGTTCTAAGAGTATCCGAGGCAGCACACTGCCCTGGGGAAATTAAACTCTGTCTCCCTGTGATGAAGCCTGCTTTCTTGAGTGGGTTTTCATGCTGCAGCAGTGGAAAACGGGATCCATCCTGCTTATCACCAAGGACTGCAAGCTTTGCTCTGCCTTCCATTTACTAATAAAAGCACAAATGATACGATTTTGATTTCCTTCAAAAGGAAACTGGCCTATGTACTTCATTAAGAAAGCTTCTAAGGCTCTGAACAAGGTGTCCAGTTTGGACTGGCAAAATCCTATTGGGTTTGAGCTTTCCTTGAAAAGAAAATTTATTTTTAAAGGGACCTGTGAAATTTTGAGTTAAATGTGATTAGTGAAATTGTTCTTCATTTCAACTGAAGCCTGAAAAAGAACCCGGAGTTCTGGAGTCACTGTTGTAATCAAAACACAGTAATTATTTTTCTACTTAGAAGAAACTGTGAGATTTCCCTGAAAGCTCAGGACCTGCAGGATTGGAGATGGAATCCTTAATGGATAAGGGTATTTCTTTGAGTCCTTTGAACTATCAATGTAAAAAGTAGGTCACCACTGTAGGGCCCGTTTTGATTGGATAGCCCTCACTAATCCCCATGGCTTTTATAAGACAGCTTTTTTTTTTTTTAGTTTTATCATATAAATAAGGAAAAACCTTCAATCTTAAAAATCCCTCGTGTAAGCCTATATTTTTCTAGCTTCGATGACTCTTTTGCCCTGAGCACATCTCCATTGTCAGTGGACAGTTTTTAAACTAACTTATTTTGTTCCATCTCAGCAAATGCTCTGTGCTGATTACATCCGTCTTGCAATTCCTTATTCTTTGAATTCTTTGTCAAATCTTTACAAACCCTACTTGCCACAAAGTTGGTGAAGGGAAATGACTGAGACTAGGGATTATTTAATAAATTGTGCTTTGGATCCCGAAAGGATGACTCAGCAGTTAAGAGCCCTGGCTGCTCTTGCAGAGGACCTAGGTTTGGTTTCCAGCACCCACAAGGCTGCTCATCACCACTGTTAACTTATGTTGTAATGAATCCAGTCCCTTCTTCTGGCTCCCATAGGCACCAGTACTAACATGGTGCATGTACGCAGATCAAACACTCATACACAGGAAATAAAAATAAACAAATCCTTTAAAAATTGTGTTTAAGATGTTGGTTTTTATACTGGGTTAGTGACTACACCTGAATCAACTGATATTTAACAACTGTCTGCTCACTGAGGCTTGCTAGTCAGGGCCCTGCTGCTCAGGCTGAGGCCTGGAAAGACTTCTGGAAACAGGAATGGATTCAGTCGCTGCCGTCAAATGTAGTTTTTAACTAAGTCGCTATCATTCTATTTATCAATAAAGACTCAAAGTCATGTTGGGGGGAAAACCTGCTAGCTTAGAGAGGCCGAGAAGTAAGCAGCTGACCTTTCTTTTGGGCTGGAGATCTGGCAAGAGAGCATCTCTCCAGCCATCCCAACCCCAACCCCTCAAAATCCATTAAACCCTAAGTGCCTCCCTACTCTTTCCAGTGTGTCTCTTCATTCATATTCCTGACTCCTCCATATGCTCTATGGCTAATTCTTGTCAACCAGTTGCTGGCTTCACACCCTGATCCAAGGTTGATTTTATTAACATAGTCGTGGGGTTTCACAGTGGATTTAAATACCCCACAACAGTGCCTTCTTCTGGTTCCCATAGGCAGCAGCACATACTCAGACAAAACACTCATACACAGAAAACTAAAGATAAAAAAAAAAAAACTTTAAAAGCATGTGCTTTCTCTTTGAGAGAACGCTTAAACGTGGCTGGTGTGACTAAGGAAGTGGATTGTTATATTTTGCTCCATTGTCCGAAAGATATGTGTGCAAATGGCTACTGCACGCATGGGGAGTGCACTCATTCATTACACAGGTGTAGTACTCCATGGAGCAGTCAATATTTCACATGCCTCTCGGGTGTGAGTTAGAGAAAGACGATCTCAGGACCCAGAGCTGCTGAGTCAGACTCTCCATCTTATTAAGACCCCAGATGATTCATAAGCACAATCAATGGTGAGAAATGTTCTTTCGGAGGTTGATAATTTTAAGGCGCTGCAGTGCTATATGTGCTTGCTTCTTCTGAGTATTATTATACTCTTAAAAAGGCATTGTGACTTTCGCCTGTCTCCCTTGCTGCATCAATCAGATACATTGTGAATCATACCTCAACTAACTCCCTCTATATGTAAAATCTTAAGATCGTTAGTATCTCGGGAAGCTGTTGGGTTTAATCTTTTGATCTGAGCTACATCTCATGTGTTAACCAAATTGCACATTACTCTCCCATGTTCTGCTCTGAGGAAATATCATCTTCCTTTCGTAACAGAGAAGAACAAAGAAGAAAGGAGACTAAGCACGTCATACCGTCAGGTGAAGAGGTGAGCTGCTTTTTATATGCCAAAATCAGACTGGAGCCCTATAGCACAGAGGTGATTCTCACAGAACAGTGAAGGATCTGAAATCAAAAAGAACCATAGACGTCTCTGCTAAACAAAATGCTTCCTCATTATTTACTGCAAATGTTCACGTTCTGGGGTGCTTCCAAAATGTTAAGGGATAGTAGAGTAGCCTCCAAAAAAGAAAAGATCTTTTGGAATGTGGAGGAACCATCTACCATCGTGGCTTTGAGACTGGTACCTCAGGCAGCAGTGTGAGTCGGTAAAGAAGGATGGACATGCAAGCTTCAAAGCCAGGCCCTCTGTGTTGCCTTGCCTCAGGCTGGCCCTCCTGCTGACAGTTGCTGTCTGTAAAATGAGGAATTTAGGAACAGATAGCTGGGTGGGCAGGAATGTGGGGAGGATGGAAGAAAAGTTCAGGGAGGGAACAACATGTTCAAAATATATTGTCTTAATTTTTTCAATAAAAAAATAGAAGAAAAAATAAGAAACTTTGATATGGTGGAGCCTCGTTTGGAACAACTTTAGCTCTCACATTCAACTCTAGCCCCAGCAAAGTTGTAAGAATGAAATGGGAAATTATGAAATCACCACCAAAAAATTATCCCTCAACCACTCTTAGAGGAGCACATATTAAACATTCGTTTAAATTTTTGAATTCATGTTGGAACTCTATGCTAGGTACTCATTCGAGCACTGGGAGACAAGAAGCAGTATGCTTAAGGTCCTGGGAAATGTGTCTTCAGAGTGTTGTAGATAAACCAGCCATTTCTAATTCTCAAAACTTTGACACTGACTCAGACTTCAACATGCCAGAGGCCCAACCCACGGAGAGACTGAAGTTAGAATATTTCAGGAAGAGAGAAGTCAGGTAATATCCATGATGAATAGATCATAAAACTGCAGGTGGGGTATGACAGAGACCCAAGCAGCCTTGCAACACTGTAAAAGTCAGAGAGGGGGTCCCCCAGGAAGTAACATCAGAGACCGGAATGACAAAGGACAAGCTAATATGCAGAATAGGGAAAACCAACTCTCTTTGTGCAGAGAGGGAGGCACAAAGGACGCAATGCATAAAGACAAAGAGTGCACTCCAGGGCAGAGATATCAAGGGGTGACACGGTATCCTGTGAACTGAAGCCTTATCTCTTTCAGCAGCGCTTTTCTTTGGGTCTAGTCTCAAACCTCTTTCTTGCTCAACTTAAATTATTTTCTTAGGCTGAGATGATAGTTCAGTGGGTAAAGCAGTTGTCACACAAATGTACAGAACTGAGTCTGAATTACCAAAACATGTGTCAGCCAAGATGGGAGGTGGAGACATGAGAATGCCCTGAGGTCTTTTGGTCAACGGGCCTGCCATACACAGTAGCTAACAACAATAACAGAGAGCCTGTCTCAGAGAAGGTGGAGATTGAGGGCCAATGGCAGAGGTTGTCCTTTGAAATCCAGGGTCTGTGAACATCTGTGCTCACACTATATATGTACTCATGTCACACACGCATGTACCATACACACAGAGAGAAATAAAATTTTAAAAATATACTTATTTTCCTGTCAGTTGTAAAGAACACTTTGCCAGGCAAAGATACCTGGCTAGCCTGCAGTATTGATGGAAGATTTGTTCCCAATAGACTCCTTTGATGTCAAACCTATGGTTGTCATGTCTCTTGCCCGTTATACAAAATTGGGTAGTATTATCAAATCACCGTCTCATTCCCATCCATTCAATACCTATTGCAATGCAAATGCTCCCCAAGCAGCTCTGGCTTTCGTACACATGTTTAGAATAGACAGTTTCTCCCTTTCTCCTGGTCCTGGAATCTGATCATGTGATGGCTCCAGAAGGGGAGAGCAGACCAGGCACGTACACTTAGGGAGCAGTAAACGGACAAAAGCTAAGGACACAGATGCCAGCATGAGCAACACTCAAGTCCCCTGCACTGCATCCAGGATCCAGGGTGTCCTAGTCTCTGGGCATTCATGACCTCACAGGTCACCAGCCTTGGCATTTCCCAGGGGTTCATGATGTAGAATGTAAATATGCTTGAGAGGGATTAGTTTCTGATTTTTTCCCCCCAATTTCCCAAGGACATTTCCCAGCAGCAATTTAGCAGCTGTAACAATGGTGGGCAATTTCTACCCCGTTCTTTCAGGAGCAGAGACAGCCCATCTAGGGACATCTCAAAAGACATCGTCCATAGACGGGTACATAGCAGCTCCTCCAGAGACATCTGTTTCCCGTGTGTACCTGATGAGGATGTATTGACTTTGTCCTCTGAAAAACAGCAGGCTAGTAATTGATGTTGATGTCAGACTCTGTCCCAGGAGGTGAGGATAGAGTACACCACAGAATGTTTTGAGGGCTGGAGAGATGGCTTGGTGGTTAAGAGGTGGTACTGTAATTCCCGAGGACCTGACTTTAGTTCCTAACACCCATGTCAGGTGACTTAAAACTACCTGTAACTCCAACTTCAGGGGATCCAACACGCTCTGCATACACATACACACATATGGGCATAAAATAAGTAAGTCTTTAAAACAGGAATCTTGAGTCTTTGGGATTTTAAAAATATTTCTGTTTGAAAGATTACTTTCATTTCAAAATCAAGGCTTCAGAGACTATCACAAACTTCCCACAGTCTTCAAGAAAACAAACAGCAGTAATGCTAGCAGGGATGATGAGGGGACAAGAGCCCTTAGATACTGGTGCAGTCACCATGGGAATCCATGTGGAGGTCCCTCAGGAAGCTAGAAGTAGAACTACCATGTGGTCCAGACATACAACTCTGAGCATACACTGGAAGGGATCCAAGCCATCATGCTGCAGAGATGCATGCACTGCCCTGTTTACAGCTGCAGTGTTCACAACGGCCAGGAGGCTGTACCAGCCTATATGCCTACCAACGGATGAATGATGAAGAAAATGTATGTGCACAATAGTGTTTTGGAAATAAAGATAAAATTATGACAGTGGCAGGAAATGAACGGGGTTCTAAATCATCATGTTGTGAGACATAGACTGGGTTTTAAAAGGCAAATGTTGTCTTTTCTCTAATAAACAGTGTGTGTGTGTGTTTGTGTGCATGCACACTTGTGCGCATGCATGTGTGTGCGTGTGCATTCATACGTGTGTAGTAATAGTGGGGACTATTTAGAAGGAAGAAGGAGACAATGAATATAGAGAAAGGATATCAGAAAAGTTAACCTGGTGAAAGCCAAGAAAAACACATAATATGCATGGATTAAAATATCAAAAGAGCATTCCTTTTGTGTAGCAAATGTAGGTAAATTCTAGTATAAAAATAAACAGTAGAAAGCAAATTGACTGTTAGGCCGACAGAAACCCTCCTAACACCTGCATCCTTGTGGAGTGGACAATATTTTGGAACAAGAACCATAGTTTTCCTCGTCTGTCCCTAACTAGCTTGTGATAACGTCTTCAGCTCTTGAGTTTCACTGACTTTTATGTTAAATATGATCATCCTTATCCCAAAGTCAATCGCTTCTAATCCGTGGTGTTTGGGATTTGTTGTTTCTGTTGAAAGAACTATCGTGTCTGCATGGACTCTGGCTGTGGGTGGAGACAGTGTACGGTGGCTGCCTCCCTCCTGCTGAGGTAGAGCGTCTGCACATTGAGCAGAATTCCATGCCAGCCCTGTGAACAATAGGTGCGCCGTGCAGGGTTCTCAGGTGCAGTTGTTTTATTTTTATTCTCTGCTGTTTGTTGCATCGAACCTATTTCCCAGTTTTTCTTCTCATACAGGCAACCTCTAAACATAGTACCGTTTCTATGGGAACATGCTTTGGTGTAGAGATTCCAGAAACACGTTTTATTTGAAAAATAAAGATTGTCAGATTAATACATCCAAACCTGGGCTGTGACCCAGATTTTGTATGTTATGAATTGATTTGACTTAAAAAGAGAAGCTTACAATTGGTTGAAAATTGTTTCCGTGTGATTTTTTTTTTCCCTAGCTAAGTTGTGCTGGTAAAATTTTTAGTGTCTTAGTAAGAGTCAAATTTCTGTCCTTTGTTTAAAGTTTTATTGAAACAGTTAAGCAGATGGGTCTGTTACATGTAGATTCTGTTATTTTTACATCTTCAAAGTATTGAGCTCTGTTAGACGACTGAACAGCAGATGCACTGGTACAGGTGATGCTTATCTTTTCTGTAACAATTTGAAAATAGTCTCCACTGATGCTCCAAAGGAGACCATAGTGAGCTTGCCTTGCAGTTAATACCATTTCAGTTGTTCTTAGTTTCTGTAGCTGAACATCGGCTGGTATGACTAGGGCATGTCTGCTGTGACAGTTGAAGGCGCGTTGGTTCCTTTTCTCTTCCTGTGGTATTAAATTCACACTTGTTTTACTTTATGCTTTGATGTATTATGACAGCTAAAGATGTCTGAGGTTAGGACAGAAGGAGAGTCAACTCGTGCAAGAAGATGGGATCTTTGGGAGAAACAAAGGGTCGGTAGAAGTTCTAGTGGCAGAAGGCCAGTCTTTAAGAGAACCACAGCTCTACACAGCAGCCTGCCTGGGAGAAGCGAGCGGGTGAACAATGGAACGTGAAGGGAGACCATCAGAGAGAAAGCTACAGAAAGTATGTCCCCGTGCCTTGCTCATTCTGAGTGCAGAACATTTGGGGTGGCACAAAAAAGCAGGATGAGAAACTGCATTTGAAGATCCCTCTACCATTTTCAGTTTAATTTTGCAAATAAGTAATTTTTGGTAGTGAAAACAAAAGCCTCTTCGCCAAGAAGAAGTTTTGAATCTGTCCCACTGTAGACAGAGATAAATGTCCCTTTGAGCTCAGATGGCTTATCACGGCTCTACATCTTGGCTGTTGGACTTCTTGAGACCACAGTGCAAGACTTGAGCTATTTCCTTCCTTCATGACCCTGCTCATGTGTCTGTTGACTGCCGTGTTAGGGTAATCTCGGTTCCAGCAACTGTCTTTACTGCCTGCTCTCGTACATGAGGTGTCCACAGTGCCTCGGGCTTTTCCATCAGGACCAATCACAACTGGAAAGGAGCAGGCAAGTACTTTTGGTGGTAATGTTTGGTTTTGGTAGGAGTATCCAGTTTTGGTTTTAATGAGTAAACAATTACCCAGGATTAGTTACAAGCTTTTGAAAGATAATGGGGTTGTGGCCACAATGTAAAGTTTTGAGAGAAAATGTAGGAAGTTTCTGAGAAATAACAGAAGACAGGCCAGTTTCATGTATCATATCTTTGAGTACATTATAGAGGAGGAAATGATAAGATGTCAGAAAATCTGCTAGGCTCTTTAATTTACCCGTTCATTAGTTTTTAAGTTAGCACACAAAGTGTGTTTCGTTATACTTTCAATCGTGTGCGCCATTACCTTGCATGTTCTTATTCGCCCCTCCCCCACTGTCCGCCTCCATTTCCTCAGCTCGCCATTGCATACCTGTCTTCCCTCAAATTGCCCACCTTTTAAAATGTAATATTTTCTATTCTTCCTTTCTTTTAAGAAGTCTTTGTCTAGTGTCATGCTCTTCTTTCCAATTTCATGACTTATCATACATGCATCTGCACATCAACATATAGATGCATGCATGTGCATAGATTGTTTTCTGTCTAGGTTCTACTTGCTGGATATGTCTTTCTGAGGCTTTTCCTGCAAAGTCTTGACTTCAGTTTCCTACGTGGATGCAATCCAAATTAATTCTTGAAGGGAGGCATCATTCAGTCATTTTCCAGCTAGAGGGAAGTTTAAATACCTGTCTCATTGTAAAGCAACTGCTTATTGGCAGGGCTATTTGTCTTTTCCCGAACTCTCTCCTCTGCCTTAGGACAGCACACTGAAACTGTGGGGCTGTGCAATGATTTAGGCTTAGTTTCAAATTAATTTCAAAATTTAAATAAATTCAAAATTCAAATAAAATTTCAAAGCTACACTAAATTAGTTTCAAACTTAAATCATATATACTGAGATTTGAAAAAGACCAAAGTTTAGACACCAAATTAGCTGATTTTAAGATCATCTAAAATATAGTTTTGCATAAAAGTAGGCAAATATTATATCTTTTGAATGTATGTCCTTTATTAAAATGCTTATTTTGTCTATAAATATTTAGATTGTTATGGAAGTTGTAATGTTTTTAGGTTTACTAAGTACAAAAATTGTGATAGATTCAAACAAATTAAAAAAATAGCTGTTGTCTCCAATAAAAATGTCATATGTGCAGAAAAACTCCCAAGTGTTTAGATTTAGCATATGAATGACTTCTCATTCTGATATAAATAAATTCCACTCTACCTCTCGCCAGGTGGGCAGAAGGCACATGAGGACAGGCTTAAGAGCCTCGGCAAGAAGCTGGAGCTGCCAGGAGAGCTGAGTCTTATGTTATAGTAGAGGTCTTGAGAAAATATCGTCACTTAGTGAGATGTTTATTAAATGCATATTGATGCAATGATACTTTTAAGTATCATAGCTATCCACGGTAACAGTAGAAGTCAAGAACTAAAACTGCCTCATGGTTTAATATTAAAAATTATGATTTTTTTTAAAAAAAAGAATCATAAAGTTGTCTGAAGCAAACTAGCTCACGGAGTGTCTGAGAACCCATTTCCTGCAGCCAGCACAGCCTTCCTCCTTCTACAGCGAAAGCTCCTGAAGCTGCAGTGGTTCATGGCCCATTCTCAGCTTCTAAATCCAGAGCTGCATGCGTTTGTTGGGTGGCTGAAAGCCACCTCAGTTTTGTCGCTCACTTCATGATCTGCCCCTCCAACCCTCACACTTGAACTGGATTAACAACTGGGAAAACCATTCTTCAACAGCATTTCACCAAAATCGAGCACACCACTGTGTGGAAGGGTCTGGTTTAAGCAGACATCAGAATAGGTCCAGGGATCGGCATGTGCTGAGGAGCTTCTTGCCCAAAACTACCCCCAGAAAATGATCTCAAATGTCATCTGACATACCTTGTGTGATAATGACACCATCTGTGTGGGTTTTCTCTACAACTGCTGTTAATCCATTTGCCTGAAAATTGATGGGTCGCGTTTTTAAATCTGATCTGAATATGCACTGGGCTTCTACTGATGCCGACTTCCCTTGAATTTGATTATATGTTGTCCAACGTGAATATATCGCCTTGACATTCAATTTGTGGGTTGGGGAGGGTCTCACTGCAAGCAGGAAGACCTGAGTCTGGATCTTCAGGGCCTGCCTAAAAGCTAGACATGGAAGCATTTGTCTGTAATTCTGGCACTGGGAGATGGGAGAAGGGTGTGGAGACAGATGGATTCCAGATGGTCTGATAGTCAGACTATCTGAGTCAAAAAGTTCAAGGCACCGTGAGAAACTCTTGTCTTGAGATTTCAAGTGGAGTGTCATTGGGAAAGACAACTGATGTTGAGTGACTGCCATACAAGTTTATATGCACACAAGTGTGAGCACACAGGTACACAATTGATTTCAGTTACTGAGGGAGTTTGGGGCTCTTAAGATTTACAAATTATGTAGAGATTTCTCTCTCATGCTACCCCTTGTCCTCATATGTGTATATGAACATACCTGTTTGTAGAATACCTAGGGGCACAGCTCTGAACTTTGCATTCAAATAAACTCAACTTTCTTATTTAAGTTCACTCACTATCGTCTCTGGTTTGTTTGAATCACTAAGTGGAATCTCTAACAGTACTTCTTTTATATGATCTCAAGGTTTTTAAAGGGTCCTCAAGGTTTGAAAAGTTGAATATTTGTACATGATTCATAGTTTCAATATGTCAATCATAATTTTGTAAAACTTTTGATTTAACAGTTTATGATCCAGTTTCTTCGTGACAAGCCATGGGTGTGATGAATGGAACCATAATGTCAAATGGCTCAAGCATGGACCAAGACTACTGTAATGCCTTCTGCAGAATTATTCTGATAACAGTCTATAGTGTGGTTTTATTTGGAGGCACCATTGGAACAGTTACGATGTCATATATGATGTTCAAAAGGAATAGTCAATCAGCGATTGTCACGATCATCATTAATATCATTGTGCTGCACTCCCTCCTCCTGATTAGTCTGCCATTCCGCCTCAGCTACTATCTCTCAGCAGTCTGGAAGCTTGGGTCTTTTGCCTGCCGAGTGGTTAGTGGCCTCATATATGGTCATATGTACTTTACTTTTGTTTTCTATGTGGCCATTGTCATACTTCGGTTGCTCATCTATTTTAAGAAACTCCAAATGCAACAGCTACAAAAGTTCCATGCCGTGGTTCTAAGTATTATTATTTGAATGGTAGCAAGCTTCATCTTTTTGCCAATATTTTCTTTACAGTATGGCACAGATCCAAGTTACACAGAGCAACAACAACGATGTTTTGAGTTTCATAGATCTCTCAACTGCACAGATACCATAATCATAAACTACTCTATAATTGCCATTATGATGACAACAGTTCTGTCCCTCTTTCTGATACAGCTCGCTGTAATTCTTTGTTTGATAAGAGACTATTGGCCTGATATGTGGGCCCATCAAGATTACCGAGCTCAAATCAAGAGTTTCTTCTTCCTGGTAGTCATCGTTGTCTGCTTCATACCCCACCATGCTTTCAGGGTATATTTTATTCAAAATTACCCAAAGGAAAAGAATTCTAAATTGATACTTTACAATGAAATTTGTGTTGCTTTAACAGCCTTCTGCTGCCTGGACATGTTGTGTTTCATAGGTGGCATCATCCATTAGACCCTCCTATGCCTTTATTTGTGACTGCTTTATGGAATATCATGTTGAAAATCACTCCAATTGAATAGGTGAGGTGCTTCTATCATCTTAAAAAATTCCAAGCTCTCTGTTCCTGAACACCAAATATTTAGATTTCTCTTAGCCAAAATTGTTTTCTTACTAAGACTTAGTTAACCCCTAGTCATCCCCATTTCCTTTGAGAATGCTTACAGGCTCCAAATATATCCCAGAATATGTTTGATTAACCTTAAACCAACCAAGCACACAATTCCTTCCTTTGTCCATTTCATGTAATACTCACCTCAGTCAAGCATATCTGTTGGTTCTTACAAGTATTCCTGAGACATTTAGTCTACCAATTTTTGCCCTGAATGTATTTGTTTTCCCAATTTCTGTCCAACAAGATCTAGAGACTCCATAGATAGGGACTCTACAGAAAAACAGGGCTCTAAAATAGTCTTAATTTGTTCAACTTACAATTTCCTGCTGATATTGGTTTGTGGAGGGAAACATTAGTTTGGATAGAATGATCAAGAGAGTTAAAGGAAACTCTTCCAAGACACTGGACATTGATGTGGTTCATTGTAATCAAGGCACAGTAGGAAGGCAGAAGTTACCTCCCAGTCTACCTTCAATACAATACGAGTAAAAGACATTGGAAAAAGCATCAAGAAACTGAACATAGGCTGAGTTTTCAACAGACTCTTTGGGTTCAAACTTTTGAGGCTTTTTATGATTTTCCAAGATACCCTACACATCATACAATTAAACAAGAGCCTGTGTCTGCCATGGTCAATAAAAGCAATCAAAAGAACTTACTTGGATTCCATTTATATCATAAAGAAATTGACATGCACTTTGCTTATAATAATGCATGCTTGAAGACTGTATTTAATTAATACCATAAACAAACAATGCTCTAGTGGCTAATATGTGGGTGTAGTTAATACAATTAATTTTGAAACTGGTGTGTGTGTGTGTGTGTGTGTGTGTGTGTGTGTGTGTGTGTGTGTGTGTATAGGAGGAAATAAAATTGTGTTTAATAACCATTGAACTTTGGGTCAGATATTTACAATCCTTTCCATGGGTCCTTTGATAGAAGAGAGTGCTTAACATATAGGACTCAAAAGTGTTTGTTCTTTGTTTCTCTAATTCAGTGGCATCTATTAGAATTTAATTTTAAGACAGGGCTGTTATGATTTGATAATGGAGTATATCCTGAAAGGCCCAGGTATTAAAATCTTGGTCTCAATTTTGGTGTTCTGGAAACATTGCAAGGCAATATCTACCTAGAGGAAGTAGGTCAAAGGTTCTTCCTTTTTTATTTTATGCCTCTTGTATTCCCATAGATGAAGATGGCTCTTTTCCACACCCCACCTTCTACAGTGATATTTTGCTCAAATGTATAGTGTCAAACTGTGAGCTAAAATATATCCTCCTTTAAGTTGGTCTATTAGTTAGTTGGTTACAAAGATTATAAAATGACTCATAAAAGCAAATGGTACCAGAAAGCAAACTCATTGTTATTTCTATCTCTGGCCATATGGTTCTTGAGCCTTTGGAACTGATTTGTGGGTAGAATTTGGAAGAATTGGAGGATGTAGCTAGGGAGTTTCTGAAACGCTATTTGGAATAATTGGGAAGTGTTGTAGTAATAGGAGCGGCGGGGCTGCATCCCCAGCACCCCAGCCGCCTGCTAGCTTCTGCCCCGAAATAACAACACACAAACTGTATTCATTTAAACACTGCTTGGCACATTTCTATCTAGTCTCTTCTAGGCTAACTCTCGCACATGGACTTGCCCATTTCTAATAATCTGCTGTAGCCCACGAAGTGGCTTACCAGGGAGCTTCTAGCCTACGTCCATCCTGGGTCGGAGCTTCATCGTGTGTGTCTGCCCGGGAGCGGGGCATGGCGTCTCTTCTGAGGCATCTGCTGCCGAGAGGGGAGCTGTGGAATCTGAGCTCACTTCCTCTTCCTCCAAGCGTTCTGTTCTGTTTTCTCCACCCACCTGTGTTCTAACCTATGAGGGTCAGCCAAGCAGTTTCTTTGTTTTTTTTACCCAATGACCTTCCTCCATCAAAGTGTAGATTAAAGAGGTTCTTAAATGTTATACAGAATCTTTAATATCTGGATCTGTGGGAGCTCAGAAGGCCAAAATGCTGTGTTTACAGACTGAACCCAGGCTTCTTAAAAAAGAAGTTGGAAATCTAAGGATGGACACGACCATCTTAAATAACAATTTTCAGTCAGCTGAGGTACTCTTAAACACAATACAGACTGATACCAAACTTTTCAAGAAAGAGATTGCACATCAGAAGGAGGACACTAGTACTTTGTTTAATATGCCTTGGTCAACTGAGTTATTTTTGTAAAAGGTACAGTCTAATAGTAATTCATTTAAGGAGAGATTGCCTTTCTTCTTGGCAGAACTGGTCTTTGGGCAAAGAAATGCCCATACCTCGACCACTGACAGAGATACACAATATCTGTAAATGGATAAAACAGGACTGTCATATCCTGCCAAGACAGGGTAAGATAGTTTTGAAAAGTTTCTTGCCTTTGAAAATGGTATGTCAGTTACATTAGGCCTTAACCAAAGTTGGTTGCTTTAACATTGCAAGTGAGACTTTGGGTGATTGCCTAGGTAGCCAGTTGTCTCTGTCATTTGTTGCACATCTTGGAAGTTTCTCGATTGCACTTCTTGCTTACTCAAGTAATATTGTTTCCCTTCTCAGATCTTCAATGGAATTAAAGATTAGATAATTGTAGTTACCTTCTTCATGATTTAGCCAAGCTTAATTTCAATGCAATATTTAGACTCCTTGAAATAGAATGTTTAGTAAAACTTTTGTTATGCATTTCTTGCTTAGTATTGTTTATTGTTTGTAATTTTATATTTGGTATCTGTTCTTATTGTATATATAGTTGTATTGGGTTTGGATTGATCTTGTTTAGACAAAAGGGGGAGAGGATGGGGAAGCTCTGTCAACCAATCACATCTAGTTAAGGCATGGCTACCTGGAGCCCAGGAAGAAAATCTGGGAGAACTCAAGTGCCCCCACTCTGAGGCTCCCACTGGACAGATAGGAAGTCGGACCTCCTACTCTTGTAGTGTGAGTTTCCCCTTATAACCATTAAAACATAATTGATATTCTTGAGCTGGCCTGGTTATTTCTTGTACTGACCTAATTTGCAACAGGGTCACTACTGGGAGGACTTTCCCAGAGGTGGATTCTCTACTAAGGTAACTCTCAGGGGAGGGGGCTTGAAATGGATGCCAGGGGCTGGGGTGATGCTTCCACCCAAACATCTAAAAATTTGCTTTAAGTCTGAGAAGAGATGCTTAACTTAAGATGTTAAGAAATCATTCTAATTTATTAATTAATGTGTGTGTGCATGCATGTTCACATGCACACACCATATGTGGGAAATGGTTCTCTTTTTCTACTGTATGGGCTCCAGGGATCTAACTCAGGTCATCCGGTCTGACTTCAAATGCCTTTACTCATTGAGCCATCTGGTCAACCTTTAACTTGAGCTTTTGAATATTAATGAAAATGTGAGGACTTTGGGACCTCTTGAAGAAGGGCAGAGTATATTTTCCATTGTAATAGAGACAAAAGACTTTGGGAGACAAAATTTATATTATGGTTTAGATATGAAGTATCCCCCATTGAAAAAAAATTATGTACTAAAAATCTTAGCCTCCATTTGATGAAATTCTGGAAAGTTGAAGCAGTAAGACCAAGTTGGAAGAAATATGTTAATGGGTTTGGTTTCTTGAAGATATAGTACCACTGCTCCCTCTGTTCTTACTTTTTTGTTTGCTAAGAATGGACGACACATCCTTGCTGTATGCCCTTCTCCCAAATTTTCATCCCAAGTACTTTGGGCCAAGAAACAACAGAGTATTCAGTGCAACTAAGAACCAAAACAATCATTTTATCTCTTAAGTTGTTGTATTGTGTATTGGTCACAATGATATGAAAGTGATATTAACATAAGAGCCAAAATTTTACAAATTCTGATCCATGTCAAAATATACATTAGAGACTTGAAATCTTATTGATCAATGTTTATTGCATACTTTATTATTATATCCATTATTAAATCAAGATATAAGTAAATATTTATTTTGCCCACAAAACCTGTTTTATTAACACTATAATTATCAATTACATTTCAAAATACTATAGTCCAAAGGTTTTCTAATTCTGTTACAAAACAAGAATCAGTGTGCTCACACTACAGTTTATTATTTTTTTTTTAAGATTGATACATCTTAACAAGAGCATCTTCACAGTGGTTGCAATTGATTCAGTCGGTATTCAACTAATTAGTATGTCAGTTTCCATGACTGCTTTTATTATGATAGACAGCCTCTCAGAGGGATGCTAATGACTGCCACCTACAGTTAGTCATATCACTGCAAAAGCCCTTCCACCTCCTCTATGGACTCATAAATAGAGTAGACATTGCAAAGGGATGCCACTTCCCAGGATAGCTTATGGTGAGGATGTGGCTTCAATCTTTCTCATTTAAGTTGATTTGTTCTGAAGGAAATCATGTCATGCCACAAGCCTGTGAAAAAGCCCATATGGCAAAGAACCGTGACTTCTTAACAGCCCTGTGAGTGAGCCTGGTTGTGAATTCTTTCCCATTAGAGTATGGAATAACTGCCCACTGGTCTAGTACATTTACTGTTGCATCACCTACAACCCTGAGACAGAACAACTCAGTTAAGCCACTTCTAGATTCTTGTATGGAACTAGAAATGGTTCATTTGACCATTGTGTTTTGGGTGATATACAATGTTTTATAGCACATTAATCACATGTATTATTACATAATGCATAAGTAGATAATACTTCTATGTAGGGCATTGTATCTGAGTTTTATAACTCACTTGCTAGTCTCTGTTTGTTCTAGTTGCTGTTAATAACAAACATATCATTGCATATTCTCCAAGATAACTGGGGATTGGCTAAGAACTGTTAGCCATGCTAAGTATAAACCATGTATGGCTCCTGAATCACTAACAGTTATAGTATCTGGGACTTGTATATTAATCTGTTTTGTGTTGCACAGCACAGACAGGAAACCTTACAAAATAAACAAATAGAATTGTGAGAGACAATGAAGTATTCTATTATTGAATAATTTGTTAAGCAATGACAGAGAATTACCACACATCTAATTTAAAAATTTGATGTCATACATCTAATTGAGTTGTTGGTTAGATGGGGCCCCACAGGAACAACCCAGACTGTTGGAAAGACTAAAGTTATGCTCCAGAAATTGACAAGGCCCCACTGTTGAGGATACATACACAATTTACAAATGAAGGTGTCAAGTCGGTGCCCACATAAAGCCTTTACCTCTATATTCCAGCATCTTTGGTTCAGGAGCACACCCTGCATGCTCTCCAAAGAGAAACATAAATGCCAATCCAGTCACAAACCTTTTTATCTACACTTGTGTAAGACCTTCAAGAAATTCTAGGGCAATGGTGGCGTAAAGCTTGTGGGAGTAACAAACCAATAAGGATTTGACTTAATGCCTACTCCACCAAATGGAACTGACACATGCCTGATACTTCTTGAATGACCAAGAACCTGAAACTGGATAGCCTAGCATAAAAACAAATACTACTGGTCTAAAAACAATGTGATAAAATGACTTCAAACAATATTCTGCTATTCTCATAGATCAGTGCCTTATTCAACTTTCAGAAGAGAAACTTCTTTCTACAGCAGATGGGAACAAATACACAGAGCCACGGTCAGATATTACACAGAGGAAGAGACCACGGAACACTCAGCCTGAAACAGGATGTTTCCATCAAATCCCTCCCCTCAGAGGTCAAGGAACCCAGCAGAAGAGGAGGCAGAAAGAGTTTAAGAGCTAGAGGTAAGAGAGGAAACCTAGAAAACAAGGCCCTCTAAATCAACATGAGCAAAACCTCTTATGAACTCACAGAGACTGAGGCAGCACGCATAGGGCCTGCATGAGTCTACACCAGATCCCATGTGCATATGTTATTACTTCCAGCTTAGTGTTTTCATAGTATTCCTGAGTGTACAAACACATTGGTCTCTGATTCCTGTGCTTTCTCTTGGGCTCTTTTCCTTCTGTTGGTTTGTCATGCTGAACCAGGATGTGATCGTTTTTTGTCTTATTTTTGTTTATTTTGTTACACTTTAAAAAATGAACAAATGAATGAATGAATGAAAACCTAACCAGTAGGGTAAAGGTTAACAATGTAACTATCACTTATGCCTGCTGGGAGAGATAAAATCAGTCTTCTCCAACAGAGTGACACTGGGTATATCAACCACTCCAGAACAGGCCTCGTGTTCAGGAGTAGTTGATCAGCATGTAAGTGAACTCTGAAAGTTTTTGTGTGTGTGAGTTTTTATTTGGTTACAGTTCAGTGTTTTGGGGGTTTTGTTTTTGCTTTTGATGTGGCTTCATTTTGTTTTCTTGGTCTTTGGAGGTTTGTTGTTTTATTGGGTTTTTGTTTGTTTTTTGAGAAAGAACTTAAAGCTGGGTGGGTAGGAAGGGAAAGAATATGATCAAAATATTTTTGAATTTGAAAGTTGTTTTAGATAATTAAAATATAATAATAACAATAGTACAAAAAATTAAAAGATAAAATTTTATTAATTCACTTGTTTAAATATTTTCACTTGAAGATATATGCAAAAGATATTTTGTAAAACTAAAGTCTTCAAAGTCTGTTTGTTTAATGAATATAGTATATCCTAACTTAATAGTCATGTTTCAGTATCAAAGGCAGCTTACCTTAACGGATAGGACACTGGTGTAATCATACAGAGACCATCCAGACATAGGCACAAGAAACTTTCTCTGCAGAAACTTTGCAGCCAATGCCTGGGGAGATAGGCTTTAGAGGAATCTAGCATTTTCTTTGTATATAATCATTTTGTCAAATTGCTTTTTAATTATTTGCTTATATTCATAGATTTTGAAGAAACTTCTTTTTGTAGTAGGTTGCGGTTAGTGAAGAGAAACATAACTGTCAAAGTATCAAATATGGGTAGCTGTGAGTGCTCAGCTGTGAACTGGGACATCTTTATCAGCCTCCCTCTACCCAAGGCTCAAGGAGCATCTCAAAAGAGGAGGAAGAAAGGATGTAAGAGCTATGGCTAGGGAGGGAAGCTATAAAATATTGACTTCTGAATGCTACACCACTTTATACACAGCAACTGTGGTTGCCTGAACAAAATCTGCACAAGATCAGGGCAGTCAAAATTCAGGAGTGGGATGTGGGCTCTCAAGGCTCCACCTTGACTAAGGAGGTGTTGGCAGTTGATGACTGCTAAGGGAGGAAGAATCACTCGCCTTTACAGACATGGCTGCTTTTAGATTGCTCACATTCTATTGGATGACCCCATACCTACGTACATATAGGCATCACAATTATACTCATCGTGTTGTATTTATAGCAACAACAAAAAAGGAGATCTTGAAGTTGGGAGGCAGTTGGGTGAGGGTCACTCGAGGAAGTTGGAGGGCAGTGGTGGTATCTGGATAAAATTTTATCAGTATGAAATTTTAAAAGAATAAATTGTAAGATTAACATGCCTCAAAACAGAGCTATTTATTTGGCCAACTTGATTGCCCTTCTACTAAAAATAGATACAAAATGGAAGCAGCCTATACGCCAGCGAGCAGGCAAACTCCCGCTGCTGATAATGAAATGTGGTATATATGCGGTGGGATTTTATTCAACTGTAAGGAAAATTAAATCACAAAATGTGCAGTTAAATGGTGGATTAGAAAATATTACACCGAGTGAGGTAACCCAGACCTGGAAAGACAAATGCCACTTTCTCTCTCTTATGTGTGGATCCTAACTCTGAATCTTGAGAACTGAATACGCATCTTAGAGTAAACACAGAAGTGAATAAGGGACCATGGAGTCAGGTGAGGGGAAGGAGACCTAGAGAGAGGCATAGAGAGACACAGGTGCTGTGAAGAGGAAAAGTAGGGATGAATGGAGGAGACACCTGAGGAACAGGAGGGAGGAGAACACAGAAAAAGGAGAGTGGAGATGAATAACACTAAGAATGTTTGAAAAACCCATTGGGTCACATCGTATAAGCTTCTTTGAAAAGACATACAATAAGACTGGAGAGATGGCTCAGTAGTTAAAGGCAGACCCTGGGCACTTTTTGAGAGGACCTAGGTTCAATTCTCAGCACCCCCATGGTGGTTTAATTATCTATAACTTCAATTGCAGGATATCTGAAACCTTCTTATCTCTGCAGGCACCAGGCACACATTGATACAGGGACATACATGCAGAAATCATCCACATACATAAAACTAAAAAAAGTAAAATCCATAGTCTCTCTCTCTCTCTCTCTCTCTCTCTCTCTCTCTCTCTCTGTGTGTGTGTGTGTGTGTGTGTGTGTGTGTGTGTGTGTGATTTAAATGTTGTTTTCCCACATGGGGTGATAATGGTCACCCCAGTATCCATAGACTGCCTAAAAATCTCTCATGCCAGGCAAAGAACTCTTCCCTTAGAATTGTTGGTCAGAGGGGGTCCAGTGACTCAAAAACAGTACAGACTGTTTCTGTTGCTCCTGGTTGCCTTTCAAACTTGAAGGTAAGACCCTATTGTTGAAAATACCACACACTTTGATCACAGGACTTAGAGGATTCAAAGTGGTACTGATTTTGAAGCCTCCTCCCTGGCGACTACGTCTTGTAGGTAAGCTGCTAAGGGTAAAAATGTAACAAGCAGTCACACCCAGCTATAAAGCCTCTGAACCATGACACGGACCAACCTAGTAAGATATTCTTAGTGGTGCGATAATGGCGCTTTGTCTTGGGGACAACCAGCAGCTGTCTAATTGAATGTCAGTCCTGTTTAATCAGAGGAAATTCATGCCTACTGCTTTTCTAAACCCAGCAACAACTTGTGGCTGGAGACATCCTAGCACCTAAGAGACAACCTACTATTGCCAGTTTCCTAATCAATATAACTCCCATGTACATTACAAATACTTATCTTTGGATGCATAGCAAAATGTAACTCTCACCCTCCATGAAAGAAACTTCTTTTTGCAAAAGATGGGTGATGGAGGAAGGTCATTGGTTAAATAAAAAGAAACTGCTTGGCTCTCATTGGTTAGAAGATAGGTGGAAGGAGTAAACAGAACAGAACGCTGGGAGGAAGAGGAAGTGAGGTCAGACTCCACAGCTCTCCTCTCGGGAGCAGACGCCTCAGAGAGATGCCATGCTAGCAGCTCCCAGGCAGACGCATGCGATGAGGCAAGCCGCCAGATTAGACATGCTGAATCTTTCCCGATAAGACCGGTGCTCACAGATTATTAGAGATGGGTTGATCGGGATATCAGAATTAGCCAGTAAGGGCTAGAGCTAAAGGGCCAAGCAGTGTTTAAATGAATACAGTTTGTGTGTTGTTATTTCGGGGCATAAGCTAGCCAGGCGGCTGGGGTGCCAGGGACGCAGCCCCGCCGCCTCTTATTACTACAGATGGGAACCACAACAAAGATCCACAACAGGTCAAAATGCAGAGAATAAGTGAGCATGGGGTTCAAAGTCCTAACTGGTACAACTACAGCACAGTCCTTACACGTAAGGCTCAGAGAACATCAGGAATGGAAAAGTTGTAAAAGCCAAGAAGATTGCTGGGAGCTGGAGTCCGCTAGGCAAGACTAGGATGCTGTGTCCATCGAATTTCAACAATACGTTTGCTAGTGCATGGCATGGTTCATGACTGCACCAGCCACAAGATGCCAATTTTGATAGGGGTATGGTTTTCATGTGGTCCCACCTTTAGATGAAGAACTCCAGGCAGTCAAAGGCTGCCAAGGTAGAGGGAATCAGTTTTCTCCAGGGTCAAGACGGCAGTAAGTTTCCCAGCCCTAAGTGCAAAACTCTAAACACATGTCCACTAATTGGCTTCAGTCAGCTGCAGATTATGCATGCAGGCAGGCATACCTGTGCACACACACAAGCTGTGTGTGTATTTGTAAAAATAATGATTACAAAAGAGGTCACCAAATTTGAGGGTTCTTGAGGGGGACACGAGGATTTGGAACTGAAGAGGGAATTATACAAAGAAAGGATGTATGAGGCCACTATCTCAGCCACTAGCTTCTGATTCACAGAAGGAGCCTGATGAACAGTTCCCCTTTCCAAACTTCTTGGCTGAGCTCCAAAGCCGTTCTATTTGGCCCAGGAATCTCATAAGCTTGTTTTTCAGAGATGTTAGCTTCTGACCTTCATCCCATGGGCAGAATCTTAGCCAGTTTCTTGATGAGTGCGCTTGAATATTTCTGATTCTGAGTGTTCTAACCAGAAGGGTTGTTCCTTTCCCCCATGTCGTCTTTTCAGCACTCTTTCTGCCCTGCCTTGCTCTAAGCAGGAGGCTGGCTTCCATGCCTGTCTTAGAGGCTTTTTGCTATCAGGCTTCTTGTCAGGAGATGCCATCTAGTGGGAAGAGGGAGACTGAGAATTCCCTTCCCAGTCATTGCAGAAAACTGCTCATGCTGGCAGCCTGGTTCTCCTTAGAGTCTTTAACCATTGTGTTTTGTCTTGCCTCTTCAGATCAGTTGATGCTAATCTCTGGGTACATCATGTTCCTTGATGACTTCCCTATTCTTGCTCACATGTCTAGAAAGAGCAGCATCCTCAGCTTCATCCATCTAAGTTACACTATTAACACAACCTGCACTCTACTTCTTTTAAAGAAGTTGACTAGAATTCTACAGAGTGTAAACCTATACTTTATGACAGGAATAGAGAAACAGGCCCAGCCCTCTCCATCTGTGGATGATCTTCCTCTTCTCGTGAAGGAAAAACTTTTGTGAATGTCACTATATTTAAAGAAATAATAGGGTGGGCAGAGAAGACTGAGTTTTTGGTGGAAATGAACTCTTGGTACTAGATGAGAGATAAACGTGGGCTTTAGTGCCTGCGCTGAAGAGGACTGACTTGTTTTTTCCCCTTCCTAGGATATAAATCTATAAGGCTTCAGTTCTGAGGTAAACTCTAGCAGAAAGTTCTGAGCTGTTTTTTTTTTTTTTAACATGTCCTCACTTCTCTATTTCATCCTCTCTAACAAATACTGGGAATGAGTTTTAAAAAATTCTATTTGTCCTCATTTTCCTGTAATATAATAACACATTTAAACTCTCCTTTCTTAAATTGCAGCTTCTTTGTTTTGAATACTAAGCATCCCCACATAGCTTAGTTTATGTATTGAGTACTATTTCCTTCTTTATATTACTATTTTTACAAAGGGTCCCTTCCAATTACACGTGGAGAATATTCTTATAACTCACCTTGGTTTTGAGGAAGGCTAAGCAAGCATTCTGCTGGGCTGCAGGATGACTCGGAGGATAAAAGTAAGCACCGCTCTTGCAGAGAACCTAAATTTCCTCCCACTACCGACATCAGGTGGACCTCTGGTCTCCACTGGCACCCACATACACACGCGCACATCTCCACACATACTTAAAAATAATGACAAGAAATGTAAATTAAAACAAAAAAATATTGCACCAACCATTTCAAATGTGCATGTACCTTGAATGTGGCTTTAGAGTTTCTACTGCTATGAGATTTCTCCACTGAGCTCCTCAAGTAGAAAGATCACATAGGTTACTTGAAATGAGAGACACTGCAGAGGCAAACACACAGGATCGAAAGCACAGAATACAGTGTGGCCAGCACCACACTCCTGGTGCATGGAGCATGAGAGCATACAAAAGAATGATCTGTTGCTCTGCCAAGGGAGAGGCATAGCAAGGCAGGGCAAAGACATTCCAGAGAAAGACACTTGTGTCTTTTCTTTAAACTGCCAGACTATTGAATCAATAGTCCCCAAGAAACTGGAATTTACCCAGGAACCTCAGACTGAGGGAAGGGAGAAACTAAAGTCTGTTCCAGCCAGAAGAGGAACTTGTCTCTCTGAAAGAGATTTCACACAGTTCTGACAGCTCCTCAGCCACCTTGCAGGAGAGCTTGGAGCCCAGACATCAGTGGCTCAGTGGTGAGCAGGACCACACTGTGAACAGGACTGCGTAGTGGTGCACACCTCTTGTTCCCTACTTAAACCTCAGCCTTATATCAGCACTCTGACAGTAAACCTGGGTCACCCAGCCTCTATTTGCTCCTTCTCATGTGGCTGCATTGACTAAATCTCTCCTTTCTGCTTTTTCTGTAATTGGCCTTCTAAGGATGGAAGGCAGACCAGCTTGTAGGGCTGTCAAGGCTCTGGTGCTGACCTTAACTTGTCTGGTAGCAGTAGTGGAAATTTTTCTATTTATATGCAAAAAATAAGCTAATTGCATGGTACTGTTGTTATGTAAGTGGGATATCACTAGCATGAGGATCTAAACTATGAGCAAATGTATTTAGTGCAATTGCCAAGCGATTTTAAAATTAAGATGTATGGTGTGATACTATGAAACTCTCCTTTCTAGAAGAGTTCTAGCAATGGCACTATTCTCTATACAATGTTCTTCTATTAAGAGAACAACTGTTCTCAGCTTAGGGAAGTATCTTGATTAAGGGCTGTGATAAAGAAGGCAGCTGGCTTCCTCATTAGCCTACATGAAGCTGTAAGTAGCAGATATTTGAAGGCTGCCTCTGAAGGTTTCAGAAGGGATTTGGGGATAGGAAAAACCAGTAACCATCCACTCAGCAGAGACATACCTGCAGTGTTGTTAATGACAGACCTTGGAGAAGGACAGTTACAGCATGCGATTCATGAGACATGGGGATATTTATTTACCCATGAATCATATTTGTGCTTTGGGAACTTGTTTGGAGTAGTTTCCAGTTGACAGGAAGCTTGAGAAGAAAGTACAGTGACCCCATGTACCTCTTACCCCACATATTCCCACCGCTACCCCACACCAGCATCCTTCCTCAGAGTGGTAGCTCTACCACATCAATGCAACAATATTCCTTTCAGTGCTATGCAAAGTCCACACTTGCTATTAGAGTTCACTCTTGGTTTTATATGTTTCAGAGGATTTGAAACTGCATGACGGTATGCATCCACTGCATCGAGAACAGTGTCAAAGAAAGTGGAAAATCTTCGAGCTCTCTTGGTCCATCCTCCCTTGAACTAACCTTGGATTGTTTATTTTTTTTTGTTGTTGTTGCTGCTGTAGCTTTGCAGTTTTCAGACTCACATGACTAAGATTACAAAGCATACAGCCTTATAGCTTAACTTTTCCCAGCATCTTTTTATGGTAGGTATTATCACCTCTTTTTAGTATCAAACAATATTCCACCACTTTGATGACTATCTGCTCACCCTCTGGAGAATATCACTTTGAAACTACTATGGGTATTCCATACAGGTTTTTAAGTAGTGTGGTCTTTCAGCTGAGTAAACACTAAGGAAGCAGATTGCTGTATCACAAGATCAAGTGAGGTTTATTTTGTAACAATCTGCTTACAGTGCCTTCAATTTCTGCTGTTAGCAGTTAGAAAGAGGCTGTATCATTTTATCCCCCAGCAGCAATGAGCAGGAGCTCCTGTGGCTGGACTTGTGGATGTTGGCCATTGTAATTGCTGTGTCGTGGTACTGCATTTCCCTCTGATTGGTATTTTCGGGCTAGCATGTGACACAGAACAGCTTATGTGTTAATTTGTATTATGACACTTCTTTTTATGAAGTGTGTGTTCAAGTTTTGGGTTCATTTAAAATATTTTTATGTTTTTTTTTTTAAATTCTTCACATATTTTAAGTATGGATATTTAGCCAACTCTATCTAGTATAAATATTTTCTCCCAGTCTTGTCTTTTTATTCTCTTTCAAAGTAGGTTTTGTTTTTTACTTTAATGAATCCTAGCTCATCAATTATTTCCTCTTGTCTTCAGAGACCATCAATCCTGGGTTGCCTGATCTCTCTCTTCTGCTCACTTTTGAGTTTATATTTCTGTGTTTTATGTTTTGGTCTGTGGTCTGAGTTAATATATGTGAGAGAGGGATGGGTTATGGCTCTGGTTTAGTCCAGTTCTAGAGCCTCTGTTGATATATGCTCAAGCTTGTCTCTTCAGCCATGTCCAATATAGTTATTAACTATTAAAGACATTTTTTTTCAATTCTATTTCAGTGCCTTTGGTTTTTAGAAATATAGGTTTTTAATTCTCATTTAGTATATATATATGTATATGTATATATGTATATATATATATATATATATATATATATATATATATATACTTCCCACCTATTTTGAAACTGTTCTCTATGCAGTCATAATTTTGGATGCATTCCACCATGCTACTTAGTTCTCTACATTGTTTACCTGCAAACAGGAAAGAAATTATACCTTCAATTGAACCTTCTACATGGTTGATTAACCGATTAGAACTTAAATTCCCGTGGAGAGGTTGGAATGCTGCATATTCAGATCCTAATTGCAATTTATCTGGGGCTATCTTTAGTCAATAAATAGGCATTACTTGCTATTGTGTAATAAAACCTTTCATCAGGAGGTGTGACACATGCCCACTCACTTCAGATAGGGAGCCCATGACAGAACAAAGTAATGAAACCATCAAGTCCAACTTGGTGAACCAATGACTTTTACTGTCGTTATTTACAGGAAGAGAAATGACCCAAAGACAGCTGCATCACCAGGATCTACCCTAGTGAGGGATAAGGCTCACAAAAGCAGAGAAACCTGGAGTAAACTGCACAGACTGAAAGCAGCTCCACAGATTGGAGATTTCCTTTCCAATGACTCAGGTCTAAACCTCTTCCTGTCAATGTGGGTGATGTCTCCTTCCTCCAGGCTGCTGGTCTGTCTTCAAAGGTTTTTTTTTTTTTTTTTTTTTTTTTTTTGCAGTTTTTCTCCTCTCAGCCTTCTTTGCAGTTCACTTGTCTGAGCATCTTCTTTGCCACTCAGCTTCCCTTCCTCTGAGGGGGATTCCCAGCTTTTTCTACTTACTCTGTTAGGGAGGAGCCTAATGAATCTGGTCAGTTTCAGGGACTTCCTGAAGCTATTTCAAGCTGTTTACCTTCCTGTTTAAGGAACGTCCTATAGGATGGAATGTTTGAATCCTGTTGGACACTACTGTATAATATTTCCCCACCTCTATGTTGGACATAGTAACAATGGCTAACAGATAAATGTTAGGGGAATGTGTTAACAAAACCGAGTTCCCACCAACCAAAAGGCTAAAAGTATATAGGTAGTATCTGGGACCTATAACATGTTTCTCTGCTTGGCCATTGACCTACCTACTTAGGCTCCACTAATGTGTTTAAAGGGTGCCTACATTCATTACTTTCTTTGACCTGTTATTAGAAAAGTTCATCAAACTGTTACTGTATTGGGACATGGAATGTGAGATAATCTAAATCTGAATTCCTAGGCCATAGTCAGAACAGACTTGGATCTTCAGGCACCTTACTTTTTCATTTAATTTTCCTCTGGTCTGTATCTTGATGGGACTTGGCATAGGGATTTTTAAAAACACAGCAGCCTTGGCATTTTATAAAGGCTAGCCTGTGGTGATGAACAAAGCACCACACTGTGAATGGCACAGTCTCATACCATGCTCTCAGAGTCTTTGTTTTCTTTACCAGTGCTCAGAGAGGCCGGGAAGATGAGAGTAAATGTCACAGGCAATACTTAAGATAGATAAGGAATGTTAACCACGGAGTAAAATCTCCAATGTCATTCGAAATCCAATTATTCATGTCTAGTCGCTCAATTTTAAGGACACAGGTCTCTATAGATATCATGATTAGTTGAACTTAAAAGCAGAATCTTCTAGAAAAGGTTTTTGAAAGAGATAATTTCGCCAATAAGAAAAGACCTGCAGGGCTTTAGAGATTCCTCAGCATTGCCTTTTCTTCCAGAGGACCCCCTTTGATTACCAGCACCCATATGCTGTCACACAGCTCTCTGTAACTCCAGTTTAAAGGCATCTGACACCCTTTAGAGCCTCCAAAGAGACCAGACATTCAAGACTATGCAGGCATACTTGCAGGCTAAACACCCCACACATAAAGTAATAAAAGTCTGCTCTTCCAGAGGTCCCGAGTTCAATTCCCAGCAACCACATGGTGGCTCACAGTCATCTATAATGAGACCTGGCGCCCCCTTTTGGCATGCAGACACATATGGAAGGAATGCTGTACACATAATAAGTAAATAAATCTTTAAGAAAATACCTAAAAGGAAAAATAAGGACTCTTGACCCTCTGTAGCAGTATCTTGGACATACAGGGCTTCAGAATTCAAAGGCTAGAGTGAGTAACCCTATCTCTGGCTAAGCAAGCAATCAGTGTGCTTCTGAGTGTACGTACCATGCTTGCATTTTAGAGTCTAGAAGTTGAGGGCATTCACATATTCTTGTGAGTTGAAGATTCCATAAAGTACCTGGAATCTTTTTCAAATTACAAAATCTGAGGTTATTGTTACTTAAAACAAATAATTGCAACAGAGGAAAGTGGGTGGGAGAGAGGGCAGGAAGTACGGCAGTCATGTGAAGTCTAGAACCTATATATACAGTGTCGGAGAAATTACAACTTTCGGGAAATTTTGGTAAATATTGAGAGGGTACAGAATCACCAGAGGCCGAATACAGAAAATAATTGGACAGTTTCTTTGGTTGTGAAGCAAAAGTGTGATGTCAAAAATGTTGGATAATTTCAACATGATCAGGCAGGTCCTTGACTATTATCTGACAGCAAATATGTACTACTCTAGAGTCTGCGTGAGCTCATTTTGTGGCTCTTGCAGCTTAGACGGAATATGTTGCAGGAATCCGGTCTCCTGTATTGTGATCTCATTATATCTTCTTAAAGATTTCCCTTCAACATCTTCTTGTTTTCATAAAGGCGTTCTCATTCCCAATTTGCTTTTTCCCCTTTATCCCCTTTATTTTCCTACTCAGGCTCAAGCCTATAATACCAGCAAGTGCTTTAGTAGCTATGTCTATGTTCAGACTCAAGGCAGTTTCCACCTACAGAATTCAGTGAAGAAAACGTAGTGTTTGCACACAGCCTGCTCTTCATGTTCACAAACCCAAGGGGCAGCTACACTCTATTGGGTCAGGAAATGTGAAGAGGGTGCTATGAGGCTGGGTTCACCATCCCACTGAAGGGATGTTGTGACTGTAAGTCCACTGGCAACCTTCAGTCCATGCCAATAATTTGACAGCTTTCTGGTCAACCTCACCTTTTAAAGGTCCAGCAACATTGACAGGAAGTCAGGACTTTAACAGGCAGCCTTTTGGGAGAAATTTAAGATCCAAACTACAGGAATGACCTTATCTACTGTTTTAGAACTGTTGTCACTTTTGAATCAGCTTCTCTGGATTGACTTTGCTTCTCATTTGCTTCTGCTTATTTAAGTGTCTGCCATTTTTTAAAGGATTTTGGGTGTGTGTGTGGGGAGGTCTGGTCATATGTGGGTGCCCATGAAGGTCATAAAGGAATGTCAGATCCACTGGAGCTGGCGGTCCAGACATTTGTGAACCTCCTGCTATGGGATCTGAACTCCAGTCCTCTGGTAGAAATGTGAGTGCTTTTAACTGCTGAGTCCTCCTTCCAGGTCCATATCTGTCATTTTTTAAGTTCAATGACATCAAGTGGAAATTCTACCTGGCTAGATATTGACTATTTTGTGTTTCAACATGCTTGGTGGGATCATGTACTTCTCCCAATTCTCTGTGAACACTGAATGGAGTTCCTACTATAATGCTGTATTCCCCTTTTTTCAGCTTGCTGGGACCAGCAGAAGGTGGGATTTCAGGGAGAGTGAATGGAGGAGAAGAGGAGGGGGAGGAGTGTAGGGGAGGAGTGAAGGGGGAGGAGTGTAGGGGAAGGAGTAGAGGGAGGAATGCAGGGGGACAAGTGCAGGGGTGAGGAGTACAGGGGGAGGAGTACAGGGGGATGAATACGGGGGAGGAATGCAGGGGAAGGAATGCAGGGGTGAGGAGGGAAGGGGGAGGAGTACAGAGGGAGGAGGGCAGGGAGAGGAGGGCAGGGAGGAGTGCAGGGGAGAAGTATAGGGGGGAAGAGTGCAGAGGGGAGCAGAGCAGGGGGGAGAAGTTCAGGGAGGAGAAGTTCAGCGGGGAGGAGCATACTGGGAGGAGTGCAGGAGGAGGGATACATCTCATTTGGTTGCTATCTCCTGTTGATTACCACCCTTCTTTGCTTATGTCGAATGCCTTTAAAACCATTGTTTCCTGTTTTTCACTTTTTTCTATTGTGTTAGGCTAGAAAACAAATTCAACTCTGTTGCTGTATCTCTGTGAGGATCACAACAATTTAATACAGAGCAATATGTCATGGATATTCATGACCTTTCTTATTCTATGGAAAGAGTGATTTATCTCAGATGACATAATGGTGTTAAGATGACCTAAAATCAAAGGCTGTAGTCAAATTTTGTTTTCTTGTTTAGTGGCCAGTGACTCAGTGGAACAGGACATCAGCAGAGGCCATCTGAACAAACGTCCCCCACGTGGCCTTCTCCCTCCCCCTTTATTCTGCTTCTTCACCCCTATTCTTCTGTCACTAATTGATGGCAGAGACTTCTGTGAAATGGTCCTTTTGCAAGTTTGAAAAAGAATACAATTCCACACATAAATACTGAGGAAAATGGCTTAAAGCAATATCTCTGCACAGAAATAGGTAATAACTACTGAGTAGTCACCATAAGCAGGGATTGCAGTTTTCATTTAACCTCCACAGAAGGCATCAACCAAAGCACATTATAATCTGCAGCAAAATGTTGGTGGGATGGGAGGTCAGGAAATTTTCCCAAACTGATATGTTAGTCCATATGGCCTCATGGAATCTTCATAGGAAACATTTCCTGGGGCAGAAGACTAGCAAAAAGCAGTCACAAATGCATGAAAGTTGACTGATTTGTTGGCATTGTTCCCTATGGACAAAAGAAAGAACTCCCATACAACACATCTTCTTAACTTAAACCTGAATAAAGTGCAGCAGGTCACTTTCTATTAGTATAGTTGTGTTTCTACTGAGATGGCACAGACAATAAAGTTTAGTTAGCTCACCTGATAAAAGATGCATGTACAGAGAATATATATATATGTATATCATATGCAACAGAAATACATAAATATATATACATGGAAATATTGAAGATAGGAGAGCATGGGAGAATGAAATCATAAGTTGGCAGTCATGCAGAACTATACCCAATGATGCCTGAAATTATTTTGTCTAACAATTACATGTATGATGTTATTTTTTATTTTGTATTTATCCAAGCATAATGTGGAGGCCTTCATATTTTTAATTTATTTTGTATTTTAAAAGTAAAAGTCAGAGTTATAGACTGAACTAGATACAATAAAGCCTTTATACATAGACTTTTTTGGTAGCATTTGTCCACAAGGATCTGTCAAAATGTCTTTAATAAAATAATCTAGATAAATATGCTAAAATTATACAAAGGACAAAATGGCTGCAGAGAGGTTTTGCTTTTGTTTGTTGCTGTTTCGTATCTTGTCCTTTCCATCTGTGTCCTCTCAGCTGTCTCCCAACTCACCAACCTTCTCTGGTGACAGCCAAGTCAGCATTCAAATAATCAAGCTAGTGCCTTTTTGTTAATCACTGGACAAACCTTCTTCCACCCCTTTCTTTGGCAACAGACTCTTCTCCATCCCTCACTGCCTAGACTCTAGGAAGCACTGTTGGTTCTGGCTACACTTCCTACTTTTACATTCACTTCTTGGGCAGCTTTCCCATGTGACTCCGCTGCAACTGAGATCATATCAACTCCGCGGCCTTATTGCTCAGGCCAGTTGGATCATGCTATACGTGACTACACGTAAGACTGGGCCGTTCCTGAAGTTCTCTGCCTTATCATCGTATCATTCCATTCCTTGGCTGCTGACAGCACCCGTCTCTGCTTCTCTTGCTGGTTTTGGTGATTTCTCATAGATTTCTTTTATAAATTTCATGGATTCTACCAGCTTCTAAATATTGATATTTCTGGATGCCCTCATCCTCAGACTATATACTCTGCTTGGATATGCTTTCTGCTGCCCTCACATGCCGACTGCATACAATTCTGTAACACTAGTCCAGACATTTTCAGTTTCGTATAGATGCTTTCGTCAAATTATCTGAGCATATAAACCAATCTCCAAAGTTAAAGAAGGTTAGGTGGCTGGAGGAAAGGCTCACTGTTAGGAGCACTGGATGCTTTTCCTTAGGATCAGGGTTCAATGCCCAGCACCCATTTGGCAGCTCACAGCCATCTGTAACTCCATTTCAAGGATATCCAGCACCTTCTTCTGGCCTCTCTGAGCACAAGGCATGCATGCGGTATACAGATATACATGCAGACAAAACACCCATACATTAAAGCAAAGTAAATAAAAAATAAATGTTGTCATTAATTTTGCTTACTTGTTTATCTGAAACATGACAAAGACATTATCCTTTTAACTATTTATTATAAGTGGACATTATCCCTTTAACTATATATTTATCATAAGTAATGTCCTCCTTGGCATATTTTTGGGTAACAAAGAACATACTTGTCTCCGAAACACCCATGACTTCCTTCAGAGAGCTTTCCCCGAGTCTCCATTTCCTCAGTGTTTATGGCCAACACCTATTTGGCAACACTGCATTTAATTGACATTTTCTTCTAGAATTAATCAAGAATGTAGGTACTGAAACCAGGAAACCCCAGGGAGAAGGAATCACCACTAGGCTGGATTTTGGTGATGTTTTGGGTGTGGGCAATCTTTTTTAAACTGTCTACATCTACACTTTTTTTTTTTTACCCTGAGGGGGAAAAAAAACTACTTCAAACAATTTTTATTTGGCTTTCATGTTACATGCAGAAAAGTGTTATTATGAAATGTACTATAGGCCCTTATTTTTAGATACATACTTAGATATTTTATATGTATGTAGGGGGAAGGACTTACTAAGCAGCAAAATGATGATTTTTTAATTTTAAATTTGCTGTGATGAGAATGTCCTTTCCTGTACAAATGAATTACTCAGGCTAGACTAGAAAATCTTCATCTACCAGCCAAGTACTCAACTTCAGTGACTGAACACATGAAGCTTTGTTTCTGAAACAAAAGCCAATACAGCCATTGATATGAAAGCAGAAACTCCTTCTGCCTTATGGTTCCCAAAGGGGTTAGAAAACGAGAATGTGGAAGGAGCATCACCATATCAACATATGTAGAAAAGAAGCATTTTTAATTGGCCAATTATTTGCTCAGATGTCATAGTCTGTGAAGCTACTCGAATTGTATAATTCCCAGTGTGACCCAGCGAGCCCGGACATGCGCTGAAGAGATGGCTGAGTGGTTAAGAGCACTGCTGCTCTTCCAGATGACTGGGGTTTGATTTCCAGCACTCACAGGGTGGCTAAGAACCATCTCTAACTCCAGTTTCAGGGGATTCTGGCTTCTGTGGGCAGTATGTGCTTTTGGTGCTCAGACATACATGCACACAAAACTTCCATACACATATACGCGTGAGATAAAAATAAAAGCTTTAAAAAGAAGGGTAGACCATGAAGGAGCTGGTTCCTCTACCAAAATAAGATAATCAATAAAATAAAGCCACAATTGTGGGGACTCCGAGGGGAGGCAATGTGCTACGCATCTCTGCAGATTTCCTCTCAACTGGAATGTCAGGAAGTGAAGTGAAGACACACCTGGCCCCAAGTGAGGTGAGGTTCTATTACTTGGGCTATTTTCTTGTCAGTTTGGCATCTCAATTTCTACACTATAAGATGAGAAGTTCTTTGCACTTCCTGAGAATCCATCAACAGCAACGGCATAGATTCAGGATAATAAACTTTTCACACTCAAAAATCCATTCCCAATTTAATCAAGTTACTAGGTCATATCTCTCGGGGCTGTAGAAGCCAGCTTAAAGAACTGTGGTTCTGTGGCATGAGGAACAACTGAACATAATTTCTCTTCAAGGACACCCAATAAGGGTCACCTTAAGCTGCTTTAGTTGATGGCGATTTTCTAAAAATTGTGATCAAGAAAGTGAACGTGTGTTTAGTCATTCTTGCTTTAGGAATACGCAGCACAATGCAGAAAGGTGAGCTAAGAACAATACAATCAAATAGAAAGAAAACATTTCTAAATAAGCCAGCATGCACAATAATATTTTTAAACACTGGGTGTGCAGTTTATTGCATATTTTGAAGAGAGAAAGGACACAAAAAAGCTATGCTAAGAGGAGGCTAACCTGGAATATGCAGTGAGACTCTCTCTTCAACAATCAAGAAAGCAAACAAACAAAAAACTGGGACCGTGGGGTTCAGTGTCATGAATATAATGGAATACATATATATATATATATATATATATATATATATATAGTCAGTATATGTGTGAGTGTATAGGAATAGGATTATCTATCTATATCTATGTATATATTATGGAATATATATATATACATATTATGGAATAGGTTAATTGCTAGAATGTCCTGCACCCATCCTCCAACTGGTATCTATTTATGATTATATCCATAGCAGAATAATCAATGCAAAGCCCTGGTGTTGGAGCCGAGAGCTCTTTATAGCTCTGCTGTCCCAGGCTATACTTGATCCTCAGTGTACTGCAGGCAGAGAAGCTTCAGAGCCCTTGAGGCCGCCTGTGATTAGAGATTTCTGTGTGACTTCTTCCTGTGCAGCTTCTGTCATAGCCACAGAAGCACATACTGCCACCTGATGGACATCCTGAGAAGTTGCCACTACATGGTTTTAATTGTGAAATTCAACCGGAGACAATAAACAAGAAAACATTTCTGCAAACATACAAAAATGAAAAATTCATATAAGAATTTCAGGATGAATACATTCAGGTGAGAAGATCTAGATTTCATTGAATCCATTAAATAGCAGTAGCAAACAGAAAGTTCTCAAAGCTCTTACTATTTTAGTATTTTAGGAAGTAGGGGTCCATGAACTTCTGTGAAAGTTTTGTTAGAAAATTCACTTTTAGTTGGCACAATAATTGTCACATCTGACTTTTTGTTGCACCAAGATCAAGCCCGGGCTTGATGCATGTGTGGCAAACCCTCTGCTGGGCTTTGGTTTCCCTGGCTCATCTTATATATCTTGAAGTCAAGAGGAAACAACCAGAGAAAATGGGACAGAAGTAAATACACCTGCTCACTCCTTAACAAAGTCCCCGCTTTAGTTCTCACAACATGGATCTCACAAGCACGTGGCTGGAATAGTCACGTGGGCATGGGGAAAGTAATGCTGGAGTATGTAGATATTCTTGCAGGTCAACCTGCGAGGGAAATAGAAAGCTGATATTTTACTCTGGGTACTTCAATTTCAAGACTTGTGCTATTTCTCCAGAGATAGAAAAGAAAATATCTTTTGAAGAAACTTGAGTTATCTAGTAAAGGACAGGCATACACCATGATTTTTTGAGGGGCAGGGTATGGAGGAAAAAGATCCTAGAAAAGTAAGTAAGGTGACATAATACCATCTTCCTGAAGTTGATATGAATCTGGAAAAGAATTCATGGACAATCAAAAGGAATCAGAGATAACGTCAAGATAAACATTCCATAAGTATGCCTTCCATTGCTTTTCAAGAAACATATAATATTCACATAAAATACTGAATATTCAAAGAGTAGAAAAACAAGAATGATCACCCTAAAGACAATGTATTTTCAGTGTCTCCATGTCTGTAATCTTGCTTTCAACACAAGCACCCTTCAGTATGACCTCCTTCTGCATCATTTATATTGCTTTTGCTGTATTTCTTTACAGTTAATATGTTTGCTTACACAAGTAAGAGTAAGAGTATCATTTTCTGTGTCAGTGTCCAAATGCAACAGACCCACATGATAGCATCCCTGACCTACTACTCATTACTTGTTGCAACTCCAGATGAAAACTGTATTCCTGTTAAACACACATAGTTACATTTTACACTAACCATATTTTGACTACTTGGCACATGGAATATGAAAAAGGATTGAGAAAATAATTGCATAAATAAACAATACACTTTACTAAGCAATTAGGTGAGGTTTGGGAATATTTATTTGATTGTACATAAATGTCATTATTCCCAGCACTCGGTCTTGTAGATTTTTGTGTCAGCACCTGTTGATACCGACAGCAGAATGCAGCACTACAGACACATAGGTGTCATCCTTAACAATGCAGTCATACCACGTTTTAGTCACTGTTCTTCTGCTGTTGGTAATATTGGAATTAGCAGTTTATACATGCCTCTTTGACACTACCTGGGCTCTGGTCTGGATTCTGGTCCAAAGAAAGCTGCATTGGTAGGAAAACTGCAGACTTCAGATAAAGTATACACAGTAATTGATTACTAACTGGATTGATGAACCTTAGTTTCCTGGTGATTGCACTGTGGCTTTTAGCCTTAAACTTGGAGCTGACGGAAGAGTCTATGGCAACCCTGAACATCATTTTGGCAACATATTTGTAAGTCTGAAAACTGAAATAGAACAGTTCTGTGACCCAGTTTCTAGGAGGGAACAGAGGAAGAAGAGGGTGAGGGACAGACCATCAGGGTAGATTCAACAAAGGTGGAGTCAGCCCAGCAGGAAGAGGCTGCCTCTTCTGCTCCAATCTGAGGAATTTGTATCCTTTACTGCAATGTGTGGCCGATCACAAAGGCTCCAAAGCCTAGAAGAGATGGTCAGCTCTGTTCTTGAGAAGATTCCCCGGAAATCAGAAATGCTGAGGCGAGTGTGGGGGTGGTGCAGGACACCCAGGACAGGCTCAGATACTGCAACTCAGCAGGAGGCAACAGAAAGAGGGGTCTTGAGGAGGTGAAAATCTTATTTCCGGCGCTGTGGCAGGAGTGATGAAGGATTTTTAGGTGCCAACTGTTCTTGGGCTTGGTACCCAGTTCTACCCGCTGCGAGCAGGAGCCTCGAGCCTCCACCACAGGAAGGAAAGGGCAGGCCAGGCCTCGAGCGGGGCTGAACGTTGGTGTCTTTGCTCTTCATGTTCCGGGGGATGATACCAGGCATCCCTCATCCATTTTTTTAGGTGGACTTGCTGGGGAAGACGGCACAGCAGGAGCCCTCATACCCTTAGCTCGGGTGCCTGACCCAGCAGTTCAGGTACTGAACTTCGGGACCTCAGGCTGCGAAGGGTGATAGACCGCCCCCCACCCCCCACCACACACACACCCGGCAAGGGAGCCAATTTAAATAGTCCTTAAAGGTCCCAGTCTAGCTGAGAGGGCCCATTTTGCTCTATGTATAGCAATTTGTTAGGATGTAATCTTAGGGGCTATTCATTTCTTTCACCTTAATGTCTACTACCCATCTTTGATGGTAACACCCATGGAAAATTTATGTTGTGCTTCAGAGAACACTAATGAGTTTGTACTAAAGGCTCAATAACCTTGATGTGAGCAGATATGAAGAGCATTTTCGCAGCCAATTAACATGTTTTGCTGAAGGCGTAAGAGGCCACCACAATATTTTAAAAAAAATACACACATACACCATATGACTTTACAGTACTAAAACTCTCTCTCTCACACACACCACACACACACACACACACACACACACACACAGAGAGAGACACAGACTTTAAACAGAACCTCCTAACATTCTTACAGAGCTTTGGTTTGTTGGGAGAATCTGTACCTAGCATTCTCTAGTCTGCCTGGGACATCGACTGCTCTCTACATGCTGGTCTGAGCAGGCCAGTATTTTCTAAAGGGAAACTGGACAGTAGATTGAGATGTTGTCTGGGTCTACAAAGAGAACAATGCTTAAATTCCTCACGTTTGTATTTCTTTTCCTTTCCCATGCAGAATCAGACAAATGGCAAGCAAAAAGCGTGAAGTCCAGCTACAGGTGGGTCTGTCCTGCCAGCAGGTCATTGGTGCAATGACACTTGCTGCATCTTACAGTGTTTTGTTTTTCACAGACAGTCATCAACAGTCAGAACCTGTGGGATGATATGTTGCTGAACAAAGGCCTAACAGGTACTGGGGGCTCTTGGCTGTCTGCATCCAGGGTTTGTCCCCAAGCATCTGGGGACACCTTGTAGAATTCAACTCTATGTTTCAAAAGCTGCCTTCCTGCCTTCCTGCCTTCCTCCTCACCTGGGATGGGAATGTGCCAGCCTCGAGATTCTTTAACTCTGCTTTTCATAAACCTCACCACCTTCTAGTGATTGATGTTTACCAAGCCTGGTGTGGACCTTGCAAAGCCGTGCAACCTTTATTCAGAAAACTGAAAAATGAACTGAACGAAGATGAGATTCTTCACTTTGCTGTTGTAAGATTTTTGTTTTCATTCAACCTGTTTCCTGTTACATTAGGACTTAAGGGTTCCCCAGTACTTCAAGTATTATCACCTTAAGCAACCTGTCAGTCTTCACCCTAAACAATGTTTGTTTGGAACTTTTACTATATATTTAGTTCTATCAGTTTGAGAATTAGCATGATTTTTTACCTAATTCCTTTATGACTGCAAACTTTAGAAAAATATAAAAATGGACATATGCCTGTTGATATTTCTTTTACCTCTTGACAAGGTCACTATATGTCCCTGAGGTTAAGATTATGGGGAGCTGCGTTTTGGGTGTCATGGCGTAGATCCCTAGATATGTATCTATGCACAAATATTTCAAAGGAAGTAATTTCTCTTTTCACCTATTAGTTATAAAAAGTGATGAGATTGAATATCATAGTCAAATTCATTTAACTCAATTGTATTGATTATTCAATTTATCTATATGCAGTTAACAATTGGCTAAAATATTATTGTTCAATATGCCTTTATGTGTAAACAGAACACTTGAAATCTATCTAGACCACCTGCAGAAATGCATTTTCAATTTTAATCAATTTAATCTTAAAACACCGAGGGCTGTTGCGATAGCTCAGTGGCTAAAGCACTTGCTGCCGGTCTAATACATGAGTTTGATCCCTGGGACTCAAGTGGTGGAAGTAGAGACAGAGTCTCTCTCTTTCTCTAACTTCCTGCCTGCCTGTCTTCCTGCCTGTCTCTCTTAAACCTGATATTACTAAATTAAATTATTGTGAAATTTAATACTTGGCTACATGAGCCTATTTTTATTACAGGTTAATTATTAATCAATAAGTATTTATTGAATATTAATCACTCAAATGTGCTTTAAATAGATTTATTATTATTTTTTTTCCATTCAAAAATTTACACTTCCTCCCCTCCTCCCATTCCCGTCCTGCTCCTGAACTCCCCCTCCTCTCTCCCCCTCCCTCCTTAAGAGAGGGCAGGAAAGCCTGCCCCGTGGGAAGTCCAAGGCCCTCCCCCTTAAATATAAACTTTTATAAAATAATACATTTTAAGATTTACTATGGAAAATTACATGGAACATACCATCAATATTTTTTACATTGAATTCATGTTGAACTGATAATACGGGAGTCAAGGAACGTATGTTATTACTTTAGTTTCACCTATTTCTTATGTAACCCCCAGAGAACCTAAAATACATTTCTATTAGACAGAGCCATACCTGAGTCCACCAGCTGTTAACCGCCGAAACAGTGTCTTCCAGATCTCTATAAACTATGTAGTCTGTGAGCAGACATGAAACCTCCACCAGCTGCATGCTTTGGGTGTAGGCCTTCCCTGTCCTTCAAGACACCCTGGGAGTCAGTTTCTTCCCTGACCTCATATGGTTTCAACCTGCCATCCCCTTTGCGGAAACATTCTTGTTCTTTTCTTTATCATTTTAATTTTTTGCTCGTGCGTATCTCTGCATGTGTGTGTGTACTTTTCTGTGTGTGTCTATGTCTGTGTCTTTTTCTCTGTGTGTGAGGGGGTGTCTGTGTATGAGTGTACCGAGAGGCCAGAGGTGTTGGATCCCCTGGGGCTGGAGCTACATGCAGTTGGAAAATCATTGCTTTCCTAACAGAGCAAGTGAGACAGCCCGCCACCCCTGCCTCTAGTACACTATTGAAAGAGACAGTGTGTGCGCTCTGGGTGAGGGACAACCAAGTGCAATATGGAGCCAGAAGTCACCTGTCCAGAAGGAATAAGAAACATTCTTTGGATCAGGGACTCTTGGGCTGGAGTGGAGGAGTAATGGCAGGACCAGGCAGCAAGGAAGGTAGAAACACAGGGGTGAGTTTGGCCACAGGCACCAAATAACACAGGGCTTGAGTTGCTAATGCATGCAGTTTGATCCTTAATACAACCGTTACAAACCCAGAAATGTTGCCATCCCAGAAAAATTGTGCCTATCTCTATAACATTTAAACATAGGATACAGAATAAGGTGGATATTGCTTTCTCAATTATTGTGTCAAATATTGACAATATCCTTCAGGCTGAAGCGGACAACATTGTGACTCTGCAGTCATTTAGAGATAAATGTGAGCCCGTGTTCCTCTTTAGTCTCGTAAGTATAGCATTTGTGGTCTCATTATCAGATTCTTTTGAAGTAGCAGGTAGCACTGAGAATTGCCATGGGGCTGCTTGCCACTGGTAGCAATTGCATAGTGTTTGCCTTATCTCTATCTATCTGACAAGAAATTTAATAATTTGCCTTTGGGGACTTGTTAAGAAAGCACATACTGAACTGATTGGAGAAAAGCCTGGAGTGAGGAACCATTCTCAGATGAGCTGCAGGAGAGACACGGTTCTAAGTATTCACAGATTTGGGTGAAAGTTTCTACCTGATCACTCCCTCTAATGCCTTTTGCTCCCATCTCTACATTTACAAATGTTCAGAAATAGCTTAGAAAGTCTATTCCCTACTTGCTCTCATTGTTTTCTACATGGGGGCGGGGGGTGATCTCAGTTCCTCTTTACACCTGTCTATACGTCACCTATATTTTGCATTGAACACACAACTACAATAGTCAGAAAACAATATAATAAATATTGTTTCCTAAAACCAGTCCACAAAGTCCTCAACCCTGTGGTAGTCAAGAGAAGCATCAGTGGAGGTAAATACCACTTGGTCCATCTTCTGGCGCAGGGTACTTAGTTTTCAAGAGCAGAAATAATTATTCACTTCGCTTCTTCTGTATAGGCTCTCAGTTTCATTAATGGCAGGCACTCTTGCAACTGCCTCAAGAAAATGAATATTGGCTCAGTTGAATAAAAATATATTATGTTCTTGAATTATATTGAATGTATAGCACTCAGATGTATAGTATTTTCAGCTTTTGAAGCAATATGGTCTTTGTTTAGAGTGACAGTTTTGATGCCACCTAGCCTATCTGTAGTGTAAGGAACCAGAATGAAAATCTCCACAAAGGAGAGGATTGGCTGCTCTGGAACATTCTGCCAGGAGCCTAGAAGTGCCGATTTTTTTATTCAGATTTTTGTCACACCACAAACAAAGCAGACGTCTCTCTTACTTCCTATTGCTCATACTTTAACTGCTTTGTTCTCCTTTGTTAGAATCCACTAGTTTTGGTGAATTTTCTTATTTTTTTCCCACTCCACTCCTGTCACCTCAGATCTTCAAGAAAATTCTGCCTCTAACATCACAGTTTGGCATGTGGTTCAAAGTTTGCTTTTCAAACCCAAGTTCTCCCGTCCCCTCGGGGTTTCCTTGTCTACAATGACACTTCACTCTGCCCTGGATTGTGAACTCTTAGTCTCCTTTTCTTCAAGGATTTTCCTTCCCAGCGTACCTCATCCACTAAGCACTGGCGCTTTATTCTGAAGCACACCATATCAACAGCTGCTTATGGAAGAATAATATTCCCTAACTTAACAAAACCACCCTCCAGCTAATCTCCACTTCTTTTACTGGTCAGGGTTCTCAGCTGACCAAAAGAGCATCCTAGCAAGTTTCAGTGGGGACAGCTCTTCCTGCTAAGGAGAATTGCCAGCCTGGTGTCAGACTGAGAAATTTTAGACCTACAACTGAATTTCAGGCAGACGTATTCTCTTGCTCCCTCTGACTCTTTCAACAAAGTAGGAAAAGTAACTTTCACAACTGGAATTTTAATTGTGGAGCCAGAGGGATGACTTAGCAGTTAAATGCACATCACCCACAAGGCTGAATCCATGTATACAACACACACACACACACACATACACACACGCATGCTCATGCACACATAAAATAGAATGTTAATCATGTCTACAGTCTATGTTATATTCTAGCCTTTTAGTGGTTTTGGCTGAGGGAGGGAGATTTTCTCCTTCAAAGATGCACAAGGCTCCATATCCTGTGAATTTCTGTGGGTACTGAAGCCATGCACACTGGGTTCAACCCCACTTTCCCAGGCCTCTTCACTTGCCGTGTCTCCTACAGGCCCTATGACCTTGTGCCTGTTACTCCTTCTGCATAGTATATTTTCTCTTTCCACATTCATGTTCTCTTATCATCTTTCAAATCTTAAAGTAAGAAACATTTCCTGATAGTGAGTAATACCCCAGCTGACCTCCCTGATAGGGCAAGTTCTTATGGATCTCTTTGGGTGCTCCAAGCCTTTCTTAATGGTACCTATGGAGTTGCTATTCCACAAGCATCTGCACTTTTGCGGGTCTTTTGGCTTTTTGTTATTTAATAGGGTTAGATACAAGGTCTTCCATTCCATGCCATCATGCCTGGTTCTGTGTCCATAAACAGATGATTAGTGCATATAAGCTAAAAGACAGACAAAAGGGGTGTGGCATCTATACTGGTTTTCATTGTCAGCTTGAAACAACAGTCATCTAGCAGGAGGGTCTTAACTAAGGAATTTCCTGAATCATATTGTGCATGTTTGTGGATGCTCGGCTTGATTATTAGTTGATGTAGAAGGGCCCATATCCCTGTGAGTGGCACCACCCTTAGGCATGCAGTCCTAGGCTGTATAAGAAAGCTTGGGGGCAAGCCAGCAAGCAATGTTTTTCTATGGGTTCTACTTCAAGTTTTTGCCCCAATTTCCTTTAATGATGGATTGTGCTAGAGAAGTACAGCCCAGATGAATATTCTAGTTCCCAAATTGCCTTTAGTCAGTGTGCAAAACAACAGAAAGGGAATCAGAATACTATTAGATCAAATTAAAGGCCCCGTCTAGAGTCCCTCACATTTAAAGAAGGATGAATGAGGCAGGTGTCCCGTGAGTGCTCCTGTAGGGTGATGATGTGCTGTAGGTGATGAGGGTACAGCCAGATCTAGGTAGTAGCATAAGGATGCTGTAAGAAGATGGGGATGCAGCCATACTTATATAGAGGACAGCCAATGTGTGAGACTCTAATTGCTGATGCTACCGAATCGGAGTGAACTGTCCCACCACTACTACTTTCAAATGGCTGATTACAGTATCTGAAAGACGGCTGATGGGATGTGGGATCAAGGAGAGGGAACTTAGTCCAGAGTAAATGTTAATTATTGATTTCATACGAAAATGAAAGTCTCTATACTTTCCTATCTCTTGTAGAATGGTAGAATTATTGCGAAGATCCAGGGTGCAAATGCACCACTTATCAATAGAAAGGTCATTACCTTGATAGATGAAGAGAAGAAGATTGCAGCAGGTGAAATGGCTCGTCCTCAGGTAATACGATGATAAATGTCTATTATGACTTTGGAAATGCATCGTATTTTATGTATTTCTAAAGCGTCTCCCTAACTATTTGTGTCAGGCCGCTTCTTGTCACTGTGATCAAATGGCCAAGGCAGTTGGCCTATAAAGAGAAGAGGTGTCCTGTTTCTCAGGTGCCACTCCATTGTCTCTCCTTCCTGTTGCTTTAGGGCTGGGACAAAGCAGCACAGCACGGCAAGTAGTTTGTAGTGAACCAAGCAGCTCAACTCATAGGTGCTGAGAAGTGGAAAAGAAAGAGGAGAGGAGGAGACCAGTGTCCCACAGACGTGTCCCAAACAGATTATGTCATTGCAACCAGGCTCTACTTTAAAGTTGTCCTCAATCGCTCACTAGCATCACAGACTTGGGCTGACACAAGGGCCTTTGGGGCACTTTATGTGAATGAGTGCTCTATGTCTAGCTGGGTACTGACATGATGCAGCTTCCTCGGGAAGCATGTTGCCACCGCAAATGAAAGGGGCTTTGGTGTATTACCTTCTACCCCCTGCTGCCTTTATTTACTATAAACAAAATGTCTAGGCGTTCTTTGGCTATCACACTAAAGGAACTGTTCTACTTTCACAGTATGAGGAAATCACACTAGTTGACCAATCTGAAGAAGAGCTGGGGGATTCACAGTATGACAGTATTGGTAAGTAACACAAAGTAAGGTGGGGTCCAACAACTGTTTCTGCAGGTGTGCCTCTTTACGACGCTGTTGCGGCAGTGGAGAGCTGCTCTATTGGTGACAGTCACTACCTGCATTGCAATTAGTATCGTTTCTATGTGATTATTTGGGTCTAGGTGGTAGGGCACAGGAAAAGCAGTCTTTGTGTACACAGAATAAACCTTTCCGCTGAAAGTCCCTCTTGTCAGGTAATTTATCATAGTAACTGGAAAGGTAACAAAGACAATGGCTACTTCAAGTTGGAGGTAAGAGTGCATTTTGATATGTGGTAGCTCTTGGTTTATGAGTTGGACTTACAAAGCACATGACTGAAACTTCACTCCCTATTAATACCGACTGGTAGCAAGCATCTGTGTAACTCAAGTGCATGAGAATTGTGTCAAGACTGTATATTATGTCTCCTTAATAACCCAGGCATAATCAATTCATATTTTGAATTGTTAGTCCTTTCATCATCCTGATTCTGAGTTAATAAAATTAATTTTTGGTTTTTCTTTTAGGCGAATCCTACAGCATGACTATTTTGAAACCTGATGCTGTACTCAGGAGAAAACATATAGAAGTTAAGGAAAAAGTAAGTTATGCTTACCAAAATTTATTTAAATTAATTACAAAATAATACCTTATTATAAAATAGAACACACTAAATTGATGTTCCTAGCTCCCTCTAAAGGAGTTTGCTTATTCTGTCTTACAAAGACCCCGTCTCCTCCTGTATCATCCTTTAATTAATTGCTTTACCACCACTGCACAGAAACTTCCAGGATTTTAGATATTATATGAGAGTGTTATAAATGTTCTTTTTATTTAGCTATAAGTGATGTAATATTGTTATAAACTCACATTAGCTTGCTTTTTTTGTATATTATAAATAATGTCACTTTTCAATACATAATAGTTTAAGAAGTCGTTCAGTGCTTTCTTTTTGAACCAATATATTTTTATATATGTAATATGCACCATATAGAAATATTTATAAGATATACTTTTCACCGTTCCTTACATATATGTGAAATTGATCCTAACACTTTCTGTAAAACATCAAAGTGACTATTGTCTTCTTTCTAGTTTTTTATTTAGTATCTTAAAGTGTTCCTTGTACCGACAGTGTCCCACCTGTTTGGTTTGGTTTTATCTCTAGGTATTTTCTTTTTGTTTTAATAAGGTTTTCTCTGGTTTTCGGGCATTGGCAGGTTTGTTATCAGTGTATAGAAATGCTAGTGATTTTTTTTATGTTGATTTTTGTGTCCTGCTACTTTGCTGGAGTTTGTTAGCTCTAATTTCTCTAGTAGAGTCTGCAGGGTTGTTATAACCATAAGGTCATGTCATTTACAAATGGTGATGACATGCCTTCATTCCTATTTGAATTGTTTCTTTCTCATGCCTTCTTGCTTTATCTAATATTCCAAGCTATAGATGTCTAGCATTACATTGAATAAGAGTAGAGATAGTAGATAGTAGTTTAGAGGCAATTCTCTCACTGTGTCTGTGGGGGTACCATAATGTTGGCTGTAGGTTCTCCATAGAAAGCCCTTATTATGTTTGGATGTGCTACTTCTATCTCTAGTCTCTTCAAGGATTTTCTTATAAAAGAATATTTTACTTGTCAAAGTAAATATCTACTCTGGTTGAAATGATCATGTTGTTTCTGCACTTTATTCTATTTATATGCTTAATTACACTTAATGATTTGTGTCTGTAGAATAAACCTTGCATCCTGCAGTGAAATCAGCTTGGTCATGATGTAGGATCTTCTGAATGTATTTTTCAATATAGTTTACAAGACTTTGAGAATTTTTGTGTTTATGTTCCCTGGGGAAGCTGATCTCTAGGTTTGTTTCTTTGTTGTGTCCTTATCCTGCTTTGGTATTAGAGCAATACTGGCATTAGAGAGTGACTTTAATAATAATATTCCTTCCATTTCTATTTTATAAGACAGTTTAAGGAGCATCAATATTTGCTCTTCTTTAAAGGTTTAGCAAAAATCATCTGGACCTGAATTTATGTTTGTTTTTGTGTTATTGCTTCAATCTTGCTGATTTATGGATCCATCTAAGTTGCTTGTATTTTCTTGATTGAATTTTTGTAGGTAATACATATCTAAGAAGTTATTCATTTCTTCTAGCTCTTCCACTTTTTTTGAAATATAAAATTTTCAAACAACTCACTAATGCATCTCTGTATTTCAGTGGAATCTGTGGTAATTTCCCCTTTTCTATCTATTCCTATGTTTTCTCTCTCTTTTAGCTATCTTGGTAAGATGTTACTCATCTTATATGATCAGAGAACTGAGTCTTTGTTTAATGGATTCTGTATATTTTTGTTTAGTCTCTAAGTTAGTTTTATCTATCCTGATCCTTATTATTCCTGGCTATCATTTATATTGTGCTTAAGGCCCAACTGTAAGTTATTTTCTTAAGAATTCTCAGGTATTTCTTTCTTTCCCTTCCCTAGATACTTGCATTGGAAACATCCATAGCTCTGAAGTTTTCTCCTACACCTGTCCTAACTACATCCCAAAGATGTTGGTACCTTGTGCTTTCACCATCATGCATTTCCAGGAGCTTCTCAAATTTCCTGTTTGGTTGATTCAATAACTCATTTACATTCAAGGGCATATTGTTTAGTCTGAACAAGTTTATGTAGTTACCACCTTTTTCTTACTATGGGTTTCTAGTTTAATGAGACCATGACCTTATAAAATACAGAAAGCTGCTTTTATGTATTTTGTGAGTTTTTATTTAAGACCTAGGATGTGGTCTATTTAGATACAGTTCCTTGGCCTACTCAGAATAACATGTTCTATATCTGTCAAATGGAATATTCTGGATCTGTCTGTTGCATATGTGTTTGCTCTGAGGTTGCATTGTTGATTTTCAGTTTGAATGATGAATCTGAAATTGAAAGTGGGGTGCTAAAATCACCTAACTAACTTTTGAACTCCATTAGTGCTTGTTTCGTAAAATTTGTGGCTGAACTTTTGGTGCATGCATATTTGTTATTGACATTTATTCCTGCTGAATAATCCCCTTCTTAAATGCCTTTAAGAAATCTATTCTTACTAACTTTTATATACCTTATCATATATCAGGATTGCTATGTCAGGCTGTTGTCAGTTTCTGCTTGCTTAATAAATTGTTTCTAATCATTTGACTCTCAATCTGTCGATGTCTTTACTAGTGAGATGTGTTTCCTGGAGATAACACATCGTGGGATCTAGTGTTTCAGTTGAGTTATCTTTCAAAAATGGAAACATGGGAACAAAAGAAGCCAAATTAATTTTGAGCATAGTTGAGAAGTACTTTTAAGGTTCAATATTACAAATAATTCAGACAGTTTATGTGTGTGTGTGTATGTGTGTGTGTGTGTGTGTGTGTATGTGTGTGTGTATTTTCTTGGAATTATGTTTCTATTTTTCCCCATCCTTTTATGTTAGCATTTCAAATTGTAATAAAAATATTTTGAAATCTTTTATTGAAGTTTTAAAAACATGGATTTCTAGAGATTATCAAAGGAAACTGTTTATGCATTTATGAACCATTTCAAACTCTGTGGATTTACTTGTATACTTAACCTGAGAAGATTAAAACTAGGTTGTTATTGAATTCTGAAGTAAATAGCCCTAATTTGTTTTATGTGTTTCCCTGTGTCATGTTTGCTTCTGACCTTATCCGAATTGAAGATTATCAAAGAAGGATTTATCATAGAAGCAAAGGACACCATGTTTCTCCCTGAAGAGCTAGTGAGGGAATTCTATATTCATTTAACAGACCAGGTAAGGAGGCCATTAAAAATTCACCATGCATTCATTTACATGTTTACACACACATAAACACACACATTCAATTACAGAGAATAGATTTTTATTATAGAGTATAAAATCAATAAATCTAACTAACTGAATAAACTTTTGGTGCCTTGATGATGTCCACAATTGGGTGATGCAATGAAAGCAGTAGCACCCAGGCAAAATAAAATGGTTTGTTCTGTTGAAGACTTCTTTATACCATGTTCTCTGGAAGTAAATAACCAGTTCTCTTCCATCAATTTTTAGACTTGGCTGAAAGTACTCATTTCCACCTGGTATGTAGAGGTGCTATAGCCCACTTTTTGTCTCCATCCTTTCTCTAAGGTTATACTCCAGCAACTTGTCTTCTTCCTAGAAGAATGTGGTAAAGGCAGTGTTTATAAAAAAAAAAACCTTTAAAATGGAGGTGTGACTTTAAAAGGGAGATCTAGCTTCTAAAAAACACTCTGTCAATGTGATGGGCAGTAAATCCCTGTGGCTATTTGAATTTAAATTCATTCAAACTAAATAACATTTAGAAATTGGAGTCTTACTTATACTACCCACATTTTAGGAGCTCAACAGCCATATCCAGGAATATTGTTAGGGAGTGCTGAGTTAATTTCTCATACAGAAAGCTCTACTAATCAACACTTTGATAACTGATGTGCCATTCTAGCTATCCCTCTTGGTCCTAGTTTCCACACATAGAAAATAAAGATTTTTGCCAGCTGTGTTCCCAATACCTGTGTACTTTTAAGAAAAAAACATTTAGGAATGTCACTCAGATTTCTATCACTGTGATCAATGTATCCGAGAAATTCAACTGAAAGAAAAGACAATTTAGTTTTGGGCAATGACTTAAGACATTTTATTCTATAGTGGCCTGGACCTGTAACTTTGTTGTCAGTGGTGAGGCAGATTATCATATTCAGGAGATTGTGGTAAACTAAACTACTCACTTCATGAAGTCATGAAACAGAGTGATTGAGAGGACATATCAGAACCCTGATAACTGCTTCAAGGAAATACCCAGTAACTGAAAAGTCTTCCAACGAGTGTCTCATCGCTCTTAATAGCAGTCACTTGTTGATGACCAGGCCTTTACTTAGCACATGGCCACCGGGGGACATTTTGGATTCAACTGTTATAGTTACCGAATTAGACACTCTGGGTATTGAGCACAAAAAGATCTCTCTCTCTCTCTCTCTCTCTCTCTCTCTCTCTCTCTCTCTCTCTGTCTCTCTCTCTCTGTCTCTCTCTCTGTCTCTCTCTCTCTGTCTCTCTCTCTCTCTCTCTCTCTCTCTCTCTCTCTCTCGTTCTTTAAGGAATTTTTGTACAATGTATTTATTCCTTTTCCGCCTTTCTCCCAACTTCTAGATTTGCCTCCCCTTTCCTACCTACCCAACTTTGTGTCCTCATTAACAAGACAAAAGAAAACAAAAAGTCATCGAGTTTGTTTGTTACACCATGTATAAGAGTTGTTCAAGCTGAAACCAAACAAAATCCCAGGATGGAGATGGGAGGTGAACATGAAGTCCCACCCTTAGCTAAGAAGTAATTATTACCAACGACAGCTATTGGGAAAGATTTGGTTTGCTTTGAACATGGCCTTTGGACCATGCTCCAGTAAAAGACTTCCAAGAGTATATAAGCAGCTGAAGGTATATTTAACTAGCCCTGCAGATGAATTACAACATGCTAGTGTCAGGAAGTAGTTGTCTATATATCTTTAAAATTATGTTCTGTTGACTGTAAATGTCTGTTGTGCCAAAACATTCCTGAAAGCAGGTTTATAAGGGTGCCATAGCATTGCTAGTGTCCATAAAAGGGAAGATTTTACAGTGGCCACCATTTTCATGCCCCTGAATTAGGAGCCTGAGGGAAACAGTTTCTCATCTTCTTTTGTAGCCCGACTTTGAAGAGTTTGTAGCTTTTGTAATAAGCGGCCTAAGCTGTGTGCTCCTTACATCTCAAGGAGAAGAAGAAGAGATTATCCAGGAAGAAACTCAATCTCAGTCTGAGGAAGAAGAAGAAGAATTATCTGAGCATCCAGATGAGCCTCACGTTAAATTTGCATCCATGGTGGTGATGAAAAAGAAACGGGACAGGTAGCTAAGGCTAGAACTTTATCACTTATAATGTGTCACTAGGTGACAGAGCATAATGCTCAAATGTCTCAAAACCTAATGTTTTTATGTAGATACTGCAAGTTTTCCTTTTAATCTAGAATATTATACATTCAGGAAATGGGGAATTTTTATGAATGTTTATGCTAAGAAAACTGGAAAGAGAACAGCTTTTCCTGTTGACTTTTCTAAGCCTGTTCCACCATCTGGCCTCATTTTCTCAAGCCTTGAGGGTATATCAGAACCATGCATGGCCCCAGTCAACCCTGTCCATTCCCAGCATTGCATGTTTTCAAACATCATCTAGGCTCTGTGTTTTATTCAAGACAGTTACTGGTATAAAATTGATGGTGGCAAAACATATGCACATTTTGGTAGCAAATTTCTAAATATTTCAAAATGAGAAAACAATTTTCAGATTGTCGGTTTTAGGTGTTGTTGTCTGTGACTTTTATTCCGCTAAAGACTGGCGGAATACCACAATTTTGCAGGATGCACCCAAACGAGTAATGTGAGCAGAAGGCTTTGTAGCTTGGTCCCCTGATGCTCTGTGTCCCAGCACTACTCCATTTACTGTCAGAGAATCACAGGATGATTCCTCCTTGCTGTAAACAGAAGTTTCTGTCCCTCCCAGGCATGTAGCCATTCAGTGCTAAAGAAACACACAGAAGCTTTTATTAATTATAAGCTGTTTGACCTATTAGGTCAGGATTATTATTAACTAACTCTTACAACTTAACCCAAAATTCTTATCTATGTATAGCCTTTTATCAGTGAGACATTTTCCTCTTGCTTCCTCTGTGTCTGGCTAATGACTGACTCTGCCTTTTCTCTTCCCAGAATTCTCTTAGTCTGGTTATCCTGCCTATACTTCCTGACTGGCTACTAGCCAATCAGAATTTTATTAAACCAATATGAGTGATAAATCTTTGTAGTGTACAAGAGAATTTCCGGTAACATTTTGCTTTATAAACTGTGAGTTTTTCTTGTGGTTTCTGGTCACTTCATATTGTATTTCTGGGCCTAGCATGTAAACCCTTCTGCATGCTACCCAAATGCTCTACCCCTGAGCAAGGTTATGATGCCATTTAGTTTTAAGTTTTAAGCAGGATAGAACAAAAGAAAGGGGATTCAGTGGATGCTAAAGGGTTTTGGAAACAGTGGGAGTTACTTTCAGAGTGATAATATGTGGGGTGAAGGAAGTTCTGTATTGTATTATTAAGATCGAACCATTAATATTCAAGTTTTCATACAAGTTTATACCTTAATTTATAATAATCTTATGTTATATTTTGGATTTCAACAGTTTGCAAGAGTATTTGGAAAGACAACATATAGCTGAGTTTTGTGATGTTGAGGATGATCCACCTAAGGTTTCTAAATTCATTGACATCTTATTCCCTGATTTCAAAACCATGAAAAGCATGAATATACAAAGGACCCTGGCATTACTGCAGCCAGAAGTCTATGAGGACAGGAAAGGTAGGAAGGGAAGCACAAAATACAAACTTGGGAGGTAGGATTGGAATGTTGAGTTATTACTTTTTCAATAATAGTGGATACAAATTCTTTAGCTGAAGAATTTACAAATTATTTTCTAATCTGTGACTTGTTAGAGTCTGCCTCACCATTGTCAGTACATATTAAAGGGCACAAGGAGCCAGGACAACAATCTCATGTTGGTACTACCTCAGCGCAGAGTACTGGGAGCGGTTGATCAGTAGTGTGACCTGAGTAACATATTGTACCAGGTCTATTTTATTTGTAAAAATCAGAAGACTAAAATGAGAAAGCATACACAGAGTGTCTGAATGTTGGTCTTTATTGGCTCCTTTGTTTTTCAGTGCAGAGGATAGCTCTTGGGCTCTCATACTTAGAGCTAAGCTATCTAACACTGAACTACAGTCCTATTTCTAAGTGTTGGACAATTTAAAACCCATCCCATCCACAAAGTGAGAATATAGGTCCCAGATAATACCATCCAACCATTCCGTCACTCAGTCATTCATTTTTTAATGCCTGGTATCTGGAAACACCATTGGCAGTGTCAGAGATATCATCAAAGAAAACTGTATTATAACCATAGATCTATTTAGATTTGGGCCTGCTAATTTTATTTTTTAAGTGTATAAGTGCACAGTTCATCACATGCTACATTGTCAAATGCTTACCCTCACTTTTGGCCTCTAGGTGTCAGGGATATCCCTCCCAAGCTAAACTGTAACAACATGAATGTCTCTAGACATTGATTGTCAAATGCCCTGAACAGGACTGAGAATCATTGAGAAAGCTGTTATGTATCTGCCTTGGGGGACATGTACATTCTCCCTTTCCATCCATGTACTTTGGTTTCTTTTGCTTTTTCTGCTTGTATGAGCTAAAGTGTCTGTGTGATGCTAAATAGGAGCTGATGTTGAACAGGAGTAGTGAGGCACCATATCTTAAAGCAAAAATTTCATTTTTGTAACATTTAGTGCATTTTTGGCTATTGATTAAGGAAATTTCCACATTTTAAGTGACTTAGGGTGAATTTTCTTTTTTGTGGTTAATGATTTTATTTTGCACTGCTAGGGACTGAGTTGATAGCATATCTTATTGTAAATAAATGTTGTCTTGTTTTTTTAAAGGGACCACTTTGAGAGTAATGTTTCTATTATGATGGGGAGAGGGGTAAATTTATCTGGGTTCTCATGCTACGCTATTATTATTTTTTATCTCTATTTATTTTGTAACACTTTTCTGTGATTTTCTTTCAATCTCTGACTATTGAACAGTGTCTTGCTTAATTTCTGTGAATTTATTAAATTAATATATTTCTTTTTATTTCTAATTTCATGAAGTTACTTAAAATTGTAATTAGCCATGATTTAAAATCTCAGGACATATACATAATTGTTTGATTATCTATACTGTAGAATGTTTGCTTATTACATAGAAGAATGACCTTTGTTTCACTTCATGATGCGAGCTAGGATTTATTTGGCTTTTAATGTAACCCAACCGTTCTGATTTTTTGTTGACCTCTGACCTTTGCCTTAAATAAGGAAAAAGCTCTTTAATAGAAATTAAGTGTATAAGAACATAATCTTGTCTTTTCTTTCTACTAGAACTAGAAATAAATGTCTATTGTTATATTGCAGTCTGAAGTATTTAGTAGTCAGAATTCTCTGAGAGAATTATCCCAGAAATTTAGGGCTGACATTGAGTGATTTGCCCCAAGTGGAGGGAAGATACAGCCTAAAAACCCAGGAGGATGATCAAAAGAGATTATTCTCCTTAAAATTGTCTCTGTTATCTCACTGTTCAACAAAACTGCATGTTGATAGTCTTTTCTGAGGTCTGCTGGTGTGGTCCCTTTAAAAAACGAAACAACAAAGAAAACTCGATTCAAAGCAATCAATAAGAAGACAATATCACTCAGAATACACATAGGTAAAGCAGAGAAAGATGTTAAACTGTGGAAGGGCCATATGAAAATATAGCTTTCTTGACAATAAACTTGGAATTAATTAGCCAGAAATTCTCTAAAAATTTGAATTATTAAAGCTAACACAAAATAATTTTTTAAAATGACAAACAAAAATGGTCATTTTTACAATACTTATCCAACCATTTCATGAGCTCTTCCCATCTGGTAACTTCTTCAAATTCCTTTTCACTGTCTTAATGTCACCTAGGTTAAGTTTATTCCAACTTGTTTTATCAAGCTATCACGAATAGTATTATTTCCCTGACTTTTTGTACATATGATTGTAATTCACTAAAGAAAGGATATGGATATTTTATTCTTATTTTGTATCCCACTATAGTGTTGAACATGTTTTTGTGATGTATACATTTTCTACTGAAGTATTTTGGGTCTTTAATTTGTTATACTATATCTTAGTTAAATAAAAATACTTGACTTTCTTTTTCTTAAAAAAATGTTGTCTTTCTATTACAACTGTGTAGTCTTTCATATTTGATGTTTCCTAAATGTTTTCTGGGATTTGTTAGAGAAGTCATCTGGTCCTGGAATTTTCTGTTTGAGGGGTTTTACTGGTTTTTGTATTTTATCCTTTTGAATTTTTTTTATCATGGACATGCTGCTTTTTTAAATAAGTAGGCTTTATGCTTTAAAATGCTTTTATCAGGCCTGGTGGTGGTGGTGCACGCCTTTTATCCCAGCACTCGGGAGGCAGAGGCAGGCAGATCTCTGTGAGTTCGAGGCTAGCCTGGTCTACAAGAGCTAGTTCCAGGACAGGAGCCAAAAGCTACGGAGAAACCCTGTCTCGAAAATCAAAAAAAAAAAAAATGCTTTTATCAAACAAGAACCTACTTCACAACTTCCGTGTGCACAGTTGTGCTCCCATTTCACTTTTCTTGTTTTAACCATCTTGTATTATTATGATATATTGTGATTAATGCCATAATACTAGTGCTATACCTAAACTAAGTTCATAGTGTGTATGGAGGTTCACTCTTAGTTTTAAATAATTCAGGTGTGGAGAGAAACACATGATAGCATTGATCCTATTGCAGATTAGGTCAGCGTGGAATCTCAGGTCTGAATGTCCCTGTGCTCCTCTTTCTTGTGTATGCTCTACGATATCTGAGCTCTTTGCTGTCTTTTAAGTTTGTCTTTCCAGAATGATGCCATTGAAATCGCACAGCATACATCCCTTTCAGACTGATCTCTTCCTCTTGTCAGTGTCCACTAGGGTTCCACATGCCTTTGAAGTTTCATAGCTCATTGCTTTTTATTGCTGAATATTATTCAGTTGTAAGAATGCCATGAAGCTCAGCAGGTGACTTATTGAAGGACATTTTCCCCAGTTTCACTTTCTCTCACTTTCATGAATGAATGGCCATAGATATTCTTACAAAGGTTCCTGTGTTGACATAAGCTTTTAGTTTAACTAGATAAATAACTGGGACCCTGATTCCTGGATCATGTGTAAAGTTGTATTTTAACTGTGCAAAAAAACTGCCAGAGTGCATTTCAATGTAACTATATTATGTTCTACTCCGCTGTCAAGGGATAAGAGCTCTTCTTAGCCTGTGTTCTTGTTAGACTTTGTACTGTTGATTTTCCTCTGAACTAGTAGACACTAAATGACATGTGTTTACATGTAGAAAATAATACACAGAGCCCAGCTGGACCCAAGGTTTCAGATATCCCCTGGTGTTTCAAAACTTCTCCTAAGCATTCTGTTTCCCTTTGTGCCTGGTAGAGAGACCAATTATAGACAGAATAAATGGTTACAACCAAGTCTAACTTGTTGTATCACTAGCTTTTATTGGTGTTAATTACAGGAGAATGGGCAACTCATGTGCCTCTTCTATACCAAGGGAGAGTCTCCCTTCCCTGAATTTGTTAACTACTTGTAATAGAATCTTTTAGAAGGGGGCGGGTCTCATGTATCTTGTGGACCCCATGGGCCTCCTGAGCTTTATGCGACTTCCCCATTCCACAAGGAAATATTAGCGATCCAGTCTTAATGAAGGTCTTGTGCTGGTGACCACAGTGCTCCAATCCTGAGACAGCAATGGCCACGTCATGCTTGGAGGAGAGTGACACAACTGAGCTCCTAGGAAGAGTCCACCAAGGATGGGGGTGGCAGGGGGCAAGTGCAGTCACATGAATGGAAAGCATTTTTGTTTGTTGCTTCTTTTTATTTCCTCAGAGGCATCACAGCTCCTTCTCTACATTTTGTACCTCAGCTTGTCAACTATTTCCGTTATCATTTGCTCTCTTCACCAGTAATTAGCACAGAATATAGTCTTAGAACCAGATTAAGCCTGAGCATCTTTTAATTGCTGTGTTTATGGCATTTAAATTAAATCTCACTATCAATTTGTAACTGTGTTTCCTCTTTCTTTTTTAAAATTTGCATGATTTTTAACATAAATGGATGTTGAATTTTGTCAAATGCTTTTTCAGCATCTAATGAAATGATCATATGGTTTTTTTCTTTCAGTTTATTTATATGCTGGATTACATTGATAGATTTTCGTATGTTGAACCAGCCCTGCATCTCAGGAATGAAGCCTACTTGATCATAATGGATAATTTTTCGGATGTGTTCTTGGATTCGATTTGCCAGTATTTTGTTGAGGATTTTTGCGTCGATATTCATGAGTGAGATTGGCCTGTAGTTCTCTTTCCTGGTTGAGTCTTTGAGTGGTTTTGGTATCAGAGTAATTGTGGCTTCATAAAAGGAGTTTGGTAATGACCCTTCTGTTTCTATCTTGTGGAATACATTAAGGAGTATAGGTATTAGATCTTCTTGGAAGATCTGGTAGAATTCCGCATTGAAACCATCTGGTCCTGGGCTTTTTTTGGTAGGGAGGTTTTTGATAACCTCTTCTAATTCTTCGCGACTAACAGGTCTATTTAGATTGTTCACCAGGTCCTGATTTAACTTTGGTATATGATATTTATCTAAAAAAGTATCCATTTCCTTTACATTTTCCAATTTTGTGGCATATAGGCTTTTGTAGTAAGATCTAATGATTCTCTGAATTTCCTCTGTGTCTGTGGTTATGTCCCCCTTTTCATTTCTGATCTTATTAATTTGCAAATTCTCTCTCTGCCGTTTGATTAGCTTGGATAGTGGTTTGTCAATCTTGTTGATTTTCTCCAGGAACCAGCTTTTTGTTTCATTGATTTTTTGTATTGTTTTCTGTGTTTCTATTTTGTTGATTTCAGCCCTCAGTTTGATTATTTCCAGTCTTCTACTCCTCCTAGGTGAGTCTGCTTCTTTTTTTTCTAGAGCTTTCAGGTGGGCTGTTAAGTCTCCAATGTGAGCTTTCTCTGTTTTCTTTAAGTGGGCACTTAGTGCTATGAACTTTCCTCTTAGGACTGCTTTCATAGTGTCCCATAAGTTTGAGTATGTTGTTTCTTTATTTTCATTGAATTCCAGGAAGACTTTAATTTCTTTCTTTATTTCTTCCTTAATCCAGCTATGGTTCAATAGTTGACTGTTCAGTTTCCATGACTTTGTATGCTTTCTGGGGGTAGCATTATTGTTGAATTCTAACTTTAATCCATGGTGATCTGATAAGACACAGGTGGTTACTAATATTTTTTTGTAACTGTGGATGTTTGCTTTGTTACCGACTATGTGGTCGATTTTCGAGAAGGTTCCATGAGCTGCAGAGAAGAAGGTATATTCTTTCCTATTTGGATGGAATGTTCTATAGATGTCTGTTAAGTCCATTTGATTCATTACCTCCACTAATTCTCTTATTTCTCTGTTAGGTTCCTGTCTGATTGACCTGTCCATTGGTGAGAGAGGAGTGTTGAAGTCTCCTACTATTAGTGTGTGCGGTTTGATGTCTGCCTTGAATTTTAGCAATGTTTCTTTTATGTACGTGGGTGCTTTTATATTAGGGGCATAGATGTTCAGGATTGAGACTTCATCCTGATGAACTGTTCCTGTTATGAGTATAAAATGCCCCTCTCCATCTCTTCTGATTGATTTAAGTTTAAAGTCAACTTTGTTAGAGATTAGTATGGCCACACCTGCCTGTTTCTTAGGACCATTTGCTTGATAGGCCTTTTCCCAGCCCTTTACTCTGAGTAGGTGCCTGTGAGAGATTAGGGATACAAGGGTCATACCTAAATATAATAAAAGCTATATACAGCAAGCCGACAGCTAACATCAAATTAAACGGAGAGAAACTCAAAGCCATCCCACTTAACTCAGGAACACGACAAGGCTGTCCACTCTCCCCATACCTCTTCAATATAGTGCTTGAAGTTCTAGCAATAGCAATAAGACAACATAATGGGATCAAGGGGATTCGAATTGGAAAGGAAGAAGTTAAACTTTCGTTATTTGCAGATGATATGATAGTGTACATAAGCGACCCCAAAAACTCCACCAAAGAACTCCTACAGCTGATAAACAGCTTTAGTAATGTGGCAGGATACAAGATCAACTCCAAAAAATCAGTCGCCCTCTTATACACAAAGGATATGGAAGCAGAGAGGGAAATCAGAGAAGCTTCACCATTCACAATAGCCAAAAACAGCATAAAATATCTTGGGGTACATCTAACCAAGGAAGTGAAAGATCTATTTGACAAGAACTTTAAGGCATTGAAGAAAGAAATTGAAGAGGATACCAAAAAATGGATGGACCTCCCTTGCTCTTGGATTGGGAGGATCAACATAGTAAAAATGGCAATTCTACCAAAGACTATTTATAGATTCAATGCAATCCCCATCAAGATCCCATCAAAATTCTTCACAGATCTGGAGAGAACAATAATCAACTTTATATGGAAAAACAAAAAACCCAGGATAGCCAAAACAATCCTATACAATAAAGGATCTTCTGGAGGCATTACCATCCCTGACTTCAAACTCTATTACAGAGTTACAGTAATGAAAACAGTGTGGTACTGGCATAAAAACAGAGAAGTCGACCAATGGAATCGTATAGAAGACCCGGATTTTATCCCACAAACCTATGAACACCTGATTTTCGATAAAGGAGCTAAAAGTATAAAATGGAAGAAAGAAAGCATCTTCAACAAATGGTGCTGGCACAACTGGAAGTCATCTTGTAGAAGAATGAAAATAGACCCTTATCTATCACCGTGCACAAAACTCAAGTCCAAATGGATTAAAGACCTCAATATCAGCCCGAACACACTGAACCTGATAGAAGAGAAAGTGGGAAGTACCCTACAGGAGCTGGGCACAGGAGATCGCTTCCTATGTATAACCCCAGAAGCACAGACATTAAGGGCAACATTGAATAAATGGGACCTACTTAAACTGAGAAGCTTCTGTAAAGCAAAGGACATAGTCAATAAGACACAAAGGCAACCTACTGATTGGGAGAAGATCTTCACCAACCCCACAACAGACAAAGGTCTGATCTCCAAAATATATAGAGAACTCAAGAAACTAGACTTTAAAATGCTAATTAACCCAATTAAAAAATGGGGCACTGAATTGAACAGAGAATTCTCAGCAGAGGAAGTTCAAATGGCCAAAAGACACTTAAAGTCGTGCTCAACTTCCTTAGCAATCAGGGAAATGCAAATCAAAACAACTTTGAGATATCATCTTACACCTGTCAGAATGGCTAAAGTCAAAAACACCAAGGATAACCTTTGTTGGAGAGGCTGTGGAGGAACGGGTACCCTCATCCATTGCTGGTGGGAATGCCATCTTGTGCAACCACTGTGGAAGTCAGTGTTTCGGTTTCTCAGGAAATTCGGGATCAACTTACCCCTGGACCCAGCAATACCACTCCTGGGAATATACCCAAGAGATGCTCTATCATATGGCAAAAGCATTTGTTCAACTATGTTCATAGCAGTATTATTTGTAATAGCCAGAACCTGGAAACAACCTAGATGCCCTTCAATGGAAGAATGGATGAAGAAAGTATGGAATATATACACGCTAGAGTACTACGCTGCGGTAAAAAACAATGACTTCTCGAATTTTGCAGGCAAATGGATGGAAATAGAAAACACTATCCTGAGTGAGGTGTCCCAGACCCAAAAAGATGAACATGGGATGTACTCGCTCATAATTGGTTTCTAGCCATAAATTAGGGCCACGGAGTCTACAATAGGTGAACCTAAAGAAGCTAAGTAAGAAGGTGAACCCAAGGAAAAACATATAGTTATCCTCTTGGCTAAGGGAAGTAGACCCAATTGCCGGGGAGAAAATGAGGATCTTGGGGGTGGGGTGGGATGGGGGTAAGGGGAGATGGGGAGAGAAAAGGTAGAAGGGAAGGAGGGGGGACTTGGGGAATCAGGAGAATTGGGATAAAGGAAAGGTGGATAGGGGAGCACGGAACCACAATTCTTAGTTAAGGGAACCACTTTAGGGTGAGCAAGAGATTTGACCCTAGAGGGGCTCCCAAGTGCCCAACATGAGGTTCCCAGTTAGTTCCTTGGGTAGCTGAGGATTGGGAACCTGAAATGACCCTATCCTAGAGCAATACTGACGAATATCTTGCATATCATCATAGAACCTTCATCTGGTGATGGATGGAGACAGAGACAGAGACCCACACTGGAGCACTGGACTGAGCTCCCAAGGTCCCAATGAGGAGCAGAAGGAGGGAGAACATGAGCAAAGAAGTCGGGACCACGAGGCGTGCACCCACCCACTGAGACAGTGGAGCTGATCTACTGGGAGCTCACCAAGGCCAGCTGGACTGTGACCGAAAAAGCATGGGATAAAACCGGACTCTCTGAACATGGCGAACAATGAGGGCTGATGAGACGCCAAGGACAATGGCACGGGGTTTTGATCCTACTTAATGTGCTGGCTTTGTGGAAGCCTAGCCAGTTTGGATGTTCACCTTCCTAGATATGGACGGAGGGGGGAGGACCTAGGACTTACCACAGGGCAGGGAACCTGGACTGCTCTGTGGACTGGAGAGGGAGGGGGAGAGGAGTGGGGGGAGGGGTAGAAGGGTGGGAGGAGGGGGAGAAGGGTGGGAGGAGGGGGAGGGAAATGGGAGGCTGGGAGGAGGTGGAAACTTGTTTTTTGTTTATGTTTTTTTTCTTCTTTTCTTAATAAAAAAAATTATTAAAAAAAAAAGAAAAGTCTAAGTTTTAAAACATTTTAAATGCTATATTCTGTAGATCTTTGAAGTGTTGAAGATTGTCTTTCTAACTGAACTATATCTCTGTTTATCTAGAAAACCTAACATGACTACAAGTTTGACTATTAGAAATGGCTATTAATCTGTATTTCTTAATTATACATTTTTAAATGAGATGCACAAACACAATACCTTAAACAAGAACAGAAATACATATACAACAAAATTGATCTTAAATTTGTATCAATAGACCAAAATCCATACCAATGCAAAGTATTCATCTCTATAGTACATCCCCATATTGTTTTAAAAATTGATTTTGACCATTAATCATTTAAACTAACCCTTTTGAAATGAAAATAAATATTTACAAACAAAAAAAAAATTTGCATGATTTTTAAGTGCCTCATTTTAATTTAACTGTAAGCAAGTATGTATAATTTATATACTTCTTTTAAAGAGTGGCCTACAGATTACATATAAAACAATATTAAAATGATCAAAGTTTATATTTTCTTACTTGAGATGAAATAATGCAAGCATGTTGTTTTCAAAGGCTTTTCATTTGTTCTCACATGTGTTACCTGTATGGATATTGAACACTTCACTGAAACATAGCATAATATTGACTTTTTATTTGACAGAATTTGCGAGGAAATAGTGGTCTACCCCCAAAGACTCCGTAGACCTTACTTTGGTCCTGACTGGCCAGCAGTCAGTACTGTCTCCAGTGCTTTTGGTTTTGTTTTTGTCTTGACTTTTGATGCTAAATTTTTAGATTTCGTCTGAAAGACAGAAGACAAAATAATCCCAGAAAACTCACCTAAGCATTTCATTTTCTTTGAGTTTTTTTTATTTTTCTTTTCATACATATATTTTGATCGTGTGCTTTTCTATCTTCCAACCCTTCCTAGATCCTCTCTACCTCATTCAACTTCATTTTCTTTTGCTTTTTCTACAAACAACAACAAATCAAAATACCCAACCAACCAAAAATACCTCCCCCCCAAACCCCCAATAAAATAATAACAAAAAGCATGGAGTCTGCTTTGCAATGGCCAACTCCTCCTGAGCATGGAGTCCCCTCTGAAGTGTATGTGATATACACAGTGTCACTTCATTGGAGAACCCTGCTTTGTTGATTTTTCCCCAAACCATCTGCAATTGTTTAATTTCTAGTGTCCTCAGAAGGTTGCTATAAGCATTCTGGGTATGTTTTAGGTAAAACTAGTAAAAGTGTATTTAGTATCTTCCCTGTAAACTAATTTTTGAAATAAAGAGTGGGATTTTTTTCTGATTAAAAATAGTTACAACTTTCTTCATACATTCTTCCATTGAAGGGCATCTAGGTTGTTTCCAGGTTCTGGCTATTACAAATAATACTGCTATGAACATAGTTGAACAAATGCTTTTGTCATATGATAGGGCATCTCTTGGGTATATTCCCAAGAGTGGTATTGCTGGGTCCTGGGGTAGGTTGATCTCGAATTTCCTGAGAAACCACCACACTGATTTCCAAAGTGGTTGCACAAGTTTGCATTCCCACCAGCAATGGATGAATGTACCCCTTACTCCACAACCTCTCCAGCAAAGGATATCATTGGTGTTTTTGATGGTAACCCAGACCCAAAAAGATGAACATGGGATGTACTCACTCATAATTGGTTTCTAGCCATAAATAAAGGACATTGAGCCTAAAAAAATAGTTACAACTGCTGTTGAGGAAGTGGGGAAGACCCTGGCACTCTTGTTGGAAATGTGATCTAATGTTGCCATCATGGAATAGGGGGTTCCGAGGTGCTTTTCAAATTTGAAAATAAGGGCTGGAGAAATCACTTAGTGGTTAAGAGTGTGTGCTGTGTCTGCCGATGACCCAGATTCACTTCCTACAATAAACATCAGGCAGTTCACAACTCTCTGTAACTCCAGCTCTGGAGGGATCCTTCACCACTGGCCTCTTCTGCCACTGGAACTCATGTGCACAAACCCATACACACATACACACAGAAACATGATTAAAAGTAAGAATTGCATGTTTTTAAATTTAAAAAAAATGGGAAGAACTACCTTATGATGCAGAATTCCCCTCTTGAATGTAAAGGCAGACAGGAGAAATGAAAACAGTATGTCAAAGAGACAGGCATACTCTTATGTTATTATAGAACTGCCCACAAGAAACAAGAAGAGTAAACAGCTGTCAGTAAAATGATGGATGGATAAAAAATGTGACACACACAGTGGAATAGTACTTATCCATTCAAAGACTAAAAGTGTGCCATTTCAAGAATATAGAAGAAGGTAGAGATCATTATTTTAGGTAAAACAAGCCAAGCATAGAAAGGCAAGTGCTGAAGGTTGTCATTTGTATGTGGAGTCTTAAATGGCTGATCTTTTAGAAACTGAGAGGAGAATAGTGACTACTGGAGGCTTGGGGAAATAGTGGGGAGGGCGACTCACAGAAAATTCTAGAAATTATAGTTGTTTCTACATGTCTTGAATATATACATTCCTAAATACATAAATACACTTTAGATCATCTTTTTAAAGATATGATATGAACTTCTTCTTCTTTTTTTTTTATTTTTTTTCGAGACAGGGTTTCTCCGTAGCTTTTGGTTCCTGTCCTGGAACTAGCTCTTGTAGACCAGGCTGGCATCGAACTCACAGAGATCCACCTGCCTCTGCCTCCCGAGTGCTGGGATTAAAGGCGTGTGCCACCACCACCCGGCTTGATATGAACTTCTTACCACACAATTCATCCTTCAGAATCTCACCTCATTTATTTGCTTGTTTGTTTTGCTTAGGCAGTGGTTAAATGTTATTTCCTGAGGTCACTCCTCCTTTAGTATCTCAGGAGTTGACTACAGAGTTTTTCTGAATGCTAAATCTCAGGATACTTAATTCCATACATAAGTGATATACCTTTTGCTTGTGACATACATCCATGCCACTGTGTATATCATATGATCAATATATGCAATATGTAAGGCAAAGTAAATGCTGTAAGTGGGGATTGCTCATTCATTTCTCAGCAGCCCAGACCCAAATAATCACACAGAAACTATATTAATTACAACACTATTTGGTAAACAACTTAGGTGTCTATGTTGCTAGCTCCTCTATCTTAAATTAACCCATTTCTATTAATCTGTATATCACTAGAAGTCTGTGGCCTACTGGTAAGGTTCTGGCAGGGTCTTTCTCCTTTGACAACGATGTCTACTCTCTCTATATATATTTCTACCAGCCTGGCTATATTATACCCTGCCATAGGCCAAAGCAGCTTTATTCATTAACCAATAAGAAAAAACTTATACAGAGGGTATCTCACAACATCTCCCCTTTTATGTCTGAATAAAAAGGAAGGTTTAACATAGTAAAATTACATGTAAAAACAGGTATCAAAAAAGAATTACACTTACAATATTTAGTTTATTTATATCTAGAAGTGTCATATCTAATTTATCTTTTATCATAACTAAGGAAAACTATAACTATCTGTCTTCAAATCTATCAAAGACTGCAGAATGATATACTATTACCTAAGTAAACAGGAAATGCATTGTAAGCAACTTCTAAAGTTCTAGAATTGACAGATATATCTTGCTGCCTGTATATCACCCAAAGTTCTTCTGTAATGTTGGGGTATCCATCTTCAACCTGTAGACCCATAGTATCCAGCAGACTTTTCCCATGAAACAGGAAATTTGAAGATCTTTTTTGCCTTATAATGGCTAAGTTCATCAGTTGTTTTCTTCTGTGTCCTGCAGAATGTCTGGCAGTTTCTTTTGTGAAACAGGAACCCTGAAGGACCATCCATCTTTTGGAAAGTTCAACAGTTACTTTTCTGTGGGTCCTGCATATCCAGTTCATACAACATACAATAAAGCAGTACAGGCAAGAGCAGTTTCTTGCTCAAATGGCTAGTCTTGTCACATTGAGGGCAAATTCCATAATGAGTTTCTTCAATCAACCTCTCTGAAGTAATTGGTGCTGCCAGAGCAGACATGTGTCATTGTCAAGGAAAATCTAAGTTCTTAAAACATTTTAAATGCCATATTCTGTAGGTCTTTGAGGTGTTGAAGATTATCTATCTAACTGAAATATATCCCTGTATATCTAGACTATTATAGATGAATATCTATTATGTTACATTTTCAAATGAGCTGTACAAACACAACACCTTAATTTAAATAAGAGCAGAAATGCATATATACAGTATAACAAAATTGACCTTAAATTTGTTTTGATAGACCAAGATCCATACCAATGCAAAGTATTCATCTTTATCATATCCCCCTTTAAGAAAAAAAAATTTGTAAACAGTCATTTTGGAAATTTCTGTGTTGTTTTCTCCAAACTGCTTCCTGCTTTTTGTTGGGTGAAGTATTTTTAGGGTTCATGGAGACCTTTCAGGGAGGGGGGTCTTATTCCATCAAACCACATTATCCTGGAAGGAATCCACAGGTTCTCATCTTCTGGGGAAACAAAAACAGAACCTCTTTTCCAAAGTAACATATCCTTAGACTCAAATTTTGAAGTCAAGATAGTTCTATGTTGGTTTAACTTAGCAGCCCCCAGAATCAAATGTCACTCTGCAGTCAAAAAATTCAAAGAAAACACGATAATACACATAATCCAGACTCTCTGTGTATTTTCCATCTTTATGTGGCTTATTTTTTTATTCCATTACTTTTTAATAGTTATCTTTACTACTTTAATCTATGACTTTCTGTACTCTTTCTTCTCTCTCAAAACCCCATATATATTTATCTAACACTATGACCCATTTAGAGGACTTTTTCATCTAAATATGTCTTTATTGTATGTCTCTTAGTGATTTTCTGACCAGAAGTTCCTTTTTTTAAAAAAATGCTAAGCAGAAGTAGCTAGGACCAACTCTATGGCCCTGCCTGTTTGTTCCAACTGGTCCAACATGGTGGAGGTATGTTTACCACCTCTGTAAGACCACTCCAGCTCCAGGGACACAGGTGGTCTATGTTGCTATTAAGCAATTTGTTACACTATTCACAGACCCTATTTAAGTGCTCCTTAATGCACCAGCACAAACCAGTAGGCTCTCTTATAGGAGTCTTGCAGTTTTTGCTGTTAATGCTGAGTCAGGAAGCATTCTCTTAAAGAAATCATGCTTTTACTTGCCTTGAGCAAACAGAGCCTACCTGAGACATTGCTGCTACCAAGAAGTGTAGGGATAAGTGTAGGGATTTTGGCGCCCAACGTGGGGCTATTTTGCCCCCAACTCAAGCGGGTAGCCCGCTAGCTAACACAGCACCCTCCCCGGTGCTGTTTTTCAGTTCGTGACTCCGGCCCCAGTGCCGAGTCCGAGACACACTCGGCTACACAGGCCCATTCTGCCTGCCTCTGCTTCCCAAGTGCTAGTTCTAGGACAGGCTCCAAAAACACAGAGACCACCACTGGCAGGAACCGATCATTGCAGGTAAAAAAATTTTCTTTTATAAATAAAATGTCTGAACACATTACTGTTCAAGAATTTAATGATTTTTTTAATTGTACCATGTGGGAGATTTTACAAGAGGTGTCTATCACCCCACATATATGGATCCTTCTGGGATTCGTAGTTTTCATTGGCACCAAATGGTTTGATAATAGAAATATGATAAAGTCTTTACGAGATGAATCCAGGATTCTTAAGGCAGAGATTGAACGCTTAAAAACAATTGAGAATGACAACAATCTTCTCAAGAATCAGTTTGAAGTTCTCCAGGCTGATAACAATCTTCTCAAGAATCAGGTTGAAGTTCTCCAGACTGATAACAATCTTTTCGAGAATCAGTTTGAAGTTCTCCAGGCTGATAACAATCTTCTCAAGAATCAGGTTGAAGTTCTTCAGGCTGATGTTAAGGAGAAATTCATTACTATGGAAGAGGGAACAGCTGATCTGGACCATAAGATTCAGTCCCTTTCTGTAGGAAATGAAACATTAACTGAGAGAATCAAAACTGCTGAATGTGACAATCGGATTTTGTTTAAAACTTATGACAGATTGACGGAAAGATTGTCAATACAAGAAGGCACGGTTTATGCCATAAAAATTATGTCCAAAGATGAGATGTTATCTCTAACGGACAAACTTCATACTTTAGAATCCTCAATGAAGGCTTTGGAACATAATTCTGGACAGGAGATTCAGACATTGCAGAAGGCAATGGTGAATAGAATTGAAAAGATTGAGGAATTTCTAAATTCTGATGAGGAAGAGCAAAGGGTAGAAAGGAAAATTTTAACTACATCTGTGGGTAAGTCTCTCCGGGACAATTTCCACAAAGCTCTACCTACAGCTCTACCTGCCTTTCCAGTAATAACAACAGAGAAGGTGATTGGTTCCAAAAACCCTAGGGTCATCAAGGAGGATACATGGGAGCCTGTCCGTATGAATGATCTCAAGGAAATAAAACAGGCTGTCATGACTTTTGGGATGCAAGCCTCTTTTGTTAAAGAGATGCTAAGATCTTGGGCCACGACAAGCAGAGCAACCCCCTCTGACTGGCTCCAGCTGAGCTCCGCGGTACTCGAGAGTGGACCGCAATTGAAATGGAAATGCTTATTCAGGCAAGAGGCTAGACTCTTAGAACAGCAGGAAAAAGCGAAGGGAATTGACATTTCCCTAGATCAAATTCTAGGTGAAGGGCCCTTTTCCGATCCTCAGGAACAAGCTAATTTGGATGAAAACACACTCTCCATGTGTACTACAGCAGCCTTAAGGGCTTGGGACAGGGTACAAGACCCAGGACAGAGAATGGAATCATTTGTCAGAGTTAAACAGGGTCAGAGAGAACCCTTTAGTGACTTTTTACAAAGATTAACTAAGGCTGTACAAATAGGAATATCTGACCCAGAAGCAAGACGTATAATGATTGAGTCTTTGGCTTATGAAAATGCAAATGTGGAATGCAAAAGGATTTTGGGTCCTTTAAAGTTCAGATCAGCGCCGTTGGAAGAATGGGTCTTGCATACACTCAATGTTGATACATTTGATTATGGCACTGAAGCATGGGTAGAAGAAGCAATTTCCAATGGTAAAAGGAGACACCAGAATACCAAATGTTTTAATTGTGGAAAAATGGGTCATATGAAAAGGAATTGTAGACAACGGATTTTCAGAAATAATAATAATAATAATAATAATAATAATGCATCTTTCAGAAATAATAATAATAATGCATCTTCTAGAAATAACAGAAATAGGAGGACTCAGCCTTCAGGTTTATGTAGAAGATGTGGAAAGGGCAGACATTGGACGAATGAATGCAGGTCTACAAGAGATAGACAAGGCAACCTGATACAGCCGGGAAACGTGAGAGGGGGGGCCTCACAGGCCCCCATGGCAAACATGGTTCAGTCATATCCAGTTTCTGCAGAGAACGTGCCTCATCAGGACAATTAGGAAGCCCCATGCCTACTGTTACAAGCAATAATGATCAGAAAGATAAGTTACGTGTGTTTTGGCAAACTTCTATAAATGATCAAAGACCTAAACTGAGAGTGTGTGTAAATGGCATTTTTATTACTGGCCTGCTGGACACAGGTGCTGATGTAAGTATCATTACCCCAGGATCTTGGCATCCGTATTGGCCTCTTCAGAATGTAAATGTTCAGCTCCTGGGAATTGGAACCCTATCTCGAGTAAGGCAGAGCACGAGATGGGTTGAATGTATAGGGCCAGAGGGACAAATAGGAAAATTAAAGCCATATGTAGCCAATATCGCAATGAATTTATGGGGTCGTGACCTATTACAACAATGGAATACTGAAATTAACATTCCTGCTAAATCTAGAGCCTATATTTCTGAGAATAATATTAAAAGATATTACAAACGGAGAAAACCGGCCATTCGGGCTGTACAAGAACAAGCAATTGATGTCCCTTCAGAGATACCAACAGCCTTGCCTCTAAAATGGTTGACTGAGAAACCAATATGGACAAAGCAATGGCCTTTAGCTGAGGAAAAGTTACAGGCTTTAGAACAGCTGGTACAAGAACAATTAGATGTTGGACATATAGAAGAATCTACCAGCCCTTGGAATTCTCCTGTATTTGTGGTTAAGAAAAAATCAGGTAAATGGAGAATGGTGACAGATCTCAGGGCCATCAACAAGGTTATTCAACCTATGGGCCCTCTGCAATCTGGAATTCCTTTGCCCTCTTTATTACCAAAAGGATGGCCTCTCATAGTTATTGATTTAAAGGATTGTTTTTTCACTATACCTTTGCAAAAAGAAGATAGAGAAAAATTTGCCTTCACAGTGCCTACTTATAACAATTCTCAACCTTCGAGGAGGTACCACTGGACCGTCCTCCCCCCAGGGTATGTTAAATAGCCCCTCCCTGTGCCAATATTTTGTGAACCAACCATTGCAAATAATACGCAAGAAATTTCCCAAATCTATAGTATACCATTACATGGACGACATTTTGTTATCCGATTCAAACATGGATACCTTGAACAGACTTTTTGAAGAAATAAAGATACTTTTACCTAAATGGGGATTGCAAATCGCTCCTGAAAAGATTCGGAAGGGAGATTCTGTTAATTATTTAGGTTATAAAATAGGTTTGTAAAAAATTAAGACACAAAAAGCACAAATTAGGAGAGATCGCCTACGGACTCTTAATGACTTTCAAAGACTGTTAGGAGACATTTCCAGTCTACGACCAGCTATTGGAATAACACCTGATCTAATAATTCATTTGAACAAAACCTTGGATGGTGATAAGGATTTAAACAGTCCCAGAGAATTAACAGCTGAAGCAGAAAAGGAACTGACAATGATTGAGGAAAAATTACAACAGGCACATGTGGACAGGGTGAATCCAGAGCTCGATTGTATTCTCGTCATACTACCATCAAAAATTTCTCCTACAGGAATTTTAATGCAGAGAGATGATATTATTTTGGAATGGATCTTTTTACCACATAAACCAAGTAAGAAACTGAAAACTTATGTGGAAAAAGTCTCTGAGTTAATTATAAAAGGCAAGCTGAGACTTCGTCAACTAGCAGGCATAGACCCAGCAGAAATTATAGTGCCTTTCACTGCTGATGAACTAAAGAAATTATGGGAAGATAATGAACCATGGCAAAGAGCTTGTGCTAATTTTTTGGGAGACATTAATAACAACTATCCAAAAAGCAAGCGGCTTAACTTCATAAAGAGAACTTCTTGGATTCTTCCTCGAATCGTCCGTGATGCTCCAATAACTGGAGCCCGTACATTCTATACTGATGCCAATAAATCAGGGAAGGCAGGTTACAAATCAGAAGACTTGGATAAGGTGGAACAAAGTCCATATACATCTGTCCAGAAGGCGGAATTATATGCCATTCTTATGGTGCTAAGGGATTTTAAAGAACCTATTAATATAGTTACAGATTCACAATATGCAGAAAGAGTTATTTTACATATTGAAACTGCTGAATTTATACCTGATGATACTGAACTAACATCATTGTTCCTCCAGGTTCAAGATTTGATCAGGAACAGGCTTTGCCCTATGTATATAACACACATCCGATCCCATATGGGTCTGCCAGGTCCTCTAGCACAAGGTAATGCAGAAATTGATCAATTATTGATTGGTAGTGTGCTACAAGCCTCTGAATTTCATAAAAAACATCATGTTAATAGCAAAGGTTTGAAGAAAGAGTTTTCAATTACATGGCAACAAGCTAAGGAGATTGTAAAGAAATGCCCTACTTGCTCTTTCTATAACCAAACGCCACTGCCTGCAGGGGCTAATCCAAAGGGCACCCAAAGGAATGAAATCTGGCAGATGGATGTGTTCCACTTTGCAGAATTTGGCAAATTAAAATATGTACACCACACCATAGACACATATTCAGGTTTTCAATGGGCTACTGCCCTGAGCTCAGAAAAGGCTGATTCAGTAATCACACATTTATTGGAAGTTATGGCCATCATGGGTATACCTGCGCAAATAAAGACAGATAATGGTCCAGCATATGTATCTAAGAAAATGAAACGCTTTTTTGATTATTATAATATAAAACACATTACAGGTATACCAAATAATCCTACTGGTCAGGCAGTTATAGAAAGATCAAATCGTACTATAAAGGATATGCTGAACAAACAGAAAGGGACTGAAAATACCCCCAGAAATAGATTACATAATGCTTTATTAACCTTGAATTTTCTTAACGCTAATGAGAAAGGAACGACAGCAGCAGAAAGACATTGGATAATGAAAAAGTCTGCTGAACTAAATCAACCGATTTATTTCAAAGATGTGCTGACCTCTCAGTGGAAGCCAGGAGATGTGCTACGTTGGGGAAGGGGTTTTGCTCTTGTTTCCACAGGAGAAGAAAAATTGTGGATACCATCAAAATTAATAAAGTTTCGATTTGAAGAGGAGAAACCTCTTGGAAAGGAGAAATGACAACTCATCCACAATGATGATATTCATACAGGTGGTAAGAAAAACATATAGAATGGGGGCAGGGTTCTGTTCTTATCTCCACAGGAAAACACTCATCTTTGAGAAATTCAAGGGACCCTGGATGTTTGGATACTGACAGATGGAAAAATACCTGCCCAATAGGAAATATCAAGACAACTGAATGGGTTGTGTAAGTAATATTAAACCATATTTCTAAATTTATAAAGCTGGTTTTGAAGTTGGACTCTGGCTCAGTCCCTCTCCAATTCCAAGCCTGTTAGTAAGAGAAAAACCCAGAGTTTCTGGAGTTTCTGTCTCATGTCAAGAGCCATGATATGGGACAGAAAGAAATATGAGTTTAGAAAACATCTTTGCTTTTCTTCATATCTATCATACTTTTCATTGAATATATCTATCATGTCTTTCAGTGAATATATATATATATATGATTAATGTTTAAGTTTTTCATAATGAACAATGAGTTTTTCCTGAAGTGACATTTGAAGTTTCCAGGAAGAAGATGGGGCCCCATAACAACAACTCCACCTGGTTGATATGACGTCATGATACTGATAGCGCTACTACAAGACCTGCTTTGGGTACCAGCTGCACAAGACAGTTCCAACTTGGTTAGCTGAAATGGTGCACATCTTATACAACATTTTGGCCAGACCTGCACGAAAATACTCAGAGACTATTTGCAATTTTAAAAGACATTATCTTGAAATTTAACCATCATTTTACTTTCACAGGATCCCCCAGAAAGAACGTCGCCCCTATGACAGCTGGAAGTAATTCTAGAGAACGACGTCCCCTCTCCCAGTAAAGTTTGCCCTTGGGTTTAGGGACATCATTTAGGGGTTGATTATAATTAGTATATGATTGAGGGTTGGGGGAGGAATTTTATAAGCTCAGGGATCATTTTGAAAAAAAAAGAGGGATGATGGGATAATAGACAAATATATTGGTATAGATTCTTGTATATTGATACAAAGTTAAATTATATTGACTATTGTACGCATGCATGTTTCTACCTCTGTTTAAAACATTTTTATGTATTGACATATATTGTATTGATATATATATTGTATATATTTACCATATTGCAGTGTACATTTCTACCTCTGATTAAGATACTTATATAATATTTGTGTATTGATATATATTTACCTACTGCAATGTATATTTGTACATTGTTTATATTTGGAGGTCATTGTCCTCATTTGTTTCACAGTCATTTATTGTCTTATTCTTTAAGTTAGATAGATATTGAGAATTATATAGACTAATTGTCATCTAAGTTTGTCATTTATAATTAGACTAATCAGGTTCTTTAGATATATAGAGATTATACTCAGTATAGATAGATAATCTTCAACCTCTTCAAAGAGCTGTAGAAAATGGCCTTTAATCTAACTCAGAGTTTCGTGATAGTGAGACACAATTGCTCCTGGCAACACCGCTCTATTCCCGAGAAAATGTTGAGCACCAAAAACACTCCACCTGGAGCCTTTCTATTTGGCAGAACTGGCCTTTGGGCAAAGAAATGCCCATACCTCAACCACTGACACAGACACAGAGCGTGCATCAATGGATAAAACAGGACTGTCATATCCTGCCAAGACAGGGTAAGATAGTTTTGAAAAGTTCCTTGCCTTTAATAATGGTATGTCAGTTATGTTAGGCCTTAGCCAAAATTGGTTGACTCACGTTGCAAACAAGACTTTGGGTGATTGCCCAGGTAGTCAGTTGTCTCTGTCAATTGTTGCACATTTTGGATATATCTCGTTTGTTGAGTAGTGTTTATTCCCTTCTCAGATCTTTGACTGAGTTGAAGATTATATAATTGTAGTTACTCTTTACATTATTTGGACTTCTTGAGATAGAATGTTTAGCAAAGCTTTTGTTCTCAATATTGTTTGTTGTATTTATTATTTGTTGTTATTGTATGTAGTTGTATTTGGTTTAGTTCTGTCTTATTTAGACAAAAAGGGGAGATGTAGGGATAAGTCCCGCCCCTTAAGGGGCGTGTTCGCCTCGGGCTAATGTCTGCCTATAAATTTGGCGAGCAAGCTCCGAGCTGCTTCTGCTTTCCTGGTCTCCGCGGGAACGGTGGTTCTGTAAGTCTATTTCTACATTAAAGCTATATATATATTTTTACACTCTGTCTGCATTCATTTACGCCGTTACAAAGAAGCTGTGCTTAACTCTGTTCTTTTGTGTTTAGAATTCCTTACCAAGCTCTCTCAGGTTTTTTGTGGATGTAGTTGGCCCACATTAGTGCCATTTTGTAAGCAGAGGCTTCTAGTTAGTTTCCTGGCTGCCTAGACTCAAATAATCACACAGAAACTATATTAATTACAACACTATTTAGCCAAAAACCTAGGTGTCTTCCTAGCTAGCTCTTATATCTTGAATTAACCCATTTCTATTAATCTGTGTATCACCACAAGGCTGTGGCCTACTGGTAAGGTTCTGGCAGGATCTTTCTCCGTTGGCAGCTACATGGTGTCTCTTTGACTCCACCTAATCTATCTATCTATCTATCTATCTATCTATCTATCTATCTATCTATCTCTTTCAGCCAGGCTATATTCTGCTCTGCATATGTCAAATTAACTTTATTCATTAACCAATAAGAACAAAACATATACAGAAGGACATCCCATATCATTATGTCAGTTATTTTTATGGTTTGCTTAGGGAAAAGCAATAAAAATATGTATGCGTTTAGTACACACCCAGTAACCCTACAGGCCTACCTAACTGTCTTGCAAGTTGCATTTGGTCGAGTCTGCAGATGCTGACCCTTTGGGGACCGATCACACTGATTATTTGGCCAGTAATCCTCTTCCCGGTGGTAGGATTATTCTGAGAAGGTTAATGCTGTAAAGTTAGAGAGGTGGCATGCTTCACCAGGTTCCCTTGTTTCCCATTATATCATCCATCTTAGAGTTACACTTCTGAGTCTTTTGTATTTGAATTGCACCCTGTGATTAATTAGCTGAATGACTGACCATGAATAGAGCCAGGTAGGAATGATTCTGTAGCAGAGGAGTGAGAATTAGCCTCAGGAAGAAAACCTTATCCCCTCTGTAGTAAGAGATCCTCAGGATCTGCAGATTAGGATAGTGTTAGAGGCAGAAAGCTCGAGGAGTTTTCATTTATCCATGCCTCATTACTCTATAAATGAAAAAGCACCATCCTTGACAGAAAGAGTTAACTCTTTGCTTTATATGACCTAATAGATGCCTTATTTCACGTATGTCATGTCTGCTTCTCAAGAACTGTTCATCTGTAAATGCCCCTTATTCTCTTCTAACATTTCTTTTTCCCTTGAGAGTGAAGTTTTGTGGTGACTACAGGGATATACTCCAACATTAATAAACATTATTCAATGGTATATTCACATAACCAAAAACATCCATGGGATCTCAGTACCCTTAGCTGATCTTTGCTTCTTTGTTCCCCTGCAATGACACCTCTTCAAATGATTGATTATGTGTCTGAAAGCTCCTTAACTTTCCCACTTCTTTCTCCTCCCATGTGTGCTTTTATCAGAATTCCTAGGCAGATTTGCCCTAAATTCATTCATTCATTCATTCATTCATCCATCCATTCTCTCTTAATATATATATGTATATATCCAGTGTTGTTTAGTGATTCTCTGTCTATGCCAGATGCCTTGACATACCATTCTTTCCATTTTTCTAAAGAAAGCAAATATACTCCAGTCAGTGCCAGAAATCTCATCCTTTTGAAGAGTTTATGAAATATTTTTCCTTAAACAAAATCTATTTACTTTCCTTTATAAATTTTAATAGAAGCTAAGATAGTAACAGATTGCTGTCATGGCTCAGGGACTATAGTGCAGTTTGAAGTTGCTGGGATGATGATAAAGGGGGAAAAGAAAATTGAAACTGTTTCTCAGACATCCCGCTCTACTGGTCCTTGGTTTGATTCTAGTCTCATTTTTTTTTTTAGAAAGAGGTCAAAGTACCTGTATTTTTAATAATTTCTTGACATGGTAAAAGAATTTTACATTACAATCCAAGGTTGGTAGGGTGAGGAGGGGCAGTGGAACAGTCAAACAAAAAGGGAAGCTGAGAAACACATGGTGGGAGGGGAGGAGTTTAGCTGGAAGGGACCTGAGGGGTGGGTAGGAGTACTGTCCAACTGAAATGCAATTGGTTTGTTACTGAGCACTATTCATGGGAAGAGAGCATCCTGACTCCTTTTCTGTAGGATACTGGGAGTGAAATGATGCGTCCCAGGTGGAATATGCTTGGAGTTGGAAGACGGAGAGGAGTAAAAGCCAAATCGACACTGAGAGTCACTGGCAGGTTAACTGCAGATACCAACTCTCACTTAAAAAGCTGGGGGCTAATGGGGTTAACACAAAAGCTGTAACAAGTGAGATCTCTGGAAGATTTGAAAGAGGCAACTCTTCTATGGGTTTGACCTTCGCAGCATATTTATACACACACACACACACACACACACACACACACGAACACACACACACACAGGCACGTGTGTATGTGCACAGATACATATACACATGAATTACTGCTTTCCCTTTCGGAAGCACAATACTATAAATATGAGAAATATTTCCCACAGGGAAAGCACAGCGAGGAGTAGCATCCTCTAGACCTCACAGCTGCCCACACCCTATCCAATGCACAAGCTGGCCTGGGAGAAGGGCAAGTGAGGGCCAGAGGGGCCAGCTTTTGCATAACACCAAAGAACCTGAGTCACAGAGGAAAGGCCTTCATGAGCCCTCTGCTCCTCGGCTCTCCTTCAACTTACCCTGGACACCAACGGCTACATTATCAGAAGAGAGGGTGGGCCTGGGACTTGCCTGGGTGGATGACTAAGACAACCGTCACCTGCTGAGGTGTTGCGTGTGTGACAGGGGCTGAAGGGGTAGTGGTGCAGGAAGGAAGGCTACGTTCTATAATGGAGCAGGAAGCATGTATACATGTCCCTATGCGTGTGTACAAGTGTACACAGTATCTGTGAAAACCCCAGTTATAAAAACATCCAGAGGAGCTCTAGGGATGCAGCTGAAGGCCTAAGGTATCCCTTGTCACAGTCAGGTTCAAGGAGGGGTAGACACAGGTGGAGAGCCCCAGGGCATCTCCAAGGCAGCTGCAGTGGGGAGGACCCAAAGTCCCACAGAAGCAAGAGACACTGGCCTGTGACAGGAAGATGTCCCTTCCACCTCTACTCCCCCAGTTCCTAAAAGACACCTAACATTTTCCCTACAGTTCCTCCAGCTTTTAACACAAAACTTAAAACAAGGGGAGGAAGGGAAGGGAAGAAAAAACAAAAACAAAAACCCCACAATTCTTGTGCCAATATCTCGCACAAATCTGGAGTTCTCCAGAAATTAGGACAGGCTGGGTGTGGGGTTTGGGGAAGGAGATAGAAGAGTTCCTGAGGCCTGAAAAAAGAGGTAAACACATCACAGAACTAGATGAGAGTTTCATTAGACTCTAACTAAAAACAGAGAGGTGTGGTTACTATTTCCAGCCAGTTTCCCCATCACGATAGTCATATAACAAACCAAGGCAATATCGGTCTTGAGCCAGACTCACAGAGTCCGCTGGCCCTGGCCTCAGTACAGTGTCTCTGCATTGCTGCTCCGGGGCCGTTTGATTTTCTCAATATTCTTCAGGATCATGTCATGTAGAGGGACATACTGATTCCTTAGTTCTGAAATGATGAGACGGAGGCTGATGTATTCTTTCTCGTCAATCTCTGTGACAGTGCGGCAATAGTCCTCCACATGGGGATATTTAGCTATTTTAGAAACCAATTTGGTCGAAGAGCAATCAGGGTTCCCAGACCTGTGGGAAGCCCAAGGACCACCCACCTCTATCCAGGTCTCCTAAGGTGAGCATCCAAACTGCCTAGGCTCCCCCAAAGCCAGTACGTGCAAAAACCCACTGCGATTGTTCTTGAGTTCTCAGTATTCAGATGAGGGAGGGGGACTTGATCGGGGGAGGGGGAGGGAAATGGGAAGCGGTTGTGGGGAGGAGGCAGAAATCCTTAATAAATAAATTAAAAATAAAATAAAATAAATAATAAATAAAAAAAATCAAAAAAAAAAAAGGAACCAATTTGGCTCTTGTAATATAGTATCTAGAAATCTGGTCCAGATAAGATGCAGCTTCACTCTCGACAGTTTTTAGTTCTGCAACTGTCTCCTCCTGAATAGACACCCCAAAGTTGTTCCCATCTTCTATTCTGGGAATCAAGAGCTGTACCCACATTTTGACCGTGTTACATTTCTCGATCAGCAGCCGAATCTCAGGTTTTACTTTCTCAATAATGTCCACCAGCTGCTGGTTGCTTTTTAACATCCCGTTGGGCATCACAAACACCTTGGTTCCTTGGAAGGCCTCTTCACATTCATCCAACCTGCGCTTCTTGTAAGTGGGACCATCCAGTCCATCATGGCTATTGGTGAGGAGAATGGGGTCAGGGACTGGGAGATTCATGTCTGAGTGGATCTGAGTTAGGTCATGGATATTTAGGATTGGTTCCTTCAAAAAACTATCAAGTTCTAGTAACTTCTTTGGGAAAAATTTGCCACCAAGTCTTCTGCCTCACTTGTGATCCGCTCCCTGAAAGAATCAACCTTGAGCTTCACTTCCTAATCCACCTTCAGCAACGAGGCCATGGCCAGGCAGGGCCGTGTCCGCTCCGCTGGGTGCTGGAGGCGCTGTGGACTCTGGGGAGGGCGCCGGAGGGACCTGAGGAATCTCCACTGTCCTCTGGACCCGGCCGCCCTCGCTGGCTTGCTCACCTCTTGCTCGTTCCCTCCCTCCGTGCCGGCCGGCCACCCGCCCGCCTGCCGCCTGCTGCCTGCTAGCTCTCTCGCTCGCCCTCCTAGTCTCAATTTTTGATCGTTTTAGGTTTGTATGATTGACAGTTGATAGTGACAAGCCATCGTGCCGGTGCAGCTAATGAAACTATGCTTGCCTGGAGTGCTGGTTGGTTGTCCTTGTGTATGCATTTCTTATTTTGATATGTTTTGAATCTGATTATAAAAAATTATCAGCCAGGCATAATACTGACTGGGCTTTAAGTTAAGATGTATATATTTGGTGTATCAATTGTGCCTACAGATCCTGGCATTATGTACTCAGCTATCCAAAGCAGAAAGCCAGTGTAGAGCAGAGAGATTTTCCTAGGTACCTCTTTCAGCAACATCTCAGCATATTCTCTTTACACGTCATATGCTGCATATGGGTTCATTTCTATATAGTGCTTGAGGAAGGATAGAAAATGCTTTATTTTCTGGTCTTCCACAGAGAGAAGCAGGCTAGTGAGAAGGTGATTGAGAAATACTTTTGAATATTCAGTCAATTTATTTCTCCCCAAATAGACAAGTAAAAAAATATAGCCTGCTATTCATAAATATTTTTGCTGGAATTATTTAAATATTTAGGCTACCGTCTTGTCTTAGTTACTTTTCTATTGCTGTAGAGAAACACGATGACCAGGGCTACTTATACTAGAAAGTGTTTAGTTGGGTGCTTGCTTAGAGTTTCAGAGGGTGAGTCTATGACTATCATGGCAGGGAGCATGACAACAGGAAGGCAAATATGGTGCTAAAGCAATCGCTACTAGCTTACATCTGATCCTAAAGTTGGAAGCAGAGAGAGAGAGAGAGAGAGAGAGCTAACTGCCAATGTCATGTGCGTTTAAACATCAGAACACACGCCCAGCGACACACCTCCTCCAACAAGGAACACCTCCTAACCCTTCACAAACAGTTCCACCTTTGAGGACCAAGCATTCAAACATGTGAACCTATGGGGGCCATCTTCATCCGAGTCACCACATATCTGCATACCTATGGCACATGGGAGGCAAAAGAAATTACTCCCTGAGGCACCTTTGTGCAAGTGTTTGTGAGTAATTGCTATGTGATAGGAAAATTTGAAGCAAATTATAATTTATAAATCAAGAAGTTTCATCCGTATTGAAGCCTAAGAAGCTGTTTTGTGAACTTTTACACTTACCAAAATAATTAGTCACATAAGGTACATCATAATGCTGTTTTGTGTTTATGGCTGGGATCTGCATGTTGGAAACTTACTTTGTCATGACTGTTTTTATTTAGATGACGTCTTGCACATTATTCAGAAGGAAGGGTTCACCATACTGATGCAGAGGCAAATATTATTATCAGAGGAAGAAGCCAGAACAGTGTGCAAGAACTATGAGAATGAAGAGTACTTTAGTAAACTTTTAGCATACATGTCCAGGTAAAGCAGTGTTCCAAGTTTGAAAGAATTGTGATCTATTGTCCACTCATTTTAGTCTTTTCTTAAGCTTTCCTTTTTTTTTTTTTTTGGCTTGGCAAACTTCTAAATTCTATAAATCGTTCCTGGCCTATGTCTTTGTCAACCTTGTTACTGTCCTCATTCTCTGCTCAAATATCTGTATCCCTCTCCATTCCTGGAATATTGTTAGAACAAATGATAGGTCCCATGGACACAGACACACACCAGTTTCCAGTTGAGTTGAATGCAGAATTCTAAAGTGGGCAACATTACCAAGTCCAAACTGAGGACTGTTTGACCCTTTGAGCAGTCTGATTATTCTTTGGGGGACTTTGATAACCTTGAATAACATGGATCCTGAAGAAGAAATGAGATGCTGAGAAGTTGCCACTTACCTAGAGGAGCAACTGAAATGCAGCTGAAGCAAAAGTCCTCCAAGGTTACATAATCCAACCAGATCATGACAGCCAGAAGAGACCACTCTAAAGAACCGGGACCCTGCCCTTCCCTTTCTGTCTTTCTTCCTAGCTCATGGCAGTATTGCTCTTGAGTGGATGCTAACATATATTAATGTTGGACTCCTTTTAAATCGTTTGACATACTGTAGTCAGTTTAACAACAAACGCACTTGTGTTCTGTGTATGTCATTAGCTACTAAGACATTCTTTCATTAACCTTTGGTTTTGCTCTTTCTAACAGCAGTCCATCTTACGTCCTTGTTCTATTGAGGGCAAATGCTTTGGAATATTGGAAAGAGTTAATGGGACCAAAAACTGTTGAGGAAGCATTTGCATCTGATCCAGAGAGGTATTGCTTACAGCATGGCTCCCTACCCTTTCTCATGTAATGCAGTTTAATTTCTTCTTAAGTCTAAGATACAGGAAGTACAGTTTTTAGTCTGAGAGGGCTTCTCAGGAAAGCTCCTGTTTCTGGTGGCATTATTGACTGCTTATTGTAGAGATATGGTCTACATACCTCTTGAAGATGACCATGGTTTTGCAAGAAAAGGTGGGATGCTTGACTTTGGCCTAGAAATTAAGAACCAAACTAATGGTTCATCTCTACTTACTGAAAGAAACATCTACCATAACCATAGTTTCTGACAAATAACCCCAATTAAAGTTGTAATCATAGCTGCAACATCTTTAATTGACCATAGGAGCTTTAAAATTCTTGAGAAAAATCAAGATTAAACTTAACACCACTATACAGAGAACTTTAATTTGACAAGTGAGGTCATGTAGTTAGCCAGGATCCTAGCCCCAGCCTTTTCAATGCAGTGGGTCCCTATTTTAGTTTTCCTTGGTAATATCCATTAACAATAAGATTTAAATGTTCACATATTTCTTTTCTAATCTCTGCTACCTCACAAAAAGATATAGTATATCCAAGTCACTGGCTAATTACTTCCTTTTGCACAATACCTAGAGATGGAATGAATGCTGTTGCATGGTGTTTTAAAAACAAATTGAATAAGTAGTGTTGCGTTGCATTAGATTGCTACATTACATTTGATTTTTGACTTGACCTCTTTCCAAAGTTTATGTGCACAGTTTGCCACAGGAAATTTCCCTATCAACCAGTTCTATGGAAGCAGTTCCAGGGCAGTGGCTGAGAAGGAAATAGAGTACTTCTTCCCTCCTCAGAGCACGCTGGCACTGATCAAGCCCCACGTGACTCAGGAACAACGACGTAAGCAGCTACTACATCACCAAGTCCTGACATCTTCTGCTTGATTCATTCTCCAAGAAGCTTTTCCCCCTGAATTTTCTAATTGAGATATTGATTTTCAGTTTTTATCCTTATTTTGGCTTGTGGTCCCTTCAATGTTTCTCTTTATTGAATTCAGTCTTCAAATCCTGACTTATCTCTATTCTTTCACTCAGTTGTATATTTATATTTTCCTAGACATTATTCAAATAATTATCTTTATCAACATGGCCTTAAATTTATTGAGAAATTTGGTAAAGTTTATTATCATTATTTTAAATTCTGCCTCCTGGGTTCTTCTGCAGGAATAGTGGGTTTCATGGGGGAATATACTGTTTTGGCCATTCATGGTTTTTTTTTTTTTTGCCTTTGCTATTGTGATCCATCTCAGGCATGTGGAATTTTTTTCTTTGGTTGTGGAATTTTTTCCTTTGGTTGTATGTCTCATATGATAGTCTAGCTTTCCTTAGATTGGGCAAGTGCAAGAGCTGTGTGGCCCGAGTTAGGCCTAGTAAAGTCGATTGATGAGCTCTTTAACTGGACCAGAGAAGCTGACTCCTGAACCATGGGTGTAGAACTATGCCAGAAAATGGGTTTTTCATATAAAAAGGGTTCAAAGACACAGGTCTAGAACTAGGATTGGTGGTTGGCAGATGGCAGAGGTTTTTGGCAAGGCATGCCAATGGGAAAAATTGATTTTCCCTGTAAAGGTGGTCCTGGCATAAAGAGGGTTCAAGAACCTAACTAGAAAAGGTGGCTCTTGGGACGTGGGTCTATAACTAGGCCAGGAAAGATGCTAATGCAAAAGAACCCATTCTCCCGATTAATTATTGAGGGAAGTGAGATGACATAACTGTGGGTATTACTACCCCTAGGCAGATGGTTATGAATTGTATAAGAAAGCAGGATGAGTTAGCCATAGGGAGCAAGTGAGAAAACAGTGCTCTTTTAGGGCTTCAGTTTCTGCCTCTGGAGCCCCTGCCCTAACTTCCTTCAATGAAGGACTGTGATCCAGAAGTATATGATGAAAGAAATCTTTTCGTTCCCATCTTATTTTCAATCACTGTGTTTTTATTACAGTAAAATCCAACCCTAACTAAGACGGAAATCAGTACCAAAGAATGGACCATTGCTTTGACAGAAGGGATTGTGAAAGGTCCGGAGAAACATCGAGAGCCCAGAGTTTAGTGATCCTTTCTGTGGTATCTTGGCATATAAGAATGTTGAGAGCAATGCAGATGATGGAGGTCTGGCCTGTGAAACGTCAGAAGGAAGCAAAGACCCTGCTGTAGTTGTTTGTATGGTATTTTGTGTTAAGAATCAGTGGCATGTGGTCAGCTGTAGCTGAGGAATCATCTGTAATTGACTAGAGACCAATAACACTAAAGTAAGACCTTTGCTTTATTGGGGCAACCACTCACGGCTGGTTAACTGGTGCTAAGAAATTAGCAGTGATTAAGAAGAGACCAGCATCACCGAGGTGGAATCTTCTGAGAGGTGTTTCCACAGGGTCAGCACACAGAAACCATGGTCCAGAGGTGCCCAAGGCTGTAATTTGTATTGGCAGCTGAACTTGACAAGCTGTAGGAGTGTTCCAGGTGTTACTGATTTTGACGGCATGAATGGGGTCGTGAAGAATAGTTGAGCCATGGCATTGTGAGAGCCTACTAGTGCAGCCTCAATTGCAATAGAAGGCTGATAATTGAAGGGGTCCTTGAGAGAAGTTGAGGTTTGGTATCATGCAGCAAGGTAAGAGTCCCTGAAAGAGCTCAGAAGCTATACGTGAAGGTGAAGCTCAGTTGCAGGAGAGACCGCAGCATTCTGGAGATGTCAGTACCATGGGACAACTACCAAGGACAGTAGCAGGTGTAGAGTGGCGTGGGCCTGAGTCTATAAAACAAGCTGTCCTGTGTTGCAAGCAGCAAATTTGAAGGCAAGGGTCTCTTTAGAGCCCAGAGGATTGTGAATAGGTCTTAAGACATCAAACACTGAGACTTTTACACCATGAAACTTTGTTTTTGCTTTGATTTAACTGTGACTGTGAACTGATTCTTCCCTCTTGGAGTCAAAAAGTATTTACCTCATTTTTTATTTCTACAGACGCTCACCGTTGACTTTGAACTTTTAAAGAGACTTTTGAGTTTAGAGAGACTTTAAAGTTTTAGAGAGAGCAGATACTTTAGAGACGCTTGAACTTTGGGACGTTGGGTGCTTTTAAAAGACTGGGTTTTTGAAGACTGGGAGTTTTAAAAGTTGGGATATTTGACATTGTGATATTAGTGTTACCATGACATCTGGAGGACAGAAGAAACCAGGAAGGTTGTAGTTTGATAGTGCTGTGTTTGTGAGTCAAGTTGGCAAATGGTTAATTGCACTAATGTGTATCCTCAACTAGACACAAGCTAGATTCATTTAAAAGAAGAGAATATCAATTGAGAAAAACACCCTCACTAGGTTGGACTACAAGCAAGTCTGTAGGACATTTTCTTTATTGGTGATTGATAATTGATGTGAAAGGGCCTAACTCATTATGGGAAGTGCCATTCCTGGGAAGATGTGTAGTGAGAAGGTCGCTTGGTTGTTCCCGGCCGCTTAGTCCCAAAATAATCCCATAGAAACTGTATTAATTGAAACACTGCTTGGCCCATTAGCTATAGCTTCTTAATGGATAACTCTTACATATTAATTTAACTCATTTCTATTAATCCTGTGTATCGCCACATGGCTGTGGCTTACCGGCGAAAGTGTTGGCATCTGTCTCCAGTGGGGCTACATGGCTTCTCTTAAACTCCTCCTTCTTTCTCCCAGAATTCAGCTTAGTTTTCCTGGCCTAGTTCTGTTCCTCTATAGCTTTGCTATAGGCCCAAAGCAGTTCCTTTATTTATCAATGGTAATCACAGCATACAGAGGAAAATCCCACATCAAAGATGGCTCTAAGTTTTATAAGAACTGTAATGAGACTGAGAAAGTCATGGGGAGCAGGCCAGAAAGAAGCATGCCTCCTTGGTTTCTGTTTCATTTTCTGCTTTTTGAATTCCTTTCCTAACTTCCTTCAGTGATGAACCGTGACATGGAAATATAAGATAAAATAATCCCTATCCTCTCCAAGTTGTTTTGAATCACGGTATTTTATCATAGCAGTAGAAACACCAACTAAGACACACTGCTTTATGACAGCATCTCGCTTTGGCCATGCCTAACTCAAAAGTCGGCATTTCTAAAAATACAGGTACTTGAGTCCAGAGATAGTTGTTTCCTGGACTGTGGTTTAAGAACCATACACATTATTCTTTAAAATGTCATTTTCTCATGATAAATTTATAGGACTGGCCCATTTCTGTTTTAGTTTTTGTATTCTCACATTTTGTTACTTAGAGGGTCTCCTGGAGTAGATCCTAGATATCTTCTTACCAGCAGGAAAGACCCAGCCTTCTTCAAGTTTTCTATAAATTAGGTCTCACTTTCCTTTCCTCTCAGGCCAACACCTCTGAATATTTTTTACTTGGAGTAAAAAAAAAATCATTTCTTTTTATTTCCTTTGTCTGTGCCTTTCTTCCTTCCCCTGTCCCCTTCCCCCCACATCCCATCTTCCCCCACTCTTCTTCCTTTATAAGAATGCTCGGAGTCTTTAAGTTGGTTCCCCTTGATGGGGAGAATGCAGACTTCGGTGCTCAAGCGACTGATGAGATTCTGGTAGGACTCACTGTACTGATGCACTCAGCAGCGCCTTTCTACTTCAGGAAATAATTTTTGCCTTGGCTATTTCCCAGTACAGATCATACGAGGCATTGGTAGACATTGGGGCCTAAAGATGAAAATACGTCTTCATGCTTAGCATGCCAACAGTTCTTCTTTTTCCTTTGATAATCCATAAATTAATTAAAGTGAGACATTCATGTTAAAACTCGGAACATCTTCTGACTGTTATTTGGTACTTTTAATTTTATACAATTTTGCATATTTATAAACCACAAGATGCAAGTTGAACTATTATTTTCCTCTGGTATTTTGATCTTTACCATGAACATGGAAAGAATGATCTTCACTATTTCCCAATGTTTGTTTCCTCAGTGGAGATCCTGAGGGCCATTAAAGACGCAGGATTTGAGATAACTATGCTGAAAGAAATGCTTCTGACTCCCGAGCATGCCAACAAAGTTTATTTCAAAATAACAGGAAGAGAGTTTTATAAAAACGTCTTGGAAGTCTTAGCTTCGTAAGTTTCTGAAATGTGGTTGCTCATATTGTAGAAGTAGTAATTGTACACTATAGAAACTGTAGGAAACAGAAATTATTATTAATTTTTTTTGGTTTTTTGGTATTTTTAACAACTTTCTATCTAATCTGACTCAAGGAAAGACACCTTGTTAACTTTCAAAGTTTGTTTATTTTTACAATTTCTTTCCTTCCCATTTCTTCCTCTGTCTATTTCTTTAGTTCTTCACACTACATGTAAAAGAGTTTAGGTTCTTGTTTATCCAGTGCAGAACTATGCTTACATCTCCTTTCCTGTAAAATGGAGAGGAAGCCATGAGGCCCACTTCACAGGAAGTGAAGATGACTGAGATCCTGCACCATGAACACTAAGAAAGTTAAGCTCCAGGTGCATCTGCTGTATGCACCTGGGGAGAGTTCATGACTCAGGTTAAGGATTTAGAGGATGGTGTGGGGTAGGGGAAGGAAAGAGAGGTAGGAGGGGCAGGAGGAAAAGGTCAGGGTGCTCTACAGATGACCAACGTGTCTGCTGACCAACTAGACTGTCCATTCAAGTGGTCGTGCACTGAGCTGAGCTAAGTCATTTTGCCTTAGGTACCACGCAGTCACTGGATAGAGCACATCGAGGGAATGAGGGTGGTCTGGGAAAGATGACTTTCTGCAGTGGAGGCAACTCTTAAAGGACTAGAGGCTGAAGGTTGAACAGGAAGCAAAAGTCCTTGGCCCATGACAATGTTTGTGTGGTCCCCAAAGGAGTGAAACTATAAATCCATTCACGTTCATTCTTTAGAATTAAAGAAAATGACACAAAACTTGTAGAAAAGGGAGAAGACAAAGAAAGCACAAGATTATACTGTTAGGAAAAACTGTTCTGGATGGACCAGAAGCATTCTGTCTTTAGTACTGTGTGCAATTCATACCCTTAAAGGAACCTGCCTTCTGAAAGAATTGCTGTTTGCAGGGGCACATCTATAATCATGGTCCTGACCAAGTGGAACGCTGTTGCAGAATGGAGACGAATGATGGGTCCGGTAGACCCAGAAGAAGCAAAACTGCTCTCCCCAAATTCCCTCCGAGCCAGTTATGGACTAGACATTTTGAGAAATGCTGTCCATGGGGCATCTAATGCACCTGAAGCAGCAGTCAGCATCAATAATGTGTTCACAGAGGATAATCCCGAAGACTAGAACACCAGAGTACGTGCTATAAAGAGTATACTTTAATTACCTTTGTTTTTTTAAATGTTATTTTAAAGATTATAATTGCAGCTTCTCTTTTCTACTTCCAAACCCTCCCATATACCCACTTCTCACTCTCCTTCAAATTCATGACATATTTTTCTACTAATTGTTATTGCATGCTTATTTGTGTATACATATATATTTCTAAAGCTGTTTAGGCTGTATAAAATTGCTTGTATATATATTTTCAGGGCTGACCGTTTGGCACTGGACAACCAATTCATGTGAGACACAACCTCACAGCAAATTCCCTGATCCTCTGTTCCCTCTTTCACAATGTTTTCTGAGCCTTAGGTTCAAGAGTTTTTAGTAGACATACCCATTGGGATTAGGCTACATAACTCTGCATTTTGATTGGCTATGGTTATGGATTTCTGCAGTGGTCCCCATCTCTTGCAAAAAAAAATTTCTTAATGAGGGGTAAAGACTACATTTATCTGTGGGTATAAAAACAAATGTTTATAGAACTGTTATTAGAGATTATGCTGTTTTAGTAATTTAATGTTGTTGATTCTCTTTCACTAACCATGATTTCCTTAGCATTGAAGATTTATCTAGGTTTTCAGTACCAGGCATTGTTTTCCTCCTCTCAAACAGGTCTTGAATTCAACCTTAAGAGTGATAACCCTAAGGGTGAAGTACACTACCTCATATGCACTAAATCCCCTTGTTTCAAGAACATGAGTCGTGTGGGGTATAGAGTAGGAAATTGGTGACTTTTTTTTAAAAAAAAAAACCTGTTTTCCCTCCTTATATTTATTTTTTTTATTAGGGAAATACTCTTTATTAAAACAAAATTTTGGGAGGTATTATAAGGCATTAAGTCAGAACATTTTTCTAACTTTTCTGATATATTTGTTCAGCAGGTTTGAACACATTGATGTAATCAGTGCACTACAAAATAAAAACCCTTTTCACTGAAATAATATTATGATGGAAAGTAGCAATGTGGTTGGATATTTCTCAAGTCTAGAAGACTTGGAATTTTCTACCCAAGGAATGAGTGCCTGATCTAAGGGATAGCCTGACTTTGCTGTTGAGGACAAGATCCAGGAAAAGTGTGGAGCAACTATGGTAGCTAGATGCTTGAGACTAGTGAAGCCTATTTGTCTCCATTTGCGATTTCCATATAGTGGTCTGCATATCACAGCACTTCCAGGACTCATTGACTCTATGCTTATTACAGGAACACCGGCTTGTGCATTGTAGCAAACCGTAGCACTTCCTATGTCTGGATAGAGATAGGCACATTTGGATGCTCCCATCACTTGTATCTGTAACATATCTAGATTTTCAAATATATATCCTTCTTTAAGAATTTGGGATCCAGAAAGCCAGCATTCTGAAGTGTTCAAATCCTTTATGCTTCCTAAAGGTGCCATTATATGAATAGAACTCTGGCCTTCTCGAAGAAGCACCAGAGCAAGGTCATTTCTTGCAGCCTGACTCACTAACCGGAATCTTTCATGCAGTAAAATAGTAGTCACCTTAGCAACTCTCAGAGGTTTTCTGGGATGTCTAAGGCCCAATATCACAACAGTGTTTTCAGGATTCATGTTTCTCACACAGTGGGCAGCAGTAAGAACCCAGTAGCTACTAATAACGGAGCCACTGCAGATATGATTCCCACAACTGAAGATTATAGCTTGCCATGGCATAGCATATTGCACAGAAATATGATCTGTTAAAGCTTGAGGCTGTGGAAGAGAGATGAAGTGTGGATGAACAGCAGCAGATGACGATGTAAAAGTTAAATCTTTCCTACTGGTAGAGACTGACAGGGAATTGAAAGGAGATGTAATCACAGGTCTTTCAGGAGACCAGGGTGCACGACTGGGCTGTGTAACTCTCTGGAGCCAGAATATGAAGGGGCTAACTTGACTGAAGACATAGGGCTTTTTGCAATGTTCATCATAGTCAATTAAAATTCCCACCTGCATCCATATGTCTCTTTGTTTTAGATGACATACCAAAGGTGCCCCAAGATCACCCTTACAGCCAAATTCCCCGATAGCTTTCTTGGCCTTCACACAGAAAGTGAACTCATTCAGTTGAGGCCAAAATTTAGCACAGGTGCTGACTTGCATGATGCTGAAGTGCCTTTTTTGCAGGATACCAGGACTTCCTCTCATGAGGGACCAGCTCGGTAACCAGCAGTCATATAGTTGTATGTGTTTTTCTTGTTCTTGACTTTCTTCCAGGCAAATAGGAAACACCAAAGATTGAAAATGTATTGGCTCCTTCAGGAAGAGTAGTCCTGGTCCTAAAGGTCCCCTGGGACCTAAGTATGGCAAAGAACGCTGGATACCTACAGTTTCACCTTGTGTAGGATCCTGAAGATCAACCAGACCCACTTGGACTAAAGCCAGAGATTCTGACCGTTTTATAAAATTGGCACATCGGGCAGAAGTGAGGACCCACATTTCATTAAGAATAGAACCAGCACAGAAGTGGGAGTAAGACATCTGCATAGAAACCATCCATGGGAATTCACCTATTTCAGCTTCCCAACAGTCAGGACAGTGGGGAACAAGGCCAGAGCGTACACCACATACTGTGGTATCATGAGAAACAACAGCTGTCTTGTAGAGCCACAGTTTTTGGAGATTATCATTCCATGTCATACTCAGGTGACATTCAGACAAGGAAATATTGAGTTTTGTATGCCTTTTTGATAATGGTTCCAGTGAAAGATTATCTTGTGGATCAGACTGAGGTGGCAATATTGGGGTAGGTTCTTCACTGAAAAGCATTTCTGGAAAGGAGTCTCTGTCATTTGAAATAAAAAATACTGTAGGAGGATTTCTTCGCTGTCTGTTCTGTGAGGAAGTAATTAATCTACTCAATGACTGGAGAGATAATCCATCAGAAAAAATATTAACACGGTTTATATGATTACTAAGATAATGTTCTACTCCAGGATAAGAACTGAAACGTGAAGAAAAAATAGGATCCAGCAGCTTCTCATTCATCTTGATAAGCCCTCTCATCCATAGTAGATATGGGGCTGTCTTGATAACAAGAATAGGAATTTCACATGCCATTGAGGATTCACTGATGAGTCCTACCAATTCCCAATGACTGCCAAAGGTACAAAGGACAGGGATACCTTGCTGTATCCAGCAATCTTCTTTTTGATGATTCCAAATACATAGGTTATTACTTCTAGGCTTGTGATTATAATGATTGTGACAGAATGAAATGTCCAGGAATTTTACTGACAGCATCTTCACATTGTTCTCAAATTTAGTGTGTTTCTGGTACTGGTATACACTGCAACGTTGGTAAACACAGGGAAAACAACTTTTCCTAAGGATGTTGTAATATTGAGGAAGTAAAATTCGTTTAATCTTAATTGGGACCTCCAAGAGGCTCATTCCTATGGCTCCTTTGATAGAATATTTTCCATCACGTGGATTAAAATGGGGATGCAGGCAGATTTTGTCACCATGTATAATTCCTTCTTTGTTGATAACTTTTGAAATATCAGAGTTCACATATTTCAGTTTAGTTAAACAGCTGATTGTGGACAGTATCCACCACTGATTAAGGATAACTCCTTGGCAGGTTTCATCTATGGTCAGTAACCATGGGATGTTGTTAAGTGTTGACAATGTGGCAGTTTTGGGGACAAAGGAAGCTGACCACTGCTTTTGAGGGTTAGGTACTAGAAAGACACAGAGAAAAGAAAGAGTCATAGCCTGAAAATAGTAAATGAGTGGATGATTAATGTGACTGCTATCTGAAAATATTTGATAAAGATGAAAACATAGAAAATAATGAAAATGGGAAATATAACAGTGATTGAATTATATGTTTTGTTATAAGTAAACATGAGCAAATAATAGAAAATAACGAAGATAAGGGGCACTTAAAAATATAAAGATAAAACGAAAGTAAAATCAAATACAAGATAAATGAGTCTTAGTAGAAAAACTTAAGAAATCATCTTAAGTACAGATAACTTACCACCCCAACAGTAAATAAACAGACACCAAAATTGATAGAGGTAGGGCAGACCTCTCATTATTGCTCATAGAGTTGCAAATGCAAGATACAAATGGGTTAGATGCCAAGCTTATTTCAGGTTGTAGAATGTTGAGATCATAGAAATTGCTTGTGAGGTAAATGTCTTCTTTGATTATGACTAATAAAATAGAATGTTATATATAAGAAACTGCTGGATTTTAAAGTGAAAGACAGTATAAAAGACAGTTTACTATCATTAACACTTGGTTTTGATATAGTAGCCATTTCCATAGTCCCAAATTTATAGTCTTATTTGAGATTCTACTGTAATATTATTTATCATGAGGTCTATTATTTAGTAAGTGTATAGAAAGGTATAGTCTTTAAATTATTAATGAAATCTGAATACCATTTAAAAATCATTTATAGCTGAGCGATAGTGGCACATGCCTTTAATCCCAGCACTCAGGAGGCAGAGGCAGGCGCATCTCTGTGAGTTCGAGGCCAGCCTGGTCTACTGAGCTAGTTCCAGAACAGGAACCAAAAGCTACGGAGAAACCCTGTCTCGAAAATCCAAAAAAAATTATTTATAGATCCCTGTACACCAATTAAATTCACAAATACATTTATTTAAGTATCTACACAGTACTCTCTAATGAAAAATGATTGTAAAATTTCATAATATAAATTCCAAATTAATATCTACTCTCATCCCCTAAACCTGGAAGTTTTAATGTATCAGTGGTTATTAATAAACAGTCTGATTTAAATGGTGTCATATTCTGAACATGAAAATATAAAAAAATAAGTATCTCCTCTTATGACACTTTTAATGAAACATTGACTACGCTTTTATTTTTATTCTCTGATAAAAAAATTTTATTTTATTCTCAATAAAATACTTGACTAAGCTTTTAAAATCTTTAAAAGACTGTTAAGTGAAGCCAGACGGTTGTGGTACAAGCCTTTAATCCCAGCACTTGGGAGGCAGAGGCAGGCAGATCTCTGTGAGCTCGAGGCCAGCCTTATCTACAAGAGCTTGTTCCAGGACAGGCTCCAAAGCTACAGAGAAACCTTGTCTCAAAAAAAAAAAAGAAAAACAAAAACAACCCTCACAGTTAAGCAGAATAATAAAACAAGGATACAGTGAAACTTGATAACACTGTCAAAATATTCTACTTGTTATCTTATGAATCATATCAAAACACACAAAATTTTGTGTGTTTGGTTTCTCTTATCTTTTTCCATAAAAACCAACGACAAAATGGCTTGGGAATTATTTGTGTTCCTTTGCTTGACTCACTAATGATACATTGATAGAAACCAAAAAAAAAAATGAGTACATTGTAAGTCATAATCAGTTTCTCCATATTTGAGTCTCCAAAAGCAATAGTTAGTGATGTATCAAAATATTCAATAAGCTGCAAACCACTCCTGGGACTGGAGGTTACCTTTTGTGGCAAAATAAGTCATGCTGCATCATTTTCTTGCCCATTATTGTTAGTAACTCTATATTCTTTCACATTATTATTTGATAACTTCATTTATATTTCTATCATATATGTACATATTGTCACTGGGTTGTGTTTCTACCGCATGCACTAAATTTTTCGGATCCTATTCTCTTTGTATACACACCTTCTTAAGCCCGAACATAGGGGGGAGGGCCTTGGACTTTTCGCAGGGCAGGGTTCCTTGCTTTTCTTAGGACTAGAGGGGGGTAGATGTGGTGGGTAGTGGAAAGGAAGTGGGAGGAGGGGAGGAAATGGGAATTTTGACTAGTATTCTTTATAAAGTAATAAATAATCCTTGATATTGAAATGGTACTTTAATGAAACTCTGAGGCCTCCAGCACATTTCATATTAACAACTACTCAATTTTATCATTACCTTGTGACAGAGGGCCTGATAGACCCATATCATACCTGATAAGTATGGGATGATACTTATTCCTGACTATTTCATGTAACTATATAAATAATAATAATTGATAATATAAATTATAATTAAATTTTAATATACTGTGATGATTCTTTCAAATTACAGCATATAGTTACTATAAGAATTAAATATTATAATATTTAATAATCATTTAATAAGGGTGTCTCTGGCTTCTTTTTTTTTTTTTTAATAATTTTTTTATTAAGAAAAGAAGAAAAAAAACATAAACAAAAAACAAGTTTCCACCTCCTCCCAGCCTCCCATTTCCCTCCCCCTCCTCCCACCCTTCTCCCCCTCCTCCCACCCTTCTACCCCTCCCCCCACTCCTCTCCCCCTCCCTCTCCAGTCCACAGAGCAGTCCAGGTTCCCTGCCCTGTGGTAAGTCCTAGGTCCTCCCCCCTCCGTCCATATCTAGGAAGGTGAACATCCAAACTGGCTAGGCTTCCACAAAGCCAGCACATTAAGTAGGATCAAAACCCCGTGCCATTGTCCTTGGCGTCTCATCAGCCCTCATTGTTCGCCATGTTCAGAGAGTCCGGTTTTATCCCATGCTTTTTCGGTCACAGTCCAGCTGGCCTTGGTGAGCTCCCAGTAGATCAGCTCCACTGTCTCAGTGGGTGGGTGCACGCCTCGTGGTCCCGACTTCTTTGCTCATGTTCTCCCTCCTTCTGCTCCTCATTGGGACCTTGGGAGCTCAGTCCAGTGCTCCAGTGTGGGTCTCTGTCTCTGTCTCCATCCATCACCAGATGAAGGTTCCCAATGCTGGGTCTCCTGGCGCCGAAAGATCAGGCCTCCGTGCTGGTTGGGCAGCTCGCAGACAAAGCGCCTACCCCGCTTGGTGCAGGCAGGCCACAGAAACAAAGGAACTGCTGCCCCCCGGGAGCCCCGGCTACTCGGACTCAGCGCCCAGATAGCTCCCTCCTTATATTTAAAAGTAGACTTTGAGTATCTACTGTATGATGTCTTTGGCTGTAGATTTTTCAATAGCAAACTAATCTATGTGCGGAATGTTGTCCTCACATTCCTGGACCAAGATGAGTTTCAGTGTCCACAAGAAAGTGAGAAAACTCCATGAGGTAGAGAAAACCTTTCAGGAAGGCCCCTCAAGGGATAGAAGAACATACTCACTGTCTTAGGGTTTCTATTGCTGTGATGAAACACCACGACCAAAGCAACTCAGAGAGGGGAGGGTTTATTTGGCTTACACTTTCATATCATACGCTATCACTAAAGGAAGTCAGGATGGGAACTCAAACAGGGCAGCAACCTAGAGGCAGGAGTTGATGGAGAGGCTACCACGGGGTGCTGCTTACTAGCTTGTTCCTTATAGCTTTCTCAGTCTGCTTTCTTACAGAACCTATCCAACCGTGGCGCCAGTCACAGTGCCTGGGCCCTCCTCCATCAGTCACTAATTAAGAAAATACCCTACAGACATGCTTACAGCCTGATCTTATGGAGGCATTTTTTAAATTGAGGTTCCTCTCAAATGATTTTAGCTTGTGTGAATGAGTGAATAGCAGGAGGTTTCTCAGAAGACCAACACTCTACTTAAAGCTTCTGTTGAGAGTTAGTCTTTCTTCTAACATCTGTATTGCCTTCCTTTTGTGCCAGGAGCAGCATTATCACTGATTTGGATATCTCCATCTAGTGTGTAATTCAGGGCAGAACTGTGAGGTGTATAGGTCTCATGGGTAGGAATCAGACAAGATAATATTGAAATATACCTGGAAATATGGAGGTGAAAAAGAGAATTTCGGGTTTTTTTTTTTAAGTTTCTAAGTAGACACATGCACGCGTGCGCGCACACACACATACACACACACACACACTTGGTGCTTGTGTGTCGATATCCTCTGTTGGATGCTGCATTTCCGTGCCTTCTGTGCTATGTAATATTACTATGGCGGTAGTATTAAGATATTAAGACCTCTTTCAGACATTTAAGATTCATTTTTTTCAGCTCTTGCTGTGTGCTGCAGAGCTAGGTATACACAGTTCTCTAAGTGCAATGAGTTCATGATGGTAAGAACAGAAGATAGGGAATGGCATGTGTCCTAGGTCTGTTGAAATGAGCAAGAGTGATTTCAGCGGATGCTTATAAATCAGGAGCAGAAGGAGACGGAGCACGAGCAAGGAACTCAGGACCACGAGGGGTGCACCCACACACTAAGACAATGGGGATGTTCTATTGGGATCTCACCAAGGCCAGCTGGCCTAGGTCTGAAAAAACATGGGATAAATCCGGACTAGCTGAACATAGCGGACAATGAGGAATACTGAGAATTCAAGAACAATTGCAGTGGGTTTTTGATCCTACTGCATGTACTGGCTTTGGGGGAGCCTAGGCAGTTTGGATGCTCACCTTACGAGACCTGGATAGAGGTGGGCAGTCCTTGGGCTTCCCACAGGTCAGGGAACCCTGATTGCTCTTCGAGCAGATGAGGGAGGGGGAATTGATCGGGGGAGGGGGAGGGAAATGGGAAGCGGTTGTGGGGACGAGGCAGAAATCCTTAATAAATAAATAAATTTAAAAAAAAAAAAAAAAAGAAGTGGAGCGGGAAGAAATGAGGCCCAAATTATCCAGGCAGGACTCTTGGCAATCATCAGTGGGAAGTATTACAGAAGCCTGAACTAACTTGGGAACAGCGGGTTAAGGAAGGGCGGATGATAAGATGATCCTGAGAAGGCTGCAGTGCACCTGTGGGATTTGATAATTGGCTGCTGTAGTACCAAAGAAATGAGAAAAGATATTCTTCTGTCTTCAGCCACTGCAAAAGGAAGTTCATAATTCTCAGACAGAAGGTTCCGAAGAGGGAAGTCCTTCTAAAAAAGCACCATGGATTCTGTGTTGGTCGTATTGGGTAAATGATATCCATAACTGAAGATAAATCAGGTTACAGGGACGAGAGAGGTTGAGAGGACTCCCAATGCAGTGTAGTCAACAAAATGTTGGAGCATGTGTCTATCCTGCTGGTGGGACATAAGAACATAACTAGAAACCACCAGAAAAAGTTTTTTTATGAATCTTGAAAGTAAAGATTTGCAGGAACCTGGAAAATTGATTCAATATAAAAGCAACCTATGATGCTCTAGAATGCTATAACATCTTCGCTTATCTTGACTTCTCAAGAGGATGCCAATGGGAAGATACTGAATTCCCAGTGTCAGCCCCTAGTCTCTGTTTCCACAGAGAAAAGAGCAGAATCTGCAAATTATTCTGTTCACCTGCATTTGCTTTTCTAGATGCCATCGGAATAATAATTGTATGTATATTTCACCTAAGCTGAAAACCAGTCTGCTGGAAAAGCAGGAGCATTGCTTGAAATGTTGCTCCCTAACTGCAATTGTTTGCAGCTAAAGTTTAGGGCTGAAATGCAAATAATAAACACTCTGGAGCCAGAGAAGGGTTAAAGGAAAGTGTCTTTAGGAAATCAAAGCATGCAAACGTGCTAGCATATATTAGGAAATTTAGAACTTTTTACAGATACCCAGTGCAGTATATATGCATGACAAAGGCATGGATATCCTAAATTTTCACCCCTTGCTGATATGTGCACTCATTTTAAGCAGGAAGTATAAGTGTCTTGGCTTACAGAAGCAAAAGTGTCAATGGCTTGAAAAATATTTGAGTTTAAGCGCAAAAGTAAGTTGGAGACACAGAGAGGATTGTGTTGCTCTTGTTGAAGCTGAATTGTAGGAAACACTGACAAAGTGATAAATACAAAGTAAATTTTTACCAATCCAAACAAAAATGGGAAGGTATCCTAAGGTCACTAATTCCAAAAAGTACTATAACTCCTATTAGGATGAAACTAAGTAACCAAAGTGATCTACAGATTAAAAATAATCCTAACAAATTCCTCCACTGGGTGCAGAGACCCACAATCACCCCATTGCAGGTCCAGTGGGATTAAAAACATCATTGATACAACCAACAACCTAATTCCGGATGCCTAGATCCCATGGCAAAAACACAAGCAATATGAAAATATTAGATAATATATCCCTCAACAAACAACCATTCTTATAGTAGTGGTCTCTAACAAGCATGACTCATACAAAACTCAAGACATGAAACTCGAAAGAACAATTACAAATACAAAGAGTTCAAAAAAATGAAGAAATTCAGAAAAATCAGAACTACAGCCAATCATCCTCAAAAAAATTTCAAAAATAAAAATAGAAAGAAAACTTCTAAACTCCCTTCACAAAGCCAGTCTTAATTGTAGTGCACAAACCATGTGAAGACACAAGAAAGGAGAACTACAGATCAATGTCTCCAATAAACATAAATGCAAGAATCCACAAGACTGTACATGGAAACAAAATACAGAACAAATAAAAAAAAAAGATCAAACCATGGTCAGGTTGACTTCATCTCAGAGATAAAGAAAACTCCTAGAATTGATAAAGACTTGCTGCAAAATTGCAGTATACAAAAGGCTTTTCTTTTTTTTTATTGAGAAAAGGAGAAAAAAAAACAAGTTTCCACCTCCTCCCAGCCTCCCATTTCCCTCCCCCTCCTCCCACTCTTCGCCCCCTCCTCCCACCCTCAAAAGGCTTTTCTTATTCCAGTGGTAAACTCAGTGAGAAGGAGATCAGGGAAACAGTCTCATTTATAATAGACAAAAAATACCTTATGCTAAATCTAATCAAGTTAGTAAAACACCTCTATGATGAAAACTTTAAAACTGAGAAAGAGGAAATTGTGGAAGACACTAAAAGATGGAAGGACCTCTCTTGCTCATGGATTGTTACAAACCATACTGGGAAAAAGTGTCATTCTGCCCCAAACAATTTATGTAATCAATGAAATCCCAATAAAAGTCTCCATGCCAGTTATCATAGAATATAAATAACAATCTTAAACTCACATGGAAATGCAAAAGATCCAATAGCCAAAGCAATCTTGAGCCAAAAGAACAATGTTTTAGACATTATTACTATATCTGGTCTTAAGTTCCTCCACAGAGCTGTATTAATAAAAGGAGAAATTGCATGGTACTTGCACAGAAAAACAGACATATATACATCACTTGAATAGTAGATCCAGACCTAAGCCCAAGCAATCACAACAACATTATTTTTGACAAAAATACACACTGGAGTAAATGAACTACTTTAATTAGAAGACAAGCTACAGATTTTTTTCAATGAATTCTCTAAAGAAGAAATATGAATGGCTAACTAGCCCTTTTTAAAATGTTCAACAGATGTAACCATTTTTAAATTAAATCTACTTTAAAATTTAATTTCACCCCGGTCAGAAAGGTTATCATCAACAAATTAAATCTTAAAAAATGTTGGCAATGAAGTGGGAAAAGAGGAGCCCTCATTCACTCTTGATAGGTATACAAACTGATCCAGCCACCACGGGAACACAGTGTAGAGATTCCTCAAAAAGGTAGAAGCAGAGTTACCATAAGATGCAATTACTCCACTTCTGAGCATATCCCAAAGGACTGTACATCCTACTGCCAGGATACGTACTTGCTCACACTTATTGCTGCTTTATTCAAAGTAGCCAGGAAATGGAATCAGTCTAGATTCCCACCGACTGGTGAATGAATAACGAAAATGTGGTATGTATACACAGTAGGGTTTCTGTCCAGCTGTAATCAAATATAAAAACTGAAGACAAATGGTGAAGCTGGAAAAAAGTTACACTGAGTGAGGGAACCCAGGAAGAGAGAAACAAGCGCATGTTCTCTCCCATTCGTGGTTTGCAGCTTTATAGCATTATTTTGTGTGTTCAGTTTAGAGTTCCTGCGGATGACGGAAGCTGGGGAAAGGCCTCTGGGAGGGGAACCTTAAGAAAGATAGGATAGTAGATCAGATCCTAGGTAATGTGCAGAGGAGATAAAACTGGGGTTGGCAAATTTTAAGTTGAGAGGATGGAAGGATAGTGAGATGGAATGGGAAGGAGAGCCAACCAAAATGAAGGGGCCAGAAAGACCTACAAACTGCTCAAAAATTAGTCTAGAACATTGGCATATATATTATTAAGTATGTTTTTCTTTTCACAGAAGTTTGAGAAGGTAAATGCAGTTTTCATCAACATAAAACCACGAAGCACAGCTTTCTATGAAAACTAATTACCAAAATTCCTCCAAGAAAGAGACATGTCATGATGAAAATTTGCATGGCTATGCCTGGTAACAATAAAACTGTAAACCCTCCCCCAAAACAAGTTCAGTGTTTATTTTTTTCAGCAAGGACATAAGATGGATTTTATAAAGATGGATGGCTAGATATGACAAAAGGTAAGGAGAAACACGAGCTAGAAAGAAGTCTAGTGTGGATGCAATCTAAAGAAGAGAAACTTGAGACAGAATGCTGGAAACTTCTAACACTTACAAGGTGCCCATAGGTTTGACAATAACTTTGCAGCCAGAAAGTCTAAGAAGCTGGAATGTGTACAAAAAAGCTCCCCCCCCTCCAATTTTTAAAAGATTTGTTTTATTTTGTGTGCGTGAGCATTCTGCCTGCCTGCTTGCATGTGAACCATGTATATGCCTGGTGCCTGCAGAGTTCAGAAAAGGATATCAGGTTCCCTAGAACTTGAGTTATAAATGGTTGTCTGTGGGTGCTGGGATTCAAACCCAGGTCATCTGCGAGAGCAATTAGTGCATGTAACTCCTGCGCCATCTCCCCAGTGCCAGAGACTTATCTAATTTGCAATGTCCCTAGGGGACTGTGCAGACAGTGTCCCTAGCTCCCTGAAGGTATGATGCTGACACTATCAGCAGAGAAAGGAACAGAAGTAAATAAAAGTTTTCATCTTATCTTTTCCTCTCTCAGGTGAAACAGCCTTATATTTCTTTCAGTGAATGGCTCCTGAGCTCACACCCAGCCACTAGGTGTACCCCCTTCTCAGTCCACTCAAGAGTGCCGTGGCAAGTGAGCCAGCAGGTTCTATGACCCGTTCCATCTGATGTTAGTAGTAGATGACTCGCTGGAGAACTGGTGCTCCAGCACTGCTTGATATTACTGAGCGGTACTTCGTTATGTAAAATCGAGTGACGTGAGAATGGTTAAGGAACACGTTTCTCGTTTTTAAATTTCAAGTGAATTTTAACTTATTTTTTAGATTTTCACGTGAGTGTTGTATTTACATCATTCTTACTACTCCCTCTTCTGCCTCCAACTCCTCTCATGATAGGCCAGCTCCACCTCAAAGTCATGACCACTTCATTAATTTTTGTACATAATATGCTGGGCAATGGTGGCACACACCTTTAATCCCAGCATTTGGGAGGTAGAGGCAGGCAGGTCTCTGTGAGTTCAAGGCCAGCCTGGTCTACAGAGCTAGTTCCAAGACAATCAGGATTATACACACACACACACACACACACACACACACACACACACACTATATATATATATATATATATATATATATATATATAGTAAGTATACAAGTATACTTGTAAATTTATAAATATTATAAATATAAAACCTACTGGTTCCATTTGATATTGCTTCAATGTATAAGTGTTTGGGGCTGACCAATGGAGGTTGGATAACTTACCAGGGTGCTGGTCCCTGGAGTAGGGTAGGGCTTGTGATATCCCCCCCCCCCCACATATATGTTGGCATGTCAGTTGGTGTCATTTCTCAGGTCTAGTTTAGGTGACCATATTGTTGTAATTTTATGGATACAGATTCTCTGTCGTATCTAGAAGATACAATCTTCTAGAACGCTTGGGGGTCCTTTGGCCCTTAACAAGTATTTTGCCCCCACTTACTAGATTAGATGTTCCTGGAGTCTTAGGTGTAGGGATTGTGTTTCAGATGTATCAGTGGGTGTTGGACACCCATCATTACTTGTTCTTCGAATACTGACCACTTGTGGCTTTCTGTAATGATCTCCATCTTCTGCAAAAAGAAGATTCATTGATTAGTGAGTAGTAACAAATTCACTTATCTATGTCCACAAGTATAAGTTATTGAATATTGAATATTAGAATGCAGTTAGGAAGTGTACTGACTTAGGAGAGTGACAATATTTAATTTCTCCTCTAGGGGCTGTGACCTGTCCATCTACAAGTTCCTAACTTGGTTTATAGTAGCAGGCATACATTTCCACCTATTGAGTGGGATTTAAGTTTAACTAGTGGGCTATTGACTACCCCAAAAATATAAGTGCCAGTATCACATGCTTGGGCATATGTTTTGGTTCATAGACTTTATATATGGGTCTATTGATTAGTTTTTGCCCGCGGCAGCTTATACAGCACCTATAGGTCTTTCCTCAGGGAAGAGACTTTCAGGTCAGTTCCAGCTCTATTCCTTCAAGGCCTATGTCTGAGGTTTGTAGCTTCTTCAGCATTAGTGTCTTACCTAATTCTGGGAAGTAACCAAGGATAATAACAATTATTGTCTAGGAGTCTCTTAGACTTCTCTGATCACAACTGGAAGGGGTATTTTCTCTGTCTGGTATGAGGTTTTTTATTAGATGGTCAACAACTTTTGGGGGAAGCATTATCACTCCAAGTGTTATAACTTTGTGTATATGTATACACACACACACACACACACACACACACACACACTAATTTACAGGTATGTATTTCCAAGTAAACATAAAATAATTAACCCTATGGCTTTTCCAAACACCCTCAGTGTTATTCATTTCCACTCTCTCCCTCCCCTCATCCAGTTAAAATGCCCCTTTTCCTTTTCCCCAATCACCTGTGCTCTACTATCTCCTGGTCCTTTTTTACTTTTCTGATTTCTGCAATTACTCCAGGTTCTATACTCACATCTATTCAGAACCGGTGTCTTAGTTAGGGCTACTATTTTTTTTTTTTTGAATTTTTCGAGACAGGGTTTCTCCATAGCTTTTGGTTCCTGTCCTGGAACTAGCTCTTGTAGACCAGGCTGGCCTCGAACTCACAGAGATCCGCCTGCCTCTGCCTCCCAAGTGCTGGGATTAAAGGTGTGCGCCACTACCGTCTGGCAGTTAGGGCTACTATTACTGTGCCGAAACATCATGGCAAAAAGCAACTTGGGGATGAAAGGGTTTATTTGGCTTTTATATCCTAAGTAACGGTCCTGGCTGTCCTGGACCAAAATGACCTTGAACTCAGAGATCTGCCTATCTTTGCCTCCCAAATGCTGGGATTAAAAGCATTTATCATCATACCCAGCTGAATATAGCTTGTTTTTTAATTGGATTGCTTGTTTTCAACAGATAGGCAATTGATAAATGTTTTTAATGGAACAAGTTAATGACTAAATTTTTGTGACATGGTGAGAAATGCGAACATGCAAGCACAGCATTTTAATCAACCTTTTCAAGGATGCAGAGTTGGTGGTTAAGCAAGATGACAAAGTGAACTGGAATCAGAAATCTAGATCAACGTAACCCAAGAGTGAGTGCACACCACTACAGCTATGTGATGTCTGACAAAGATGCTAAAAATGCTCACTGGACAGAAGAATGCATCTTCCACAAGTTGTGCTGGAAAACTTGATGTCTCCATGTATAAAAATGCAATTAAACTCTTATTTATTGCCCTGAAGAAAAATAAACTTCAAATGGTTAAAACGCCCTATGTGCACTTTAAACAATTTGTTTTAGCCAGCTATGGTGGTGCCTCCCTTTAATCCCCGCACTCAGGAGGCAGAGGCAGGCAGGTCTCTGAGTTCAAGGCCAACCTAACCTAGCAAGTTTCAGGACAGTCAGGGCTGCACAGAGAACCCTTCTCTTGAAAGAGGTAAATATAAGTAAATGATTTGTTTTATTAACGTGTATGTGAATGTACACAGGTTTCCAACAAGGCTCAAATGAGTTCCCAGAGAGTGTTAGATGCTCTCAAGGTAGTGTGACAGGTCACTGTGAGTCTTCCAACACAAGCGTCAGAAACAGAACTCATTTCTTCTGCAATGAGCAACAAATGATCTTAACTGCAGAACCAACCCTCTGGATCACCGAGTACATTTTTTTTTAAAAAATGCAAATCAAACATTTACTGTCTATGGATTGTGCTGAGAAAAAAAAAGAATAATCTCATCTTCACCACTTCCTTTATGCACCCCATCACATGTGGCACCGCTGGCCTCTGTTTTACAGCCTGGATATGTTCAGGTGTTATTACATGATCCTGCTATATAGCATACTGTAATTGCCTGAAAGGTGGTCCAGAACTTCGAAAGTATGAGAGCTCCCCTAAAACTACTATCACACTTTGCCAGCAGATGGCAAGCTAAGCCCAGTTGCATATATACATGGCTCTGTCTGTACAAAGATTTCATATGCAGCACATAGAAAGACCATTTCTTCTTGGGCTGTTAGTGTGAGATTTTTGCATGGTTTGCTTTTGTTTTATTGTTGTTTGTTTTGTTTTTCTACTTTAAATAAACTGAGAGTTACCTGAAATGAGGGGTCCCTAATGGAGAAGAGCCTTCCATCATATTGGCCTGTAGGCAAGTATGTGAGACTTTGTCTTGATTACTGATTGTAATGATTGATGTGAGAGGGCCCAGTCACTGTGGGCAGGTAGTCATAGACTGCATAAAAATTCAAGCTGAGTAACCCATGGAAGAGGAATATAGCAAGCAGCATTCCTCTCTGGCCTCTGCATTAGTTCCTCCTTCTCCTCCCCACACCTCCCCATCCCTTCCAACCACACCTCGCTGAACAGAACATTCTCCTGCAGTTTACTTGCAGTTTTGAAGGATCCATTATTTTATGATATAAAACTCGTTTCAGCTCATCAAAGTTTTAAAAATCTTTGTTAACGGAAACTTTTGAAACTCCTGTCTCCCTGGCCTGCCCCTGCTATGACATAGTTATAGTTCTATAAACCAGACTCTGCCTTTCTCTTGGGTGGAGAGTCATTTCTGGCATGAGCTTGCTCTCCACTGATGACACATGAAGGACTTGACTTCACTGAGGAGCATTCTCCCATTTTGTGTGTGGGTTCAACAGTTTCTGATCCGCTGGGACTGAAGAATCAGTTAACTAGCAAGAGGCCAGCACCCCTGGAGCGACACCTCTGTTTTCCAGGGACGATTGTTGCTGGTTCCCTGGGGATGGTAAATCCAGTGGGATTAACAAGAGACCGGAATCACTGAGCTGAAATCTTCTGGAAGTATTTCCTCAGGGTCAGCACAGAACTGTCATCTAGAGGGGGCCGATCAATGCTGCATCTCAAGCTGGCAGCCAGACTTGGTCGTGTGTGTGTTTCGATGGCGGAGCCTGCAGAGCGGTGAGGGGACAAGAGTGACCCTTAGTGAGCATGCAGCTCCAGGAACAGTGAAGAGCCCAGAATTGAAGGAGTCATGGAGATGAGCTAAAGAACGGTGTGCCAGGATTGGAGTCCCTGCAGAGAGGGCACGGTGAAGGTGCAGCTTCAATTTTAGCAGTGGTCAAGGATTTGAAGGAGTCCCATGGCAGGCTTGATTTCACTTTACCTTTCTGTTATGCAGTGACTAGAACTTACTGTGCAGACTCTGATTGACAGGACACTTATCACCTTCAGAGTGAGCCCAGAGGATGCCGAGCAGGACACTTGTGTCACTAGCAACAGCCTAGGTGCTCCCCCATCGGCCTCAGCATACCCGACTGTGCAGTGTGGATAGAGGAGAGGGAGAGGGCCCTGGGCATCCCAGCAGGTTCAAGCTGAACTAATTAGAGTTAGAGCCAAAGACACACATTTCCCGATGTTTCTGAGGAATAGAAGAATACCTGAGGGAGGAGTAGGGATGGTTCCAGAGGAGGCCATGACCAGTCTGGCCAATAGCACAGACTGGTAGGAGCAGACATCTTCTGTGGGTTGTGTGTCATTGAACATCAGTTGATTTTTTGATTTGAGCCTAAGTCATGCTCAAGGATATATAGACCTTAACTTTGAACATTTGCTTTAGAATGGATGCCATTCTCATGAGTACTGGTCACACCTGGATCTCTAACTGGTTGCTACTGGGCACATTTTCCTGGGTGTCTGAGGGAGGGAGCAGGGTTAGTTTTCCACGTGTGGACATAGGCCTTTCTGGACAATGTGGTCTGCTTTCATACCTGGCTCCTCATGGCTTCCCCAGCCCACTGCTCTGGGGCTGTGAGATCCAAGTGAACGAGCTGCCGTTCAGCCAAACCCACTCAGTAGTCTTTAATACTTGAGTGCCTTGAGCCGCTTTTCCACCCCTAGCTATCAGGACATTGTGAGATAGTGAGATGGGGAGCTAGGTAATCAAGATTAATGACATCCTTGTGATTCATGGATGGCCGTGTCACTCAGACAACATGGGCTGCAGGTTTTTGCTGTAGGTGACAGACCTCCACCATTAGAAGGCTGGAATGGGGGAATTGCATACACCCAGGAAAATGACATGTCAGGTGTGAGCAATGTAGCAGGGTGGAGACACCTGACTTAGGTCAGCCGTTTAGCAGAAGATGGAGGAGTAGTTGGTAGCTCTGGGAGATCCCCCTTGACGGCCACACAGGTCTGCTGTTGACCAGGCTGGGTTATGGTAGAGGAGCTCATTTGGATCTGCCGTGCCCCTCCCCCACTACCGCCCCTCATGATGTGCTCACATCATTTCCCCACGTCAGTAGAATGACTGCTAGAAGAAAAGGCCTGTTTTCCTGTGCTGCTGGAAACTCACCAACTTAGCAAGGCTTGTAGCATACTGTGGTGCAAATTCTAGACTCTCCGACTAGAAGTCCTGGACACTGGGTATTTCCTCCTAGACCTCAAGAAGGGAAAGCAAGAGACTGGATGCACTTGCACAGTGCTAGAGAGGAAGGGCTTGAGGAAGAGGCTGCTTCACCTTGCAGGTGTGCCTCTCCCTCTGCTGGATGCAGGCAGTACCACCTGAACCAGAAGATGGCAATGATGCAAGAGTAAGCAGGCCACCAGGGATCATTAGCCTTCAGGAGGATGCTAAACCAGTAGAGATGAGGACTCCATCCTCGAAGCCATGGGCTACTGTTTTTTTGCAGAGGCCTTGTGGTTTTCCTGACTCTCCCCAGTACCAGCACCTCCCCCACTCTCGTTTGCCCTTCTTACCCCACCCCTGCCTCAAAGTGGATCAAGGACATGGAGATTTGCAGGTGAGTGAAACAAGGATTTGTAGTTCTTCTAATGAGCATTGTTCACAGTAACAATGCAGGACCCAGCCTCCCTAGGCAGACGTGTGCTCAAATTCCTGCCCCTCAACAGGCTGTCCTTAGCCTCTCTAAGAAGGTACCCCTCGAGGCTGAGGACAAGCTCAGAGTGGGGAGTGAGGAGCCATATCCTGCCTACCTGTGTGCCTCACAGGAAGCTACAGAGAGACTGAGAGGAGCTTCTGAGATTTAGCAGCTGGTGTTCCAGGGACCAACTGCCAGGACACATGTCTGTGCACCTAATGTCCTAGACTCCTCCCTTCCTCCTGTCCTTTGTTCCTTTTCAAGTCAGCCTGTCGTCTTTTCCTTGTGCAACACCTTACAGTTGACTCAGCTTGCTCAGAAGAGCCTCTCACGACCCTGTAGTGCCCACCCTGCCTCCTTCCCATCCCCTCTCCACTTCTTTCTGTCTCCCTCCCCCTGCTCTTTAGTTCAGTACTTTGAGCTCTCTTAATGATATAGTGGCCTGCAAAGAAGAAGAGAGTTCCAGACGAGGCTGGCCTGTTTGAGGGTGGGGTAGGATGTAGATGGAGGGAAGGGATCCCAGCGCACTCCCTTCCACAGTCCTGGCACCTGGAAACCACAAGCCCATCTCGGTGCCAAGGCAGGTGCTCTTGTAGGCAGGCAGTGCGGGAACTGGAGAGGTTGCTAGGCTGCCTGCTCTGTCCACAGAAGCTACTGTCCTCATGTCCTGGCTGAGCACTGTATAACCTGCTCACAGGTTCTGCTCCATTGGGTTGACATCTGGTTCTCTGGCTTTCCCTGCTCTTCCCTTAGCTATCCTCCCAAGCAGGGCAGGTGTTTGTAACTCCATTGTTTCTGTTATCTTGGCAGTCTGGCACTGTTGTGGAGACAAACCTCTCTTCAGCTCAACAGGTAAAGGATGAGAATGGAGTGAGGTGGGACTGGCAGAGAGATAGAGCTTCTTAAAGACCATTGCTTCTGTAACAGGGGATTCAAACCATATCACCTCATTTCCTCAGGAGGCAGCTGCTGCCCCTGGGTTCTAAGAGCTTGATTCCCCACACTGAACCGCTCTACTACTTCAGCTGCCTGCTAATCCCAAACCTACTCTTACCTGAAAACTCTGCAGTTGTTCTTGCTCAGACCCTTGCCATCCTGCTGCCAATGTCTGAGACATCTATGGCAGTCCCATAACCCTGCATGAGCCCCAAGGAACCAAGAACGTCCTTGACCCACGCTGCATCTCTACTTCAGGGACCTGCTTGAGTCCATACTGGGATCCAGGACCCTCACATTCCCTGCCATGCTTTCTGTAGTAGCCCTACAGATAGTGTCCTTCCTGCAAACATCTCCCCCAGGACTCAGATCTCTTCCTGAAACTACTTGTCCTTTACTCTTTCTGGGAATTTTTCCATCCTTCCTAGGATCTTAATGATACAAGTCCCCTTTCACATCCATCTGGGTCCACAGGGTCAGCTGGCATCTAGCTTGCTTACTTTCTAATAGGGCTTCTTGCATTCTGTAGCCCCACCAAGGTTGGTGCAGGACTGAAATGTGAGCTTGTCTTTGGAACCACATTGCTTTGGGGATCCCTGTAATATCAATGCTGGCCTTGGGTCCTGATCTTGGGAAAGGACCTTGGGAGGACTCCTGCTAGGGGGAAGGAAGTTCAGTTGGCAACAGGCTGAAAGCCCCATTGATTAGATGGTTTAGGTACTGTGACAGTCTCTTCAGAGTATGCTTATTCTAGTTGGAACAGTCACTATGCAATGAAATGTTATGGGACCGTCATGGATATACAACATCTCTTTGGTTAAAATAGTGTTATGTAATACATGAATGTAAATTTTAAGAAAAAAATCCATCTGGTTTTTGTAAAATAGGCCACATAGGCTGTGTGTGCCCGCTCGGTGTTATCAGCTCTCAGGTCTGTAGCCCCCGTGTCTTCTATATGAGTACAAGTCTCATGCTGCCAGCTCACCATCGGATTTTGACTTGAATTTTTATAACCTTCACAATGTTTTTGGTTGCCCTCTTCGCTTCTCTCCAGCTATGTAAATAGAGCTGTGTCACACTCAGCATCTCAGGCAGCATCTTCCAGAGTCCCCTTTTGCCCTCCTGGCTCACAACCAATCCATTTGGGAAGATCTGTTGACTGCGCCTTTGTAATGAACCTACAATCAGGTCTTCTTTGAGTGTCTTTATTGGAAATTCCAGTCCCTTTCTGTCATGACTGGACTGGTACAGTGCTTGCAGCAGCTCCTCTGACCCCCTCTGTACTCCTATAGTGTCCATAGAGATCAAGTCCTGAGCCCCAGGGAGATGGAGGTCACTCAGTGACCACTTAGACTTTGAGTACATCGTGTTTCCTCTGAATGTGTGAATGGGAATACTGAGGCAGAGAAAATACAATCATTCTGTTGTTTCGAGACAAGATCTTGATATGCAGCCCAGGCTACACTGAAACTCATTATTAGGCCCAGCCTGGCCTTGAACTTTTATTCCTCTTGTTTCCACAGTTTGGCCTCTGGGACAGGAGCCAGAACCAACTATAGAAATTTTACAGCCCTCTGTTTCACACATGTGTTCACACTCCCTCACCCAATTTCCTTACAACAAGAATAGGCTTTAAAGTCCCCATCACTCTAGTTATTTTTCCCGCTCTAGAGCACATTGTGTTTGCTCTTCTTTTGTTTTTAAAGACAGGGTCTCACTATTTAGCCCACCCTAGCCTCAAACTTGTAATCCTACTGCCTCATTCTTTTGAGTGTTAGGGAGCTGTCCTCTATCAGGGCTTCCATCCTAGGAAAATTTCTGTATCTCTGCAGCCAGATCTTAGTGCTTCCCTTCTCCTGGTGATCTAGGGATGTATCCACACTTGAGTCTTCACCATGAGAGCCACGTGGACTCCATGCTTGAGTCTTCACCATGAGAGCCACGTGGACTCCATGCTTGAGTCTTCACCATGAGAGCCACGTGGACTCCATGCTTGAGTCTTCACCATGAGAGCCACGTGGACTCCATGCTTGAGTCTTCACCATGAGAACCACGTGGACTCCACGCTTGAGTCTTCACCATGAGAGCCACGTGGACTCCACGCTTGAGTCTTCACCATGAGAACCACGTGGACTCCACACTTGAGTCTTCACCATGAGAGCCACGTGGACTCCACACTTGAGTCTTCACCATGAGAGCCACGTGGACTCCATGCTTGAGTTTTCACCATGAGAGCCACGTGGACTCCACGCTTGAGTCTTCACCATGAGAACCACGTGGACTCCACACTTGAGTCTTCACCATGAGAGCCACGTGGACTCCACACTTGAGTCTTCACCATGAGAGCCACGTGGACTCCATGCTTGAGTCTTCACCATGAGAGCCACGTGGACTCCACGCTTGAGTCTTCACCATGAGAGCCACGTGGACTCCATGCTTGAGTCTTCACCATGAGAGCCACGTGGACTCCACACTTGAGTCTTCACCATGAGAGCCACGTGGACTCCATGCTTGAGTCTTCACCATGAGAGCCACATGGACTCCACGCTTGAGTCTTCACCATGAGAACCACGTGGACTCCACACTTGAGTCTTCACCATGAGAGCCACGTGGACTCCACGCTTGAGTCTTCACCATGAGAACCATGTGGACTCCACACTTGAGTCTTCACCATGAGAGCCACGTGGACTCCACACTTGAGTCTTCACCATGAGAGCCACGTGGACTCCACACTTGAGTCTTCACCATGAGAGCCATACTATCACAGCTTCTTTCTGGACATGGCTTAAAGAGGGACTAAGGGCAGAATTTCTTTTGCTATGGGATTAGACTCTGTGTGTTGTACCCTTCAACTGATGTGACTCTCTGAGGTGCTGGAGTAAAAATTTGACCTCTGGACTACAGCTCTGACAAAAGAGGAGAGGAGAGTTTGGAGACTCACATTCTTTTTCAGAAGTAGACCACATCTCTACTACATGCCACAATGGGCCACTTGCTTAAGCATCTCCTGGGGATACTGGGGATACTGGGGGCAAATCTGCCTGAAATACTGGGGTAGTATTTGGAGGGAAACTAGTGTGTGGTCTTCAATAGAGCTCTCACAGCAGGCGATTCCTGCACCCAGTGATGGGATGGAGTGTAAAAGTGAGATGCCAGGGCTGGTGAATTTGGCTAATTGCTCTTAAGGATACTACAGGGAATCCTGATGCTAATACTATTTACCAGATGCTGGAAACAACTTTTGGATGGCCACTAGGTGGCAGCTGTGCTGCAATGTCTCCAGGGCGCAGAAAGCACACAATGTCCATTTATTGCAAAGTAGTCTCAGTCTGTTCTGAGAGATCTCCCCCCTCGTGGCTTTTCTTGGAGGCCAGCAGCATTCCCGTACTTCTGGGAACTGCTTCAGCTCTTCCTTCGACGACTACAATGGAAACTGGTGGGATACAACCCACAAGGTCAGTAACGTGATCCTGCCGCATAAGTGCTGGGTGTGGGCAGGTTTAACAGCCTGGTTAGGAATGTGTGTCTGTTGGGGTACATCCACTTCTAGGGGCCAATGACATTTGTACCTCACCTCTGAACTTTTACCAACAATGAACGTTCACCCTTCTTTCTTGTTATGAAAGATCATGTCTTCCAAATGCCCTGCTTTGGATCTGGTAGCCTTGCAGAAGGAACACAGTTCCAAACCTACTCCTGTGCTCAGAATTTTCTCTACCATATCCCTCTGCATCTTGAATGGAAGTGGTGGCTCTCTCAGTGTTTAAGCCACCAACCAGGAAGAGGTAATAAAGTTTTCTAAGAAGTCAGAAAATCTGCTGCAGTTAGGGAAAGAAGATGAACAGGAAGGAGAAATGAATTGTTTTCTGACATCATGGTTCTGCATGGATTCTGTGCATGGGAGGTCACTGGTGGCTGCTGGCCCAACATATGGTGCTAGTCCACACCTGGTGGCCAACCTTTCTCTTTCACAGTTATCTTGGAGGGACGAAGACAGGAGAAGAGAGGTTTTCTGAGATTATTCCTCAAAGGATTTATGCCCTATCACAAAAGGTGAGCACTACACTTCTTCAGGAGTCTACATTATGTATTTGGGAGAGGTTTTAGCAGCACAGATTAGAGAAAATGTTTATTGACTAATAATTTTCCCACTGTGCTCTTTATTTATTTTTTGCATAGTGGCCTAAATATTTGAGCTTGAGCAGATTTTTTTTTTTTTTTTGGTTTTTCAAGACAGGGTTTCTCTGTGGTTTTGGAGCCTGTCCTGGAACTAGCTCTTGTAGATCAGGCTGGTCTCGAACTCACAGAGATCCGCCTGCCTCTGCCTCCCAAGTGCTGGGATTGAAGGCATGCGCCACCACCACCTGGCTTTGAGCAGATTTTAATTGTTCATTTTTCTATCATTTCCAAGCAGAGGAAACCAGGACAAGTTGAAATGTGGGATTCCTTTGTTTTCTCATAACAAGATTAATACACTAGTTTCAGGAAAGACATAGACAACAGGAGTATTAGGGCATCTTTGTTAATGCCCAGGATTTGAATCTGGTCCTGAGGTGTGTGTGTGTGTGTGTGTGTGTGTGTGTGTGTAGCTATTTCTTCTGATTTTGGTAGTAAAATCCTTTTATAGACTTAGGGTGCGCTGGGAGAATTGTAGATAAAAGAACATTTTATTGCTATGTAGAGAACTCTAGGAATCAAAGCTAATGCCCTGTACTTGCTTGTAAAGACATTTTGGAAGGCACTGCAGGGACTTGGGAGTAGGAGAATGGAGTCAAAGGCAGAGATTGAGTGGGGTGGTATCCAATGGATTTTCCACTTTTGCTCCTTTGCTTAACCCTACCTTTTGTGCAGTCTCTACTGAACTGGTGGTTTGGTGGTTTGGAGCCTTGCTGCTTGTCTTTGTCCTTTTAGCAAGAGGCTCTGAATGTAGCTTAGTGGCTGGTCTGCATTGAATACAGTACTTGGTAGGGTAGGTGTGATTCAAGGAGAGTTAGAGGCATGGAGCTTGGAGAGAAGGCCTGATCTTGGTCAGCTCATGTGAGACTGAAAAGAAGAGATATTAATTTGATTGTAGAGAGTATAGAAAACCTTGTTAAGACCAAAGCAGGACATTCAGCCTTCAGTTCTCTTTGGAGCATAGTATTACTGATGGTGCTGTGTATGTAAATGTTATAGCTCTGAAGAGAAAGGTATCCTGGTCATTGGAAGCCAGGAGATACCTATAGCTCTGTTCTGGTGAGGAATGGTTTCCCTGCAGGAATGTTCTACTCCTCTCTGAGAGAGTCCTTACTTCTCTGCTCCACTCTACTAAGGGGGTTTCACGTAGGACTATAGCAGTTCTGCTCCTGCCCTAGCAAAAGTTGTTACTTCTCTGTCCAGCTCCACTCCTGCAAAAGAAAATCATCCCCTAAACCCCATTCAAGACATTTATTGGGCGGGAGGAATCCAGGAGAGTAGCTGCCTCAGCCAGGGTGGAAAAAAGTAGCCCACAACTGAATAGGTACAAGGCTTATATAGTACTTCTTAGGGTCAGAGTTTTTCCAGGGCGAAGATTTTCAGGGTGGGAATTTGTTGGATTTCAATCTCTAAGCTTGGACAAGCTCAGAGATTGGCTGGATTTCATGCTCAGGGATTGGTTGGTTTCATGCTCAGGGATTGGTTGGTTTTCATGATGAGTTGGTCAGGGTCAATGGGAATTTCTTTTGCTCTGATTACAGGGCCACAGTATGTTTCTTTGGGTCTGGTTTCAGGGTCAGGGTGTATTTCTTTGGCTGGTTCTTTTACCATACAGTGTATACACTGGAATATAGTCCCAAGGAAACAAGCGACTAGCAGTGAAGGCAGTGAGGTCCAATCTTAGCTGGTGTGGGAGGAATGTAAGCACTGAGAATAGGTTGTGGGCAAGGCCTAGTAAGCAGACCCAGATTGGCTCTTAGAAGAAATTTGCCTTAAGGCAAGGCATTTCTGCTTATAGAACTGACCTCTACCCCAGACTGCTGAACACAGACTTCTTAGTCATTTTCTTTGGTTTTATCTATTTGTTTGTAAGAATCCTTGGGTGAAAACTGGGAAAGTGGCCTTCACATGCCACCCCATCACTATCTCCTTGTCAGTAGAGTGGGAAGGACTCTTCCCAGCAGCTGGGTGCTTATTCTCCAGAGCAGCGGTGGCAGGCTGTGGCTCTTCCCCATTTGTGTCTGACACTAGTGCTGATGGAGGAGACACTGGTGCTGATGGTGTAGAGGATGCCTGGCCTCCAGACCTGCCACTCTTTGTTCTTGAACGATGGAGAACTCCTTCATTTCTGAGGCTACACAGTTGCCTTATGCCTAGAGGTTTTGTCTTCAATCTCTCTTTGTTTGATGGGTTGAAGTTACCAGGCTGTACCTGGGATGAGAACAGAACTTCACCTGAAACAAGAGACCAAGCTATTCTGTATTTCTTTCTGGGCCCAACTTCTCTTGGATCAAGGAGTGGAACTGAAGATCTCTTTAGGGGAAATCCATAACTTAAGGATCAAAGCCATGGGTTGGACTCGAATATCTCTTGCCAACTTGGTGTTTGCATGGAGATGGCTCTTAACCACTGCCCGCTATGATGCTCAATCAGCATAGGCCCAGAGACTTATGTCTGGGCCTTTGTCTATCCTTTCAAAATAAGCCTTTTAGGAGCTGTCTGCACCAGATGTTCGCTGTGTTGGGTTGCCAGGAGGGTAAATTCTTTTCGTGACCTCACTTAATACTAGTCCTCAAATCCCAAGTGTCTGATCCAATGATGCTACGGGTTTCTGTGTAGATAAGAAAAGAAAATGCCTCAGTGAAAAGCTTATTAGTGGCTGGCTATACCTTAGGAGGAAAGTTGGGGTATCCTAACTGCCAAATAGTTTGATAGATTTGGGATCCAGTCATTGAATTACTCTCTTCTGCAGTGAGTTGTTTTCAGTTAGGGATTCTGAAGCACTGGTGAGCAGTGATCACCTTGGGACCATTGACTAGGAAATTCAACCAAAACACTACAAAGTCATCTGGCAGCCCTGGCCTTGGCTGTCTACTGTTACCAATTTAACTACATGGTAACAAGGATTATTGTGCCTGTTGTTCTTTTGGGTCTTGAAAATGTATCCCACCAATCCCATCTCTCATGGGCTTTAGACTTCCTGGATCTGTTTTAGGAAGTAGAGCAAGCTCACTCTCCACCCACATTCACACCATTCAGGTTCTTTTTCCTTGCTTTCCCCAATTTTATCTAACAACATACTTCCCAAGGAACGCAGGTGAGTTTAGGAGCAGGTCAAAGCACATACAGATGAAATTCATCAAACTGACACTGCACATCCAGCTGGGGCATCAGTGTTCATGAGGAAAATTGGTCTGTAATTTTCTTTCTTTGTTGAGTATTTATGTGGTTTGCATATCAGGGTGACTGTGGCCTCATAAAAAGACTTTGGCAATGTTTCTTCTGTTTCTATTTTGTGGAACCATTTGAGTGTTGATATTAGCTCTTCTTTGAAAGTGTGGTAGAATTCTTGGCTGAAACCATCTGGGGGCTGGGAGACTTTTAATGACCGCTAAGTTGTTCTTCTGATATTGATTTAACTTTGTTAAGTGATTCTATTGAGAAAATTGTTCATATCTTCTAGAGTTTCCAATTTTGTTTTTATTTTAGTGATTTTAGGATTTCAGTCCTCAATTTGATTGTTTCCTGCCTTCTCCTCGTCTTGGGCATGTTTGCTTCTTTTTGTTCTAGAGCTTTCGTTTGTGTTGTTAGATCACTAGTGTGAGATCTCTCTAGTTTCTTTATGAAGGCTCTTAATGCTCTGAACTTTCCTCTTAGAACTACTTCCATTTTGTCCCATATGTTTGAGTATGTTGTGCATTCATTTTCATTGAATTCTGCAAAGTTTTTTTTTATTTCTTCCTTGACCCAGTATTGATTCAGAAGCGAATTATTCAGTTTCCATGAGTTTGTAGACTTTCTGTTGTTCTTGAAATCCAGTTTTAATCTACAGTGGTCTGATAAAATACAGGAAGTTATGTCAATTTCCTTGCATCTGTTGAAACTTGCTTTGTGACTGAGTATTTGTGAAGTTTTGGAGAATGTTTCAAGAAGTGCTGAGAAGAAAGTAATTCTTTTGTGTTTGGTGAAATGTTCTGTAGATGTCTGGTAGGTCCATTTGAGTACTAACATCTGTTAGCTCCATTATTTCTGTTTAGCTGTTGTCTGGATGACCTGTCGATTGGTGAGAGTGGGGTATTGAAGTCACCCACAATAAATGTGTGAGGGTCGATAAATGATTTATGCTTTAGTAATGTTTCTTGTACAAATATTGGTGCCCTTGCATTTGGTGCATAGATATTAAATATTACAGTGCCCTCTTGGTGAATTTTTTTAAATATGAAATATCCTTCTCTATCTCTTTTGATTAATTTTAGTTTGAAGTCTATTCTGTTTGATATTGGAATAGCTGCATCAGCTTGCTTCTTGGGTACATTTGACTGGAAAACCTTTTTCCAACCCTTTACTGTATGGTAATGTCTATCTTTTGTGCTGAAGTGTGTTTCTTGCATGCAGCAAAAGGAAGAGATCATATTTTCCTGTTATTCTGTTAGCCTGTATCTTTTTATTGGAGAATTGGATCCAATGATGTTGAGAAATATTAATGAATAATGATTTTTAATTCCTGTTATCTTGGTGGTAGTGGCGGTGGGTACTCGTGCATGTGTGTGCACGCGCACTTGTAAGCATGTATGCACACATGCATACATATGTGTGTTTCTTTTCTTTGAGTTTTGTGTGAGGTTATTTATTGCCTGTGTTTTTGTGTGTGTAATTAATATTCTTGGGTTAGAGATTTCCTTCTAGTATCTTTTGTAGGGCTAGATTTTTGGACAGATATTGTTTAAATTTGACTTTGTCATAAAATATCTTGTTTTTTTTTATCTATTGTGATTGAAAATTATGCTGAGTATAGTAGTCTGGGCTGGCATCTGTGGTCTTTTAGAGTTTGCAAGATATCCATCCAGGGCCTTCTGACTTTTAGAGTCTCCATTGAGAAGCCAGGTGTAACTTTTTTATGTTACTTGGCCTTTTTTCTCTGCAGCTTTTAATATTCTTTCTTTGTTCTGTGTGTTTAGTGCTTTATTATATGTATAGGAACTTTTTTTCTGGTCCAATTTAATTTGTGTTCTCTAAGTAAGCTTCTTATATCTTTTTAGGGATGTCCTTCTTTAGGTTAGTAAAACTTTCTTTGATGATATTGTTGACTATATATTTCTGGGCCTTTGAGTTAGGATTCTTCTCTTTCTTCTGTTCCTACTATTCTTAGGTTGGGTCTTCTCATAGTGTCCCAGTTTTCCTGGGATTTTGTGTTAGGAAATTTTTAGATTAAACATTTTCTTTGACCAACGAATTTATTTTTTTGTCATGTCTTTAATGTCTGTAGTTCCTGTTTGCTTATCTAGATTTTTCCATTTCCAGATTTCCCTCTGCTTGTGGATTTTTCTTTTTGCTTCTAGTCCCATTTTCAGGAATTTGGGGTCTTGAACAGTTTCCTTCACCTGTTCATTTTTTCCCCTTGACTTTCTGGTTTTTTGTTTAAGGGATTTTCTTTCATTTCCTCTTTAAGGACCTCTGTCATCTTTGTAAAGTTTGTTTTAAGGGTGTTTCCTTGGCGGTTCACCTGCACTGGATTGTTCAGGTCTTACTGTTTGTTGTAGGATAGGCTGCGCTCTGGTGGTGACCCTGTTGTTGATTTTGTTTTTACACTGGCATTTAGTCATCTTGGTTTGGAATGATTATTGGTCTTGGTGCTGATTCCTGAGTTTGTCTTTGTTTTGGATGGGTGCTTTGTTCCTTGGTTTCTGTTCCCTCTCTGGTCCTCTGCCTGAAGTCTCCAGGAGTTCTAATGACTAGCAACTCTTCAGCTTCAACAGGGTGTCTCCAGTGGGGATTTCGTGGCCTAAGGGACCTCTGAATTTTGGGTACCAATATTGCCTCTGTGGTTCCAAGTATCTCTGTGGTCTCTAGGTTCTAGGTCTTGGGGATTCCTAGTACAGTATGGCTGCCACACTGCAGAAGATTTCCAGCAAAGTTGTGGCCTGGGATATGGAGTTCAGGGGTAAGGTGCTATCGGAGGCTGTTGAGCCAGCTTTAGGGAGTGTGAGCTGGCTGTGGGCAGTGTTTCACCTTGGATTAAGCAGAAATCTTCTGTTTAAGGTGTTTGCCAGAATATGGAGCCCAGGGGGAGGTGCTGCAGTCTGCAATTGTTGAGCAGGCTTTAATAAATGTTAGTGGACAGGTGATGTCTTACCTGGGGTTGCTAGGGCCACTTCTGGCCTCTGGTAAAGGAGCCAGAGGTGTGGGATGGAATATGAAGCCCAGCAGAGAGATACTATACTTAAAATATTTTTATTGAATTATTTTCCCTCCTTTTCTGTTGAGTGTGCTGAGTTCTATTTCTAACTGTTCTGTCAATCAATTCTCTTTGTGCTAACAGGCTGCATGGGCTATCAACAGTGCTTAATGATTTGTCCAGAGATCTTAGAGTTTAGATGCTATATGAAATACCTATCCGGATTTCCTAGGAGTCAATGGGTCAGATTTTATTCAGCAGGATCACATACTTTGTGTTTTATTGATGCTCTTGTGTTTCTTCAGCTATCAGCTTAGGGTCACAATGCAAACAAAGTTTAGACTTCAGGAGGCAATCAGTGTATACTTGATACTTCTCGATAGAACCGTTTTTCCTCTTGCCCCTGCTGTGATCATTTCAGTGTCTAATGACTACGGGTGTGACATATCACTTACCTTTCCTTTGACTAGCAGGGCCAATGGTAAATCTAAGTCTTAAGTTTTCATATTGTTCTGTTAATTCCACGTGTAGTGAGTAGCTAAATGGCCTCTGCACCCTGGACCAAGAGAACAGTGAGTGCAGTGCCCACGGCATAGCACAGTATGAACCAGGTTGGGCACTGCAGGCACCACAGCTCCACAGATATGAATGTGAGGACCTGCAAGCGCACAGAGAATATCCTGTCCTATTTGTGAGTGGGGAGTACTAAGATGTCCCGAGCATGAGATAAGTGCCCCAGCTCTCCTATCAGGTTAACTGGCTCCTTGGTGCCTGGCTTATAAAGGGGAAAAAAGCATACGTTTCACGGTGCGGCTCACAGGACACTGGTGAGAAGCATTTTAAAATGATCAGAGCATCTTCAGCATGGTATGACATCCACACAATAAGAACGTAGGCCTTGCCAGTCTGCCTCTCCTTTTTATTTGTCATTGTTAGCTTAGTTTTCAAAGTTTCTGGCTAAAGACAGAATTGAAAGTCTGACGATTTCCTGTATCTCTAATTTTTCAAAACCCCATTCATCAGAGAAATATCTGTTGGTTTGCAGACAACAAACACATGAAGATCTGTTAAGTATCATTCTCCTGCCTTCGTCAAAAGCATATTTTTAATCACATTTAATCACTAACTTCCTAACAGAAGTCAAAGGAAATAAAATATTTTTTTTGTCCAAAATACTGTTTTGTTTGACATATTATGTGAACTTTAAAATGTATATTATATATGAGGTCAAACTCTCAAAACAGAAGTGCCTTTCCTATCTCATGAAGGTCACAGAGTACGTTCGCAGGCTACCCTGAGGGCAAACCCGTGCACCAGCCTTCCCTCTCGCTCCTTCCATTCCAGAGGACCAACCAACCACGGGGCTGTGTGGCTTAAAGAGAAAAATGGAAGCTATCATTTTAAAAAGTGCTACAAGATGCGTCTATGCGGAGAACTGGAGTGAGTCCTTAAGGCAAGTGGCGTGTGACCGTCTGTAGGCTGTCCCGGGCAGCACCGCCGAATCCTGTACGCGTGGCTCCATCTGGGAAAGTACTTAACTTGCACTTTTCTTCGGGTTTGGTTTTTTGGGGGCGCTTCTAGCTTTGACGTTCTTCTTAGGACTGGCAGCTTTGGGAACGGGTGGCTTTCCCTTCGGCTTGGGGGGATTACTGCGACTGGTGCGGCTGGCTGTTCGCTTCTTGTCCTGAACTGTCCTCTGCTGTTCACGGAGTCTCTCTTCCCACTGCTGGGAGGCAATTTGTAGATGTAACTATCAAATACACGTCACCCTTTTATGCGCGTAACTGATACAAGAACGGGCCCAGGAGGTTTTGCATTAGCGCGGTTACACTGTAATATTGCGGCCATTACTGTGCATTCCCTCGGTTGGGCACTTAGGCTTCCATGACTGGAAAGAGCTCCGTATGCAAATACTCAACCCATTTCTTTGAAACTCACACAGGTCTTCTCGGCATCATTGTCACAACCAGTAAACAAGTACGTAGATAATATTTGCAGAGGTCCGTAGCCGCTAAAGTCCTTGCCAGAATTCAAAGTCCTCCAACTGTTTCTATAGCTCATGCCCCTACCTGTGTGCTTCTAATGGCCAGCCTCAGAATAAAGACTCTCTATACAACAAAGCATTCTAAAATAGTGCTGCTGTCACGAAAAAGCAGAAATTTATGTAGCTTCCCGGCAAAGCCGGTTATTTACTGCATTGTAGGAATTACTATATCCAAAAGAAAACAAAATTAGTGATTCCCCCTTTTCCCTGGATCTTCCAAGCCCCCATGTACACAATGCTGACCATGCACAGCACTGTGCTCTCTAGATAGATGCTGCAACTTTTGTTGTATATATGCCCCTATGGTAAAGTTTAACTAATATGTTAGGCACAGTAAAAGATAATGATATCAAGAATAAAATTGTTGCAGCCATTTACTATAATAAAAGTGGTCTCTCTCAGCATGTATTCTTTTGTATTGTATTGTTTTGTATTTTTGAACTGCAATGGCCTGCAGGAAGACAAACAAACAAACAAACAAAAACTAAAACATGAGACACAGAGAGGCAGATAAAGGAGAGCTATAGTAACTCACTAAAATGCCCAGACCACTGGGGAATTCGTCATCTTATGGATAATTCAGTTTCCCTGAGAGTAAAAGTTGTGGCAGGTATGTGCATGCATGCATGCATGCATGTATGTATGTATGTATTATTTTGGTGTGTATGTACACACATGTGTGAAGCACAGAGTCCAGAGGTTCAATTTTTTTCTTCATTGATTTTTCAATTATATTTTTGTCTTGGAAACTGGAAATGCAATTCTGTTAGAATATTCCCTCTCATTACTGTGCACATACCTGCTGAGTAACTCCCGAGTCTCTGATAGAGTTTTAGTCCAAGTCTAACACAATGATGTTTAGTTCTATTTTACAGACATACTCAGTGTTAAGCTGTTTTCTCCCTAAGTTATTTCTAACTTGCTTAGAATTTTTTAAATATCCAAACTGAAACTAGACAGGAATGATTTCATTTTTGAAACTAAAGTATAAATTCTATTTATTTTGAGGACCAAGGTAGATTTAAAAATTCCAAACCAGTTGCCACTTTTAATTGTAGATGATTTTCATCTGGGGTGGGGAGAATATTCTAACTCTAACGTAACTATCAATATGGGGGTGATACTACCATTAAAATTATGCATTTACCATAAATGAATTGCTTTTGCTTATGATTATTTAGAGACATAGCTTACATTATTTTAAATGCAGTATATTATGATTAGTTGTGTATAAATTTTAGAAGTATTTGCATATCTACACATATATGTTCATTTCAACACCAGTGAATACTGAATTTTTATTCTGTTTACTTTAGTAACGAAGTTGTAATACAATAAAAAAAGAAAAGTGCAGCCAGGCAGTGGTAGTGCACGCCTTTAATCTCAGCACTCAGGAGGCAGAGGCAGGCGGATCTCTGTGATTCTGAGGCCAGCCTGGTCTACAAGAGCTAGTTCCAGGACAGGCTCCAAAGCTACAGAGAAACCCTGCCTTGGAAAAAAAAAAGGAAAATACCTAATTAAACCTGGAAATAACCAGTGCCTTATATTGGTGCCTTATATTAGAGCACACTGCATCAACAGTGAAGTTGGATAATAGTTGCTGATAACAATTCTGAGTAAATTAGGTGTGATTCTCAACTGCAGATTCAAAACACAGGTGCTTTTGCCATTACTGGCTCTTGGGGAGAAGACATTGTAGAAAAATACCCGGTCTATAGAATTTTCTTACAGTTGTTTCTACCCATGCCCACCATGTTCTTAATTATACTTACTATGGACCTTCTGCTAAGTTGATCTCTCCATTTTTCAACTAAACAATTTTCAAGAAGCATCATCCTGGGGAAAAAAGTAAATTTCTTGGCAATTAAATTTATTTTTATAAAAGTAAAACACTTACCAAGGCATAAAATCATACTTGTTTTCACATAACTCTTATCCCCATAACCTGTGTGTCTACTATTAATAATTGATGGATTTTCCTTGTTCCTATATGTTTTTCTGAACACACTGCATATGTGAACCATTCTTTACATTTCTTTTCATTGTTATAGTTGTTCCCTGGGATGATTAGAAAACGTAAAATAAACTATAATTTATATATAGTACAACTATGGATACCTACTTAGCTATTCTCTGCTTCCATTTGTTTATATCACATCACTCACTCTTACTGTGTTGAATATGCTTGTACAGAATACTGTGCACTGGCTCACCGCTTCCATTAGACGGGTTCTGCTGGGCCAAACGGGCCTTTTATTATGTTTTTAGAGGTGGTACAATTGTTAATAGAACCAGCTTCTCTTGCAGAGGATCTGAGTTCAGTTCCTAGCACAACACAGAGGCCAACAATCAGCCGCTGACTCCAGTTCCAAAGGATGCAACGCCCTCTTCTGCTCCCCATGGGAATGGTACACATATGAAGCACAGACATGCATGCAGCAGAACAGCCACACACACAAAGTAAAAATAAGCAAATCTTTTAAAAAAGGGTTTTCAATAGAGTACCAATTATTTAAAATGTGGCCTCTTTTTCATCTAATTCACTAACATTAAAATACTAATTAAAAGTAGAATCTTCTGCTTATTTGAACTTGGAAAATACAAAGGTAAATTTTAATGTTTATTTACTGTTTATACTTAGAAATTTTCTTCGTAGGTTTATGCACACATTTATGCCTTGTGTTCTTAACACTTTAACTGGTAATTTTAGGGAATAATATCTCCATTTTCATCATATCCGTTACAGAGGCATGCCCTTTTCTGCTTGCATTTGTGACGATTGTGCACAACATTTCATCCAGTCACAATGTGCACTGACATTTTCCCATGCAATTCCTTGCACTGGTGTTGTGCTTATCTTGCATTTTATTTGCTGTATCAACCAATTTTGTCCTTTTGACCATGGGTTTTAAAATGTTCACCGATTTAATGCATTTTAAACGTGCTTCTTTTTTAAAGATTTATTAATTACATATTCCGTGTTCTGCTTGCATGTATCCCTGCAGGCCATAAGAGGGCACCAAATCTCATTACAGATGGTTGTGAGCATATGTGGTTGCTGGGAATTGAACTCAGGACCTTTGGAAGAGCAGGCAAAGCTCTTAACCACTGAGCCATCTCTCCAGTCAACATGCTTCTTAATACAGTGAAAAACAGACTATTTTTCTAAATAAATATATTTTTTAACTAATGCATTCATATGCTACTGTTTTATAACATTTCCATCATAAAATATTCTTGTATTTGTTATAATTGTTTTCAAGAATATCTCTATTAGCTGGGTCTGTTTCTCACAGGTCATAACTCCTGCTATTTGGAACTGAGACTGATGGAGGAAGGTTGTAAGTCTGAGGTCTGCCTGGGCTATAGAATGATCTCAAGGTCAGCCTATATGACAGTGTCTTAAAATATAAAGCAAACTGGGAGTTGAAGGCTTAACTATGTAATAGAGAACTTGGCTCACTGAGCACTCAAGGCCCTAGGTACACTCCTCAGCACTGAAGATAAATAAAATATTTTCCTTTGCTTTATTTGTATGTCTGTCTTTAAACTACATGGTTTCAAAAAGAGTAGTTTTATGCCAGCTCTGTATCGCTTCATAAGGTAGATCTCTAATTACTTTTAAAATCTTCTTTACAAAAATCCCAGCCATCTGAAAACAGTTGCACTGGATGAGTCTACAGTCCGCTCATGTGCTCAGAAAGAACTGAATGACTAATAAAACAGCAAGTCCTCAAATGAACCCTGCTTTGCTATGGCACATAGAAACATAATGCAGAGTCGAAGCACTGGCCACTGCTTGAGAGAAACAACTGTAAGGAGAAAGACAGCTTGAAAGCTGAGAACGCACAGTCCTATGACGGGGGAATCAACAACTGATGGAATACACACTGTGAACTGAAATTATGACATTTTCAAAGGATGCATTTGCTTTTTAAGTTTAGAGGAATGGAGTCCTGGGCTTAATCAAAAAGCAACATATAAGCATGAATGCCAGAGAGTGAAAAGTTGGGGGGGAGGGGCTTGTTATATAAAAAGGTGTGCTTTTCCTAGATAAAATTACTGTAAGTTACAGGTCTGTCATGCATGGGACAAGAACTGAAAAGTTCACCTCTGTATTCTAGGAAATGTACTGATGTATGAAAAAATGACTAGGGAGAGAACTGAGCAGATGAGCACTTCCCAGTAGAGATGTGTGTGTGTGTGTGTGTGTGTGTATTCAACTGTGCTTTGCTTTGTAATGACTGAATTTGACATATGTATTTTTTCAGATTCAGAAATAATCTTAAAGTTTCTATGTGTGCATGTGTGTGTGCAATGTTCTATGAAAGGGACTTGAAAGTGTACAGTAGGAAACACGTAGAACTTTAGCCTCTAAGCACTGGACACAACTTTAAAATTCAGACCTCTTCATGCTCTTACTGAGAATAATTTACTTGTTGATGTATTTTAAATCACCTAATGGATTCTGAAATAGGCTTTTAAAGGTTCTATTTAAATATTTTTCTAGATTTCTCTCATTCTATTACCTGGAAATTTAAAATATTCAGATATTGAATAAAATTATATTTAGGAAACAGCATCTCAAAAGAGACATCTACTAAAATGTTCTTTAAAAGACAACTGGCATTGTTTCGTTCTTTACAACCATGACAACTAAGTAAGATTCACGCTCCATGTGCAGTTCCCCTGCTCCCTGGAACCTACCTTGAACGCCACTCATAGCACATGATGAGGACATCTTGATGGGGCAGGATGTGTGGACACTGGCAGGAGGAATTCGTGATGAGGGGGACTTGGGTTCGAGGTATGGGTGAGGAAGACTTGAAGATCTCTTTCACATCCACCACGGTTGTTACTTCATTGCAACCACTCCTCTGGATGGCTTTTATTTTGGCATGAATAACTGCAATTTAAAACTCAAGTAACTGTTGTTATCGAAGTCTTTGGGGGAAGCCAGACAGTGCTTTAGGGTCGAATCCAGAGCCTCTCTTAAAGCGCTACTCCTGTAATTATGGTCATGTCCGAGCAGCCCCGGTGCATTCAGAAAGCCCACACTGCTAAGATGCAAAGCATCCTATTTTGCCAGCATTCTCTTGAAATTTGTGAATCACATCACAAAATGAAAGTGGACATCAGAAGGCCAGTATTAGCCTGGACTCACAGGTTACCCAAACTTGCATGTTTCTACTTTCCCTCTTATGAGTTGGAGGATGACCATATGACCTGATTTGGAAGGCAAGATAAAGCTTGTGTTCCTTCAGTCACTCATCTTATATTTGACTTTCTTTTTACAGAAAAACATTAGTCATAACTTCCAGGTCCCCACAGAATGCTGGCTTTTCTCTAACCACCAAAAAACCCTCCTACCATCTAGGTTGAACTCATTTCTGAATATTTAGACAGTCTGCGACCTAACGTGAACAGTGTCCAACTGTAAGGCATCTCTGAAAGCTGCGGTTCTCCGCTCATCCATGTCACAAACTGACGGTGAAGGCCCAGGGCGAATGGACATAAGATTGTTATTACAGGTGGACGTTCAGGTCATCCCCTTGGTCGAGTTTTAAGTTTCAGATTCGTTGGATCCTTGCTACTTAGTATTCTAGCGGAGTCGCTGATCAGCCCAACACAAGTCTGTTTTGAATTCCACTCTAGGAAGCTGGCCTAAGGAGGATCCAAACGTCTATCAACTGAGCAGTTCGTTGCCAAGGGGGAACTAAAATGTGGCACCCCAGAGATAATGATAGCAGAGGTTAGATAGCTCTGGGTAGACCCAGACAAGGAACAAAGCAGACAAGATTAAGACAACATCTTCATGGAACACATTTCAAGAAGAAAAAAAAAGCTACTCGGAAAAAAAAAAGAAATTTTCTGTTGCTGAGTTGTCCATATTGTTATTTGTGACTCTCAAATCGGACAGCTGAACTACGGGTTATTTTTCAGAGTTTTGTACCTCCCTACTTTCTTACATGGTAAATAATTGAAAGCTTCTTACTGAGACACAATTTCATTTAAAATATGAAAACCAAGATGACAAAGAAACTACTTTACCTGTTATTTCTTTGTTCTTGTTATTTTAGGAGAAATAATTTAAGAATTGCAACAAAAGATTAAATAACCCAAGTAGACACTCGATTTGTTTTTATTTTTTCTTCTTTTTGTGTGTGTGTGTGTGTGTGTGTGTGTGTGTGTGTGACATGTAGGTGAGTGCATGTACGTGCTGGTGCAAACAATTGAATTGCCTCAGATCTCAAGTACATATCTTAAAAGAACTAAATTTAATTGCAAGTGATGAGAGTAGAATTAAAAATACTTAAAACTTTTAAAATACCATGATTGATTTGTTTTTCCTTTGGAGGAAGTACTAAATTGTTTGTTCAAGTAAAAGAGAGGAGTGTTAAGTGTCTGTCGTTATGGATGAGGAAAAAGCCACAGAGTTAGCTCTTGGTCCTCTGACCTTAAGATAATCAAACCCTGCTGGGCACGCTCACCCTTCCTATAGTGACACAGCTGAGAAAGAGAAGAGGGGCCCCTCCCTGCCACTTTCTGCACAGCAGACACGGTCACTGAGACCATTTTTATGTGAGTGATTTATTTTGTTTTTTTCCTTTGATGTACCCAGAAGAGCAAGAAGCTTTATAGTTGTTGTTGAGAGTTCCAGAAGCCATATAATTAACAACCACAACAGCAAGAAAACCCATCGTTTCTCTTTCCTCGACTAGTACATTGATTCAGCCTGATGTGATTTCAGTGCCTTGGTGTGCCAAGTCCCCAGAGCAAATGGCGTTATCAGAAGACTTACCATAGCTGTAGTTTTTGCTCAGGTATGTTGCCAAAGTCGGCTTCACCTTTTTGCACTTGCACCGATCTAAAAGAGACATAAAATATATGGGAAGTGGGGAAGAGACATCACTCAGGGAAGAAAGCAGGGGGTGCCTGAGGTGGGGACTCACCAGGGCTCAGACGTTTACAATCAGCATCAAAAGGCCTCTCCTGCATCATCATGTCTGGTGTGATGTCTATCCACTTCACATCTGAAACACAAACAGGGCTCGGGGTGTAGTCAACGACTGTGTCCCCTAATCCAGATTGCATAAGGGATCCTCAGAGGCTATAAGCCAACACAAACGTCCAACACAATGTTACCACTGTAAAAAATACTGTGATTGTCACCTACTTTGCTCCTGACACTCAGGCTTAAGAAAGAAGTCTGTGAGTCAAGAATTTGCTGACTCAAGCAGAACTTGATGTGAATGAACATCCATGACACCGACCTGTATCAATCTCACCCACCCGAGCCATCCAATACTGTTGCTCCAATTTGGCAAGTTGGCCGTTCTCCTAGCAGAACAACCAGACTATTCCCGCGTTGCCACCTCTAACTGCCATGCAGAAACAATCCGAAGTTGCATTGCCCAAACTAAACATAACTCCCAGGCATTTATGAGATTTAAGCAGTTATCTAATTTAAATTTTTTTCTCATATTCTCAGTAAGACAGGAGTTTAAAGCAAGGCTCATAAACCACGCCAGCCCCCTTGATTCACATTCTGGACCGGGTCTCTTTTAATAGCTCCGGTCTGACTCAGGAGAAGCCTCTGTAAAATAATGCAACACTGTTCTCAGGTTTCATTCAAGATGTGAATTCCGAGTGCTCCTTCCAACAAAACCAGTAAAACAGCAGGGGTGGGAAGAGCAGGAAGTGACACAGTTGTCAGATTTGTCAATGTGCTGCCGTGCTGGGCTCAGTGACCACAACATAGAAGCAGAGTGGAGTTTATCCAATTTACAGGGCGACTACATTTACAAACTTTACTTCTCACGGGGACTGTGAACTATTATTGCTCTTTGAAAAAGAACTTCCACCCAGCACTAACTGAGTGTGTTAACCACCACATGGTGGGACTGATTCAAGCCTTAGGTAAGATGAAGGACAAGGGTTTAACACCATCTGTTTGCCTGACAATTGTTTCTGCATCTCCCTTAAATAAAAACGCCTAAATGGTTTACCCCCAAGCAGTCTTATTCCCTGTGTCCTTCAGGGAGCTCGGGCACATCTCCCTGCCTTGTGGAATCTCTGCAAAGTAATCTTCCCTACCTTCCACAGTCCTCAAGGCTCAGTGAACAGTGACAAGAACAGGTCAGCTGTACGTGAGGCCGCCTAGTTCTCACTTGATTGTGTCGACCCCTGGACTCTCTTGGCCTCCGGGGGTACCTCCTCTTGCCTTACCTTCTGGAAGGTCCGTGACTATAGCCTCGGGAGAGATGCACACTCCGCGGTCATAGACGGGTAGCTCGTCGCAGGCCAGGCTCTCTGGCCAGCTGTGGTTGTACATTTTCATGAGAGGTTCACAGTCATCGCGTGCGCGCTGGCACACAGACTTGCAGGGCTTAATGGGGTCGTGCAGGAACTCCAGGGTACAGATGGGTGCATACATGGCGCAGAGGAAGAAGCGCAGCACAGAGCTGCAGTTCACATCCACCAGCTCCTCGTACTGCTCGATGGCCAGGATGGCGTTCTCCTGCGTGCTGTGGTGCAGGTGGTTGGGCATTCGGGTGATGTTCCAGGGCATGTGCCGGCACATGGGAATGCGCACAGCCTCGCAGGGCGCGCCCCGCACGCCCAGCGCCAGGCGCAGCCACAGGCACAAAGCCCCCAGGATGGAGAGGAGCATGGCACTGTCCCCCCACGCTGCTGCTGGCAAGAAGGGCCCTTCTCTTCCAGTCCCCCTGATCTCCCTATCTCTTTACCTAGGAGCAGCGGGTGAGCTTTCCTGCAGGTCCCCACTAATGGATAGTTCTGGGGTTTGGCTGCCGATAGCCCCTGGGCGCAGAGAGCACCAGTAGCGCCAGCGTTCAACCTCCAGAGCACCGACCCGCGCCGGAAGCTCCAGTCTCGGACCCCGCAGCTCAGAGCGCAGCCGGCCACGGCCATTGCGGGACCCTATTTATCCAGACTCGTCCCCTGACGTGGGCTCAGCTGCCTTGGCAGCTGTGAGCGCAGAGTCGGCTCCCAACTTCGCTGCTCCACCCCCTGTCTCTCCTGCAGAAGCGGTGACATCATCTCTGCCGCTGGGCAGCCATTCCCCCAAAGTCCCTCCCTTTTTAGAGTGGCTAGTCCCTTTTTCTTCAGATCAAGAAAATGAACATCTTGTATTCAGTCATTTGGGACACTCGGTACAAGACACTGCAGGAAAGACTTTAAAGAGAGAAAAAAAAACCCTCTCTTTAAAGAAAAGGCTCAGTCGGCCTTAAAGTTTCCCTAAGTATAGAACTGGAGCCACGTGACCCTGCTATCGCCCTTTAATTTAGAAACTTTTGCTTTTCCTTTCCGGTAGGGGGCGAGAGTAGTGAGAGCAGTGTGGACCTTAGAAAGCCCAGCTAAGTAGGTGTTGGAACCAGCACCAAGGGACAGTTTATATAAGCCTCCCCGAGCCCGCCCCCGGTTGTGTGGGGTTTCTTGTTGCTGTTGTTGCTACTGAAGTTCTTCTGTGGCCTCTGGACTTAGTTCTGGCTCAAGTTTTACCAGCCATTTGGTTTGTGCGTGCTCCAGGATCTTAGAACTACCCAGGGATGCAAGAGCATCCTTGGGTTGGAGACGTTTCTCTGCTTGCTTCCTTTCTCTAAATACTAATTCTTGAGCCCAACAGGAGTGGAAGCCAGGAGAAAACAGAGCCAACTAGAGACACCACATTTTCCCAATCCAACAGTCTGGTCTTTTATAAACTATAGACTATTTTCCTTGAGTAAGAATCCACTAGCTTTGGAAAGCAAGTGTACGGGTTGGGTTTACTTTCTCTCTTATTTGCATGAGAAAGGCAGCAAAGTCAACACTGGTCTCACTATTCCCAGAAAAGAGGTGTTACTTATGTAAGCTTCAAGCAAATGTCTGCCAGTCAGACAGCGAGGCTTCTGGTGTAAATTTGCTATCTCCACGAACAAGAAGAAAACATGGTTCCTGGATCTTAATCTTTAAAGCTGTGGTTGAACTTGAAATCCAGACTTAAGGACGTTCTTTTGCCTCTTCAAAGCTGAGACTCATCAAGTTAGCTTAGCCATCTTAAATCTGGCTGAGGATTAAAGCAGCTGAACAAAATGGAGCAAAACAGAACACAACCACTTTGTCCTCCTTATTGGGTAAGGTGTGGGGACAAGTACTTTCAAGCCATTAATTCGCCTAAGCGTTCTGACACTGTTTGGATGCTGCCGCAGCATTCCTTCAGGCCAATCGAAATAGGTATTCTGAAAAAACATGGGATAAAACCGGACTTGCTGAACATGGTGGACAATGAGGACTACTGAGAACTCAAGAACAATGGCAATGGGTTTCTGATCCTACTGCACGTACTGGCTTTGTGGGAGCCTAGGCAGTTTGGATGCTCACCTTACTAGACCTGGATGGAGGTGGGCGGTCCTTGGACTTACCACAGGGCAGGGAACCCTGATTGCTCTTCGGGCTGATGAGGGAGGGGGACTTGATCGGGGGAGGGAGAGGGAAATAGGAGGCGGTGGCAGAGAGGAGGCAGAAATCTTTAAGAAAGAAAGAAAGAAAGAAAGAAAGAAAGAAAGAAAGAGGTATTCTGGTTTCCTACAGAATGGGTCTCTAGTTCCAGAGATGCCAAACCATGCCAGGAAAATATCAAGCACAGGGGGTGGCCCAAACAATATCTCAAGACTTTTTCAGTGGTGAAATCCCAAGTTTAAACCCTTCACTGAGCTACCAAGTTTTCATCAGGACTCCCCACCACTTTCCCATGAGCTGTCTGGGGACAGCCCCCTTGGGGAGGGCTCACTCTTAGGCAGCCAATTGGAACTTGTTACATATTAACTATGCAGGCTCTCACCACCTCACCTCAAGGTTTCATGGGCTTCCCTGATGTTATCTGATTGCCTATTCTTTAATAAAGAGAGACTGGGAATGTAGTTCAGTGGTAGAATACTTACGGAGCATGGGTTAGGCCCCAGGTTCTTCCCAACCCGGAAAGAACAAGAAGAGATGTTAAGACAAGCATTTGGGGCAGAGGGATAGAGACAGATCTTATTGATGAGCTGGCCCCTAGTTTACCCTCAGCCTGGGGGAAGCTGTTGTCAATGCTGCCTGCAACCCTATCAGGCCAACTGACAGTCGGTCCCTTGTGTTTTTTAGACTGTGTAATAGAGTGAAGGGACTCAGGAAACTGTCAAATGTTCTTTCTGTTTTCCTGCCTTCCAAAAAGGCTGTGATTCTAGTTCTAGCACTAAAGCCATTGTTTTCCAACTGAGTTATTCTCTGGGGTGACTCTCTGCTGGTCCCTCTGGGTTCCCTTCTCTTCCCTCCTAAATGCCTGCTGCTCTCCAGGACCCTTTCTCACTCCTAACTCTCCACTCTACCAGGTTTCCTCAACCGTGGTACTTCTGAATCTCAGGACTGTAGAGTTCTTTGGCAAATGTCCCCTGGAGAGGGGGAGGCTGGAACCATCTACCCACCCACCTCAAGTCATAGGAAGCCCTCTGATGGGGAACATCTTTCAGCCAATGGCCTTTGAAAGTCTGGACCAGATTGAGGTTTGACTTTGGATACCAAAAAGCAAGGTCCCGCTCTCTTAACCCTCTCTCCCCTCTCTCCACACCTGGATGTAGGACACCCTTTCCTGTTTTGTGACTTTCCTTTTTAATAGAGAAAAACCTTAGTATTCTCTATTTGGAGCTAATGTGGGATTATTTAATTCGCACCCCCCCCCCATTTGCTTTATCTGGCGCCCACGTGGGAAAGTGTCCACGTTTACCGGGGATCATGCTCCTGGTTTGCCAGCCTGGCTTGCCTCACCTGCTGGGGGGCCCATCTCGGGAGAGCTCACTCTTAGGCAGCCCTCACTCAGGAACACCCTCAACCACTTCCTACTTGCTCACTCCTCAACATATTTACTATTCAGTGCAAATGTAAATCAAACTGTAAAGCAAGGGCCTTTAAAAGAAAACGGTCTCCTCACGACTTGATTATATAGTATTAATCCTAACATTACTTAAACACAAACCCAATTTGTTCACACAGATTTAGACCCTAAGATACACAAACCTCTAGACTCGAAGCTTTGCCATGCAGGAAGAGAACAGTCTCACTGAATTGTGACTTTGAGGCAATGTAAAGGCCTCGAGACTGGGAACTGCCCCCGCGACCACTAGTGTCATTTCTTCAGGACCCATCACGACACTTAAAATTTGTTTTAAAAAACGAAACAACAACAAAAAACAGGTTGCAGTTTTGCCATAAACAAATTACAGAGGCCAGAGAAAGTGCTACACCTCTGCTTTTCTCCTGGACCCGGTAAGATCGCCCCACTGAGGCTTTGGGGGTCCAATGCTGCACCTCTTGGAGAAATGTGTCCCTGCTCAGCTCGTTCCCGCTTCTCCGCCCCAAACATTTTAAATCTCAATGCCCTTCAGGATGCTAGTGGCAACACTGCCGCTGCGTTTCCTGTTGGCAGCAGAGAGCAGTGAAAACAAGCTTTAGTAAGCAGCCGCCAGGGCAGAAAGAGCTCCTGGGTGATTCACGCGGCTTTCCCAGGCCGGCTTTCTGAGCCTCTGGAACGGAAAAGCGGGAGAGGCCACCGCTCCCGAGCCCGGCGTCCTGGAGCTCACCTTCCGCCCAGCGCGGAGAGAACGCGCAGCGCACCCAAGCCCGGTCTCCGCGCTCTCTTGGGCTCGGCTGATCCCGGGGCGGCTGATCGTGATGCACGCACACGCTCCCCGCCGGGTGGTCCGGGGGCCTCGGAGCACCTGGCTGCTGGGTGGCCTTTGGGTCTGGGCGCTGTGCGGCCTGTGCGGCCTGGGGACAGCAAGTTCACCGGGGACCCCTCAGCCTTGTCAGGCGCCCCAGCAGTGGGAGGGACGCCAGGTTCTGTACCAGCAGAGCAGCGGGCACAACAGCCGCGCCCTGCTGTCCTACGATGGGCTCAACCAGCGCGTGCGGGTGCTGGACGAGAGGAAGGCGCTGATCCCCTGCAAGAGGTAGGCAGCGTGGAAGGGCATGGCGGCGGCCAGGGGAAGCCAGGTCAAAGCGCTTGGCACCCCAGCTAGATCTCCAGCCGCGACTGGCTCCTCCCGACCCCCAAGAACTTTACAGGGACTCTTGGGGGCGGCGATGCAGAGGCAGGCAAAGAAAGGATTCACCAAGGGCAGGATGGAACAGCCAGACACCCAACGTAGCCCCAAGTCTTCACTGCTGAGTCAGGCTCCTGGCACCTGGAACCCCCTGCAGCCTAGGGCGTGTTTTTTCTAGAAGTCGCCTTCAAGGAAGACACAAAATATACTCTTAACAATTTTGTTTACAATTATAAAACTTGTGTGTGTGTGTGTGTGTGTGTGTGTGTCCATGTGGAGGCCAAGGGACAACTTACCAAGTCAGTTTTCTCCCTCCTTCCACCATGTGGCTCATAGGCCAGCACTGTTAAAAGAGAAGGGAAATGATTTCTAAAAGTCGTATACAAACTCCTTACCCCATTACAATATTAACATTTTTGTTTAAACCTTGAGGATTTTATCTTTTGGAAAAACTAGTTAAAACTCCCATTAGAGCAAGGTAATGTCACTTTAAAACTACCATTAGATACATGTATTAATACATGTTAATTGGGGTGCTAAACCTCTCATTAGAGTATATGTGCTAACTGCCACCTTAAAACTTCCGCTAGAGCATATGTACTCGGTGCCCCCTTAAATTCCAACTAGACACAAGTACTAGCATCTGAATCCTCCTTTCGCCTATCCTCTTGTCAATTTTTTAGTTGTTCCCTGTTTTTAATGACCACGCCAACTGCAAAATGGGAGGGCATGTTATCATACACATGTTCATACACATGCTCATATACACACATGTGCACATGCACGCAAAGACGCGCTTGACAGTGTATCTTTCCATTTTGTGATGACAGACGACACACTTTTCCTGGGGCGTCACCTTCTTTCTGGCCCCTTTAAGGCCCAGATTCTAATTTAAGATCACCACCTGTCTCCCTGCCCGCACTCTCTGCTGTCTTCCAGCATGCTTCATGTGGCCATGCTGGCGTCTCCTCATGGCATTTATGCCACGGGGAGATAAGACACATGACCACGGTGGAAGGCTGCAGTGGGCAGTACGACTGGTGGTAAATGGGAACCATTAATTTCTAGCACAAAGCAAAGCTTGGGAAAACCATTTCACCTAGAATCATTTGTCACTGAAGTGCTTGTTGGGCTTCTTGGCTATAAATAGGGAAAAGTCAGAACCTCCCAAACCATCTACTCAGAGTACAAGACCACACATTACCAAGTCAGGAGACCCACCTTACTCTTGATCTCTACTTTTGAGAATTCAGTCAATCATGGACAGAACATATGTGAAATCACTTTGTATGTACTGAGCACATACATGCTATTTTTTTTCATGCTATTTTTTATCTTTGTTCTTTAGACAATATAAAACTGACTTGCATAGCATATTATATTTGTTATTGGAAGCAACTGAGAATATATGGAAGGGTATTTTTAAGATGCGTGCAATTTTTTGTCATTCTTAGATCAAGGAAATGAGCATCCATAGATTTTGCTATCTACAGAGACCCTGGTTCCAATCTTCCTTGGATATAAAGGGACAGCTTTACTTCCGTGTCTGGAAGGCATGACACAGCAGTGTCTTTATGAAAGAATTAGAATGTGCGCAAAGACTTTCAAGAACAATGAATGTTTTTCATTGGGTCTTGACAGACATAATAATATCCATCATTTGAGTGTGTTATATAGTATAGTAGTGCTGAAACTTGATCTGTTTTATATAATTTTGTTTAACTGTCCACACATCACAGGGTAGATTTTCTAATTTCCTAGGGAGCTTGGCAGACTTCCCTTCTATCACACAACTGAGGCTTATGAAAGCGGTACAGATTCTGACATCTGTGATATACTAAGTTCACAGTCCTTCATCTACTCTTCATCCAGGAAGCTTTTGTTCATAGCAGACACCATTTCAATTATCAATGGAGTGGGCCTTGATTTTAAGGGAGCTAATTAGTCCGAGGGAGCTATTAGTCTCAAAAATTTGTTATCATTGTGTGGTAAGATGAAGGATTGATTAAGAGACGTGTGATGAAGACAGCTATGATGGCACGTAACCAGAGCTTTCAGAGAAGGCGATGTCCCAGTTTAATGGTCCCCTAAAACCTAAGTGAATCCACCAGGGTGACATGCAGAAACTATTTGTAAGCAAGACATCAGTATATGTGTACTCTAGGCTCAGTATGTTGTCATCTGGGAGTTTTCAAGCAGGGTCAAGTATATTTTGAGAACAGCAGCCAAGTCAGTCTGAGAGACGAAGGTCCAGGGTATGGAGAGAGGTCACGCTGAAGGAGTTTGGACAATGGGACTTCATTAGGTGAACAAAGATCGCCAGATAACATGAATGAGATTTCATCCTGAAGAGGTTTAAAAAAACAGAGCAGCGTGGAGTGAGTGGAGAAGCTAAAACCCAAGGGATTTCTGGTGGTTTCTGATGTAGGGACACTGGACACGGGGCTGAATTGTGGAAGTGTTGAAGAGGTAATGAAGTCTGAGTGGTCAGAGGTAGCAGGATGTGAAGAGAAAGGCAGGTGTCAAGCCAGTTGCCACTACTGGCACCTAAAACAAACTGTACTGGTGGCACGGAACAGTGATTGCTCTCTCCACTTAGAGTGAGGGTGGGACACTAGTCCTTAACTGCATTCGTGAAGACTGTACAGTGGTTATCTGTTGGTGAGTAGACATGAAGAACATGGGCTGGAATGACCAGAGTTCACTGCTGATGCTAAGCAGTGTGACCAGGAAAAGATGAGGGCTCATTCTTACCCAAGGAGTATTTTTTAACTATTTAAGAGATTTGCCTATATAATCACATAGACCTAGGCCGGATTCTAGTTCCTGAAAGTGGGCTTTTGCAAATTAATGTAGTTTTATGGGACTTGGCTTATTTTTTTTTTTTTATAGAATAGGGATCTTATAGGAACTAATTTATCAGAAGGCTGTGATGAGTCCCTCGGTAAGCTGAAGTATATAAAGCACATAGTACATTGTCTCATCTCATAGCACAGAGGTGTGCAGTGAGTGGTTTGCTTACCATCCACCATCATCATCTTTGTGAATCTAGTTTTCAGTATGCTAAAGATCCCTCTGAACTTATACACGTGATTTAGCAACACACCAAAGTACCCTTCCTCTGGGAACTGACTCAGTACACAGACTCAAATGCTAAACTATATTTCAAAAAAGTTTTATAGCTGGCACAAAGAGCAGTCATTTCAAATCCACAGAGATAGACTAGATCATTCTCTCCTTTTATTCAAAACTATGTGAGGAGCCAAATTACAAACAGGAGATGATGAGCAAAGAGTTGGAGCAAACACATGAACAAAAGCCTGGTGGTTGTTTTAGGCTCAGTTTTCATGTACAACAGTGAGATTTTCACTACAAATAAATGTTTCATCACAGAATAATATTTACCAATTATCTTGCTGTGTGGGCTAGTTTTTTGTCTACTTTAAACAAGCTGATCTCATTTGGGAAGAGGAAAACTTAACTGACTGACTGGTGAGGCGTTTCCTTGATTGATGATTGATGTGGGAGGGCCCAGCGCACTGGGGGCAGCACCATGCCTGGGCAGGTGATCTTGGGTGATAAAATGTTGGACTGAGAAAACCATGGGAAGCAAGCTAGTAATCAGTTTCTTCCACGGCTACTGCTTGAGTTCCTGGTTTTGGGCTCCTTCCTTGAGTTCCTGTCCTTACTTTGATGATGAGCTGTGTTATGAAAATGTGAGATCAAACAATCCTTTTCTCCTCAAGTTGCTTTCGGTCATGCTGTTTTATCATAGCCAGAGAAATCTTAACTAAGAAATTTATACAACGAGGAGAGTATTGCTGAGACCGACCTGACCATATGTTTTTGGGAGGATTGTGGTAGCATTTGGACTTTGGGTTGGAAGAGCTATTGGGTACTCAGAGCTTAATGAGCTGACGTGGAACCCGAGACCACAATGTTCGGAGCAGTGTAAACAATGAAGGCCTGGCTTGTGATGTTTTTAGAGGACAGTTTGAGAGTCCCTTAAAGACTCTAAGGCTGTTCAGTATTTTGAATTAATAGCAACTAACGTGGAGCCTTTGCTTTGTTGGTACAATTGATGCTGAGCAGCTGAGGCTGAAGAATCAGCTGTGATTAGGAAGAGACCAGCATCTTTGAGACAAAATTTTCTGGGAAGTGTTTCCTCAAGTTCAGCACACAGAAGCAGTGGTCCAGAGGGGCCAAGGTTTTACCCCATGCTGGCTGCTTAACTGGTGATGGATAAAGTTTCTCAGGCTTTACTGGTTGTGAAGGCATGAAGAGGTCATGGGGAGAAGTTAAGATTTGGCCCTGTGAGAGGCCAGGAGAGACCACTGGTGAGGGTTTGGGTCCAGTTACAGTAGAAGCTCCAGGATTAAAGAGACCATGGAGAAAAGCTGAGACTTGGCAGCATGTGGCAGTCAGAGTCCTTGAAGGGTTGGTGAAATGCCCACTTGCAGCAGTATTTTGGAGCTATCAGTACCCTGGGGGAGGATGCCAAGAACAGCTGCAGCTGTTGAGTGGAGGCAGCCTGGAACCTATGAGACATTGTGTGTGCTGCCCATGGTAGAGGTAGTGATGTGTAGCCCTTGGAGGAGCCCGGGAAACCCTGACAATCGTGTTCACACCGAGCTTTTCACGCCGTTAGACTCCAGTCTTGCTTTAATCTGTTGTGGCTGTGCCCTAGCTTCCCCTGTCTGAAATACGGTGGGGCCTAGCTTCCCCTGTCTGAAATACGGTGGGGCCTAGCTTCCCCTGTCTGAAATACGGTGGGGCCTAGCTTCCCCTGTCTGAAATACGGTGGGGCCTAGCTTCCCCTGTCTGAAATACGGTGGGGCCTAGCTTCCCCTGTCTGAAATACGGTGGGGTCTAGCTTCCCCTGTCTGAAATACGGTGGGGCCTAGCTTCCCCTGTCTGAAATACGGTGGGGCCTAGCTTCCCCTGTCTGAAATACGGTGGGGCCTAGCTTCCCCTGTCTGAAATACGGTGGGGCCTAGCTTCCCCTGTCTGAAATACGGTGGGGCCTAGCTTCCCCTGTCTGAAATACGGTGGGGCCTAGCTTCCCCTGTCTGAAATACGGTGGGGCCTAGCTTCCCCTGTCTGAAATACGGTGGGGCCTAGCTTCCCCTGTCTGAAATACGGTGGGGTCTAGCTTCCCCTGTCTGAAATACGGTGGGGTCTAGCTTCCCCTGTCTGAAATACGGTGGGGCCTAGCTTCCCCTGTCTGAAATACGGTGGGGTCTAGCTTCCCCTGTCTGAAATACGGTGGGGTCTAGCTTCCCCTGTCTGAAATACGGTGGCGTTTTGTTCATTTGTTTGTTTTTGTTGTTTTTTGTTTTGTTTTTGTTTTTAGCTCGAAGTTTGGAGTTTTACTGACTTTGGAATTTTAGAGACAGGATATTTTAGAAAGGCTTTGAACTTAGGGTTTTTGAATATTTTAAAAACAACCAACTTTCTCTATTGTGTGAATTTTTGAATTGTGGGACTTGTAAAAGTGGGATGTTTTATATTATAATGTTAACATTAACATGACATCTTGGGGACAAATGAGAAAAGTCATAATTGAATAGTGGTGTGTTGTGCGTTGTTGACAAGTGTCAATTGTGCTAGCTAGGTTTTCTCAACTTAACACAAGAAAAAGTCATTCTAGAAGAGGGAACCTCAGTTGATAAAAATGCCTCCCCCCACACCAAACTGGCCTGTGGGGAAGTCTATGGGACATTCTCTCGATTTAATTATTGATATAGGAGGGCTCAGACCACTAGAGGCTGAGCAACACCTGAGCAGGCAGTTCTCAGTGGAACAAGAAAGTGGGCGAGGGAGCAAAACACATGGCCTCTGCTCCACTTCTTGCTTCTAGGTTCCTGCCCTCAGTTCCTGCGCTGACTTCCCTGAATGATTCAAATTGTAAGCTGAAAGAAACCCTTCCCTGCTCATGTTGCCTTTGTCCACCGTGTTTTGTTACAGCGACGCAATTCCAGCTAAGATACCAGTGGAGTTGAAGAGGAAAGCGTTTCTTTTTACAGTTGTGGTGCCTCTGGGTCTCCCCGTTACTCCATCTGCTGGTCTAGACTCCTCCCACTCTGAACAGAACACAGGTTGGCACCATTCAAACCTGAGTCAGGAAGTCTCTTTCCTTCATAAGTTCATAACTAATTAGTGGGTTTCAAACATTGACACTGTACTTGAAAGCCACAGTCCAATCTTGCTGACCTAGATTTCATGTCCTCATGGTGCATTCCCATCTCTCTGTCTTTATGCCATCATGTGATGGTTTCACAGTACAGCTTGTAGGAGGCAGTTGCATTCTATTTCTTCCTAAGTTTTTAAGTTTTTGGCCAGATTCTCTCTCACAGATCTCTCTTTCCCTAAGTCAGGTGTAGAAAAGAATGTTTAGTGCATAAATGTACGTTAGATTCATTAAATGTAGATTTGTTGGTAAAAATTCAAAATGGTTTCATATAACAGCAGTATGGCCAAGCAACCAGATGTTATTTGAAGAAAATAGGGATGCTTCTCTTTTTGAATTTACTAATAGGTTGAGACGTAAGTTTAGAATTGGATCAACTTCTTAAGAGTCTTCTTCCACATCTAGACAGTTACGGAAAATCCCAATGATAGTTACCAGGGAATGACTAGGATTTTCCAGGATCTCTGTTCCCTGAGATGATGGAATAAATTAAAATACTTTATAAGCTTCAGATAAGAGAAGCTTGAACCAAGAACGGGAAATATTAGTAATTGATATTATTTTGTTTTCTGCTTCCAACTTTTTCTTCTGATTATTGGATTAAACTCATGGGGATTATATTTGGAAAGGTTTAAGGAAAAAAAGGCTATTTTTATAATTCAGTCAATATGGTGATCTTTATGTGGGGGATAGCAAAGTAGACAGAAACGAACCCTGCAGGGTCTCGATAACACACTGTAGCTTGCAAACAGTGGTTTCGGTGTTGGGGTTAATAAAGCTGCACACATGGAGGCCAGAGAGGCATTGGATGAACTTGCATGGATATATTGTTTTAATAGACTCCTCAGGAACTGATCTAACATATGCCATCAGAAATTTTTATTTATTTATAAGTGATGATGTGCATGTCACAGATGGAGTATCAAATGGATTCTCAATCAAGTTGTGATTGATTCGTATCTGTCTTGGTTGTTCCCAGAGAAGAGAATAGCATTTATCATCTCTGTTTTAAAATCAAACTAACTGGATATATTAGAAACTGTAGGGAAATGATGTTAGGCAGCCATGAGGTATAAATCATTTAATTTCAATAATGGTTAGTTTCTAAGTATTTTTCTTTAGGAGACACAGGATTGCTGCTATCATGAGAACATATTGGTATGTCTGTTACATTGAGCTGATTGCTCCTACCATGTTTTGGCAAACTGGGCACAGATTCTAAAGATTTTCCCACCCTGCCCTTTAATGTAAATTTAAACTTCTATCTCTCCTTCTTCTTTTCTTTTAAGCTTGAACAAAAGAAAGAGTAGCCATCAGTGCTTCGACTCTGAGCTCAGAAGCCACTTCTCTTACCTGCTAAATGGTCTCACAAGAAAGCTCCTTCAAAATCAATTCTCGTATGTTTGCAAATGAAGATGATGATTATTTCCCAAGCACATTATCTCATTTTATTTTGAAATTATCTCCTACTTATACATATTGTATAAAGTTTTTCTCTTATTGTGGAGTTCGTGGGCAATCAGATATGCTCATGATCTTCAGATACTCCATTGTGTGTTTCCTACAATCAAGGACTTTCCCTATTCCTTCAATACAGCCATAAATCAGACCATCAACACTGGTTCATTTTTGCCATCTGAAACCCAGGTATCTTCAGGTTTTGTTGGCTAACTTTTATGTGATGTTTACGGCAAAAAGAATATAGTTTAAGTATGACATTGAGGTACAGAATCTTTGATTTCTTTCTGTCTAGAACAATTCCTCAGGTCTTTCTCGAAGCTGCTATGTTTAAAGATTACTGTCCTGGTGTTTTGTTCACTGTTCCTCTGTTGCCTCGTAGTCACGTTCATGTTACTCAGCCTGAGGTGTCTCAAAACTGTTTATACTGTACCTGTATGATTACTATAGTCATATAATGTTGTCTGTCACATTGCTTCATAGAAAGTGACCTCTTTTTGCTTTACAATTAACAAGTAACTTTATGGGAAGATATTTTTGCATCCTTTTCATTCCAATTCTTCATCAAACTATAAACTTAGTATTTGTTTCAGTAAGACTCAAGGATATCGTTGTATTCCCTGTTTGTTTTGCTTTCCCAGTTTGCCAGAGGAACCTCTTCCAGTTGGCTTTGATATTCTTTAGAACATTTCTTATTCTTTTGAGGCACAGTTAGATATTCCGCAGCCATCTGTATTTCCTCTGGAATAAACTTTCCTCAAGTTAGTTGTGCTCGTTGCTCTCAGGTAGCACTGTTACCAGTCGGACTCTGTGGAAAGGACAAAGGATCTTAACACAATCACACATACATGCACACCTCACATATGCACACGCATGCACAGGCACACTCTCATGCACTCTTCCACAGATTTGCACACATTTCAATCTTTTGCTCTAAATTTTTATCTTTATCCATGAAGGTATGCCAATGGCTCCTTTCCATTTCCAGTTCCACACCACATAGTGCATTCTCCTCTTGGCCTTGTCGAGTTTGTGGTTCCCTGCTCACTTATTAAATGAAGAAGACCTCATCCTCAGATACACTGAAGACCAATTGTGCAGCTGGGGTGTTCCCGACCCACAGTGAGGCTCAGTCCCCCAGAGAAGCCTTGCAGAAATCTACTTTTAGGCCTCATCTGTAAAGGCATTGGTTTGTATTGTCCAAGCAGAGGAAGAAGAGAAGTTACATTTTCCCTGGATATTTGGTTTCTCTTGAATTTATGAACCTGGAATCATTGCAAGCCCACAGAGAGTGTCTGTAAGTCTTAGGGAGGTAGATTGGCATAAGCCCTGTTCTGCATGTATTGACTTTATTTTAAGAAGTCACAACTTGGCTTTAAGGCTTGAGCCTGAGTCCTCCCTGGATCTGTGCTCCATTTCTTCATCTCTGATGAACAGAGATAGTGTTTTATTTTATTGACTCAGTAAAATTGACTGTAGCATCTGGAGCCTCACAGGATAAACCATGTTGATTTGCAATGTTAATGTTTTCTCAAAAAAATATATTTTCCTGGAAGAAGTGGAGTTTTCTTCAAGAGAGTATAGAGGCCTTGGAGTTCAAGGATGGGGAAATAGAAATGGGCAATGAGAAAAAGGAATAGCCAAGCAAAGCCAAAAAGAGTCAGGACTCACTTATGAATGGGAAGCAGAGGCAATCACCATACTGTTCTGAAAATGTCTTTCCAACAACCTTGAGCTATTTCTTCATAGTTCTGACCTTAATGAAGGTGGTCAAAAACCACATGCCCAAAGATCTGAAAATATGTTAATTAGCAGTTTATTCTTCCTGGAAAAAAATGTGATAGTCTTATATTTCCTGATCCCAGTAAAAACTCCTGTTTCCTCCCTTCACAATTTTTATTTTATCCATCTTTTAATATATATATATATATATTTATTATGCATACAACATTCTGTCTGTGTGTATGCCTGCAGGCCAGAAGAGGGCACCAGACCTCATTACAGATGGTTGTGAGCCACCATGTAATTGCTGGGAATTGAACTCAGGACCTTTGGGAGAGCAGGCAATGCTCTTAACCTCTGAGCCATCTCTTCAGTCCCATATTTTATCCATCTTTAAGGAAAAAAATCTCTTGAAGAATAACAGTTGAAAACTCATTTGCCCCTTCTCTTTAAAGCGTTGCTTACACTAATTCCAATCTCTGTCCTGCAAGGCTCTCTCAAACCCTTTCAAATCAAACTGTTGTCACACAGCTCCATGGGGAATGTTCTGGGCAGGACGAGGAGCTCCAAACCCCTCTTGGCTCCTCTTTCATCCTCCCTGATTCTCCTTCTCAGTACCTACCCTCCACCTAGATGTACTTCTTCTACTTGACTTTCAACACACTGCCTTTTTAGTGTGGCACCGTGGCCAGGTTTTTTGTAAGTGCTGAGATCCAAATCGAGGTCCTCATACACACAGAGTAAATACTTTTCCACTCCAGCTGTCTCCCTAGACCCTGCCTCCTCCTCTGCCTCATTTCATGACCTTAGTTTGCTTTGCTCTTCTTGCTGTCTGTACTGTTAGTGATGGAAGGCTGGGCATCCCATCCCTTTACTTTTTGTCTAGACCCTCTGTCTTGGTGATGTCATGTAAGCCATGGTTTTAAATGTCACTTCTTCATGAGAGTTGCCCATCATGTTTTTACTTCCTGTTCAGAAATCTACATCTCCACTCATAGATCTAATTGCCTAGTTGATGTCTTCTACTGGAATGTATGGTCATTCTGAACTCAACATCTCTAAAATGAGTGTTTCTTCTGCATATAATCAAACTAACCAAAACCAAATCCAAACCAAAGAAACAAACACATATAAACTAAAGGTCCTCCTTTATCTTAAGTTCAGCATCTCTGGTTGGTCAGCATAAACCCATGACGTCACCCTTCTCTTCTCTCTTGTACACTTGCCAAAGGAACATGATGTAAATCCAACTGATTATATTTTTTTTTTAGTTTTTATTTTTATTTTATTTTTTTTTTTGAGTCAGGGTTTCTCTGTAGCTTTGGAGCCGGTTTTAGAACTATCTCTTGTAGACCAGGCTGTCCTTGAACACACAGAGATCTACCTGCCTCTGCATCCCAAGTGTTGGGATTAAAGATGTGTGCCACTACTGCTCGGCTAAATTTTTTTTCTTGTTTTTTTAAGACACAGTTTCTCTGTATAACAGCCCTAGCTTTCCTGGAACTTGCTCTGTAGACTAGGCCTCGAACTCATAAAGATCCACCAATCTGTGCCTCCCAAGTGCTGGGATTAAAGGAATGCACCACCACTGCCTGGTTCCAACTGATTATAATTTCAAAAGACACCCAGAATCTGATCACACCTTCTCTATTTTCCTAGTCTCAACCATCACTGTCTCTTACCTGATTTTGTGTCCTCCCGTTATACCCATACTTTTGCTCTGGCCTCCTTTAGTCTGTTTTCCAGCATGGTAACCTATGTGATTGTGTTCAAATAAATGCTGTGTCATGCAACTCCATCTGCCTTATCGTCAATGCCCCTATTCACAGATGTCCATGTGGGATCTGCTCCCTGGCCCCTCCACAGCCTATCTCTTTGCTTTCATCGCCAGCCCATGGCCTCAGTGTGCTAATCAGTTTGGAACTTGTATTGGCCATTCCCACTTCCCTAGAAAGTCTTTTCCCTCCAGAACCACTCCACTCTCAACTGCTTCCCCGCTCAGCATCCTCATATATCCACCTCACTGCTTTAAACAGTCAAGGTATTGTTTGTTATTTTTGTTGTTCTTGTATCAGCCTTGTCTCATCCAAAGGTCAGGGATTTCTGCATGGTCTGGCTCTCACTTCAGCATCTTAAGTAGAACCGGACTAAAATCGTTTGAACCAGTCAGTAAGGAAATGAGTGCTAGTGACGCTATATCCTCATGATAGAAGGATCTAAAACAGACAAACAGAAAGACAATAATGAAAACTGTCCAATATTTCCCACATAGCACATTTACTACCATGCCCCCTGAACTACATGAGGAGATTTTTACAATGCATACTGAATGCATCCCATTTCCAGTCGTCATTGGCTGCTTTTCAGATGCGATACATGTGCACGCTCACCCAAGCTTACTAGTCCAATTATGTCGTCTTAGAGGTCCTGGCTCCTTTGTTTCAGAATTCAGCCCACCATAGCCTTACAGAGACCTTCTGTAACCACCCAGCACAACTCTCCCCGCGAGGCCCTCTCCATCATGTGCTTCTTTCCTCAGGCTACTGTTGTGGTCTGTCATTGTCAGTTAAGTGGCCTGGCCTTCATGATAACTCTATTTTCCGAAGTGAGAGAATCTGTGTTTACTATGACATACTATTGGATCCCTGAACTAAGAAGTTCTAGGCAAACAGTAAGTTTCAATAAATATTTGTCAAGTGCAAATGTGATAATAAATACAAACATGATCTATATTGTTTGATGACTTTTTGATGTGGGATTCCCCTCTGTATGCTGTGAATACCATTGGTTAATAAAGAAATTGTCTTGGGCCCGCTCAGAGAATAGAGGTAGGCAGGGAAAACTAAACGGAATGCTTGGAGACAGAGAGAGGAATGAGGGAGAAGCCATGTAGCCTTGCCAGAGACTGATGCTGGAACTGTAGCTGGTAAGCCACAGCCACGTGGCGACACACAGATTAATGGAGATGGGTTAAATTAATATGTAAGAGTTAGCCAATAATAAGCTAGAGGTAATGGGCCAAGCAGTGATTTAAATAATATAGTTTCTGTGTTATTATTTTGGGGCTAAGCAGCTGGGAACTAACTAGCGGCCCCCTCACAATGACTTTTGTATTATTGGCATTATGCATATTCATGACAGCAAAATCTAGACAACAGTGAAAGCAAGTGAAAGGAGGCTCACTCATCCATAGTACTTCAACCAGAATTCACAGCCCTGACACATGTGTTTGCCAGTGTTTTTTCTATTTCTGTGTTTACATTTTAAAAGTGAAAATGTAGGGCTAAGGTCTAGTTCAGTTTAGAAAACCTATATTACACGTATTCAATCCCCAGCTTTGTTACAAAAATGTAAAACGGAAGTATGCAATGCAGTTTTTAAATTTAAAAAGTCACTGTTCATTTTTATCATGCTACCAAATGATAATCAACCACTAGCTAAAGACAGAACATAATTTATTCAGCTCATCCCTTATCGTAGGACCACAACATTTCCATATTCTCTGTTTTTAACTATTATAATTGACAGTAAAATATGTAACCTTATATTTCATGCAATGTATATTAAATATTTTAAATTTTGTATTAAGTTCCTATTTATGAAAATAATAGAAATGAACTTGCACATTTTTAGAGTTTTCAACAAGATTTTCAGGAAAGTTATTCCCGCCAGAAGAATATGAGCATCCAACTTGTCACATTATATCTCTAAGTAAATTAATTAAGTGTAGTGCTTTGTAATACTATAAAGAAAAAATAGATGGGTGATGTCACACTTTTGTGATGTGATGGTGTCTAGGGAGAGTAGGGTCATAACTCACTATTGTCTCTGGCAGGCTGCTGGTTTAAAAAGGATATTGGTCATTTCAGTGAGTAATTCACTGATCTTATAAAGAAAAGTATTCTAATCTGTGGATAAAACATGGCCAACTTAGTGATTCGTATAACAGATCACCTAACATGACATCACCTTTATTTTCCTGAAGTGACTTTGGATGGATGATGATGCATACTTCTTTTTAACAATGTGCCCAAACTTGCACATACTTGTAGGACTGGTTGTGATCTGTGTGGACTCCACAGCATCTGAACCATTCACTTCATGTCTTGATGAGATGCCTCTTGGATCTCCTGGAATCTCAAGTATTATTGCCTGGAGTGCCTAAACAAGATGCTGATCAATCATGGTGTTCAGGTGGAGAAAGGCAAATTTGCCTTCTGAGGAAGAATTGGGCCTCACTAGCGCTATCCGTCCTGGTGGAAGTGTGGAGTCCAGCGTGAGAAGAGGGGAGTTCCATTTCAGAAGAAAGATCACAGTGAACCAGGAATGATCATACAGACTCACATCCTTGGGATCAAAGAGTTCCGAAGAAAGAACCTACCCCCAACCTTAACATTCATAGAGATGCCCTGTTAGGTGCTGGGCTCTTCTAAGCTGTATAATTGGTGGCCATGGGAGCTCTTCCATTTCAGAACCATGTCATCCATCTGTTCACTCTGTCACACACTCAATGATTATGAATAGTGGTGCTTCTGCCCACTCCAGGTCTGGTCTGTGGACTCTTGAGGTCCCAGAGAATCCATCATTATGAGATCTTAACTCTCCTTCAGGAGTTTGAAATGGAAGTTTGGGGTCCTGCCTTCCTAACATCAGAACGGTTCCTATTGCACAAGGCAGGCATTTAGTTAAGTCCCACTTAGTGTGTTGGAAAGAATTTAAAGTGCTTTGGTACTTTGTTATCTTTACTCTTTCACCATCACGAATCCAGCTTTGGAAAGGTCAGCTCCTTCATTCAGCATAGCACAGAGGTATTTTTGTAGTGTTATGAGTGCTCTCAGGTCTAAGGAGCTTGCTTGGTCACGTTGTCTTCTGGAGAAGCATGAACCATGTTACTTCTCTTTTGTTCACTGAAATGTCTTCCATCTCTGTTTCCCCTGGATCTGAACTCTGCTTTGATTAATGTTTCAGTCAGCTAAAGAATTTACTGTTACTTTTTTCATAGAGAGAGCTGTGGTTGTTTTCTTACGTCAGAGATTGCCAATGTCTGAGAGTATTTATTTGTTGCTGTTGCATATTGGTAGTGTTATAGGTACATAAAAGTCAGAGGGTAAAAGTCTTTTTTTGTTTAAATATTTTTATGGCATCCACAGCTCTAGAACCAAAGTCTTACACACAACTAACTTTAGTTTAGTTTTTTGGTGTGTATGTGAATGTGTGTGCTCTGAGAGGCTAGGTAGAGGTCAACACTGGGGTTCTTCCTCGATCTCTCTCCTTCCTTCCTTCCTTCCTTCCTTCCTTCCTTCCTTCTTTCCTTCCTTTCTATTTTTGAAAGAATATCTATATGCCATTGTACCTGGATCTCGCCAATTTGCCTAGATTACCTACCCAGACAGTTTCAACAGGATCCTCCTGTCTGTGTTCCCCATCTTTGAGATTACAAACACTCTGTTGGGCTCAGCTCTTTAGGGCAGGTGCTGGGAATTAAACCCAGGTCCTCGTTCTTGTACAGCAAACATTTCACCACCTGAACCATCTCTCCAGCCCCGAGTTTAGTTTTTCTCTGGCCCAGATTTTGAAGCTTTTCCCCCACCTTATTCTTGAATTTGATGTCTGGGTTATGTCTACCACTATAAAAAATTTAAATCTCATTTCTCTTCCAAATTAAATTTTTTTCAGTTTTCTGGATTGACCCTAAGGGCTTGAGTATGCCAGGCAACTGCTCTACCTTTGAGTTATCCCCCCTGTCTCTGTATCTTCTATTTCTAGAAGTTTAATCTCATTTCCTTGTTCTTTGAATAGTCTCTTTACTTATATTTTGGTTCTCTTGCATGCATTTTTAAAGTTTATTATTTTGTCTTTAACATTTTCATCCACTTATTCGTTTTTAAATTTCTGTTATCTAAATAATCCCTTTTAAATCTTCTCCTCGTCATCTTTTGCTTCCTCTTCCTCTTCTCTGGATTGGCTTACACTAACACTACTGCATTTTTACCTTGACTTTCTTTTTAAGTATTTCATTAAATGTTCTCTTAAAGTGTGTGAATTTCTACTTCAGCCTGATGGGAAAGGATACTTACCTACTTAAAAGAGAAAGGTTGACTGCTAGCCCAGCCTCAAACTCCTTCCTACTCTCCCCCCCATATCATATAACTATAGAAAACACCATGCCTCATGGCAACATGGGCTCTCAATAATAATGAGGTCCATTCCTTTGAGTATCTGTAACTAGCTTGAACTGTTGCCTCAAGGAAAAAATGCTTTGTCTCCCATCAGATGAAAGAATATTTGTACATGTTGCCAGTATCCATCAAGCTAAAATTTTGGAAGAGAAAGCACTTCAATTTCTTGAGCTTTTTTTTTCTCTTTTGAACTAGTGTCCAAGTACTGAAGGTCTGTCACCTGTGACTTCTTACATTACACACATAAATTACACTTTCATTTAACTTTAGCTCAGACTGCATTCTTAAGTAATCTAGTTTTCTTTTAGTCGTATATGATTGGCAGAAAGTCCACAGTGAATTTTGCAAGTGTTTTTCTCTTTTGTGTCTAGTAATTACTGTAGGGTGTAACTCACACTTCGTGTATGCCAGAATACAAGTGGCTGTAGCTCAGATTTTCCTCCTGAGAGTCAGAAGATTACTAATCTATTATATTGCAGGTTAAACAATCCAAAATTTGACCAATATCTTCCATAAAAGCCAAAGATCTTTTGTAATCAAAATATAATATCAGTGCACTCCCTTGTCTGTAATTTAGTGTGTCTGAGATGGTCACATACTTCTGAGTAGATGAGGAATCACTGCTTTCATTATGGAGACTAGAATAGGACATAGCATTAGAGAATGGGAATAAATTTGACAGATGAGCAGACTTTGAGTCTAATCCTGACTCTGGTATTCACTACTAAGTTTTAATGTAAAATGCACACTTTAAATTTTATTTATTTATTTATTTATTTATTTATTTATTTTATTTACTTATTTATTTAATTTTCTCATATAATACTTCCTGACTACAGCCTTCCCTTCTCTCAGTCCCTCTGACCTTGCCTCTCCCCAAGATCCACAACTCCCTCATTTCCCTTCACAAAGGAGCAGACCTCCCAGTGATATCAACCAACCTTGGCATAACAAGATACAATAAGAATAGGAACAGACCCTCATATTAAGGCTCAATGAGGCAATCCAGGAGGAGGAAAACGGTTCCACAAATAGGCAAAAAAGTCAGAGATACTACCACTCCCATTGTTAGGAGTCCAGCTAAAAACCCCAAGCCAAACCACAATACTTATGCAGAGGACCTTGTAATGAGTCTTTTTCTGCCCTGTCATTCAGTTCCCAAATAATGACATGGAGACATTTTATTAATTAAGAAATCTTAGCCCATAGCTTGGGTTTGTTCCTAACTAGCTCTTATAACTTAAATTAACCCATTTCTCTTAATTTACATTTTACCCTGTAACTTGTTATCCATCTTTCATTGGGTATGTCCAACTTCTCTGTTTCATTGGTGTCTCTCCTGCATCTCTCTTATCTTCTCCTACTTACTTTCTCTGCCCAGAAGTCCCACCTATACCTCCTTCCTAACTGTTGGCTGTTTAAGCTCTTTATTAAACCAATCACAGCAATAGATCTTCACACAGTGTATAATTATTCCACAACATTTCCTCCTTTGTGTCTAAATAAAAAGGAAAGGTTTTAACTCTAACATCATAAAGCTATATACAATAAGAGCAAATTTCAGGTGAAAATTATACCCACAATGCCTAGTCCATGTGTATTTGGCACATTCAGAGAATATATCTGATCTATCTTATCTTAATGAGTACAAAGTTTTATACCTAAACCATTTTTAGCATAACTTGTATTACCATTCTAAAAGTATCTTTTTGGACCTAAAAACATCTTCTTAGATAAACACCTTAAACTTTTATGTTTTTCAATCTTTTAAACTTTACATCTCTTATGTAAGTTTTTTAAAATTTCGTAACAAGGAAAACTGTAACTATAACTATCTCATTTTCAACTCCATCAGAGATCTGAGAAGGATATAATATTACCTGAGTAAACAGGAAGTGCAGAGCAAACAACTTTCAAAATTATAGAAACAACAGAGACATCTGGCTGCCTGAACAATCACCTAGGGTTCCTCTGTAACATAGAGGAATTAATCTTTGACTTATGGGCCTAGAATATCTGATAGACTTTTCTGTAAAGCAGGAATTTTGAAGGACTGTCCTCCCTTTTCTTGGCAAAGTTTGACAGTTGCCTTCTTTGTGTCCTTCTTTTCCAGATTGCAGGTATACTCTCAATAGTTGAGCAAGGGTGGTTTCTTGCCCAGTGGCTAACTTTGCCATAATAAAGAAGACTCCATATGGATATTCTGTGATTTCCATCATCCTTCTTAAGATAAATTAGTGCTGTGAGAAGCAGACATATCTCACTGTCATCAAAAGTTTTATGTTATTTAAGCATTTTAAATGTCATATTCTATGGGTCTTTGAAAGATTTGGAGACTATCATCTATTTAAAACATATCTCTGTTTGATCTTAAAAACATACCTAGCATGACTATAAGTTTGATTATTATAGATGACTAACTACTTATCTTTATTTCTTAATTATCTTAAATAGTTTGTAATAATAACTTTCAAGGACTAGAAATTTGCATTGTTAAATGAGCTGCATAGGTATAATACCTTAAACAAAAAATAGAAACATACATGCAATATAACAAAAATAACTTTAAATTTGTATCAGTAAACAAAAATTTCTTAAATAAGAGTAGAAAACAATATAGAGTATGTTCAAACAAAAATTACCTTAAATTTGTATCAATATGTACCAGTTTTCTCAAAATTCTGCATCCAGAACAACTTCAAAGCTACTACAAAAATCCATTCCAATGTAAAATATTTGAGACTAGTAGTTGTTCAAAAGTAGACTCAATGATCCATCCCTTTATTCCACCATTTCTATACTATATCCGCCCCTTTTTTCCTTCAGAAAGAGGTCCCTGAATCTAATCTCCATTTTTCAGCTTTTTTTTTTCTGGCCACAACTGATAACAACTTGTAACGAACCTCTCTAAACAATGATAAACCATAAACCACCCCACCTCTTGGGAATGAGAACATCATGTTCTCCAGACTGCTTCCTATTGTGTGGCAGCATCATCACCTTTAGGGGACCCTGAGAACATTGAGATAATGGTTAAGTACTGAAAGAGGTAGCTTTATTATTTTTTGTTTGGTCTGCGTGTGATGAGAACGTGGAGAGTTTATCTGGAGTCTTGGCTGAATAGTCTGTGAGGCTGGACCATCTCAGCTAGCAGCTCTGAAGTTGCTCTGGATGCAGAATTTTGAGGAAACTGCAACAGAGGCATTCTGAGGCTGAATCACCTGGGCTCTTTGTCTTTATTGGTGTCTAGTTCTCTTTTTTTGAAAACACATAAAAATTTAAAGGCCCAATTATTGGCCGTACAACTCTTTATTAAAACAACCACAGCTATATATCTTCACACGGTGTGAAAATATCCACAACAGGACCTAGTGCATACCCATTCGGGCTCTGTGGTTGTCACTTTAGTCTCTGTGACCCTATGAACCCTCCTTAGTTGACTCAATGGGCTATCTTCTTGTAAAACCTCTGACTTCTATAATCTATCCTCTCCATCTTCTGTAAGGATCCGTTCATGTCACCGAATGTTTGACTGTGGATCCAGAGAAGTTAGATGAAGAGGAAGGGTTTAGGTAGGATGTATATATCTTCCCAGGAAGGGGAAACAAAATAGGTTTTGTAGATGGACTTGGGACAGGGGACGTGAGAACAGGAAGTATCCGGTAGGGGAGGGAAGTATGAACAAGATAGGACAGGGAGAGTTAAATGAAATAGGTGGGCATTTAGGAGGCAATGTGGAAACCTAGTGTAGTGAAAGCATCCTAGGACTTAGGAGATTGACACTAGCAAGGACTCCTACTAATGGAGAAAAGGAACCTGAACCAGGCTTCTGTGACCAGACGAGACTTCCAGTGACGGTACTGGAACACTAACCCAGCCACAAAATCTGTGACCCACAACCTGCTCTGCCTGATAGATGTGCTGGTGACTCAGACCTGGTGGGAGTGCCCAACTGATCTCACCTGAGGCCCACACCACAAGAAGTAGCCCATGCCGACACTACCTAAATGACCAGAATCCAGAGGCGGGATGGCTCAGATAGCTGAGGTAGAACTAAAGACACTCACAAAAAAGTCAGTGAAATGATTCCTAATGATATTCTGCTACATTCATAGCATCAGTGCCTAACCCAGTCATCATCAGAGAGGCTTCCTCCAGCAGCTGATGGGAGCAGATACAGAAATACACATATTTTAATACATTTATAAAGATAAAATTGCTAGTGACAGTCAGCCAGCTGAATCTGTCAATCTGTAGGCTCCACCTCAGGTCATTTCCCTTTCTCCTGAGTACCCCAATTCAAGCGAGAGGATACTTCCCTCTTTATCTCTTTAAGTAGTAGCTAGTTATGCCAACTCACTCTCAGGCTAGACTTCAATGTTTTAGATTCTAAGATTAGCCAAGTACTTGAACCTTGCTCATTCTACAAGGGAAGACTCTCATGCAGTTTTCATAAGGGTCCATACACAGTGTTTGTGATGTAGGGTTATTAACTGCCCCAATAGTGATGATCGACTGGTGTCAGAAAAGCTGACACCAGGAGAGATTTGCAGTTAAGAACCCATGGTTATGACACATGTTCCTAAGTTTCACGTAAAAACTTCTTTTAAACCCTAAGCTTTCCTGTCTGTTGTTATGCCCTTTCCAGAATGTTGTCTCAGAGTTGCCAGCTGGCACACTGACTTACAAGCCCCATGTCTGTATCCAACTACATTCAAAGACAAGAAGTACATAAAGTAGAATTTGACAGGCACTCTCTTTTTTTCTGAGAGAAAGAGTCAGTATTTCTTTCTTTATAGGTTTTCCCTAAGGTCTTTGGCCAGAGCCCAAAAGGCAACAAAGAATAAATTATACAATTCCCTCTGCTTCCAGTTTGAGAAAAGATGAGAGGAAGGAGCAGAAATGCCTGTTGTACTTCTTATGAAGATATATGCCATAGCAGTCAGGAATTTTTCCTCCATCCCTCAATCCGACCCACACCAATTAACCCCCTTTGCCACATTGTAAATGATTTACCTGTGCATGTTAGAAGAATGATTTCTTTGTTGGATGTTAGCTAGTGACAGTATACACAAATCTCGTATTTTTTCCACAGAGCAATGATGACTGACACTTGTACAACCATTGAATGTTCATTGTTTCCATAATCTTCATTAAAGCATGTTGAGATTCAAATTTTTGGAACACTCAGATATTAGAAATGAGGAAGCTAAAATTGTAACCAGACAACCAAGGGTTAGTAAATGGTGTTTCTTGGCTCCATGCCTAAGCTTTCTGCAAGGCCTTTCACTTTGTTCAAAAGCTTTACACCAAAGGAAAACATTAGCGAGTTTTCTCTCTCCTCATGATAGGATAACCTTCTAAGACACACTTGGGTGCAGAGACATGAATAAGCCTCTACATCCAATTCAAAACTCTAAGACCCATTTGGGAGAAGCAGTAACATTTTATAAAAGAGGATGTTCTTATGATCCAGTGATCTTTCTGTATTCTCATTAGAGGTATTTAAAACAAGAAGGTAAAACAAATTATAATCTCCAAAGTGTAGTTAGCACTATTGATATCAACAGAACTGTGGGAATCATTTAAATGACAGTGAATTAAGAACCAGTTCATGGATTATATTCAAGATAAATGGGAATCTATTAAAAGTATTACAATTTCCATATATATATATATATATATATATATATATATATATATATATAGATAGATAGATAGATAGTATTGCTGTTGATCAAAATTCCTAACTAGCTAATAGAGTCCCATAGTACATTAAAAATATAATCAAGAGACATTTATCAGAGGGATGAAATAATAGTTTCTTTTTTGAAGGAAACACATTTAAGACAAGGTATACATAAAAATATTCTTAGTCTGATGGAAAAGCAACTGATCAAATTCAATAAACATGATTGGTAGAAAGTATTTTGTAGGAAATAATGACAGTTTCTTATCATGACAAATAAAACCCATGTATTTTAGTATTGGGGTCATAGTCTTTCTCCCACTTAGCTAAGGACAAGGAAGGACACCCATCACTTCTACTTTGCTTAATAATGTTGGTTTTATAGATAGCATAGCCAGAAAAAAATGTTTAGAGGATGAGAATTAGGAAAGAGAAATGAAGAGACATATTTATCAAAGAAATTCTTGTAGTCAGCTTTCAAAATAAAAATCAAAACTGAATTTAAGCAATAAGATAATTCAGTAAGATGGTTGAGTATAGATTTAACAATAAAAACCTGTAATCTTAGCTGGATGGTGGTTGCCCATGCCTTTAATCTCCTGCACTCAGGAGGCAGAGTCAGGTGGATCTCTGTGAGTTCGAGGCCAGCCTGGTCTACAAAGCAAGTTTTAGGATAGCCAGAGCTGATACACAGAGAAACCCTATCTCAAACAAACACAATTCCGTAATGTATGTTTGTATACACACACACACACACACACACACACACACACAATGGTATGTTATAAACTAACAGGCAAGGGAAAGTTCCATTTATTCTAGCAACAGATAAAAAGGAATTAAAGGAAAAATGAATGACTTGTTAGGGAAAATTTTTTAATTACTAAATCATAAATATCAAAAGAGGGCATATATACTTGGAAAGGCTATGATAAATTTACATGGTAAGGTGTTATTCTTTTAACAACAATCTGTATGTTTAAGTCAATCAAGACAGAAATGCCAGCAGCTGAGGGTTGGTTGATTCGAGCTAAACAGTTCATTCTCACCTCGTTTGGAAAAGCGTTAGATCCACATAGCCATCAAAACTCTGACAAAGAGGAAAGCAATAGCTGATGCCTACTTTGAGTTTTCTAAATAAACCAATGTAGCTCTGGTGAACAGACATTCAATCCAGCAGGCTGGAAGGAAAAGCCCTGAAGTAGATCCAGGTACAGCTGGAGAACGAGTCCATGTTGGTCCATCTCCCATCGCCAAGGAAAGATAGACTGTTCAACGATGCTGTTGGAGCAACTGTAACATAATAAGCTTAGTTCTTAGATATTACACCATATATAAGAATAAGCTGCAATTAGGTTTAAAGTTATAAATATAAGGGAAAAAAACCCAAAGAGCATGGAGTCATCTCTTCATAAACATGAAGTCAGGGATAGTTTCTTAGGAGTGAAAAGAATTCAGAAACAATAAAAAAAACTTACTTAAATTGTAAAAATTCTTTCCATTGTAAAACTATAGCCAAGAATATCTATAATTTATGCATAAAAGTCAAAGTAATAAACAGACAGACAAACAGAAAACTGGAGATTAAAAAGTCCCCAAACTTGATAGCAGACTTGCTTTTCACAAGAAAACAAAGGGCGATGTTTTGACAGGTGTAAGTTTGTTCAGCTGCTCTGTATGAGTAAAAACCATCCCGCTCATCAGAAGAGCAGAGCCTGGGAAGATGAGAAGCCTGACTCTGTGCTGTGTTGCCTTGATCCGGGTCTGAGCTCCTAGACTATGCACTGTGTAAGTTTTCTGAAGCATTATCCTTTAGGTTTGTGTCATCTTTTGTAAGGACATTATATATTTTTAAGGTCTAAAAATTAGCCTTGGGATTCTGATTCCCTGACTTATCAGATGGGCACAAATACAAGTTTGGCAGCATCCTCTTTTGGCAGGACTGTAAAGAAAGCAGGCACTCAGGAGAGAAATCTGGTAATGTTTAAAACAGCCACTCATGGTCTTACCTTCTGACCCGGGTGTTCTGTTTCAGATGACGTTGCATCTCCCAAACAGCAGAGAGCCAAGTGGTGCTTTTGTCTCTGTAAGGATGGGAAAGAAACAGAAAATAAGATGGAAGCTGATGAAAAGTGTTATCCGTAGGGATGTGAAGGAGAGAGATTGAAATAGAAGAGAGATTTCCTTCAGAGGGCTTCTCTAGAGCAGTTTGAGTTTCAAAACATGACATTTTATCATGTTTAAATAATAAAATTAAACCAAAAGAGACTAGTATAGAGTCCCTAAATGTAGAAGAAACTGAAACAAAGGAAGCTAACGATTATTAATCTGGAAGCATAATCACACAGGGAGTTGACTTATTCTGCTTGAACATTTTAGCACAGTATCGATTTCAAGACCCCCAAAATTCCAGTCTAAGGACAAAATTCCTGTGATGAAAATTCCAACTCTATTCCACATTTTTTGTTTTTATAATAGTTTGATTATAGCATAAAGCACATACATTGATTTGCTACTAATTCTGGAAACATTTTTAGTGGAAAAGATAAATGTAAAAGCAGTAATGAAAATCTACAATATTAAGTTTCAACTGGAAATAGCAATATGTATTTATGATTTTGTCAGCATAAGAAGCTCTGATAGCTGAAAGGCCACGCCAGCAATGATGTCTGTTGCCTCACGCTGATTTCTAGGTTGCTTCACATCAAGTCTGACCAGAATTTCCACAGCGAGCCTGGGATACCTGCTATCTCAGAACGTCATCAAGCGTTCCAAGGTCAGCAGGGTCAGTGTGAGCAGACACTGCCTGGATGGACTTCTCAGCAGATGGTGCTTCATACACCTAACATACGGAGCCTTGAGAGTAATGTTATCCTGCAGGGATCAGAAGGCATAGGCAACCATCATTTATTCTGCCCTTGGTCTTACTATACCAACTTCTCATGAAATAACTGATCTGGGAAATGATTTGTACCTAAAATTTCTAGGTGAAGGCTACCAAGGTATTAAAGCAGCTAAAGGCATTTATTTACCACCAAGCCTGATCACTTGCTTTTTCTCACTGGAAGCTTCTCACAGAGTGCCAACTCCAGCAAGTTGTCCTCTGACCTCAGTAAAAACATGGACTTGTACGTACAAACTACCTAGCTAGCCCTCCTTCTCCCTTTCTCCCTCTCTCTCTCTCTCTCTCCCTCTCTCTCTCTCTCTCTCCCTCCCTCCCTCCGTCTGTGTGTATATGTGTGTCTCTCTCACACACATACGTGCACACATGCATGCTGCACCTGAGCAATACATAAGATAAATACATCTAAAAATTGTTAAAGCACCTAATGGGCAATGAAGTTTAAAACCAACACCAGACAAGGACATTCTCAGCATCACAAAGTATAATCCAACATTGGTGGCTAATTTCTCATGGAGACATCTGTGTGATCACCTATCTTGGTGATCAAAGTCGGCAACTGAACAGTGAGAAACTGGATCACTTATTTCCTGACGTGTTAATGCTGGAAGCACACGCCTCACCACTCACATGTTCCTTCCTAACCTCTTGAGCCAAACTCTCATCAAGCCTTAGACACAAAGTCATTTGTGGGGGTGACAGAAACTAGAGGCACAAATTTGATGATGTCCAAGGAAGCTGTCCAGGAAATCCAGAAAAGATGCAGTAAGCCCTAGCATGGGTGGCAAGGTCTCTACGGGAAAGGTGAATGCTAGGGGTTGATGGCAGTGGTCTTAAGAAGGCATCCCCATACATACCATGATGAGTCCTTCAGGAGACAGTTATCACTGCTTGCACACTACAGGCTTCGCAGAACATAGAACAAGGCTAACAGTGGGGGGAAGCAATTCAGCTGTGTCTCTGAGGGTGCACAGCAGAGTGCTTCTTGGGTGGCCACCTGGTCGTTAAAAGCACCACAGATTGTGATTGGCTTACAGGCAGAGGTTCTTGTGTTTAGTCATGGACTGTGCTCTTAAATCTGTTGTTAACATGTCTAAATGTAGTCAATGAATGTTTAGGTTCTGTTGTGTTGGAGACTTAACTGACTGGGAGATAGTATTGGCATTCCAACCCCACGCTGCAAAATGCTGACCATTCTATGTGGACCCTACATGCATATCAGAAGAGACTGGCTCCATTCAAAGCAATGTTTATGTGTGTGGTAAATGTGTAGTGGTTTTGTATATGTGTGTATGCATTTGTTAGTGTAAGCGTATGCATGCGTGCATGTGGGTGGGTGTGTTCATACATGTGGAGGCCAGAAGTGGACCCTGGGTAACTTTCTTTAGCCACTCTTCACATTATTTTGAGACCAGGTCTGTCACTGAACCTGAAATTCGTTGACTTGGCTATGCTGGTTAGCCAATTAGTTCAGAGACCTGTCTCTTGTCTGCATCACCCAGTGCTGGAGTTGCAGGAATCCTTTTTTATGTCCAGTTTTATTTGGATGCTGGGGATCCAAACTCAAGTCCATGCTCATACCACAAGCTCTTTGACCACTGAGCCACCTCTCTAGCCCCACGTTAACTCCCTTTATAAAGTATCTTACAAACGTGTATTTTTTTTCTTTCCATAGCCCCTCCTACCTTTAAATGCATGTAATCTTCTCGTTCATTGTTTGTTTTACCCTTGTAAGCTGGTTCATAACTTTTCTGGAATATATGTATCCTGACATAGGCAGGATATAGGTAAATATATAATATGAGGTCATAATTGTATTTCTATACCACCTCATAGAAACTCCAAGTGTAATGCTAATAGTGATACTGTTTTGACAAAATAGGTATCATTATTGATAATGCCTTATTGTGAAGCAAATAATTTTATATACAGAATTTGCATAAAGAGCACGCATCCTAAATGAGCATGTTTTCTGGAGCCTAAGGTTCATTCAGTAGAGATCATTAGTTGGCCACCCATTTTCCTTGTGGTGCTGGGATTGAACCCATGCCAGGAGGGTCCTCTGCTTACTTTTGAAATACATTTTCTAAGGTCGTGTTCTCAGTTCTTATTCTGCTCAAGCACCACTAGTGTCCTGAGTTTTGAACTGACCATGGCCCAGAGGCTTTACAAAATACCAAGACTGCTTAGCATTAAGAGATACAACACAGCATACCTAGAGACTTCTGGCTCAGATATAGTTGTAAGACTCAGGATACCTTCCTCTCACCATGCACCTTTAGTGCATGAAGTCCCTAGAGGAGACAGAAAGCAGGGAAGCAAGCTTGCTTTATGAGTCCTTTACTCTGGAGGTTCCTTGACCCCTGTCCTTACTGCCCCAGGCTCCTCAGGCTACACACAGGCCTTCTGTCAACAGAACAAATAACTGTGAAGGTTTTCCAGGCAGTGAGTGTAGGTGCTTGGTCTACATGTTTGCAGCAAGTGCTGTCTTATGGGATATTTCTTTAATTCCTTGATTTAATGCTCCAGGACACCAACCAAAGAGAAGTCATTCTTTGTCCAACTAAACAAATTATCATAAGCAGCTGTGAAACCCACATATCTTCCTCATGTTGGTAGCCTAAGCCTGAGGTTTAGCATGTAATTGTTCACTGACAAGAAGTCACCTCATGAACTGTCAAGTTTAACTTCTAAATTTTATTTTATTTTTTTTTGCCACAGTTGGGTGTTTGATGCGAATAAAGTCAATAGAGAACAAATGATTTGCTATCATTTTAAAGTAATTTATATAATAATTTATATCAAAATCGTTTGGGATCTGTGTTGATGAAAGTCGCGATGGTTTTAACATAAAAGTCCTTAACTGTTTTTCTTTGAATCCACATTTCAGATTGTTTGAATACATTTTGCTCTATAAGGATGGAGTGATGTTTCAGATTGAACAAGCCACCAAACAGTGTGCAAAGATCTCCTTGACAGAACCCTGGGACCCTCTCGACATTCCCCAGAATTCTACCTTTGAAGATCAGTACTCCATTGGGGGGCCACAGGAGCAGATCACAGTCCAGGAGTGGTCTGACAGAAAGACGGCCAGATCCTGTAAGGATGGAAGAATTCGTGTACTTCATTTTAGGGTGTATGTTGGGGGCATATTGCCTTCTTCTAAGTCCCTTCAGCAAGGTAGTTGTTAGAGAACTTGCATACTTAGATGAGTTTTAAAGCCCACGTAAGTCTACTTGTGTAGTTTGCAGCTATGTGCAACTGCTTTCTTAGTGGGTTATTGGAACACCTCTATCTTCTAGTGTTACTTTCATATCTCCTGCACTTTGAAATTTATGGCCTCACCCTTTGCTGTAGACTTTTCATGATCTCCATGAGGACTGTGACCTGAAAGGAATTCTTTCCAAGAATACCCCTGAACTAGATACCAACATTTCCTTCCCCACCATCCCTTCTTAAAGCTGCAGTGTCCAGACCTGCTCCACTATTCTGAATACAAACAGGCCTGCTTTAAGACAAAGCAATTCCTTTTAATTCTGAAGTTGTTTTGAAACACAAAGAGTAGACATTCAGTCTGTGAGAAATAGTGTGAAATTTAACCAAAACATTAACCACATTGTCATATGGTCCAGAGCATCCAGCTCTGAAGATAGAGTCAAAAGAATGATTACAAAGACTCATAGAGTTATTTGTACAGCTCTGTTTATAGTGGGCTCATTCCTGGTATCCAACTGTTGGAAACAACCCAGATACCATCATCAGATAAGTGGATAACCAAAATGTGATGATGTCTTTGGTAGACTAGTGTTCATCCTTTGAAAAGAAGGGATATGACTTCTGGCATGTGTAATAAATTAATGAATTTTGAGGATATTATGTCAAGAGAAATAAGCCAGTCACAAGTGATAAATACTGGGTACAAGAAGTACCTAAATCAGTATTAGTCAGTCAGTAGCATGCCGGTTGAAAAGGATTGGAGGAGAGGAAGATGGGAAACCATTGAACAAGTTTCAGTTTGGGAAAGTTGCAAAGTAAGCGGTGATAATTGTAAAGCAATGTGAATGCGTCCAAAATGCATCCTTACAAAGCTAAAAGATGCCTCTTATGTTAGTTGTATTGTATCACAAAAAGAAATGTACAGGAATGTTGCCTATCTTCTCTCTGAAAAGGTCAACTTTTTTCCTCTTTAGATGAAACCTGGATTGGCGTTTACACAGCCAAGGATTGTTATCCTGTCCAGGAGACTTTCATCAGGAATTACACTGTGGTCCTGTCCACTCGGTTTTTTGATGTGCAGCTAGGAATTAAGGACCCCTCTGTGTTCATCCCACCGAGTACGTGCCGGACAGCACAGCCAGAGAAGATGAGGGAGGACTGCTCCTGGTGAACTTGCTGGGACAGAAGCAACCACCTCGGACCTTAGTGAGTCTGTCTGGAAATGGATTAGAGACTGGTTTGGATGCAACTCTTCAATGGAAATAGATCATTTTAGGAGGATAAACACAGACGTGGGGTTTCTTGTACGTCTGATGCAATTGCTCAGCTCCATTTTCAGTGGAGAACTCGTGTTAGCCTCAACTGCCTGACAACGACACTTTGCACACTTCTGGGGCTATCTGGAGCCACTCTTTCTCTGTGCAGGTGTGTAGTTCATGCAGTAGAGAAGGAAGGGATGGGAGTGGGTACAAGGAGTTTGCCTCTGCAGGGATGAATGCTTTATTACTGCTACGAAGAACTGAAGGTGATAATAACGTATAGAATGATTTAGTTCAATTCTCTCCTTATAAAGGAAGTCCCTTGCTTGCCCCAGAATGGCAACAGTTCCCACTGACCCCACCCCTACCTCTGGCTACTGCAAAATGATCCTTTAAGATTCCTTCCAGACTTGAATTTTATGGCATGACCCAATGAATGTAGATGCTCTGTAAGGAAGCAGAAGTTTATAATAGAGAGTAATGATTGCTCTGAAAGGAAAAGCAAGCTTTACGCAGGAGGCTTAGGCAATCTTAGTATTCCCACGTGAGATGAAGTGAGAGACGGGTGGGCTGCTTTGCTAGAGTACTGATTAGTGAGATGAAGCTTCATATATTTTCTAGTGGGAGACAGGCTCCTAAAACAGCACTGAGCTGGGAGGCCCCCGAAGTCGGGACTAGAATTCTCTTTTACGCTTAACTCCTTTAAGTACTAAATGCACTATGCCTGCTCTTGCCTGGACTCTCCTGGAACTCTCTTTCACTAAAGCTGTTTCAGTATGACCTCTGCTCATGCTTCTAAGGTCAGCTCACAAGTGACCTGTACAAGCTGCTCCCACGCCTGCATTCATTGCACCTTGCAGTTTGGCATGCCTTGTCACAATATTCATTATGCTGTGTGAGGATTTCCTGATGACTGGAAAATGCTCTCCACTATCCTGGCTAAGAGCTCCTTGAGTACGGGTACCATGTTCTTTCTGTTTACTTTAATATCTCCAGCACCAAGCAAGTGCCTGGCACGTAGTCAGTGCCCTCAGCGTTTGTAGAGGAGCTCACCAACTGTTGGTGCTCCGTTTCCTCATCTGTTAATCAGGGTTGGGTTCTCTGATTGCTAGGAAGACTTATTATTCGAGATTCTTCTATAACTGTGTTTCATTTGGCCATGTATCATCTTTAGTTATCAAGAGAAATGTGTGATGCTTGCTTTATGCTGAAAACAATCTACATTGTAATTTATTATACACTTAAACAAGTTTAACGACATCTAACAAATTGTTCTTTCAAGTGTTCATTTCTGTAATAAATATGGATGAACTCAATTATAAGGAAGTGAAAACTCTTCTGTAATTAGTAAATAAAATACTTCCCATGATAAAAACCAGATTGGTTATCCTCTCTTTAGAGCCTACTAAGTCTCATCTTCTCTAACGTCCATTCTTCAGTTGCCTGGCTCAGAAGGAAGTTTCAAAACCAGTCTTGATCTGTTTTTCTCCCTCAGTCTTCACCGCTGATCGGGACCCCAGCTAATGTGAGAATGTAGTTCATACAGCTGACATTTGCATCCATCTCCTCGGTTATCCTGAGATCTGCGTTCTTGCCATCCTTGGTGTTGGGATTTTCACCCGCTAGCATCCCTCTGGTCTATTTTCTAGGGACTGCCCTGTTCTCATTATCTGTAATACATTCATAATTATAAACCATCACCAAGCACCTGCCCTCTACAGTAGCTATTCTGATTCCTGGAATCACAAAGGAGAAGTGGAGGCCAGCCAAAGACCAAGAATGGTACTGCTGCATTCCAAGAGTTCCAGCCTACGAAGAATTTGTGACAGTATCTGCCTGCTTCCTATATCCCCATCCAAACCACTGATCTTTGCTCAGTCTTAAGACTCTGGGCACATCCCTGGCCATATTCACAATCAAAGCAGGAAGTAAAACCTATCTTACTCATGGACACAGAAAGTGAGTGTGTTTTCCTTTTGCATTTGACCCATTCTAGTGATTAAACCCCTTCACAAAAACAAATGAAAAGCCATAACTTAGAGCTATCACCTGCTTTCTACAGCTATGGGAGTCAAGGTGCCTGCCTGGAGATTCTGGTGCCTGCCTGGACATTCTGGTTCCAGTCATTCTCTTATGATGAAGATGACTTTCTTATTGGAAGCTTTGCCACATGTAGCTTCTTAAAATTGGAATCTGGGACACACCTAAAAGCTATTCAAATATTTAAAGAGGATCAAAAGTTGTATCTCAGTGGAAATGTTCTGTGAGGCACAGACAATTCCTACTACACTAAGATCACACCACTCAAAAGCCCCCACTTAACTCTTGCTGGATTCTTCTACCGCCTCTACCCTCAGCATTCCCACGATTCCTTTCAGGCACTGTGCCCGTACATTGCCCATACTACCCATGGTGTTTTCAACTTCTCCAGATGCATAGATCTAGCTTTTCTTTAGCCACAAAAGTACCTCAGCTGAAGAAACAATGCATCTGTTATTTATTTCCAGTCTAAATAATTCCACAATTTCAGCTGGATGAGAATGAGTCCCTTCAGTCCAGGATTTGTGAATAATTTTTAGATGCCACTTTAAAAGCAAATTAAATTTTATAGATATCCTGTCATCAATAACCATCTCTTTTACAAACATTGCTAGGATAGTAATATTAGAAATACATTTTTATTTGCTTTAGGGTAGAATTACAAACTCAGTTAACATATGCAGAAAAATACTGGGCCCAGAACTCATTGTATATTTCATGCATGAAGAATGATGCTTGTCTCTATAATATTTTTAATTTTAAATACACGTTGTTTTTATTTGAGCAAACATTGACACATGCCTTTCAATTTGTTTCATATTTAATGTTGTAAGACATAGATTAGTACCATCAACTAAAGAATAATTTGCAGTGAGTGCAGAACACGTAGCATTCAAGCCATCTGAGTATAAGCACCTGTATTCTGTGCTGTGACTTCAGTTGTGTAATTGCTGGTGATTTACTGTATATTTATTTTAATTCATAGTTGCTCGATTGCATAGCTAAGTCTTCATTTCCTCCAACAGTTATGGTAATATATGATAGGAAAACATTTTCTTTTTGCTAAAACATGATTTCTATAGTTTTCATTCAGAAAACCACCCCTCCAAGCAAATGTTAGATCTAAGATTTGCTACTATGCAAAATCATTTTTCAAACTCAAGAAGCATTAATGAATAACCTCTCAGTGGTATTTGGTGTATTGGTCTGTTGTTTTGTTTTGTTTTTTTCTACATTAGTAGGATGAAGTAACCAAGGCAGGCTGCTTAGAAAGAAAGGGGTTTTTGTTTGTTCACAGTTCTAGAAGAGCAGAAATAAGAGGTCCTGAGTGGTAATGGTCTTTCTGGCAGAGTCCTGAGGTGGCATAGAGCATGGAGTGGTAAAAGACAAGGCACCTACTTATGCATGTGTCCTTTTTTTGATTTATGTGATTATTGGAGATGTCAGTGACTGTACACATTAACATTGTGGAAGCAATCAGAAAACTAACTCAAGTCCAACATAGATATATACTTTATTAAGTTTCTTACACGAAAAATGTCCATTTGCCAGATTCCACTGTCTCCTCCGCATTCACCTACCGTGCATTAGTTAGTGTTTCTGTTGCTGTGATAAAACACCATGATTGGAAGCAACTTGGGGAGGAAAGAGTTGACTTCAGATTACAGTTCTATATCACAGTGTATCATTGAGAGAATTCAGGACAGAAACTCAAGGCATGAACCTGGAGGCAGCAGCTGATAAAAAGGCCGTGGAGGAGTGCTTCTTGGCTTGCTTCTCATGGCTTGCTCAGTCTGTTTTCTATTACCCAAAGTGAGCTAAGCCTTCCAACATCAACTATCAATCAAAAAAATAAATCACAGTCTTATCTATAAACCAGTCTTGGAGAGGATTTTCTCAGCTGAGATTCTCTGTTCCAAAATGACTCTAGGTTGGATCAAGTAGACATAAAACTATCCAGGACATGCCTACCACAAATAGACTCCTGACACTGTAACTCATACCACATGACAAGTAAACAATAGCTCTGCAGAGGAATTAAGATAGATTCCAACACTTCCGATATCAGTTGCATCAGTGGCTTTGCTTAGCTTATCAATGACAGCAGTATGGTTATAGAAGTCCTGATGTGGAACTTAAGTCTTTGATTACAACTCAAACTACCTAAGTCCCAAAGAGCAAAGACATCTAAAAGAGATGAAGAAGGGGGCATTCTGTTTGTCGTCATAAATTCTCAGTCCAGAGGAGTTGTGCACAGTGATGGACAGACATAAGGATAGCATGGATATTACAAAAGCAGTATCTTAGAAAATTTCGATTCAGGTACCTCCCCTTTAAGGTATCGTGTCATGGAGTAGGTCAAATTGAAAGATCTTTCCTAAACCACAACCCACTGGCTTCTTTTGCTAGCTGTTCGGAATCATTTCCATTGTCTGAGTACCCGTATATATCACAGTATAGATTGTTCTTCAATGAAGAAGAAAAAGGCTTTAAGAAAAAAGCCATTTTCAGACCGGTAATTTTTAAATGACTTTTATGTTACCCATAGTAAGCACTCAAGTTTGGCTTTATAGTGTGTTCAATGTGTGTGAATCAAATTGTCCTATTTTTCTTCTACTGCTGCTGTAAGCACCACGGCCAAAAACAACCTGGGGAGGAAAGGGTTAACCCCAGAACTGTGTGAATGAGAACTTATTTAGAAATAGAGTGTTTTTAAGCAATCAAATGAAGTCCTCATGGCGGACCCTGATGCAGGAAAATTAGTGTTCTTATGTAAAGGGAAAATGAAGGTGTACACGTGCAGACAAGTCACACGGAGAATCCCAGCTAGACTCCCACTAGGTCCTATGATAGAAGCTTAAAATAGCTTCTCCATCTGAGCACATAAAAGAACCCAGCCCTGCCAATACCTTTATGTTAGAAGTTCTGTAAGGTAATATGTTTCTCTTGGTTAGACATATGGTGCTTGGTTAAGACAACCCGGGGAAATACATACACATACTTTCTCTAAAAATAAGATCCCTCGTGCATATAACCAACTTAGATGTAATTTTCAGGGGTTGAAGGAGCTCCGAAGCCTGCCTATTTCAAAAGCTCCCATGATAATGGCAAGGGAAGAAGAGACCTGGCAGCAGCGACTGCCTGCCACCAATCACCTTGGCTATGCACTTAACATTTGTTTCTTGATCAAATCTTCATAAGCAATAATAATCTATATGAACAATGATGCATCCTCATTTAGACTCTTACAAGACTTAGTGCCGTTCGCAGATGCCCTTCTCTAGTGCATAGCTGGGCTGGGGGCGGGACTGTGTTTGCTTTCCTCTGATGGCAATCCTTCTCGGTTTTTGAAAGCGCTCAGAGCATGTGCAATCTTTCAGATCCCTGGCACATGATGTGTGACTCCCAGGCAGAGGGACTAAAGAGGGGCAGTGTTTAAAGACGTTTCGGCTGCTTCTGAGTGAACAGGAGGACTGTAGAATAAAATTCAGAAGGATCATATAGAGATCATCCCCTTGTCTTCTCTGCTTCTTCTTTCATTCCATGGCAGCATGGAATCTTGTAATCACCAAGGGTTTTAATACACAGGCATTTCCTTCCTTGCTAGGTTAGAGATCAAAACTGCATTAGTTAAATAAAACTAAATCAGACTGATGTGTCATGAGCAGAAACGTCAGAATTTTCAGGCTTAAAATGGGAATAGGTACGAGAATGGGAAAATAAGTAAAAGAAAATTGAACCTCTCATTCCCCCTGGAGCACTGTTGACCACCCAGCTAGAGCCATCTCCCATGCTCTGTAGGCAGTTAGGAGCATGGGACTTCCAGTGTAGAGGGTGAGACCAAGTGCTTCCCTGGAGGAGACTTTAAATAAAACAAACAATCTGAGAGCTGTGTACTGAGCTGTGTACTGTAAAAACAGATGATGGGGTGGTGGTCATTGCTCCTCAGGAGGAACCGAATTCTGAGTAGTGACTGCCCTGAATGGGAAGTGGGAAAGGAGATTCAAGCAGGGAATGCATGGCAGGTTTCTAAGGCAACAGAGTGCATCCCCTTTGAAGATATAAGCACCATTCTGCTCAAGCTACTAACAGGCATGAAAGGGTAGAAGCATCAGTTAGATGCTCAGTCTCTGTTAGACACTGATGTCCTTTGGAGAGCGGGGGAAACCAATAATAATCTGCAGAGGGAAATTACTATCCAGTAATGTGTTTATCAGAGACAGGCAATATACTCCTAAACCTCCATAATGTTAGCCTCAGTTATTGTTTTCATAGAAACACAAAATGGCTGAATTCAGAGGGGCCTGTAATGCTTAGTGAATGAATACTTATTTGGCCTGAAAACTATCCTCATTTGGAGACTTCATATACTTTTGTCAGTGGCCCAGAAGGTGTCCTATTTTACTCTCAGATGCTGCTAGACATTGTCTTCCTTGAGTTGATTCAGAAAGATAGGTACTATTGAGGGATGAAAAGGAGGATGAAGGAATATTTCACATTGCCCCATATGCAGCTGTCTCCCAGTATGGAAGACAATTGCTGGCTCTGGTGGAAGTGGTAATAGTAGAAAGGAAATATCTCCCTACCTTTGGCCTGCGTGTGTTGTTTCTTTGCAAAGACAGAAAGTAAAATGAGTATTACTTGGCTGAGTTTGGCTCCTTGGTTCTACCTAGAGATAACTCTTGTACAGATGGTAAATGGCTGAAGGGTACTTCAGAAAATTCTATTTCTGATGGACCTAAGGACCATGTCCTAGTGATTTTATACTTTTGTTATTGAATGGATATTTGACTCTGAAGATTGGGAAGTATAGAAAAATGTTACTGTAACGGAAATCTCCTGGCACAAGTGACAATCAGAGGTGAAGCTGAAGACCACAGTTCCATTTTCAACTCATTTAAAATCAGCTGCAGATAATCATATTTTGATGTGTTCATTTTAGCGTTTTCTTCATCTGGTACATGTAATTTCTAAAATATACACTAATATTATATACCCAGTATATAAAATCATAGTTAAAAATTTTCAATTATCCCAAATCAGGAGCATTTTATGCATATTTTAATCTTCAAACCCATGAGATGGGCATGATAACAATTTTATCTGTCTTATAGGTAGTTGTCGAAATTAAATGGAATAGCTATCATAAAACAAGAGTATAGGAACTCACACAAGCAAGTGCTCATTGACGGCCACCAAGATTGAAGCTGAAAGTAATTTATTTTCTCTGTCTTTATTATATCTTGTGAAAATGTAGCAGGACCCATGAGAGTGAAGGTGCCCGCATGTGACTAGGAAAGGATGCACTTTTATGGATGTGGATCGGAGCAATGAAGGACAGGCTGAGGTCCTCGGAGACTGCCAGCTGGCAGACGGAAGTGAGCCCATGGATATTCCTGCCTTGCTGGGTGTCAGTAGACTAGAGGAATAAATCTGAGGTTATTGAATTCTGCCTAACTCATAAGCCTTGCCAAATCTTTTCTGTTTGGGGTGTTCCTCTTCCTGCAGGTGGTTGTTGCTCTGATTAGCCAGGATCTGGGGAATGCAGCATTAGGCACCACGTCAAAAACTTTCTCAACTATCCCATCTCTTTTTCCTCAGCTGTCTGTGTATCTACTTAGCCTTGGGAGGAGACTATTGAGATGAGTCACTTGAGTTGCAGGGTAAAATGGACAGACTTGGTAATTTAGCCTGCTCTGGCAGGCAGCTACTTTGGCCCCTCCCTCCCATACTTGGTCTAGTCCCAGTGTTCTACAGAAATATCTGGAACCAGAGCTCTAGTAAGCAATGGAAATGTGTTGCTTGGCTTGACATTATGAGCCTTATTTCTCTATGTATCTTTGACGGAGAGAATGAAGTAAAATCTAGATATTCTTTGAATTGTGACCAAAATAACAAAATATGACTTTAATGCCTCCAATGTCCTCTCTATGGCTGCCAGACTCCATATTTCTCTCTCCTGGATACAGATAGATCAACAATGCCAAATCCTTGGTTTCAGATTTCTTAACTAAACCCTATATAAATCAGTCTCCAACTGCTTAAACTCTCCCGTCTTCAGGCAAAGTGATGCCACTTCAGGCTTCCTCCACATCAGCCCCCATCTGCCTGCATCTCCAAGAGATCACGCTCGAGAGGGAATCCTGCTTTATGCTGTTCTGGGTTGTTAGCCCTGGACTGCTAGATCTTTTTGTTCTATGGCTTCCTGATCTAAATTATTCATTCAGTAGATATAGATCTTATGCTTTCAATAAAAGATTTTAGTATTATTTCAAAATGTGAGCCATCTTAATTTGCACCATTCACTTCTGAGTTTGCTAAGTAACATTGAATATTCTTCTAGAGACAAATGAAAAGGTTCCTGTTTCTAAGTTTTTAAACAAAGTTACTTTTGAATGGACTGGTTATATTGATTGGTCATTTATGGCTGGAATCTATTGCAAATATCTGTAGGGAGCAGAGGAATTGCTGAGGTGGTGAAATCCTGAGTGACGTATATTTTGACATGAGAAAAGGCCTGTTGAGAAGTGCTAGATCAATTGGCCCACGGTAAATTGGCAAAGCTGTTACCCACATGGGCCAGGCTCATGAGGGACGACAAAGCTTTTATTGGGAGTTTCAGCATGAGTGTTTATGAACAATTGATCATTGTGTGCAGACTCATCACTGCAACTTCCTTCTCAAGAACAGTTGCATCTTGAGACTGCTCACGTGCAGAGATCTCCAACCAAAAGTGGCCAACGCCTCCCTTTGTGCAACACCTAATAAACATGCTGAATTTCCATGTTTCTGTGGTTAGAGAACCCCTCATGAATCCAGGTTCAGTGTTTGTGCAATCCCAGTGCTTGAATGGTGGTAGCGAGAGGATTAGGAGTTCAAGGCCATCTTGATCTATGTGAGATGCTGTCTCAAGAAAACAAACAAAAAAGTGAAATTGGAAAGCATCATTCAAGGTTTGCGTGATGATTAGTTTTCTGTCAGTTTGTCACACACTAAAGTTAAAATCCAGACAGCTATATTAAAGAGTACTTGAGTCCCACTCTCATAAATTTTACATTTTGGTGACTGAAACATTCTTATCAGATAACACAAATGATTTGGATAGGGCAAATTCTATTTATTGATTGCTCTAAAATTCTCTAAATTTTTAAATAAAGCTTGAAATGTTTGGATGGCTTTTTAAAGTCCAAATTGTTAACCTTTAAACAAAGGTACCATGGGTCCCCTTGACTTGAATGTACTTTGCAAGCTTTATACAAAGAGCATTCCTCATGCTGAATTTCCAGGGCTCCTGTGGCAGCAGTGGACATGGAAGGCACCTTAGTGTTTTATAGGGGGCACAATGAAGGCTCTGGGATAGAAGATTGTGAATCAGATTGCTTTGCCATCATAAAAAAATTTAGGATAAAATAAATTTTTGAAGAGTAAAAACTAACAGATTAGTATTAAGACAGAATAAAGTTGTATAAAAGCGTGCACACACACACACACAGAGGCATGCTGATCTGGTCTAGATAGTGAAGTGTGGCTTGGGCATGTGGTGCTTTACCTACAACTGGAAAGATGGATAAAGTGAACTTAGGGTAAAGAGTATTCCAAACAGAGGAACACAGACACAAAGGCCCTGTGATAGGAGAAATAAATACCACAGTGTTAGAGGAACTTAAAGAAAGCCAGAGCGACATGTTAGACAACAACACAAACCAGTGTGAGGTGAGGCTGCAAGCCACTTGGCACCATGGCAGATTTAATCTTAGGGTTGGAGAAATGGAAATCCCGGGAGTCTTCTCTATCTCACCCCTGTTGACGTCACTTCTTTCCCCTCATTCCTGTTCCACTGCCTCCACTCTTTTAATGCCATTTTCTCTTTTCCTGCTGCTTTCTGTTCTCTCTTTAAGTGATTTTCTTTTCAGATTTCCAATCTATTGCCGTTTTCACACTCATCTTTCTGTGTGGTTTCAGCTACCACCCTTACCCTTGCGCTGTGGCTGCCTTTTCTGTTTGCTTGTAAAATAAATTATACATGGCTTTGGTCACATGATCTACATGAACCTCCCAGACTGTTGAAGAGGTTGTTGCAAATCCATATCATCTTGGTGATTGACACAGATTTTCTATAGAGGAGAGGGAGAATGAGTCATCTGTGAAAGGTCTTGAACAATGGTGGGGTAAAGGTCCAGACAACTGTGGAAACAGCTGGCTGTCTGGCCTTGTGATTGCCACTATTATGTAAAACACATGCTTTGAGTTTGTTTTATGAGGTTTCCACTCATCTTCCCCAAGGGACCCTGACTCAGGCTTACGTCCTTGTGGGCAGCAGGCATCACCCTTCCTGAGATACTGTAGGAAGAAGTCAGAAATTTAGTGTATCTGAAGGCCACTGTGGTAAGGTCGACCTGAGCTCTGAAAATATAACTTCCTTGAAGGCCGTGGTAGGTCTGATTTTCTGATTTCTGTGTAGCTGTGTAGAATTAAAATAAAGAAGGAAGAAGGTACCAGAAAATGAGAGAGGAAGAAAGAATCCATCATGGTGGCAAATCCTGACTGTAGCGCTACATTTTACATATAGTTGTGGTTTATTTTGCCCTTGGTGCTGGCTCGTGTTTTGTCGACTTGACATGAGCTAGAGTCATCTGAAAGGAGGGAACCTCAATTGAGAAAATTCTCCCATAAGAAGCAGCTGTAGAATATTTTCTTAATTAGTAATTGATGAGGAGAATCAATCCCTGGGTGATTCAATCCCTGGGCTGGTGGACCTGGATTCCATAAGAAAGCAGGATGAGTAAGTAAGCCACAAGGAACAAGCCAGGAAGTAGCATGCTTCCAGGTTCCTGCCCTGTTTGAGTTCCTGTACTGATTTTTTTTTGAAGATGAACTGTAATGTAGAAATGTAAGATGAAATAAACCCCTTTCTCCTCAAATTGCTTTGTTCATGATATTTCACCATAGCAATAGTAACCCTAACTACGGCACCCTCACACTCAGCCTGATGACAGGGGTATTTTTTTTTTAATCTCAATTTGTGTAGAAAAAAAAAAGGATCTCCTGAAACTAAAAAAAAAAAAAAAGAATAGCAATAATTCATTAGACAAGATCAAAGTCAATTTTCCTTTTCTATTTTCTATCCTTTCAAATGTTCCAGAAAGTCTTAGATATTGATTTGGAGAATCCACCGGAACCTGGAGTGATATGGAATCAGCCATCCTGAAGGAGACTCTGCTTGATCTCTGGGATGGGTTGGTCAGACACCAGGTCTATGCATGAGGCACCAGCTGAACCCAGAAACCCCACTTGTAGGGATAAGTCCCGCCCCTTGGAGGGCGTGTTCGCCTCGGGCTAATGTTTGCCTATAAATTTGGTGATCATGCTCCCAGCCGTCCCTTCTGCTTTCCTGGTCTCCGTGGGAACGGTGGTTCTGTAAGTCTATTTCGTCATTAAAGCTGTATATATATTTTTACAATCTGTCTGCATTCGTTTACGCCATTACATTTTGGCATCCAACGTCGGGCTATTTTGCCCCCGACTCAAGCGGGTAACCCTCTAGCTAACACAGCACCCTCCTGGGTTCTGTTTTTTAGTTCATCATTCGGGCCCCAGTGCCGAGTCCCAGACACACTCGGCCACACAGGCCCATTCTGCCCTGCCTGCTGGCCAGAGCAATTAACCCCTCCCTGCCTGCCTTGGCTAAGTTTGAAGTGGAACCCCACTGCCTGAATTAGCAGAAACTCAAGTACCTGAGGTTTTGCAACAAAAGCTGCCACAGCAGCAGATCTGGTCTGATACAAAGTGACTTGGCGGGGCGGTGGTGGCACACGCCTTTGATACCAGCACTTGGGAGGCAGAGGCAGGCGGATCTCTGTGAGTTTGAGGCCAGCCTGGTCTACAAGAGCTAGTTCTAGGACAGGCTCCAAAAACACAGAGACCACCACTGGCAGGAACCGATCATTGCAGGTAAAATATTTTTCTTTTATAAATAAAATGTCTGAGCATGTTACTGTTCAAGAATTTAACAGTTTTTTTAATTGTACCATGTGGGAGATTTTACAAGAGGTGTCTACCACCCCACATCTATGGATCCTTCTGGGATTCATAGTTTTCATTGGCACTAAATGGTTTGATAATAGAAATATGGTAAAGTCTTTACGAGATGAATCCAGGATTCTTAAGGCAGAGATTGAATGCTTAAAAACAATTGAGAATGACAACAATCTTCTCAAGAATCAGTTTGAAGTTCTCCAGGCTGATGTTAAGGAGAAATTCATTACTATGGAAGAAGGAACAGCTGATTTGGATCATAAGCTGCAGTCCGTTTCTGTAGGAGCTGAAACATTAGTGGCTGATATTAAGGAGAAATTCATTACTATGGAAGAGGGAACAGCTGATTTGGATCATAAGCTTCAGTCCCTTTCTGTAGGAAATGAAACATTAACTGAGAGAATCAAAACTGCTGAATGTGACAATCGCATTTTGTCTAAAGCTTATGACAGATTGACGGAAAGATTGTCAATACAAGAAGGCACGGTTTATGTCATAAAAATTATGTCCAAAGATGAGATGTTATCTCTAACGGACAAACTTCATACTTTAGAATCCTCAATGAAGGCTTTGGAACATAATTCTGGACAGGAGATTCAGACATTGCAGAAGGCAATGGTGAATAGAATTGAAAAGATTGAGGAATTTCTAAATTCTGATGAAGAAGAGCAAAGGGTAGAAAGGCAAATTTTAACTACATCTGTGGGTAAATCTCTCTGGGACAATTTCCACAAAGCTCTACCTACAGCTCAACCTGCCTTTCCAGTAATAACAACAGAGAAGGTGATTGGTTCCAAAAACCCTAGGGTCATCAAGGAGGATACATGGGAGCCTGTCCGTATGAATGATCTCAAGGAAATAAAACAGGCTGTCATGACTTTTGGGATGCAAGCCTCTTTTGTTAAAGAGATGCTAAGAACTTGGGCCACGACAAACAGAGCAACCCCCTCGGACTGGCTCCAGCTGAGCTCTGCGGTACTTGAGAGTGGACCACAATTGAAATGGAAATGCTTATTCAGGCAAGAGGCTAGACTCTTAGAACAGCAGGAAAAAGCGAAGGGAATTGACATTTCCCTAGATCAAATTCTAGGTGAAGGACTCTTTTCCGACCCTCAGGAACAAGCTAATTTGGATGAAAACACACACTCCATGTGTACTACAGCAGCCTTAAGGGCTTGGGACAGGGTACAAGACCCAGGACAGAGAATGGAATCATTTGTCACAGTTAAACAGGGTCAGAGAGAACCCTTTAGTGACTTTTTACAAAGATTAACTAAGGCTGTACAAATAGGGATATCTGACCCAGAAGCAAGGCGTATAATGATTGAGTCTTTGGCTTTTTAAAATGCAAATGTGGAATGCAAAAGGATTTTGGGCCCTTTAAAGCTCATATCAGTGCCCTTGGAAAAATGGGTCTTGCATACACTCAATGTTGATACATTTGATTATGGCCCTGAAGCATGGGTAGAAGAAGCAATTTCCAATGGTAAAAGGAGACACCAGAATACCAAATGTTTTAATTGTGGCAAAATGGGTCATATAAAAAGGAATTGTAGACAATGGATTTTCAGAAATAATAATAATAATGCATCTTTCAGAAATGATAATAATAATAACGCATCTTATAGAAATAACAGGAATAGGAGGACTCAGCCTTCAGGTTTATGTAGAAGAATGGACAAAGCAATGACCTTTAGCTGAGGAAAAATTACAGGCTTTAGAACAGCTGGTACAAGAACAATTAGATGCTGGACATATAGAAGAATCTACCAGCCCTTGGAATTCTCCTGTATTTGTGGTTAAGAAAGAATCAGGTAAATGGAGAATGGTGACAGATCTCAGGGCCATCAACAAGGTTATTCAACCTATGGGCCCTCTGCAATCTGGAATTCCTTTGCCCTCTTTATTACCAAAAGGATGGCCTCTCATAGTTATTGATTTAAAGGATTGTTTTTTCACTATACCTTTGCAAAAAGAAGATAGAGAAAAATTTGCCTTCACAGTGTCTACTTATAACAATTCTCAACCTTCGAGGAGGTACCACTGGACCGTCCTCCCCCAGGGTATGTTAAATAGCCCCTCCCTGTGCCAATATTTTGTGAACCAACCATTGCAAATAATACGCAAAAAAAATTTCCCAAATCTATAGTATACCATTACATGGATGACATTTTGTTATCAGATTCAAACATGGATACCTTGAACAGACTGTTTGATGAAATAAAGATACTTTTACCTAAATGGGGATTGCAAATCGCTCCTGAAAAGATTCAGAAGGGAGATTCTGTTAATTATTTAGGTTATAAAATAGGTTTGCAAAAAATTAAGACACAAAAAGCACAAATTAGGAGAGATCGCCTACGGACTCTTAATGACTTTCAAAGACTGTTAGGAGACATTTCCAGTCTACGACCAGGTATTGGAATAACACCTGATCTAATAATTCATTTGAACAAAACCTTGGATGGTGATAAAGATTTAAACAGTCCCAGAGAATTAACAGCTGAAGCAGAAAAGGAACTGACAATGATTGAGGAAAAATTACAACAGGCACATGTGGACAGGGTGAATCCAGAGCTCAATTGTATTCCTGTCATACTACCATCAAAAATTTCTCCTACAGGAATTTTAATGCAGAAAGATGATATTATTTTGGAATGGATCTTTTTACCACATACACCAAGTAAGAAACTGAAAACTTATGTGGAAAAAGTCTCTGAGTTAATTATAAAAGGCAAGCTGAGACTTCGTCAACTAGCAGGCATAGACCCAGCAGAAATTATAGTGCCTTTCACTGCTGATGAACTAAAGAAATTATGGGAAGATAATGAACCATGGCAAAGAGCTTGTGCTAATTTTTTGGGAGATATTAATAACAACTATCCAAAACGCAAGAGGCTTAACTTCATAAAGAGAACTTCTTAGATTCTTCCTCGAATTGTCCGTGATGCTCCAATAACTGGAGCCCGTACATTCTATACTGATGCCAATAAATCAGGGAAGGCAGGTTACAAATCAGAAGACTTGGGTAAGGTGGAACAAAGTCCTTATAATTCTGTCCAGAAGGCGGAATTATATGCCATTCTTACGGTGCTAAGGGCTTTTAAAGAACCTATTAATATAGTCACTGATTCACAATACGCAGAAAGAGTTATTTTACATATTGAAACTGCTGAATTTATACCTGATGATACAGAACTAACCTCATTGTTTCTCCAGGTTCAAGATTTGATCAGGAACAGGATTTGCCCTATGTACATAACACACATCCGACCCCATACGGGTCTGCCAGGTCCTCTAGCACAAGGTAATGCAGAAATTGATCAATTATTGATTGGTATTGTGCTACAAGCCTCTGAATTTCATAAAAAAACATCATGTTAATAGCAAAGGTTTGAAGAAAGAGTTTTCAATTACATGGCAACAAGCTAAGGAGATTGTAAAGAAATGCCCTATTTGCTCTTTCTATAACCAAATGCCACTGCCTGCAGGGGCTAATCCAAAGGGCACCCAAAGGAATGAAATCTGGCAGATGGATGTGTTCCACTTTGCAGAATTTGGCAAATTAAAATATGTTCATCACACCATTGACACTTATTCAGGCTTTCAGTGGGCAACTGCTTTAAGTTCAGAAAAAGCTGATTCAGTAATCACTCATTTATTAGAAGTCATGGCTATCATGGGTATACCTACACAAATAAAGACGGATAATGGTCCTGCTTATGTTTCTAGGAAAATGAAATGGTTTTTTGATTATTACAATATCAAGCATGTTACAGGTATACCATACAATCCTACAGGTCAAGCAGTTATAGAAAGATCAAATCGAACTATAAAGGTTATGTTGAACAAACAGAAAGGGGTGGAAAACACCCCCAGAAATAGGTTACATAATGCTTTGTTAACCTTGAATTTTCTCAACACTAATGAGAAGGGAACAACGGCTGCAGAACAACATTGGATAATGGAAAAGTCTACTGAACTAAATCAACCAGTTTATTTCAAGGATGTGCTGACCTCACAATGGAAGCCAGGAGATGTGCTACGTTGGGGAAGGGGTTTTGCTCTTATCTCCACAGGTGAGGAAAAATTGTGGATACCGTCAAAATTAATAAAGGTTCAGTTTGAAGAAGAGAAGCCACTTGGAAAAGATAAATAACAATTCTTTCATTAGGATGGCGAGCATACTGATGGTAAGAAATACAGATAGGTTGGAGGCAGGGTTCTTTTCTTATCTCCACCGGAAGATACTCATCTTCAAAGAAATTAAGGGACCCTGAATATTTAATTACTGATGGATGGACACATTTTGTAAGTATTAATTTATATATATATATATATATATGTCTTATTAAACATTTCTTTATAAATATGTAGAGGTGGTTTTGAAGTTGGACTCTAACTCAGTTCCTCTCCAATTCCAAGCCTGTTAGTAAGAGAAAAACCCAGAGTTTCTGGAGTTTCTGTCTCATGTCAAGAGCCATGATATGGGACAGAAAGAAATATGAGTTTAGAAAACATCTTTGCTTTTCTTCATATCTATCATACTTTTCACTGAATATATCTATCATGCCTTTCATTGAATATATATATGTGTGTGTGTGTGTGTGTGTGTGTATGTCTATATATGTCTATATGATTAATGTTTAAGTTTTTCACAATGAACAATGAGTTTTTCCTGAAGTGACATTTGAAGTTTCCAGGAAGAAGATGGGGCCCCACAACAACAACTCTACCTGGTTTATATGACGTCATGATACTGATAGCGCTACTACAAGACCTGTTTTTCATGCCAGCTGCACAAGACGATCCCAATTTGGTTAGCTGAAATGGTGCACATCTTGTACAACATTCTGGCCAGACCTCCACAAAATACTCAGAGACTATTTGCAATTTTAAAAGACATTGATCTTGAAATTTAACCATCATTTTACTTTCACAGAATCCCCCAGAAAGAACGTAGCCCCCATGACAGCTGGAAGTAATTCTAGAGGATGATGTCCCCTCTCCCAGTAAAGTTTACGCTTGGGTTTAGGGACATCACTTAGGGATTGGGAGGTTGGGGGAAAAATTTTATAAGTTCAGGGATCATTTTGAAAAAAAAAGGGGCCCTATCCTTCTTGAGCTCTCTGCAGGGCCTCCACTCCCTGCATACCTCCTCTTTCTTCCTAGCCCACCCAACTTCCATCCAGAACCCTCCCCACTTTGCCCCACCACCCTCTTTCTGCACATAACATCACCCAGCCCAGCCTGTCTGGGCACTGGTTCCAAATCCTCGGGGCACCCAAGCGGGCGGGAGTCTCTTTGTTTCTATGGCCTGCCTGCACCAAGCAGGGTAGGCGCTTTGTTTGCGACCTGCCCACCAGCACGGAGGCTTGATCTCTCGGCGCCAGGAGACCAAGCTTTGGGCATGGAGGCCTGATCTCTCGGCACCAGGAGACCCAGCGTTGGGGAGACCTAGCTTTGGGGAGAGACAACATTGGGGAGAGCCAGCATTGGGTAGGCAAGGAGACCTGATCAGGTAAAGAAGATCCATAAGGGAGCATTTGGAAGAAGAGATGGGTAGACGCCAAGGCAAGAATTCGCCCAACAAGCTGAAAAGCAACATGAACCCACCAGAAACCAGCGACCTCACAACGGGAGGACATGAACACCTTAATCAAGAAGAAGTAGAAAAGATTGACTTCATGAAAGTGATCGACGCCCTTAAACAGCATGTAAAAAACGCCCTTATAGAAATGGATGAGAAATATAACAGAAAGTTTGAAGAATTGAATAAATCAGTGAATGATACCCTAGAAAACCAAGGAAAAACAATCAAACAGATAATGGAAACGGTGCAAGACTTGAAAATTGAAATGGAGGCAAAGAAGAAAACACAAACAAAGGGCGGGCTGGACATGGAAAATTTAAGTAAACAAACAGAGTCTACAGAAACAAGCATAACCAACAGAATACAAGAGTTAGAAGAAAGAAACTCAGATTCTGAAGATACCATAGAGAAAATAAGCACTCTGATCAAAGAAAACAGCAAGTGCAACAAACTCTCATCACAAAATATTCAGGAAATATGGGACACAACAAAAAGACCAAACCTAAGAATAATAGGAGTAGAAGAAGGAGAAGAAGTGCAGCTCAATGGTCCAGAAAATATATTTAATAAAATTATAGAAGAAAACTTTCCCAACCTAAAGAAAGATATACTTATGAAGGTTCAAGAAGCATACAGAACACCGAATAGGCTGGATCAAAAAAGAACATCCCCTTGCCATATAATTATCAAAACACAAAGCATACAGAATAAGGAAAGAATATTAAGAGCTGCAAAGGAAAAAGGCCAAATTACTTATAAAGGTAAACCTATCAGACTTACACCTGACTTCTCCATGGAAACCATGAAAGCCAGAAGGTCCTGGATAGATGTACTTCAGAAACTAAGAGACCATGGATGCAAGCCCAGATTACTATACCCAGCCAAGCTTTCGTTCACTATAAATGGAGAAAATAAAATTTTCCAGGATAGAAACAAATTTAAACAATACGCAGCCACAAATCCAGCCTTACAGAAAGTAATAGAAGGAAAATCACTAACCAAGGAGTCCAACAATGACCACAATAACTCAGATATCTAGAGACCCTTCACCAACACAAATCAAAGAAGGGAAACACACAAACTCTACGACTAAAAAAATGACCGGAGTTAACAACCACTGGTCATTAATATCACTTAATGTCAATGGACTCAACTCATCTATTAAAAGGCACAGCCTAAGAGATTGGATACGAAAACAGGATCCAATATTCTGCTGTTTACAAGAAACACACCTCAACCACAAAGACAGGCACCTACTCAGAGTAAAGGGCTGGGAAAAGGCTTATCAAGCAAATGGACCTAAGAAACAAGCAGGTGTGGCCATACTAATTTCTAACAAAGTTAACTTCAAACTTAAATCAATCAGAAGAGATGGAGAGGGGCATTTTATACTCATAACAGGAACAGTTCAGCAGGATGAAGTCTCAATCCTGAACATCTATGCCCCTAATATAAAAGCACCCACGTACATAAAAGAAACATTGCTAAAACTCAAGGCAGCCATCAAACCGCACACACTAATAGTAGCAGACTTCAACACTCCTCTCTCACCAATGGACAGGTCAATCAGACAGAAACCTAACAGAGAAATAAGGGAATTAATGGAGGTAATGAATCAAATGGACTTAACAGACATCTATAGATTATTCCACCCAAATAGGAAAGAATATACCTTCTTCTCTGCAGCTCATGGAACCTTCTCAAAAATTGACCACATAGTCGGTAACAAAGCAAACATCCACAGTTACAAAAAAATATTAGTAACCACCTGTGTCTTATCAGATCACCACGGATTAAAGTTAGAATTCAACAACAATGCTACCCTCAGAAAGCCTACTAATTCATGGAAACTGAACAGTCAACTACTGAACCATACCTGGATTAAGGAAGAAATTAAGAAAGAAATTAAAGTCTTCCTGGAATTCAATGAAAATAAAGAAACAACATGCTTAAACTTATGGGACACTATGAAAGGAGTCCTAAGAGGAAAGTTCATAGCACTAAGTGCCCACTTAAAGAAAACAGAGAAAGCTCACATTGGAGACTTAACAGCCCACCTGAAAGCTCTAGAAAAAAAAGAAGCAGACTCACCTAGGAGGAGTAGAAGACTGGAAATAATCAAACTGAGGGCTGAAATCAACAAAATAGAAACACAAAAAACAATTCAAAGAATCAATGAAACAAAAAGCTGGTTCCTGGAGAAAATCAACAAGATTGACAAACCACTATCCAAACTAATCAAATGGCAGAGAGAGAATTTTCAAATTAATAAGATCAGAAATGAAAAGGGGGACATAACCACAGACACAGAGGAAATTCAGAGAATCATCAGATCTTATTACAAAAGCCTATATGCCACAAAACTGGAAAATGTAAAGGAAATGGACACTTTTTTAGATAAATACCATATACCAAAGTTAAACCAGGACCAGGTGAACAATCTAAATAAACCTGTTAGTCGCGAAGAATTAGAAGAGGTTATCAAAAACCTCCCTACCAAAAAAAGCCCAGGACCAGATGGTTTCAATGCAGAATTCTACCAGAACTTCCAAGAAGACCTAATACCTATACTCCTTAATGTATTTCACAATATAGAAACAGAAGAGGCATTGCCAAATTCCTTTTATGAAGCTACAGTTACTCTGATACCAAAACCGCACAAAGACTCAACCAAGAAAGAAAATTATAGACCAATCTCACTCATGAACATCGATGCAAAAATCCTCAACAAAATACTGGCAAACCGAATCCACGATCACATTAGGAAAATTATCGATTATGATCAAGTAGGCTTCATCCCAGAGATGCAGGGCTGGTTCAACATACGAAAATCTATCAATGTAATCCATCATATAAATCAACTGAAAGAAAAAAACCATATGATCATTTCATTAGATGCTGAAAAAGCATTTGACAAAATTCAACACCCCTTTATGATAAAAGTATTGGAGAGATTAGGGATACAAGGGTCATACCTAAATATAATAAAAGCTATATACAGCAAGCCGACAGCTAACATTAAATTAAATGGAGAGAAACTCAAAGCCATCCCACTAAACTCAGGAACACGACAAGGCTGTCCACTCTCCCCATACCTCTTCAATATAGTACTTGAAGTTCTAGCAATAGCAATAAGACAACATAATGGGATCAAGGGGATTGGAATTGGAAAGGAATAAGTGAAACTTTCGTTATTTGCAGATGATATGATAGTGTACATAAGCGACCCCCAAAACTCCACCAAAGAACTTTTACAGCTGATAAACACCTTTAGTAATGTGGCAGGATACAAGATCAACTCCAAAAAATCAGTTGCCCTCTTATACACAAAGGATATGGAAGCAGAGAGGGAAATCAGAGAAGCTTCACCTTTCATGATCGCCACAAACAGCATAAAATATCTTGGGGTAACTCTAACCAAGGAAGTGAAAGATCTATTTGACAAGAACTTTAAGGCATTGAAGAAAGAAACTGAGGAGTATACCAGAAAATGGAAGGACCTCCCTTGCTCTTGGTTTGGGAGGATCAACATAGTAAAAATGGCAATTCTACCAAAGGCTATTTATAGATTCAATGCAATCCCCATCAGGGTCCCATCAAAATTCTTCACAGATCTTGAGAGGACAATAATCAACTTTATATGGAAAAACAAAAAACCCAGGATAGCCAAAACAATCCTATACAATAAAGGATTGTCTGGAGGCATTACCATCCCTGACTTCAAACTCTATTACAGAGCTACAGTGATGAAAACAGCTTGGTACTGGCATAAAAACAGAGAAGTCGACCAATGGAATCGCATAGAAGACCCAGATTTTAACCCACAAACCTATGAACACCTCATTTTTGATAAAGGAGCCAAAAGTATACAATGGAAGAAAGAAAGCATCTTGAAAAAATGGTGCTGGCATAACTGGATGTCAACCTGTAGAAGAATGAAAATAGACCCATATCTATCACCATGCACAAAACTCAAGTCCAAATGGATTAAAGACCTCACTATCTGTCAGAACACATTGAACCTGATAGAAGAGAAAGTGGGAAGTACCCTACAGGAGATGGGCACTGGAGATCGCTTCCTATGTGTAACCCCAACAGCACAGACTTTAAGGGCAGCATTGAATAAATGGGACCTACTAAAACTGAGAAGCTTCTGTAAAGCAAAGGACACTGTCACCAAGACAAAAAGGCAACCTACTGACTGGGAGAAGATCTTCACCAACCCTGCAACAGACAAAGGTCTGATCTCCAAAATATATAGAGAACTCAGGAAACTAGACTTTAAAATGCTAATTAAACCCAATTAAAAAATGGGGCACTGAACTGAACAGAGAATTCTCAGCAGAGGAAGTTCAAATGGCCAAAAGACACTTAAGGTCATGCTCAACCTCCTTAGCAATCAGGGAAATGCAAATCAAAACAACTTTGAGATATCATCTTACACCTGTCAGAATGGCTAAAATAAAAAACTCCAATGATAGCCTTTGCTGGAGAGGCTGTGGAGGAAGGGGAACCCTCATCCATTGCTGGTGGGAATGCAATCTTGAGCAACCACATTGGAAATCGGTGTTTCGGTTTCTCAGAAAATTCGGGATCAACTTACCCCTGGACCCAGCAATACCACGCTTGGGAATATACCCAAGAGATGCCCTATCATATGACAAGAGCATTTGTTCAACTATGTTCATAGCAGTATTATTTGTAATAGCCAGAACCTGGAAACAACCTAGATGCCCTTCAATGGAAGAATGGATGAAGAAAGTGTGGAATATCTACACATTCGAGTACTATGCTGCGGTAAAAAACAATGACTTCTCAAATTTTGTATGCAAATGGATGGAAATAGAAAACACTATCCTGAGTGTGGTAACCCAGACCCAAAAAGATGAATATGGGATGTACTCACTCGTAATTGGTTTCTAGCCATAAACAGGGGTCACGGAGTCTACATTTGGTGATCCCAAAGAAGCTAAGTAAGAAGGTGAACCAAAGGAAAAGCATATAGTTGTCCTCTTGGCTATGGTAAGTAGACAAAATTGCCGGGGAGAAAATTGAGATCTTGGGTTTGGGGTGGGATGGGGGTAAGGGGAGATGGGGAGAGAAAAGGGAGAAGGGGAGAATGGGGGGAACTTGGGGAAAAAGGAGGATTGGGATAAAGGAAGGTTGGACAGGGGAGCACGGAAGCACAATTCTTAGTTAAGGGAGCCACCTTAGGGTTGGCAAGAGACTTGAACCTAGAGTGGCTCCCAGATGCCCAAGCCGAGGTCCCCAGTTAGTTCCTTCTGCAGCTGAGGATAGGGATCCTGAAATGACCCTATCCTAGAGCAATACTGACGAATATCTTGCATATCATCATAGAACCTTCATCTGGTGATGGATGGAGACAGAGACAGAGACCCACACTGGAGCACTGGACTGAGCTCCCAAGGTCCCAATGAGGAGCAGAAGGAGGGAGAACATGAGCAAAGAAGTCGGGACCACGAGGGGAGCACCCACCCACTGAGACAGTGGAGCTGATCTATTGGGAGCTCACCAAGGCCAGCTGGACTGTGACTGAAAAAACATGGCATAAAACTGGACTCTCTGAGCATGGCGAACAATGAGGGCTGATGAGAACCCAAGGACAATGGCACGGGGTTTTGAACCTACGTAATGTGCTGGCTTTGTGGGAGCCTAGCCAGTTTGGATGTTCACCTTCCTAGAAATGGACAGAGCGGGGAGGACCTAGGACTTACCACAGGGCAGGGAACCCTGACTGCTCTTTGGGCTGGAGAGGGAGGGGGAGAGGAGTGGGGGGAGGGGGAGAAGGGTGGGAGGATGGGGAGGGAAATGGGAGGCTGGGAGGAGGAGGAAATTTTTTTTTGTTTTTTTTTTCCTTTTCTCAATAAAAAAAAAGGTTAAAAAAAGAGGGAATGATGAGATAATAGATTTATAATTGTGAGTTACTGCTTTTAGACAAATATATTGGTATCCATTCTTGTATATTGATACAAAGTTATTTTATATTGACTATTGTATGCATGCATGTTTCTATCTCTGTTTAAAACATTTTTTACGTATTGATATATATTGTATTGATAAATATATATTGTATATATTTACCATATTGCAGTGTACAATTCTACCTCTGATTAAGATACTTATATAATGTTTGTGTATTGATATATATTTACCATATTGCAATGTATATTTGTACAGTGTTTATATTTGGAGGTCATTATCCTCATTTGTTACACAGTTGTTTATTGTCTTAGTCTTTAAGTTAGATAGATATTGAGAATTATATATAATAATAGTCATCTAAGTTTGTCATTTATAATTAGACTAATCAGGTTCTCTAGATATATAGAGATTATACTCAGTATAGATAGATAATATTCGACCTCTTCAAAGAGCTGTAGAAAATGGCCTTTAATCTAACTCAGAGTTTCGTGATAGTGAGACACAATTGCTCCTGGCAACACCACTCTATTCCCGAGAGAATGTTGAGCACCAAAGACACTCCACCTGGAGCCTTTCTATTTGGCAGAACTGGCCTTTGGGCAAAGAAATGCCCATACCTCAACCACTGACAGAGATACAGAGCATGCATCAATGGATAAAACAGGACTGTCATATCCTGCCAAGACAGGGTAAGATAGTTTTGAAAAGTTCCTTGCCTTTAATAATGGTATGTCAGTTATGTTAGGCCTTAGCCAAAATTGGTTGACTCAACATTGCAAACGAGACTTTGGGTGATTGTCCAGGTAGTCAGTTGTCTCTGTCAATTGTTGCACATTTTGGATATCTCGTTTGTTGAGTAGTGTTTATTCCCTTCTCAGATCTTTGACAGAGTTGAAGATTACATAATTGTAGTTACTCTCTACATTATTTGGACTCCTTGAGATAGAATATTTAGCAAAGCTTTTGTTCTCAATATTGTTTGTTATATTTATTTTGTTGTTATTGTGTATAGTTGTATTTGGTTTGGTTCTGTCTTATTTAGACAAAAAGGGGAGATGTAGGGATAAGTCCCGCCCCTTGGGGGGCGTGTTCGCCTCGGGCTAATATTTGCCTATAAATTTGGCGAGCGTGCTCCCAGCCGGTCTCCGCAGGAACAGTGGTTCTGTAAGTCTATTTCGCCATTAAAGCTGTATATATATATATATATATATATATATATATATATATATTTACAATCTGTCTGCCTTCGTTTACGCCGTTACACCCACTCACCTGGTTGACAGCAAACATCTGCAGGCCTGCGTGGCACCAGCTCATAAGTCATTGCCCTCTGCCCCTTCCTGCATTTTTTCTTTTGTCTCACCATTGTCCCTGACATCTGCTCTAGCTTCTTACAACTGATCTGGCTTGGCTTATGGTCTTTGGCATTTGAACTTGTCTTTTCCTGCCTTTCCCTGCACTCCTCCTTATTGTACTGATTTCACATTCCTCAATGTTTTGTGACTCTCCCTGAAAGTAAAGTTCTCACGTCTGTCTCCTTAGATGGGACCCTCATACGTTCACTCCTCCCTGAGGCAGGGAGATGTTTACAGATTGTTGTGCAGAGGAAAGTCATTATTGTACTTTTTTGGCAAATTTCTAAGCTGTAGTCTGTATGGTAAATTCCTCTTTGTTCAACTCACTCAGTCATTCCATTATTGGGGATGGCAGAAGATTTTTGTCCAAGCCTCCACTGGTAGAGTGTACTCCTCAACAGTGAGATCACCTGCCTTGTAGTTCTAATGTGTGTATATATTTCTACTTCTGATTAGTTTTCTTCCCATGCTCAGAATTTTGCCTGCATTAACTTGCTCACTGTAAATGCTAAATGGGGCTTATATTCTCAGATACACCCTGCCACAAATTTCAAACACTGCTGATGGTATCTTGGTGTGTACACAGTGTTCTTTACCAGTATCTATAGCTGGGACTGACTGACACAGACTCAACCACATTGTTTCCATACTCAAACAAGCAAAAAATATGCAAGGTCCTTAGTACAGTTTTATGCAGATAGAAGGACTTAACAGAGAGCCCAGATTGCCAGACTGTCATCTAAGAACCATGGGAGATCCAGTCGAAGGTAGGGAGGAGGGAATATATGAGCAAGGGAGATCAAGGTCATGAAGGGGAAATCTAAAGAGACAGCTGAACCAAGCTCATGGGCCCTCTGCATGTGAAAGACTGTTGTGTAGCTTGAGCTTTCTGAGGGGTCCCTGGCAATGGGACCAGGATCTATCCCTGGTACATGAGCTAGCAAGGGAGAACAATACCTGTTGAACTGTTTAACCTCCATCCAAATGTGTGATAAGACCTAAACTGAGACACAGTAGCAAGGTCTCTATTCTACAGCAGCCTCTGAGATGCCACTATCCCTTGGAGATTGGCCTCTATCACATGCTTAATAAGGTTTCCAATATCAGAAGATGATTAAGGATGCTTGTGGTTAACCCTCTATAAAGACATATGACTAAGCTTCCATTTCTGAGAGCTGCTGCTAGCAATTTTTATTAAAAAATATTTCTTCCAGCTTTGTTTTGGAAAAAGATATTTTACCAAGAGTATTTTTAGATACCTGCTTGTATTGATCTCACTGTAAGGATGACTGTGATGATTATCGCCCAGACAGAACAGGCAACTGAGGCTGGCAAGGGTTAAAAGTGATGCTCTCAAGTTAAGCAGAGTGCAGCATACACCTGCCTGCTTAGAGCATTTGCCTTCCTGATTGCCATGCAACTGCAAACACATAAACTTAGAATTCATAATATTTAAAGGTTTTGCTTGTTGTGCTGGGAATTGTTCTTGGCTTCTAATCTGGAGGTCTGGCTGCAGTGGCAGACTCTCTATCTAAGGTGCTAAGGATGGCATCTGTACCCATTCATTACCTTGTCCTATACCCTTCCTTGGCAGCTCCTGTTCTAAGATTATTTTCTGTGCCTTTGCTCTAGCTGCCCGACCAGTCTTATATACCCTTCTTCTTTTCTACAGCCTAAATTCTATTTACTACAAATAGCCTGACTCATTTATCAATTCCACTTAGTAACTAAGAAATAGAAGGGTGTTTAATAGAAATAGAATGGTGTTTAATTGAATTATCAACCTAGCATGTTTGGGTAAACTCGATCCTGGGAAGAGTGGAGAACTGTTCCTGGGAGTCTTCCTGTTTGCCATGTAAGGGCAGGCAGCTCTGGTTTTTCATGTTTCTTGTCACCCGCTACAAACGGTATCCTTTGCATGTTGGGTTCCTTTGCCTGTTGGAAGGGAAAGTACTATGCTTTCATGAGCATCTGCGTCTGGGAAGCCATCACAGCAAGTGTCTTCTAAGCAACATGAAACAGTATCTTCAACTCCCAGTGGGTTTCAGGTAGCTCACTTGTTCCCATTTACACACCAGCAGCTGCTCCTGAGACAAGCAGCTCTGCCTCAGCAACCGCCCTCTGGGCACCATGCTGGATGGCCTTTTTTAAACACACTGCCATTGTGGAAGATTGAGATCAAGCTATGTCCTCGTCTAAATTACTTCACATTGTATGAAACAACAGTTTGACAGGCCATGCCTTGACCTAAAAGACTACATTTTACAAGCAGTTTCTGACCCTGATTTGAGGCAGAAGTTTGCAGCCCATCATCAGACCCAGAAACTACACCATCTGCCAGGTACCACCCACCATAGACAGACAAATGACACTTCCTGGGAGTAAATAGGGAACCACACCACAAGTTTATCAGAGTGGACCTTAATATAATATATTAGTGTCTTTATAGGAAAAGGAGGTTAGGATATAAGTACAGTAGAAAATGGGCACAGGGAAAAAATAGCCATTATAGAGAGGAGAAGGGTCTGAAATGAAATCAACACTCAAAAACTTGTACATTTACTTGGCCCCTAGAATTTTGAGAAAGTAGATTTCTAATATTTAAGCAACCTAGACATCAATATGTCTTGTGGCCGTCATAGAAAACTATATGATAACAAATAAATTTTAGCATATTTTATGACTTTGATATTTGTTTTACCCTTTCCTTTATGTAGATCATACTTGTGATAGAGTATTCCTAACCCTCGCCTGGGCTAGTGGCTAAAAAGCCTCAGGCAAATGGTATTTTCTTAAAGAGTGCCACAAAATGTTGGGTGCCAAATGATGCATGATTAGTAAAATCTCATGGTGAGAAATTGGGGTTCAACCTGAAGATCCAGAAAGCACAACCAAACACTGTGTCTTACCTCGACCCCAGTCTGAAATGGCGATCCTGCCTCCTGGAATCTCAGAATGAGACTGTGTTTTGAAAGCTGTTTCCTCCTGTTTTATAATCCTCCCTAGAGCTGGGATGAAAGGTGTGCACCACCTGATTTCTATGGCAACTAGTATGGCTACTGGAGTTAAAGGTGCCTGTCATTGTGGTTACTAGGATTAAAGGTGTATGTTACCATAACCTGGTCTGTAAGTGGGCCTGTTTTACTCTCAGATCTTCAGGTAGTCTTTATTTATTAAAATACAATTGAAATACCACCGTGTATGTGTGTGTACTCATGTCTCATGAGACGAATAATTTGTCCTCAATTGGTAGCTCCATTCTGAGTAGTTCTGAAGGTTTGGAAAGGTTGGTCTAGCAAGAGGAGAAAGCTCACTGGGAGCAGGCATGTTGCCCCTGGATGCTTTCTGTTGCCCGCTCTGTTTCCTGGTCAATCATGAAGTGAATAGCTTTGCAACAACCCTCCTGCTGCTTAAGCACATATGCTCAAACAAACACAGACCAACCCCTGTGAAACAGTGTACCAAAATAAATCTTTACTGATGTTTCTCATTTATGGTTTTGGGTTGCAGCAACGCAAAGGTAACTACTTTCATGGTAACACTACTGCTATTTTTCACAGTTTATTTGTGAAAAAGTGTTTCATATATGTATCAGAGTGTTTTAAAAATTCAACTCAACTGACCCCACTGTAGGGAGTGGCACTCTGACCCTAGACTAGACATGTGGACTCCAAGCTAGCTTCCTGTACTGCTATCAAAGATGACAGTACTTTTCCTAGTATTTAATAAACAGAGGGATGTTAAGAGATTATAAATAGGGCATGAATGATACATGTTGTCTGTCTTGAGGACTTCACAATTCAGTTGAGAAAACAAGTTTAATTCCAGGGAGGTTAAGATAAATGTACGAAGCCCTGTCCAGAACTGTTATTTATGACTTGGATGAGGAAAATAACAGCACAGTAATAAATGATACTAAGAATTCAACTGGAAGAAGAATATTCCTTGGATAGTAAATTATAAAAAAATTGAATCTATGAAAGAAAACTATCTTGTCAGTCTTGTGTAGTTGCCCACATCAAATAAAGTGCTATAAAAGGAAAAAATGAAGTTCTAAGTCCCAAATCAGCTCAATCAAAATGAATATTATCAGGTGTTGTGCAGGAACGAGGCCTGTTTCAGCTTTATTATCTGACTGTGTAGTTCTTTGGCTATCTGTCCAAGCTAACACTTATAGGGTGCTCTGTCCACAGGGCATGGCAGCCCTGTGCTTGGAGTCTCTAACAGGAAAGGACCCTGTAGAAAGAAGCCAATGTTCTCCACATGCTTCAGCCCAGTGTGGAGACAGTACACTGGAATCATGGCATGAGGGATGGAGAGGTGCTTGGCCATGAGGAATGAAATCTCTTAGTAATAGAAGAGAAAGCAAATAACTTCAAGTTTTAATTTGTTCTTTGAGAATTTTATATATCCATACAATACGTTTCAATAATAGTCACACATATCCTTGCTTCCCATATTCCCTGGATCCCCTTCCACTTTTACTTCCCAGATTAACATCCTTTATTTTTTCTTAAAGTAGCCCATTGAGTCTAGTTTGTTTTATTCATGTATATGTGGGTGCGTAACCACACACTGGAGTGTGGTCAACCTACCAGGGACAATATCCTTAAAGCAAACTGACTCCCCCCCCCCCAGAAGTCATCCACTCTCCATAGCTTCTCAGTTAGTGATGGGGACTCATGAACCCATCCCATCCTACACTCAGATGTTGATTGGCTTGACCTTCTAAAAGCCCCCAACAGCTTCTGGAAGTTCATGAGCTCTGTAGTCTTGCAATGTCCAGAAGACATTGTTCCATCCCAGTTCTCCTCAACCTCTCGCTCTTACAATCTGCCTCCTCTTCCATTACTTAAGCCTTAGTACTAGGGGTTGGGGATGAAGAAACCTCATTTGTGGATGAGCACGCCACAGACACTTACTCTCTGAGTTTCGGTGGTTTGTGAATTTTTGCGTTAGCCATCATCCAATGCACAAAGACACTTCTCTGATGCAGACTGAGAATTACAGTAAACTATGGGTATAGAAATACCTATATTTAAAAGGTATTTAAAAGGTGGTATGATACTAAGCCCATTTAGAGAAATAATAGATATAGGTTCACCCCTCCAGCCATGGGTTCCTCCCTAGATGTATAATGCCAGGCATGAACTCTATCTTGTAGATAGGGTCAGAAATCTGATTAGAAAGGAATTAGTTACCTCCATAACACTCATTCTGCTATTCCACTCTTAAGCATATCTTTCCAGGAGAGTCGTGATTGTAGCTTATTATTGAAGCATTCACAACTGGGTAGGACTATGACTCTTTCCTGACTATCCTGTAAAGCACCGTCTGATACTATGAAAGCTAGCTGGGAAGGAGGAAGCTTCCAGGCCAGTACTATCTTCATTTTCCAAGTCTGATAACCAAAATACATGGTGTATTTATCAATAGCTCAAGTTCTGGTGGGCAACCAAAAGGAATAGCAGTAGCCTGTATTGTTTTGGTAGTATCTGAGATCATCCTGACCAACAACGTGTGGGAAGTTTCCCCACACATGGCACTGGGCTCATGTTCCCTCTGAAGTCATAGATGCCGAATTAAAACAAACAAACAAACAAACAAATTATTTTTTATAAGTCCACAAAAGAAAGATGAACCAGAAGGATCACGGGGCACAGAAAAACAAGTTGCTGACAACCTAGAGAAAAAAAGAAATGAGAATACACTGATTACATATGTTCAGCGCTAGTTCTTAACATGTAAATGGGGGGCTGTGAGCCTTTCAGCTCTCCTTTATTTGTCTAAGTCAGTGGTTTTTAAGCTTCCTAATGCTGCAGCCCTTTAATATAGTTTCTCAGGCTATGGTGACCCCCCAACCATAAAATTATTTTCATTGATACTTCATAACTGTAATTTTTTTATTGAGAAAAGGAAAAAAAAGTTTCAGCCTCCTCCCAGCCTCCCATTTCCCTCACCCTCTTCCCACCCTTCTACACCTCCCCCCACTCCTCTCCCCCTTCCTCTCCAGTCCAAAGAGCAATCAGGGTTCCCTGCCCTGTGGAAAGTCCAAGAACCTCCCCACTCCGTCCATGTCTAGGAAGGTGAACATCCAAACTGGTTAGGCTCCCACAAAGCCAGAACATGAATTAGGATAAAAACCCCGTGCCATTGTCCTTGGCTTCTCATTGCTCGCCATGTTCAGAGAGTCCGGTTTTATCCCAGGCTTTTTCAGTCATAGTCCAGCTGGCCTTGATGAGCTCCCAATAGATCAGCCCCACTGTCTCAGTGGGTGGGTGCACCCCTCGTGGTCCTGACTTCCTTGCTCATCTTCTCCCTCCTTCTGCTCCTCATTGGGACCTTGGGAGCTCAGTCCAGTGCTCCAGTGTGGGTCTCTGTCTCTATCTCCATCCATCACCAGATGAAGGTTCTATGGTGATATGCAAGATATTCATCAGTATTGCTATAGGATAGGATCATTTCAGGTTCCCTATCCTCAGCTGTCCAACAAACTAACTGGGGACATCCCCTTGGGCTCCTGGGAGCCACTCTAGGTTCAACTCTCTTGCCAACCCTAAGGTGGCTCCCTTAACTAAGAATTGTGCTTCCGTGCTCCCCTATACAACCTTCCTATATCCCAATCATCCTGTTTCTCCAATTTCCCCCCATCCTCCTCTTCTCACTTTTCTCTCCCCATCTCCCCTTACCCCCATCCCATCCCACCCCCAAGATCCCAATTTTCTCCCTGGCAATTTTGTCTACTTTCCATAGCCAAGAGATACAGGGCTGGTTCAACATATGAAAATCTATCAATGTAATCCATCATATAAATAAACTGAAAGAAAAAAAACATATGACCATTTCATTAGATGCTGAAAAAGCTTTTGACAAAATTCAACATCCCTTTATGATAAAAGTATTGGAGAGATTAGGGATACAAGGGTCATACCTAAATATAATAAAAGCTATATACAGCAAGCCGACAGCTAACATCAAATTAAATGGAGAGAAACTCAAAGCCATCCCACTAAACTCAGGAACACGACAAGGCTGTCCGCTCTCGCCATACCTCTTCAATATAGTGCTTGAAGTTCTAGCAATAGCAATAAGACAACATAAGGGGATCAAGGGGATTCGAATTGGAAAGGAAGAAGTGAAACTTTCGTTATTTGCAGATGATATGATAGTGTACATAAGCGACCCCCAAAACTCCACCAAAGAACTTTTACAGCTAATAAACAGCTTTAGCAATTTGGCAGGATACAAGATCAACTCCAAAAAATCAGTTGCCCTCTTATACACAAAGGATATGGAAGCAGAGAGGGAAATCAGAGAAGCTTCACCTTTCATGATCGCCACAAACAGCATAAAATATCTTGGGGTAACTCTAACCAAGGAAGTGAAAGATCTATTTGACAAGAACTTTAAGGCACTGAAGAAAGAAATTGAAGAGGATACCAGAAAATGGAAGGACCTCCCTTGCTCTTGGTTTGGGAGGATCAACATAGTAAAAATGGCAATTCTACCAAAGGCTATTTATAGATTCAATGCAATCCCCATCAGGGTCCCATCAAAATTCTTCACAGATCTTGAGAGGACAATAATCAACTTTATATGGAAAAACAAAAAACCCAGGATAGCCAAAACAATCCTATACAATAAAGGATTGTCTGGAGGCATTACCATCCCTGACTTCAATCTCTATTACAGAGCTACAGTGATGAAAACAGTGTGGTACTGGCATAAAAACAGAGAAGTCGACCAATGGAATCGCATAGAAGAACAAGATTTTAACCCACAAACCTATGAACACCTCATTTTCGATAAAGGAGCTAAAAGTATACAATGGAAGAAAGAAAGCATCTTGAACAAATGGTGCTGGCATAACTGGATGTCAACCTGTAGAAGAATGAAAATAGACCCATATCTATCACCATGCACAAAACTCAAGTCCAAATGGATTAAAGACCTCACTATCAGTCCGAACACACTGAACCTGATAGAAGAGAAAGTGGGAAGTACCCTACAAGAGATGGGCACAGGAGATCGCTTCCTAGGTATAACCCCAGCAGCACAGACATTAAGGGCAACATTGAATAAATGGGACCTACTAAAACTGAGAAGCTTCTGTAAAGCAAAGAACACTGTCACTAAGACAAAAAGGCAACCTACTGACTGGGAGAAGATCTTCACCAACCCTGCAACAGACAAAGGTCTGATCTCCAAAACATATAGAGAACTCAAGAAACTAGACTTTAAAATGCTAATTAACCCAATTAAAAATGGGGCACTGATCTGAACAGAGAATTCTCAACAGAAGAAGTTCAAATGGCCAAAAGACACTTAAGGTCATGCTCAACCTTTTAGCAATCAGGGAAATACAAATCAAAACAACTTTGAGATATCATCTTACACCTGTCAGAATGGCTAAATTCAAAAACACCCGTGATAGCCTTTGCTGGAGAGGCTGTGGATGATGGGGTACCCTCATCCATTGCTGGTGGGAATACAATCTTGTGCGACCACTTTGGAAATCAGTGTTTTGGTTTCTCAGGAAATTCGGGATCAACCTACCCCTGGACCCAGCAATACCACGCTTGGGAATATACCCAAGAGATGCCCTATCATATGACAAGAGCATTTGTTCAACTATGTTCATAGCAGTATTATTTGTAATAGCCAGAACCTGGAAACAACCTAGATGCCCTTCAATGGAAGAATGGATGAAGAAAGTGTGGAATATATACACATTAGAGTACTACACTGCGGTAAAAAAACAATGACTTCTCGAATTTTGCATGCAAATGGATGGAAATAGAAAACACTATCCTGAGTGAGGTAACCCAGACCCAAAAAGATGAACATGGGATGTACTCACTCATAATTGGTTACTAGCCATAAATAAGGGTCACGGAGTCTACAATTGGTGAACCTAAAGAAGCTAAATAAGAAGGTGAACCCAAGGAAAAACATAACTGTAATTTGCCACTGTTACTGATTCTAATATAAATATCTATGTTTTCTGTTGGTCTTAGCTGACTCCCGTAGAAGGATCATTTGACCCCCCCCCCCCCCCACAATGGGATTTCAATCCACAGCTTGAGAATCACTAGTCTCGGTTGATTAACCCAAAATTAAAGGAGGGATACCTATCCTGTATCACCAAAAACATGTTTACTAGAGGGTGTGAGCTATCAGTTCTTTTTCCTCTGTTTAACCTGACCACTCTAAAATGAGGGGAAGGGGGCCCATCCTATACCACCAAAAATACTTAAAATACCCCCAGCCCTCCAGAGGTAAAACAGATTTCAGTCCTTCTCCTATGTAGGAAGTCTCTGTGTGCTTTGTGCATGCTTTGTCTTTCTCTCTCTCTCTCCGTCTGGGGAGTGTGCATATGTATGTGTGTTTGTTCATGAACACGTGCGTGCATACATGTATGTGCTTCTCCACTTACACTAGAGTTTGTTGCCTGTTGCTTCCTGCTGTGTCTCAGATTTTTCTGCCCTGCAACTCGCTAATTAGAAGGGGAACTGAACCTGATCAGGATCCCTAGACAGTAACAGAATCAAGAACTACCTGAGGAGTTTACTAAACTTATCATCTCCTTTCTTCTGTCTCCCATATTTGCCTTGTAATCTTATATACTTATCATGTGATAGAGCCCAGGGGTCTGGATACAGAATAAGCACATGGTTGAAGAACCATGCTGTTGTCTGAAAAGCCTGCATCAGAGTCATGATCATTTAGCTATGATATTTGCAAGAAAAACCAATAAAATGTAAGAGAAAAATGAGACTGTTATAGACATGATGTTTTTCCTTAATAAAAGAAAGAATTTTCACTTCCGTGCTGTTTAACTCAAAGGTTTGTCCCCTGTGTCTGTGTGCCCTGTGATCCAAGTCTCACATATGACCTCGTATATGTACAATGTGTGCAATGTGTGGTAGCGCCTACCTCCCTTCCTGCTGTGTTTGCCATGACACCTCCAACTACAGTCTCCCTAGACTACTTCTCTTCATGATCACTGGCAGGTCCCCAAGGGGAAGCGTCCTGATGGTCTTCCTGACCAGGAGTCTCAGCTTAAAGAAAATGCTTTCTGTACAGTGTCAGAGTTCAAAAGCAAGCTTACATCAGTCATACTGTGGGTCAAACACAAGGATGCTCTAGTAAGAAATGAGAAACATTGGCCATTGCCTTGTCAGTAAACTTTATTTAATAAAATACAAATATCACTATAATATAACTTATATAAGTAAGTATATTCTGATTATATGCCAATATAATTTATTTGTTGCAAACTGTTTCACCAAAAATATTAACCCTTTAGTCTGTTCTGCAGGGTGTGATACAGCAACGTGGTGCGAACTGTGGTAAACACAATCAAGAGTCAGCATTTCAAAATGCTATGTCAACTTTGAAGAACTTTATGTCTATTGAATCTAAGCATAATGAAATTGAGCCTGCACTTTGATCATTTGGCCTATTAGCTTTTTCTTTAACTCATTATTTTATTGATAAAAGATGTGATACATGAAAGGTTGGAAAGCAAGGGGAAAATTCTCACCACAGACTACTGAAAACGCTGTTGCAACCATAGAGAAAACACCCAACAATTCTATCCCATAAAATCAGCAGGTGTCTGAGATGAAAATATGACAGTTCTTAAAAGAAACGTGTGATGTATATTAAAATATAATCGATATTGGTAAACAAAACACCAGCACACCAACCCAGAATCAAATTACACACCAATATGTCCTAACAAAGCAGAATGTTTTCCCCTTTAATGCAACACTACAGATGATAAAAATACATTCTAAATATTCATGAAAATTTAAGAATCAAGCTAAGCTATTAAATATTAACAATAAGATGATATGCTATAATATTTAAATATTTAAATGTATTCACTTATGTGAATGTGTACAAAAAGTACCTAGAGATTTATAAACAAAAATATCTATAGTAGTTGGTCTTTTGTTTTTGGGTTTTTTTTGATTCATATTTTCTTGCCTTCTTTTCTTTTTTTGTTGTTGCTTTTTACAGTCAGGTTTTCTCTGTGTAGTCCTTGCTGTCCTGGAACCCACTGTATAAACCAGGCTGGCCTCAAACTCACAGAGATCCACCTGCTTCTGCCTTTGCCTCTGCCTTTATTTTGTGTACAGTTATTTTCTGAATTTTCTATAAACAATATAATAATAATAATATAAATATATACTTTTGTGAAATAATATGTTGCATTTTCATGGAGTTTAAATTTCTACAAAAACTTTACATGTTATTAAACGTGTTGGAAGAATTTTTAACCAACAAATAATTTTTGTACACATATATAAAGTACGTTGCTTTTAACGTAAAAAGTAAAGCTCTGTCTTAAAGGATAGTTTATCCTAGAGACATTTTGAATGACCATGACTCAGGAAAACAGATTTAGGTTACTCTAAATTGCATGTTCCAGTGTGGAAGCATTTTCAGGAAGTTTTAAAGCTTTACAAAACAAAGTCATAAATCAAGGTAAGATAAAAAAAAAATACATTGGTGGGTCCATCAGAAACATGGCTGCAGCAAGACAAGGGAAGCTTCTCCATGGGCCCAAGATGTTATCTGGTGACAGTCTAAGCTTTTGAGTAGGTGAAACTTGAGGTCTGCTAAGTTAATAAATTCAGAACGGTTTTTACCTATTAGACACAAGACATTAGTTTAGACAAAGAGGTGGGCAAGGAATGGCTACTGGGGCTAAAGTTAGCCCTAGGTAAGGTAATTAGCCTCTCTGGACCTGCAACATTCCAGTGTCTCCACATCACAGCTGGTTTATCAGTCAGTCGTTATAAACATAGTTTCTTTCCAGAAACTTTCCAGAAACTCTTGTTCACAGTTTGATAATTCAATACATGTATAAACTGTATAATGTTCACGTTATGGTAATAGATACTGAGGATTTAATAATACTGAATTGGAGATTTGTACATCTTGTTCCATAGTTTTACTTTCAGGAATGGACAATTTACAATCGAAAAAGAAACGAGAAAAGGCTTTAATGCTTGGCAAACACTATTTAAGTACGTTAACTCAACAAACATGGCCTTTTTCTGTACGACTCATCTTGTCTCCTGCTTTATAGTTAGGGGTGGTGATATCCCCACTGTGCCCTGGGCATGACCATAGGCAGTTGAACAGCTGAACTTGATAGTAAAGTGAGTGTTAGGATTAAAAAGTAGGGTATGTTGCTGTATATAGTACCTAGACTCAATTATATTGGATAAAATAATGTATAAATGAGTGCTAATTAAGGACATAGGAGCATTCTAAGGATTAGGGAGAGGGCTCAGCTCACAGTCGTATGACCTGTGCATCCACAAATATCCTTATGCTCAGAATTGAATAGACTTGGTAAATAATCTCCATTCCATATCTTGAAACTTTTAAAATTTAGAATAACTTTACTCTGGAACTTTGTTCTGCAAATTATGAAGCAGGTCTTGGTTGAAACTAACATCTCCAGGTAAAAGCAAGAACCAATCAAGTAGAGTAGAATCCAAGCAAATGTGTGGTAGGGTCCTGAAAGCCAAATGATGAGATTATACCAAGATGAGTATAATACTTCATGGACTCAAAAACTACTGCAGGCTCAAGCTATCTCAGCACTAAGTTGTGGTCGCTGGATCACAACATGGGTGTGCTGGCTGCCTAGACTGGACTGAATGAAAGAGTGAAGAAGATAATATTTGCAGGGATATTGAGTGTGGAATGGTCTCCAGGACAAAGGACTAGAGCTAATACTCAGTGCCCATGGCCCCACAGTGGCTTCAGCTACATAGTAAAGCATGAGACTCTTAAGTACCCAAAACATTAATATTAGAGACCCAGGGGATTGCTTCTTTTAGTTATTTTCCAAATGTTCCCCAACAGGCATACAATACTTCCATAATTAGATTTTTGAAATAGAACCTATAATGTCTGAGAGGATTCAATATATAAGGTGTTAGTATTAGAGAGAGAGAGAGAGAGAGAGAGAGAGAGAGAGAGAGAGAGCTTTTTTTGTTTGCCAGTAAAAGCAAATCCCTAGCAATGGAACAGAGCGGTATGTTCCCATGCAGAAATGTACAAAATGACCTTGACCTGATTTAACTGCGTAGGATTCATTTCATTTCTAGATCTGAGTCACTGGACATATTTCTCATTGAATGTAACAGCTTGATAGGTCACGCTGTGGAACCACTTGCAGCTAAGATGCTAGATGGGCCACCATTCCTGTTTCTCACGGGCAGGACACCTGTCCATCTAAATCTGCCTTCTTGGTCTCCTGATCCTGATGTAACTCCCTAAGGAACTTTCTAAGCATCTCTTCAGAGCCTCATTAGTATTTAGAAATATTTTGGTTTGCTAAATTGACTAAAAGTAAGTGTCAGAATCTGAGGTCCTTGACATCTGCATTCAGACCCCCTCCCTCCCTTCCTTGTTTATGTCTTATTAACAAATTTCTCAGAGCTTTAAAAAACTTCATTTAAAGACTATTGTTCCAAAAGAGAATTTTCAAAATAATATGTTGTTATGAAGGGATCATTGCTGATTCCAAAACAAGCTTACCCTGGTGTCCTCTGTAACATTAGCTCACGAATGCTTTTATTTTGATCCATGACCCACGGGTGATGAGTAGGGACTTTGGAACAACCTCTTAAGCCGAGTTCTTCTGAGCTATTTATCCTCCACTTTCTGTTGAAATCTTTATTAGTATTATAAATCTCAGCTCTGGGGCAAAATGTGAGAATTAGATCTTGTGATTGTTACGCACCACATGGAGCTCAGCTGTGTGGACACGGAGGCAAGGACCAGATTTTGGTGGTAGAAGTGGAGGCGGTGAGGACTGTATGTTTGAAACCCTAAGGAAGGCAATGGCAGCATTCCAGAGCCAAGGGGAGCCACAGATGCCAAGCCTGGAGACATACGCAGGAGAAGGTGCAGAGATTCTTCTGGGGCAGTTGAAGCATTTAACTGAATAATGAGCATTTTTCTTATACTCCCTTCATGAAAGACACATACCCATGAGTGCTATTCATCTTTCATCTTTCGTAATAAGTGTCTTGCACTGATAAATGTATACTGTCTTTGTTTCTCATATAAATGTAAATTTTTTATAAGTTGGCATAGTTGTTTTATTATTAATGTTATGATTATCGGGATAAATACACAGCAGACAATGAGTACTGAGCCAGCAGTGAGTCTGCCTTGAAGTCATAACTTTGCAATCTGGGTGGTGTGAGTGGAGTTGTCTTCAAATCAGCTGGAGAGAATGGCTTGCAGCCGAGCCTTCCTGCCTTTGATTGCCAATTACTGGTAAATAGGCTAAAGCAGAGAGGTGAAAGCATTTGCTATTACTGGTGAAAAAGCTTAGGGTATGCTTTGACATTGACTGTTTTAATCTCAGGAGAATGAGCCGAAGAATTGTGTGATCAGGAACCAACTAAACAACAATTGGAGTTGGATGCCTTGGAGGATAATGAGTTTAAGACAGTGAGTTTTCCTCAAGGAACGTGGGTCTCACTGACTTAGTGTCCTGGTTGTCATCAGGTTGAAACCGATTACCTTGGAGAGAATCATCAAGTCTCGTTTGTTGTATTTGTGTAATAAAAATACTTACATTTTAAATTTTGGGGGTTTAAGGAATATATGTGTTTTAGCCAGGTGGTGGTAGTGTATGACTTTAATCCCAGCACTTGGGAAGCAGAGGCAGGCAGATCTCTGTGAGTTCAAGGCCAGCCTGGACTACAAGAGCTAGTTCCAGGACAAAAGCTACAGAGAAACTCTGTCTCAAAAAACCAAAAAAGAAAAAAAAAAAACGAATATACCTGTTTGACTATCTATTTGAGCCTAAATCTTCTAGACATCTTAAGACACCATAGTTTATTACTGGGTTCCAGAGAGGTTGTGCCAACAGCAAAGTGTCTGTTTAAAATTCTAGTTTTGGTATAACTTAGTGATAGAGAACTTTATTAGCATGCATAGGACATTTTGCAGTCACCAGCAAAATCAAAGCCAAGATAGATGGATGGATGGATGGATAGATAGATAGATAGATAGATAGATAGATAGATAGGTGTAAAAGTAGAACATCTCACTTTTCCTGGGCAATGTTCAGAGCCAAGTACTAATCACGCATCTATTGTCCTATCTTCTTTCCATTGCTTAGAAACAAATGGATATTAACTTGTGACTGAAGGGCCTTCTACCCATGCTTGCACACCTAGATGACATTAGCACACAGTATAGAGCTGAAGATGTCTTGAAACACCGATGGAATAAAGAAATATAGTTACCTTTCCTTTTCCAAAGCTGGCATCCTCATTGCAAGGTGCACCTGCACAAGTCACAGAAGGCCTCGCCCATCTGTTGGAGGACAACTGCTGGCCCATGTGGCTAGTAGGAGAGGACTCTCTGAAGTCTGGCAGGACTTAAAGAGCATCACAGAGTCCTCTATTAAAAGCTACAGAGTGCAGTTGAAGCAACATCTTTCATATTCATTACAACCTCACACATTACCAGTGGATGACCTATTTGCCTAACACCAATAGAATTGAAATCTAACTCTATCCCTTCAGTTAATTCGTTATCTAAAAAGCTTTCAGATACAGGGAGGGGGTAAGAGCCTTTTAAAACATGTCAACACTGCCTGTTGTCTTATAGCACCTGTCTTGAACGCTATGCATCTCCAGGAAAAAGTCAGTGGAAAGAAGATGATTAGTTTTTGCCCTGACGTTTTCGTACAAGCACAGCTGCGCCCATTTCAGTATCCAGGAATTTCGTTGGCAAATGACTTAGGGAGCGGTGGAAAGTGAAATGGAAGAGGCCTCTGGAAAATCTTTAACACCAGGGTGTATTCACTTTCTAACTGGCTCCAAGGAGTTTCTACTCATGGAATCTGGCCTATCATAAAGAACATTTCTCTTCTGTACTTGATTCAACTTAATAAATAGTGTCAACCAACCATGATGGATGGCTAGAGTCATTTACAGTACACAACAATAACTTTGATTGCTCGACTCCAAAAGGACAAGAATTCTGCCATTTTCCTCCCTGCTGGACCTGGTCTTCTAGCTCAGCTGGAACCTCTTTGTAATCCTTCCTTGAAACCAGTTCTTCTTTTTCCTGAATGCCTAGGATATCTGCCATGCATTCCTATTTTTTTTTTTTAGCTGCTGCTGTTGGGGACTTTTCTGAATAAAGCAACTTTTAAAGTTTTATTGTAAAGCTGTAAAGAAAGTGACATTTGTTACTAAAGAGGCAAGTACTCATTTGAAAACACTGAGACCAGTAAGATGTAGAATGGTCAGAGTTTTTCTACCCTTTTAATGGTATATTAAAACAAAAATCAGTGCTTCCCACTAAATTAATGATGTATTATATGAGGTGGTGTGAGAATGAGAAGTGTTTGTTTTGTTTACAGCCACGGTTGTTTGTGTGCTGTCTTCCAGTCACACTGCACACTACTGAATCTTTGTACATAGTTGCGTTCAATAGTTCACCTCTCTGAATCTTTTTTAGGTAGCCACTGTGTCTAGAGCCTATGGTTCTCTTTCTAGATGTCATCTGTCTTGGGGTCTGGCTCCATGCAAGGGCTCTTGTCCTCTAATAATTATGTTCATTTTGTTCTCTGCTAGGCATACACACCACAATTTCTAGCCTTATTTTTCATGACTACTCAGTCAGAATCCTTACAGTTTTCCTGAGTTCATATCTGCCATGGCATTTTCCTCCATGGCTACATTAGGAAGAAATTTATGATTGTTCTCTGTCCTCTCACATTTTTTTAAAACAGTAGAAATTATTTCTTTTTTTGCCTTTTAAAATTTTTTTACTACTTTACAAATAATACCATTCAAAATTTCCACTTCCTCCCCTCCTCCATTTCCCTCCTGCTTCCACTACCCCTCCAGTCCTAAGAGAGGACAGGGTACCCTGCCCTGTGGGAAGTCCAAGGCCCTCCCCCTCCATCCAGGCTTAGGAAGGTATGCATCCAAATAGAATAGGATCCCCAAAAGCCAGTACATGCAGTAGAGACAAATCCCAGTGCCATTATCATTGACTTCTCAGTCTGCCCCAATTGTCAGCCACATTCAGAAGGTCCAGCTTGATCCCATGATCGTAGAACAGTAGAAATTATTTCACTATAGACTATAAATGTGTATCATAATCTCAAACTAGAAAAACCAATAAAGCATTAAAATGTTTTGGCTTCTTTGTAAAAAAAGTTTATTGATGCTATATCCATTTAGAAGACTATCGAATTGCCCTCCAAATTCACCTCTACCCATAAATTAGAGCAGCTCTCAGACCACATCAGAGAAATTTCTTTCTGTAGTAGATGCTTGTTTACAAAGAAGCTAGAATGTGATTAAAGTACAGAGAGTACGTATCAGTGAAGTGTTTGGCTATAGATCATTTCCTCCCCTTAAGGGTCAGGAACCATCTCAGAAGATGGGGAAGAAAGATCGTAGGAGGCGGAGTTTTGGATAACCAGAATCAAACAGTGTCTTCTGGAGACAGCAGGGCTGTTGGACTCATGATTTCACAGCAGCTACAGTATCTAGAGAAGACCTGCACAAGGTCAAGCCAGTGAACAGTCCAGCACCAAGTTGAGCTCCATTCCTCAGGAGCTATGGAAAGCTGGTAAGTTCTGGGAGAGAAAGTTAGTTTTCCTGAAGCATTTGTCTTCTGGTAGGTTGACTCCACTCCAGTGGCTAGTCCATACAGAAGAGTATGGACAAGGCAAATTGGAATCAGAGGATTATGAAAATTAATGTGACCCAAATGAAAGTGCTAGGGGTAGATCTGGGTACTGTCGTAAGGAGGAGTGGGAGGTCAATATGATCAAATTATATTACATGAAATTCTCAAGGAGCTAATGAAAATATTTGAAAGTCAAATAAAATTTATTGAGTGTAATTTGAATAATGTTCACTTCATTGTGGACAGTGCAGAGTGATCAGCTTTATTATATCTTGATGAATTGTCATGTTACTTTCTCAGTTTGGATTGGCTTCCCACTAGTCTCTGTGTTTTCAAAGTTATAAAATATCTCTGAGAATGGCTTTAAAGTTATATCTTTTCGAAATCTCTTTTCCCAGAAACCTTAAGCCTTTGCATCACGGCCCTTTCCTGGGTATTTCTAGGTCCGCCTCTTAGCCATCTGGAGTCGCTCAGTGCCAGTATTTCTACTGATAGCTCTTTCTTCCATAACTCAATTTACATTCACTTTGAATTTCACTTCGAGCTCTTTGAGAAATGTAACCAACAAGATATATAAATGAAAAGTTCCAGTAATACAGTTTTTAGTAATCAGCATTTCACTAAAGAATATCAGTCCTCTAAAATATACCATTCAGATTATGATCAACATGGTATAATAATTATAAGCAAATGCATAAATTAGGACAAATATGTCTTAATTGTTTAACCTTCATCCAAAGGTCTGGGTGCTGGACCATTGATGGTCCAGGTCCTTATCAACTCCAAAAGCTTGAGAACTGGGACTGCTTCTTGTCTAAGTGTAAGGAAGACTGGACACTCAGCTTAGGTCAATTTCCCTGATTCTACTTCTGATGGAGGAAGGTCATTGGCTAATAAAGGAACTGCGTTGGCCCATTTTATTGGTTAGAGGATAGGTGGGAGGAGTAAACAGAACAGAACGCTGGGAGGAAGAGGAAGTGAGCTCAGAGACGCCACAGCTCTCCTCTCGGGAGCAGACGCCTGAGAGAGACGCCATGCCCCGGTCCCGGGATGAAGCTCCGACCCAGGATGGACTAGGCTAGAATCTCCCCGGTAAGCGCACCTTGGGGTGCTAAACACAGATGATTAGAAATGGGCTAAATTAATATGTGAGAATTAGCCTAGAAGAGAATGGGCCAAGCAGTGATTAAATGAATACAGTTTCCGTGTAATTATTTCGGGGCATAAGCTAGCCAGGCAGGCGGCTGGGGTGTTGGGGACGCAGCCCCGCCGCTCTTATTACTACATACTTCCTCATTATATTGTATGGTTTTTACCTATATTGATGAGGATGATCTTGTCTTTACTTGGTTTGCTGATTCAAATATTGATCTTGGATACATCAGAATGTTTTGCCAGCTCTTAAAATATCTTTAACCTCTCAGAGCTGACTTGTGAACTGACCATCAGAGGGTTCCAGTTCTCAGGTTTGTCTCATTGACCTTCATCCTTGGGGTACTTCATATATTCATCAGAACCTGATGTACATACTTTCCTATTAGGCAGTATAAGAGCCGAATTAATAAACAAATGATAATAAATCACTGACAGTTTTTGAACTAAGTGATTTGACTAGTCTGAGCATGATTCACATGTTACAAACATAGCAATTTATTGATTAAAAATACATGGGAAAGTTCCCAAATTTATGCAAGTTTTTTATAATTATTATGCCATGGTAATCAAAATCTGAACGGTATATTTTAGAGAACTGATATTAAAGATGGTGATTACTGAAAACTGTATTATTGGAACTTTGCTAACAAGGAATGACTCAACTTTACAAGGGCAATTTAATAGCTTCGCTTTTGAATTTTAGCGTTTCTAATTTATCTGATACTTACTGGTCTGTATTTTGGTCTAGTATAGCTACTGCCTTCCGTGTCTCTTAACCACGCAAGGACTTCATAGATCTCACATGCATTCTCCCCCTAAACCAAGGTGAGACACCCTAAGCGTTTGCACGGTTGGACGAAGATTTTGGCTGTTTTAAGGCATCAAGGGGAGTATATATTCCTGAATCCTGCTGCAGGACTGGAGGGTTAAGGCTGTTTTGTTGTCAGCCATGGCAATTTCTGTAGGAGGCAAACTTGATGGTGCTGGATCTTTCTGGGTGTCCTGAGTGACATCCCCAGTGAGGTGGTTCTGCAAAGCTGTTGTCCTGTATCCTTGGCCATCTTACGAGATTCTCTCTCTTTTGTGTGCTATAACAGTGAACTTTATAGAGACAACCCAAGGGACGAAGGATTTATTTTGACTTACAGTTTCTAAGGTTTCATTCTGTCATGGAAGAGAGGATGTGACAGACCAGAATGATTCATGTCATGGCATCCAGGAAGCAGAGAATGTGTTACCTGTGCTCGGCTTCCTGTACTGCCCCTCCCATTCTGCTTGGCCTCTCCCCTATAGGTTAGCATCACCATCATTCAGAGTTGGTTTTCTCCCATTTGCAAATCTCTAGGGAAACCTGCACAGATTCCTCCAGAAGTCTTAGGTGACTGTAACTGCAGTGAAGATGCAAATGAAGACTACCCATGACATCCACCAAACAGTGAGCCTCTGGAGAGGGCTCTTCTCAAATATGCTTTGTAGGGATCTCGATAAAGAGATATATTCTGATGCTTCATCTGCTATCTCTCAAATATGGGCCTGGAAGGAAGAATTTCACGATGGTTACTCATCCCAGGATATTCTTCTTCTTGAAATTGCTACAGTGAGACACCAGCATCTAGTTTTTATAGGTTCTTGGTTGGTCCCTTAAAAGTAGGACAATATTCTAACTTTTTCCTCTGTATATGCCATAAAACTTTTTCAATGAGCAACAGATGAATAAATGCGGCAGCCCTTTCTGTCTTTTTGTCCTCCGTGGCTAAAGGAAACAATACCCTGTCAGTGTGGCAGCACTTTGTGGCATTTCTAACAGGAAAGCATAGTGAGAGAGATGCCAGTTACCTTTGAAGGCTGTAGGAACACCTGCTTTCTGTACTCGTCTTTTAGGACAGTTACTCTCGGAACCCAGCTGCTTCTGTCCTATAAAGATGGCCATATTAGGCCGCATACAGATATCATTCATAGATGACCTAGCCAGTGAACCATATGAGGGCCCTACCAATAGTCAGCATGAGCTATCAGACACTGTGAGACATCCAGACGATTCCTACTCCCAGTTGAATTGTTAACCTTGTCATTGTGTCTTCCCACCTAATGTAATGCTCTGGGTGCGGTTATTAGACATAAGTAGAAATATTATCTGTGCCTTGGCTAAATGATGACATGCAAAATCTCTAAAAGCAGGTTTCTTTTTATGCAGTTTCCTGCCACTGATCTGGGGGTGATTTGTTACACAGGTGCAGTGACAAGAACCTATGGCTCTGAAAGACATCTGTAGTTAACTTGAGTTGTTAAATAAGTATGCTTAAGTGGTCTATACTTTCTAATATTCCCACAATGCACCTGAATAATGCATGTGCTCAGTAAGATCAGGGAAAGAGCACACAGGTGGCTTTGTAGTAGGAAAGGGCTAGAAGGTTGTCCAGGCTTTGTATCCTTGATGAGACTGAGAAGAGGCTGTGGAGTCTTCCCTATGATCCTTAGGAAGGACACTAGTAGTAATGCCTGTTCACTGTCAACGTCTTTGATATAGCACCTTCTTTTGAATTATCCTAGAAACCATACTGAAATATGAGGCAATATATTCCTCCTTTAACCAAACACTGCCAAGATATCGTGACCTTTATCCCTTATAGTCAAATGGTTAACCCTGAAATATTCCTATCTGAATTCCCACTAGGTGGCCCCACTGTAGACTATCCTTCACATTCTCATTTCATATCCTGGTTGTGTTTGAACTGATATACTTAGAGATGAGAGATCTGAGTCAAGTGAGTCAGACAAATGATTTGAACCCTCACAAATATGTGGGCATCCTTAAGAAACAAGTAAGGGTCAGTCCAACTGGCACCTCACAACAAAAACCACAATGTTGGTGTTAATAATAAGCCAATAGCTAATATAAATGGATGTGCCAAGAGTTATTTGCTTCCTCCACCTGAATTCAATACATCATTGCAACTATGTATATGTGTATGTTCTTAATTTATTCTTAGAAATGAAGTACAGCTTGATCTGAACTCTTGGGGCAGGGTTACTATCTTCAGAATAGATTGCCATCTGAACAGGTTCTTAAAGCTATTTGTTTAGTCAAGTCTCTCAATCATTAACATTTTAAATTTATATACATCTGGTGATTTCTTAGAAAAAAAGACTTAAAGTTTCTCTTGGAGATAAACTAAGGACCAAAAGGTTACTTACTTCCTACCATCTCATCTTAAAAGTGTTAGTTTCTGAAAATTAATATATATATATATATATATATATATATATATATATATATATATAGCTCATTTGGGTCTGAAATAACTACATATTGAAAAAAAGGCTGACACCCCTCTCCTTGGAGGAATAAAAAATAAAAATAAAAGTTATGAGTTTGTTATATGAGAGGCCAAAACCAGAAAGCTCCAGACAAAGGTCTGTGTGTTGGCAGCAAGCCCCGCCCTTACAGCATCGGATGTCACTGTATCATATGGTATCAATAACGAGTGAGTTATGGTCAGAAAGTCCAAGGTCTGTCCACAGAGGCTCCAGATCCGGATCCTCCTCACAAATCTCAAATGAATGTTCATTCTGAACTCTGGCCAGTGTGGTGACCTTTTTGCTGACCTGAAATGATTTTGTAGCTAGGATAAGACTCAAATTAGTGTCTGGAACGTCTCTCAGAGGGGCCAAAATATTTTCTTTATGACTGTGAAGCAGTTTCCAAGTTCTGTTGCTGTCTGTACAGAGCTTTCCAAACATTGAAATCGACAGTGTTGCCCTGTGTAAATTTTGTTTTCAATTTCTGTCTCAAGGTTTGAAGTAGGCTCTTGCAAAAGGACCAAGATACAGGCACCAATAAATAACATTATTATGGACCTACTGAATTAGATTTGGGATTCACAGCCCAGAAATGGAAGCTCATGTTTATTATTTATAATCTTTTAATAGTCTTTTTTTTCTAACACGGCTTACTTCAAAGCTTAAACTAAAATCACAGGAAGGAAAACAGAAAATAGTAGATGTTCTTTTTCAAATTGTAGAGGTAAGTTATACAGGAAAAGGAGACGGAACTGTCTAAGTGTCTGCATAAGTGAACTATGAAGCCTAGTGCAGATGATGATGATAACGGTTTTAGGAGGTCAAGTAGGAATTGTATATGCATGTGTATACATATATATAAATTACTAATACGTAATGTATAAAACAGTAAGACAAATGCTTTTAATCCCATCTTAATTTGAACTTACAAATTAATTAAAATACCACTTTAAACATCACAGTGGTGATTTAGTAAAGAGATTACTTTGGGCAAGAGTAGTCATTGTCATGAAATATTCAACTGATTATTATTCAGTATTGTTATAATTCTGTTCCCAATGCAATATGGCTAAAAAAATACACAGATTAGAATTAAATATAAATTTTGTGCCACTGATGTAATTTCAGAAAGTGAAATAAATTAAAAGTTAGTTAAGGGAGCATATAAAGGATAAAATGGTAATTAAAGGTTCTCATGAACTAGTTTTAATCAAATTAAACGAATAAAGCAAGAGTTCTCCAAATTTACTTGATATATTCTTTAAAAATATTGAGTGTAAACCAGTATAATATAAAGGTAAAAATGGTTCTTAGACTGCAGGAATTAATGAATGACAGAAATTCTATGATTTGTAATACACCCAATATTTACAGTAATTATTTTGGCCTCCTGCAGAGCAAATAGGTTCAATCACAATTTAATCAAATCATTAACTTAATGTTTTGAAACCTTTGTGCTTGTGTCTAAATTTCTTCTGCAAGAAGGAAGTGAAATAATGCTACATACTCTCTAACAATGAAGAAGCATCTCTCTATTGCATTTAAAACATAAAAAATATTTTGCAATTAAAGGACTAAAATAGTTATAGTGTTCAAAATAGAAAAGTTGGTAAAGTATGTGAAGGGTAAATTTACAAAAAGGAAGGAAAATAAGTTCTTCAAAGAAAACTTTATAAGACAGCAAGACGGCTCTGTGGGCAAAGGTTCTTGCTGAGAAGCCCGGAGATCTGAATTTGACCCCAGGAAACTGCACAGTGTAGGGAGAGAGATAATGCCACAAGATATCTTATGATTCTCATACATGCACCTTGGCATGATGTGAACACACACACACACACACACACACACACACACACACACACCAACAAGTTAAAGAACAACATTTTTTAAAACTTAATTTACTTTCCTTAAAGACAAGAAGATGAGATTTAGAGTTTTTCATTGATTCTTTTGCTGTTTTATTCTTGTTGCTTATTTTTTTTTAAATGTAAGACACTTGACAAGCTGATCCCTATTGAATTTAAGGGGGAAATGTATCTGCACTCTAGCATATTCTTAAATGCTAAGGGAATAGTTCTTATTCCCTTATAGTGAACATATAAGGGAACTACTTATAGTGAATTTTATTATAGATGCATAGAATTATGAAGGAAAGCTTATTCCTGTGCAGTGCACACTGGCCACAATTAGAAACTAATTATAGAAGGTAACCTTTATCTCAATTATAAGAGGGGAAAACCAATTATAGTTTTAGAAATGTAAAGCCTTTCATTTTTCTTCCAAGACAATACCCAATTAGGCACCCTAGGACATATACAATCATAACAAAAATTCCAGAGAGGCGGAGCGGCGCGGCGGCGGCCAGACGCGGCGGAGCAACACCGCATACAGGAAGAGGCTTTCGGGGACCGGCGCAGCGGCAGACCCAAGCGGCGGGGACAGGCGTGCAATAAGGAGAGCAGATTGCCCTACTACAATTGAATCAAAGAGGTAGGCTTTTGGTTGGCCAGGTCACTGGCACAAGGGGAGCCTGGTCCTGTCCTGAAGATCCTTCAGAGGGGTGAGAGGGTTCTTGGCCTGCAGCAGGAACCACGAAAGAGAGTGAGGGCATTTTGTAAGCGGAGCCCTTGGCCAGCAGGGAAACCTGATCCGGTTTTAAAAGGACCCATTGGATAGGATCAATAGGAGGAGATGGGCAGGCGCCAAGGCAAGAATTCACCCAATAATCCGAAAAACAACATGAAAACATCAGAACCCAATGATCTTACAACAGAAGTATTTGAACAACCTAACACAGAAGAAGTGGAAAAAATCGACTTTATGAAGATAATAGAGTCCCTTAAACAACATGTAAAAAATGCCCTTATAGAAATGGATGAGAAGTATAACAAAAAGTTTGAAGAAATGAGTAAATACGTACATGATACCCTGGGAAACCAAGAAAAAAACATCAAACAGGTAATGGAAACACTTCAAGAATTGAAAACTGAAATGAAGGCAAAGAAGAAAATACAAACTGAGGACCAGCTGGATATGGAAAATCTAGGCCAACGAGCAGAGTCTACAGAAACAAGCATAATCAATAGAATACAAGAGCTAGAAGAAAGACTCTCAGATGCTGAGGACACCATAGAGAAAATAAAGGAACAGATCAAAGAAAACAGCAAAGCCAACAAATTCTCAACACAAAACATTCAGGAACTATGGGACACAATAAAAAAACCAAACCTAAGAATAATAGGAATAGAAGAAGGAGAAGAGTCACAGCTCAAAGGCCCAGAAAATATTTTCAACAAAATTATGGAAGAAAACTTTCCCAACTTAAAGAAAGATATTCATTTAAATATTCAAGAAGCATACAGAACACCAAACAGACTGGATCAAAGAAAAACATCTCCTTGCCATATAATAATCAAAACACAAAATATACAGGTTAAAGAAAGAATATTAAGAGCTGCAAAAGAAAAAGGGCAAGTAACTTATAAAGGTAAACTGATCAGACTTACACCTCACTTCTCGATGGAAACTATGAAAGCCAGAAGGTCCTGGATAGAGGTTCTGCAGAAGCTAAGAGACCATGGATGCAAACCCAAACTACTATACCCAGCCAAGCTATCGTTCATTATCAATGGAGAAAACAAGACATTCCAGGATAAGAACAAATTTAAACAATACGTAGCCACAAATCCAGCCCTACAGAAAGTAATAGAAGGAAAATCACAACCCAAGGAATCCAACACTGCCAACACTGCCTACAATAACCCAGGCATCTAATGACCCTTCACGAGCACATCTCAAAGAAGGGAGACACACAATCTCTACTACCAAAAGCAATAAGAATAACCGGAGTTAACAACCACTGGTCATTAATATCACTTAATATTAATGGGCTCAAATCACCTATAAAAAGGCACAGGCTAAAAGATTGGATACGAAAACAGGATCCAACATTCTGCTGTTTGCAAGAAACACATCTCAACCACAAAGACAGGCACCTACTCAGAGTAAAGGGTTGGGAAAAGGTCTTTCAAGCAAATGGTCCTAAGAAAAAAGCAGGTGTGGCCATACTAATTTCTAACAAAACTGACTTCAAACTAAAATCAATCAGAAGAGACTGAGACGGTCACTTTATACTCATAACAGGAACAATTCATCAGGAGGACCTCTCAATCCTGAATATATACACCCCCAATATAAAAGCACCTACTTATGTAAAAGAAATATTACTAGAACTCAAGGCAGACATCAAACCACACACACTAGTAGTAGGAGACTTCAACACACCTCTCTCTCCAAGGGACAGGTCAATCAGACAGAAACCTAATAGAGAATTAAGAGAATTATTGGAGGTAATGAAGCAAATGGACTTAACAGACATCTATAGAACATTCCACCCAAATAGGAAAGAATATACCTTCTTCTCTGCAGCTCATGGAACCTTCTCAAAAATTGACAACATACTTGGTAACAAAGGAAACCTCCACAGATACAAAAAAATATCAGTGTCCACCTGTGTCTTATCAGATCATCACGGATTAAAGTTAGAAGGCAACAACCACGCTGCCCCCAAAAAACCGACAAACTCATGGAAACTGAACAGTCAACTACTGAACCACACCTGGGTCAAGGAAGAAATCAAGAAAGAAATTAAAGTCTTCCTTGAATTTAATGAAAATAAAGGGACAACATACTCAAACCTATGGGACACAATGAAAGCAGTGCTAAGAGGAAAGTTCATAGCACTAAGTGCCCACTTAAAGAAAACGGAGAATGCATACATTGGGGACTTAAAAACACACCTGAAAGCCCTAAAAAAAAAAAAAAAAGAAGCAGACGCGCCCAGGAGAAGTAGAAGACTGGAAATAATAAAACTGAGGGCTGAAATCAACAAAATAGAAACACAGAAAACAGTCCAAAGAATCAATGAAACAAAAAGCTGGTTCTTGGAGAAAATCAACAAGATCGACAAACCCCTATCCAAACTAATTAAACGACAGAGAGAGAACACGCAAATAAATAAGATCAGAAATGAAAAGGGGGACATAACCACAGACACAGAGGAAATTCAGAGAATCATTAGATCTTACTACAAAAGCCTGTATGCCACAAAACTGGAAAATACAAAAGAAATGGACATTTTTTTTAAATAAGTATCATATACCAAAGCTAAACCAAGACCAGGTGAATGATCTAAATAGACCGGTTTCTCGCGAAGAATTAGAAATGGTTATCAAAAATCTCCCTTTGAAAAAAAGCCCAGGACCAGATGGTTTCAATGCAGAATTCTACCAGAACTTCCAAGAAGAACTAATACCTATACTCCTTAATGTATTTTACAATATAGAATCAGAAGAGTCATTGCCAAATTCCTTTTATGAAGCTACAGTTACCCTGATACCAAAACCACAAAAAGACCCAACCAAGAAAGAGAATTACAGACCGATCTCACTCATGAACATCGACGCAAAAATTTTCAATAAAATACTGGCAAACCGAATCCAAGAACACATAAGAAAAATTATCCATTATGATCAAGTAGGCTTCATCCCAGAGATGCAGGGCTGGTTCAACATACGAAAATCTATCAATGTAATCCACCATATAAATAAACTGAAAGAAAAAAATCATATGATCATTTCACTAGATGCTGAAAAAGCATTCGACAAAATTCAACACCCCTTTATGATAAAGGTCTTGGAGAGAATAGGGATACAAGGGTCCTACCTAAATATAATAAAAGCTATTTACAGCAAGCCAACAGCTAACATTAAATTAAACGGAGAAAAACTCAAAGCCATCCCACTAAAATCAGGAACACGACAAGGATGTCCACTCTCTCCATACCTCTTCAATATAGTGCTTGAAATTCTAGCAATAGCAATAAGACAACATAAGGAGATCAAGGGGATTCGTATTGGAAAGGAAGAAGTTAAGCTTTCGTTATTTGCAAATGATATGATAGTGTACATAAGCGACCCCAAAAATTCTACCAAAGAACTCCTACAGCTGATAAACAGCTTTAGTAATGTGGCAGGATACAAGATCAACTCCAAAAAATCAGTTGCCTTCCTATACACTAAGGATAAGGAAGCAGAGAGGGAAATCAGAGAAGCTTCACCTTTCACGATAGCCACAAATAGCATAGAATACCTTGGGGTAACCCTGACCAAGGAAGTGAAAGATCTACTTGACAATAACTATAAGTCTTTGAAGAAAGAAATTGAAGAAGACACCAGAAAATGGAAAGACCTCCCTTGCTCTTGGATTGGGAGGATCAACATAGTAAAAATGGCAATTCTACCAAAAGCAATCTATAGATTCAATGCAATCCCCATCAAAATCCCATCAAAATTCTTCACAGATCTGGAGAAGACAATAATCAACTTTATATGGAAAAACAAAAAACCCAGGATAGCCAAAACAATCTTATACAATAAAGGATGGTCTGGAGGCATTACCATCCCTGACTTCAAACTCTATTACAGAGCTACAGTATTGAAAACAGCTTGGTATTGGCATAAAAACAGAGAAGTCGACTAATGGAATCGAATAGAAGACCCTGACATTAACCCACAAACCTATGAACACCTGATCTTCGATAAAGGAGCTAAAAGTATACAATGGAAAAAAGAGAGCATCTTCAACAAATGGTGCTGGCAAAACTGGATGTCAATCTGTAGAAGAATAAAATAGATCCATATCTATCACCATGCACAAAACTCAAATCCAAATGGATTAAAGACCTCAATATCTGTCCGAACACACTGAACCTGATAGAAGAGAAAGTGGGAAGTACTCTACAGCACATGGGCACAGGAGAACACTTCCTATGTATAACCCCAGCAGCACAGACACTAAGGGCATCATTGAATAAATGGGACTTCCTGAGGCTGAGAAGCTTCTGTAAAGCAAAGGACACTGTCACTAAGACAAAAAGACAACCCACTGACTGGGAGAAGATCTTCACCAACCCTGCAACTGACAAAGGTTTGATCTCCAAAATATATAAAGAACTCAAGAAACTAGACGGTAAAAGGCTAATCAACCCAATTATAAAATGGGGCACTGATCTGAACAGAGAATTCTCAACAGAAGAAGTTCAAATGGCCAAAAGATACTTAAGGTCATGCTCAACTTCCTTAGCAATCAGGGAAATGCAAATCAAGACAACTTTAAGATACCACCTTACACCTGTCAGAATGGCTAAAATAAAAAACACCAATGATAGCCTTTGCTGGAGAGGTTGTGGAGAAAGGGGTACACTCACCCATTGCTGGTGGGAATGCAAACTTGTGCAACCACTCTGGAAAGCAGTGTTTTGGTTTCTCAGGAAATTCGGGATCAACCTACCCCTGGATCCAGCAATACCACTCTTGGGAATATACCCAAGAGAGGCCCTATCATACAACAAAAGTATATGCTCAACTATGTTCATGGCAGCATTGTTTGTAATAGCCAGAACCTGGAAACAACCTAGATGCCCTTCAACGGAAGAATGGATGAAGAAAGTATGGAATATATACATATTAGAGTATTACTCAGCAGTAAAAAACAAGGACTTCTTGAATTTTGCATACAAATGGATGGAAATAGAAAACACTATCCTGAGTGAGGTAAGCCAGACCCAAAAAGAGGAACATGGGTTGTACTCACTCATATTTGGTTTCTAGCCATAAATAAAGGACATTGAGCTTATAATTCATGTTCCTAGAGAAGCTAAATAAGGTGAATCCAAAGACAAACACATAGGCATCCTCAGGAATATTAACCTTCATCAGGCGATGAAAGGAGACAGAGACAGAGACCCACACGGGAGCACCGGACAGAAATCTCAAGGTCCAAATCAGGAGCAGAAGGAGATGGAGCACGAGCAAGGAACTCAGGACCACAAGGGGTGCACCCACACACTAAGACAATGGGGATGTTCTATTGGGATCTCACCAAGGCCAGCTGGCCTAGGTCTGAAAAAGCATGGGATAAATCCGGACTAGCTGAACATAGCGGACAATGAGGAATACTGAGAATTCAAGAACAATTGCAGTGAGTTTTTGATCCTACTGCACGTACTGGCTTTGTGGGAGCCTAGGCAGTTTGAATGCTCACCTTACGAGACCTGGATAGAGGTGGGCAGTCCTTGGGCTTCCCACAGGTCAGGGAACCCTGATTGCTCTTCGAGCAGATGAGGGAGGGGGACTTGATCGGGGGAGGGGGAGGGAAATGGGAAGCGGTTGTGGGGACGAGGCAGAAATCCTTAATAAATAAATAAATTTAAAAAAAAAACAAACAAACAAAAAAAACAAAAATTCCAGGCTTTGTGGGCGTCCCCCTGAAGCTGCAGTCTGGCTGCTTGTTCTCCTAGAGAGTACAATGGAAGAAGAGAGCTAGAAAGGCAAAGTTTGTTGAGGTTCTGTCTCTTCATTGTGTGCTTGTTAGCTGCCTTGTGATGCTTCTACATACACCATGTTATGCAGAATTCAGTCACATCCAAACTTACGTCCAGTTATCAGGGAGACTGGGAAATGTAGTGCTCCTTCTAGGTATCCATATCCTTAGCTACAGCATCAGAGAATATAATACTATAACAAAATAGAAAAAGTGGATTTGGAGGGAACCACTGGTAGCCTCTGCTGTGTGCATAAATGACTAGCAATAAAAAAGTAGTTTCAGACAATTGCACAACAAAGTACTACAGAGTTTCTATACATAAAGTACTATTCAGCCGTAAAATGGTGAAATCCTATAATTTTCATCAACAAGGACTGAACTGGAAAACACTATATTAAATGACGTAATTGAGGCACCAACACTGCACACACTCACTCATGTACGGAAGCCAAAAGACTCAGTATGCAGAAGTAGAGAGTAGAAAACTGATCACTAGACGCTAGGTGGGGACAGGGCACAACAAAGGGGTAATGCGTGAAATGGAAAACATTTCTCTCATCTAAAATTAATTTTACATGTCAGAAAACTAGAGGAAAATTTGTAGGTTCTTAACACAAGGAAATCAATATTCAGGATGGAAATGTTAGTATCTACAATTTGATCATTGCACACTGAGAATTACCAAGATAAAACACTGTCTACCATAACTAAGAGCAGATTTTATGTCAATTATAAAGGAATAAAGTTTAAAAATTTTAAAGCACATTTGAAAAATAGCAGCCTGGATTCAGGAGATATGCAAAAGTGGTCAGTTCTTCATTATATACAATAGTTTCAAACTGAAAATATTATAAATGTCACCCAGCATAAAGTGAAAAATCTAGGATGTTTATCTAGTGAAAATTATAGGCAGTGAGAATGAAAAAAAAATGTGTTGCTCTATACAACAGTATCAATTATGCTTGAAGTAAAATGTAGAGTAAATAAGACATACAGAGAAAAGTGACTGTGTAATTCAACTCTCACATAGTTCACAGCCAAGCACAAATAACATGTTTTAGGAGGATAACATTCTATATAAGGGCAGTAGTGACCTGGAAGGGATTGAAGGAGCCTCAGTTGGTTGGTGCTGTCCTAATTTATGAGTGGAGCACTGTGGATCTGGTTCCATTTGTTAAACATGATTTTTTCCATATTTATTTTGCTTTTTGATATTTTTTGCTTCTTTATCAAAAATTGGGTTTTCAAAGAAAAGAAGATGTAAGCCAGTCTGTCAAGGTTGGACAGGGGATGGGGTATCAGGGGAGAGAGAGAACAAAGTTTCAAAGGAACATGAGCTGTCCCGGGGACAGCAAAACCAGTTTGCTTTGGGAAAAAGCCAGTTTAAAGATCATGGGTGTTCGCCAGAGTTCAGTGGAAAGACAATGGGGGATTGAGCAAGGAATTAATGACTTATGAACAAGACTAATTTTGAGACTATGCACAAGCCTCATGACCTTCTCAACTTCCTTTCAAATAACAAGCCTACAACTGCTAAAATTTGGTCAAGGATCTGAAGACTGGCCTGTAATTGTCTCTTCAAGCAGGGCATCGACAGTACATCTAGCTAGAAAAGACAGGTGGCTTCATTTTTTATTTTCCAAAACCAAGCCTTCTAGCACAAGGGGTATTCATGGCCAACTGCGTGCAAATTTTGCCTTTGTCTACTTGAGTCTTTTGTCTACTTGATATCTACCAGAATAAAGGACAAAAGTTCCTGTAGCTCAGAACTTAAGGACTCTTGAAAGAAGGTGAGACTTTTATCAAAACAGTAAGTATCCATTTCTTCATGGTGGTCTTATTTTTATATTATTAAGGCTAGGCACTCTATTTTCAGGTCTTGTAAACCATTGCAGAAATTTTTCTGAGGCTCCTTTCTCCTCCCCTGGGGGCTTATTTTGTGCTTTATTTCTCTAAAGTCTCCATGTCAGAGACAACTAACCTATTTTATCAGGAAGAAGTCATGTAAGGGACATAGTGACAGAGAAGGACAGTGAAGGAGCCCTTTGATTTGGTAGTGATTTTCTGCCTCCTGAGCACAGGTGTTTTGATGGGATACATCAAAATTCTTCTACAAAAAAGAATAATTTTGAGACTACATACATAACTTCTGACATTCTCTTTAACTTCTTTCTGAGTAGAAAACCCACTATTACTAAAACTCTGTGACAGTATAAAAAACTAAGCCTAGTTGCTTCTATATTGATCCTGACCTTGACCTACTTAAATTGCCCATCATTTTTAATGTCTCAGTTCAGGCAAGATACAAGCTAACACATTCTTGGAAGGAGAAAAAAACAGAGAAAATTTTGTTCTGTAACATTAATTTAGAGGTTTCTTTGTCTATGGATGAGAAGGCCATGTGAGAATGAAAAGAATGGTAACTAGTCTGTACTGACAGAAGGGTGTTAAAGCATAGCAATGATCAGTTTCCACAAGAAAGAGACTTCATCTGAAGAAGAACAGGCTGAAACAAACAGCCTTTACTCTACAGACATGGTAATCACAACATGGCTAAATAGAGCAGTGTTTTTACTCACAGGCATATTTGTTACTCAAATGTTAAGTAAAGGAGGTCATTTAATATACAAGAAGGGGGTCCATGGAAAGATGAGATGGTGGGAAATCATCCAAACTGATTTATACTCTTCGGAAATCATGTTATATCATATATGTCAGATGCCTTCCAGTCTCACCTGTTCATGATTTGTTACTTTGTGATTTGAGCTCCTCAGGACCTATTCAGCTTCAGATACCATTTCCATCTATCTCCTCAGTACAGGTTTTTGAGATTATTGTTCACTTAATATCCAACAACTTACAGCTGAACTTGAAATTGTCCTCAATATATTTGTTTTTGCATCTTTTACATTTTAAGCTCTATAATTGTATTCAAAGTAATTTCTGTACCCAACATGTTTTTACATCTCCATTAAAGGTCACAAACTTCACCCACTCAGATAAGCTATAAATTTTAATTGGTATGTTTAAACCATTTATATTTAGTGTAGTATTAATATTTTCATAGTTAGACTTTTCTTCTTTAGGGTTACATGGATATTTTACTATTCAATTTTATAAATATATATCTATTATTTCTCCACAATACTTCTTTTTATTGTTTATTCTTGATATTGTCATTTAATTACATTTCCCCCTTCCCTTTCCTTTCTCCAAACTCTCCTTTGTACTCCTCCCCACTCTCCTTCAAATTTATGAACTTTTTCAGTAATTGTTCTTGCACACATATTTGCATTTTTACATACATATATATTTTTAAATATAGCCTTCTGAGTCCATATAATATTAAGAAGTGTATATGGATGTGTTCAGGGCAGACGGTTTGGCACTGGACAACAAATCAGAATGCTGTTTTCTAGGGAAGACCACTTCTCCACTCCCATCTTTCCTCAGTTGATTGTAGTTCTTTGTGTAGGGTTGAGACCTAATGGGCTTTCCCCATTCAGTTTGACATGTTGGTTAAGCTTACATTAGGGTGGTCGTGTTTATGAGGCTTTATGAGGCTTTATGGGTATACCCTCTGATATTATTAGAAGATGCAGTCTCACAGATTTCTTATTGGATAACTCAGTTTTCAACATTTTGTTGTTTATTTAGATTCAATATTTTACTGTCTCAAGAAAAATATAGAACTATTGATTATAATTAGGTTTTGACCCTTTTCTTTTTTTTTATTGAGAAAAGGAAAAAAAATAAGTTTCTGCCTCCTCCCAGCCTCCCATTTCCCTCCCCCCACTCCTCTCCCCCTCCCTCTCCAGTCCAAAGAGCAGTCAGGGTTCCCTGCCCTGTGGTAAGTCCTAGGTCCTCCCCCCTCCGTCCATATCTAGGAAGGTGAACATCCAAACTGGCTAGGCTCCCACAAAGCCAGCACATTAAGTAGGATCAAAACCCCGTGCCATTGTCCTTGGCGTCTCATCAGCCTTCATTGTTCGCCATGTTCAGAGAGTCCGGTTTTATCCGATGCTTTTTCAGTCACAGTTCAGCTGGTCTTGGTGAGCTCCCAGTAGATCAGCTCCACTGTCTCAGTGGGTGGGTGCACCCCTCGTGGTCCCAACTTCTTTGCTCATCTTCTCCCTCCTTCTGCTCCTCATTGGGACCTTGGGAGCTCAGTCCAGTGCTCCAGTGTGGGTCTCTGTCTCTATAAGTTATAATTGTCTTATAACTCAGACAATAAGATTCCATTTACCTGTATTACACTTCTTACAGCAGCACTTTTACTGAGATATGCCTTAGCTACTTTTCTATTGATGTGATAAACTGCAATATCTAAGGCAACTTATAGAAGAAAGAATCTTTTGGGGATTACAGCTTCAGAATTTTAATTAGAGTCTATGGCCTTTATGGCAGGGAGAATGGCAGCAGACAGGAAGATATGATGGTAGAACAGTTGTTGAGAATTCACACCTTGAGACACAGCCGTTGACGCAGAGACAGCTAATTTGGGAATGGCATGGTCTTTGGAAACCTCAAAGCTTGTTTAAAGATTTATTTATTTGGCCTTGTCCGCCGCTGTCGCCTCCTTCTTCTGCCGCTCCTGGTGGGGCCTGTGTGCTCCTTCAGTGCAGACCTGATGCCTCTTTTGTGAAGAGGCAGCTGAGGAGACTCCAGCGTTCGCCATGGCCGACGAGAAACCCAAGGAAGGAGTCAAGACCGAGAACAATGACCATATTAATTTGAAGGTGGCGGGGCAGGATGGCTCTGTGGTGCAGTTTAAAATTAAGAGGCACACACCACTTAGTAAACTAATGAAAGCCTATTGTGAATGACAGGGTTTGTCAATGAGGCAGATCAGATTCCGGTTTGATGGGCAGTCAATCAATGAAACAGACACACCTGCACAGTTGGAAATGGAGGATGAAGATACGATTGATGTGTTCCAGCAGCAGACAGGAGGTGTCTACTAAAAAGGGAACCTGCTACTTTACTCCAGAATTTTGTTATAGACCAAGAATACATTCGCAATTAGAAAGCCGCAATTTGGTTCCACCACATCCTGACTACTACAGTATAGTTTTCTCTATTCTTTCATTTCCCTGTCCCCATTTCTTTATTGTACATAAAGTAACTGATGTATGTGCACAAGCATATTGTGCTTTTTTCTTTCTTTCTTTCTTTTTTTTCTTTTTTAAACTAAATGGCCAATGTTCTGTTTTGACTGACAGCAGATGGAGGTGGTCTGGGGGAAAGTACCGGTTCTTTGAAAATACCCCCCCCCCCCCCGCTCCATTAGTGGCTCGCTCATCAGTTCTTATCCTTATATTCCAGTAAGTTATTTTGCTCTCAATGTTTTAACAAAAGAACCCAACCACAAAATCCTTGCATACATTGTTCGATTGGAGAATTTTAATGTTTTTCATTTATCATTGTAAAACCAAGGACAATTTTATAACTTTTTTGTACGTAGCTGCTACATGTAGGGCAATCTGTCTTTAAGTAGGGATAAATGACTCTTGAGCAAAATGATCCTAGATAGTTTTCCCTTCAAGTCAAGCATCTTGTTGTTTAAATAAACATCTTGTTTAAAATGAAAAAAAAAAGATTTATTTATTTATTACATTTACAGTGTTCTGCTTGCACGTATGCCTACAGGCCAGAAGAGGGCACCAGATCTTATTACAGATGGTGGTGACTCACCATATGGTTGCTGGGAATTGAACTTAGGACCTTTGGAACAGCAGGCAGGGTTCTTAACCACTGAGTCATCTCTCTAGCTTGATACACCTTTTCTAATAAGACCAAACCTCCCAATTCTTTCCCAACAGTTCCACCAACTTCAGACCAAGTATTCAAATATATAAGTTAATGGGGTCCATTCTCATTCAATTCACCATGGGGTAAGAAACAGGAAGACTGAGAGGAGGAAATGAAATTGAAATTTACCATAAACCCTTGAAACAGAAGCTCCGGGAAGAGAATGGGAGCTAGGATACAAAAGTAGGGGCAGCAGAGGTTTTGCCCATCTGAGCACTTGAATTTAATGCTCTTATAGATTGAGCATAACCAGACAGCTTCTCTAGCTCTCTTTTTCTGTGTCAGTTCCTACCAGCAGGCTTCTGATTTCCTTGAACCCAGATGAAGGAATACTTATTTAAGAGCAGAAAAGGAAAAACTCAATATAAGTTCTATAATACACTATATCTTAGGGTTTTTCCTCTCATGTTCTTGTTATCATTGATTTGGTTTAAAAATCTTCAAATACAGTTTGGATGCTCACCTTACTAGACCTGGATAGAGGTGGGCGGTCCTTGGGCTTACCACAGGTCAGGGAACCCTGATGGCTCTTCTAGCGGATGAGGGAGGGGGACTTGATTGGGAGAGGGGGAGGGAAATGGGAGGTGGTGGTGGGGAGGAGGCAGAAATCCTTAATAAATAAATAAATTTAAAAAAAGAAAAAAATCTTCAAATAATTGCTCCAAACATTCTGTATAAACTTTATAGATATATCCATATATAGGATGAACTTACTCTATGTTACTTATAGATAATTTGAAGAACCAACATTATGCAACCTAAAACAAGAACAAAGTGTGAACAATTTTGTATATCAGATTTAGATGAAAGTAAAAAAAGACAACAAAAAACAGTAAGTTACTTTCAGGTTGAGTGGATTTTCCTGGGTGGACATTTCTGTCTGTTCCACAGAGGGGGCACTGACACCAGAGTAACGAGTCCACCCGAGTCCTGCTAAGTGAAGCAGCGACTTGCAGCATGCGTGATTTTAAGACAGCTGTGACATTGTGGAGTCTTACACCAGCATGGGTGACACGCATGGAAGTTATCTCACTAGCGTGCATATGTACAACTTGCAGTTAGCTCTACTGAACAGACAGACCCCTTTCCCCATCACTATGTTTTTATGACCTTTTGGAATGACCTTGGAACTTGCTAAACTTCTCACCCTCCTCAACTTCAGAAGTTTCTCCTTATAGTTAGTCCTTCCTGGAGGGGATGTTTAGAGAAAATATGTACATAATACAATGTCTTGCCTTTGGAAAAGCAAGTGGTGACAAAAACCAGATCTTGGAGATGACCTGGTTCTATGTGACAATGGGCTTTCCAATAAAGCCAGATTCCATGCAAATTAAAACAACTTTGAGATACCATCTTGCACCTGTCAGAATGGCTAAAATAAGAAACACCAATGATAGTCTTTGCTGGAGAGGTTGTGGAGTAAGGGGCACACTCATCCATTGCTGATGGGAATGCAAACTTGTGCAACCACTTTGGAAATCAGTGTGGCGATTTCTCAGGAAATTCCGGATCAACCTGCCCCAAGATCCAGTAATACCACTCTTGGGAATATATCCAAGAGATGCCCTATCATATGACAAAAGCATTTGTTCAACTATGTTCATAGCAGCATAATTTGTAATAGCCAGAACCGGGAAACAACCTAGATGCCCTTCAATGGAAGAATGGATGAAGAAAGTGTGGAATATATACATATTAGAGTACTACTCAGCAGTAAAAAACAATGACTTCATGAATTTTGCATGTAAATGGATGGAAATAGAAAACACTATCCTGAGTGAGGTATCCCAGACCCAAAAAGAAGAACATGGGATGTACTCACTCATAATTGGTTTCTAGCTATAAATAAAGGACATTGAGCATATAATTTGTGATCCTAGAGAAGCTAAATAAGAAGGTGAACCCAAAGAAAAACATATAGTCATCCGCCTGGATATGGGAAATAGACAAGATTGCCGGGCAAAAACTGAGAACTTGGGGGTGGGGTGAGAAAGGGGAAAGGGGAGATGGGGAGAGACAAGTGAGAAGGGGAGGATAGGGAGATCTTGGGGGAATGAGATGGTTGGGATAAAGGAAGGGTGGATACGGGAGCAGAGAAATCATCTTACTGCATCTCTGATTAAACTTAAAACCAATATTTAACAATCAGAGCACCCAGTAACTTCCAAACATGAAGAAGGTAGCCATTGTCCTCATGGTTAAGTATGTGGTAAGTGTAGGCTTCAATGGGAGGAAGATTGAATTTGATTTTTGTCTTTATTAAGATGAGAAATCTCCCCACCATTACTGGCCTAGCAATAGAATATTTTTTATTATTTTGTTTTCTGCATACATGTTCCAGTGAATAGCTCTGTACCCATGCTCATACAAGCAACTCTAATTAAAGAGAGAGGGGGGAATGAGAAAAGATACAGAGAGATAGAGAAGAGGGAGAGGGAAGGAAAAAGAGAAAAGAGAGAGAAAGTCCTAAAAGTAGGGGTCTGGTTGTGAAGAAGGGATCTACAGGAGTTGGGGTTGGAAAAGAGGATGATTGTGTATAAATATAATCACTATACACTGTTGCAAGAATAAAGTTGCAAAAAAATCAAATTTAAAAATTTAAAAAGCCGGGTGGTGGTAGAGCACACCTTTAATCCCAGTTCTTGGGAGGCTGAGGCAGAGGGCAGGTGGATCTCTGTGAATTCAAGGTCAGCCTGATCTACAAGAGCTAGTTCTAAGGCAGGCTCCAAAACTACAGAGAAACCCTGTCTCGACAAACCAAAACAAAAATTTAAAAAGCACAAATATGTGTCAGACATTGTCAGCTGTTTTATTGATATCATCGTGTGACTTTTCTTCTCCAATCCTGAGAAACTGTTCAGGATTCTAAAGTTAAAACACGTGAAAGAAGGCCAAGGTTATAGCAGTCACAGATCCTGATGATCAGCTGAGACGAGTGAGGTGGAGACCCCGCATCCTAGTGTCCGAGGACTCATAAACCCTTCCCATGGGTGCTGATGATGACACTAGCCATAGATTTCTAGGGATTGACTCAGGTCAACAAGCTGGCATTAGCCACTGTTTATGTTAGAGTACTTGTCTAGCACGCACAAGTCTCCAGGCTCACTCCCTAGTACTACCAGAACAAATAGATACAAACAAAAGCATGGAAATATAGGTATACTCACGGAGGTTGGGGGTGAGTCCTGGGGCTTTTAACTTGTTGGTTAATTCACATTTAGATTTTAGAAGGTCATGAACACTGGCATCCGAGTCTGCTTATCAGTGTGCGGCTTCCATGGCTTCTGGGCTTGCTGAGCTGTGATTTCTTTATGTCTATGGCCTCCCCAAGTTTCAAGGGGAGCATCTGCCCCCATATTCTTAGTACTCTAAGGACAAAAAAGTAATTGATTTCCTGTTTGTTGTTATTCAATTTTTAAAAATTTATTTTTTATTGGTTTGGTTTTTCGTGACAGGATTTTTCTGTAGTTTTGGAACCTGTCCTGGAATTCACTCTGTAAACCAGGCTGGTTTCAAACTCACAGAGATCTGTCTGTCTCTGCCTCCCGTGTGCAGGGATTAAAGGCATATGCCACCACTACTCAACTTCAATTTTTTTTTCTTTTTCTTTTTTCTTTTTTTTATTGAGAAAAGAAGAAAAAAAAACAAGTTTCCACCTCCTCCCAGCCTCCCATTTCCCTCCCCCTCCTCCCACCCTACGCCCCCTCCTCCCCCCCTACGCCCCCTCCTCCCACCCTTCTCCCCCTCCCCCCACTCCTTTCCCCCTCCCTCTCCCGTCCAAAGAGCAGTCAGGGTTTTCTGCCCTGTGGTAAGACCTAGGACCTCCCACCTCCGTCCATATCTAGGAAGGTGAACATCCAAACTGGCTGGGCTCCCACAAAGCCTTCACAATACATAGGATCAAACCCCCTTGCCATTGTCCTTTGCGTCTCATCAGCCCTCATTGTTCGCCATGTTCAGAGAGTCCAGTTTTATCCCGTGCTTTTTCAGTCACAGTCCAGCTGGTCTTGGTGAGCTCTCAATAGATCAGCTCCACTGTCTCAGTGGGTGGGTGCATCCCTCGTGGTCCCGACTTCTTTGCTCATGTTCTCCCTCCTTCTGCTCCTCATTGGGACTTTGGGAGCTCAGTCCAGTGCTCCAGTGTGGGTCTCTGTCTCTATCTCCATATATCACCAGATGAAGGTTCTATGATGATATGCAAGATATTCGTCAGTATTGCTCAAGGATAGGGTCATTTCAGGTTCCCTATTCTCTACTGCCCAGGGAACTAACTGGGGACCTCAGCTTGGGCACCTGGGAGCCCCTCTAGGGTCAGGTCTCTTGCCAACCCTAAAGTGGTTCTCTTAACTAAGAATTGTGGTTCCATGCTCCCCTGTCCAACCTTCCTTTATCCCAATCCTCCTGCTTTCCCAAGGCCCGACCTCCTCAATTTTTTTTTTTAGGATAGAAATGATTGCTTTCAGGTTCTCTCCATGCTCGATCTGGAGCTAGTGGTCTGCCCTAATCTGCTGTTTATGTCAGTCACTTGACAGCCTTCCCTCCCCCGTTCCCCCCCAAAAGAACTCCATCACAATTTTCACTATCTGGCAACATTTCAGACACAGCTAAAAGTTTTCATGACTTCCTATTCCCATATTCTTGCTCTGACACTCTCTGCAGGGCTCACTGTTGTCTTCTTGTCTTTTAGGTTGATAGATTCCCTACCACATTATAGACATTAAAGGACTCTCCAGTGGGTTCAGGCCTGAGAAAACTTATGTTTCTTGTATTTTTTTTGTGGGGGGGTGGTTACTCACTGCTTATTAGCAACAGTGATATTTTCTTTTCTCTGTCATCTAAGAGACATCATGGTAACAGTCACAGATCACGATGATCAGCCCCAATGACCGAGGTGGAAACACTCGGTTCTATTGTCCAAGACTTACATGTACTCAGGCTCTTCCAGCGTGCCTTGTTGACACTAACCAGAGACTTTCAGGGACTGTCTCAGATCAACAAGCTGCCATCAGCCACCCTTTATTTAGCACTACCATCTATTTGATGCTTTCGGAATGACACTCTAAACCCTACCTGGCATGGAGTGGGAGAGTACAAGAAAGCAATTCTAGTGAGGCCAGGACTGGATCCAGCTCAGGAAATGACTTTGTGACTCATTGTTTGCTAGAGATCCTATTAATGGAGTAAACATTTCTGTCTGCCTCCTTTTCTTCCCATGCAATCTCATTCCATTAGGCTTGAAATGGATGGAAACCTTTTTAGCAACTGGGATACAGGCAGTAAAGGCCTTTATCTCTTTTAGTGATATGTTGTCTTAACGTTCTTGAGTTCTTTGTATATTTGGGAGATCCGATCTCTGCCTGATGTGGGGGTTGGTGAACATCTTTTCCCATTCTGTAGGCTGCTATTTTGTCCTGCTGACCATGTCCTTTGCTTTATAGAAGCTTCTCAGTTTCAGGAGGTTCCATTTGTTAATTGTTGCTCTCAGTGTCTATACTTCTGGGGTTATATTTAGGAAGTGGTCTCCTGTGCCAATACATTCAAGAGTACTTCCCACTTTCTCTTCTATGAAGCTTAGTGTGGTTGGTTTTATGTTGAGGTCCTTGGTTCATTTAGACTTGAGTTTTGTGCATGACAATAGATATGGATGGATCTATTTTCATTCTTCTACATATTGATATCCAGTTATGACAGCACCATTTGTTAAATATGCTTTCTTTTTTCCATTTGATATTTTTTGCTTCTTTGTCAAAAATCCTGTGTTTGGAGGTGTGTGGATTAATATTCAGGTCTTCAATTCAATTCCATTGGTCCTCCTGTCTGTTTTGATGCCAGTACCAGGCTGTTTTCGTACTGTAGCTCTGTAGTAAGTTTAAAGTCAGGGGTTGTGATATCTTCAAAAATTTCTTTATTGTACAGGATTGTTTTTTTTTCTTTTCCATATGAAGTTGAGTATTTTTTTTAAAGTCTGAAAAATTTTGCTGGGTATTACATTGCTTTTGGTGTGATTGCCATTTTTACTATGTTAATTCTACCAACCCGAGAGCTTGGAAGATCTTTTCATTTTCTCATGTCTTCTTCATTTCTTTCTTCAAAGATTTAATATTCTTGTCATACAGGTCTTTCACTTGTTTGGTGAGAGTTATTCCAAGATATTTTATGCTATTTGTAGCTATTATGAAGGGTAATGTTTCTCTGATTTTTTTCAGCCCATTTGCCATGTGTATAAAGGAGGGATATTGGGGTTTTTTTTTCTAATTGTGTATCCTGCTACATTACTGAAGGTGTTTATGAGTTTTAGTAGTTCCTTGGTAGAATCTTTGGGGTCATTTATGCAAACTATTGAATCATCAGCCAACATTTTGTATCCCCTTGATCTCTTTTTGTTGTCCTATTGCATTAGCTAGAACCTCAAGTACTACTATGGGACAATGGTCTGTACGCTGTCACTTATATTTTAGATAAATGCTGATAGGCCAGTAGTTAAGCAGGAAGTACAGGCGGGGTGACCAGGCAGGAGGTAGAGGCAGGGCAATGAGAATTCTAGGAAGAGGAAACTTCTTTCTGCTGTCATGACCCAGACACAGAGGAAGCAAGATGTGACTGCCTCGCCAAATAAGGTACCGAGCCATATGGCTAACATAGACAAGAATAATGGGTTAATATAAGTTAGAAGAGTTAATGAGAAGCCTGAGATGCTAGGCCAATTAGTTTATAACTAATGTAGACCTCTTTGTGATTCGTTGGGACTTACTGACTGATGGCTGTAGGATCTGGCAGGACAGAATAAAGTATTATATTGAATTGATATGGGAACAGTGGACAATCTCGTCTTGTTCCTTTTTTTCAGTGGGATGGCTTTGAATTTCTCTCCAATTAGTTCAATGTTGACTGATGGTTTACTGTATATTGCCTTTATTATGTTTAGGCATTATGTTCCTTGTATCCCTGCTCTCTCCAAGACCTTTATCATGAAGTGATCTGTATTTTGTTGAAGGCTTTTCAGTATCTAATGAGATGATCATGTGGGTTTTTTTCTCAGTTTGTTTATATGGTGGATTACATTGACAGATTTTCATATGTTGAACCATCCTTTCATCTCTGGGATGAAGCCTACTTGGTCATGGTAGATGATTTTTCTGATGTGTTCTTGGATTTTGTTTGCCAGTATTTTATTGAGTATTTTTACACTAGTGTTCATGAGTGAGATTGGTCTGTAATTCTCTTTCTTATTAATGTCATTGTATGGTTTGGATATCAGGGTAATTGTAGCCTCATAGAAAGAATTTGTCTATGTTCCATCTGTTTCTATTGTGTGGAACAATTTGAAGAGTATTGGTATCAATTCTTCTTTGAAAATCCTGTAGAATTGTGTGCTGAAACTGTCTTGTCCTGAGTTTTTTATTGGTTGGAAGACTTTTGATGACTATTTCTATTTTTTTAGTGGTTATAGGTCTATATAATTTGCTCATTTAGTCTTAGTTTAATTTTGGTAAGTGATATTTAACTAAAAAATTGTCCGTTTTATTTCAATTTTCCAATTTTGTGGAGCACAGGGTTTTGAAGTATACTTGATGATCCTCTGCATTTCCTCTGTATCTGTTGTTATGTCCCCCTTTTCATTTCTGATTTTTTTAATTTGAATATTCTCTCTCTGCCTTTTGGTTAGTTTGGATAAAGGTTTGTCTATTTTTGTTGATTTTCTCAAAGAACCACCTCTTTGTCTCATTGATTTTTTTTTTTTGGTATTGTTTTCTTTGTTTCTATTTTGATGATTTTCAGCTCTCAATTTGATTATTTCCTGCTACCTAGTTCTCCTGGGTGAGTTTGCTTCTTTTTGTTCTAGAGTTTTCAGATGTTCTGTTAACTCACTGGTGTGGGATTTTTGCATCTTCTTTATTTACCTGAATGTACTTCCCAGGAACTTCACATTGTACTTACTACTCTTATTTAACTCACTCAATCAGTGAGACTGGTCCCCTTCTTGTCTCCTTTGTCTGAATAAAACTATCTATTTATCTAGCTTTATGTAGCCTAGAGGTTACTACAATTTTCATTCTTGGTATTATGATGTTTGTATGAGGTAAGGAAAAATAAATTTAAAGTTTTCCCTTTACTTCCCAAAATAAAATTCCTACACAGACATAAGCACCCCTACCCATGCACACATATTTGATAACCTACTAGTGTTTGTTCATTCTTAATACACAAATTTATGTTACCTCTTCATTCTTAAAGTCTTGAGTAAGAGCTTTTTAGTCTAGGGTGAAATTTTCATTTTGTTGGGTCACTTTGTAGTCTTTATGGTTCATTCCAAGAAACAAACTGGACATTTGATGAGACAAACTTTAAAGACTCAAGTCACTTTGTATCTTCTATCTTCATGTGTGTCTATCCTACCCTATCTGCAGCAAAGAGGATAGACTGTCTTGACATTGTTTCCAAACCTTTTGCTGTCTTTTTTCCTTTTCATTAAAACCCTTAAGTTGCCTAGTTACACATCCTGATCCTTTGGAAAACCTAGGGTCCTCGTTCTATTTTCCATGACCTACCATGTGTATCATGCTTTTATACACTTAAACTCTCACTTTCTATTGACTTCAAATTCTTAGTAGTCCAGAATGCATCATTCTCCTGTGTGCTTTGATATGCTGTGTGTTCTGGTTTGATAGGAAGGCTTCGGTCTGATGTGCATTTCTTTCCCGTGTTTGATGTTGCCTAGTCTGGCTGGCTCGGTTCTTAGGATGTTACGTTAGCGTCTCAAATTACATTGTAAAAAGAACCCAAGTTTACCATTTCATTTCCATTTATTCAAAGTGGCAATGGCATGGGAATAGTCTCACGGTGAACAGGGGGAAATCATAAGATACTCGCTGCCCTCACTCTTCAGAGGAAGCAGTCACCTGGCCTTTACCAACTGTCCACATCTGGGCACCGAAAGGAATCATTGGACAGGTTCTTTTAAAAATAGGTAATGATTCTTTAAAGGATGGAGCCCTGTTTCACAACATGTAATTTTGCTAACCACTCTGTTTAGAAAACCGGCTCCTTCTGGTTTCCCAGCACCCGTAGCTCCGCTTGACGCAGGAGTTTGGGGCTGCGTTGGTCATGCCACTTGAGATTACTGGATCTCACAGGATACTGCAAGGCAGACACACCCCAGGGTGACTCACTGAGTGGGAAGTTTAAAAAGATGGTTTTCCTCAGTCATCAATTAGATAAACCACATTTTCCAGGAGAAAAACAGTATCTTGGAAAAGTTCTTTACAAACAAAGCTTTCTTGGTCTTGCCGCTTTGGATCTTCTCTTGGTGCAAAGGGAAGTGTGACCTAACTTTAATTCCAATGACAAAATAGCCAGTGTAATAATGCCACCCTTCCCACTTCCCTTTCCTTCCTTCCCCCTGTCTCTCTTTTCCTCAGAAGGAGATACTTGCATTTTAGTGCTGATAAATACAGAGCTTCCATCTGCTTTGCCGTGACCTCAACACTGCGGTTTTGGCCAACCATGTGGTGAATATGCTGGGGGTGCCAGCCTGGGCTGCCTCCTCCACCATGCTAACTCTCTCTGCTTTTTTTTCTTGTTTTCATTACAACTATATTAAAAATATTCTTCAGAAAAATCATCAGTAATATAAACCTTTTTGAAAACAGCAATGCATATATAAAAGGTATGGCAAGGAAATTAGGTGGCTGAGAGCCATCAGACAGACCTGCTCTCCTTGAGTGTGTTTGTGTAGTTGGTTTGCATTTCCTGGAAATACTGTAGAAACTTTGCCACCATGTCGTAAGATTGCTAAAGAGGAAGGGGAGTTTGAAATTCCTGCCATGCAATATCCAGCTCGCCCCAAGCACACTGGCTAACATATTCCAATTAAACCACCTTTAGCATGTAATTACAAAAATAAGAGACAATCAAATACTTTGTACAAAGTCTCTTAGTTTTTGACTCACTACTGAGACCAACATGCAGCGGTTATTGATGGAGGTGCCAAGCAGATACTCTGAGACTAAGGAACTATATGGATATCCTTATATAGCCATCTTCTGGATCAGAGGTAAGTACCTCCTCGTGCTCTCCTCTTCTGAGGGAAAGCAGACCCCTGGTCTATGAATATTGGAAACCCAGACACAATAACATACCTCTGATTATTGGTCTCTGAACTTTGTCTTCATCAGATACAGTTTACAGTAGCCAGAAGTAATATGAGCTTAATATATTAAAGAGATGGGGAGTGAACATAATAATGTGGCTAGACATCATGAGTATATGCATATATGAAGTAATAAGGGCAGCGGGGCTGCATTCTCAGCACCCCCGGCCGCCTGCCCGGCTAGCTTATGCCCAAAATAATTACACAGACACTGTATTCTTTCAAGCACTGCTTGGCCCTTTAGCTCCAGCACTTACAGGCTAATTCTCACATCCCGATCAACCCATCTCTAACAATCTGTGAGAACCGGTCTTACCGGGAAGATTCTAGCCTAGTCCATCCTGGGTTGGAGCTTCATGCCGGGAGCGGGGCATGGTGTCTCTCTCAGGCGTCTTCTAGCCTATGTCCATACTGGGTTGGAGCTTCATCCCGGGAGCGGGGCATGGCGTCTCTCTCAGGCGTCTGCTCCCGAGAGGAGAGCTGTGTAGTCTCTGAGCTCACTTCCTCTTCCTCCCAGCATTTTGTTCTGTTTACTCCTCCCACCTATCCTCTAACCAATAAAATGGGCCAGGGCAGTGCCTTTATTAGCCAATGACCTTCCTCCATCATTTCCCCTTTTTCGGTTTAAACAAAAAAAAAAAAAAGGGCTTTAACATAGCAAAATTACATATAACAAAACAGTTATCAAGTAAAAGTTACAATAATCTTTATCATAACTAAGGAAAACTATAACTAACTATTCTTAACTCCATCAAAGACTCCAGAAAGATATAATATTATCTAAGTAAACAAGAAAAAAGCAACTTTTAAAACTCGAGAAATGACAGAGACATCTCGCTGCCTGGACAGTCACCCAAAGTTCCTCTGTACCGTTGGGGCATCCATCTTCAGCCTTCAGGCCCATGGTATCCAGCAGACATTTCCATAAAGCAGGAAAATTCAAAGTCAGTTCAGTCACTATCTGTTGTGTCCTACAGCATGTCTCGCAGACTCTTTCATGAATCAGGAACCCCGAAAGATCATCTCACCTTAGGCAAGTTCAGTAGTCCTCTCTCTGTGGGTTCTCTGTGTCCAGTTGATGCAATAGTTCAGGCAAGAGCAGTTTCTTGCCCAAATGGCTATCAAACTCCATAAGGATCCTCTTCGATGCCCATCTTCCTCTTGAAGTAGATTGGTGCTGCCAGGAGCAGAGTGTCTCATTGTCATGAAAAGTCCTCAGTTATTAAAACATTAAATGTCCTATTCTGTAATCTTTGAAAGACATGAAGAATGTCTATCTAAAATATATCTCTATATATCTAGAAAATCTAATTAACATGACTACAAGCTTTACTATTATCGATGATTATCAATTAACAACCTATATTTCTTAATTATACAGTACATATTTAAATGAACTACACAATCACAATACCTTAATCAAAATCAGAAACACTTATATATATAACAAAATTGACCTTAAATCTCTATCAATAAAGCAAAATCTATACTAATGCAAATTATTCATACCTATATCATATCCCCCTTTAAATGTAAAAGAACATTTATAAACATTTTTTGGGAATATGGGCGCAGTTATTTCTCTCCAAACTGCTTCCTGCTGAATGGGGGCATCGTTAATTAGGTCTTTCACGGTATAACCTGTGTGCTAGTTTCATCTCAGTTGGCAGTTGAGTGAAGCCATTTTTTGAAGATGTTTACACCAACCCTTCAGGAGGGCGTGGTCCATCATACCAAATCGGAATAGAAGAAATGAACAGCGTCTCATCCTCTGTGAAAACAAAATAAGAAACTCCTTTCCAAAGCATCATGTCCTTAGATCCAAATTTCAAATTCAAGGCATTTTTAAAATATCTATGTTGGATTAGTTCAGCAGCATTTATAAATAAATATCTTTTAGCATCTGTTGCTCCTTCCTCAGCGTTTAAATAATTTAAAGAGAGCATAATAGCATACAGTATCAAGATTCTCTGTGTATTTTCCATCTTTGTGTAGCTTTGTTTTAACCTCAATTTTGTTTATTTTTACTTTTAACTCTTTGCTTTTTGAGACAGGTTCTCTGTATCTTTGACCTGAAGTAACTCTGTAGACCAGGCTGTCCTTGAACTCTCAGAGATCTGCCTGTCTCTGCCTCCCAGGCATTCGGGATTAAAGGCGTGTGCTACCACACCTTGAAGTCAGAGAGGTCTATCTCCCTCTGCCTACCAAGTGTTGGGATTAAAGGTGTGTACCACACACAACAACTCTCTTCCTTTTTTTTTTGTTACTTTAAGAACTTTAAATTTTAGTCTGCATATATTTTTAACACACTTCAAACCATTTAGAAATTTTCTTTGTCTTTGAATCTCTCTTTACTGTATATCTCTCTTTTTCTGACCACACGAGTCTTTAATTTACCAAGCAATATCAGTAGGATTAAAGGCGTGGCTTTGCCAGCTGGATCCAGCCCATTCCTTAGCTTTCCAGCCTCATGGCTGAGGTACTGGCTGTAGCCAGCAAGCGAGCTTCAGCAGCCTGTGCTTGCAAACCGCACAAACCGCCTGCGTAAAAGAGTTAGAGTTTGTCCTGGCAGGACAGCCCAGAAAGCCGGCATTTTTAAATGGCACAGCTTTTTTCCTGCTACGGCTGAAAACCGAAAAGCATGCATTCAGCTTTTCGTCAACACCATTTAAGTGTTTCGTGGCAGGACCTCTTAATGAGCTGCAGGATTTTGCAGCTGAAGCTGAGTCAGGAAGCCTCTCTTAGATGAGGTGCTTTCTTGCCTCTAGCAGGAAGAGTAGAACCGAGAAATTGCTGCTACCAAGAAACCAGGCACAATGCTTTCATTTTGTTCTATAATTATTTCCCAAGCTGTCTCAGGCTTTATGTGGAAGCAGTTGTCCACGTGGGCGCCATATGTGGTAATAGGGGCAGCGGGGCTGCATTCTCAGCACCCCCGGCCGCCTGCCCGGCTAGCTTATGCCCAAAATAATTACACAGACACTGTATTCTTTCAAGCACTGCTTGGCCCTTTAGCTCCAGCACTTACAGGCTAATTCTCACATCCCGATCAACCCATCTCTAACAATCTGTGAGAACCGGTCTTACCGGGAAGATTCTAGCCTAGTCCATCCTGGGTTGGAGCTTCATGCCGGGAGCGGGGCATGGTGTCTCTCTCAGGCGTCTTCTAGCCTATGTCCATACTGGGTCGGAGCTTCATCCCGGGACCGGGGCATGGCGTCTCTCTCAGGCGTCTGCTCCCGAGAGGAGAGCTGTGTAGTCTCTGAGCTCACTTCCTCTTCCTCCCAGCATTTTGTTCTGTTTACTCCTCCCACCTATCCTCTAACCAATAAAATGGGCCAGGGCAGTGCCTTTATTAGCCAATGACCTTCCTCCACATATATATGTAATATGTGTATGTAATCTACACCTTATTCCACTTAGGTCTCATAATGGTGGAAGACAGCATTATCTCTGTTCCACAAGTGAAGAAACTTGGGCTCAGACTGGCAGCTTGCTCCAAGTGAAAAGCCTAGGAAGCTGTTGATCTTGGTGTCTTAATGTGCACCCTTAAATCTTAAATAGTACTGCTTCTACCAAGTTATATTTTGTTTCTAGGATTAGATATTAGATTACTTGTTTCCACTTTAATTTCATTAGGCCTCTTTTGGAAGTGATTCTCAGAAAAATGGTGGAAAAACAGACACCAGGGAGATAAGTCTGTGGTCTTCCATGGTGGCTTTGTCATAGCCACTGGCTTCACCACTGTCTCCTCTGGGGTTTACAAGTGGGAAACTGAAGGGATTATGCAGTTCTTTGAGATAGAGCTGAACAAATCACGCATAACTTTCCATATGTTTTACTTCCTTGGGTATTATAGGAACTATCCACTGTTCTGGGAGCTTAGGGGAAACATGACCCAGGGGTCAAGTGCCCGCAAAGGGTAATTTAGACAAATCTGTCATATAGTGGGGCAATTTCTTAATGACAATCATTGGAAAGCACAGACTTCTGTTGTGGAACCCTGTGAGCATGGCAAGGGCTAAAAGTGGGCACCACCAAGCTATATTATAAAAGCAATAAAGAAACTGCTTGGCCCTGATAGGTTAAAACATAGATGGGAGGAGTAAACAGAACAGAATGCTGGAAGGAAGAAGAAGTGAGCTCAGAGACGCCATGCTCCTCTCTCCCGGACAGACGCATGCAATGAAGCAAGCCACCAGGTCAGACATGCTGAATCTTTCCCGGTAAGACTGATTCTACACAGATTATTAGAGATGGGTTGATTGGGATATGAGAATTAGCCTGTAAGGGCTAGAGTTAATGGGCCAAGCAGTGTTTAAAAGAATACAGTTTGTGTGTTGTTATTTCGGGGCATAAGCTAGCAGGCGGCCGGGGTGCTGGGGACGCAGCCCCGCTGCTCCTATTACTACATATAGGTGTTTTTGCCTGCATGTCTTCTGTTTACCATATGTATAAAGGACCTAAGGAAGCCAGAAGGTGGCATTGGGTCCCCTGGATCTGGAGCTACAAATGATTGTGAGCTATCTCATGGGCGATAAGACTCAAACTTGGTTCTTTTGAAAGAGAAACCAGTGCTCTGAGAAAATGAGCAATCTTTTCAGTTCCTCAAAAATACTTATTACATTATAATTAATTAATTAGTAAATTGTGTGTGTATGTGTTTGCCTGGGGAGATCTTCAGAGTCCAGAGGACAGTCTTTAATAATTGATTCTTTCCTTCCACTAGGTGGATTCCAGGGATCAAACTCAGGTTGCCAGGCTTGGTGGCACACACCTTCACATACTGTCATATTAATGGTTTAGTTTTCCTTTTTTTCCTCCTGGAGTTTCCTACTATAGACCCTTACCCCTGCCCACCCATGAGCAGAGGTTGTTTGTTGGTTTCCGGACTGCTCAGATGCAAAAATCACATGAAACTATATTAATTACAACACTGATTGGCCAAAAGCGTAGGTATATTTATGACTAACTCTTATATTGTAAATTAATTTGTTACTACTAATCTATGTATTGCCATGAGGTTGTGACCTACTGGTAAGGTTTTCTGACATCTTTCTCCTTCAACGGCTACATGGTGTCTTTCTTTGACTCTGCCTTCTCTCTCCCTGTATCTCTGTTTGGATTTCCCACCTGGATTTATTCTGTCCTGCCATAGGCCAAAGAAGCTTTATTCATCAACCAATAAAGCAGCGTATATAAAGAAGGACAACCCACATCATCCACCTGCTATTCGAACCTTCAGTTCCATCCAGCTGTGTGCTCCTGGGAAACTTCCCTCCCAAGGCTGTTTAGATCAAGTCGTTAAAGTTATTGTTCAGCTGTAACTAGAACCTGGAGAATCCTCCTTAACTATCCTTTAAATTTCTTTCTAATTTATTTTTGACTTTTTTTTTACATGCTATGATATTTTCATATAATTGTAGATAGATAGATAGATAGATAGATGATAGATAGATAGATAGATAGATAGATAGATAGATAGAGGCAGAGACAGACAAACAAACAGACAGACAGAGAGAGGGAGAACGGAGGGAGGATGGAAGGAAGGGAGAAAGGGAGAGAGGGAGGGACACACAGAGAGAAAGTTCATGCTTGCATGAGGAACTGTCAATAACCCAGAAATGTATACAGTAGAAACTGTTACTATCCACATCTCACTGTCTCATGGTGTGTAAACTAAAAAGGATCAAGTGAGTTTCTAAGAAATAATGGTTGGGAGCAGTAGGGCTAACAATAGCAACCCCTCTCCACTATTCACACTCCAATACATCTATATCCTATGCATATCTTTATTGTCTTTTGATAAAAAATAGATGTATCTCTTCAGAAGCTTATATTTGTTAATTTATAACTTTGTTACTAGAATCTTGTTTTAAAAAATTCTTTGTGATGGAAATGGAGAGATTGCTCACCAGTTAGGAGCACTGGCTGCTCTTGCAGAGGACCCAAGTTCAATACCCAGAACCATCATGGTGCTCATAACCATCTATAATTCCAGTTCCAGTGAGTCTAATGACCTCTTCTGGTCTTCTTGGGCACCAGACATGCATATGGTTCACATACATAAATGTGGACAAAACAACCTTACACTTAAAATAAAGATGAACCTTTCAAGAAAATAAAATTCTTTTGTGATTCCTTCTCTAACACAAAGACACAGGGCAGGGTAACTACATCCCTACTAATTAAAAAGAAAAAAATATAATCTAACCAGAGACAATGAAGTTACTAAATTTAAAAATCAGTATGCTTTTGTCATGTTAAACACATGCCATTTACTCCATTGTGATTGCTAATTGTTTTTTCTACTTCACTAGCCCAATATTCCTAAAACTAGTATGGCACAGCCTATCACAAGTTATCTTGAAACTGTGTTGTTTGCTTGCTTTTTAATTTGGTCTTTACTTTTTCTCTAGACTAGACTAGCCTCAGTTCTGAGAGGTGAGATTAAAGCTTTGCACCACTGTACCCAGCCAGGAACCTGGATTTTTTTGCTTCCAGGTTTATCTACACAGAGCCTCTGGCAATCAACAATTATAATTTTACACGTTCTTACCAAACATCCACTTCTGTTCCTGGCCTTCGACTGACTGACAAGCCTTTGCACTTTTTGAACTAGAGTTTGGAACGGCAATTTTGCTCTGTGACAGATCTAATAAGAATGTTGAGTTTTAGTGGGTTCTGTTTTTTATCTTGTTACAAGAGTGAAAGCTTTCATATTGTTTACATCCAGGTTGGAAACTGAAGTGGAATAGCAGAACTGAACCTAGAACAGTGGCAGGAGAAATAATAGAGCTACAGCTTGAAGAGCATGGGTTGGCTTTGAATTACATCATCTGGAAGGATAGCTTCAGAGAACAGTACAGGCAAACAAATGCATGTATGTACATGTCCAAAATCACTGGAGACTGATCTGAGAGGGGATTTACATCACACACTTAGCCACTAAGGAAAGTTTCCTTCTTAATGCCCTTGCTCCGGATTTAAGTATAAACAAAGTATTTGTGTTACTTGCTCATAGGTTATAATATGGTTTCCAATGAGATGCCAGGAATTCTGCCATGGACGCAACCATTCTGTTCTCCAGCCTCTGTTTGCAGACATTCAGGGAGCGTTTTCTTTCTCACAGAGAGCAATGTTGGTATGACTTGGTAGCTGTGCTGATTCACCTACTAGTCATTCATTGTCTTAAAATATTCTGTAGAATGCATATTTTTCCTTGGTAAAGATGATTCAAGGTCAACAGAAGAATCCCCACAAAGAAAACATCAAACCCACACAACTTTATTCGATCGTGTTATCAATTTCAAGAAAAAATAAAACACAACTATGCTCTTGCAAAAGGCAAACAATTAGTAATTGAAGCAAATACTGGGAATAAATACTTAATAACACAAAATAGTAATACATAATGAATCAAATAAGTCTTTCTAAGATTATGATGATGGATTAATAATACAAAAGTCAGCAAATCTCTTTGACAGTTTAAAAGCAAATGGTTTTGGTGGCTAAAATCTGACAATGCCCAGAAATAATTAGGAGACCTTGTCAGTGATTATTTTTAAATGTATGTATTTTATGCATGCATATTTTTATATATCTATAGTTTATTTTAATAAATGTATAATTTTATACATGTGTAGTTTATGCTGAATATATTCTCCCTCATGCTCACCCTCAAAGTTCTAGGTTTTATAATTTGTTCCATCAAGGTTATGTATAGTTTTGATAGAATTATTCAAGTAATCCAAACAAATAAGGAAAAACAAGTTGTTATTAAAAGGATTTAATTTTTCTTACATTAGTCAACAGAGTTAATTTCCACTAAAATGTCGAAATGTGTACATAGGCAGAATGTGGATAAATGTTCTTGGAACTTGTTCTGAAGGTCCTGGTTCAAGTGGTTCAGCGCATAATTTGGATAAGAAAATGTTTGTTTTCATTTGAAAAAAAATCTTACTATTAATCTTGGAATCTCCAAGAAACAATCAACATGTTCCTAGAACTGCTCTTGGGTGCCTGGAACAATCAATAGCACCATGATGAGAAAGAAAAATATCAGAATTCCATGACTGCCAAAGGGAAAGGGACAAAAAGTCTAGAGAATTGGGCATTCTAGAGTGGATACACTGTGGAAGTCTGGGTAAAAGCTTAACAATTGCAGCCTATGCTCTGCAGAAGAGCTACATGGCCACCCACTTTATCAGAATAATGGATTCTCATAAAATATGCACCAGCAACACTGACAATCTCTCCTCATTAAGCTCAGGTTATCATTACAAAACAAGGCCCACTAATATCAATGGGAATGATCCCAAACAGTAGAGACCAAGGGCTCAGCTTACATTAGCTATACAAATCTAGGTGGGTATATGTATCACAATAAGTAGTGATCTAGAGTGGTGGCCACATGGAGCAAAGAAAATGTTTACTAGAATGTGATAATATCTATAATGGTCCAAGAAATGGACACTTTTCTCACCCAAACCTATTGGATGTAAACAGAGATAAGATGAAAGATTCTACAATATCACAGCACACAGTAGTCATTTTCATAATTTGCTGCAAAGAATTTTAAGCCTTTTGTGAATGGGAAAGTGGAAAACCCAAACACAGTTAGGACTATCAGGCAAAGAGACTGAATTGGCATCGACATACAGAGTCAGAGTGGTAAATGGATAGAGTTGGAGCACACTGGAGTAGGGTAATAAAAATAGCCTGCCCAGAATAAATACCAGGTTTACTGAATCAAAGCAGAGGCTGTTCCTCTCAAACTTGGGTTTAAAATTATTTATAGCTCATATAACCTTCACTTGGTCATTTAATCTGAAGAGTAACATTGATACAAGCAGGGAAGGGTACAAAAAATGCTAAATATAAGAAAAACTGAATTGCATAACCAGTTGACCTCTCTACAAGCTCACTAAGCACTAGTATAATGACCTCAAGAATGAATTAATCATGAAAGCAGCATTAGTGGCTATGAGCCAGCAGCACTGATCTAGTTCCTGCTGTTACAAGATGGCCAACCTCCCAGCAACAGAAACCTTTCCTGAGCCGGCAGTTTGCATATATGTAGAGAACAGTAAGCAACTTAGTGGAGAAGGGACTTTATGGAACCCAAGCATGTTGAATGGTGGAAGTGAAAGAGAGGGAATGCCTCCTTCCACTAGGAAAATAGCTTGCGAGAACTAAAGCTATGACTACGGTCGAGAAGAACCCTTGTGACAGAGAAAAGCTGCTGATGAGGCAAAGGGATAATGTAGCCCAAGCCTCATCATCAGGATGAGCAAAGAATGCTGTTCTACTCTATGAGCAAAGAAAAAAGGTTAGCCTATAGATGACCTACTGGGAGATCTCTTCACATTCTCTTAGCTAATTTACACACAGGAAAAATAAAACAACTTTGTAAACCATGTTCTGGATGCCATGGTAATCAGAATCTTAGAACCTCCTTATACCACAAGGCTCTAGAGTCTAGATGCTGTATTGGAAAGGAAACACTATGAGTTACATTCTTGAGTAATCCGGGCAGTTTATTACTTAAATTATTAGGTGAATCTTTAGTTAATTATATTTAGTTAGTTCTATTTTTTTATTGCAAGTTTATCCACAGAAGAGAATGAACCAAATCCTGATGGAGCTTAAGTTTTGAGGGATGTTCCAAAGTAGCAACAACTCAGAACTAGTGCAAGGAACTGAATGCTATGTCCTCCCCAAATCCACACAATGGAACGTTTACATGCACTGTATTAGGATGAGGCAGTGTGTTCCTGGATCAGTAATCAGGTCATGAATGGGGACATTTTATGAATGGAACTAACACACCTATATAAAAAGATAGAGAAAAACTTGCTTTGCCTTTCTAGTCTGTCACTTCAAAAACTAATAAAGACAGTCACCGACAATTCAGGAAGAAAGTCATCATCAGATACCGTATGCCAATATATTGGTATTAAGATTCCAAATCTCCAGAAGTGCTCATTCCAGCACTCGGGAGGCAGAGGCAGATGGATCTCTGTGAGTTCAAGGCCACCCTGGGCTACATGAGATCCATCCAGTCTAAAAGAGAATCAGAACTGGGCAGTGGTGGCTCACACATTTATTCCCAGGATTTGGGAGCCAGACACCTTTAATTCCAGCACCAATGAAGTGGAGACAGGAAGATATGGCTAGGCAGAGAGAGGAATATAAGGCAGGAGAAGACAGAAGCTCAAGGCATTCAGTCTGAGGACTCCTAGATTTGGGATCGCCCATTTGGTCTTAGGATTTGTTAAAGGTAAGAACTAGTGGCTAGATGCTCTGCCTCTCTGATCTTCAGCATTTACCCCTACATCTGACTCTAGGTTTTTATTATTAAGACCAGCTAGAGATTGTGCCCCATGACAATTCTGCTCTTTGTTCTTCTGACACTTGTCTCACCTGTTGTCAGTGAGGAAATGTACATGACCTTGCAGTTCAGAGTCCTTTGCCCAGGGAACCTAAGTCAAAACAAGCGCTTATTGTGGATACTTTTAAGATGATTCGAGAATATAAATGCAAGTACAAAATAATAATTAATATACTTCTAAAAATTAAAAGTGGAGAAATGGATAGTGATACTGAGATGCCTCATACTGTGAGTATCCAGATTTATTATAAAGCTGCAGAGAAAAAGATGGTGTAATTTTGCTATGGAGAACACTGAATTGAACATAAAGCCAGGTTTAGAAGAGTTGGTTCCATCTCCTCTAGGTTTTCAAGCATAATTATTTTTGGAAAAGCTTATTTTATTTTTAATTATGTATATTGTGTTATATATGAACATAACTTCAGGCAACAAGAAGAATTGGATTCCCCAGATCTGGAATTACATGGGTTGTGAGCTTCCTAAAGTAGACACTGAGGATCAAAGTTGGGGCTTCTATAAGAGCAGTATGCACTTTCTTCTGCTGAGCCATCCTTTTAGCTTCTTTAAATTCCAAAATATTTTTTCCTGTACTTAAAGGGGAAGAAATATACCCACGTAATGTACATACATGCGTGTTTTCGGCAATAGCTGTGCACTTTATACTTTTATACTTATGAGGATTATTTTAATGGCCACAAGACACTTCTGTGTCAGCACATTTGATGTAGGATATGACTACAGAGCTGATGTGAACTACAGAAAGAGCATCTATTGCCCCTTTTACTTACCACCAGTTTAGACCTGCACTATAATCCCTTCCTCTACTCCCATATTCAATGTTTCTAGCAAGGTGCTACACCACTACACCAGCGTCCTACACTACAAGCTGCTGGTAGCTGCTATTAATTCCTCAGACGTAGGAAAATACATGAAATTCTTCACGACATCAACTAGATGTCTTTTTCACTTGTCTTTTAGAAATACAACATTCCTACAAATAGCAGAGGGAGTGTTTTTTCCTCTTCATGGGCACATTTGTTTACAACCTTAAGCATCCATGTGTACAACTTTGGCACACAAGGGCGTGTCATCCTGCCCTAATGCTGGAAGAGTTTGTTTTGTCAAATTCAGTCTTATTTTAACCATAGTCACCTTAGTCACTGTGACCAGAATTATGTAAACTTTCTAAATAAGCTAAATATTCTAAAAATACAGTAAAGCACCAGCCTTCATGCCAGCCAAGTCACAATATGGTGTCTGACCCAAACCCACAAAATGAGAATATGATGGGAAAGTCATTTATCAAACTAGCAGTGACCATAACCAGCTCTGATTACTGTCTGAAACCAAAACAACTGAATGGCTGGACTCAAAACAATTCCCCATCTCTGGGAAGTAATTTTATTCATGCATTCCTACAAAGACTTACAATTTAAATCCAATATTTAAATGTATCCCTTGAACTATTTCCAAATTCTAGCTCTGCTTCAGAATATTATTTGAACTATGAGCGTGAGCTGTGAAAATATAATTGGCTTCCACACACATTTATTGTCACTGAAAGTACAGCCCTGAGTATTTTAAATCCTAAGTGAATATCTTTGGGTATTGTCAAACATGGGAAGAAAAGTACATCATACACTACAAAAAAAGACACCATCTGTATTTTCTCACAGTGACAAACATAGTGTCTATAAGGCTCTTTTCTCATGTGCTTCAGCTGGCAATCATGAGCTCATAAATATACCAGCTCAGGTTCTGCTTGTTCTCTGTTACTTTTCTCCCCATCCTATAGCTTTGATTATCATTGGTGGCACTATGATGGCTTTAAATAATTTAGTAAAATAGAGAAATGTGCTTTCACTTTTGTGATCATTTGCTTTTGGTAAATTTAGGAGAAAAAAACTATGGACTTGTACCAATATTACTGTATTAAATTTAAAATAATTCACTGGAGGCAATATGCTGTGTGTGTAAATTACCTTCTATCTACAATCCTGAGTACATATTGTGAACTTACATTTCCTGAAAATAAAATTAAGATTTTGCAGGCTTCTTGGCTGATTAGAACTTTGCAACTGTGGAAAATTTGGATGTTGCATATCAAGAACCATACTCACTTTTGAATGCTCCCTTAACAGGCATTTATTGCCAACCTCTAGTTTTGCCTTGGAAGATTGGCTATAACTGTTGGAATCCATGAAAAGACCAAACCTAAGAATAATAGGGGTAGAAGAAGAAGAAGAACTCCAGCTCAAAGGCACAGAAATTATATCCAACAAAATTATAGAAGAAAACTTTCCCAACCTAAAGAAGGATCACCCTATGAGGTACAAGAAGCTTACAGAACACCAAATAAACTGGATCAAAAAAAATTCCCTCACCATCTAATAATCAAAACACAAAACATACAGAATAAAGAAAGAATATTAAGAGCTGCAAGGGAAAAAGGTCAAGTAACATATAAAGGTAAACCTATAAGAATTATACCTGACTGACTTCTCAATGGAAACCATGAAAGCTAGAAGGTCTTGCATAGATCATGGATACAAGCTTAGACTAATACACCCAGCAAAGCTTTCTTTTACTATCAATGGAGAAAACAAAATATTCCATGACAAAAACAGATTTAAACAATACATATCCACAAACCCAGTCTTACAGAAAGAACTAGAAGGAAAACCTCAACCCAAAAAAGCTAACACCACCCACAATAACACAGACATCTGATAACCCTCCACCAACACAACACAAAGAAGAAAAACATACAAACACTACCACCAAAAAATAACTGCAGTAAACAACCACTTGTCATTAATATTGCTCAATATCAATGGACTTAATTCACCTATAAAAGGGCACAGGTTAAGAGAATGTATACAGAAACAGGATCCAGCATTCTGCTGTTCACAAGAAACACACCTCAACCTCAAGACAGACACTACCTCAGAGTAAAGGGTTGGGAAAAGCTTTTCCAGTCAAATGGACCTGAGAAACAAGTGGGTGTGGCTATCCTAATATCTAACAAAATTGATTTCAATCTAAAATCAATCAGAAGAGATGGAGAAGGACACTTTAAATTCATAACAGGAACAAGTCATCAAGATGAAGTCTCAATTCTGAATATCTATGCCCCTAATATAAGAGCACTCACATATGTAAAAAAAAATTTACTAAAACTTAAATCATACATCAAACCCCACACACTAATAATAGGAGATTTCAACACTCCTCTCGCACCAATGGACAGGTCAACCAGACAGAAACTTAACAAAGAAATAAGAGAACTAACAGATGTAATGAATCAAATGGACTTAACAGACATCTATAGAACATTCCACCCAAACACAAAAGAATGTACTTTCTTTTCAGCATTTCATGTAACCTTCTCAAAAATTGATTGCATACTCAGTAACAAAGCAAACTTCCACAGATACAAAAAAATTTTAGTAACCACCTGTGTCTTATTGGATCACCATGGAATAAAGTTAGAATTTAACAACAGTTCTACCCCCAGAAAGCCTACAAACTCATGGAAACTGAATAGTCAACTACTGAACCACCCCTGGGTCAAGGAAGAAATAAAGAAAAAAATTAAAGTCTTCCTTGAATTCAACGAAAATTAAGGCACAACATATCCAAACCATGGGACACTATGAAAGCAGTTCTAAGAGGAAAGTTCCTAGCACTAAATGCCCACGTAAAGAAAATGGAAGAAAGCTCACATTAGCGACTTAACAACACACCTGAAAGCTCTAGGAAAAAAAAAAAAGAAGCAGACTCACCCAGGAGGAGAAGAAGACTGGAAATAATCAAACTGAGGGCTGAAAGCAACAAAATAGAAATGCAGAAAACAATACAAAGAATCAATAAAACAAAGAGCTTGTTCTTTGAGAAAATCAACAAGATTGACAAACCCTTATCCAAACTAATCAAAAGGCAGAGAGAAAACACCCAAATTAACAAAACCAGAAATGAAAAGGGGGACATAACAGCAGACACTAAAGAAATTCAGAGAATCATTAGGTATTATTACAAAAGCCTGTACTCCACAAAATTGGAAAATGTGAAAGAAATGGACAATTTTTTTTAAGATTTATATCATATACCAAAATTAAATCAAGACCAGGTGAGCAATTTAAATAGACCTATAAGTTGTGAGGAAGTAGAAGCTGTCATCAAAAACCTCCCAACCAATAAATAAATAAATAAAACTCAGGGCTGGATGGTTTTAGTGCAGAATTCTACCAGAACTTCCAAGAAGAAATAGCTCCTTTTCAAGAACATCAATGTATGAATGGGGAGAGAGTGCTCCAAACTGTGTTGAATGGTAAAAATAACCTGGAGAGAACACTTCATAGTCCCCTCTCTGTGGAATGAGTGATGGAAAAGATATGTGATGTGTATGAATGCACTGTATTTACAACATGGGAAGTAGAAAGAGGAATGAGAGCAAAAAGCATGGCGAGGCAAACAGAAAGCAAGAGTTGAGAATGTGAGAATGACCACCGCTAAAATGTCTGTCCCGGGATATGTATTATATGAAATGATCCGGGCATTTGTAATCTTGAATAAATCATAAGGCTAAGGTAGATCTCTAGCTACTGACTTAAAAAGGGGTATTGTCTATGTTTTGCCTGTTCCCAAAGGTTCCATCTGACAAGGACTCAGCTCTCCTGCTCCCTGGGCAAGCTAGTTGTAGCAGGGATGAATGGGGCCTCAGAAATCATGGAACATGGCTCTTGTCCTGAACAGTGGTGAGCGCAGGCAAGCAGATCTCTATGAGTTTGAAGCCAGCCTGGTAACAAAGCCCCAGCCTAGTCAGGGCTAGATAGTCTCACTATCTAAAGGAAAGCCAAAGAAACCAAAAAGACAACACAAGCTCTCTTTCCTTCTGCCCTCCTGTGTGGAGTCATAGTTTCTTGCCAGAACTCCTGTCATGGCCGTCTGCCCCAATGCGGCACAACCTCTTAAACTGAATTAAATAAGCCTCTTTTCTCTTTAAGTTTCCTGACCTGAATGTTTTGTTACAGTGGTGAAAAAATTAACATAATATCTAAAGTATGAAATAATGGATAATTTTACAATTCTGTATTGGGATAAAAGAAGCAAATCTCATCTCTACAGACATGTAAATACGTATCTATTATTGATCAAATCTGAACCAGTAAAAAATAAGAATGTGGATTTAAAAATATATTGTCTCCCATTCTACAGGTTATTTCTTTACTATGTTCGCTATATCATTTTTGGATATTTGAAAGTTGGTATGATTCTGTTTTGCTTTTAGTTTTGGTGTCTTTTTTTTTCAAGACAAACACTGGTTTTTCTTTTATTTAGGAGGTGAGTAAATCATTCATAGTAGGATGCCTTATAAATTTTCTCTTTGTGCCTTATGACTTTTTTTAAATTTTTTTTTATTATTTTTTTGGTTTTGGTGTCTCTGAAGTCTTATACAGAAACAGCTTTGCCTATTTCAATGTCATAACGTATTTGCTTTATTCTTTCTTTAGTTAATCCAGAGTTTCAGGTCTTCTATGCAAGTGTTTAATCTGATTTGAATCAAATTTTTGTAAATAGTAAGAGATAAATACATACACATATAGAAAATGTTAACTAATGCTAAGGGTGTATTAAGAAGACATCGAAATCCACTAGCTTTTCAGCCAATTACAATATAATTTATTTTATTTTTTTAAAAAAAATTTCTGCCTCCTCCCTGCCTCCCTTTTCCCTCCCCCTTCCCTTACTCCCCTCCCCTCCCCCTCCCTCTCCAGTCCAAAGAGCAGTCAGGGTTCCCTGCCCTGTGGGATGTCCAAGGTCCTCCCCACTCCATCCAGGTCTAGGAAGGTGAGCATCCATACAGGCTAGGCTCCCACAAAGCCAGTACATGCAGTAGGATCAAAACCACAATATAATTTTTAAAAGGGGAGTTTATGTAGCAGTCCCCAGGAAGGGTGAACAGTGCTGTTCCCAGAAAAAATGGGTTATTGAAAAGAAGATCTCAGTCCCAGGCACAGATTACTTCTGTACAAATTATTGGTCAATGAGGTCTGGGGTATCAAAACAACACAGGTTATCAACATTGCCCCTGTGTGCCCACTATAACTTACAGAAAGCACTATTGCTGAGGAGAAATCAGTTCTAGCTGACAAGGAAACCATATTTGCTGACTAGCTCGCAAGCTGCTGGGAGTGTTTCACCCAGTACTGGACCTGGCAAGGATGTGCCCACTAGAGAAATAGTGGTACAACAATTATGGCAATAACCAACCACTTTCTGATTGCATTTGAGGCCTGCTCCATAGGAAGAAATGCATACCTGGCACTGTAAATCTGATTGTCCTTGAAGGAAAAGGAGACTGAGAATTATGTTTCCTTAAATAATTTAGAGCTAGTACCAGGACAGGCTCCAAAGCTACAGAGAAACCCTGTCTCGAAAAACCAAAAAAAAAAAAAAAAATTTAGTTCAAACCACCAGGAGCTCCATTAAACTCTCCAATGTACTTATTTCCTTACTGTAAATCTTTAAGTATTTTCCAAAGTGCCAAACAATTGTGTTCACGACTATTTCTGTGATCCAATTCCAATTTTGACATAAAAGGAGGAATGCAAGGATGTCATTTGCATTGAATAAAAGTGTTACTGCCATACACCCCATGTGCTATCCTTTTTAAAAATTATCTATGATTTGCATAGAGTACACTTACACTGTTCAGTGAACCGCATTATCAAAGATCCTCTATGAGGAAGAAAGTGTCCTACGCTGGCTGTTCTGCTTGTTTTGTTCTATCTCAGTAGTAGCCATTGTGATAGAGTGCAGCCCTTGCCCTCCCTCTCCTGAGTGGGTATTTGTTACAGAATGTAAACATATGCAGGCTGGATACATAGAGTGCTAGAAGAAGCTGTAGGAAAGTTTATATTACATAGATTTCCCAAATCAGAACTGATTTGGTTCCTGCAATCATCATGACATCCTGCTTTCAGCCTGCTCAAGGACATCAGCTGAGGACATGGTTTGAGGTCCGTGGCTTAAAGTATATTTCATGGTTGTTTCCTCAGCTCAAGAAGGTGATCAGCTTCAGCAGACCTCAGAAAGTGTTCTGTTTGTTGTGTTTACCTTTGGGTAATGAGTCTACTAAAAATTGGAGAAAAAATACAAGTGAAAACTGATCCCAAGGATTCTGTGGGCAGGAAAGTGCAAAGTGCAGTTGACAGAGGCTGGGAAGGAAGTGTTGCCGGAAAATCGAAGTAGACCTGAGGTCACTGCAAAGTGAGGTCAGCCACTTAGGGATTTTCTTTGTGCTTCACATACACGGGTTACACAATGAAGGTCTGTTCTTTATTAGGATTGTATCAGGAAACACTGAGCAAAAGGCCTTGGAAGGTGCTCATTCTTCTGTCTTTTTTACTTGAATTTTTGTGAAATTATAAGAATGATTTTACCAAAAAGTAGCATTATTAATCATGATCTAACTTCCAAGGAATTCATTTGATGGGAGGTGGAGGAGAGGGAAGTTAAACAGAACCTTTTGTGGGTTTTATTTGATGATGATTCTGGCTTTGATTTTCTTCCTTTTTTCTGGAATTACAGTGCAGTTAAGGAAAATATGAAGCTACAGAGACATGGGATTGTGTGATTTAGAGATAAATATCTGCATAATGTAGCCCCAGTGAGACTCTGGTGTGGGAGTGGGAGGATGGGTATGAGAGGGCTGAAAAGCAAGCTAATCCCTCCTTGTCTTCTGCATTTGCCTATTGAATTTACTGTGTGACAGTTGAAGCTTATTTCCCCCTAGAAGAATAGCGTTACAATATGAAAACAGTTACACAGAAGAGCCCTGAGTTCTGACTTCTGGGAAAGCACATGTGAACAGGATAGCTACAAACTTAGAGGTCAATCCAGCATCTGCCTGTGCAAGTGTGCATTTACCTCGCTGTAATGAAAATTGTCTATCTGATCCAAAGGAAGGCTCAGTATGTAGAGGTGGTTGCTGCTGCTGAGACTGACCACTTGAGTTTGGTGTCTGGAGAGAGCTGACACACACTTTCACCTCCGAACCTGCACAGTAGAATTTGCATACATCCACACACATACACAAGCAACTTTCTCTGACCATAGAAATGTTTCTGAGAAGAGAATCAGCAAGAAGAAAGAAAAGAGTATCATTGTTAGAATTTAGTTCAGGCATTTATGTGGACTTCACAATTCATAAAAATAAAGTTTATATAAACAAAGTCCAACCTCAAGTATTTCTCTTCCCACCTCAGGTCCTTCATATTACATGTTGACTTCTAATTCTAACTAACTAAATAATTCAACTGCCCAAACCTAATAATTTGCTTCAAGTTCAAATGATTTAGGAAGTTTCATCCAGCCTTTCACTTCCGTCCCAGGAAATTATTTTATCCATACCACTCAATGCATGATCATTAAACACTTTCTAAATTCTTCAAAATGTCAAGTCAAATCTAAATTCTTTAAAGTTAAAAAAAAAGCCCACTCTATTTGCACTAAGAATATCAAAAATAGGGGAAATTATTCAGAGATGACTTCTCAGGCTATCACAAAAAAATATGTTATAGTCATATTTCCAATTGGCTGAAATATAAAGACATTATTTTCTCAAGTGAACAAACATTTGAAGGTCAAATTGTTTTCATGGAATTAAAAATTTACTGTGTGCTAACAGACAGCATATGAAACAGCCTCTGCCCATGAGAGAATAAATGAATGAAAACCCATCAATTTTATATATATTGTAATATTATTTGTCCTTTACAAACAGGATGTCCTGCCACTTGTAATGACCTGGTGCCAAAGAAAAAAAGTATAGACACAGGAATATTGAAGACTGTGGACCCTCAAACCCTGAATTTCCTGTGACCCCTGCCTGCTGGAGTAAGCTACTTGTTTTCCTACAGCTTGTTTTGCAGCTGCTCTGAGCACAAGACTCTTCTTGATGGTGAGGGAGTGGTTTCTGGTAGACTTGCAGCTGAAGGATTCCAAGATCTAGGGTGTGGCAATTGTTCATGAAATATAAGCTACCACGGAACACAATAGAGAGGGCATTCTTGGAACCTGTGTCTCTCTGTGTATGTGTGTCCAATCTCCAGCCCCTTGCCTGATTTGTGAATCATCCCATTCCATGGTGTACAGGCAGGACACTACAAATGGAGGCCCCCAGCAAGATTGGAAACTAGGGATCCCTGAGAGATTGCCCTTAGGAATGGTGAGGGTGAATCAAAGATGGGTATGTGTGTTTTCATCCCCAGACTCTTGCCTGATAGTGGTTCCAGGTGGTGCAGGCACTACAGGAGGCACAGCTGAGATTGGGAACTAGGGATTCTCTGTGGAATGCCCTCCAGAAGACTGGCCAGCAGAAAAGTAATAAAGAGGAGGAGGGAGGGTGAATTGAAGACCTTGAAAAGATGAAATGTGCACAGAGAATCTGGAGACATTTGATTCTGGGGCTGCTAAGAAAGGTATCTTGGCTTTAAAATATGGGTCTAAGAATTTGTTGCCTTAGAAAAGAGGTTCTGTTTTTGTTTCCACAGAGGATGAGAAGCTGTGGATTCATTCTAAACTAATGTGGTTTGATGGACCAAGACCCCCTGAAAGGTCTCTGAAACCCTCAAAAGAAAATACTTTGCTCAATAAGCAGCAGAAAGTAGCTTAGAGAGAAAAATGTCCAAATTTCCTAAATGATTGTATACTGGAGGTTGTGGGGCCAAAGGAGGTGACGCACTGAAGAGTGTGTGGCACCAGCAGCCATCTTTCCTGCAGGACCCGAGGGAAGTACCAAGGCACAGTAGCCACAGAAGGTCCCTGAGCCCGCCTGCTGCCCTGGCTCCCAGTAGCAGCAGGAGGCACATTGCCCTGGCCCAGTTGGTGCTTGGCTTGGTGGAGCCACCCTGGCTGGTTGTGGTGGTCCACATGGGTAGGATTTGCTGAAGGAGGCAGAGGCAAGAGGATCTGATGTTCGAGGATGACTGCTGAGCCATCCTGGCTGATCTCACCGCGGCTGTAGTGGCCTTTATTGTCACTGCTGCGGCCTCCTTCATGGCAGCCAGAAATGTCATCAGCCATATGGCTGCTGTGGATATCTTGTACAGTAATTATATTCACTAAGGCATTTTCCAACTTTTTTCTAACATATTTGTGCTACGCCCATGCCAGTCCAGAACCTTGTTCTAATTATAAAGAAAAGAGGGAGATGTTGGGGACTGTGGACACCCAGACCCTGAATTTCCTGTGTCCCCCCTGCCTTCCAAAGTAAACAAGTTGTTTTCCTACACTTGTTTTGCAGCTGCTCTGAGCACATGACCCTCTCTGATGTCAAGGAGTGGTTTCTGGTGGACTTGCAGCTGAAGGATCCCAAGAGATAAGGCGTGGCCATTGGTCAGGGAATATAAGCAGTCTTGGAACACAATAAAGAGGGCATTCTTGGGTCACTTTTGGCATCCATGTCTCTGTGTATGTGTGTTTCAATCTCCAGCCCTTTGCTTGACTTGTGAATTGTACCATAGTGCAAAGCACATAGAGCAGGCATTGTGCTACATGGAAAGACAAACATTTCATGATATTTCTCTTTTGGGAAGTTAAAAATAGTTGAACTTGGAATAGAATGGGTGTTCCTAGAAGCTTGGAGTGGTGAGAGGGGCAGATTGGGTAAAAGATACCTTTGATTATGAGATGAATGAGGCTGTGGTGGTTTGGATGAGAAATGTCTCCAATAGGCTCAGGTAATTGAACACTTGATGCCCAGTTGTCGGTGCTGTTTGGGGAAGTGACTTAGCCTTGCTGGAGGAAATACATCACTCTGTAGAGGCTTTGAGAATTCATAGCTTCACCCTCCTTCCAGCTTACTCTCTCCACTTTCTGTTTACTGTTACAGATGTGACCTCTTAATTTCCTGTTCCTCCCACCACACCCACCATTTTCTGCCATACTTCCCTGCAAACATTTATGGAAGCTAACCTTCTGAAACCATAAGCCCAAATAATTTTCCTTTCATAAGTAGTATTTGGTTGTGGCATTTTCTCATAGCAACAAAAACTCACCAATACAAAACGATACACTTTTTACATATAAAATGCTAACTCTGTCTAATAATAACATATTTCAAATTTGAAATTTTCTAAACAAGTAGATCCTAATGTTCTTGTTTATAATTAATAAATCTTGTTCTGTGATATTGTAGTATGTGTACACAATGCATTCTGGTTAGTCTTGCTAGTTCACCCTCTCTTATTTCCCTCCCAAACTTTCCAGGACTCTTCCATTTTTTCTGAATCTCTCCTGTTGCAGGAAGCCTGCTTGTTCTTTTCGGCCACCCAGCTAGCTTACACCCAAAACAATCACACAGAGACTGTATTAATTAAATAAATTTTAGCCCATTAGTTCTACTTTCTTACTGGCTAATTCTTATATCTTAATTTAACCCATTTATATTAGTCTGTGTATAGCCACATGGCAGTGGCTTACTAGATAAAATTCCCAGCATCTGTCTCCGGTGGATCCGTGGCATCTCTCTGACTCTTTCCTTCTCCCAACATTCAGTCCTATCTTCCCCACCTACCTAAGTTCTGCCCTATTAACAGGCCAAGGCAGTTTCTCTATTCATTAACCAAGAAAAGCAACACACAGAGGGGACTCCCATATCACTTTCCCATATTCACTACTTTACATTTTGTTTTATAGTTCATAGCTCTTAGGGGTCCTTTATTTTTAGTTAACCAACAGGGTCAGACATGTGGCTCTGGATTTAGAACTATTCAGCAGAGACAGATGTGTTCACCAGTGAGTATGCCACTGGATACTATGTCTTCCCCTCTTTTGGAATCTGTTAGTTCTCAACAAATTAGCAGTAAGTGGTAATGACCTGTCGGTTCCTTCCCTGTCCACGGCTGAACATTATGAGATTCAAAGCTTTGTGGGCCCACAGCCAGTAGGCACAGCTGCTCTGAGTTCATGATTGTCATTGCTGGGTGCTGCTTAAAAGATGACACTTTCGCAACCCTCTTCAAAATCGTCAGCCTTATGTTATTTCTGCTCCTGTTTTCATGATGTTCTCCTAGTCTTAAAGGGATGGTGTAAATGTTTTGTTTAGAGCCAAGCCTCAGCTGTCGTTTTTGCAGCATCTAGTGCAGCCATGGATATCTTCAGTCACTTCTGTTCACTTGATGAAGAGAATAGGGCAAGAGAGGTTAAAGCTCTGATTAAAGGAGAGCAGATCTTGTCTGTGGATATAAACAAAGATATAAGAAGGTAGTCTGATGTAATGTCAGTTCATTTAATCAGTAGTGTTATCTTCCTTCCTAAGGTGTAAGACCTCTTCAGTAATGGGTTTAAGGCTAAATTTATGGTGCTCAATATGATTCCCTCTTGCAGAACAAGACTCAGCTCCAATAAAGGAGCAGTTGACTACTCTGTAATAGTTGTGACACTGTAGCACCAACAGGTACATCTTGCCTGGCACATTTGTGTTATGTTTCATAGAGTTCACATCTTGATAAGATCTTACTTTTATTTCCACCCCCCTAACCTGAATCACACCATATACTCTATGAAAGCTAACCAGTAGGGAGGAAGCTTTGAGCTCAGTTATAGCTTGATTTCTCTATACCTTGAGTTCAAGGTTTGTAGTGTCTTTAACAAGAGAATCTTAGTTACCCACCACACTAGTTAAAAAAAGCTTGTATGGGGTTTGTGTGTCTCTGGTGCTTCCATAATCAATAGTTCATATAGAAATATACCACTTCTTGCACAGAATCTTGATGTTTATTTTTTGTGATCCACTACTCTGATAGACTTTGTCTAGTCTTTTGGACTATCTTCCTTTCTTTTACATGTTTTAAATTGGACTATCAGACAGTAGGTTTTCATATACCAACATTGTTTGGATTCATCCTACCTTCACTTAACTCATTCTCTCATTTTCTAATTCCTCTTCCTGTTTGAATCTTTATACTCCCATGATTCCTCCTTTCCATCTTTATTCACCTATGTACTGTTCCTCTTCATACACACACACAACTGTTAAGCAATGAATATGTTAATTATCTTGATTTTTAAAAAATCATTAGTCAGTATTTACTTGTCTAGAAACACCATGTTACATACCTTATATATCTGGATCATCTCTCAATGCAAAATGAAAGATTCATAAGGTTACCACAAGCAGTTAAATCACTGGAACAGTACAGTATGAATACATCCTAGATAAAGGATTCTATCCAATACATATTCAGTTGAAATTTTTTGCATTTCCAGATATAAACTTAATTATCACCTCTTAAGCATGGTCAGTTTTAATTTTATAATCTTGTTACACCTCTACACTATACTGGTGTACAGTCATAGATAAATAAAAGATGATATACACATTGCTTATATTATGTATGTCACCTCTCATTTATTTAAATGGAAAGGACAGAAAGAGTGGGGAGAGAGAAAGAGAGGAGGGATAGAATAAAATCACCAAGGCACATCAATGTCTGGTCAAAAAGGTCTCAGGTTTCCAACTTTTGTCTTCTTTAGTGGGGTGAAAACTGACCCACTGTTGTAGGCAGATGTTTCCTGTCCCGACCACCTGTTCCCAAATAACTGACTCGGGAACTTAATATAAATGCTTGGACAATAGCTCTGGTTTGTTACTAGCTAACTCTTACACTTAAAGTAACCCATACTTCTTATCTATGCTTAGCCATGTGGCTTGGTATCGTTTCCCAGTATGGCATGCTCTCTCTGTGTCTTGCTCTCTCTGTGACTACCAGCAACTCTCTCACTCCACCCTCCTTCATCTCAGTATCCTCAGTTCAATTGTCCCACCTAACTTTATCCTGCCTTGCTATAGGCCAATCAGTTTCTTTATTAACTAATGAAAGTAGTACATATTCACAGGGTACAGAAGGATTATTCCAGAGCACACTGTCAGCACAATTTCTACTTACATTTAGTTATTGTGTTTTATATCATCTTAGGGATACTGTATTTTCTAAATAACCATATTAAAATATGGTTTTGGGATACAACTGGTATGTTTTCAAATATTATTATAAGAAACAGGTACATATTTGGTTTAAGTCCCTTTTATTAAAAATCTTACATCATCCTTTTCCATGTCCACCAAGCAAAAGAGTCATTTGCTGATTCAAATTCTTGACTGAGTGGACAAAACTTATTTCCAGAGACATTTGACAAAGGGAAATGACCTACAAGCATTTTGATGGGTGTTCACTGAGAGACAGCAAGGCATTTCCCCATGCCTGAGGAAGCAGAGTGTGATGATAGGAGGGAAGAAGTGGAGGAGAAAATGAAATTAGCTTCTGTAGAAATGATGAATGACTTCATGGCGGTGGTTCTGCCGCCATCTATTTGAAGATGGACACTTTACGGACAACCCAGATGCTGCTGTTTCTAACCAAAGTGAGTGGCTCCAGTTGGTTTATTTTCATTAGGTTCGTGGCAACATCTGGATTAAAGAGCATAGCTTTGTCTCTTGTGTTACATTGTCTGGGTGTGTAATTAGTGTGATTTTCGCTGACTGAGTCTGCACCTTAATTTTTTAGGGGTGAGAGTGTAGTTGGATGGTAAGGTACATTCCAGTTTTTGTTTGTGAAGGACTTCCATGCAGATTGCCTTAATGACTCTACTGATTTATATTTCCAAAAGCAGTGAATCTTTCTTTCTTCTTCCCTTTTCTTCCTTCCTTCTCTATCTTCCTTTCTCTTCCTTCTTTTTGTCTTTCTTTCTTTCTCTTCCCCTCTATCCCCCTTTCTGTGTGAGCCAATACAATGACAGTGGGTTTTAGATTTTGTTTGAGTCACATCCTCTTTCAGAACTAGCTTCTCACAAAATGTTAAAAAACTTTCCCAGAAGAAAAAAAGCTATGTGATCAACTGAATTTTGAGTACGTCATCACAATTTTTTCTATGACACCATTTAAAACCATAGAATCAAAAATCGGAACCAAGTTAAAGAACACACACATGTGAAGTATCTGTGTACAGTGCTGTTTATTATTATTGCAAGACCCAGATCCTAATCAGTAGCCTAGGACACAGGAAGGGGATGGCAAGCTTAGCTGTTAGCACCATAGAGAAAAGAAAATGTAGAACCTGGGGAAAACAAAGCTTGACTTAGCAATGAATTATAAATACCACCTGAGGACTCTTCAGTAAACTACGCTTTGGAAAATCTGCATCAGCTCGAAGGTAGGAGTGAATTCCAAGTAATGTTTTTATTTGGCCACAAAGAAAATAAGAAGACATGGGGTTATGGGGGAGCACTGCATTCAATTTGCCCCTCTGTCAATCACTTCCATCGCTGGAACACAGTTCTGAAATTTTTGCTTATCACAACTAGCCTGTTGATTGGTATGAGTCTGCTACCAGCATTCTAAAATTCTGTTTCTACCTTATAGAAGATAGGGGAGAAGAAATAGCACACATGAGTCTGCAAAAGGAAACACTGACATATTTAGGTAGGCACACGAGAAACATCCTATTATAAAATAGACTTTCCTAAAAATAATATGCCATGCAAAGCACAGTACATGACTAGAAGCAGATGAAGAGCCCTAACAGAGACTGAAGAAATGCTTGTCCTTTAAAGACCCGAGAAACTGCTTTTAGCATTCATAGAAAACATCTAAGTCACTTGAAGATGCCCGGAGGTTTTAATAGCAACACTTCCTACCTTATGGAATGAAATAAAATCTAATCCACATATAACCATGTCTATTATACCTAGATAGGCTAGTATGATATGCAAATACTACTCCATGTTATGGAAAGATGTGAGCACCTGAGAATTTTGGTATCTACAAGGGCTCCATGAAGGTCATCCAAGGATGATTGTAGAATAATGCCTGGAACCTGGAGCAAAATTATTTGAGAAAGAAACCTTGATACCAGTTTATTTAAAAATGGGTTTGCTGAGGTTAAATAATGGCACATGAAGAAATTATTATACCATGCTTTATACACATACATATTATATACATACAATTTCATGCATATAAACATATAATTTGCTTTACTATTTTTCTCCATTGGGAGGTAGTTTCCCTCCCTGTGTGTCTATGAAAAGCAGCCCATGTGCATGTGAGACCACAAAAGGTTAACAGAGCCAGCCACTGATACATCTGGGGAGCATTAGCTATATTAAGGACAAGTCAGCATGAAAAGGTAACCGGAAGAAGCCACTGAGTATTTTCTGGTCAGGCCTTGAGGTCATCTGAATTGAGGCATTGCGGTTTACCGTCTAGCAAGGGACACGTATCATTTCAGTGCTTTGATGCAAACCCTGGCACAAGAGTCCTTCTGGTTTGGAATCCGATCAAAGCTGAGCAGAAGGCTTCCCTATTGAATTAAAAATGCTTTGCATTTTCACACCTTTTAGGAAAGAATGGGCAGGAATTATATTTATGGTGACAAAAGGCAATGTCTTTTGGGTTTTTGTATGCTGTATAAATCCCTGTTGGCCACGGAAATGCATTCAGTGGTACAGTTTTAAGCATCAGCCAAACAGGACCCACCGCATCTGTCACGCAATAGCCCTACAAAACGCGTAGAAACTCCCACTGAGGTCTGAATAGAATGCTGACAGGGTGACAGTTGCCTGGGAAGTGAAACCCTGAAATCGGAGTGTCAGAAACCTTGACTCTGCTCTTTCTGAGTTTGCGGAGTGGGATCACTGATTTCCAGTTCCCTCGTCTGTAAAATGTTGTAGGGATGCTGGAGGAGCATGCCTAACACACCTGTCCTCGCCACCTGATGATCCAGGAACACACGCTTTCTTGGGATTGGTAATGTCCCTTTGTCCTTTGCCCTCTGGGTAAGGGTTTCTTCAAATATTAACTACTTATATACAGCCACCACTAAGTTTCCTTCTATGCTACCAAGTCAACCTCCAATAAAACATCCCAGAAGCAAGTCTTTACTTTCAAAGTAGATTTTCTCTTATGGTAAAGCAATTTTTATAGAATTTTATTAGCTTCTGCCTTATAGTATTCTGCTAAGGAATACTGAATGGCTGTGAAGGTGAGCAGGGCGGTGTAGAAAGGAGTCCACGGCCACATTGTGAACCTTGTTTAAAATCTGCCAGGAACGGAGGCCATTGAACTCTTAGGAAGTCAGGAGGAATTTTCATCCATTCATTGGGGGCTCAAATGGAAGTTTCTAAAACAAAACAAGAAAACCCGTAGTTTAGTTGATTGTTAGGCCACTCTGCAAAGGCATGGATCTACTTTCCTTTTGTGGATTAGGTGCTGGAAAATATTACACATACTTTGTACTTTGTATTATTAGGAGCAATCCAAGCTCATAAAGAAAAACTACAAATAGTTCTAAAAAGGATGAAAAATTTGCTTAAATCCTCATTATCTATATACAAACCATGCTCTAAATACTCATGTTTCTCTCTGTGGAATTTTTATAAAAATATTCATACATTTTATAACTTGGCCAGTTTTGTGTTTTTTTTTTCATTTGATCCTCTTAAATGTTTTTAGTAAGATTTTGTATAGGTCTGCATTAAGAACTATGAAAATAGAACATTTCCTGTACATAGACCTCTAACTCAGTAAAGTTGGACACATTTTGTTGGCTTCTTGAGTATGGATCCTAATAATGAAATGTGATGTGTGAACATTCTCAGGGACAGAATCTCAGTGTGCTTCAAACTCCCTTTCCTAACTCTGCAGCTTGTGACCCTGGAAAGGAATGCTTTATTCTCTTTCCATGGCAGACTTTTCTATGTGAGCAACAGAGCATATTTGTGGGAAAAGCCACAGAAGTTGGATGAAGTAGGCAATTTCGTCTGCAATCACCCTAGCCTGGGCTTTCTTTCCAGGTGTAAAATGTTTCATTGGGCATCTTACCTGCATATTGGTAATGATGCATACAAAGGCACGAGAAGTGGTGATTTGTTTGGCTCTTTCAATATAGGTGCTGCTGGAATGTTCTTTCTGTTTTTATGTGTGAATCCAGATGACAAGCTCTTAAAGACAACCTTGGGCAGTCAACATTTTAACTCAGCTATGGTTCAATTTTTACAAGGCTAATATTACCATATTCTAGGTCACTATTTTTTTAAAGATGGATTTTTGATCTAACAAATATTGTAAATGAGCCTTCTTTCCAAACTTACAATGTTCCGTTTCTATTCTACCAAAATGAGACACACCTTTCCTGAGGACAACTGGGATAAAATGTTCTGTTTCAAATTCAGAATCACATTGCAGTTCTGGTTGCAGTGATTATAAATAAGAAGTATATCTGGGTGACCAGAGCTCTTTAATTTTTTTTTTGTGGCTCACTATAAGGAAAACATTTACACAGAAAAGTTTTAGTCAGCTTCTCTATAGTTTATACACACCAATGACCTGAGAATCCCTGCTACCAATGTTCTCATATTTATGCATTGCTGGTAGGACTCAGCTTGTGGCCAAAACTGGAACGAAGCCAACTCTCCAGTAGGCACCCAGTTCAAATTCTCATCTCCACGCATGGCATGGGTTTGTCTGCGTTTGATAGAAGATAAATCATACTGACCCTGCAAATAAGAAAGTAGTTTGTTTGAATCCGAAAGCACACAGAACATTATAGTACAGGTAATTGACTCCCATGTATGACATCTGTGGCCGGAGTCCATGCCAATGTAAGCAGGAGGCAAGCTTCTGAAACAAATGTCCGCTTCTAAACAAAGATAGTTCTCCAAGTCTGCCATGTCATCAGAGCACATTGAAGTTTAGAAAAGTTTGACCAACTATTTGTCATCCCTGTTAGCTATGCTAAATTGACTTATTTGTCTCTCTCTCTGAAAATTAATTGCTGGTGGGTCTCCGCAGCAGGGACGGTAAAAATAAAAAAGATAGCAATAACAAAAACCCAAACCAGTGCTCCTTTTACTCTATCTACTCTCCATTCTGGATTTGGCAATGTTTGTTTTAGAGGACAGCAGAAGATATGGTTTATTAGTTATTAGAGAATGTCTACACTGGCACAGATGATTAGATTTATGGGTGTGGATTAATGAGATCAGATGAGGGCATGAGCAGACCTCGTAGCAGAGAACCCATGCTCCGAATCTAGCTGGTATCAGTTCATGTTGAGGAGAAGATTGGAGTAGAGTTCAGACAGTCTTGACAGATGCATTTGGAAGCAGGTGGCTGTGACAGTACAGATAATGCCACAGGTTTCTGACTAAAGCTATTGGGAGATCAACCAGAATACCACACATACTGAATTCATTAGTGACAGAAACTCACAGTGGGGGAAATCCAGTGAGCTACAGTACTGGAAACTGCAGGCCTATAATTTGGTGGCTTAACATCATCCTAGAATTTGCTACTTGTACATAGGATGCCAGTTTTGTCATTGGTACACAGTACCATGCTGGGCCAAGAAGTGAAGAAGCTATGGCCAAATGATGGAGAAATAGGAACCAAACTGAATGATGAATGAAGAAACTTGAAACTGAGAAATGATTCATGGCAATCCTTCTAAAATATATGAAGATTTGAAGTACTGGATTCAATCAGGACTGTAAGGTGCTTTTATTCAAGCCTGGACCCAACTTTAGATCCAAAAATTTTGCCATTGGGCTTCCAGTAAAAATACTTCAGGCTGAGGTAACAATCGTACAGTTTCAGAAGGGATTAGGTATATTGAAAGTCAATCCAGGAAGGCACAAGAGCAACAAATAGAAAAAATGAGCCCTTTTACCCAGTCAGAATAGACTCAATAGTGTGTCTTTAGGAATCCTCTGTTTAGACAGACAAATGTTCTAATTAATACATTCTGTCCCTGACTGCAAAAGTTGAAAGTAAGACCTTCTTGCTGACGTCCGTACATACTTCAGCTTGTGCCAGTTGTGTTGAGAGAACAACTGACAAGTGGGACTTGATAAAACTAAAAGGCTTCTTTACAACTGAAAAACAATCATTTGGGTGAAGAGAAAGCCCACAGGATGGGAATCTTTACCATTTATGCAATCAATTAAGGCATGCTGAGAGTGGAAAGATAGGAAGGAAAGAATACAACAGTTGGTCATATAATATCAAATAGTCAGCCCTGAAACCATACATACAGATAATATTAGACAGACTGAACAACTTGTATTTATATACTTAGATATATATATATGTGTGTGTGTGTGTATAAATCTATTATATAACAATAATTAATAAAAATGAGAGCATGAATTTGAAAGAGATCAAGGAGGAGTATATGGGAGGATCTAGAAGGAGGAAAGGAAATGGGGAAGTAATGTAATTATACTGTATTCTATAAAAGAAAAAGAGATAATAAAATAACATGTTCAAATGATAAAGCCTCCTGCCAACTCTTCATAGTGTCTCCCACCTTGTCTCCCTCCCAAATTCATGTCCTACAATTTGATTTTTATTGGTAACCATGAGTCCAACTAGTAATTCTCCCATGTGCATGGATGTAGGGCCATCCACTGAAGCACAGCAGCATATTAACAGCCATGCCCCCAGTGACTTGTTCTCCCTTCTTTAGCAACTGTCCATTGTCAATAACTCCCCAACAATGACAGAACCTCTGCGGACCCTTCCCTAGTCATATTTAAATTGTTAGTGGCTTTATGTTGTGCAGGTCTTTCGTAGACAACTAGTTGCTGTGAAGGGGATGTGTGTAGGATCTATGCCATATTCAGAATTCAGCATGTGTAATGGCTATTCTTGGGTGTCAACTTGACTACATCTGGAATTAACCAAACTCGAGTGGCTGGGTACACCTGTGAGGGATTGCTTCCTTGATTGAATTGTGTGAAGTGGAAAGATCCACCTTACATATGGGCCATAACTTTTGGTGGCAGACTAAATAAGGGACATGAAAGAAGGTAGCACTTGCTCCTTACCTGCGGGCCCTTGCTCTTACAGTCGAGTTCATTCCTTCACTGGCATTAGAGCTTACTTCTTTGGGATTCCAACATGTACTGAAGACCACCGGAGGCATCCGGCATCAGTGGCTGAACAGCTACTGGATGCTTAGACTTTCCACTGGTAGACAGTCATTGTTGGAACAGCTGAGCCACATCCTGTAAATCACTCTTTGAGTGATTTCTATCTTAACAGAGTTTCTTCACGGGATGGAATGTTTCACCTCCCCTTAGAACATTCTGTTGTTTCACCTCCTTGTAAACATCCTGTCCTAAATATCCTGTTGTTTTACTTTGTTTTTATACCTTATGTCTTAGCAAGTTTCCCCAAGATGAAAGGCTGTAACCTTGGAGGAAACTGTTGTGCAACAGCTCTTCATCTTCTGAGAACAGGCTGTTTGTTTCTCCACTGATTTGTCAGTTGGGTTGTTTGATCCCTTGATATTTAGTTGTTTTAAGTTCTTCTTATGTTTTGGATATCAATTCTCTATCATATGAGAAGATAACAAGGAGTTTTTCTATTCTGTAGGGTGCCTCTCTACTCAGTTGTTTCCTTTTTCTATTTCATGTGATGCTATCTGTCAGTTTTAGGCTCTGCTTCTTGAATGATTACAGTCCTCCTTCTTTTTTTTCTCCAACTGTTTTGGGAATTTCAGGTTTTTACCTTTGACCTAGCATTCTCCATCATCTGACCTATTACTCAAAGTTTGGGTCTTTTCATGATGTCCCACATTTTCTCTATGTTCCTTTGGTGTTTTCCAAAAGAATTTCAAATTTCTTCCTTATTTTGTCTGCATCCTTTTATGATTTTGAGTCCTGATAGTCTACCTTCTGCTTGACTCATTCTGCTTGAAGGACTTTCTCTTTAGTTTTCTACTTGGGTTATTGGGTCTTTCAAGTCTGTCTCCACTTCAACTTGAGTTCACTTGTGCATGTCTATTTTTCTTTTTTTACTGGAGTGTCTTCATCATTTCCACCAACTTACTGTTTTCTTGGTTATCACTCAAGCATTTTTTATCTTTAAGTTCTCTTTAATTTCATTGACCTGATACTCTGTGTCTTCTTTAAACTCCTTGATAGTTTGATGGAATATATAATATATATTATAAAGTATTTTATATATAATATAAAATTTTTCTTTTAAATTCTGTATGCTGGGGTTTATCTAGGTCTCTCTCATAAGCAAACTTTTCCAAAGCACTAGCAGGCTTTAGAGCATGGCTACTGCCTTGGTCTTTCACATTATTTGTGTTTCTGAAACAAGATCTGAGCACATGGATTTCTTTTGTAGTTCTGAATATGATAAGAACAGAACGTGTTGGGGAAGAAGAGCAGATGCACAGTGGAGTTGGGCCTAGAGGTCAGAAATGGCTTACATAGAATTAACTCAGGTGGACACAGAGGACTGGTCTGGTGTGCAGGATGTATGTCTGGTTGCAAGCCTGGAGTGTGGAGATAGATCCAGCTAGCTTTGGACCCTGCCCTGGGATTTGCTCTGTAGACCAGGCTGGCCTTGAACTCACAGAGATCTCTTGACTCTGCCTCCCAAATACTGGGATTAAAGATATGTGCCACCACTGCCCAGTTCAAAATGTTTCTGTAAAGAAGAGTTTAATCCAACTTTTTAGAAAGTAGAATTGCCCATATGAATAAAAAGATTGATTTGTGTGTTAAAACAACTTATTCTGAATTAAAAGCTATAATACAGAAGACAAAATATCCTTTTGCCCATAGGATATTCACTTTTATCACTGAAAATCTCATCTTCTGGCTCCAAATCTAAACAAATCAGTGAGCTCTTTGCACCAATACCATTTATAAAATGAACTCCAAATGCAGTATACTTCAGACTCTAAAATGCCACGGTAGTAAGGTTCTACATGGAGAAGTACACGTAGCTTCTTTCACACAGCTTCCTCTGCACCTTTGAACTCTAATTAGCAGACTGCCCTGCAGGTTCATTGGAGAAGCTTTATTATAAAATGTCAGTTGTTTCCATACACAATGGATAACTCCTAGCTTCTTCGAGCTCTTTTCAACAAATGCTGAGCATTTGTTTTCCCTATTGCTGTCCCCAAACTACACTATAGTCACTGCAGTAGCTTTATAATCAGTTTGGGTTTCTAATGCATTAACTTTCTCATCTTGACCTTGTTTTCTTTAATTGAAAATATTAATGTTGTTTTGTCTGTAGTGCCATTTTGCCTGCAGATATGGTCATTTGTCACATGCATGCCTGGTGCACACTGGATCCCTTGACATTATGGACTTCTGTGAGCCACCATGCAGGTGCTGGAAATGGAATTCAGGTCCTCTGGAAGAGCAGTGACTGCTCTGAACCACTGAGCCAACTCTCCAAACCCTTATCTTGCTTTTCTGTAAGCAAATAGATTTCAGTATTTTTTTTAAAAAAAGATATACGCCTGAATTTTTTTATCCATTCATATTTTATAACACAAAATTTAGGTTTGCATTTTTGTTAATTTATCTTAATGCCTATGGTGTCTTTATAAAATCCCAAGACGATTGCTTTAAGATTTGTTCTGGGTTACCAGCTATAAGACATTATAATGCTCTGGGCAATGGTGGCGCACGCCTTTAATCCCAGCACTCAGGAGGCAGAGGCAGGTGGATCTCTGTGAGTTCAAGACCAGCCTGGTCTACAGAGCTAGTTCCAGGACAGGCTCCAAAGCCACAGAGAAACCCTGTCTCAAAAAACCAAAAAAAAAAAAAAGACATTATAATGCTTTGCATTATAAAAGCAGTTGTTAAATTTCATGTCTAAAAGTTTCTAATAAATAGAAATGAACACCCACACATACACCTTAAGGTCTTGCTCTGTACCCTAAGCTTGCTGCAAACTAGAGATGTTTGTTCACCATCCTCAAGGTCGTGGGATTAAAGGCATGCACCACTATGCCTGGCTGGAATATGAGCTTTTTAGTATTGATTTTATACACAGATTAGCATTTTGCTATACTCAAAGACCAGTGCCTTGCTTAGCCATCATCAGAAAACTTTCCTCCCGCAACAGATGGGAATGAATACAGATATCCACAACCACACACTACACAGAGAAGGGGAGAACTTGGAATATAGCCCTAAATGGGATGTCTCCATCTAATTCCTCCCTGCAGGGCCATAAGAGCCATAGGGGATGGAGGACATCAAGAAAACAAGACCCTTTAAATCGACATGATTACAGCTCATATGAACTCAGACTAAGGTAGCACCAAGTCCTCTGCTTACACACTATAGCTTCCAGGTTAGTGTTTTTATGGGGCTCCTAAGTGTGAGAATAAGTGGGTCTCTGATTCTGGTGCCTTCTTTTGGATTGTTTTCCTTCCTTTGGCTTGTCATGTCCAACTTCAATGAGATAATTTTTGTTTTGTTTTATACTTTAATCTTTTGTATTTTATTATTATAAGTTAGAAGTATGTTTGCTTTCTAATGAGTAGATCTGGAGGGATGGAGAGGTGGAAAGGAACTAGGATGAGGAAAAGCAGGGGAACTCTAGTCTATGTTATGTGCGAGAAAAATCTATTTTCAATGAAAGGAAAAAATTTAATCTTTTAAAACATGCTACTTTAATTTTTCATGGCTCGACATGTGAATACTTTTACATAAAATCAACCACATGAACAGAAGACGCTAGAAGTTATCTTTTATTTCTCCTTTCTGTGTCTCATTCCTTCCACTTCCTTTTGGCAGCCTCACTCTATTGAGTATTTCACCATGAAGTTGAGGAGAATATTGGCTAGAAAGGCTAGCAACCTTTTCTTATTCCCAATTTTGAAGGGAGTAATTCTCTCACTAAGTACTTGTGACATGTGTTGAGATATTTTTTTGATTCCACATAGATATTTTATTTAGATTATCAAAATTGTGTTCTGACACATTTTATTATAGATATTCATAATCATTGCTGTAGAATTTCGTGAGATTCTCTCTCTACATCTGGTGAGATTTTCATGGTTTTGCCATTGGTCTGATTCTGGGGTCACTGCTGCTGCTTATTTATGTTTGGTCCAGGGAATTTCCTGCAGGCTAGATAAACAGCTGCTTTACTATGGAACTATATACCCAACCACTTGTATTTTTTGCTTTTGTTCTAAGACAGGTACTCACTATGCAGCCCAGGCTGGACTTGAACACATTGTGTATCCTAGGTTAATCACTTCTAAGACTCCAGAGTAACTGGGCTTACAGGCCAGTGCTAAAGGACCTGAGGATCTTCAGTACAACAACTGAGCATTTGACTAACACCCAGAGACTGTGCAGGTGCTAAGGGTAACAGATGAAATATTCTTGAAGAATGGGGTCTTAATTTTATTGAATAAAACCCTATACTGCTTATGCTAATAACTGTTACAAATATATATGTTTAATGAAGGCCTGTTATGATTTGAAAGTAAATGACCCCCAAAGGGAGTGGCACTATTAAGAGGTGTGGCTTTGTTGGAATAGGCGTGGCCTTGTAGGAGGAAGGGTATCACTGTGGGGGTGGGCTTTGAGGTTTCCTTTGCTCAAGCTATGCTTAGTGTGTTAGACAATTCACTTCCTGTTGCCTGCGGATCAAGATATAGAATTCTCAGTTTCTTCTCCGGGACCATGCCTGCTTGCATGCCGCTGTGTTTCCCTCTATAATGATAATGGACTAAACCTCTGAAACTGTAAGCTAGCTTCAATGAACTGTTTTCCTTTATAAAAGTTGCTGTGGTCATGGTGTCTCTTCTAAGACAGGGCCATATATTACAAAGTGCACCAGCGGTGGTGGCACACACCTTTAATCCCAGCACTCAGGAGGCAGAGGCAGGTGTATCTCTGTGAATTCGAGGCCAGCCTGGGCTACAAGAGCTAGTTGCAGGACAGGCTCCAAAGCTAAACGGAGAAACCCTGTCTCGAAAAACAAAAACCAAAAAATGAAAAGAAGTGCTCGCAACATGAAGCAAGTAGATGCAGACATTGAAAGGAAAAACTGAAACCAAAAAAAGCATTTAAAAATATTTTTATGAGAGCCTCAGAATTAATGGGACTAGATAAACACTTGCTACATGTGTTGTCTAATTTATTCTCCAAAGAACCCTGTTATTTCCACTGAAGAAGGAAGGAAACTAACGCTCTCAGTGGTTAAATGGCATGCCAAGTGTCACACAGCTAAGAAGTGCTGATGATGGGGTTCTGAATCCAGTCTTTTCAGTTTCTTTTGGAGAAGGCAGAAGGACAGAGGGGAAAGAAAGTGCACAGGGTTTAGTTTTGATGAACAACACTTTCTTTAAATGACTCTTCTATATGAATAAGTTCTGAGCCAGATCACAGAGAATTTTCGTGGAGAGAATTATAAAGTTTTTAGAAATGTTTTTTCCTGTGCAATATCACATAAATTTCTCTAAGAAAAAAAAGGGCTTTATTGTATGCTTTTGGGCGTGTGTGTAGAGCAAATGGATTGAATGCTTATCTGTATTGTGGTAAAAGCAATGCTGCCCTGTTATTGCTTGCTGTTAACTACTTAAACAGCACATTCCAATCAACTATTTTATAATGGGCACACAGACACTGGGGCAGGAATGTCTGTTACAGAGAAACTGGTATTATCACCTGAGTTTGACTTCTCTGTTAACTGAGTAAGCAAATCCCAGACTGGTCATTGTTTTGAATTATCTAATTCAAATTAGAGGTTGTCAAAACATAGCATGAGTTATAGCTTGCTAAGATGGAGTCAGCAACAAAGCAGAGAATGTGCTAAGGAATTATCCCACGTCTTTTAGAAAAGTATGTTTTTACTGACTCCCAGGAGAGAGGGGTTTCCCATAAGTCTTGCATTTGATCCCAAACAAAACTTTTTAGATGTTTCCAAAATGATTTAGCAATTTATTACCACTACATATCTAAATGGTTCTTGGAAATAACAAAAAAGAAAACACAGGCTTTAGGACTCTTCCCGACTGAGGCCTCCAGCCAGACTCAAAACAGTTAGAGCCACACCTGAAAGAGAAACTCGCTCTGATACACTGACCCACACCAGAATCACTTACAGAGACAGGGTTGTTGACATATATTCTCCGGAAGTGAAGGATTCCATCATAGAGCAGACTTTGAAGTCATCTTAAAGGACTTGGTCTAAGGAGGTGAAGACTTTTGACTGGTCTGTCTCGAAGTGGATAAGCCTATGCCAGGGCCTCCTAACTGCATTAGCAATGCTTGCATTCCACGGGGACTTGAAGAATGAACTGAAGGATACTAAATGCTCACATGAAAGGAATTATGGGGACAATGAAGGAGAAAAGGGTTGATGATTTAAAAGCTGGGGTAGATGATTATCAAGTCATGTCTCCCTTTCCTCAACTCTCCACATCCTCTCTTTAATATAGGCCTGGGGCTTTTATGTGTTGACTTCTAATGTTTGGTCTTCTGAGCAGAAACAGATCCTTTTTACATCTTCATGTCTTCTCTGTCCTCTCTTTCATCTCATCCTTATTTCTTCAGTTTTCAGAGTCCATAAATAGTGAATCTACAAAAGCCTTGAATCCTAATTCCTTTATACTGAGGTTGGAAATTAGAGGGGGCAAAGACATGGCTTTAGAGTCTCTCTGTTCTCTACCTGTGGGTTGTGACCCTTTTGAGGGTCAAATGACCATTTCACAGGGGTTTCCTAAGACCATCAGAAAACATAGATTTATATTTATGTTATGATTCATAGCAGTAGCAAAATTATAGTTATGAAGTAGCAACAAAAATAATTTTATGGTTGGGCCTTCACCACCACATGAGGGGTCTCGGCATTAGGGAGGTTGAGAACCACTGCTCTAACCACTGAGATAGAGGTCAAAATATTTGGAGACATTTTAAGACACTGAGGCCAGAGCCTAAAATCAACTGTGCTGATCTAAAGTAAAAGATAATCCAGCATGTTAAAGCATCATTTTTCAATCCTATGGAGACTGAATTTTAAGCATATGGCACTTGGTTGCTTACAATATGATTGTCTATCCCTGGTAACTGTCCATTAGGAAAGATATGCCATAATTTTTTAGTGCTATGTTAGTTTTCTCAGGTCTCTGATTTAGAGTGTCCTGAGTTCACTGTGCAAGACACATGGCATGAAAAAGATCAAAAGCAGCACATGACCTGATACGCTTGGGATTCCTTTGAAGGCTGGAAGACAGAAAGGAAGATGTAGCCTGTATAGATGGTCTGACAAATGGCAGGAAAATAAGTAATTTTTCAAAGAACAATGTCAGCACAGACTTTGAGAATAAAAAGAACTGAGACCTGAAGAAATCAAGGATGGAACTGGGGTTAGTCACCCAGGAGGGTATTCAGTGATAAATCAGATGTTTATCTACTCAGAAATGGAGCTGGTTCTACAACGAGGATGGAGCACCACTTTAAGGTCGATGGAGCCCCAGAGGCCAAGGTGTGAAAACTGCAGGTGTCAATATTCAACTTAAGCTGAGCCACGAAGCTGTGCATCCAACTCTTGAAGAATACCTTCATTATGTCCAGGCTTTTGTACAGGAGGAATCACAGTTCTCACTTGAGTCACTGAGTAGGATGGATACTGCAAGGCTATCTCAGGTTGATGCGATTTTTTCCTATTGGAACTTCCTTCTTTTCAAGACAACTTTAAACTGCTTCTTCTCCTCATCCTTCCCTTTCTTCCTCTTCCTCCTCTTCTTCAGATTTATTTAACTTATTTTACATGTGTGAGTGTTTTGCCTGGATTTACATATGTGCAGAATACCCACGCCTAGTGCCCCTGGAGGTCAGTAAAAGTCAGATCCCACGGAATTGGAGTAGCAAATGGCTGTGAGCCACCATGTGGCTATTGGCAAACAAACTCATTCCTCTGAAAAAGCAACAAGTGCTCTTAACTGCTGAGGCAACTCTACAGTCAGTAGGCTTCTTTATAGAATAAATGGTTTTTTATTGATTTTTTTCCAAAATTAAATTCAAGGTATTTGAGCACTCATTCAAGGCTGGGACTTTGCCGAGGAGAAGTACAGCAGTTGGACAGGGAGCATCTCTGCCCCTAAGGGTGGATGTTGGGTTGGAGAATGAGCTCTGCACTAGCGACCAGAGCCAGGAAGCTGAGTTTAACCACATGGAGTCTGCCCTCCAATTCCTTGGGCTTCTTTACATAGATTGTTAGTCCTGTTCGTCCACAATCAGTAACTGTATTTAGGGGACATAAACACAACTGAGAATGTTTCCATCCTTTGAAATAATAGGAGGCTTCTATTATTTTCTCAGAATTTTATGACTTTTCCAAAAGCTGTTCATGTGCATGTGTGTGCACATGTGTATTATGTGTGTTTACACCTGTCAAAACTGATCGGTATCTTGAAGAAGCCCCACAGGACGACTGAATGCAGCCTGGTTCGTTCCCCCAACTCCTCTCCCTGTCCCATCTTTCTCTCTTCCCCTTCCCTTTCTCTGTTTTTCTATCCCCAATCCCTCCCCTCACACAATTGTTCTTGAAGTTAACCCTAGAGGTATTTTTTTTCTGCTGCCACTTTTTTACTTTACTTTACTTTACTAAAGACAGAATAACTGTCTTTAGTCTTGCTCTTGTGTGCTGGTCCTTGGCCGATGCTGAGAAATGGCAGCACTGGTGACCAGTCCAACCTGACTTGCCTCCTTGATTTCAGTCTACTTCCTTAGACTGGTCTTTGAGATTTCGGCCTGCTTTCTCCGACTGGTTTTCGTGTTGGTTCTCCCTCCCAAAGCTGACTTCTGGCAGACTCGTCTTTTTGAGTTGTGGGTGTTTTGTGGTCAGTAAATCAATATAATTTTAGTGACAGCAGAAAGGGGGGAAAGTTGTGCAATTCTTTTATTATTCTTAATCGCTCCCCCAAGAGAAATAAATCTGGAAAAGGAATAGGGAGGTTCAGTGGGAAAGGCCAGAGAGAAGGCTGTTTCTGAGAAGACAGGATTATAGCAACAGCTGTGCAGGGCAGGAGGAGCTTGCCCTGGAGCTCACATGAACTGCTGACAGCTCCTTACATATACCTCCCCCATTCCCTGCCCACCCACACCCGCACCACTTCTAGCTGGTTTATAAAGTTGAAGCAATCCATTCAGGAGGTCTGAGACCATGTTTGGTCATGTTCCCTCATGGGATAGTCCATCCACCTAGACCCATCTAGAGCCTAGAAGCCACGAAAGACTTCTGGCTTCATGCTGTATCTTTGGCTGGACAATAGTGACATGTAAGTCTTCTTAAACAGGATAGACCATCAGCAAACTACAGTGCACTTTTAACGTGGATTTGTACTCAGTAGCAAAAAAGAGAATAAGCCATGCATACACAAAACAATATGGATGCACATTACACATAGTTCTTAGTAAGAAAAGGATTTGTACAGAAAAGTGCATATCGCATTAATCCATTTGTATGTAGTTATAGACCAGACAGCATTTGTATATACTGGGGACAAAAGATTGGAACAGTGACTGTGTGACCAGATGGAGCAAGGAAGGAGGTCCAAGCACAGAAATTATCTTGATGGTGGTTATGTTCTATATCTTGATAAGATTTTATCAATCCTAATCTAAGAATTCTGTTTAAATTTGTGCATTTGGAGCCAGCTGGTGGTTGCACACGTCTTTAATTCCAGCGCTCAGGAGGCAGAGGCAGGTGGATCTCCATGAGTTCAAGGCCAGCCTGGTCTACAAGAGCTACTTCCAGGACAGTTAGGGCTGTTACAGAGAAATGGTATCTCAAAAAAAACATATATGTGTATTTGGGGCCTGTAGAGATGATTCACTGCTTAAGGGAAATCGCTGTTCTGTAGAAGACCAAAGTTGGGATCTCTGTATCTATAACTGGTGGCTCACAACTGTCAACTGTCTGGAACTCAAGCTCCAGGGGAATTAATGTCCCCTTTTGTCCTCCTTGAGCATCTGCATATGTGTGCACATACTGTCCTATGAACACAAGAACAGAAAAATTGTTTTTAATTGTGCATCTTATGAATGCAAATTTTATTATGTAAAAGAACAACAAATATTGAAAATGTTTGAGGGAAGTGAACTCTATGTATCTCATACTTAAAACAATAAAAATGGACTGATTGATGAAAACAGAACTAGACAGATGGACATGCACTATAACAACTATAATAATAACTAATTATAGAATCTAATTGTATTTGTAAGAATGTTCTCTACAAACTTAATCCACTTTTCTATGAACTTGAGAATTTTTAAATTTCATCCTTCAGTGAGGAAAATAATACAATATGATTATATACCGAATATACTTACAAAGCATTTCAAAGATCTGATTAAATCAACAACACCCCCAAAATAGAACAAATTATAACCATGATTAAATGTTTTGGCAATATTTAGGCCCTTATCTTTTTTATAATAAAATAGAAAACTGTGTGGAATTGAGGAGGTAGCTCAGTTGATAAAGTGATTGTCATGCAAGAATAAAGACCTGAGTTTGACTCCCCAGTACAAATGTAAAACAATAACAAACAAACAAAAAAATGCAAGCCATAATAGTTTGGGGTATAACTCCAGAGCTAGGTCATGTTGGTCCCTGGTTCTTGCTGGCTTACTTAATGAATCCCAGGCCAGTTTAAAAAACAAAAAAACAAAAAACTGCCTAGTAAATGTAGATGCTACTTCAGAATGACACAGTAGGATGTCTTCTAACCTTCAAACACACGTTCACAAGCACATTCACACTTGTATACCCACGCATGTACACCTCCCCCTGAGCACAAAATAAGACCTGTGATAGTAAATGTTGAGCCCACTGAAGTGAAGGATATGGCTCTGTTTCCACTACCTCCTGCAGGAGACTTGGGGAATGCCTCCCTTCTGAAAGAGAATGATCTAGTTCCTTGTATTTCCAAATTTGAGTTTCATTCTTGTTTGCTAACCACGGTTTATCTTTGGCATGGTTCCGTTATCTCTTCAGAGACAAACAGAAAAAGCTGCACAGAGAAAAGACAAATTTGAATTCAAAGTCGTGTTCCAGCTTTTCTCATTATGGTGATATCTATCTTTCATGGGGGATCCTCTGATTGAAAGAAAAAAAAAACAAAAAAAAAACAAAAAACAAAAAAACGTAGCTAATACAGGTGCTATTTTTCTAAGAGCATCCTATGAATGCTTAAGATACTAAGTTACAAGAGGCATTCACTTCCTGTACTATTATATCACTGTGGTTTAAATATCATAATTTGGAATTTACAAGGGCTATTATCTGTGTGTTAATAGAAAGCTGTATAAAAACCCAAGAAATGTCAACTTAGACCATTTGTATTTAAATAGTTAAGAATTTAGACAATTTGGGTAGTAATTTATTGTGTCAAAAGGCAACACACAAGCAAAATACCCACCTGTCTACTGTGCTCATCTTATGTCGTAAACAATGCAGTCATCAACGCAGTCATTTTATCCCTTTCTCTTGCTCTTTCAGCAGCAGATAAAACCATGGAAGTCACCTAGCATGAACGCCAACTCATGAGTTCAGACACAATTCCCCTTTCCCAGGAGCAGCCAGAGGCCCTTCCCTTCACTTTCCAGACAACCTTTGTAGCCATGTGTTTTGATGTCTGTCTAAACAAAGTAACACTTCATCATTGTGTTATATAAGAGCCTGAGATTTAAACCAAAGATCATCTCTCCAGGGTGTGGAATTGAATACAAGAGATTTTAGGAAAAACAACAGAAAATATGGGTGCATACCTACTTATTCCTCATGTAGATTTATTGTTAAAAGGGATAGATGTGGTTTATAGTTTCTGAAAATTATGTGGAGTGCCAAACAATTTCTCAGCATTGCATTGGCCTCAACTTTCAAAAGAATGAATTTCATTTATTCTGTACACAAGTTAATGCTATTTGACTCTTGTAATTTCATCTCTTCTCTGATTTAGTTCAGAATATGCTTTTTGCTCTCCCACCCATCTCACTCTCCCTCTGATTTATTGATTATCTTAGTTCAGTATCCCTAACCCCCATAATAGTTACTACCCAAACATCAGTTAATGCTCTGTTTTGATTTGGGCAAATTCTAGCTTGCAATCTTACTCATTGCTTTAGCTTCATGTTTCTGTTTTGTTCATATATATTTGTACACACACACACACATATATATATATAATTCCCTCTTGTCTTTCATACTTGGTTATGTACTTTTGAAATAATTGTTACAAAGCCAATGTGAAATGAAAAACTTTTCAACTAATTTTATAAACCCAAAACAATTTTGAAATGAAAACATTAAGGCAGTATCAAAAAAGAATGAAATAAATAAATGAAATTGATCTTAATTGTCAACATAAACACATATGCATACTACCTTGAATACTAGAAAAAATTGTTTCATAAGAAACTACTGTTGAAGTACCAAAATAAGCTCTATCTTATTTGAATTTAATATCATTTTCATATATTGCTATATTTGGTCAATATGCCTGTTATGGGGAGCTTCGGGCTGCGTTCCTGCCGCCCTGGCTCCCAGCCACCTGGCTAGCTTAAGCCCTGAAATAACAACACAAAAACTGTATTCTTTTAAACACTGCTTGGCCCATTATATCTAGCCTCTTCTCGGCTAACTCTTGCACCTGGACTAGCCCATTTCTAATAATGTGTGTAGCACCCCAAGGTGCGCTTACTGGGAAGATTCTAGCCTATGTCCATCCTGGGTCGGAACTTCATCGTGTCTGCTCCAGAGAGCAGAGCTATCGAGTCTGAGCTCACTTCCTCTTCCTCCCAGCATTCTGTTCTGTTTACTCTACCCACCTATGTTCTAACCTATAAAATGGGCCAAGGCAGTTTCTTTATTAGCCAATGACCTTCCTCCATCATACGCCTCCATGTGAGAAAACGTAAATTCATCTGAGTCTAACAACTGATGAGTGGTGTAATTAAGATCCATTAACAGCCATTAAATGTAGAGAATCTGAGCAAACTTTGAATGCAAGGAAAATGGGAAGATAATACAGACTTTAGTGAAGCATCTATTGTCGTGAATCAAACAATGAAACAGTTTTAATTAAAACAGATATTAGGATAGGCTTTAAAGCTACAGAGAAACCCTGTCTCAAAAAACAAGAACAACAACAGATATCAACTATTTTATTATTATTATATTGTTTATTATTATAATTTTGGTTCAGGTAAATATGTGTGGTGAAAATTCATTCTCAGAAGTTAAATGGAAACTCTTTATGTCTTGTTCCAAGATTCCAATGACAAACTAAGGTATCATATGCCAAAGTGCACACTGGGAAACAAATGGGTTTGTTGGGTTTCCTTACATAGCTTAGGTGAGGGGTGACTTACAGAGGTGTGGATGCTCCTCTCCCAAACAACAAGGTTTGAAGTGTCCAAGATCATGTCATGGCCAAAGGGCAGTCTTTTCAAAAATAATGCTGGGAAAACAAGATACACAAACACAAAACAACCAAGCTGAATATTTATTCTCTAACATGATGTTTAAAAAAATGAAATGAAAACAAATCGGTCTTTCACGTCCTTTGTAAGTGTTACCCCAAGATATTTTATGTGATTTGTGGCTATTGTGAAAGGTGATGTTTCTCTGATTTCCCTCCCAGCTTCTTTATCCTTTGTGTATAGGAGGGCTACTGAAGTATTTGAGTTGATCTTATATCCTGCCACTTCACTGAAGGTATTTATCAGCTGTAGGAGTTCTCTGGTAGAGTTTTTGGGGTCACTTATATATGCTATCATATCATCTGCAAATAACAAAAGTTTAACTTCTTCCTTTCCAATTTGAATTCCCTTAATCTCCTTATGTTGTCTTATTGCTATTGCTAAAACTTCAAGAACTATGTTGAAGAGATATGGAGAGAGCAGACAGTCTTGTCTTGTTCCTGATTTTAGTAGAATCGCTTTGACTTTCTCTCCATTTAATTTAATGTTAGCTGTCTGCTTGCTGTTTATTGCTTTTATTATATTTAGATATGATCCTTATATCCCTAATCTCTCCAAGATCTTTATCATGAAGGGATGTTGAATTTTTCAAATGCTTAACTATCTTTGGGCTATTTTAAATTCTTCTGATGAGAATTCTCTGTTTAGTTCAGTACACCACTTTTTAATTGGGTTGTTTAGAATTTTAATGTCTAATTTCTTGAGTTCTTTATATATTCTGGAGATCAGTCCTTTGTCTGATGTGGGGTTGGTAAAGATTTTTTCCCATTCAGTAGGCTGCTTTTTTTGTCTTGACTATGTCCGTTGCTTTACAGAAGTGTCTCAGTTTCTTGAGGTCCCATTTATTTATTGATGTTCTTATTGTCTGTGCTACTGGGATTATATTTAGGAAGTGGTCTCCTGTGTCCATGCATTGAAGGTTACTTCCCACTTTCTCCTCTATCAGGTTCAGTGTGGTTGCATTTATATTGAGGTCTTTAATCCATTTGGACTTGAGTTTTGTGTATGGCAACAGATATGGATCCATTTTTGTTCTTCTAAAGGTTGACATCCAGTTATGCCAGCACCATTTGTTGAAGATGTTTTCTTTTTCCCATTTTTTGCTTCTTTGTCAAAAATCAGGTGTTCATAGGTGTGTGAATTAATATCCGGGTTTTCAATTCAATTCCATTGGTCAACGTCTCTGTTTTTATGCCAATAGCAAGCTATTTTCATTACTGTAGCTCTGTAATAGAACTTGAAGTCGGGGATGGCAATGCCTCTGGCAGTTCCTTTATTATACAGGATTGTTTTGGCTATCCTGGGTTTCTTGTTTTTCCATATGAAGTTGAGTATCGTTCTTTCAAGGTCTGTGAAGAATTATGTTGGGATTTTGATGGGGATTGCATTAAATCTATAGATTGCCTTTGGTAAGATTGCTATTTTTATTATAATTCCTATCCAAGAGCAAGGGAGATCTTTCCATTTTCTGGTATCTTCTTCAATTTCTTTCTTCAAGGACATAAAGTTCTTGTCAAATAGGTCTTACACTTCCTTGATTAGTGTTACCCCAAGATATTTTATGCTATTTGTGGCTATCATGAAAAGTGATGTTTCTCTGATTTCCCTCTCTGCTTCTTTATCCTTTGTATCTGTGGAGGGAGAGGGAGGGGACTGGGAGGAGGAGAGGGAGTGGGAATTTGGATTTTTTTTTTAAGTAATGAAAAAAGGGAAAAATAAATCAAGAGCCTAAACTTGAAAGCTATGACTTTTAAATTCATAAATTAAAACATAAAGCCTTCACAACTTTGGATTTCCTAGATATGGTAACAAAATATACTGGTAATAAAAGAAAAATACACATTCTACTTTAGAAGAAAATCTCTTCATTAAAAGGCACTACAAAAACGAAAAAGGAAAAGAAAGAAAAGAAAACAAGGAGCAGATACATGGAAAATTAAATCTTGTGCTCAGGAGATGCATCCACAGAAGCCCTGTGCCTTGTTGGTATCAATATAACAGCTAAGGGAAGAGAATAATAATTCTTAAAAAAAAATCTCAAAACAGAATGATTCCATCATGCCAGTCCCAAAATAAGTGAACATATGGTTTTTAAGACACATATGTGCATCTGTGACGATATTATCATTATTATCAATAGCTGAAATGCGGAGTATCCATCAGGAGTGTATATACATGTATATATATATATATATATATATATGGAATTTTGCAAATTATATATATACATATATGGAATTTTTAAAGAAAGAAAATTCTGGCATGTGCTATAGTATAACAATATCTATATTGTACATATATGATGTGTATATTGTATATATTTGATATCTTGGATACATCTTAAAATGATATATTGAAGACATCTTAAAATATAATTTTACTTTTTAAATTAGCATACACAATTTTAGATATCTATAACATCATTTTTAAATAAAGTGTGTCATAGTTCATTTTCTCTGTCCTAATTTCTCCACCTCCTTTCCTCCACTTTTGCTTTCATGTATCCTTGAACACACACACACACACAGACACACACACACACACACACACACTTGAATGTGCTCTGCACCTATTCTTATCCTCTCTCGATCTCCTTCAAAGTTTTTATGGGTTTTATTCACATTACTGAATCAAATGGTCACAAAATCGCACCCTTTCTGATGCTATTTATGTGAAGTATGTAGAGGTAAAAGCAAAGTAAATGATGGTATAGGTTGCTGGAGGGGAAAGAATTGACAGTGGTTGCTCATCAGAGATAGAGTTCCAATTTGTAAGATAAAAGCAGTGCTGGAGATGAATACTAATATTCTTCAGTCTTAAACATGTATTTGAAATTGGTAAAGATGGCAAATAACGCACACTTTATGCCAAATCAAAATCTTCCAGGATATGTGTATTTCAATGCCCAAGTAAAATTTGGCTGTATCTTCCCTAGGAATAACACAGGCATTTAGGGAAAATGCATGCTTATTCTCATAATGCCCTTGCAATAAATAAATAAAAAAAAACTTAGCCACTCTGTATTTGCTTTAAGTATAAAAATTCTGCAAAGTGGGGCTATTTACAAAATTGAATTATGACTGAAATATATGTGGTGCTTGCCTGGAGAAAGACAAACAGCATCTCAGCATCTGGGGCTGGGTGTGTTAGTTTATATCACGTGTTTACAGAAATGATTTTTAGCAGTCATCTTTTACCAGGAGCGTATTGACACTCACCCTCGTTTCTTTTCGTGGAAGTACACTTGAGCTTCCAGAGACGAATGGAAATGGTAATTGCCTCCCTGAATGGCTGAACCTAAACCATGAGAGTTTCAGGGCCTTCTGTAAGCTCATTTTATGATGCTTGAAAGCAAGCCACTCCTTGAGACTTCTTATGGCTTACCCCAAGTCTTCAGATTCCTTCTACAAATAAATGTGCTGCTGCCTATTATTCTTTGATTAAAGGGTTAAGAGGATGTTCACAGGACATGGTTGACCTGAGTTTGTTATTAATGGCTGATCACATGCTTCTGGCAGGCCGAGTGGTAACACTGGCTTCCACAAGAGAGAATGTTTTGGAAAATGATGTGTGGAAATTTTTGTGCCAGTCCATTCTGTGCTGGCAGAGCCTCCATCCTAGTGTCTGTTTCCTTTGGTTTGGTTTAACCTATTTTTCAATATTGTGAGTTCACATTCTTTCCAAGACTCTGGAAAGGGACTTTCAATTTTTTGCTTAGCATCAGATGAGATTTTACTGCAAAACCTCAAACCATATTAAATTTGATCATTCTGAAACATGCCATTGACTCAAAGTTCCAGAGATCTACTTAAGTGTTGTCTCTTTGTCCAAAATTTTCCTTAGAGGAAATAACACAACCTTTCAAGCTCCACGTTGTCAGTCTTTGTGGCCTTTGTGAGGTAGTTGCTGTTTAGAGTACCTTTTATCAATTCTAAAATTTTTGTTAGTTAGAGGAATCATCTCTGGTTACAAAGTATCCACAGTCACCAGAATCAAACTTGAGACTAAAGGATAAAAATTGTGAGAACATCTTCCTTTCTCACAGCCAAAACTCATGTGGAGAAGGTATGATACTTGTATCACACTGATTGTGAATTTTCATTCACCAACTTAATGACAACCTGTACATCAACATTGCAAAGTCGAGATAAAGAGATTAAACTTAGTTGCAAGTCCCATCTCATGATACTCCCAAAAAATCATTCCTTTCTTAGTAGCACCTTCTTTCATCATGGTTAGGGAGCTGTGTTGGTGGTAGTGCCTCTGTCCTCATCATCCTGAGGAGAAACAAGAATGTGTGCAAGCACTGTTAGTGTTACATTTCAAAAGAGGCAGTAGGCACAACAGACTTGAGTGGGTCTACAAATTATGACTAGTTTTTTTTCTTTAATTGCCCCCTTTCCCCTATGGATAGTCTCTTTAATTCTTGGGAACCTTCTATCTCTCACCAATGGTGATTTAAAAGATTTTGAATAATGAATCTGCATATATTTGTGGATGTTTCAGCTTTGAGTTATATATTTACATGTGCGTATGGATTTTCCTGATGAATTAGTGGAGGAAGACCCTATGATGCCATTGGAACGGGGCCATGGGACCCAGTCATTTGCAAGAGCACCTGAGTACCCTGTTGCCCAAGGTACTTTCCATCTTCTGAACTCCTTTGCTCATCTTTCGCTTTGCTCTTTATAATCCCATGATTATAGTGAATAGTAATGCAGGTGGACAGACAAACCATATATGCATTGCTTAATTTAAAAGCAAGGTTGGGTGTCCCTTTTGTGGAGCTTGCATGTTACACTTGCTGGGACATGTTACCACTTCTCCTTCAAAGATCTTGACCTTTGTGCTTCTTTAGAGCAGTGTGCAGACTAACACTGCATCAGATGACAGTTAAGTTCCCTAATATGAGTATATATTTATAATGAGAAGTTTAACAAGATTAAAGTATAAATTTAAAATAGTAAAATTGCAAATAAATCTGGGGTTGTGTGCTCTGAGTTATAAAGGATAATATGTATGGGTTAGAAGGGTAGGAACAGATATTCTTACATTAGCAGAGGTATTAACTTGTGCTAATGAAAAGAGTTAGGGGAAGCCTGACAGTGATTGCCTATGGTTCTTACCTGGATTTTGAAGATTGTGTTGGTCCACAGCCTTTGATTCTATCTCCTGTTCACTCATTTCTCTCTGCCCAGTGAAAGCATTACTTAGGGCCTGTGAGCAATACTTTGAGTGTAACTGCTGGTATATTGTCTAGTTCATTTTCTCTTGATATAAAAAATGCTTGAAGATGAATACTGTATATAAATGAAAGTGATTTGCTTGGGCATAAGTTTTTAAAAACACACAGAAACCAGGGACATGGTATCAGTATCCAATTTTCTTTATAAGGATAGCATACTGCCCCATACATGAAAGGAAGATGGGAGGAGAGGCTAAAAGAAGACAAATGAGCAATAGGGCAGAAAGGGGGAGACTTACTCCACAACAATATACTCTGATCAGAATTAATTCCCTCTTCCAGTCTCATTAGAAGGACATTAATTCCTCTTTAAAACTCTACTATTCTTCAACAGCATCACATTAGTGGCCAAGTCACAATAAGGGTTCTGATGGGGTACAGTTGTAGAAGATCAAAGCAAATATTATAACATTAAACTAACATGAGATATGTAATAAAAAATTAAATGTGTTTGTAAGAATTTTAAAATGAGATTATCCAATCTACTTAAATTTAGACTTATAAAATATATGAACATGGTAGACAATGAGGGCTGACTGAGAATCCAAGGACAATGGCACTGGGTTTTGATCCTACTGCATGTACTGGCTTTGTGAAAGCCTAGTCTGTTTGGATGCTCACCTTCTTAGACCTGGATGGAGGAAAAGATCTTGGACTTCCCATAGGGCAGGGAACCCTGACTGCTCTTTGGACTGGAGAGGAAGGGGGAGAGGGGGGAGGGAAATGGGAGGAGGGGAGGAGGTGGAAAATTTTAATAATAATAATGCAGCATAAATTACAAAAAATAAAATATAAATGCCTAGAATTGGCAATGCACATGACTGTAGACACATAGTCTATTACTATCCATACTGCAGCTCACCATATTTTCTGATGAGGAGCTCACAAATTTACTTGCTCTCCTTGTGCTCACAAGTAGCTTAAGTTGTCATTGCACCCTTTATCATCCCCACAACCTCACTAACACTTTGTTTTCTTGTCTCCCTGATTATAGCCATCTTAGTGAACACAAAGTGGTATTTCACAGCATTTTGATTTGCATTTTTTTATTAATTGATAATGTTGAACACCTTGTCATTTACTTTGTCAAGTGCATATCTTCTTTTGAGAAGTATCCACTTAAGTATTTTACATATTTCTTTATTTAGGTTGTGCTATGGTCTGAAGATGGGTTTAGGAACCTGATGCATACACTATGCGTATTAAGTAGAATTAAATATTGGAGTCTTACAACTGGCCAACGTGCAAAGAAAAAGAAACTGAAGAATGGTCAGCCCTAAAATGAATATCTCTTTGCTGTGGGACAGAGGTCTTTTATCCTGTCACTTCTATTATTTTTAATAAAATGCTGATTGGCCAGTAGCCAGGTAGGAAGTATAGGCAGGGAGACCAGGCAGGAAGTAGAGGTGGGGCAATGAGAATGCTGGGAAGAAAGAAGTGCAATCTGCAGTCATGACTCAGCTAAAGAGGAAGCAAGATAGCAAAACGATACCCAGCCACATGGCTAACACAGATAAGAATAATGGGTTAATGTGAGATGTAAGAATTAATTAATAAGAAGCCTGAGCTAACAGGCCAATCCGTTTATAATTAATGTAGACCTCAATGTGTTTATTTGGGACTAAACAGCTACAGGACTGGGCAGGACAGAAAACTCAGTCAACACCTCTATCACCCCATGTATCACAATTTCTCTCCTCCTGAGGCTCAGGGATCATTTTTTAAAAAAGTGGGGATCAGGGAAAGAAAAATTGTAAGAGCAGTAAGTAGTCTTCTACACACGGAATCTATTTTCTGGACATAGCAGGGTGACTGCTCATATGAATTCACAACAACTGAGATAACATGTACAAGACCTGTGCAATGTTAATCCAGACAAACTTGATAGATGCTGGTAAAGGGAGAGTAAATTTCTGTTAAAGTCCATACAAGATTGTCCATGCCTCACTGAAGGCCAAACATCATAGAGTATACGGATAAATTGTACTTGATGGATTTAAGGAGAAATAAAGGACATACAGTTGGGTAGGTAGGGAAGAGGGAAGTGCATCTGGGAAGAGTGGAGGAAGGGAGAAAACAATCAATGTACATTAGATGCAATTGTCAAAGAATAAACAGAAATAAGAGGAGGAAGTTTGAGTCTTTGGGAAAGTGATTATGTCATAGAGGCTCCACCCACATGAATGGACTCAAGTCTGCATAAGAGTCAGAGGGAAATGACCTAGAAGGGTGGTGAGGGCACAGGTAAGGCACCATTGAAGAGAAACAGACCTTAGTCATATACAGAACGTGCTGGTCCATTGATTGTGGACTGAGCAATTGCTGGAACTAGGAGTAATAATTTTCTGTCATTTGTAAATTTACCTGAAATTGGAGTGGGGAGATGATTGTGGGCAAAGGCCTTGTCACGCAAACATAAGAACTGGAGTTTTATTGCTCAAATCCACATAAATATCCAGGCTGTTGTGACTTCTCCCTGGAGTCCCAGTACTTAGAGCAAGCTGTCTACAAAGACTAGTCAGTTTCTGAGTTCTGGATTCTATTGGAAGAACCTACAGGCAAGTCTTCAAGGCATTTTCTTGATGAATGATTGATGTGGGAGGGCCCATCCCACTGTGGAAAGTGCCACCCCTGGGCTGGTGGTCCTGATGGTAAAGGAAAGCAGACAGAAAGCTAGGAGGAACAAGTCAGTAAGCGATGCTCTTCCATGGCTTCTGCTTTAGTTTCCGCCTCTAGGTTCCTGCCATGAGTTCCTGCCATGACTTCTTTGATGATGAACTGTGATGTGGAAGTCAAAGACAAGTAAACCCTTTCCCTCCCAAGTTGCTTTTGGTCATCATATTTTATCACAGCAATAGAAACTCTAAGACAATACTTTCCAGTTGATTTATTCTTCTGATACCCTTCTCCAGGCTCTTACCTGCCTCTTTCACCAGAGGGTTTTACTGCCCAACATCTGGTGCTGAGAGAAAGCTACAGAAAACCATGAAAGCTCACTCACTCTATGCCTATGGGGTTTGGGGTTGGGAATAAATATAAACTCTGTGTGAACCTACTGAGGCTAAAATGAGCGAGGACATGGGAATAAAATGTTACGTTGGGATGGCAGAAAACCAAAAGTGTTTGGTTTATTTCCCAAGCTTTTTTCTAAGATAGAGATATTCTTGGCTCTTTAAGAACTGGTATGCAACTTCTACTGAACGGAAGATTTAGGATGCTCCATTATGTCATTGAAACCTTGAACTAGCATTCATACTTTTGACCTGGAGAGTTAACTCTGAACAGATATTCATGGGATCGGGCTTACAAAACAGACTCTATTACAGTCTGTGCTAACTGCACAGTGGAGCAGAATTTAACAGAAGCTGAACTGTTGGGTTACACAGGAGCATGGAAGATTCACCACAAATTTCAGATCATTCTACAAAGGAAGTGAGAAGCAGAATTTAACAGAAGCTGAACTGTTGGGTTACACAGGAGCATGGAAGATTCACCACAAATTTCAGATCATTCTACAAAGGAAGTGAGAAGTTATGAAACCTTGTCATTGCAACCTCACCAGAATCTCAGTTGAACTCCTCTGCTAACAAGATTACGCGTATAAGAATATTATACCATGAGGAACTCGTAGGATGAATGGGGACTCCAACATCTAGTGCTTGTTAAGTATCTTGCTTGTTAAGTAACCTCTGAAGATTAAGTACAGCTACCACCTGTGCCTGGTAACAAGGTTAAGTAACAGCACATATACTTGGTAGTATACTCGAAGTCTACAGTAAAAAAAAAAAGGAAGTTTTTGTCTCTTGTATTTTCTTTGTAGTTTTAATATGCAAACACTTTGTCTCTTGCACAGATTTATCTGCTATCTTTTTTATTTTAATTAATTAATTTACTTTACCTATGAACACGACAATACAGCTATATTAACAGTTAAATTAAAAAAAAAGTTTTTGCCAGGTGTGGTGGCACATGCCTTTAATCCCAGCACTCAGGAGGCAGAAGCAGGAGAATCCCTGGTCTACAGAGCAAGTTTGAGGACATCAAAGTTACGTAGAGAGATCCTGTCTCAAAACAAAACAAGACCAAAACTAAGGCTTCAGTTAAAGAAAACTGATAAATGTTATGCTTAGAGGAGACACATAAATAGCCATAAGATTATAAACAAATGATGTGAAAACTATGCATACAGTTGGAGAAATTCAATTACAGGGCCTCTATATTTTCCATTAAGAGGATAGTGATTGTTTAACATTGGAGCATCCCACATTACAGCTCTGCTATCGTGTTAAGAAATCAACCACAGAGAGGATGTGAGGAGAGGAGCATGCCTGTCCTCTGAAATCCTTTTGAAAACAGAGTGCAGCGCCCCACCCTCGCGGTCATCATTAACACTGCCGTTTTGTTTTTTCTCCGTCATCTCATACTACGCCACTACAACCCAAGGTAGACGTCAGCCTGTGCCAAATAGCACATCGAAATAGTTAGAACCCAGAGTTTAAACAAGATCCCTAGAAATTGTATGCTAGAGCATAAAAATGTTAGGCCCTTTGTAGTCATTTTTAGCACAATGCTAAAATAAAGGCTTGCCCTAGTCTGCTTCTCTGTTGCCCTGCTAAAACACTGACCATCTTGGGGGAAGAAAGAGTTTATCTGACTTATAAATTACATTCTCTCATCCCAGGAAGCCAGGGCAGGAACTCAATGGAGGAACTCATAGACAGGAATAAAAGCTGGTAACAGGGAGGCCAGCAGCTTAGTGGCTTGCTTCCAGGGCTGGCTAAGCTTCTTACATAGCCTGGGGCTGCCAGTCTGGAGATGGTACCACCCACAGTGGACTCCTACATCAATTAGGAATCAAGAAAATGCTCCTAGACGTGCAAGCAGGCCAGTCTGGTGGAGGCAACTGAGTTTCGCTTTTCCCATGTGTGTCAAGGTGACAATGAAACGAACCAGGACAACGATGGTGCCACTCCACGTGATTAAACAGGCTTCCAAAGCTACCAGATTCTACTTACGGTTAATTACTTAAAAATCCGTCAGGATGTGTCTACAACCATCTAATATTTAGCATTACATTAGAAAACAGAATTTTGTCTTTTAAATATGTTTTTTTACCACTAGGTGGCACTCACCAAATTTTTTATTCTATCATTTATTATTAATTGGATCTGTTTTTACACACATTGTAAAATGGCACAAGGGACATTGGTGGTGAGATCGAGGGGCCTCAGGACGGGCCGGAGACAAATCCGTCCTGCAGGGAGCTTAAGTGAGGAATTTGTTGAGAGAGGGGTAAAGAGGAAAGAAAAGGAAAAGAGAAAGAAGACAAAGAGGCAAGGACCAGCCTGCCTCTTCAGAAAGGGGGAGGGGAGTGGAAATGGGTGGAGTTTGACTTTTAAAGGGACATTTTTAGCACCTGTGTACATAGTAGTGACATAGCAGCTATAAAACCCTAGGTTGGCCCCAGTATTGCCAGGTTTATCTTGCCAGGCGACAGGGGCCAGCATAATGCACCCTAAGAACATGCACACAATTCATGCCCTCCTCCACAGATCACTCTCTCCTATTCATGACTATTGGTTTGCTTTGTGACCCACAGAGACTAATTCAGGGCTATATGGCCACGGTTATGGAGCTATCTGTTGGAGCTGTGTGGGCTCAACGGTGGGTAGACATCTAAAGACAGGGGTTCCTCAGCTTGCAGAACCTATCTACAGCCTTTAGTTCAAAGCTAAGGGTCAGGGCCCCATGAGTTCCTCCTCCTGACTTGTGTCTAGTCTTGTGTGGGGCCAGTACAGGTAACTGCAGCTAGTATGGGTTAATAATTGGAATAGCTGCATGAATCTAGATGATGGCTTTTTACAGCCTTTCATCCTGTCTTCTGGATCCTCCGTACTTCTCACCCTCTTCTTTGATGTTCCCAAGCCTTAGAGAGGTGGTATTTTACTTAACATTGAAAGTGGGCATTTGTCCTACTAAGACATAGAATTCCTAGATCTGGACCATGAAGGTATTTTAATCAACTCATCACAGTTTCAAATTTTCCATTTAAAATTAGAAACTTCCATATTATAAAATTCTCTTTCTCTCTCTCTCTCTCTCTCTCTCTCTCTCTCTCTCTCTCTCTCTCTCTGTTTTATACTGGAAAGCACTCTTCAAGTGAAGTTTAGCCAAAGACCCTTAAAATTTGTTTCTCTTTGTGGGGTGGCTCAGCAAGTAAAGACACTGGTCATAGAAGTTCCATTCCCAGGACCCATAGAAGGCAGAAGGAGAGAATAGATTCCACAAAGTGGCCCTCTTTGTTCAACCCTCCCCCCACACCATGCATATATCATGCATACACATACAATACTAATAACTTACCTTACGACATAGTTTCTCCTAACAGGAATCAAACCAACTGAGACTGTCTGGCACTTCTGTGGGGCGTGCATGCATGCTCCATTAGCTACCATTTATTTTCATCTCGTTTTATACATGTTCCAGTCTGGCAACTGGATGTGTTTTCTTACACTATAGTCCTGCTCAAATTTTTTTTTTTATTTAGGTCAGTTTTATTTAAGTATTTCCAACAGTGACAACTGATACAAAACATCCAAGCACAGGAAGTCACAGCCCGCAGCAAGCAGCATTCTTATGTGTAGCTAGTGCATGTGAGTCACCTGCCGTCTTTGAGACACCTGAGCACGCTGGTGAACTCTGCTTCCAGTTCTCTTCAAAGCGCGCCACAAGCTCCACCCAGGTTCTCAGCTCATCAGCTTCAGCGCATGTTCCCACACTTTCAGATCAGTCCCAGGATGCACAGCATACAACATCCACAGCATCCCCACCCCCACCCCGCAAGGCGGGTACAAGTACCATTTCTTTTTTGTTTGTTTGTTTGTTTTTATAAATGTATTTATTTATTAAGGATTTCTGCCTCCTCCCCGCCACCGCCTCCCATTTCCCTCCCCCTCCCCCGATCAAGTCCCTCTCCCTCATCAGCTCGAAGAGCAATCAGGGTTCCCTGACCTGTGGGAAGTCCAAGGACCGCCCACCTCCATCCAGGTTTAGTAAGGTGGTCCTGCTTGAATTTTATGTTTTTTCTTAGGTGTGTATCTTTCTTCCAAGGTAGAAAAATTTTTAATATTGAAATACTTTTCAGAAATATGTACTATGATGATAAAACAGAATAATAAAGAAGTTATGTTCACACAAATGAATCTTGAATTAAAGACAGATAACAGAGGGTTTAAGAGAAAGATAACAAGCAACAAGTTTTTATCTTGTTCGGTAAAACTGTAGCATTCAGCAAATTTCAGTTGACTGTGCCAAGCACTGGGATTGACACTGTATAGATTAGCACATTAGATTTTTCAAAATTGCTCTATGTATGGCTTGTGTTGTTTTTTTATCCATTCTGTGGGTAAGAAAGCAAGGTCTAGAGTTGAGTAATATCACTAAAGTAAGCACAAATATCAGGGAATCTGAGAAAAAGCACATTTTTAGCTTGTACTTTAAGCCCTTTTTACTAAGAGGTTACTGAATGGTAAGTTGGGTTGTAGCTTATCACTCATACTGAACCTAAGTCCCCAAAAAGATTGGCCTTGGTTTTCCCTGCTGAGTGGTGGATGGACCCTGAAGAAAGACAAAAGAAAAGCATTCCTTTGTTGTCTTCATTATGAAGTTCCCTCCAGACTCTGGGAGTCAGTTTGGATTGCACACATCCTTTTCATTTTTATCTAGACACTCCTTACTGTGAAAACTCCAAAATCCCCTAGGTGCTAAACCTGCCCCACAAAAGAAAGATCTGGAAACCTGCTGATTCTTGTGGAAGCTCTGCTTTTTATAATTTCTGTCATGCAATGTCACTATTGAGGGTCTTACAGGAACATAGCCACTTCCTAGTTCATAAGCTTTCCTCATCGTGTGGCCACTGCAGAAGAGTGCTTTAGTGATGGACCCACAAAGACCAGCACCCCGGGGACAAGAAACTTGTTCTTTGTGTCACTTTCTGCAATGACACTTGGTTAATACATACAGGTTTGGTCCCTCCATACCGATTTAGTTTTATAATTAAGATACTGAATTTACCTAAAATCCATTTTTACATGATTTGCATATAATCTCCAGAGTTGCTAAGACTGGGGAATATTCAGTTTCTTCCCTGTATTAGCTCAGTATTGCCTCTCCTCTCTCCCACCCTCTTTCATCAATTTCTCCAGATTTTGCCCTAATGATCATGACCCATTTTTATCCAAGACTGAATAACATTCTCCCATGCCAACAAAGACCTTGTTGCAAAACAGCCTGTACCCTTAACACTTGCAAACCCTTCCTATACCTAGAGAATTTCTCTTTATGAATGATGCTATTTTGTGCAGTTGAAGCACATATCTTTATAGTCTTGATTCAGACTATATGAAGCATCCTCAGCAGTTCAATGCCTAGAAGTTGATCTCTAAACCCATTTAAAAGAAAAAGAAATCATTATTCTTTGCCATATAAGAGCTAGGGATCCATACAACCCAACAGCCAATGAGCTAATTTTTCGGTTGAGAAAAATAAATAAATAATTCTCTTTAAAGTTTGCTCTCACTTAAATACATTCTGTAGCCTTAGGCAGTGATTTGAGATGATGCACACATATAAAGGAAATGCCAAGCATCGAGTTGAGTACCATGAAATGAACAGAATGGACATGGCCTTGGCTAGTGGTTAAACTTACTCTGGATGTACAGTAACCCAGAAACATAAACAAAGCTCAGCCAGTCAGAAAAGAGAGAAATTCTCAACATAGCACAAAGTCAGAGTTGAAGTGAACTGTATGTACCAGCTCAACTTCCACCTCCCATCTCCAAATCTTTTTATTATTTTCCTAGCACCCCAACCATACCTAGGCCATTTGTTGGAGCTCGAATACCAGGCTTGCCAACATCAGTGTTATCCAATTATAAATAACCACCACGTAACTTCTGAACACAACCAAACCATGGGCATCACTAAGTAAAAATATATCCGTTCTCTCCTAGGCATTAACATGTGCTGTCCACCCAGCAACACCCAGAAGTGGAATTGCAGACACATTCTGCCAATCCAGTTTAGAGCAATTGGTCCTCGAGGGAGTATTTTGCCACTATAGTATTAGTTTTTCTATAAATTAAGGAAACTGGCTTGTGAGGTCCATTTATCACTAAAATGGATGCTGTTAAGTAATTCTTTCACAACAGTGTGAGAACATATTTTGAAGCCAAATGGCAAAGATTACAATTACAGGCCAGTCTCAGAGATCTTCTAATCCAGGTTTTTGTCCTTTTACTGTATAGGCAAAGTCTTACCCAATGGTCTTCTCATCTGTTGGGGGAAGTAAAGGGAGCAAGAGTTTCAGCACTCCCTGTTTTCCCATGCTGTATTGGAGCTAAACAGACGTCATCTTCCCAAGCCACCCATCCCCAAAACCAGGATACTCTATGTAACAGCTCCAAGGTATAGCTTCGGGATGTTTGGTCAGAGGTAAGGAGGGGGGTTGTTGACATTGTGGCTGTTCTTCGTGGTTTGTAGGCAGTCCATGTGTCAGAATCGCTGTTATATTTCAATTCTCAGAGTATAATGGGATCCCATGCTCCAGGGTGCTTCAAATGAAAACATAGACCTCCTTCTGTGGCTATGGAGTGACCTGCAGCATCGTGTCACTCCATCAGAATTCAGTCTTTCAACCAGAGTGTTTATTACAAGATGCAGCAAAGCAGAACAGAACCACAAGCAAACACGAAGCCTCCCCCATCATTTTGAATTAGTTTGAGACCATTTTCCTTCATGGAAGGAAAAAAGTTTGCTTTAGTGCTCACTGTACCCAATAGCTGTGTCTCACAGAGTGAACTTCCCATGGACACTACAAAATAATCTGACCAAATGCATGCTCTACAGACCATTGCTTGGGCTTGATTTGAAGGGGCATATTGCAGTGAGTTTGAGGTTCAGAGAAGAGGATATAAGCACGAAAGCTTTAGGAACACATGTTAAAATACCCAAGCAAGTCTATATTTTTTGAGTTTAGAAAAAAAATACTGAAAGAATTCATGATATGTTTCTGATTATGTGAGCTCACTCACACTAATCTACCTATATTATGTGTCTAACTAATGTATGTAGAAAAGATTAGAAAATTCTGTTTCTAGCTTGTTAGTTGGACTGTCACTAGCCCCTTTGTTGGTTTGGATTCATCAAAACCAATTTCACACTGTAATTTAAGGTATAGAAAAGAACATACAACTTTGCCTTCCTTCTTTTTTTCTTTTCCTTTGTTTAAAAAATTTAGTTGGCTAGAACTCTTCTTTCATCGCTTGAGGAAGTCATGCAGCTAGAAGATTGTGGGATAGATCAAAGCAAGTTGGTCTCCTTTCTAAATCATTAAACATTTACATTTGACTGGTGAGACAGCATCTTTTTTTTTTTAAGTGTCTTCACCCTCCGTTGAGCAACAATATTTGGAAACAGTATTTTGGAGAATATCTCACTCTACCAGAAGTCTCAACTTAACAAATCTTTGCTGAGGGACTAAAAATTAAGAAGCAGGGTGGACTTTTAAAAACATCATCCTTGGAGTCAAAATCATTCTAACCCAGTGAAGTGCAGGACTTGTGGGTCATGGATTAATGGTGGAATTTGCTGAGTTTCGCCAGCTTAGGCCAGTATGAAAAGTTGCTTAGATGGGCAATGGGTCTTTTTTCAGAGCCTGCCATTCTCCTCCCTAAGGTCAGGGGATTGGTTCCCTGGGAAGAGCTACGAAATCACTAGTGGTGTTGTGAAGCAATCAAGGGCACAATGTAGAGACAGCTTCCACTCTGGAAAGACTGAGGTCATGTGTGTGTGTGTGTGTGTGTGTGTGTGTGTGTGTGTGTGTGTTTGAAAGAACTTAAGAAAGCCTTCAAAGGTAACAGATACTTAACCACAAAGCAATAATAAGTCTACAGTGTGCTCTAGTTCCTGTGTGAGTTGTGGGTGATAGTATTTAAGGGTACAGGGCAAAATCAAATTAAATGCTAATAAACTGTGCCTGAAGGAAAAAATCATAAATCTACTTTTTCTATTTTCCAAAAAGCATTTCTGTGACTCTTCCATTTGCATACTTTGCAGATTGGGCAAAACCGTGGTTATCCACAGCAGTTAATGAGGACAGCCCAAGAGTTCCATTTTTCCAGAGTGTTTCAAAACCTCTGGGCCAAGTCATCGTCTGGTTGACGCATCGTTAAACATTACACCTCGTATCAGGTTATTCCATCACATGGCCTTTTAGTAAAAAGTATTGAACTAAGTGTGCAATTGAAACCACCTGTGGTACAAACACCTTGAACAGAGCCATGCTGGTGGGAACTCACGATCTCAACCTGCTTGGATGATGTTTAAGGGAAACCTACATGCTGGCTTTCCCACCCTTCCCTGTAGTCAGCACTTTCCAGGATCTAATGAATAGTTACTTTTGACCAGATTCCCCTTAAATCTTAAGAAAAGTGAGATGGGAATTAGACCAATTGTTGAGTAAGGAGACCTGATCTCCATTCTGCCCGGTATTGGTCTGGGATATTAGTGAAGACACAGTTGGAAGTGATGGAAACCATCCTTAGGGTCTTTGCCCTCCCCCGTTAAGCTGTAAAGCCAATTTGGTTAAATTTAGGCCTCAGGAATGTGTGTAGGCTCTAAAATCACAGATTGCAAAGCCCTATACCCTCACCATGACCTTCCAACCTCCCAGTTCTCAGAGGATCGTCTTCCCTCTGGGCCTGCCTTTATCGCAGAGACACCCTTGACTGCTCCCCTCCCAGAATGGGACTGTGTCCCCACTGCAGAAGCCTCTCTGCTCGCCCTGACCCCTGAGACTGACCTGTCTCTGTTCCCACCAGAGACTGTGTTTGCTTCTGGCCCACCCTCCTCTCACACTCATTCTGAATGTTGCCCGATCTTCTCATAGAAGTGATACACATCCTCACAGACATACTAGAAGACATAATACAACCTTATAAAAAAGGAAACCAAATCTTGGTGTGTCCACTTTGCAAAGCTGTGGCCACTTTTATGTGTGAGCCATAGCTCTTCCTCTTGGTCATGAAGGGACTTTCTATGTCTGAACTCTAATCCTCCCTTCCTCTAAATATACAGCCCAAGCACATTCTGCACTTTTCACATTCTCTCATGACTGGCTTTTCAATCTCACTTTCTACTTGGATTATGTTTAAGGAATTTAGTAGTTTGTTTGTTGTTGGATACATGTTTCATTCAGAACTTCACATCATCCAAAAAGTTCCCACAAAAACACGTTTAACTTTCTTTCCTCTTATCTAAAAGAGGTGCTTATCTGCCCTCCTTCCAGCCATGAAGTATCTCCACACCTGTTCTTCGTCCTTCCTTTTCCCTTCAAGACCAGTAAGATCAGAAAGCTTCACTTGAAATGCTTTCTCTGATAGCTATCTTTAAATGCCTGAAATTCAGATTGATGAGGGAGAAAATGCTAGCGCACTGACCACCTGTTCTGGCATTTTTACTTCTGAAGTTCAAGTTTAACCATCGAAATTTCTTTACTGTATATTTCCCCCAATTTTAACAATCACTTTTAGTTTCTGGCTCTCTGGCTCTCTATGGAATATTATTCATCCTATTCTTTTTGTTTCATTTGTGTTTTTTGAGACAAGGTTGCTCTGTGTAGCTTTGGAGCCTGTCCTGGCACTTGCTCTGGAGACCGGGCTGACCTTGAATTCACAGAGATCTGCCTGCCTCTGCCTCCCAAGTGATGGGATTAAAGGCATGCACCAGCACCACCTGGCCATCCTACTTTTTTAATTTTGATTTTCTTTTATTTACCAAGACAGACTCTTATTTCTATTCAATTTTCTCTAAATAAAGTCTCTTTCTTTCATGTACGTCTGAACCTGCGACTGTCTATCTTCATCTTCAGGAATGGGTAGAATTAACCCGTGTCTGTGTTTTCTGGTACTTGCAACCCCTTCTTCATCCGCCATGGTAACTCACACGGTGTGGAACTCTGTCACCTGTGAGAGCATGATTGTGCTATCCCAAAGTCTGAGCAGCTGTGGTTATCTTCAGAAGATCATCATAGTGTTGGGTTCATCAATGTTATCTTGAAGACAGGAGGGAGGGTCCATGAGGCATCACCTCTGGTTCACAAGGTGGCTCACAGGTCCTGCTCCTAAGGGCAGCAGTGACCGGGGTGGAGGCACTCTTCTTTGGCAGTGCAGTGGGTAGTAAGTTGCCCATACTCCTTTGAGTAAGCGCAATTAAACTCACTGGATCAACAAGCTAGACATGGGTGACACTGTTTCTCTGGGTTGCCATTGGTGCTCTGTCTAGGGAAAAGAGACTTTTGTTCATATCTCCCTTGGAAGAGCTAGCGAAACACAACTCTCCATAACTAATATGTGTATGTAAAATGTGAAGGCTGTGGCATGGCACCTTTGCTTTTCAGCATCAACAATGGCAAGAAAAATAATCAGTCACAAAATCAATGCCTCTGTTTATTTGCTTTTAAACAAAATAAAACAAAGCAGAAACTATACGTGCCACCGAAAAGCTTAATTTAAATCTTGCCTGGCATGCTCAAGGCATGCTTAAGGTTTGACTCCCAGCTCTGCTAAAGAAATACTAAAACTTTCAGTACTTTTTATTGTTTATTATTTATGAAGAATTCTTCATATTGTTTCAGCTTTACTTTAAAGGTAGCATTATTTGGTTTTCTTCCTCTATATTTTTTATTGTTTTGTTGAGTCTTTTTAGTGAGTTCCTTCGCTTGGTTTTTGTACTTAAATATGAATTCAGAGTCTCAAGCACTCAGAAAACAAATGTCCAAACACTGGGCTTTGTCTTTAGCTCCATTTATTTATTTGTTTTAAATTTTAAAATGTTTTCTTTGCTTTGATACAGGGTCGTACTAAGTACGCCTGGCTGGCCTAGGTACTTGCCTTGTTGACTGAGATGACCTCAGACTCACAGAGATCCGCTTCCTTCTGCCTTCCAAGTACTGGGATTAAATACATATATCACCACGTCCTCACTAGCCTTTTCTTTTTTAAAGATCTAGTTTTATTAGTTTTAAATTGTGTGTGTGTGTGTGTGTGTGTGTGTGTGTGTGTGTACATGTCTGTGAGAATGTAAATACGTGAGCTCAGAGGAGAGCATCAGATACCCTGGGGCTAGAGTTGTAATCAGTTGTGAGCCACCTCACAGGTAGGTGCTAGTAACCGAGAACTGGACCCCTGGAAGGCTCATATATACTCAGTAAGTACTGAGTCATCTTTTCAGCATACTTTTACTTATAGGAAATTAAAATTGACAGTATGAGACTTATGTATGTCTCTGTTGTTTAAGTCATTTTATAAGATTAATATCCATAAAACAGATTTGTATGTTGTTGAAACTTTTTTATTCATAGGATCAGGTTCATCATTTAGTGATATGTTATGTGGGACTTGCTTAAAATAATGTATGTGGAGAGAAGCAGCAGCTAAGTAGACACATTAAAGGAGAAACTAGCCATGAGTTGAGCTGACTGTGGGAGGTGATGACATTGTTGTGCTGTTCTCAAGACTTTGATGTACAGATTTGCCATTTCCTTCATCTTCCGATGAATATTGTTTCTGTAGAAGAATGTCACTGTTTTGTCTCAAGAGAGCCTGTGGCAGTATTAGGAATGATTTTGTATGTTCCTTTTGTTTGTTAAAACAGGATCTTCCTATGCAGCCCATGTTTGACTCCAACTGTCTTAGCCAGACTTCTCCTACCTTAGCCTCACCAGGGTTGGAAATAAAGGCAGGCACCACTGCTAAGTTTCATTTATTGCTTACAATAGAGAAGACTTCATGCTCTGCATTTTCTGTATAGAACCTCAATCTAATGTCTTCAGGTCTAGTTTCAAGACATCGAAATTAGCATTTGTAATCTTTTTTCTTTTGAGGGGATTTTGGTTTTGTTATACAGCACAAACTTGCAGCATTTTTATTCCCACATGGTTTGTGAGTTTGCCGTCCTAAGAAACTATCTAGATTTGGATCCCCGACAACATGTATAAGATGGATGTGATGAAAGTTGCTTAGCTTTCCCAAGGCTGTGCACGCATCTGTAAAACGGATTCTCCTGCTCTGCTCTGCAAAACGGTTATACAACGTCTTTGCGTAAGATTCATGACAACACCTCAAAAAAGAGCATTTCCTCCCTTTACGTAAGAAACAGGTTTCTCCTCTGTAAACCTCTTGTATTATTTTTATAGAAATGCATAGTAACTTATAAGCGACAACAGTTCTAGTTTAATTAACGATGTTGGTTCAGTGGGCTGGTGTATATCATAGAAGCTGGGGCTAGGGGAAAACTCGGTATTTTGAACCAGAAACCCAGGCTATGCATTGAGCATCCATACCATTACCAATGTGTTTATTCTCGGGAGGAGTTGGAAATAAATGCTACAGTGTTTATAAGCTGAATTACCCCAGTGCTTGCAAACTGCCTTGATTATGGAGCTCCTTTGAGAAATTTTTTAAAAATTGGCACGTGTTCGGATCCCCTCCCCTGTAGAGATGGGTGACGGGGGTCCAGGGCAGGAAGGAGTCTGGGCTCCATCTGTTGCCTCTGGTGGTTTATGAACAGGAAAGTATAGGAAAGAGAACATCAGATGAACTGTCTGTTTCGCTGACTTGGGGAAAGTGTATATAGGCAAACTAACCACAAAATTACATTTTTTTTAAGTCATAACATGACCAAATTCAATCACTGTTTTCTCAGAGTTAGCAGTGGGCTGAAGCCTGCAGGGCTGAAAAGTTAATTACACCGAAGGTTATTTGGCCACACAGTCCTCTGTGGCAGGGTTGTATTTCTGAGTTAATCTCTGTAGCAATTCCTTCTTTCACTATTTCTCCCTGGTACCTTAGGACTTTCCTCATATCCCAATTTACCTCACCCAACTCCAGAGTAACATTAAAACAGAGAACAAGACCAGAGGAGCTTTTGGCAGAAGATAAATTTGTCTTACAAGAAGAAAAAAAGAAAATTTGTGCCCATTCCTCTTCTCCATTCTGGGATTTTGTTAGGTTTGAACTTGTAGAGGTCTGATGTATGCTGGTATTCTTCATGTGTGCCTCAGTTGCATTCTTTCTAGATGCAAAAACCAATCCCCAACAGCCTTCTGTGCCCGTAGATCAGGGCATCACTGAACCCTCAACAGAAAGGTTTCTTTTTGAAGTAAACAATAATTAACACAGAAACCCACAATGGAACAGCACACAGAGAATGAGAGATTTGAAGCTCCCAGCTCTTAAGTGGGAAGGTTTGTATCACGACCTTCCCTCAAGGCTCAGGGAACTATGAAGAGGAGGTGGGAAGACTATGCAAGCCAGAGGTTGTAAACGGCTCCAAGGAACAACATTCTCTGGAAAGGAATATTTCTACAAGTTTAGGCTTGATGCTGGAAAGTACAGTTTACTAACAACCAGTGACTGGGACAATACCCCCTGTCTTCTGAGTGTGGGTGCCCTCCGGAAGTAGTAATGTAATGTGCATAGCATTTTTAAAGTGACCTCAAGCAGGTCAAGTTGAGTGAACTCACGGTGACAACACGTGTATGTTTTAAAACTTGAAATAGTTTGTCTCTTTTAATGTAGAAACCACTATGAGAGAGACAAAACCTTGTCAATTCTGGACCAAGACCCTAAAAGTAGGCATTTTTGTAAGATGAGCAGGTTAAAGTAAATTTGAAAATAAGAGGAAGCTTCCCTGACAGCAGTCTGTGGCGTAAGCCTGATCCTTCCTTCACATCTTATTTCACTTTCTGTGAGGATTCTCATATTTTCTGTCAAAATCAAGTTGCCCCTCTTCCACTCAGTGACATGCTCTATGCAATGATTTTGTCTCATTGCCCCATGTCAGTGACGTGTGCATAAGCATTGTATGTGTCTTGTCAAAAGACTAGACAGTCCTGGCAGACATTGTAGCTGTCCTGACAGGCATTGCAGCTGCTCAGCAATATTCTGGACAACACAGTGGTTCACTATTTTTTTTTTTTTTGGTTTTTCGAGACAGGGTTTCTCTGTAGCTTTGGTTCCTGTCTCGGAACTAGCTCTTGTAGACCAGGCTGGCCTCGAACTCACAGAGATCCGCCTGACTCTGCCTCCCGAGTGCTGGGATTAAAGGCATGCGCCACCACCGCCCGGCCTGGTTTCACATTTTTCTAGGCTTGAGGGGGCTGCAAAAAGTGATCCCCTCCACTAAATGTGAAGTCATGATGTCCTGACTAACTGTGTCTACCTGGATCCCAGTTGCTGAAGTTTTCTCTCTCCATTCTACCCCAGTAACGTAGCTGGAGAAATTCACCCATCTACAGCTACTGCTGTAGCCAATAGTGTACTTAGGCATTGAGTAAGTCAACTTTTGTCTTTGTTCTGATAGCTAGACCTGCTCCCACCACATGTGTGCATTTGTGTGTGTATGTGTGTGTGTTGTGTTCTAGAACATTTATATAACCTGTTGCTAAACTAGCATAAATGGTGTTAGTATAATTGGCTAACCATAGGCAACAAGAACTCCTCCAGAAAACAAATGACAACAACAAACCACTTCCCTTTCATACCTTGTTCAAAAGTAATGCCAAATGCACGATGGACTTAAATATAAAAAGAAAACTGGAGTGCTTTTAGAGGGGCAGAGTCATAAGAGAAGATCCTTAGGATGCTTTTTGATTTGGCCAAAACACATAGTCCACAGATGAAATACAAAAGCTAATCTCTGTTTTCGAATTGACACACCAAGAAGAGGGAACGTCAGTTGAGGATTGCCGCTGTGAGACTGCTCCATGAGCATTTTTCAAAAACCTTTCCCCCCCCCCAAGATTTCCTTTGTTTTGTATGTATGAATGTTTTGCCTACATGTATGTATGTGCATCACATGCAGACATGGTACCCTTTGAAGTCAGTAGAAGGCAAAGCATATCTGTCTTGAAGCTGGGGTTACAGACAGCTGGGAGCTACCTTGTGGAAACCAGAACCAAACCCAGATCCTCGGAAGGAGCAGCAAACGCTCTTACCCATTGAGCCATTTTCTCTGGTCCCTGTGAGCATTCGTGATTCCTAGTAGACAGAGGAGGGTTCAGTCTACTGTGGGTAGTACCATCCATGGTCACACAGGCCCGGGTTACATAAAAATGGGAGCTGAAGCTGGATGTGGTGGCACAAGTCTCTAATCAAAGATCTTGGAGGGAGAGACAGATCTCTGTGAGTTGGAAGCCAACATGGTATATATAGCAAGTTTCAAGTCAGGAATGGCTACATAGGAAGACAGTATATATTTGTATCTGAGTAAGTCAGTAAGAAGCATTCTTACCTGGATTCTGTTTTACTTTCTGCCTCGATGTACCTGGTTGGCAAACCTCTTTGAGCACTTGTCTTGGCTACCTACCTTGGCTACCCTGGAAGATAGACTGTAACCTTTAAGTTGAAAGGAACCATGCCTTTCCAAGTTGTTCTTGGTCATGGTATTTATCAGAATAACCAAACTAGGACTAGAAAAGCCATTAAACTGAGCTTCATTATCTTTAAAAGATGGATTCCAGTCATGTTAAGAAGGTAAGACCACAGTTACAAATCAGAAGAGAATTTTTAAACTACAGATATTCCAAATGACTAGTATTTAGAATAACACAAAATTCTTACAATAGAATAAAATTTTCAGGGACCAGCCTTGACAAAAATACTTCTTGCCAGGGTAGAGGCACTGGGATTTAGAAAATATTAGTACAGAATATGAAGATGCGAATGAAAATAATAAAATGGAGAATCATATAAGATAGTATCGGGACGGAATTTCAGTGAGTACTGAGATTTGCCCACGTTTAATTTCCAACTGCTTAAAATACCCCTGATCCCAAAAGGTAGGAGTAAGACGAAAAACTACATTAACAGGATACAAGGAAATTAACATACCAACTGAAGGTCACACGCTACTCTCACAGGTAAACATTCTGTTGCTAGAACAAAACAAGCCATGCTCACACCCTAGACCAAAACTTTCTGTAGTCCAATCACTCCGTGGATGGAATCCAAAGTTATCTCCTTAAGGGAACTGGGACTTAGTTGGATCCTTGTTTGATTAGGAGCACGCCAACCTGTCTATTCCCCGAGTACAAGGTCTGTCTATTAGCCACACCTGTTGACAATAACCTTGAGAGAGCAGAGCTCTCCAGGTACACCTAGGTGGAACCTTTGTTTGCACAGAAACACAATAACCTTGAAGGAATAGAAGTAAGTTCCAATTCTCTGTCCTTTGATTAACATGGAAATAGGCTCACATTTTTGGGCCTCCACAAAAAAATGAACAGTTCAATCACAAAACAGGAAGATGACATTTTGCAGAGAAGGAAATGCAAATGGCAAATGGCTGTGTGAAAAGTAAAAGATGGTCATGCCATTAGCCAGTGGGAGTAGGAGTTTAAGCCAGAGAATCACTGCATACTTGTCAGAATGTATAAAATAAAAATAATAACATTTAATGCACAATGGAACCTGGTCACTCATATGCTGGTTGGGATATGGAGAAACTGGATTGCTCATACTCTGTTGATGGGAATGAAAACGTGTAGCCCGTTCAGACAACAATTTGACAATTTGTTTTAGAAATCAGCCATGCAGCTACCTTTTAACCAAGCAAATTCCAGATCATTTAAAGTCAAAGAAATAATGTGCACACAAAGTCATTATATCATTCTTTAAAGTAGTTTTATTCGTAACATCACGTGGAACCAAAACAGATGTCCAGCTATGACTAATAAGCCAGAGGATAATCATATAATAGAAAACTGATTGGGAGTATACAAAAACAAACTTTTGCCATGTGCAGAAACTTGAAAGAATCCCCAGAACAGGAGACTCAATGTTATGACCATAATCCTTCTAAATTAATATATATTCCATGCAAATATAAACATAGAAATAGTGGGCTTTCCATTTGAGAAACTGATTACGCATTTATATGGAAATAAGTAAATGCCAAAGGAACAGAAAAAATAATTTTGAAAAAAGAAGACACATTTAGAATTAACTATTCCAGCTATAATTTCCTACTTCAAAGTTATGCTGAAGAGTCACAGATAGTGAGACACTGATATAAATGTGTGTATAAATAGATATATATTATATATATATATGCATTTATATGTACCCCCCACACATATATAAAAGTAGACACAATGATCAAAGGAGTAGAGGAGGCATTTTTCCAAACTAGACCTCCAATGAGAGATAGTTAACTGATTTTCAATGAAGATAGCTGCACAATTCAATATTGTAAAAAAATATTTTCAATAAATAATGATGGATATTTAAATTTCTGTATATAAGTAAAAAATACCTCAATCTAGAAAGTCTCTTGGGAAAATAAATCTTCTTGACCTAAGGTTCAGCAAAGATACCTTAAATAGCTATACAAAATCTAGAAACAACAACAGATAAATAGATTGTATTACAAAATAAAATAAAAATAAAAGATGATAGGGATATAATCAAAGCACTGTTTAGTTAAAAATCATTCATCAAAAATGAAATGAAAATCCCAGAAAAGATTATTCGCAAAGCCTGAACTTAGCAAAGAATTTCTGTTGAGAATATATAGAGAATGTTTGTAATTCAGTAGTGAGACCATGTTTCCTATTGTGGAGGGAGCAGTTTAATGTCAAAACTATACCCATTCTGCCAAATGACCTACAAGCCCACTGTAATTCTGTAGAAAACACAAAGGGCTTGTTCTATGAATGCAGTTTGGTGAGCTGAATAGGCTATTATGGAAATGCAGATGGACAGCAAACAAATTGCTCATGAGAGAAGGAAGCCAAAGATCCTTCTGCTTTCTCAGTTAATAAGAAAAATTCTCATTTCAAAGCAATAAACTTTGTAAAAGACCAACAGGATATTGTAGAAAATATAAAACAGACACACATGTATGAAGAAACTCCATGAATGGTGAAGAAACCATTGTTTAGGCTGACAAGCCATCTTCAGGAAAATAGAGCTCTTTTTTATGCTTTAATTTTAAGTTGATAAAAGTCTGAGTTAAACCAAAGCAAAATGTAGAAGATGTACCTATAAAACCTTAGAAACAGAAGAAAAAAGATTATTTTATAAAAGAATAAGGAAGAACTCTATTCAACAACAAACAAAAGCATAGAGAAAAAAGAAAGAACTAATATTAAAAGAACTAATATTAAAAAAGAAAGAACTGCATTAAAAGAAGTCACAGTGAGAAAATGACAGCAATGAGACAAAGATGGCCAACAAGTTTTAAGAATGTTACAAATATTGTAACTACAGAAGTTTGTCTAAAAGTATACCAATCACATATGAACAAGGATAAATGTGGTGCAGAAAACTCTGGTCAATAGACAAAGTGGTCAAGAAATACAAATTTCCTGAAAGAGGAAGGAAAACAGGTGCTCATTAGCTATCAGCGAAATACATAATAAAATTAATAAACTACTGTTGAGACCGGAGGCAAGGCTCTGAGAGTACTTAGAGTTGTTGCTCTTCCAGAGGAGCTGAGTTCCAAGCACTTACACTGCGAGGCTCACAGCCTCCTACAAGCCCAGCTACATTGTAGCTGCCACAAGGATTCTGACACCCTCTTCAGCCTTCTCAGACACCCACATACACATGCAAACACTTACCCAGACACATATATACACAAGCATTAAAAAAGGAAAGTAACTGCCATTATCCACAGAAAGACAAAAACTGTAAAACCTCTCCAACAGAATGTGAGGAAAAGTGAGTCTTCATCCGCAGAAGGTTATTGGGATAGATTGGTGCATAGTGCAATAATAACTAGGGAAAAGAAGTTTGCCTACATATCCCCTTTAATCTATCATTGTTTGTTTTTCTGAAGCTTTTGCATTTTTGTACCATGCATAAGTATATAAAAGGCACATTCTTCTGTCTCTCTAGCACTATGCTCATAATAATAAATCCTAAGAGTCACTGAAAGTGTGAAGTTGTGGTGCAGTCGTACAATGGAAAACTAAACTATGCAAGACTTAAAATTAATGCAACATGGTATTGGAGAGATGGCTCAATGGTTAAAAACACTAGCTATTCTTCCAGAAGACCAGGGTTCAATTCCCAGCACCCACATGGCAGCTTACAACTGTCTGTAACTCCAGTTTCAGGGTATTTAAACCCTCATCACCAATGTCCATCAAATAAAATTAAGTAAATTATAATTTTTTAAAAAATTAGTGGAACAGGGCTTACTTTTTTTTTCTAATATTTATTTATTATGTATACAATATTCTGTCTATGTGTATGCCTGCTGGCCAGAAGAAGGCACCAGACCTCATTGCAGATGGTTGTGAGCTACCATGTGGTTGCTGGGAATTGAACTCAGGACCTTTGGAAGAGCAGGCAATGCTCTTAACCTCTGAGCCATCTCTCCAGCCCCCAACAGGGCTTACTTTTGTCAGTAAAAATGAATCTTAAACACTCTGTTGAGTAACAGAAGCAAAGTATAAGCAGTACTTTATACTACATTCAAAACAACATAATATTTAAATTTTGTTTATAGATACCAATGAAAGAAAAAATAAAAGAGCAGAAAAAGAAAGAATGCAGTTTAAGTGTCTACATTGATTGGCCCTGCAAAGGAGGAAAGGGAATAATGGGAGGGAGGAGCGGGCAATGAATTCAGAAACGCACTAATGCTGTTGTCCTTGGTCTTGCTGTTGGTAAAGAATGTGGACACCTTATAACTGTACTTGAAGCAAACAGACTATATAATCTCCACTGTAAACACGCTCTATTTCTCCATATCTAAAGAATTAGAGACAGCAACTAACTCTATGGAAAGAAAGTGTTTAGATTTAAAATTAATACAGGAAAGAAAGTGTAGAAATTCTGTCAGTCCCGTGCAGGAGAAGCTATGCTGTAGCTTGGCAACAAGACAATTGTTTTCTGACACAGAAACCAAAAGAAAATACAAAGAGGTTCACAGCCCTGACTCTACAGGCTGTTGAGCTCTGGGACTGTAAGGAGGCCCAGGGAAGAGCAAGAGAACACACTCATCCACCAGAGAACAAAACGTGTTAACACACTCACTCCTGGCTTCATACCGGGAAGTGGTGTTGCTCACAAAGAGGCTCACAAGTGTGTCTGGGTGTGATGTGGAGGGGAATGCCCAACAAACTATGACTGACCAAAGCAGCAAGGAGCTCGAACTTTGAGGAAGCTCCGGGCAGAAGAAAATGATGTAGAAACAGCCCCACAAGCAGGAATAGAAAGCAGCTGCTGGCTGTATCTGCTCTGGGTGTTATGTAAATCTAGTTCACACTGAAATGCCATGAGGTCCCAATGGAGTGAAGCTGCAATCTGAGAGTGGGAGATGAGAGAATGAGCAACTGATAGATAAGGCAGGCAGGCAGGCAAACATAGTTTAGCCAAGAGTTTGTCCATTTTGTTAATCTTTTAAAAAATCTTAATTGTCTTAGCTTCTATGTGGTTTTCTATTACAAAATTTAATTATTTATTTTCTAATGTTTATTGCTTTCTTCCTCTGTAAATTTTGACATAGGTTATTATCTTTTCTGGTTTCCTGAGGCTTAAAGTTAGACTGTTGGCTTGAGGTGTTAAGATTCTTCTAATTTCTCTTTTCATGAAGCATCCAGGGCTCCTGCCATTGTTTTCCTATTGCTGTACTAGAACACAATTACCAGGAGCAACCTGGGGAGGAAGGGGTTCTTAAGTTCAGAGGTTATAATCCATCATCAAGGGAAGCCAGGCCAGAACTCAAGGCAGGAACCTGGAAATAGTCACTGAGGCAGAGCCATAGACTCTATTGCAGATGCTGTTTACTGGCTTGATCCTCAAAGTTCGCTTCGCCTGTTTTCTAACACACATAATGCCACCTCCTCCACCACCCACAATGGGCTGCCCCTCCCATATCAACCACTAATTAAGAAAATCTATCCATTCAGCACACGATTGTAGCTATTACTCAAATATTTTAATTTGCTCAAACCTTTTTTTTTTTTATGAGCTAGCATAAGGACTACGCTGGAGATTGTTCAATATGCCCTTGACAATAATGTATATTCTTGTGGTGGTGAACTGTATTTCCTGGGTATGTCTATGGCCAGTTGATATGTAAGTGTTTAAGTTGTCTGTTCCCTGTTGGCTCCTCATTGCTCTATTTCCTGCTAGAAGCAGATTATTGAAGGTTCCCACTCTAACCGTGTTGTCATTTACTTGTGAAAATTTTAGTTTCATTTAAAAATCTTTTCCAGTTTCACAAGATTCTTCATGTTTCATGATTTTTGTTTGTTTCTATAGATGCTCTGAGTTTTCTATGTGCATTTTAAACCTACCAATTCAAGAGCATATGTCAAAAGCTTTTGACTATTATTTTGTTGGCTGCTGTTAGTTATTCATATGTTTTGGAACTTAACTTTTCGCAGGTTCATTTGTCTGGTTTTTGTTTGTTTGTTTTGTTTTTGTTTTTATGTTTTATCGAGACAAGGTTTCTCTGTAGCTTTGGTGCCTGTCCTGGAACTAGCTCTCGTAGACAGGCTGGCCTCGAACTCACAGAGATCTTCCTGCCTCTGCCTCCTGAGTGATGGGATTAAAGATATGCGCACCACCGCCCAGTTTTTATATAATCAATGTAATACTAAAAAGTGTTAATGATACCTTTTTTTCAGAAATAGCTAAAAAAATCTTAAAATTCATATGGAGTGTCAAGAAATCATAAATAACTAACACTCTGTTCAAACCAACACACAAGCACCACAGAATTAAAGATCTATGTTTCCTGACTTAAACATTATAAAGCTGGAGTAATTAAAGCTGATACTGCAGAAAGAAGGGAGGCATTTGGACCAAAAGAACAGTAAAGATCTGAGAAAAAACACCTATGAGGCTTGCATTCCAATGATCATGGACAAAAGCCACAAACTATACTAGGAAAAGGTTACAGTGCTTAAGGCATAGCAAGAAATCAAATACCAGCATGCAAAACAATAAATGCGAGTGTTTACAATGCATATTAAAACTAACAGCAGATTAAAAGTGGAAACATTAGAGATAAAACTGGCATAGGTACAAATTTTTTGACATCAGATTTTGCAAATTTTTTTGTTCTATACCAAAACCATAGGAAATAAAAGCAAAAAAAAAAAATGGGACTACTTAAAAATGCTCATCAAAGGAAAATATAAACAGGGTGAATAAACATCCTGTGAAGGAGAAAATATTTGCAAATCATATTCCTTTTTAGGGTCTAGTGCCCAAATGCACAAAGAACTCCTGCAACTCAGCAACGAGTAAAAACAACTCAATGTGGTTGATACGGCAAAGGATTTGGAGGGATTGCTCTACCAAGAAGTACACAGATGAATGAGAGCATCTGTCTTATTTTTTGTTTTACCCATTGCTGTGGATAAATACAGATGCAGTTTAAGGGAGAAAGCATTTATTCTTACTCCCAGTTCAACAGTGTAGTTCACCAGGGAGGGAAATCAATGTGCCTAGATCTGGAAGCAGCCGGGCACATGACATCTGCAACTAGGAAGAAGACAATAGTGATGGCATGCTGGTGCTTGGCTCCCTTTCTCAGCTTCTATGGTCTAGGATTACAGCCAGAGAATTTCTGCCTCAACTAATGTAACCAAAATAATCACCCATGGGCATACCCATCTCCTGTCTCCAAGGTTACTCTCACTTCTGTAAGGTTGAAAACATGTATCACAGCATATCGAAGATTCTCAACAGAATTACTCATTGCAGAAATGAAAATCAAAAAATCAAAACTAGAATGAGATATTACCTCCCCTGAAAAAGCCCCATTATTGAGATGTGAAAAACTGGAATTCCTGTGCTCTGTTGATATGAATGTAAAATTATCTGTCAGGGAAGTGTATGGAGGTTATTGTTTTAAAAATCCCAATATATCTACCATAGGATTTAACAACCCCACTTCTGTGTAAATACACAAAAGAATTGAAAGCAGGATCTTCAAGCAATATTCTCATACCCATGTTTATCACAGTACCATTGTCAAGATGTGGAACCTCAAATAAAGTCCAAAAACAACATTATAAAGCAAAAATGTGCATATATGTATACAATACAGTGCAATTCAGCCTTAAGAAATAAACCCTGTGATGTCTTTACAACATGAGTGGACATTGACAACACTGAATAACATATATAAACCAACCATAAATAAACGAGTACTACATAATCCCACTGATAAGAGTTATCTTAGAGAAAAAGCCATAGAAACAGAAGCCCTGGGCTGGAAGAAGAGATAAGAGTGCTGTTCAGTAGATAGCTTCTACAAATAAGATGAGAAAGCTCTAGAAGTTAATTGGACCACAATTTAATTATCATTAGTACCAATTAACTATACGCTTAAAATAAGAGAAAGTTACATTTTATGTATTTCTCTTTATTACAAAAACAATGTGAAACCCTGTGGCCACTCTGAAAAAAAAAAGATTGCATTAAAGCAACACCACCCTTGCTTTCTACCTGCTTCCGATGCCATCTCTCTCTTCTCTGTGTTCTGCCAGCTTCAGGTTCAAGGGGTCAGAAATCACTGCCAGACTGGGGACAGGAACTAGGTAGAAAAGGTCATCTTTTCTTTAATAATCTGTTATTGACTTGCATCGGTCCCTGACTTCATCCCAGAAGGCGGTAAAGTGCTGATCAATAGACAAACCTGTTCATTCCAATTGTAAGCACAGAGCTGTGGATGATAACTAAGAGTTAGCTAGGAGTCGGCAAAGGGCATAGAGATGACAAGACAAGGCTGTCCACTCTCTCCATACCTCTTCAATATAGTGCTTGACGTTCTAGCAATATCAATAAGACAACATAAGGAGATTAAGGGAATTCAAATTGGAAAGGAAGAAGTCAAACTTTTGTTATTTGCAGATGATATGATAGTGTACATAAGCGACCCCAAAAACTCTACCAAAGAACTCCTAGAGCTGATAAACACCTTCAGTAATGTGGCAGGATACAAGATCAACTAAAAAAAAAATCATTAACCCTCCTATACACAAAGAACAAAGAAGCAGAGAGGGAAATCAGAAAAACATCACCTTTCATGATAGCCACAAATAGCATAAAGTGTCTTGGGGGTAACTCTAACCAAGGAAGTGAAAAATCTATTTGACAAGAAGTTTAAGTCTTTAAAGAAAGAGACTGAAGAGCATACCAGAAAATGGAAGGATCTCCCTTGCTCTTGAATTGCTAGGATCAACATAGTAAAAATGGCAATTCTACCAAAAGCAATCTATAGATTCAATGCAATCCCCATCAAAATCCCAACAAAATTCTTCACAGACCTTGAGAGACAATCATCAACTTTATATGGAAAAACAAAAAACCCAGGATGGCCAAAACAATCCTATACAATAAAAGTACTTCCGGAGGCATTCCCATCTCTTGATTCCTGTCCGCTTCTTCTCGGTGGCATCCTTGGAGCTGGCATAGACCATGTCGTTCTTAAGGCGTACACTCTCAGGGGCCCAGAAGATGAACTCCTGGTCCTCCTTGCTTTCTTTGGTCTTGTAGATTGCATCGAAGAGAACACAGCAGCAGTCCTTGCCTGGCAGTATCTTGACAAAAATGGTGTAGGTGTCGTCCACCGTACACCTCACAACTCCTACCGGGATCTCTTTGCCGTCCTCCAGCATGATGTTCTTGTCTTCACTCAAGCAGAAGATCCCCACATTGTTGTACTTCTTCACTTCTGGTAGTGAGCACTTGCACACTTCCATGTTGTTGAGCACCTGGATGATACCATCAGATACAGCCTCAGCAGGGGCCTGTTTCAGGAAGCAAGAGGGAGGAGACAGGGAGAGCTACAGAAGAAAATGAACAGCTGCAGCTGCTACTGGATCTGACTCTCTCCTAAACTTCTAAACAGACAAAAAAAGCAACAACAAAACCCTCAAACAAAAGAAAAAAGAAGAAAGAAAGAAAGAAAGAAAGAAAGGAGGGAGGGAGGAAAGGCGGATGGGTAGAAAGAAAGAAAGAAAGGAAGGAAGGAGGGAAGGAGGGAGGGAAGGAGGGAGGAAGGGAAGGCGGGTGGATGGAAGGAAAGAAAGAAAGAAAGAAAGAAAGAAAGACAGTAACTCTATCAGCTCCAGCTTGTGAAAACGGGTTTACCAGGAACAAGCGCCAAGCATTTAATGCTGTGTGTGTGTGTGTGTGTGTATGTGGGGGGGGGGAGGGTATGATTTATCTGCTTTCCAATGAACATTATAGAGAACATAATTTGTGGAGAAAACTTTGCACCAACGCAGGGCTGTCAAAAACTAGGGATCACTAACAATTTAGTCGAATTCTGTCATCACAGCAAGAACAACAGACAACAGATGCTTACAGTAAAACTAAAACTTTCCAATAAGAGAAAAAAAGCAATGAAGGTAACTTTTTTTGACAACAGTTCACGACAATGGTAAGCATCACTTTCCTGGATATTCTGCCATTATTTTGGCCCTTTCTCTCACACCACCACCAGAGCCTTCAGAAGCCTCTTCCTGCCAATGTAAACATTGTGTGAAAACTTTGTAAGTATAGCTGGGAAGAATAGACCCATGACCTCTGCGTGACTCCCCGGTACTTTGCAAGGCAAAGGCCTAATTTGACATGTGGAATTGGTGGTCTAACCAACCTTGGCTAGCAGTGGGTCCACATGTAAGGGAGATGCAGTGGCTCGCTACCCAGATCTCCAGCTCAGTATCATGGATGGTGAGTCATAGTGGCAGAAGGGTGCCTCCTTCCTGGCCGTTTTGACTCACTCAGTGGAGCAGGAGAGAATTCTCATTGGAGTTGTGGTCCTGAGTTACATGAGAGACCACATTGAACTAAATAGTTTCACCAAAATGCAACTGGATCCCTCATGTTTGGAGAGAACAGGATGGAAATGACCAAATTCACTGACTGTTTGGGTTGGCAACATTCTACAAAGTTCTAACATTAGCCATGGGCTCATAAATCATATTTTCTTTGTCTTTTCAACTTCTTAGAGACAATTTGCTACATGTGAATAAGATGCCTTCCACTTTAGTTTATTCTTCAAATGATGGTATCTCCTCGGATTCTGCCTGGGTTCTCCCTTCCCAATTTATACACTCTCCGTGGGTGAAAAAGATGTGTGCTGTTTGAATGTGACACAGTCTTTTTTGGATCTAGCTGAGCTTACCTTGGGGAACTTTGGTGCTGGGCAGTCACAGTCACCGACACCACAACATGGTCACCAACAAGAACTCAAGTCAACAACTTAACACGTTCACTTTCTTTTTTTTTATATGAATTAACAATTTTATTAATTTTTTATTTTTTTAATTTATTTATTTATTAAAGATTTCTGTCTCTTCTCTGCCACCGCCTCCCATTTCCCTCCCCCTCCCCCAATTAAGTCCCCCCCCCTCAGCCAGAAGAGCAATCAGGGTTCCCTGCCCTGTGGGAAGTCCAAGGAACCCCCACCTCCATCCAGGTCTAGTAAGTTGAGCATCCAAACTGCCTAGGCTCCCACAAAGCCAGTATGTGCAGTAGGATCAGAAACCCATTGCCATTGTTCTTGAGTTCTCAGTAGTCCTCATTGTCCGCTATGTTCAGAGGGTCCGGTTTTATCCCAGGCTTTTTCAGACCCAGGCCAGCTGGCCTTGGTGAGTTCCCAATAGAACATCCCCATTGTCTCAGTGTGTGGGTGCACCCCTCGCGGTCCTGAGTTCCTTGCTCGTGCTCTCTCTCCTTCTGCTCCTGATTTGGACCTTGAGATTTATGTCCGGTGCTCCAATGTGGGTCTCTGTCTTTCAATGTGTCGTCCTTGTTAAGAAAAATAAGGAAGCATGTACAAGAATAAATAAGCAATTATGTAAATGGTAATTTATAATAAAGATAATGGTATATAAATAAATGCTTATTTCTATATTTGCTTCTATGAGTTTTATGGCTTTAGCTCTTACACTTAGGTCATTTCTCATTTTGAGTTAATTTTTATATGTGAAATGAAACAGAGGTCCAATTATACATATGCTTGCCCAGTTTTCCCAGCACTGTTTGTGGAAGGGATTTTTGTTCAGTTGCCACTTGCATTATTTGGCTATAAAGAAGTGTAATAAGTTTTGAGATAATGAACTTAAAAAGATGTGTGATTAGGTTACTATCTCAGAGTCAGTCCAGTGTCACTGGACCTGTTACTTTGAGCATGTGGTGCACTTTTTGGTAACAGTACATGGCAGAGCAAACTGCTTCCTTTGTAACACAACATAAAGAATCTGTTACCTTTGCCCAAACGCAGTAATCCTGCCTGGAGTCCTTTTGTGAATGCCCCTTTCATATGCAATCAAAATTCTAGACAGCTCTCACATGAATTGATTTGCAGAATTCAATGTCTGTTTAAAATAAAAAAATTCAGGTATTGGCATTAGAGTGTCAAGGTCCCAGGTCTGTTTGACTTCTAGAGAAAGGGGGAAAGACTGCACTCTGGAGAGAAAACTTCCAGCCAGGAGCAAGATTTCCCACAGGTTGTCTTACTGCAGTTAAATCCAATAAATAAAAGAGCCCACATTCCTAACCCACTCTCCTTCTCAAGATGGACAGTTGTATAAGTTCCTTTTTATCTAGGAAATGCAAGTTAAACCGGGCAGTGGTGGTGTACGCCTTTAATCCCCAGCTTTCCGGGAGGCAGAGGCAGGTGGATCTCTGTGAGTCTGAGGCCAGCCTGGTCTACAAGAGCTAGTTCTAGGAAAAAAAAAGAAATGCAAGTTAAAGCCACATTGCGATGTCCATAACTATATGTGTACATACGTGTAAAAGATGAAAAGAAGTATAAACAAATACAACTGAAAATACTATCTTTGGAAAACTTTGGGCAATCAGATTTTTTTCCTTGTTTATGAACATGGAAATTGATGAAGCAAAAAAGTTACTGGGAGATATCCATTACTCTTAAGCACATCTGTTATTCTGAGGCACAGTGATATGACACTTCACATCATACCAAGATCAAATGCAGAGCTATAGGCACCAATGATCTGGTACAAGAATATCCATATCAGCATCATTAGTAATCACTTCAAACTTTAAATAACCCAATATTGAGAAACAGTAGAATGAACAAAATTTGAAATTATAAACAAAACTGAGAATGTTAAAGTACTACAATATTCTTTTAACATATATCAATATTACAAATATTGCTTTTCTCCTTATTGCTTAAAGTATAAGACAAAACAAACAAGGAAGGAAAGATCTATCGTGGCTCACATTTAGAGCACAATCCAACATGGCAAAGAAGGCCTGGTAGCAAGGGTGTGAGGCCTGTGGTCAGAGGCACCCACAGTCTGGAAACACACCAAGGTGAATGCGACTGCTTGGTTCCATTTTATTTGTTTGGGGACACCAGAACATGAATGTTGCTCCCCACATTCAGGGTGGGTTTCCCATTTCAATTAATGCAACCTAAAAACTTTCCCAAACATGCCCAGAAGTCTGGCTCCTAGGTGATTTTAGATCCTGGGAAGTTGATAATCAATACAGCTATCAAGGTAAAAGACACACTTGGAGTATGTACTATGTCTGAAAAGTCCAAGATCGGGAAAACTATTCACAGTGGTAATACTCTCAGAACAGTGTGTACTGTTAAATTACTAGGAAGAAGACTTCTTATGCATTGTAGCAATTCCACAAGCTGCTTTACCTTGTCACCCAAATGATTTCGCACAAAATCCCTGCAGTTAGTTTGTTTCTATACACACACCTTGTCCTTTTTTTTCATGTCTTTCAACTTAGGTTAAAAAAAAATCAAAATAGGACCTCCCACCTCCTTCCAGGTCTAGTAAGGTGACTGGGCAGGGAACCCAGTCTGCTCTTCAGGCTGATGAGAGAAGGGGAGTTGATTGGGGGAGGGGGGATATGGGAGGTGGTGGCGGGAAGAGACAGAAATCTTTAATAAATAAATAAATAAAATAAAATAAAATAAATATCCTTAGAAATAAAACCAGAAAAGGCACAAGCAAACTGCTATAGGAATTAAAAAGATATTGAACTTTGAAAAAAAAATCAAAATATGCCTGTTGTGTCTCTTCAAAGGGACACTACAAAGGATTATTTCAATTCCATGGGTGGAAACGGAGGCTGTAGCAGCACAGGGGACCTCATCAGAGGCGCCTACTGCTAGGACTGAAGGTGTATGCATCCTGAGACCCAGTGTGTTCTCTTGTTGGTGTCTCCACCAAAACCAGTACTTGGACAAAACTGGGAAAATGCATCCACACATGTTTAAGGTAGCATTTCTCCTACTAGCAATAAAAGAAATATACTTTATGTCTGAGGGCACAGAAGTGGCAAATTATACATATTGGTTCTAAGGACTATTGTAGAGCATTTAAAAAAAATGAGGCACACTTAAGGATAAATGAAGATCAGGACGTGAGTGTTAAATATTTTCACAAGTCAAAGCCCAGGAGCTAGGACCCATCACATAAAGATAGAGCTTTTAGTTAGTTCATAAACACAGGTTCCACCCAACTTGTAATGTTCAAAAGTTTTGCATGTATATAAATTCAGTTCTGTACTTTAAATATTATAAAATCAATTAAAATAGCTTTATAAGAGTATTTTAATTATCAGTATTATTTTTTAATAAACTGAGAATCTTCAGAACTGATGGGGCATTTTATCTTCCTTTACATCTTTACATTTTTGAAGGATGCAGCCGTGACATCTAATGGGCAAAATATAATCATCACTTTGTTCCCAATTTTGTGTATAACAATGATCAGGAAGAAAAGCTTTACGGAGTGGGAGAGCAGAAAAAAAGGCTTTCTATGTAAGTCTGGGCGATTTGAAACTTATTTGTGGCGTCCTAAGTCAGGTACTTGGTAGACAGATCGAACCAAGCTGGCAGGGCCTGAAATCCACCCTCAGGATTACTTTTCACCGGCTGCAGTCTAATCCTTATAAAGCGACTAAAAGAAGCTGTCTCCAGAATCCAACGGGAAGATAAAATCTGCTACAACCTCTCAGCTGTGATTTGGATAGCCTAAAGGGCTCTGGAAGCTCGGCCAGTTCCACACCCGCCCCTGCCTCCTTCCTGAGCCGTCTACTGGTGACGACAAGACTGACAATTCTTCAAACCAGTCCGCCGTCTGCTGCACCTCCTCTCTATGCCGGCGAGCGGCAGCGTCTGTGTGCGTGGTCAGCGTGTTGACGTCACCGGCGGGTCCCGCCCTGCAGCCCCGCCCCAGCCCGGCGGGCCTGGACCGCGGAGCCGGGTCTGCAGGCCAGCGGGCGGCTCGCGCCGCAGAGGAGGTAGGCTGTTTTCCTGAGCTCTGCTCGGCAGGTCGTAGAGGTTCGGGGTTCGCAGGACTCCCCACGCCTGGCCAGGACCGTGCGACCTGTGGGTGCAAATGCGGCGGAGTGCGGGAGGATCCTGGGCCCCGAGCCCACTCTCACACTCTCCAGGAGGCGTGCGGTCCAGCCTCGGCCCGTGCCGTGCACCCCCGTTAAGACCGGGATGACAGGCTACAACAGGCTGGCAGGTTACTGTCACCAGCCTTGGGCCTGCCTCCCAAAAAACCCTGAGATAACAAAACGAAACGAAATTTAAAGCATGAGTCACGAATGTTTTAGCTCTCCGCTTTGCTCACTCATCCTCATTCTGCTTTTTCTTTCCTTTTTTTTTTTTTTAAAATCTCGGTATAGTTCTTTCTCTTCTTCTTTTGGTTGGAACATGAGTGGACATCGTGGAACTTTTCTTAGTGTTCTCTTAATAGGGCAGTTGTAAAGGCATTTGGCTCTTTTCATAGATGGAATCACTGGATCCATCACTTGACCCAATACTAGATTGGGTAAGGTTAGTAAGACTGGACACAGTGACAGGTCTGTCGGACTTCTCAGTACACTAGAGTTTCTCCAGCATGTCCCGTCTGTTGTCTTTGTTTAAGGGTCCTAAACGGAATTCTCATCTTTGCTTCATTTGACCACCATCGTCTTCAGAGCAGGATTTGATGAAAAAGAACAATTTTTATTGTGTAATGGCTGTATTTATGGATCAGTAAAATGCTGGATAAACATGCCCGTGAAGGGACAGTGTATACCGTGCTTCCCTTTATTTCCACTCCCTGAAATCCATACATATGTACTAATTTGTATTGTTAGGAAGAATCCATTTTTCTTTGAAATCTTCCTGTTTCAAACATGGACCTTGAAAAGTTACATCATCAAATGCACCAAAGAAAGGAAATGAAAACTGCCTCAAGGACTTATCTTCTTAGGCTAGCGATTATCATTTGGATTTAATCACTAGCTAATTAGTATGATGAATATCTGTCTGTGCCATGTGCTGTTTTAGGTGTTGGAAATTGAGGATTGAACACTAGATAAGGCTCTGGCGCTCAGATTCCTTAGATTTTCATGAAGATAGAATATACATGCGAATAGAATCTTGGTTTTAGATAGGAGCGAATGCTAGACTATCAAGCAGTAGGACACGTTGGTGTGGCTGCGGTGTGATCCAGGAAAATGCCCCTGAAGAGGTGATGGTCTAGATGAAACCTGAATGCTTGGAGTGAGTCATGGGGATATCAGGAAGTTGTCAGTTACAAGGCAGAGGCTGGGAAGGAAGAGTTGGCATAGTGACAGGGGAGTCGTATGGCTCTAAAAGGAATCAGTGGGTGAGTGGACCTTGGTTGGAGGTGGTGCTGTAAAAGGAACAGGAATCTGAGGCCTGAGTGGAGGTGCTCAGACTCTTAGCAGCTTTCTTTTTATTTTGATTATGGAGAATTCATTTTGTATTTTTCTCTTTGGAGGGTCCTCTTAATGAAGAATGGCCCTCTTTTCCCTAGTCCTGTATCCCACAGTTACTTTTTTTTTCTGTTGTTGCTGTGTGCAGGACTCAAACACTCTGCATATCTTCAGCTTTTATCTCCTTCCTCCTAGTCTAGTTGTCAGTCATTTCCAATACAGTCTTGTGTGTTTGTGCGTGTGTGTGTGTGTGTAGTTTTTCGAGACAGGGTTTCTTTGTAGCTTTGGAACTAGCTCTTATAGATCAAGCTGGCCTCGAACTCCCAGAGAACCGCCTGCCTCTGCCTCCTGAGTGATGGGATTAAAGGCGTGCACCGTCACTGCCTGGCTTCCCACACAGTCTTTATCTGCTTCCCATTTAGAAAGCGCTGGCAGGCAGTCCTGCTCTGTCCAAACATATGCTACGAAAGTGTAAAAGTAAGTAGGTTAGCCTTTCCCATTAAAACTTGTATTAACGACTAAGGTTTGCTCTGTCTTTATTTAGTTCCTGCGGTTTTCTGGGCACGTAGCATGCATTCTGTTCCTTCAGACTTATTGCAAATACGAAACTTTTCATCAGTGATGGAAACATTCAGTAAGTCACCTCAGCTAGACTGATGAGGTCATTAGCTTTACTCCAGTCCGCTCCACATGCTCTCCGCTCTCCACCAAGCCTGTAACAGGGTCTGCGGGTTGCTGACATGTCTGTCACTGTAGAGCTCACGTAATGGACCCTTTCCGTGGAGAGGGGCTCTGGAACCGAGGTACGCAGTCTTGCCCACACTAGACGTGTACAGTGGCCAAGCATACCAATTGCTCACCTCCAGATTTTCATGCCAGTATTTTATTCTGTTCTTTTTCCTTCTTGGAAATCCCTTAGCAAAGAGTGTCTGCCTATATCAAAGTCAGTATCTAGAAAGCATTGTTCCTAAACTCATAGAAGGCAGTTTAAAGGCTAGGACAGTGCTTTTCCTTGCAATAAAATAATCTTCTTTTTAATTTTCTTCCCTTTTCTGAGGAAGTATATGTTAGCATTTTACATGAGCCCTTCCTTTTTGTTAGATTATCACTCGTGAGTGACTCCCAGACAGGGGTACATAGGGCTTGTGAGTGACTCCCAGACAGGGGTACATAGGGCTTGTGAGTGACCCCAGACAGTGGTACATAGAGCTTGTGAGTGACTCCCAGATAGTGGTGCATATCGCTTGTGAGTGACTCCCAGACAGGGGTACATAGGGCTTGTGAGTGGCTCCGAATACAGCGGTATATAATTGTAACACCAACTATATGCAGAGCTCTGGAAGGAGAAATCCCAAGCTGTAGGCCAGCCTGGACAATTTAGCAAGACTCTGTCTCCTGATTAAAATAACAGGGTAGGATTGTAGCTCAGGGAAAGAATACTTGAACAGCCCTGGATTTAAACCACAGTATATCACAATTTTTTAAATTCAAGTTTTAATTTCAGAGATAATTGAAAGAGATAAAAGTTGCTAATAGCCGGGTGGTGGTGGCACATGCCTTTAATTCCAGTGCTCAGGAGGCAGGCAGATCTCTGTGAGTTCAAGGCCAGTCTGGTCTACAAGAGCTAGAGCTAGAGCTAGTTCCAGGACAGGCTCCAAAACTACACAGAAATCCTGTCTCGGAAACAAACAAACAAACAAACAAACAAAAAGTTGCTAGTAGCTTCCCAGCCTGATCTTATTCTTAGATATGAGGTAATGTGGCACATAGTTTGCTGGTTCATTATTTCTGGTTCCAAGTAGAGGTTTTCCCATGACTGAGGAAGTAAGTACTTGGGTTAGCTCAGTGATGTAATTCTTCTCACGCTACTTTTAAAAAGTAGAAACCAGTTTATAAACTTTATGTGGTTGAGAAACCAGTTTGTTACACGATTGAGAAATAGTGTCGTGTGGTCCTACATTTGAAAAAGAGCTGTGAGGTCCTCTTACTTGATGAGCTACATTAGATGAATAACAATATTATAAAAAATAAAATCAGTAGTTTAATTTGCTTTCTGGCTACCCTTTTGACCTGTAATCATAATGGAAATTGAGTTTAATGGCTTTAGAATAATATTAATAGAATTGGCATCTTTCTTAAATGTCAGAAGATATTTACATTTATGCAAAAGAATTTTTTTGTACTCTAACCCAAAATAATCAAAACTGGATTTTAGACAAGTCTCAGTGTTTGTAAGGATACTCCTGCATCCGGTGCTCATATTCTTAGAGATCTAGGCTGTTAGAATCAGAGCCCACGTTGTAGGCATCCAGCCTGTGCCCCAAACACGGATCCTGATGGCTTCAGTGCCACTGTCCATGCAGTGACTTTTGCAGTGTAGAGTCCTCTAGGTTGATTTGCGCCTTCATTGCCATCTTTGAGGGAGGTGCTGGTAAGAGTTTCTTGGCTTTGATTCCACAGAGCTGTCTTCCTGTTCCAGCTTGAGTCTGATTTCTGTAGTCTCCAGCCAGTCCCTTTTGAGAAACTTAAATCTTTAGGTGTAAATGTTTAGGTGTTGAGAGCACATTGCTCCTGAAAAAGTCATGGTAAAATAGTTACAGTCATTAATATGGTTAATATAGGTGGAGAGCTGAGGTCCAGAGAGAGTGGCCTAGGGACTCTGGGCTACTTCCCTGGGCCTGGTGAACACGTAATGGCTTTTGTTGCACTTTAGAACTCTGGGCAAGCTCTTCGCTCAGGACTTGCTGATAGTTCCCTATCTTTGTGAACAGACTGACATAATGGAAGATAGTTCTTTTCCTATGAATGGAGAGCAAAGCCTCCGTTCTCACCCAGATCTTTGACTCTGGTTGTTGAAGTCTGGGGGGTCTTCTCTGTCAGGAACGTGGTAGGGCTGCTTTTGTCCTTTGAGTTTGAAAACTCTCTTCTGTTTTCTTTGGTTTCTCATAGTCTTCCCCTCCCCCGAATGTTTTCTGACTAGTTCATCTTCACTTTATTAAATGCATGATTTGGCTTAGACCCTTTTAAGTAGAAGCAGTTACAGATTTCTGTATCCTGTGTCGCCCAGAACAAAAGACTTTGAATATTGTTTATTGTTTAGTATAGTATACTCTTATTTTTGTTTTAGAAAAATATATTCCATAATTCTTTGACTTAAACATTTCCTGTTTGTCAATTTGATGACACAGAATCAGATAATTCCAGTAACATTTTTCTTTTTAAATATTCTTTAAAACTTTGATTTTTAATTGTGTGTGTGTGGGGGGGTAGGGTGTGGGCATATGCACCTGTGAGTTCAGGCACCTGCAGAGTCCAGAAGAGAGCATCAGTTCCCCTGGAGCTGGAGTTGAAGTGCTTGTTAGCCACACCCAGCAGCACCCAATTCAGGTCTCCTGCAAGGACATTATATGCTCTTAATTGCTGTGCCCCACTTCAGCTCCCAGTGAGAGCCTTCTGTTCCTGCCCTGTTGTAAATTCATCAAAGGTAACAGCAGCTCTTGAAGTGTTAGAACTTTCTCCAGCACAGGTGAAATCACCAAGCCAGGACTTGCTTTGGCATTGTTGCTAGTAATTAGCCGAGATTTTCTGTGTCAAGAGCTGTGTCATGGGGCTATGGGGCAAGGCTTTGTTATGGGGCTAGCCTTTGCATTGCATGAGGCCCACGGCCATCTCTAGTCTCTACCCATAGACAGACAACCACATGGCAAATGCCCCAGGGCTGGGAGCACATTCTACTCCCTAATGCCCTATCCCATAGGGTACCTCTGTTGTCTTTAATTCATTCTCCAAACGTCCCTCTGAGTTAGGTTGCAGTATTTTTGTCCCTATCTTGAAAAACATATATAAAAACATAAAAAGGGTAAGTGACTTGGCCAAGGTGGCAATGCTGGGATGTAAAATGAGGCAGGGCTCTTACTCTACTGTTATGCAGCACAGCCCCTCTGACTTACTACTGTCATTAATCTAAAGATCCCGTAAGTCAGAAGAAAAATTAAGTGCCAGCAAGAGCCAGCTAATGCCAGAAGTAAACACCCTGAGTGGGCGGCAAACTGGGGAGATGGAGAATATTGCCAGTTGCTGAGTTTTCAAGAGAAACTAGAAACCTGGGTTGTTTCATTAGTGAAAATGTTCATCTCTGCATATTGACAGTTGATTCCCTGTTTAGCAAGTGTGTAAGCCAGCAAGTAAACACAGCCTCCACGGTTAGTCTGAGGACCTTTTGGGGGTACATGGTAGTGCTTTGCTGACCTAAGGGGCTGTGCATCCACTACATGATGGAAGTCGGGTACATGCTGAGTGGGGGGCACAGGTGGCAGTGCGGATAGGTGAGTAGGCGTTGTTTGGTGTTCTTTTAAGGCAAGGGAGTGTGGACAGGAAAGCTGGTCATCTAACATGCTCTGCCCCGCGTCTGCTCTGGTGCAGACTAAACTGCCCGCTTTTAGCTGGGACAGGTATTGTTCATAACTTCATCTTTCATGACTTACACTTGCCCCAGTGATTAAATAAACATCTCGCGGGCTCTGAGAACACCTGGACTCTGGAATTGAGTGCTTCCATCCTGGAGAAATGAACCACAGCCGTACTTCACCTTGTGGAGAGTCTCTTACCTGGAGTTCTTGTTTACCTTTCTTTGAACAAGGAAGTTCTCTGCCAACGTTTTAGAAACACTGACCTCTTGGTGGCCTTTGGTGTTTGCCCTGCTGATCCCGCTCTCAGCGCAGCCGTATGGGCAACGAGCATTCAGCCCCAGGCTGTCTTTCACAGCTCTCTCTGACTGGTGTACACACTTCTTGTTTCCCTCGGGTCCCTCACCTGGGCTCCCCCGACAGAGGATGACTCGCTGCTGCTAGACATGCTTGTGCTTCATCCGTTTTAAGTTTCCACTTCACTGATACTTTCAACAGCTTTTCAGGTCATTCAGAGCCTTGTTTCCTCTAAGGTTAGCCTTTTCTTGATGGCATTTCTGGTCAAAAATGGCAGATTCTCAGCCTTCTTTCTATTATATCTGTTTTATTCTTTGTTTTCGAACTACTTGTATAAGTTTACACGAGGCTAGAGACAGAGTCTTTTCTATCTGACTTTACCTTACAGCACCCAGCACAATGTTGTGCATGCAGCAGGTGCAGTGAGCATGCCCGTCTGTGTGGCTGGTATGTCCCAGACATACATGCAGCCGGTGCAGTGAATCTGCCCGTCTGTGTGGCTGGTATGTCCCAAACATACATGCAGCCGGTGCAGTGAATCTGCCCGTCTGTGTGGCTGGTAGATCCTAGACATACATGCAGCAGATGCAGTGAGCATGTCCGTCTGTGTGGCTGGTATGTCCCAGGCATACATGCAGCCGGTGCAGTGAATCTGCCCGTCTGTGTGGCTGGTAGGTCCCAGACATACATGCAGCAGGTGTAACAGAAAACAAGAGAGCAGCCTGCCACCTTGTGCTAATACATGCTGTAGAATGGGTGTATCTTGAGCACGTTGTGACAAGTAAAAGACACTCCACACAATAGACAGCACTTCAGTCATACGAAATACTCAAAACAGATCGTGTTGTCAGGGCAGGGCAAAGGGGAGGAAGAGGGAGCTGCTGTGTACTTGCTATGAAATTTCCGTTGACAGTGCTGAAAATATTTTGGAACTAGAGGTGAAAATTGTACAACATTGAGAATATGTTCAATGCCTCTGACTTGCACACTCAATTTTTATAATTTTATATTATGTAAAGTCCACCCCAGTGTCAAAAGAGAGGCTATTTAGCTCATTGTTTTGGAGGATGGAAACCCATGGTCAGGCAGTCCAGAGCTCTGCCTCTGGCAAGGGTCCCTGAGTGTCTCAACATAGCAGAGGAATAGATAGGATAAAGCTCTGTGCAGAGATCACATGGTCAGACAGAAGACCCACGGCCTACAACTTCTCTTTTGCAACCTCGTGCTTTTTCCAGAACCAACCAGTCCCCGGGGACTGTGGTAATGCATTTCTCCAGTGAGCCAATCCCCACCAGGCCCTGCCTCTTACTGCTTTCACCACCTGTTGCATGGCTCTCCGCATTGAAAACCAAGATGCTAGCACCTGAGCCTTTGTGGGAGGCCCTCAGAAGCCCTTGGGATCAGGAGAGTGTTTTGAGGAGGTGACACTTGAGCTTCCTTGAGCAGTGGATAGGCTGTTGATAGTTAAGTGTTAGGCAGAATGGGCCTTCTAGGGGCTGAGGTATGGCAAAGGTGCAATGCCAAACCTGTACGAGGAACTCAGAGTTGTAAGCTCAGCTGGAGTGTTAGGAAAGGGAAGCTTTGTTTCTGAGCAGAGGGAGGGAGGAGTGCTGGGAAATTAGAAAGGCCAGGTTGTTGGTTGAGTGCTGATTGAGAAGAGGTTGGGGAGAACTGATAGGGGTTGTTTTTCACTAGTGAGGATGCCAGCAGCAGAGTCAATCTTAGCATGCTTTTTTATTAGAGCTGTAAATAAGACCTTACTGATGGTTTGTGCCTATTCTTAGATATTTGAGAGTATTTATAGATGGTGTGTATATATCGTAAGACCTTACTGATGGTTAGCAACTATTCTTAGATATTTGAGAGTGTTTATAGATGATGTGTATATGTTGGTAAGACCTTACTGATGGTTAGGGCCTATTCTTAGATATTTGAGAGTGTTTATAGGTGATGTGTATATGTTGGTAAGACCTTACTGATGGTTAGGGCCTATTCTTAGATATTTGAGAGTGTTTATAGGTGATGTGTATATGTTGGTAAGACCTTACTGATGGTTAGTGCCTATTCCTAAATACTTGGGAGTGTTTATAGGTGATGTGTATATGTTGGTAAGACCTCACTGATGGTTAGTTCCTACTAGATATTTGGGAGTGTTTATAGGTGATGTGTATATGTTGGTAAGACCTTACTGATGATTAGTTCCTACTAGATATTTGGGAGTGTTTATAGGTGATGTGTATATGTTGGTAAGACCTTACTAATGGTTAGTGCCTACTAGATATTTGGGAGTGTTTATAGATGATGTGTATATGTCAGGATCTTTGTTTAGTCACAAAATTTTGATTTTGTAATTGATTGTTTCTAAAATTACAAGATTAAACTTTCTGAGAACATTGCTACTTTAAAGTCTTTACAGACACCTAGTAAGGTTTTAGAGGTCATGCTACAGCCCAGCGTGGTGGAGCATGCTTGTCATTCCTGCACTAGGATTCTTGGCTCAAGGTTATCCTCTGATGCATATCAGGCTCGAAGCCAACCTGAGCTACACGAGACCCTGTATCAGAATGAATGAGAGAGGGGACCGAATGGAGGGAGGAAGGAAGAGAAAAAGAGGGAGGGAAGCAGGGAAGTGTTTTCAGCTCACTGCTTTCTTGGAATCTCAGCCTGGAGTTGCATTGTATCTCTGGCATTGTTTGTTCTTTCATGTGATTTCATTTTCTGAGGCACAAATTAGCCTGATAAAGATGATCCTGGAAATTGTACCTGATTCTTGTCATTTGAAGACCTAGTTTCTGTGTAAGTATGAAAAAAATCTAATGAAAAAAAGAGAAAGTAATACTTTTTTAAAAAAAATTCTAGGTATCAGTTTAAATCTAGCTATCTAGGTATTTCAAGATTGATATCTCTCGCTCACATTCACTACTATTGCAACTGCACGTATTTATCTGTGGTAGAGATTAGAAGATTATTTTGGAAAATGTGGCCATTGTGTGTGCAAAATGCATTGTAGGAAATAGCACACGCCAATTCTGCCTGTAAATACTTCGTCAGTGATGGAAATGGCTCATTCTTTATTGACATGCTCTAGTTGGTAAAGGTGATCTCAAGTGACTTCAGGGGAATTTGATATTGTGGTTTCCCAAGTATTTTTCCTTGAGTACTTCTTTTTTTTTTTCTTTTTTTATTGAGAAAAGGAAAAAAAAAAAAAACAAGTTTCCACCTCCTCCCATCCTCCCATTTCCCTCCCCCTCCTGCCACCCTACGCCCCCTCCTCCCACCTTTCTCCCCCTCCCCCCACTCCTTTCCCCCTCCCTCTCCAGTCCAAAGAGCAGTCAGGGTTTTCTGCCCTGTAGTAAGACCTAGGACCTCCCACCTCCGTCCATATCTAGGAAGGTGAACATCCAAACTGGCTGGGCTCCCACAAAGCCTTCACAATACATAGGATCAAACCCCCTTGCCATTGTCCTTTGCGTCTCATCAGCCCTCATTGTTCGCCATGTTCAGAGAGTCCAGTTTTATCCCGTGCTTTTTCAGTCACAGTCCAGCTGGTCTTGGTGAGCTCTCAATAGATCAGCTCCACTGTCTCAGTGGGTGGGTGCATCCCTCGTGGTCCCGACTTCTTTGCTCATGTTCTCCCTACTTCTGCTCCTCATTGGGACTTTGGGAGCTCAGTCCAGTGCTCCAGTGTGGGTCTCTGTCTCTATCTCCATATATCACCAGATGAAGGTTCTATGATGATATGCAAGATATTCGTCAGTATTGCTCAAGGATAGGGTCATTTCAGGTTCCCTATACTCTACTGCCCAGGGAACTAACTGGGGACCTCAGCTTGGGCACCTGGGAGCCCCTCTAGGGTCAGGTCTCTTGCCAACCCTAAAGTGGTTCTCTTAACTAAGAATTGTGGTTCCGTGCTCCCCTGTCCAACCTTCCTTTATCCCAATCCTCCTGCTTTCCCAAGGCCCGACCTCCTTCCCTTCTAACTTTTCTCTCCCCATCTCCCCTTACCCCCAACCCACCCCACCCCAAGATCCCAATTTTCTCCCCGGCAATTTTGTCTACTTCCCTTAGCCAAGAGGATAACTATATGTTTTTCCTTGGGTCCCCTTCTTACTTAGCTTCTTTAGATTCACCTATTGTAGACTCCGTGACCCTTATTTATGGCTAGAAACCAATTATGAGTGAGTACATCCCATGTTCATCTTTTTGGGTCTGGGATACCTCACTCAGGATAGTGTTTTCTATTTCCATCCATTTGCATGCAAAATTCGAGAAGTCATTGTTTTTTACCGCTGAGTAGTACTCTAATGTGTAGATATTCCATAGTTTCTTCATCCATTCTTCCATTGAAGGGCATCTAGGTTGTTTCCAGGTTCTGGCTATTACAAATAATACTGCTATGAACATAGTTGAACAAATGCTTTTGTCATATGATAGGGCATCTCTTGGGTATATTCCCAAGAGTGGTATTGCTGGGTCCAGGGGTAGGTTGATCCCAAATTTCCTAAGAAACCGAAACACTGACTTCCATAGTGGCTGCACAAGATTACATTCCCACCAGCAATGGATGAGGGTACCCCTTCCTCCACAGCCTCTCCAGCAAAGGTTATCCTTGGTGTTTTTGACTTTAGCCATTCTCACAGGTGTAAGATGATATCTCAAAGTTGTTTTGATTTGCATTTCCCTGATTGCTAAGGAAGTTGAGCATGACCTTAAGTGTCTTTTGGCCATTTGAACTTCTTCTGTTGAGAATTCTCTGTTCAGATCAGTGCCCCATTTTTTAATTGGGTTAATTCGCATTTTAAAGTCTAGTTTCTTGAGTTCTCTATATATTTTGGAGATCAGACCTTTGTCTGTTGAGGGGTTGGTGAAGATCTTCTCCCAGTCAGTAGGTTGCCTTTGTGTCTTAGTGACAGTGTCCTTTGCTTTGCAGAAGCTTCTCAGTTTTAGTAGGTCCCATTTATTCAATGTTGCTCTTAATGTCTGTGCTTCTGGGGTTATACATAGGAAGCGATCTCCTGTGCCCATCTGTTGTAGGGTATTTCCCACTTTCTCTTCTATCCTTTTCAGTGTGTTCGGGCTGATATTGAGGTCTTTAATCCATTTGGACTTGAGTTTTGTGCACGGTGAAAGATGTGGGTCTATTTTCATTCTTCTACAGGTTGACATCTAGTTGTGCCAGCACCATTTGTTGAAGATGCTTTCTTTCTTCCATTGTATACTTTTAGCTCCTTTATCAAAAATGAGGTGTTCATAGGTTTGTGGGTTAAAATCCGGGTCTTCTATACGATTCCATTGGTCGACTTCTCTGTTTTTATGCCAGTACCACACTGTTTTCATTACTGTAGCTCTGTAATAGAGTTTGAAGTCAGGGAATAGTAATGCCTCCAGAAGATCCTTTATTGTATAGGATTGTTTTGGCTATCCTGGGTTTTTTGTTTTTCCATATAAAGTTGATTATTGTCCTCTCCAGATCTGTGAAGAATTTTGATGGGATCTTGATGGGGATTGCATTGAATCTATAAATTGCCTTAGGTAGAATTGCCATTTTTACTATGTTGATCCTCCCAATCCAAGAGCAAGGGAGGTCCATCCATTTTTTGGTATCCTCTTCAATTTCTTTCTTCAATGCCTTAAAGTTCTTGTCAAATAGATCTTTCACTTCCTTGGTTAGATTTACCCCAAGATATTTAATGCTGTTTGTGGCTATCGTGAATGGTGAAGCTTCCCTGATTTCCCTCTCTGCTTCCATATCCTTTGTGTATAAGAGGGCGACTGATTTTTTGGAGTTGATCTTGTATCCTGCCACATTACTAAAGCTGTTTATCAGCTGTAAAAGTTCTTTGGTGGAATTTTGGGGGTCGCTTAAGTACACTATCATATCATCTGCGAATAACGAAAGTTTAACTTCTTCCTTTCCAATTCGAATCCCCTTGATCCCATTATGTTGTCTTATTGCTATTGCTAGAACTTCAAGTACTATATTGAAGAGGTATGGCGAGAGTGGACATCCTTGTCGTGATCCTGAGTTAAGCGGGATGGCTTTGAGTTTCTCTCCGTTTAATTTGATGTTAGCTGTCGGCTTGCTGTATATAGCTTTTATTATATTTAGGTATGACCCTTGTATCCCTAATCTCTCCAAGACTTTTAACATAAATGGATGTTGAATTTTGTCGAATGCTTTTTCAGCATCTTATGAGATGATCATATGGTTATTTTCCTTCAGTTTATTTATATGCTGGATTACATTGATAGATTTTCGTATGTTGAACCAGCCCTGCATCTCAGGAATGAAGCCTACTTGATCATAATGGATAATTTTCCTAATGTGTTCTTGGATTCGGTTTGCCAGTATTTTGTTGAGGATTTTTGCGTCGATGTTCATGAGTGAGATTGGCCTGTAATTCTCTTTCCTGGTTGAGTCTTTGTGTGGTTTTGGTATCAGAGTAACTGTAGCTTCATAAAAGGAATTAGGTAATGACCCTTCTGTTTCTATATTGTGGAATACATTAAGGAGTATGGGTATTAGCTCTTCTTGGAAGTTCTGGTAGAATTCCGCATTGAAACCATCTGGTCCTGGGCTTTTTTTGGTAGGGAGGTTTTTGATAACAGCTTCTAATTCTTCGCGACCAACAGGTCTGTTTAGGTTGTTCACCTGGTCCTGGTGTAACTTTGGTATATGGTATTTATCTAAAAAAGTGTCCATTTCTTTTACATTTTCCAGTTTTGTGGCATATAGGCTTTTGTAATAAGATCTGATGATTCTCTGAATTTCCTCTGTGTCTGTGGTTATGTCCCCCTTTTCATTTCTGATCTTATTAATTTGCGTATTCTCTCTCTGCCGTTTGATTAGTTTGGATAGGGGTTTATCAATCTTGTTGATTTTCTCCAGGAACCAGCTTTTTGTTTCATTGATTCTTTGGATTGTTTTCTGTGTTTCTATTTTGTTGATTTCAGCCCTCAGTTTGATTATTTCCAATCTTCTACTCCTCCTAGGTGAGTCTGCTTCTTTTTTTTCTAGAGCTTTCAGGTGGGCTGTTAAGTCTTCAATATGTGCTTTCTCTGTTTTCTTTAAGTGGGCACTTAGTGCGATGAACTTTCCTCTTAGCACTGCTTTCATAGTGTCCCATAAGTTCGAGTATGTTGTTTCTTTATTTTCATTGAATTCAAGGAAGACTTTAATTTCTTTCTTTATTTCTTCCTTAATCCAGGTATGGTTCAGTAGATGACTGTTGAGTTTCCATGAGTTTGTAGGCTTTCTGGGGGTAGCATTGTTGTTGAATTCTAACTTTAATCCATGGTGATCTGATAAGACGCAGGTGGTTACTAATATTTTTTTGTAACTGTGTAAGTTAGCTTTGTTACCGAGTATGTGGCCAATTTTCGAGAAGGTTCCATGAGCTGCAGAGAAGAAGGTATATTCTTTCCTCTTCGGGTGGAATAATCTATAGATGTCTGTTAAGTCCATTTGCTTCATTACCTCCATTAATTCTCTAATTTCTCTGTTAGGTTTCTGTTTGATTGAGCTGTCCATTGGTGAGAGAGGAGTGTTGAAGTCTCCTACTATTAGTGTGTGTGGTTTGATGGCTGCCTTGAGTTTTAGTAATGTTTCTTTTACATACATGGGTGCTTTTATATTAGGGGCATAGATATTCAGGATTGAGACTTCATCCTGATGAATTGTTCCTGTTATGAGTATAAAATGTCCCTCTCCATCTCTTCTGATTGATTTAAGTTTGAAGTCAACTTTGTTAGAAATTAGTATGGCCACACCTGCTTGTTTCTTAGGTCCATTTGCTTGATAAGCCTTTTCCCAGCCCTTTACTCTGAGTAGGTGCCTGTCTTTGTGGTTGAGGTGTATTTCTTGTAGACAGCAGAATGTTGGATCCTGTTTTCGTATCCAATCCCTTAGCCTGTGCCTTTTTATAGGTGAGTTGAGCCCATTGACATTAAGTGATATTAATGACCAGTGGTTGTTAACTCCGGTCACTTTTTTAGTAGTAGGGTTTGTGTGTTTCCCTTCTTTGAGTTGCGCTGGTGAAAGGTCTCTAGATGACTGAGTTATTGTGGGCATTGTTGGACTCCTTGGTTAGTGATTTTCCTTCTATAATTTTCTGTAAGGCTGGATTTGTGGCTACGTATTGTTTAAATTTGTTTTTATCCTGGAAAATTTTGTTTTCTCCATTTATAGTGAACGAAAGCTTGGCTGGATATAGTAGTGTGGGCTTGCATCCATGATCTCTTAGTTTTTGCAGTACATCTATCCAGGACCTTCTGGCTTTCATGGTTTCCATAGAGAAGTCAGGTATAAGTCTGATAGGTTTACCTTTATAAGTAACTTGGCCTTTTTCCTTTGCGGCTCTTAATATTCTTTCTTTATTCTGTATATTTTGTGTTTTGATTATTATATGGCGAGGGGATTTTTTTTTTGATCCAGCCTATTTGGTGTTCTGTATGCTTCTTGAACCTTCATAGGTTCCTCTTTCTTCAGGTTGGGAAAGTTTTCTTCTATAATTTTATTAAGTATATTTTCTGTACCGTTGAGCTGCACTTCTTCTCCTTCTTCTACTCCAATTTTTCTTAGGTTTGGTCTTTTTATTGTGTCCCAAATTTCCTGAATGTTTTGTGATGAGAATTTGTTGGTTTTGCTGTTTTCTTTTATCAGTGTGTTTATTTTTTCTATGGTATCTTCAGTGTCTGATATCTCTCTTCTATCTCTTGTAATCTGTTGTTAGTACTTGTCTCTGTCATTCCTGTTCGTTTACCCAGATTTTCCATCTCCATTCTTCCCTCGGTTTGTGCTTTCTTCATTGCTTCCATTTCATTCTTCATGTCTTGAACCGCTTCCCTAACCTGTTTGATTGCTTTTTCTTGTTTCTCTTGGTTTTCTTGCGTGTCTTTGAGCGATTTATTCATTTCCTCTACCTTTTTGTTTGTAATCTCTAATTGTTTATGGCAGTTTTTCACCTCCTGTTTAAGGTCCTCTATTATTTTCATATAGTTCACTTTTGAGTCGATTTCTTCTATTTCTTCTGGAGTAGGGTGTACAATTCTTCTTATTTCGGGATCCCTGGTTTCTGGTGGTGTCATGTTGCCTTTCAGGTTGTTGGAGGAATTCTTGTATTGGCGCCTACCCATCTCTTCCTTCAAATGGAGCCAGGTGAGGCCTGGTCTCTTGGTCCAGTCTTTGCTGTGATTGACTCTCTGGGTATATCTCTTCAGTGTAGAAGCAGGAACTGTTCCTGTCCCGATGGGATTCCTCAGCAACTAAACAGGGCCGCCATTAGCCCAATGATCCAGGGCCAACAGGATGAATGGAGCGGGGGTGGGGGTGGGGGGTGGTATCCAGGCGCGCGCAGGAAGCCTGGCGCCGGAGCTGAAGGTGCCTGGCTCCCTTACAGGGGACCCTGAGGCCTGCCCGGTAGGGAGGCACTCACCGCTCTGGGTGGGTCGCCTTAGTTTAGGAGCTTAAGACTGTAGTTGAGCACTGGTCCTAGCATACAGCAGGGCAGGGTTGGGGAGGGGTGCTGGGGGTGCTGGGTCGTGCGAAAGAAAGACAGCCCTGCAGAAGGAGCTGGGGGAGGGGGTTTGTGCTCTCTTCCGGGACAGTCCGCCCCTGGATAGCACACACTCACCCGTCCTGATGGGATTCCTCAGCAACTAAACAGGGCCGCCGGTAGCCCAATGATCCAGGGCCAACCTCCTTGAGTACTTCTTATGTCAGAGACACCAAAGATGCAGTGGATTGATTTGCTGTAAGTTAGAGTGACATGTTCAGCAGTTCTTACTGTACCTTCAGAGAGAATCCTGTGATATTAAGTAAATAGGAACTCATCTGTCTCTAAAGAGACTTGTAGAGTGGATGGCTACTTACTAGGCTGCTTCTGAAATTAAGCTGTTGTTTATATGTATAGAAAAGATAGGTCTGGGAAACATGAAGACTGTGGGAAACCCAGTCTCAATTCTGGTCTTTGAGATGCAAGATAATTGCTACAAGAGGTTCAATTTTTAAAGTAATGCTTTTATTATTTGAGAATTTCATGCAATGTATTTTGATCATCTTCATCTCCTTCCCCAACTCTTCTCAGATCCTCCCACTTCCCTCCCCAGCTTCTTGCCCCTCACCCTCAACATGATACCTCTGTGATGGCTAACTACTCCTGAGTGTGATGCCTGCCCTGGAGTGTGGTTGATATAGCAAATGTCACACCATGAAAGAAATGAATTTTCTTTCCCTAAAAAGCAATCAGATGCTAAAAGATCATCAAATAAGGATGGAACCGCATGCCCACGTCCCCCCTCTAAACTGGGATTTTATCTTGATTAAGCTTGTGTAGCATTAGTGCATATTTTCACAATCACTGTGAGTTTATATTTGTATCTTCCCTCTTCTGTCTGGAAAGACTTTCCTTGAAGTTATCACCTTTGTTCTTAAAGTCTTTCTGCTCTTTTGTCCATAATGATCCCCCCAGCCTTGAGGGGAAGAGTGAGATAAAGATGTCACATTTAGGGCTTGTGTTGGTTTGCTTCTGTAACTGGACACATGATAGAGTATTAGAAAGGCCTGTACTATGAAGACCCTGTTCTGGTTATCCTGGAGTAAGTAACTGAAAGCGGCTTCTGAAAAAGGTGAGGAAGAGATCAAATAACAGTCTTGTTCCCAGAGCTCTTCTCCAGAGAGGCTTTGGCTGAAGCAGCTATGAGGTATGGCTGTAACATTCCACCCACATGGCTTAGCAGTGCTAGAGTGACTACCGAGCGTTGACCCCTGCAGGGTAGGTGAGCTGACAAGTCTTAGATGCCACCCAACAGGACCTTGGCCACTTTGTGACATCCTGCCAGTTTGTCTGTGGAAGAAGAAAGGCACGTAGGCTGATGTCTTCCAGCCGTAGCCCACCAGCATCCCCAGTGACACCAGTATTGCCGTGAGTTTGCATTGGAAGTTTCTCCTTTCTTGAGTCATCCCCTTTTTTGATTTCTCTTTTAACTACATATAGGTTCTACTGGCAGCAGGGATCTATGGTTCAGCATTTTGAACTTTTTAAATGTCTCTGCTATTACATTTTCATGATGACCAGGGCTTGCTCACTAACATGGAAACTCTTAGCAAATTCACATAGGACCTAACCCAAAATTGTCTTCTGTTCTGCAAATAAGTTTACTTCATTAGTTCTTATTTTTTCTCATCTTTATAGTTCGAAGAGAGAATTATGGAACCTTAACTTCTAGTTCCCTCTATCCAGTAATATATGTATCTAGCCAGTATCTCTTCCCTGAACTTCCTCCTCATGGCTTACTTTTATTTGATCTGAATAAATATCCTCTACTTTATGCATCCAAACAGAATGGATGCTCTGTCCCCAGTTGTCCTCCCTGTCTTCTCCATCTCAGTACACAGCAGTTCTTTTATGTTCCCTTCTGGTTCTCATTTCAGTCCATCCTTTATGTCCAACCGCCAGATAGTTCTTACCACCTCTGCTGCCATGGCCTAGTCTCCTAACTCCATATGTTTGTTTTTTTTTTTATGAGTTACTGCCATATTGTATCTGCTGAGAGGACCCTGGATTCTGCTTCCTTCACAGTGTACATACTTACTATACACACTGGTCATAATTGGCTTCTGGAGAACCCCTTCTATCTTATTTGGAGTGGAAGTCTTCATAGTAGTACCTGTGGTCCCACATGCCCATGCCTTGTTTCCCTTCCCAGTTCTCATCCCCTTGTGCTATCTCCCATGCTTCAGCTGCTCTGACGTGTTGGCCACACTTCTTCCTTGGTGGCCAACCACACCCAGGGCCTTTCCTCTACATATCTTCATCCTGATTTCTGCCAGGTACTTCTCCCTTATCTTTTTCTAGTATTGCTAGGTGAACTTACTCAGTGATGTCTTCATGGCCAGTTTCAGATCACAATGTTCCCAAACCCTTATCTTTTCCTTGCATCTGTGATCTCTAGGAGGTGAGTCCTTCCAGAGTAGGCTATGGTCTGGGCTTGTTAGTCACTGAAATCCAGTGTTCAGAGGTTGGCCTGCTGGTGCTCTGGTATGCAAGTGTATTTGAGGAATGGGTGAAGTGTTCTTGGAAACATCTGGATTTTTCATGCATTATCTATCTGAAATTTATAGTATAGATTTGTATTTTGGTTCTCAGTTTAGGCCTATTTCATAAATGATGAAAATACTATCACATTCTTATCCAGTCTTTGTATCTTAATACTTGCCTCAGCATATTTGTTAACTAAAAGTTCAGTAATATTTTTAATATTGCTAAAGGAATATTTTGTGGTCAATTATATTTTTATGTACCATCTGTAGAACAGTGTAGATACCGTAACTCCATCGTCAAAGGTGCTTTCAGCCTATATGTTGTGGAACTACTCTGAGGTAGTTTGCATGTATGATGATGCTTAGCCTCTGGGCGTCAACACGTGTATCCTCTAAGAATGAGGACATTCAAAATATTGACCAATTCTGCAACTTCTTTTGTAGCCTTTCCTTTTTTTATTGTTCTTAAAAAATGATATTTTCTTTAAAACTCATAAAAACGTGTGTGTGTGTGTGTGTGTGTGTGTGTGTGTGTGTGTGTGTGACCACCATGCTCTAGTGTGCATGTGGAGTCAGAAGACAGCTTTGTGGAGCCTTTTTTCTTTCTCTACCTGTCTGAGGACCCTAGTGACTGAGCTCAGGCTCTTGTGCTTGGGCTGCACGTGCTTTTATCCACTGAGCCACCTCACAGACCCTGGTTGTTTTGAAAATTGTTATTTAAGCCAGGTCTTTCATCACTTTTTATGTCTGCTCTTTATGTCCTTTTCATTTTGAAGAGTATTCACCCTGCTGTCTTTACTGTTTTGTTTTGTTGACTGGGTGTTTTTTTTTTTTTTGGCCTCTGATTAATTACTTTCTTATAATTGATTGCTTCCTCATAACTACATTCAGGTTAAATATTTATAGTGGGGAGTATGCTGTAATGTTTATTGCGACGCAATAAATGATATCATGTGAGCTTGTTCCAGTACCAGTCCAGGTGCTGACTGCAGGTCTCCCTCTATAAAGGCGTATTGTCCCCCAACAGAGCTGAACTTACTCAAGAGGTAATACTTTGAAGCTCTCTCTCATAACTTTAATACTTGGTAGCATATACTAATGTTTCTTGCCTACAGAACACCTGCACTGAAATTATAAACCGGCTTTTCTAGTTTTCTTCCTCCTATATGTTTATCTGATCTCCTGTCTACTCTTAGCTGTTTTTACAGTAGAGCCGCAACCTACTAAGATTTAGATTTTCTTTTCCAGCGTGAATTCCAACCATGCTGTTATTAGTCAGACTTACATCAATGTTCACACTGTCTCCAGTTGAACAGTAGGTGGTCTTACAAGATAGCTGCACAAATTTTTTTGAATAATCATGAGATTTTGTTTTTTCTATTTTCTAAGAAATCTGTATTATAAAAAATTGTAAAAGTGTTCACAGACTCTAATAGGTGCATAGAAATTCTTTATTATTTCAGTTGGCATACAAAATACTCGATTTTATGATTATACCGCCATACGTTGTTGATCTTCCTCTCCCAGCCCTTTTTGTAGCTCCTGATGCCACACTCATGGTTTGTATTCTCTATGTTTATGTTTGAGCCCATTCTCCTTCTTGAATTAGTTTTTTTTTACATGATATAATTTAGAGGTTGAAATTTATATTTTTTCCAGTTTTATATGGTTGTCCTAGCATACTTTTCTGAAAACAAGCTTTATTTCTTCATTCCATTGCTTTGATATCTTCATCAACAGTCAAATGCCAATATATATGTGCATCTGTATGTGGCCCAACTATATCTCATAATCTATTATTCATTTATCCTTAGCATAGTGACATACTGTTCTGACTGCTGAAGCTTTATGGAAAACCTTTAAGAGACACAGCATTCTAGTTTGGTTCTATTTCAAGATTTCCTTAGGCATTATCATCTTTGCATTTTTTTTTATAAAAACATCTTTAAATTTTTTTATTTTTTGAGATTATATCCCTTTTCTTTCCTACCTTTAAACCTTCCCTTCTTGCTCTTTTTCAAATTTATGATTTTTCATTAGTTTTTGTTACATGTGTATATATACATATTTCTAGATGCATAAACATATGTTGTATTTGTATTTCTAAATCCATAAACACAACCTGCTCAGTCTGTATAATATTATTTGTATGTATATTTCCAGGGGTCACCACTTTGTTTTGGATACCCAGTTGGTTACTGTTCCCTGGGGAAGATTAGTCTCCTGCTCTCAGCAGTCTTTAGTTTTCTATATTTCCTTGTGTAGGGTTGATTCCTCATGGGCTTTCCCCATCCATGCTATCCATGTTGGCATGTCCATTGTTATTGTCCTTATTCGCCTCAAGGTAGTCAGAGTCATTAGACTTTGTGGCTGTAGCTTCTGACTTTCATGGGGGACACCATCTCATAGCAATTCCTTGATCCTCAGCCTCTTACAATCTTTCTTGCTCCTCTTTAGCATTGGTCCTTGAGAGTGTTTTGTATCCACTGGGACTGGGCCCACAACTCTGCATTGTAATTGGTTGTGGTTTTCAGCAGTGGTCTCCATCTGTTGCAAAGAGATGTTTCCTTGGTGAGGGGTGCACTTGTGTGCTGGCGTTGTGTCTTTATCAGATAGGACCACCATGTTTAACGCATGTATTAACAGAATAACCTGGGGGAAAATATAGATGCTCACATGGTTTTGCTGTCCCCTGAATCAGAATAGCCATTTGAAACTGACATTTGTCATTTTTAACCTGTTCACAGTTTACAGACATTGACACTGTCACTTCATGTCTCAGCCAGATCTCCCTTGAGAAGAAACCATTAACCCTTCCTGGGAAAAAAAGAATGCAGTAAAGCAAAGCAAATATTTCAGCTTTGTAGACCATCGATTTTCTTCTGCAGATGTTTGATATTCATTCCTGGTGTTACAGTATCCAAGACAGTACATATAGAATAGCAGAATTCTAGTAAAACTTTCAGAAATGTGATTTGGCTGACTTAATGAGAGCAAAAATAGCGAGTATAGAGACTTTAAATATGTGGATATGGTCTGCCTTGTCTCTTATGCTCCTTCACCTTTCATGACAAGAAAATGCCTATGGTTTACGTGGTCCAAGGAGATGGCAGACAGGGCAAACCTAGCCGTAACATAGTGTGAAATCAAGGTGTGGGAAACAGAGTTGCTTAGCTGTGAATTTGACCTGTGAACTTCAGAATGAATAAAGGTTGTTTTAAGTTTTATATAATTAACCTGCTCAGCCAATAGTAGAATGTTGTTGACCCTACTGACATGGAAAATACACAAATATTTCAAATTTTAAAGCATTCTCAGAATGTTTTTGCTGATTTGCCGATTCTGAGGTGAACTAATATCACCCAGTTTGGAGCGCTTTGGAGATTCTTGGCCGATTCTATTCTGAATCCTAACAGCATGACGTGTGGTCATAGTTCCTCCTGTTTTAAACAAACTGTGTACAAAGTACATTTGAAAACTGAGGCAAACATAAAAGGAGAAAAATAAAATCTCCTCACTTATATATATATCAAATTTTCTAGATTTTGATATGTCATGAATACATCTTTTAAGAAATTAATTTTATACTCATGTATATACACATGTATGTGCTTCATTTAGCATTAGAGTTTTATTATAGTTATTACAATCTTAGCACTGTCCTAACTTATTATAAAGGCTTGATAAAGGACCCCTTTGAATGAGTCTTCCATGGCTATTCCAGGAATATCCTTATCTGCTTGTTCCTTTTCTGTTAGATAGCAGGTTAATTTTCTGATGGAAACTACTACAAATATTTATTTTATGATTAAAAATTTTAATGGCAATTTTATTGAAAGGCTACACATACATGTCTGTGAATGTAAAACTATCAAGTGAACACAGGGTCAAAAGGTAGAACTTTACCAAGTTCCCTAGACACACTCCTGCTTTGAGCGTCCAGTCACCAGCTCTTCCTTGGAGGCAGCTACTAACTGACCTCCCATACAGTACATTAGCTTTCCATTAAATGTCTGTGGTTTGGTTAATTTCCTTTAAACCTCTGAAAGTAGAGTTACTATAGCAAGAAGTATATGTAAGATACCAGTTCATATTATTAAATTGCTTTGAAAAGCAGCGTTATATCATGCCAGCATGTGATATAAATGTGTGGAGAAGACATCTGTGCCTGAGCATGGGAAAGTGGAGAACAGTGACAGGTGGAAGGGGAGAGAATGCGGGAAGCAAGTTAGACGGAATGAGACCACACTGCCTGGGGGAATCTTAGCCGTCTGTTTAAGTTCTCTTTCTTCCTAAAAATGACCGTGGCTTGAATGCTGCCTGTCATTCGTGTGATAGTTAGGAAAGTGAGCATATGAATTTGGAAAAAAGGTACCTTTCAGCTTTCTGTCCACATTCATGGTCAAAGCACAACATGAGTATCAGCGGGGCCTAAAGCACGAGCGTAGTCCTTCCCTGGAAGCTGGGGTGCTCAGCCGTGCAGCCACCCACTGTTTCCATCCCGTGACCTCACCCCATCTCTGAGGACTCTGCTCATTTAGATGACTCCTGCAGTCTGATTCCAGAATGAGTCACTCCAGGTCTTGGGGAACCCCGACGTGGAATCATAACTTATGTAATTATCAATCTGGTGTTTGTATAGTGTTTGACTTTGGGGGATATAAATCCTACCTTCCTAAGAAGATGTCCAGAAAAACATACTTGTTTATGAAGAGGTGATGGGGAAATTCCAAAGTTAATGATGTCTTTATGTAGAAAACAATTCCTCACTGGGAACTATGTTATAGTTCGTTTCTGTGTTCCGCTTCCACCATCTGGCCCATGGATGATGACAAGACCATGGCGTTTTATCTACTGGTGTGGCAAAGAGCTGGCTCCAGGGTCCGGAAAATGCTTAGCGTTTGTGCTTAATACCCCGACTTCATCATTTCCTACTGTAACCTTGTTTTCTCCTTTATTGACATTCTTTTCTTTCTTTTTTTTATTTTTTAAATATTTATTTATTTATTATGTATACAATATTCTGTTGTGTGTCTGCCTGCAGGCCAGAAGAGAACATCAGATCTCATTTCAGATGGTTGTGAGCCACCATGTGGTTGCTGGGAATTGAACTCAGGACCTTTGGAAGAGCAGTCAATGCTCTTAACCACTGAGCCATCTCTCCAGCCCCTTGACATTCTTTTCTAAAGCAGCCACTTAGTAATATGGCGTACAAGTGTTGCTTCTTATTTTACTTCCTCTTTTTTTCTCTCTCCGAACATAAGTGTCTTATGACAAAGCACCGTGGCTCAGTTTCACTGAATCTCCCAGGGGTGAGGGTAGCCTGCTTGTATGACCCCAGTATGGGTTTAATATGGATTTTCTCTTTTGTCCTCTGCAGGTTGCTTCCCACTAGGGATGGTGGAGTTGAATGGAGACTCCTTCAATGCTCCTCCAGGATGAACCACCTGCCAGAAGACATGGAAAATGCTCTGACTGGGAGCCAGAGCTCACACGCTTCTCTGCGTGACATCCATTCCATCAACCCCGCGCAGCTCATGGCTAGGATTGAGTCCTATGAAGGAAGGGAAAAGAAGGGGATATCTGATGTCAGGAGGACTTTCTGCCTGTTTGTCACCTTTGACCTCTTATTTGTAGCATTACTGTGGATAATAGAGTTAAATGTAAGTTGATTTTGTTCATAACTTCCTATTTCCAAAGATAGAAAAATTTACATTTTTTCCCTCATCTTTTTTGTCTTATTTAGTGAATTCCATCTTTTTTCAAATGATACAGTGTAACCTGGCTCCAGCGGACTTAATCTTTTCTTTTTAGTGTTACTGTAAACACACCTGGTGAACTTCAAGTTCACTTCCTCTGGGATTATGAAATTTGAATTCCTGCTGCTTATCTTAGTAATAGAGAGCTGGAAGCCGCACAACCTGTAGGACAGATTCAGCTGTCTGTCTGTAGGAAGCTTCGCTGGGACACAGCTCTGCTCGTTGTACAGAGGCCTGTTATCCACGTCTGTGCTCTGGCTTGAGTAGTGGAGGAAAACCTGACTTCAAAGGCAGAAATGACCATTTCCTGGGCCTTTTACATGAAAATTTACCAGATCTTCCTCTTAAAATCAAATCGAAATGTTGGGCGTGGAGAGATGGCTCAGTGGTTAGGAGCACTGACTGTTCCTCCAGAGGACCCAGGTTCTATTCTAAGCACCAACATGATGGCTCACACATCTGTTAACTCCAGTCCCAGGGGATCCAATGCCCTCTCCTGGCCTCTAAGGGCACTAGGCAAACACATGGTGCAAAAACATATATTCTGGCAACAAAACACCCATATACATAAGATAATTTTTAATATTAAAATATAAGTATAAAATGCTTCTGAAATATGCATTCTTTATTATGTCTGCTCTTTAATTCACTTGTTTAAGATTTTGCAAAAGAGATTACTTCTTCATATTTTATTGAACAAATTCTAGAATAATTTGGAGAACTATGTAATTATGTTGCCCATTAATTATCAAATATACATATAATGCAAATTTTAACATATATTGTTTTAAATTCGCTAGTCCTGCATTAATAAAATTAAAACAAACAGGTCAGAGTTATTGTACTACCACACTTGTGTAAACCAGATGCTGTTATTCTTACAGCCTTGGGTCTGTCTGCTTGTGTCGCCCACTCCTCACCCGAGCCCTTCTGGAAGATGTGCCTCTGTGCACACACCGTCTCCCTTATTTGTCAGTGGTTCATTTCATTCCTCCCAGTCTGGCCGCCTGCTTTCACACCGGAACAGACTACGACCCACCTTAAGACCACTATAGTAGTATTCCTTCTGCATAAACTGATTAATTTCCTGTATCCTCTTGGAGATTGTGAGAACCTATCATGCTGGTGTCAGTGTAACTGTCACCATTATTCTGTCTGTCCTGCCACTGTCTTGAATCTGTGTGTTGTGATTCTTTGTTGTTGTTGTCTTTTACACACTGGCAAGCTCCTGAAGACGGACATTGTTTTACTTTCTGAAGTATTTCCTGTATCTGAAACAATGCTGGGCAGGCAGTAGGTTCCTGGCAGATACTCTGTGAATGAGTGAAGCTCGCTGTAGCAGTGGAGAGCAGCTGGATTGAACCAGAGGCAGGTTGGCAGCAAGCACACAGTCAGAAGCGGTGGCGGACTTGTTGAAAGTCCATTTGTATCCACCCCGGTGTTTAAGACCACTTGTTAATGGAACTCAGAACAGTATAGACACACTGTCCCTTGCCCAAGGTGCTTGGCCTCAGAAGTGCTTCAGACTCCAGATTTTGAGGGTATTAGAATATTTACATAGATATAGCAGGATATCTTGGGAATGAGACCCAATGTAACAACAAATTTACTTATTTATACTTTATTCACATAGTCTGATGACCAGGCTATACCCTTTAGTGGACATGAAGTTGAACTGTAACTCTTCACATGAGGTCAGATGTGGAAGTTCCCACTTGTAGGATGTGTGTACTCTAGGCATCCTCAGGTTTTGAAGCAGTTCAGTTTTCAGATGTGTGGGTAAGGGATACTCAGTTTATTCTAGAAAGATGATTGGAAAGGGATTTGAACTGTAGCTGGTCTTCCTGAGAATCCTGAGCCAAAGATTGTTAAATGAAAATTTAAAGTACAAGTTTGGATTACAGACATAAACAGTAAGAATTCCACTTGTAGGCAGAGAGTCAAGGATAAAGTGCACCCGGATAGCAAAGAAAAGCTTTTTCCCTTGACAAGTGTGCACCCAGGAAACAGAAGCAGGAGGGAGATGTTTGTGTTTGAGAACCTTCTTTGCTTGGGCCGCTGGAAGTAACTATTCTTTCAGTATTCTGGGCGGCAACTTTCTGTAGTTTGCAGAGCACAGCGTGAGGGTAGGTGACTACTTGCGTATGATCTCCTTTCTTCTACGCTTCACGTGTGCAGATCAGTAGCCCATTAGGTCTATAACTGACCAATACTTGTCACTCAGAGCCCTAAACGCCTTGTGAGTTGTAAGGCATGGCATAGTGATCATGTTTTGCCTCTGTTTTTGTAGCAAATGCAAGTCAGTGAAATAGCTAAGGCCCCCTCTTTCTTTGTGACCATTTATTTTTATTCCAAGTTGAACAATTTTGGAACCTTGTAAAACAGTTCTTCATTAATTCCCCTTCTTACCCAGTTGCCTGTTTAATTGTTCTATCCTTCTTTCAGACTCTCTGTCCTTAAGACTGCATTTGTAATCAAAAATTCATATTGACCAGCTGAACCACAGCTCAAGGCTGTAGAGACCCAGCCTGGGCTGCATAACTGGCCTGGAATATGTCTCCTACTTGATTATTACCTTAAATATGGCTCTGCATAGTTTGATCTATATAATTCTTTATTTGGCCATTTAAAATTCAATTTGGTAGTATGAATAACAAATAAAAAGTTTATCCTGTTGGATTTTATTGTCCTCATTCACTATAACTGTGTTATACATGATTGTAGATCAAATCTGTTCCTTATTTTATTTTATTTATTTATTTATTTATTGGTTTTTTTGAGACAGGGTTTCTCTGTGGCTTTGGAGCCTGTCCTGGAACTAGCTCTGTAGACCAGGCTGGTCTCGAACTCACAGAGATCCGCCTGTCTCTGCCTCCCGAGTGCTGGGATTAAAGGCGTGCGCCACCATCACCCGGCCCTGTTCCTTATTTTAATACAAGAAAATCTATGAGTGTCAAAGTTTTAAATGTCACGAGCAAATGAAAACAAAACTAGCGAGAAAATGTTGGCACATATGACCTGTGTCATGGCAACAGGCCTTGGGGATGGTCACTATGAGATTAGGGTCCCTGGCTCTTCCAAGAAATCTGTGAAGACAAATCAAATTGATAGAATTTATTTTTGTTTCATCTTTGGACATTTCTGGGTCCAGGGAGGTTTGCAGGGAAGTGTATAGAAACCTTACTGTTTGATTCCCACGCACTTCTCTCCTCATTTGGCTTCTTCTAGGTGAATGGAGGCATCGAGAACACACTGAAGAGGGAAGTGATTCATTATGACTACTACTCTTCTTACTTTGATATATTTGTGAGTACTTTTATATCTTAATTCAGATATAATAAAACGGACACCACGAGGCGAGGTCCCTTGAAATAGGCCGTAAATGCCATGCTATTTTTCCTTCCTTTGAGCACTGACCCTGTTTCTTTTCCCTGAATTACCTGCCCCTCAGTGTTCTCTGTCTCACCAAGAAGTTGATGGTGCAAGAAGAAACAAGGTAAATGAGAGACAAGGAAAGCCAGCAGCAGGAGCCTCCCCACACTTATCCTCCCCTTAACGGAAGTAGAACACACTGACAGGACCTGGTCCCCGGAAGGAAGAACAAGTCCCTCTCTCTTTTTTTCTGTCTTCCTATTTATATTGATAATAAGGACTTGATTTGAAACCTTGGCTAGAAGGATCTAGGGCCGCGGTTCCACACTTCCACGTGATGGTCTGGGAGCCATATCTCTCTGGGCTGTCCACAGCTGAGTCAGAAAAGAATAGTAAATTGTAACTTTTCTTATCATTTTCCCCTCAGCTCCTGGCAGTGTTTCGATTTAAAGTGCTGATACTTGGATATGCTGTATGCAGACTCCGCCATTGGTGGGCAATAGCGGTGAGTGTGTGGCATCGTGGGTCATCTCCAGGCCTGGTGGCCAGGCTGCTCCCAGCAGACTATTGAGAGGAGACAGGATTTTAAGGAGCTCTAATTTTACCAGTTTTTTCTAAATCCCCTTCTTCCCTCACTTTAGTAGGTTTAATTTGCAGGCCTTGCTGCAGTGAAGACAGTTGGTTCAGTTACTGACATGGTCTGTAGTTAGGAGTCTAGCAGCCAAGGAAGACCTACCGGCCAGGCTCCTCCTCCTCCTCCCTCTCAGCTTTCAGATAAGAGAGGAGGGCAGCGCTTCCAACTGAGATATGTGGAGAATGCCTTGCTTTTGATGATACCCCCCCCCACCCTCAATCCCCACCCGATGGTCTATATTAGTTACTTTTATCACTGAATTAATTAATTCAGTGTAAGTAATTGCTATATTGGTGTAAGCAACTTGAGAAGGGAAGAGTTTCTTTTGCTCACAGTTTGAGGTGGGAAGGCATACATGGAGTGCGAAGCTGCTGGTCACATGGCATCCATGGTCAGGAAGCGGAGAGATGGATGCAGTCTCTTCCCTTGCATTTAGCACAGAGACAGGGCGCATTCTTTTCATTCTCAGTTAATACAAAGAAACTGCATGTTAGAGTCAGTTGGCTGTCTGCATCATTTTTGACATGTCTATGGTGTCCTGAGTGGTGCTCATCCCTTTCCACACACCTAGTGAGGCCGGTGGAGGACAGGTGCCGAGCTGTTGAGCTCCTTAAACTAGAGGGCGCTCAGGAGCAAGGTGCAGTAGCAGTCTTCATTGGGCTGGTGTGTGTGGAAGCAATACTGCCCAGGCGATAGTCCTCAGGACAGCTCTGCCTGTGCCGCCTTCCACACCACAGGGTGCAGGGCAGACTCTCTGCCACTTGGAGTCTCATTTCCAGGACGCAGCTGACCTTTGTTTCAGCAGGTCTGAGTCCGATCTCTTAAGCTAACATCGTGGTGGTTTTGATCATTATACCTTTCCATTTTGCCAGAACATTCTGCATTTGGGACGTTCAGTTACAGAGTCTCCATGTAAAGTCATGTTTGCCAGACTGCCCGTCTGGGCATTTCTTATGGAGAGATGGGCACGGACTTGTGCAGGGCGTCACAATATAGCACCTGCTTTCATTTTCAGATAGATTTCCATTTAGATTCAAATGGTGCTGTGTTTCATCTCAGACTGTCTAAGGAATAGCCAAATTCTATTTTTGTTTCTGATTATTTGATTTATTTGTAGGAAGGGGAAATCAGCTAAGACAAGCAATCAGTATCAGTGTTCAAAGTAAATTATTGTCTGCTATTGAAGTGTTTCTCGCAGTGAATTACTTGGTGTGTGGGTCTGCTTAGTTCTTATAGACAAAGACTCAGTGTGTCCTGGCCTCCATCCTGCCCGGTCGCTCTCCTTAGGCTTCTCCCTGCTGAGGTCTCAGTTGGAACAGTGCTCAGCATGGCAGGGTTGCTCTGGGAGTCACAACTCTAAGCATGTCACCTATCCTTTCTGACGTGTACTAGAGTTGGACCTCGCACTGACAAGAAGTGTCCCAGTGTAGCGGCGTAAACGAATGCAGACAGAGTGTAAATATATATATATATATAGCTTTAATGTAGAAATAGACTTACAGAACCACCGTTCCCGCGGAGACCAGGAAAGCAGAAGCAAGCGCTCGGAGCTTGCTTGCCAAATTTATAGGCAGACATTAGCCCGAGGCGAACACGCCCCCTAAGGGGCGGGACTTATCCCTACATCCCAGCACATTAGTTGGGAAGTAAACATCCACCCAGATCGTGTCCCACAGGAAATCCACTTTCCCCAGAAGGGGTGTTTGAGAGAGCACAGATAATGTGGGAAGTAGCCGGGCTTAGCACAGTTGGCCGAGACACTGTCTGCCCCTGGCCCAGATTTCTTATTGAGGGAGGAACCCTCAGAGCAGGAAGTGCCCTGTTTCAGGAGTGTTATGTTGTGTGTCTTGCAGTTGACGACAGCAGTGACCAGTGCCTTTTTATTAGCAAAAGTGATCCTCTCAAAGGTATGTGTGGCCCTCCTTTCCTGCACCGTTGCCCTCTGCCATGGTGAAGCCATGTGTGAGCTGACGGTGACCCCTTTCCCTCACACTCCTGTTCTCCAGCTCTTCTCTCAAGGGGCGTTCGGCTACGTGCTCCCCATCATTTCCTTCATCCTCGCCTGGATTGAGACCTGGTTCCTGGATTTCAAAGTGCTGCCTCAAGAGGCAGAAGAAGAAAACAGTAAGTTTTTTCCCCTGTCAGCCTCCCAGGCTTGCACACACCACACTGTAGGGAACTGCTGTGACTTCTTACCATGAGGGATGCTTTGGGGACCAAACTGAGGCAGTTAGGCACCTGTTCCTCAGAGGCTGTGTCAGAACTGAGGGGAAGAGGGTGGGTAGGTGAGCACAGAGTGGCTGAGTGGCTCCTCTTTCTGGCTGCTGGACCAGGCTTCCCCTAGAAGGCATGGCCCTGGTCCAACAGACAATCATAAAATAACAAAAATAGTCCCTGCTTCCTTCCTACTCCCTGGGTGACTTTATCTTCACTCACTATAAGGGCCCTTGTAGGTCGCTAAGCTTTTATACAGAACAGAACTGTCCCTTTCAGGGGCAAAAAATGGTGAGCCAATTTTAAGTGAGTGGGAGCAGCAGTTTTAACAGAGCCAGTGGCTCTGTAAAGTGCTTTATTGCGGTGTATACAGTAGGCTTAGGATGGGCCACAGATAGAACAGACAGTTAAGTGCCTGGCAGTGGGACCATGGTGGTTCATTTAGAGTTCAGAGTAGACTCCTGCTATCCTCCTTTGAGTGACTGAGTGACATCTGGCACTATATTCTTCTAAAATCTAACCAAGTTATTACATAACCACATGGTATCTAGTGTCCTAGGGTGTTTAGGAGGAAGGTCAAATGGTCCATTGGGAGCTGTGTGGTTGGTTCCTGGCCTGGGTTCTTCTCTGTTGAAACTGTTAGTGGAGGGAGACACAGTGCTGTCTGCCCCTCTGGGAGAGAGTTTAGGTAGGCATGCTGTTTCAGATATATCCCTGTTGGACCCTTTCCCAGAATCTGGCTCAGTTTGCCCTAACAGGAAAAAAAAATCTTGTGTTTTATAGAAAATTAAACATAATTATAGCTCCAAAAGCAACAGGATCAAGAATCGCTTTACATGAACTTTGATTTGAAAAACTTTCTTCACTGAGAGAGGCAAACTGAATTCTAATTCAAGAGTGAATTTACAGAGTATACTAAACAGTGTAACAAGATTCTTCTGCTATTCTGTGTTCATTGTCCTAGCAGAGATGGGGAATATCGAGTTAGCATAGGGAGGCCAGTTTTTATTATCTACAAACACCAAACTGAACATTGTTGAAAGCGTGTCAAGTGCTCACATGACTGAAGTTTGAATGGTTTTGTGATTAAAGTTGTTTCACAGTATCTGGTAAAGCTGGACACAAAGGCTGGAGAGACAGCTCAGTGATTTAGGGGCCAGCTGACTCACATGGTAGACAGCAGGAACTGACTCTCACAAATGGTCTTCTGATTGGACACTGTGGCACAGGCTCACACCACACAGACACACATACACAAAAAATAAACATGAACAAAATTAGAACTAAAGCAAAGTCACCCAGTATTATCCTCACATAGAGTCTAGTCTATAATATATATATATATATATTAAATACACACACACACACACACACACACATACACACACATCTGTAGGTACAATATACCACATAGAAAGATGAGCAGGAATATTAGGTGCTGAGAAAGGACGATGCAGGTAAAGGACACATGACTCATGAAAGAGGATATAAAGATAGTTGTCTCTCTGGTTTTTAACTTTTTTCTTCTTTTCTGGTGGTGGATAAATGCGTTAAAATGTTACTGACATGGAAAGTGGCTGTCCTAACTGTATACCAGTTCATAGAGAGATACAGCGTTCAGTACCGGGCAAGTGTTGGTTGGGTGGCTACCTCATCTAACTGTGTGATGTTTTGTGAGTTTACTACAGTAAAGTGATTTTTACATTAAAAATGAAAACACATTCCATGAAGTTCAAAGCAGCATTTTCCATCACTGTAGTGGCACAGAGGACACATACCGGGCACCTGCTGTGGTGAGGTCCTTGCTACCACAGTTGCTAACGCTGATGCTGATTTGAGCAAGAAAGCTTCAAGGATGGATGGTCTCCCTCCTCATCTGAGGCTCTGTCACTCCACTCTTCAATGAGAAAAATTAAATAAAATAGACAGCAGGGCCAGAGCGATAGCTCCGCTGTTAGAGTGCGTCCTTCCTTACAGAGGACCTGAGTCTGGTTCCCAGCACCCAAGTAGGGTGACTCACAACTGACTAACTCCTGCTCCTAGGGACCAGATGCCCTCTTCTGGGCCTATGAATATCTGCACCCACATGACCGTACTCCAACATGGATGCAGACACACAAGCATCCTGGAGCATGTGCATGCACACACTCACATAATTAAAAAATACTGAAAAACTAAAATAAGTAAATAGCAATTTATTGTCTGCAGCACTCTCTACATGTTGGTGATAAAAGACCATGTGGGCTTCACAGTTGACATCTGCTGTTTCTCTAACCAAGTCTAGATGGTAGACCATTTGTCCATGCCGACTAGGTTTGCTTTCACTTTGTGAAATTAGAGTTAAAATTGGTGTTGATGTTTTTAGTGAAATAAGAATATTCGGGGGATTGAAGCTCTGAATACTGAACCCAGGAGTAATTGGAAATGATTATTAAAACTTTTTTCTTTAATCTTCACAGAGTTGCTGTGTAGTTTATTAATGAAATCTTTATTTGATGGTTGAAAGATTTTCAAAGTACCTTGTTTTGCTAATAGCTTATTTGATGTATTGAAATACCATTTTTATAACAGTTAATCTTGCCAGGAAGATACCAGGAAGGCTGTGTGGCTCTTAGCATCTGCATTTCTTCTCTCCCAGGACTCCTGCTCGTTCAGGATGCATCGGAGAGGGCTGTTCTCATCCCTGCAGGACTTTCTGATGGTCAGTTTTACTCCCCTCCTGAGTCTGAAGCAGGTAAAGAAAGCAGTCCCTCCCTTGCCATTTGTGTTTGGTTTGTCTTGAAGCCTCTCTAGTTTTCCTTCTTCTGCCTCCTACTCTGTCTATTTCCCAGTCAGTTCAGCAGATACTGAGCATGCACTGGTCTAAAACTAAGTAGGGAGCGTCTCCCAGGAGACCATTGGTGATCTAAAGAGAGGAGTCCTGGGATAGCATGCCTCCATCCCTAAACCAGCCTTCCTCTAGGGTTGCTCATGGCTGAGAGAGGCTCCATCTAAGTGCTCCTATCCAGAAGTGTCTCAGGACTGCCTCCCTCTCTCATGGCCGATACCTCACCATTCATAGGCTTTTGGTTGGCCTGTGTTCTCTGCATCATCTGCTTCAAGTCACACCATTTCTACTGGTTCCAAACAAATAGCATTTCTGGGCTTACTGTCTGTCACTTCTTCTCTTGTATAGCTACTGGGTTTGCTTCTCAATAACCAGCTGCCAGGGTGCTCTTAAAAATAAATAGCATTTTGCTATTAAGAGCACCCTGGCAGCTGGTTATTGAGAAGCAAACCCAGTAGCTATACAAGAGAAGAAGTGACAACTTCAGAATCTCCTAACACATTCTTATTACCGATGTCACTTACTATCCCCTGGTTTTTCCTTTTAATTCCCAACTAAATCTTGAAATGTTTATGCATCATACACTTCTCAGCTTGTGACATTAGTTTTTTTTTGTATTTCAATGATTAACTAATACTAAAATTTTCCACCGTTGATATACATTTAGCTACTACATTAATTGATGGATGATTTAAAGTAGGATTATGTTTAAAAAATAAACCTTATATTCACTTCTCTGCTAAATAAATAAATAAATAAATAAATAGCAATGGACTTAACTATAGTAGCAGCAACAGGCCCTGACCAAAAATGCACAAAGTCTAGAATAGAATAAATATTTTCCAAAGAAGGTGTGCAGAAAGCCAGTTCTGTGTAGAAGCATGCCCACACCCATAGTCTTTGTGAAAACTACAAACAAGGCCATGCTAAGGTACCAGTGTGCCCTGTTAATGTAAGTTTGTTTTTTTTTTTAAATGCCCTACATTTGCTGAGGACATGAAACAGGTCAAACCTGTATGAGAGGACAAAATGGTACCTGTAGAGAACAGCGTGGTGTTTCTTAGCAAAATTCAACTTAGAATTTATTATGCTATCACTCAGCCATTGCTTCTGGCTGTCTGACTAAGAGAAAGGAAAGCAAACTCTCGAGACACAGTGAGCCCCTGTAATCATAGCAGCCTTGTGTTTGGTGGCTATCAGCAGGCGAGCACGGAACATGTGGCATCCACGTTGAGACGTACTATAGCCTTAAAAAGGAGTTAAATTCTGACCCATGCCACAGCATCTATGAGCCTTGAGCAGACTATGTGGACTAAAATAAGCCAGATGCAAAAAGCTAACACTAGCCTGATTGTGGTTATCTGAGGGCAGATCCCAAGAGTCAGTAACAATGGCTGCCCACAATGGAGGAAGTTGTGCCATGAATTGCGCTGATGGTTACACAGTAATGTGACCCTTATGCCACTGCATGGGACACTTCAAAATGGTTAAAATTGTTATAGTGGGTGAGGTAAAAATGCCTACAATACTTGATTTTTATTGTTTTGTACAATATAAAAAGTGCCTGGAAAGTCCTGGCAACTTAAAACACTGGAGTGGTGTAGAACGGTACCCTCTCCAGCAGAGCAGGAGGGTGGGCAGGGAGGAAAGGCTGAGTGGAGATGCTCAGAGCTTCAGCTAGAGCTAGCATATTCAGAACAGAAGCAGCAAGATGCATGACAGCTTGGGGGCCTTGGAGCCCAGCCTTTCTGGAATGTTAGGAAGAGGAGAAGGCGGGCAAGAGGTGGGCAGGGAGTGAGAGAGGCCAACAGAGACAAATTTGGCCAGATATGACTATTAGAATCCTTTAGCCCTCAGAAGGACTCCAAATTAGGCTGTCACCCCTGTTATAGGGAATATAATCAATGCAGTTAAAACTCAGTCCCAGGGTTATTAATTAATAGATGTTTTAAACTTAATGGAGGTGTGTGTAACTTTCCATACTATACATAGATTCATCTTTTGTTTTTTTTTAAAATTTATTTATTTATTAAGGATTTCTGCCTCGTCCCCACAACCGCTTCCCATTTCCCTCCCCCTCCCCCGATCAAGTCCCCCCCCCTCATCTGCTCGAAGAGCAATCAGGGTTCCCTGACCTGTGGGAAGCCCAAGGACTGCCCACCTCTATCCAGGTCTCGTAAGGTGAGCATTCAAACTGCCTAGGCTCCCACAAAGCCAGTACGTGCAGTAGGATCAAAAATCCACTGCAATTGTTCTTGAATTCTCAGTATTCCTCATTGTCCGCTATGTTCAGCTAGTGTTAATGTGTAATTAAATGAAGTCCTTCCTCACCAAGCTTTCCAGGTAGACACTGGGCCTCTGTCTGTGGTGTCTGCCACCACCTAGTGGTCCCTTGGGGGATTACCATGAGGTTATGGCTAATGGTAATTTTAGGCCATTTTCTTACACCAATAAACTTTCTAGGCCTGGTTGCCCTCAGCTCCTCCCCACCCCTCGACTGTACGTCTTGCCCTAAGGTGGCTGTTGTTCTTCTTCCTGCCTTGATACTTTGTCTCCTGAACATTGGCTAGCGGTCATGCTGTGTGGTTTCTGCATTCAGCTGCCTTCTCAGTGTAAAGTCTTAGGAAGTGGTAGTACTCCAGCGTCTTTCTTATTCCTTTTGCCATGTGATGCTACACCGTTTAGTAGCCAGTGACACCTCAAGTTTTTCAGTTTGAGCAGTGTAAGTAATCAAATTGTGAGCAGCCCCATATGTGTTCGGAAATTTGAAATTTATTATTTTTCTTGGATGGATTTTTAAAAGATTTAGTGAACTGTATGGTAAATATCTCTAGAATGTTTCATGTGCTGCTCTTTGAATTCCTTCAGTTCTTATGCTCTTCAAGCAGTGGATGTTGGCTTAATTCTCTCTGAATCTTTGTGATGCTGTTTGCCCATTTTGGGGTTTGGTAGTCTATCGAGATGGAAGACGGCCCATTGTGCTTTATCTTACATGTCCCTCGTGATCCTGACACGTTTTCCTCAGTCCTGTTCCACATGATGGATATGTCTTTTCACTTTATATGTTTTTTTTTCATATTTTCAGTTACGTTATTTGATAATCCTGTACTTTTATATACGAAATTTTAAGAAAATGTTCACTTATTCTTTGAACACTTCCTATGTGTATAAGATGTATCTGCACTCCCTCGTTCTAGGTCCCTGTAAGCACCTCCAGCGCATCTGCTTCACAACTTGGTGTTCTCTTTTGTCTTTAACCCACTGAGTCCAGTCAGTGCTGTCTATATGTGTAGAGTGTTGGGGTGTGGGGGCTTTCCATCGGGGCATGGACAGCCTACCAGTGGTCAACCCTAAAGAGTGGCTCTCCTGCCCCAGCAGCTACTGCTCCTCTAGGGCAGGCCCATAGGTGCCCCTCTGCCCTCCACACGGGCACTTTTCACTTGTGTGACCTCATGCAGGTCACAGCAGTGCTAGGAGTTCCTGTGTGTGAAATTTCATGCTAGTGGGCAGAATTTCACTCCACCCCTCCCCATCCTCTGGCTCTTCCATTCTTGCTTTCCATTTGAAGTCTCTGCTCTCTGCCGTGCTTAGTGGTATCAGACACTCGACAGAAGTCAGGCTCAAGCTCCTGGACTAGGCCTCTCTCACACTGCAACCCACGAGGCTCCGCCTCCTTACCTCAGCCTTACTTTGCTCACTCTCCTTCTTAGACTCCCTCCGTGTTTACCAGAATGCTACATACTTCCATAAAAACGCAGAGCTGCCCTGCCCATCAAATCACAAGCACTGTCAGCATTCCCAGCTCATGGTGTTCTCTTCCAGCAGTGTGTGTAATTTTACACCACTCTGCCTCTCTGTCCTACAGTAAAAGCAAGATTCTGTTTGTGGAGCTATGAGTTAAAAACTAGTTACTATCATTTTACTGTGGACATTTTGAAATATTCAAAAATATGTAAGTGTTATATGGTTATTTTCTATTTTTCTCATTTGTATATATTCATTTGGCTTTTAAGTTTTGGCATATTCAAGCTTAGAATGTGCAAACTTTATTAACTGTTATGAATTTGCTTTTGCAATAATTTTCTTGCTAAAAATTACATATAAATTAGTTTTAAATGAGTGCAAGTTATTTCACTGAAATATAACTCAAGACAGGTAGCTGATTTCTGATCTTTAGAGAAAAAGTCTTGAGGATAAATAGTATTTTTATTTAGTATAGATCCAAAGGAAGGGATTTCAGAACTAGACTACTTGCTCAGCTGTTGAAAAACCTAAGGCTAAAAACCATCTGTTGAGAAGAGCTGCTCAGTAGTCCATGGACACGTGACCACCTGGCCGCACTTCTGAAGCATTAGGAGTCATCATTGTTCACGGTTCAACGCGTGCAGTGGTTTTTAAAAACATCTAGATTAAATATTATTTACACGTAAGAATGCATACACAGCGGGGCTAGAGAGACGCCTCGCTGGCTGCCATTCCAGAGGACCTGGATTCAATTTCCAGCACCCACAGAGCAGCTCCAAACCGTCTGTAACTCCAGTTCTCAGAGATCAAATACCTTGTTCAGGCATGCATGTGCTGCACAGACATATAAGCAGACAAAACCCCTGTATATATAAAATAAGGTTTAAAGGATACACGCAAGTCTTAACCAAGAGGGAGATAAAGGCTAACGACCAATAATAACTCTTGGTGTGTTAGTTCCCTTGACTAGTATGTAAGTGAATCTATTTCACCAAGCTACAGGTATAGGTGGTATTTGAAGTTTCCCTACAGAACCTAAGGTCAAACTTTAAAATGGCAATTTATTAATCTTAGTCTCTTGAGGATTAAGTGTGTATCTTTTACATGGAATTTTATGGCTTTATGTCTACATTATAGTGAAAAAATTGTAATATTAATACGAAACCCTGTTTTTCCTTTTCTTTCCCACCTCCTAGGATCTGAAGAAGAAGCTGAGGAAAAACAGGACAGCGAGAAACCGCTTTTAGAACTATGAGTTCTGCTCAATGAAGTAAGCGTTCATAAGTGAAATTGTTCCAGCAAAGTGTTTAAGTGTGGATATTTCCTTTGGATGGACTTGAAGGAAGCGTCTCAGGGTGTGCAGCCACGCAGGGCCAGGCTTGTTCTGCTTGTGCGTGTGTAACAGCTACACTTTCCTCACGCGGAGGCCTTCACACTCTGTGCTGTGACCGCATAGTTTGAGAGATCCCCAGAGACCCAACGTTTCTAAGAAAATGAGCATTGACTTAACCAGCATGTCAGCGCCAGGTGCTGGCTTGATGCAACCACCACTTACTAGTGTCTTCAGGTCCACTGTCCTGTGAGGTATGGGATTGCTGGTACCTCCATGTCACACTGTAGGGTGGAGAGCGTGAGTGAGGAGCTCATCTGCGGTGGCACAGCATGAAGTGGGGACCTGAACTCGGGTCCACCTGCTTGTACCCTGGAGACTTGTGCAGTCTCCTACGGGGCTGCCTCTCAAGGGTGTTAGTGTTTCTGATAGGAAAGCTGTGAGCTCCTGCCTGGCCATTGGTGAGTGTCTTCAACATCCTGCCTGCAAGGACAGTAAGCAGCAAGCCAAAGGCAGCAGCACTTCTGGCCATAGCCACCAGGGAAGAAGCAGACAGTGGTTCTCGAAGCCAGGGCAGCAGATAGGTTTTTGGCTCAGGCCGTACAGCAGCAGACGAGCCCTGTGTCCCTGTCAGTGTCAGCACCCAGCACAGCAGAGCAGCTGGACACACAGGCAATAATCAGCCTTTTGTGAAACCTTTACATTAAAGCCCTGTGTCGTCATGTTGTTGTTCTTTATGTGTCTGTCACCCTCAGTACAGACTTAGGAAACTGGTAGGCAGCATAGCACTTGGGTCCCATCACTGCTCAATATTTGTCTCCTTTCTCTCCCAAGTGTGAAGAACCCTCACTGCAAGCAGTCCAAGGACAGCAGGTGGAGATGGGGTTCCCTTGACAGTGCAATGCCGATCTGCTCACTGCTCTTGTGATGAGCTAATGGATTTATTCATGGCGATACCTCATGGACAGTGCTCCACCTCCACTCACATCATCCCTGCCTGCCACCGCTGGGTCGTGCTGTGCGCCTGCTCTCTTCTGTGAGTCTCGGTCTGACCCGATAATGAATGACTCAGTCTTGTGCTGCATCCGAATCAAAAGACTGCTTAATATATCGAAATAACGATTTTGTAGTAAGTGAGATACCTTTTTATTTCAATTCACACGATGTATTTTTTTTGTTTCATGTCTCAGATTTCTTTTGTATTTCTTTTTTAACTCCTTACATTTCACTTGTGTTTTTAAACTCATGCACATGTGCTCTTTATACAGTTTTAAAATAATAAATCCAACATACGAAATTGACTGTTTTGTTTTATCTCTATTATATATTTGGCCAGGAGTGGTAGGGTTACGAGAGGAAAAAGGTGAGGCCATTGTCCTGTGTTCTGTATGATCCTACTGGAATATCTTGTTCTGAGCTAGGGGTCTGATAGTCGACGTACACGGCTACCGGCAAAGGGCATGGATGCCTTTGCTGTCACTTTTCCTGGATTTTTACTTAGCTTCGTTTAATATGAATTAATTTACATTATCAGCTGTTTTTCCAATTTTACTTTCAACTTCCCAGAGGGGCAGACCGTGAGTCTCCATCATTGGCTGTGTCATCCTAGGAAAGTTAACTGAATGCCTCGGTGATGCTGAAGCTTGGCTGGAAACAGATTGGATGTACACTGTTCTGAGAGCATGCCCACCTCAGCAGTGCCCCAAGGAGTCTGGAGGGAGTCTGGGGTGCAGGAAGAAGGGTGCTCAGGGGTAGGGATAGTAGAAGGAACGCTCTAGGTCTCTTCTTGGGATAAGACCTCAGGAATTTGATGGAACAAACTTGACGACAATTTCTTGTGTCAGGAGTGGAGCAGTATATGCTTCTAGCTATAAGTCAGTATGGAGAACACCCCTAGAGTACTGACAGGAGCAGTAGATGTGGGCCGTCCTCTCCTGGGAACAGTGCAGCCATGCGAAGAAGCTGACTGATGAGACACCAGTGGGCAGCATATGTATGTGATTGAAATCAGAGACTAAGAGATCAGACACTGAGGTCCTGGAGAGGGCATCTCAGCTGCAGTCATGATTCCTTTGCGGCCTGCGTGTCCACTATGCATTCATCCCGTTTGTTCTCTGACCTCTCATTACTGCATACTGATATCCTACAGTTGGTCTTGATATCAGCTTCTGATATCACACACAGGTAAATGCATGCGTCTGCACACACACACACACACACCACGCACGCGCGCACACATACACACACACACACACACACTTGGGGAAGATGACTTTTTAAGTAGCACCGAGTTGACTTCCATTTTTTCGTTCATAAAGCACATTACTGTGTCCCACATCTTCATCAACCAGAATCAGAATGCACAGCTACACCTTCTATATTCTGACTAAAATAAACTAAAGCATCAGTATCTATAAATGAAGTGCCTCAGTGCCACAGCAGGAGGCTAAGCTGGTGTTGAAGCCACCGAGAACCGGCGGTGTTCCTTGGCATTCAAGGGGATGATCAGAGACCTATTGTATGGTCCTGGGCATCAGATTGCACCGAAGTGAATGAGCGCTGCCTATGCACCCCAGGAGTCTTGCTGCCCCTACTGTAATTCTTTAGTTTGACAGCCAGCCATCTCCCACATAGCGAGACTAGTTTTGTTTTTTGTTTGTTTGTTTTTTTTTTTTCCACTAGCCATGGCCTTTTGAAACCGAGCAGAACTGGCTGTGGTTTAACTGCCCGTATTTTCTCTTCTAACACCCTAGCTAACCTTTGTGTTGCCCCAGTCAGTGAGTAGGTGGGTTTGACTTTGAGCATTTTCCAGGAAGCAACCACATTGACCAAGCAGGTAGACAAAGATGCCTGAGAAAATGAAGCCATCAGCCACAGAGCAGCAGCCTGCACACCATCCACCTCCAGTGTTCCCCCTCCCCTGCACCTGGCACAGCTGAGACGTGAGAGCCCACGTGGACTCCGGAAGAAGGGTGCTGGGAGGTCTGAGACCACAGGAGGTACTGTCTCACAAAGCTACTGCCTCCTATTGTCAGTTTCCGGTCTCTGCATCTGCTCTTCCACTGCAGATACAGTTCCATGCCTGTAAAGCAGGCCCAGGAGCTCGGCCTGAAAAGGACTGATCAACTCAGGACTGTCAAGGAGTTGAACAAAATGCAATTTATGCCCTGGCAATGCTGACGCATGCATGGGCAACCCGTATATGGCAGTTCTGTTGAACTTGTCCATATTGGGTATCATGGTCTAAGTTGATGAGGACGACTGAGCAGGTCTTTTCCTCCATCGAGGAGTTAATGTAATTTAAATCTAATCTCTGAATCTTGTTCATGTATTGTTCCAAATGTGCAGTGGCTCTGTGTGCTTTCCAACAGAACCAGCTTTGTAGACTCACGCTGATTGTAAACAGTCTTTCCAACAGGAAAGTTAGATAGCATTTTAATTCAAATGTAGAAGCGCTAACTTTGCACGTGCCCATGACAAAAGGTGTGGAATACTCACTGAGCTTTCATCCAGCTACCGCATGGAGAACATTTTGTTTAGTAGCTCTGCTTACAGAAATGCAGGTATGGCTAACTGGTGCCATGCCTGCTGGTATTCCTGCATGGTAGTGTGGTAGAGAATGGGAAAAGGACCTGAATAGATACATGTAACAGACCCATAAACAGGTCATAAACAGACCTCAACCAGATGAGATGTTTGTCTTCAGAAAAAAAATCAATTGTTGCCTCAGTGAGACCTTGTTTTCTACTGGGAAGGTTAGCATAGCTCAAATCTGACAGGCCTCTTGTGGGTGTTCACATACACCTGGTCTCCAGAGCTGAGTGGGCTGACTGTCTATGAAGGGTGACTAGGCGGACCTTCTCAGTGTCACTAGAGAACTTGTATAAGACTCTTGGTCTATGATTGCACGTATGTGCAGCTGTGTGCATGTCCACATGGAGACATCCGCAGGTGTTGACTCTCAGTCGCTGTCTACCTTGTCTATTAAGACTGGGAGATGGTATCTCAGCTGTAGTCATGCTTTCTCTGTGGCTTGGGGGTCCACTCTGCCCTTGGCTTTTGGCTTTCCTCACTGTGAATTTTCTTTGTGAGAAAAAGAAATACAAACTGATAGTCCTTAGTACTGGAGAAAGTTCTGGGGTGTGTTGCCTAAAAGTTTTCACTTTGATTTGTAATTAGAACATGGAGTTTCTAAGATACTTGTATTTATAGTTGAGAAGCATTTGGCGTACTGCTTTCCTGTGCACAATGGTGTGTATAGAAAAACATAAAGACACGTGACAGCCAGGTTTTCCCAGCTGTGAGGTGGGTGTAGAACATTCAGCTAGTTCTTAAATGCCTGCCCCTGGGAGCTAGACACTGGATAATTATATACAAAATACTCGAAGTTCTGCAAGAAACGCTACTACTAAGACCAGACTTTGTGTGGACTATATGGATCTTCATTTTCTACTGAGTGCACATGGGTGCAGACTTCCGCTCCCGAATTTATTTTATCCCAACATGAGCTATTCAATACAGCAGCATGTTTGGTGGAAAGAAAGTCTGTGTAGGAGTTGGCCTTGCTTGGACAACCCAATGACAGGCTGGGCTTCAGCTCTGTAATTTTAAGACCAACATAAAACCAGGAGAGCAAAGGTAGACAGACAATAAATGTGGGATTTCCCTCTGTGTGCTGTGATTACCATTAATGAATAAAGGAACTGCTTTGTGCCTATGGCAGAGCTATAGGGGAACAGAGGTAGTCGGGGAAAACTAAACTGAATTCTGGGAGAAAGAAGGGCAGAGTCAAGGAGAAGTCCTGGAGCCACAGCCAGAAACAGACTCTGGGAACTTTCCAGTAAGCCACTGTCACATGGCCATACACAGATTAATGGAAATGGGTTAAATTAAGATGTAAGAGTTAGCCAATAAGAAGTTAGAGCTAATGGGCCAAGCAGTGATTTAAATCATTTGGTTTCTGCATAATTATTTTGAGGCTAATCAGCTGGGAACCAACAAGCTGCCTCCCTCCTTACAAGAGACAATTCCCTTGAGCAGTTCCTAGTCTGGTGAGGAAGGTTTTCCTGAGGAATACCTTGTTTCTGCTCTATAACCAAATGCTTTAGAAGGAAATAGTTGGGCTACTAAAGCCAGGCAGTCTGGGCTCAAACCTAGCTGCAGTTTTTATAAGCTGCATAGGCTGTAGGAGAATTTCTACCCATCTCTGCCTCACTTCCCCAACTCCGCTGTGGAGTTTGGGCCGCTGTCCTGGGAACAGTGTGAGGATTGGGAAGCATGATACTGTGAAACAGGGACAGAGTTGACCACATTGCTCACATCCTACTAGACCTTTTCCTGTTTCCATGGGAATGGCTTAAGCCAAATGAGCCAGGCTTAGTTTTCCCTGGGAGAACAATCATTTGGGCTTCTCCACTTGGCCGCAGCTCCTTGGACCCATAGCTCCAGAATATTGTCTCAGCCACCATCTTAGGGACAAACTTAGGAATATAGTTTTGGACCTTGTAATGAACAAGCATTGCATGTCATAACTAGATTGTCCTGTTGCTTTGCACCTTGAACTTTCAGTCACTGTCACAAATAAATGCACACATCATATCAAAGGTAGACATGATTTTTATTGTATTTAGCAAGCAAAGCACAGAGTTCAAGTTCAAATAAGGTTCTTCAGAGCATATGATGTAGAAGCTTTTAGGGCATTATCTGGTTGAAGGACATGAAGTGGGCTGACTAAAAGTTGCAGTTTGTCTACATTGGGCTTGTGATGCTCTGGGCTATTGGGTGGGTGGGGGCCACTGGGCATTGAGAGAAGATGGGTCAGGATGGCTGGGTGCTCTCATGGGCTACTATTTGTTGTAAAGTTGATCATTTCCCTCTCTGTTGAAAACATCTGTATAGTAAGGATACTAAATTCCTCATATGTGACCTTGAGGAGCTCAAAGCAGCAAGCACATCCAGCTAGACCCTCATAAGACATCGAGGGCAGAAAAAGGATGCAAAAAACTTGACCCTCCTGTTGCATCATCCATCATGAACTTTGACCATCACGATGCACTGCTGCTCTTCTACACAGATAGAAGATAACGAAGGCCAAGTGGACCACACTCTTGGAGAACAGGCTGAGGTAGGTGTAGAATGCCAAGGTATTGGTAACTTGAAGCTGCAGCTGATCTAAGAGAATCCTGTAGTTAGTTCCCATCTGCTCTTTTGACAGAATAGAACAGATAGGGGACTTTTTTTTCTGGTGACCTAAATTGAGTGACAACATCTAGCACTCTTACCAGAACCAGCAAGAGGACTCATCTTGGAAGTCAGATTGATAACAACCCCTGATAAGTTCACTTATAATCTTACTACTACTGAAAAGAGAAATTGCACTTGGGGTAGATGGATCCTTTTGAAGGTTAAATGGGGAATACGTTTAGAATTCTTCACTTTCGGTGTTTCTAAATAAAGCAAATAATATCCATCGTGTACAAAGCAAATTATAAACAATATTCTGACATCTTTGCCCATGAAACTTTAATATTTTCAATAAGTTGGTAGCTATTGGTGAAGGAATTATTTTCATTTCCATTTGCAGAGGGCACAGGAAGGTAGTTTGCCTAAAAGGCACTGAGGAAGTACAGCTCAAGTCTTAGTCCACAGAAGTGACTTTAAAGAACTCTTACATCTCCAAGTGTAACTGTTACCCCAGAAGTAGAATATAAACATGAATACAGAGCAGAGAGCATCTGCAGCGTTGTAGAAACTGCCTGCAGGGCTCTCAGGAGGCGCTGTTCATGGAAAAGCAGCACAGCAGGGTACACGGGAGGTTCTAGACTTCAGAAAAGCCTGAAGGAACTTGTCAATCCAGACTTCCCAAGACTCTCACCGGTCTCTCTCAAGACTCTCATTAGTTTATAATGGGCAATTGGAACCAAAATATTTTGTAGTTTTATAAGAAATATGTGTTGTCATCAATTAAAACAATGATGGAATTGGAAAACCACAGTAACCACTTAGTGAGTCAAGGCCATGTTTTTTTTTTTTTCTGCATAAGAGATCGCAAATACTGAATATTGCAAACTCTGTCCTTGTTCAGGTCCATTCCTCATGTGATACCTCAGATTCCTAGCTCATGGCTTTGAGAATATGGATGAACAGTCAGCCCTATAATAAATATATGAGTCTCCTTTTGGTGCATATGTAGGGATAAAGGACCCAGAAACTACTACTCACTATGCTTACTAAATATGATAACTATGCTGGACATGTGACATCTAGACACTCATTGAAATAACTGTGAATTTGAGGTATTATTCTCCATTGTCACATGAAGAAAATTTTGCTTACACAGTGGAAGTCATTCATACATATTTGTGCACACTGATCGTTAAAATGACTGGACCACTAGTCTGATAGGTGTCAGTCTGAAATCTATGTTCTTCCCAATTCATGTGATATTGCACCATAGGCAATTCCTTACACTGAATTAGAGGGAAAATACACAACTGAGTAATGATCAAATTGCCATTTGATGATCCGAGTTGGAACCCACCCCCCAGATATGGATTGGGACATGTCCAGAGGACTTCATGTTTGTTTACACAACTGAAAAATGGAGGAAACTATTACAGTGTATGAGAAAAGTAAATGAAGTATGCAACATATACACATAAACCCAAATCAAGGGCCTTTTTGTCTAAAATGAACTCTGTAAGTGCAGGAAATGTGATGAGTACTAGGAGGAAAAAAAAAAACCTAAAGAGTCTGTAGCCTCTAATCAAAGTCATACTGTATGAAGATCAGTTGTTGACTAGGAAGTAATGGGTCAAATTACACTATCACTCAGTTTATCATGCAATTCCAGTCATTATGACTTTCTTTAAATCAGAGAAGTTCAAAGTTACAAAGATTAAGGTCATGTTCTCTCTAATAAAATAAAGGTAAGCAAACAATAAGACATACCCTTTCTTCTTTCCAAGCAAGCTTCCAGATCAGTAGAATTATTAACTAGAAGAAATGAGAAAAAGTTCTAGTGAGTTACCATGGCTATTATTTGACATGTTTGTGTGTGTGTGTGTGTGTATTCCATGAATATATTATATTACCATTGGTTAATGAAGAAGCTGCTTTGATCTATGGCAGGGCAGAATATAGCAAGGCAGATAATCAAAGCAGAGATAGAGAAAGAAGATGGAGTTAGGCAGACGCCAAGTAGCTGCCAAAAGAGAAGGATACCGGGCCCTTACTGATCGGCCACAGCCTCATGGTGATATATAGGTTAATAGAAATGGATTGATTTAAGATATAAGAGCGAACTAGGAATACTCTTGAGTCATTGGCCAAACAGTGTTGTAATTAATATCGTTTCTGGGTGATTATTTGGGTCTGGGTGGCTGGGAAACAAAAAAGCAGTCTCAGTTTACAAAATGTGTGTGTGAGAGAGGGAGTGGGGGGAGAGAGATTAATCTCATCATATAGAAGTGATAATGAAAGCTCATACTTGTAGAGTGATTATTGCTATACCAGGCAATGTATTAAATGATACACATTCATTGTATTTAATTTCACAGTAGGACTTCAATGAGTTAAATTCTTAATGGCTCCATGTGGAAGAAAGAATTAGGCTTTAAAGATATAGTCAAAATCTTATATGACTTCTTTATGACAGTTTTTTGTTTGGGAAATAAATTCATTGTGCTTGTCTTGAAAACATAACAATCTAAGTTTGATCCTCATAACACATGTAAAAATGTTAGACTTGGGTACATTCTGGTAGTCACTGTACTATATAGGCAAAGAAAGAAGAGTTGCCTTAGGCTAACTGGCCAGGCAGTCTAGCTTAATTGTTTGTTTGCTTTTTAACATTAATCTGAAGATGGCCAGAAGGCAAGATGCTAGAGCATAGAAAAACAGTTTCTCATGAGACAAAGGCAAAAATAAATTAAAACTTACCATTTTCATGTCTCAGAACACTTTCTCTGGGATTAATAATTGTGAAAGCTAAAAGAAATTAAAGTGCTAGTTATTCATGCTTATTATTTGAAAGTGTGTGTATTAATACAAATGCAGTTTGCATTAATTGATGCAGAGACTGGAGAAGCCATATTAAAAAATATAAAGCTTGCAATTCCCAGAATAATTGATGTTACTCTGAAATTCCATAGAAAACAGTTGTCACCTGTTTTTGTACACAAAAATTTCAAAGTTAGTGAAGTGTACATAACTAATTTTTTTTTTTTTAGTTTTTCCGAGACAGGGTTTCTCTGTAGCTTTGGAGCCTGTCCTGGCACTAGCTCTTGTAGACCAGGCTGGCCTCGAACTCACAGAGATCCACCTTCCTCTGCCTCCCGAGTGCTGGGATTAAAGGCGTGCGCCACCACCGCCCGGCTTACGTAACTTATTTTTCACCACACCTGTGATACACTATTTCACTACTAATTGGAGTTAAGGCCAATTCTATAGGTGGAACTCTAGCTGGTACTGGAAACTAGCCAGCTTCCCAGCCTAGTGAAGTCATAAACCTTAGGAAAAGAATCTACTACCACCAATTTACTAGATCGGCACAATTTTTCTAAACATTATACCTACAAATAAGTGTAGCTCTTGCCCCTCACCAAAGAAGTTTCCTTTTTCACCAAATGAAGACCAAAACAGGACAGCTGGACACAGTGCAGAGAATGAACTGTGAAAACCCAGCCCTGATGTATACATTTACATCAACATCATAGTTCCTGCACCTACGACTAGGGGACATCCCGCAAGAGGAAGAAGACAGACTGTAGCCACAATACCAGGAAGTCTTCTGTGAAACAATCTGTCCCAGAAAGGGCTGCATAAACAAGATGGAAACAGCAACAATATCAGTGGACATGTTAATGTAGAAGGGAGAAAACTTGGGGTCCCACAAAGAACTACAGGAAGCTATTGACTTCTGAAAGGAGAATAAGCCTCTCTCAGGATGAAACTCCTTATTGATTGTCCAATGTAGAGTGGTCAGCTTTAAAACCAAAAACACACAAACAATAAAAATGGATTCCACAGGTTCTACTTAAATATTTTTGCAAATACACACAGACACAGACACACACACACACACAGACACACACATGCATACACACACACACACACACATACACACACATATTCCAAAAGAGGCTGTCAACTTTGAAGTCTGGGGCACTGGAGGAGATTGGGGGAGAATAACTGGAAGGTGCTGGAGGGAAGAAAGGTAAATGGGAAGTGAGATACAATTCCCTTTCAGGTAAAAGCATTAAAAATAATTTTGAAAGGAAGAAATTATCATCTGAGGGTTAATAAAGGACACGGAGATTATCATGTAAAACAACAAAACTGACTTACAAGGACAGATGCTGCATGATGTCTCTGAGTTGTAGAGGTTATGAATACATAAATATGAAGGAGGAATTGTGGATTCCAGCAAGAGTGGAGAAGAAGGGTTAGTGATGGTAACCAGGGGCAAGGAGGAGCAAAGTGAAAGTACACATGCATACTACTCAGCGGTAAAAAACAATGACTTCTCAAATTTTGCATGCAAATGGATGGAAATAGAAAATACTATCTTGAGTGAGGTAACCCAGACCCAAAAAGATGAACATGGGATGTACTCACTCATAATTGGTTTCTAGCCATAAATAACGGTCAGTGAGTCTATAATTTGATATCTTAAAGCAGCTAAATAAGAAGGTGAACCCAAAGAAAAACATATAGCTATCCTCCTGGGTAGGGGAAGTAGACAAGATTGCCAGGCAAAAAATCGGGATCTTAAGGGTGGGGTGGGAGGGGGGTAAGGGGAAATGGGGAGAGAAAAGTGAGAAGGGTAGGATGGGGAGAACTTGGGGCAACGAGATGATTGGGATAAAGGAAGGTTGGATAGGGGAGCAGGGAAGCACATATCTTAATTAAGGGAGCCATCTTAGGGTTGGGAAGAGACTTGGACCTAGAGGGGCTTCCAGGTGCCCAAGGCGAGGTCCCCAGTTAGTTCCTGGGGCAGCTGAAGATAGGGAACCTGAAATGATCCTATCCTATAGCCATACTGATGAATATTTTGCATATCACCATAGAACCTTCATCTGGGGATGGATGGAAATAGAGACAGAGACCCACACTGGAGCACTGGACTGAGCTCCCAAGGTCCCAATGAGGAACAGAAGGAGGGAGAAGATGAGCAAGGAAGTCGGGACCAAGAGGGGTGCACCCACCCACGGAGACAGTGGGGCTGATCTATTGGGAGCTCACCAAGGCCAGCTGGACTGTGACTGAAAAAGCATGGGATAAAACCGGACTCTCTGAATATGGCGGACAATGAGGGCTGCTGAGAAGCCAAGGACAATGGCACTGGGTTTTGATCCTACTACATGTTCTGGCTTTGTGGGAGCCTAGCCAGTTTGGATGCTCACCTTCCTAGACCAGGACGGAGGGGGGAGGACTTTGGACTTTCCACAGGGCAGGGAACCCTGACTGCTCTTCAGACTTGAGAGGGAGGGGGAGAGGAGTGGGGGGAGGGGGAGAGGAGTGGGGGGAGGGGGTGAGGAGTGGGAGGCTGGGAGGAGGCGGAAATTTTTTTTCTCAATAAAAAAAAAGAAAGAAAGTGGTGTCATGAAACCCATTGTTTGTACACTAACAAAAAGGGGGGTTCTGAATTGTGTGTAATTGCAGGTCATGGACTACAGCTACAATGCCTTTTGATACGTGGCACTTCATCTTTTTCTAGATGAGCAACCCTTTGCCCTCAAGCCCTGAATTTATTATCCTCCAAAATGAATTATCCTATAAGGAATACATTGTTTTCTCTTCATTTCTGTGCATATTTCTGTAGCCACATTCTGGGGATAGACAAGAGAAGCCTGTGTAGTTTGTTTTTTTAAGTGTCTGGTTTTCTGAATTGAAATTGAGGTGTTGGTTTTATTTATCAATGTTTATAAGCAATGCTAGAATAACTTGATATCACAGTTTTTTCAGTCATTAAATGATGAGCAAATGGGTGTGTAGTGGTGTGGTCGGATGGATGGTTAGATGGATGAATGGGTGGGTGGGTGGATGGTGGGGTGGTTGGGTGGTTGATTGAATGGATGGAAGGATGGAAGGATGGAAGGATGGATGGATGGACGGACGGACGGACAGATGGACGGACAGACGGATGGACGGACGGACTAGGGTCTTCTTTGTAGTTGTTCAGAGCATCTCACTGAACTCTCATTTGTTAATTTGCTACGTTAATATGATGTCAAGGGAATGACTGATTTCTATAAATGTCACTCAGTCTGTTCAGCAAAATTCAGTTGTTCTGTTTTTCTACTGAAAGCAAGGTGGATTCAAATGTTTAGATGATTAAGAGGAAGACAATATAAACTTACCATTTTCACTTTTCAAAGAAGCTTCTGTGGGATCAATGATGTTGGCAACTAAAGGGAAAAAAGCAAACATTAGTCAACTATGGCTATGACTTCACAATATATATGTGTGTGAATATATTCATATACCTATTTGTACACATTTGCATATTAAATATAATGTCAACAGAAAGACATCCATTATAATACGAGCCTTGCAATCCCAGAAACATTAATTGCACTGCATGTAATTCTGTGGGTGACATTCATATAAGATGTTTCTACATGTGAACACATTGAAGATTGCACCATTATCATAATCTCAATGTAAAACTTCCTAAAACTTCCCTCCCAGACCCACTTTTCTTGTGTACTCATAGGTACTAGAAAAGCTTCTGCTTCATAAGAGAGGATGTACAAATTCATGCTCAATAGAAAAATAAGCAAAATATTGGTTGACATGTGGGCTTGCATATACTTGACTTGATGTGTTGATGTGTAAACTGTGAGAAAAAAAAAAATCAAGCCTGGTCTATCCAGTAAATTCCAGGCCAGCCATGTCTACAGAGTAGGACCCTGTCAAAAAAAAAAAAGAAAGAAAGAAAGAAAAGAAAAGAAAAAGAGATAAAGGAAAACCTGCTAAGATTTCAATTCTTTTTACTATAATATCTGAAGGTCCCAGTGCAGTTATTTCTGGGGATGAACAGATAATCCAAGTTATATTACTAGTTTCCTTTGTGGAACTTGAGACAGGGGTACCTATGAGTTTTTTTTTTAAAGAAAACAAAAATAATGTGCTTGCTTATTTTAAATAGTATTAGAGAAGCACACACCCGTTCTTTAAGCTTATTTTTCTGCTAAAAGTGTTCTCATAGGTGTGGATTTCTTTTACTGTGGAATGTTACTGAAGAACAAGTTCTGTGTGCATTAAAATGGATTTGGGTGTGTTTGGCAAAAATGTAAATACAGTCATGTTTGTTTTCTGTCTTCAAGATTTGCTTTAATGGCTCTAAAAATCTATTTTTTATCCTTTTAGTAACTTTATTATCTAAAAAATAAATAAAATCTCTACCAGCATGAACTTATTGAGGTATGAAAGAATAAATAGGGTTACTAATAATATAAGAATATAATCTATGAGTTTCTAAACTCTCTCAGACTAAGGAGAGTGATCAGCTTCATGTCCTTTGATAATCATGTCATTATCTTTTTTTTATCAAGACAAACTACACAAAACAAAACGTCTTCTCAGAGACAGCATTAGAAGTTCTTTGCTGAAAGCTATTACCAAAAAAAAATGCCTTGATTTCTTTCCTGCATGAGGCATGAACCGCAAACACTTATTTCAGAGTCCATTGTAAGTAAATTATAATAATGGGAACCTCTCCTCTGCATGCATTCATCACCAATGGTTTTACCCTTCTTTATTTTTCCTTGACCACTAGAAAAGTCCCAACATAATTAAACCAATATAATGTCTATGCTAACTTCCAGTTTGTATATTTGTCTTGCCTTTATCTCTTTAAGCTGGAAACTGAACATGGGGACTCTCTCGTAATGATTTGCTACGCTGTGGCAAACAACAACTTCCTTCATTGCCACTAATTTGTTTTCTCTTCATAAAAACCCTACGCAAAGGTGGGCATCTTTACAGACTTCACTGGCAGCTGCTGAAATAAAATCTTCCAGAGGATGAAGACTTAGTGAGAACGTGTAACGGCTGAATGGCAAAGATGTCCCCATGTGTTGTCCTTTGTGTATTTCTCTACTAGATCAATAGGGTTTTGTCACCACATGGGAAAAATAATGGATTCTGCTTCTCTGTCATTCTGGGTCATTCAGTATGCTTTCAAGACTCAGGATAAGAACACACCCATATGGAAAGCTAGCTACTGTCCCATTACCTGTCTTTGCCTACTCACTCTTCTGCCTAGCTGTGTCTAGGACATGGCTCCTGAAAAATGCATAATTCTAAATGATGTGAAACAGAGTACGAGCTCTTCACTGAAGCCACTGGGTCACTACCTCATCCTATTCATCCACATCTCACTCAGAGCTGGCATGCAGGTGGCTGAGCAATTGTTTACCCAAATGGCAAGAGAACAACTCACCATGGAAAACAGAAACGTGTTGTATATGTGAGCCTCATCCACTCTTAAATTAGGAATGCTATCAACAGTGACATGTAAAGCAAAAATCAGAACTCTCAGGACTGCCATAAATCTTCAATGGCCAAATAGTTCTACTTTTTATTGAATACAAATGTTTTATATGAGCACTATCTTGTCAGTTAAAAACTAAATGAACTTAAAGACAAAATTTAGTGCATTTACATTGAATTTGGAAGTTTTGTTTATTTTACATGGTGGAACATTTCTGAAAGGTGTATATTGTTCTTGTGTCTGAATCAAGTACAGACAGCAAAAGTGGAAACAGCATTTCAACATTTCATGCCCTGAATGGCTAGATGCCGTTAGATATGTTGTTTCATTTAATTCATGCATCAATTCTAAAAAATATTTTGTTTAGTATTTACATATTTTACATAGTATAACTGAGGCTGAGTAAATTAAAAACAAACATTTTGCTATTTTTTCCTATAACATTCTGTGAGACATGCCTGGTTTTATGTTTATAATATATGTAGTAAGATTTAAGAAAGATTCATTTTTTATCAATACGTATTATAACAAAAGGATCATTCCCTTTTACATATGTTTTCTGGAAACACATTTACGTTAATGTATACATACCTTTATCTATGGGAGGAAAGAGAATCTCTTGATCAACTCCTCCCTTATTATTTTCATGTTTGACTATGCATCCATACTCCTTATTCATTGAATCTTCAGCGACAGTCAGCCAACTTAACTTCATGTATGTATCTTTAGTCTTCATGGTATTTCCCTCTTGAGATTCCAGAACCTTATCGCTACCCTTTTCTCTCCAATATACACTTATAACATCAGGGAAGAATTTCTCGAGGAGGCAAAGGTATGTCCCAGCCTTATGGAGATTCATTTCAGCAACAGAAGGGAGAAAAATGGTAGGCTTGGGGAAAATGTCTGAATCGAAGCGTTTGCCTGTAGGAAAATATAAAATATAAAAAGAGAATTACCAGGGAGATTCAACTGTTACATGGATTTGGCAGAATCTGGAACACTGTGCTAGGAAGACAAATTATGACTGAGTTAGCACCTACTGTAGACTTTTACCCTTCATTAGGTTGCAGAGATTTACTATTGTCCTCATTTTAGAGATACATGATTAGTAGAGCTTTTTGCATGTCTTCTAGAAGTCAGTTGTTGACTGGAGGGGCCTAATTGAAATATGTCTTTTGTTATTCCACAAGCCAACATGGATTCTTTGCTACATCTCCTGTGTTTTTTCAGATTAGATCACATTTTCAAGATGGATGAAGGAGTATTGAGAATAACTATATGATGTCTCTGAGGACTGGGATCTACACTCCCTAATGGCTAGGCTTCCCTCCCACTGTCCCTTAGACTGTCTGGCTAAATCACTCACCCATGCATTAGCAATTCAATTAACCCACCCTCCGCTTAGATGACTCTCAAATGTGCTTCTTTTGTATGATCTCACATATGAGATGTCGCGAGGCAAGTTGCCTGTTTTAGTGGCCGTTTCCTCCATTGTACAATAACATGCACTGAGTTGATCCCTTGCCTGTCCCTGTGCATCTCTGCCTAGTTCTGCACTCTTACTCTTTCTCTGTCACCCCACAGCATCTCATTTCTACATCTAAACTACTCTAGGCTTGAGAGCCGGACTGTTTTTAAACTTTCCCTTCCCAATGATTGACAGTGTCTAGAACTGTAGATTTGGGGACAAATCTACAACTTCTTTAACAATCTTACATGTTCTATTTGGCTTTAGAAAAAACTTTAACTTTTTGTTTCATCTAGAATTGAAGCATTACTAAGAAAAAATAGGAATATGTTTCTCAAATGTGTCTGAATATAAATTTATCTGATTTAAGAGACACTTGATTCATCTCTGGCATCCAAGTTTAAACTCTATGCTTCTCCTAGAATTTGTCAATACGATGTGGTTTACTATCTACTTGTCCAAATAAGCTTTCACTAATAGTCACATACGTTTGATTGTTACATGTAAGTATTACATAGTTTGTGTATGAGCATTTTATAGTTCACACATACATAAAGCTAAATCTTATTATGTTATTTGTACAATGTTCATATTCTTTAATAAAATTGTTTGTATCAAAAATTCTTGTAAAATTTCTATGGCCATATCCATCATGTTCATTTCTCCTTGGTACGCCTACTATTTTCTGGTTTGGTTGTCTTTTTTCTTCCCTCTAACCCTGGAAAGAGTAAAATCACTGACAAGTGTTGTTCTTGGGCTGAAGATTTTCTGCTAAAAACTCCAGAGTGACTCAACACAGACAAAACAACTTTAAAGTTCCTGATTCTTGAGGTTCAGTTGGCAACATAGGTGTATGACAGATTGTGTCTCTGAGCAAATCAAATTACACTTTGAGGAGTACTGCTTAAAATACCTTCTATAGAAAAGTAGCTTTATATAGTAGCAATATTAGTGAATAGTCTTCACAGAATTCTAACTTCTACTTATGTGTATGCATTTTAAATACAGGATCGCATTTTGCTGGCCAACAAAGAAAGAAGAAATTCCTTACAAAGTAGCTTTATTTCTATTTTCAATAACTCATAACTGCGAAGTTGTGGCCGGATACGGTTGATAAATTGTTTTTCAATTTCTAAAAATGAGAAAAATCTCGTTGGTTACTCACTACTAAGTTAGCAGTAAAGCAGCTTCCTTACCTGAGGGAATTACTATGAGCTTTGTCCCTTTTGAAAATTTCTTGATCCATGTTGAGCTGTCACACTGCTCAGACCTTCTACAAAAACATGAGCCATCTCTTGAGCCGCAGTATGATGAGTCTTTTAGAAACTCTGTCTTACAAAGTTGACCTGGATTCCTTTGGAAAGTTTTCTGTTATCCAGGAGTTTTTAAGTTTCTGTGTGAACTGACCTCACAAACTGTTCTCTCTTCTGAGGCAACAGTTACTGGAAAGTACCAACAAACAATGGGAAGGCTAAAAGCAGAAGGAGGCTGGGCCATGCCACAAACTGACAGCTTTCCTATGTTAGCAGGAAACATTCTGAGAATTGACTCCCAGATGCTTAATATTGCTGAAACTGCTAAGGTAATTCATCAAATATGCCTCTATTCTCAGAAGTACCAAGGCTATGACTTCAGTAATTTGGGGACTTCTTAAGGGAGAAAGCTCTCCAGCCATGGCAATGGAAATGTAGCAAACCGAGGATGCTGAGCCAAGCCTTCCACACTCGAGGAAGTCACACGATCTCTTGCCAACATGATTTATTATCAGGGTGGTGGCAACTAGGAAATGGTTTCTTTGATGATTTCTTGATCTCCCTCATACAGGAAAATAAAATTATACAATTCTATCTTCCATAAAATTATAAATCCTTTATTTACACTGGAAAGAGGAAATTAATACCCAGTGCTCTGTAATTCTGTTGGGGGAATCCTAAAGGCAGTTCTGTGATCTTCTGAAACTCACCTCTGGAGGAGAGGAATGGCTAGAAACCCCTGGAGCACAAGAGAAGCTCCTAAAAGGCCTACCTGGCCACCATGTCATCTCCAGGTCCAGCAGCCCACGTTTAAGTTACATGAGCAGACATGAACTCTGTCCCTAAAGATGGAGGTTGGTAATCAGAACAACCATCCATGAACAGTCCACTCACAGTCACCAATGCAGATGGGAGGACAAAACTGTAGAAGAAATTATGTCGTGATTATGGTATTAAATGTAAATGTTTAAAATTTTAGTTTTACGCATGTCAGTATTTTGCCTGCATATATGTTTTGCATAGCACGTGCATGCTCAGTGCCAATAGAAGCCAGAAGAGGGCATGAATGCCCTGGAACTGGAGTTACAGTCAGTTGTGGGCCTTTGTGTGAGTGCTGGGAGCCAAACCCAGGACCTCTGCTAGAACTGGGGAGATAGGCTGCAAGGAGAATTTACATCCATCTCAACTTTAGACTTCTGACCACCCAGCCAAAGAAATTTGCTTTAGACTTTGTTTTGCTTTTAAGTTTTTCCATTAAATGAACAACTTAAAGATGACATAACATGTCCTTGTACCATTTTAATGTGCATTAAAAACAAACCTGTGTATTTTAGACAGCCGCATATATTTAGTTTTCTAAATAATTACCTGCACTAATATGGTGCTAACAATCCAGAACATCAGTCGAATGCCTCAATTGTCGAATGAGGGATTAGTACGGGCATTACAAAACTTTATGTGTGTTATTTGATGAGCCCTCTTAATAGTTCATTAAGGTTAATATTGTTTTGTTCTCCATTGAAATTTAGGAAAATTAATTAAAGATATGTAATTTAACCAAAGTCACACAATGTCAGGGAGTGTGTATGTAACAAAGATTGATTTAGTAAGCACTAAGAAATAAAAGAAAATAAAGATAAATTGAACATACCTAGCCAACTCTTGTCTTCCCAAACAACACCATCATGTACAGAACCCTCCAGAAAAGCTGCCCATTCCTCAGGTAGGACACCACACTACTCATCTCTGGTACTCCAACTCCCACCACCAGAAGACATTGTCTGCTCCCCAAATTCTAAAGACAACACCCCTGACAACTATGGCATCCCATTATTTCCATGCCAGCTTAAGCAGAACACCACCTGGTGAGGTCAGAGGTAGTGTACCTCCCAACTGTGCTGGCATCAGTACAGCTTCCTTACTCATAAATCCGTATGGAGTGCCTCCATTGCTGACCTTCAGCATCATCTGTTATAAAACCAACGAAGCCAAGGGAATATCAAGCATAGATCTAAACACCCACTCACAGTGAAGGCAGGCCAGAAACTTACACCAAAAACTGAACCAGCAAATTACCTCCAGGTAAGCAAATCTAGTGTTAAAACATGATGAATAGGAAAAGCCGAGACTGTGTCTCCTCCAAAATTACCAAATATGCAGTTCCCAGTGAGAATGATTTACACAAAACTCCAGAAAAATGTTTTTTAATTATAAATACATTCTGAGAATTCAGTTAATATGAATTAACTCTCAAATGGATAAAAATATACCCTTGACTACACAGAGTGGACCAGAGGTGGGTGACCAGCCTCTCAGCTGGACAGCCCAGTCTCTAGGCCCAAGGCCCCAGGGCAAAAGCCTGCCCTTCCACCTGCCTCAGCCACAAGAGCAAGCCTTCTTCAGCTAGACTGCCCCAAGATTGACAGCTGAACCAATCTCGTGAAAACTCATGAACTCTAGACCTACAGCTGTGGAGCCTCCATGGGACTGAACCAGACCCTCCATATGTGGGAGAGAGTGGTGAAACTTGGACTATCTGTGAAGCACCTGGCAATAGGACCAGGATCTATCCCTGGTGCATGAGCTAGCTTATTGGAGTTCATTCCCTACAGTTGGGTGCTATGCTCAACTTTAATGCAGGGGGGAGGGGCTTGGTCCTGCCCCAACTAACTGTGCTTGTTGACTTCCCATGGGAGCCCTTACCCATTGCTAGGAATGGCTAGGTGGTGGACTTGGGGGAAGATGGGAAGGAGGAGGGAGGAGGGCAGGGGGAGAACTATGGATGGAATATAAAATAAAGTAAAATCATTTAAATTTAAAAAAAGAATAAACTCCTGAGCTACACATGGTGGCACATGCCTTTAATCCCAATACTTGTTAGGCAGAGGCAGGTGGATCTTTTGAGTTCAAGGCCAGTCTGGTCTGCAAAGCAAGTTCCGGGACAACCAGAGCTACGTAGAGAATTTAAAAAAAAAAAAAAAAGTCCTGAGCCGGGCGATGGTGGCGCACGCCTTTAATCCCAACACTTGGGAGACAGAGGCAGGCGGATCTCTGTGAGTTCAAGACCAGCCTGGTCTACAAGAGCTAGTTCCAGGACAGGCTCCAAAACCACAGAGAAACCCAGACTCGAAAAAAAAAAGTCCTGGATGAATTCTAAGAGATTCAAACAAATAGCTGAATAAAATAATGAAGAGGAAGGCAGGCGGTGGTGATGCACTCTTTTAATCCCAGCACTCGGGAGGCAGAGGCAGGAAGATCTCTGTGAGTTCGAGGCCAGCCTGGTCTACAAGAGCTAGTTCCAGGACAGGCTTCAAAGCTACAGGTAAACCCTGTCTCAGGAAAAAAAACAAAACAAAAACTAATGAAGACAATTGAGAACCTGAAAATACAACTGACAAAAGTGAGAGAGATAGGGAAGAAAATTCAATCAGAAATGATGCTGGAAGTGTGGAATTCAGTCGGTCACATTGTGAAAAGCAGAATGGAAAGTGTCAACAATGCATGATCATGTGGAGAACAGAATATCAGCACTTGGAGGCAAGGTGAAAGAATTGGATCATTAGGTCAAATAAAACAATGAATCTTAGCCATAAGAATGCAACATGCGAGGCCTTTGGGACATGCAGAAAAGAACAAGCCTAAAGATGTATAGAAGATGGAGGAGAATTACAAGCCAAGGATGCAGATGTATCTTTATCAACTTTACCAAAACTTTACCAAAACCATGGAGAGGCCCAAATTGTAAGTACATCTATTATTAATGCTAATTACACCAATAATATCAAAAACTCTCTTCCGCCTTGCACTTCCCTGCCCTCCTCCCCTCTGAACTAAGTATCTTACTATGTTGCTGTCCTCAATACCATGCCATTCTTTCCTTGACCTTCCAAATGTTGTGATTAGTACAGCACCTACCTGAGGATACTTTCTGAGATCAGAATTTTCCCCCATTAATTCTTTGAAGTATCTTTGTGAAACATAGCTCTCACTTCAATGGGAATAAAAGATGAAGTATTTCAGAGGGAACTATAAGTGATCATTGCGCAGGAACATGGGTTGAGATGATCACAAATGCTGTGTTCCAACATGGGACAGTTTAATGAAATTTTTGTGGTAATGGAACAAAACAAAGTCATCAACCAAGGCACTTTTCAAATACTTTGGTGAAAATATTAAGCAGGTGGGTTATAGCAAAGTGGGGAAATCTGTAGTACGATTAGTAAAAACCCAGAGACAGAAATTGGGGTTCAACCTGAAGGTCAGAAAAGCAAAACAATCAGCTACCCACTGGCTCTTACCTCTACCTCAGTCCGAAATGGTGATCCGGCCTCCAGGAATCTCAGAATGAGACTGTGTCTGAGAGCTGTCTCCTCCCGTTTTATATTCTTCTCCAGGGTTGGGATTAAAGGAATGAACCACTACCACCCGGTTTCTATGGCAAACTAGTGTGGCTACTGGGATTAAAAGTGTGTGACACCACTGCCTAATCAGAAAGGCTGATTGGTGCAGCTGTTTTACTCTCTGAACTTCAGGAAAGCTTTACTTATTAAAATACAAATAAAATATCACCACATAAATCTCTACCATAGACATCAGATAATATCTTATGGCATGAGTTAGTGGTAGCTAGTGATCTGCCAACATATTCCAGAAAGATTTATCTGTTAGTTACAAAGATACTTGTTCAGACACTATCAAGGACAATTAACAATTGTTAAGTAGTTAATGATAGTCCAGGATAATTTGACCTCAAAACTACAACATTTCAATTCTCACCACCATGATGGAGATTCTAGGCACTTTCCCCCTTGGAACTTCAGTCTATAGAAAGTAGATTTCAAGGGCGTGGGAGAGGAATTTTTACTTTTATACTTTTAGTGTTTGTTCCTTGGAAGTACTCAATGATCCCACTACTAAACTCAGAATAAACATTAATTATCAACTATTGTTTTCTATATTGTTGCTTTCTGAGATGCAAGAAGATGTAGTACTCTTTTTTTGTTAATTTATTGTTTGAGACTTTCATACATGTATATAACACATTGTGGTCACACTAACCAACCCATTCAATTATCTGCTTCATCCTAATCCCTTCCTTTCTAACCAATCCACCAACTATAGCATGCTGTTTTTTTTTTTATTTTGCTCTGTGACCTACTGCATTTCTTGATGCTATTGCTTTTTCTTTTCATTATTTTCTTAGCAGACAAATGAAGTATAGGGGTAGAGCTTGCTTTGATTCAGCTGTGATTCCAAGGCTGTGGACCAAGCTTTGTCACATTAAACCACTTCCCGAGCATTGTACTTGGTCTCTAATATACCCCTGTAAACTGATTACTTACTTTCAGATGTAATGGCCACTAGCTTTCTGCACTATAAACTATAGATTGTAATTAAAGACAGACCTCTCAGTTTCTGAAAATCTCCAGTGCTTGCAAAGGATCTAGGAAACCATAAAGGGAAATATCCCTGTGGGATGCAGGTCTCTCCTTATATTTTGCCCTCTCCTGACTTAATTCTAAATCATTCACTTGCAGCAAACCTCTGTGCAATGAATTAACAAAAGACCAGATCATGCTGCAAGCTCTCCTTCCTGTATTTGAATAGCTCTCAGACACCCTAACTGAGTAGGAAACAGTGTGGGGCCATCCTGTCCCCAAAACCTCACTGGAGAAATAGAACCCGAAATGTTGCCTGGAAGCCCCGGGGCACTGCGAGGAAAGGCTCAGGCCTCTCAACTGAGCATCAAGTGGCAAGCTTCTGTGCTTGCTGAGAAGGATGTGGGTTGGCACAGCTGGGAGACAGTTCTTATGCAGGCTGTTCTGGAAGCTCTAATGTTGTGCTAAGTCCAGATGGCACAGTAGTAAAAGGCTTCATCTTCTTTCTTCAGAAAATTTACTTTCAAGGTTGAAGTAGAAGTTTGACGATCTTTACTTACTTCAATTTTCTTGTTTATCCCATCTAAGGGACGTTGATTATAGTTTTGCCTGACATTTATTAGATAGTCAAACTGTTGATTTTCTCTCTGCCGGTACCAATGTATATCTGTGTCGCTATGGTCTGGAGGGATTTTACAGGCTATTTGGGCACTCTCGCCTATGGCTTTGGTCACTGACATTTCAGGTTGCTCCAACTGGCCAAGTCCAACTGCAAGCAAAGAGCAAATTCTCATGAGCAAAGGAAGCGGCATTTGAAGAAACAGAAATGAGGAGGACTTCATTGCCCCTTGCATGTGGAAATGTCTACTTACACACCCAGAGGCAGGAGAAGGTGAACGCACTCAGGAGCAACATCCCAACTGTCAGGGTGCTTCAGAAAGAGGCAGGAAGTAGTCTGTGAGCTGAAGTCTCAGGTCACAAGCAGGAGGGTGGGGCTGTCCCAGTGCCTCAGAGAAATGCAGGGTCCGTGGATTCCCCAGGGTGGGTCATGATCTATTCCAGTTCTGAGCAGTTCTGGGGTTTCCTGTCCCACAGCAGCAGGTCAGATGCATATGTAGGTTAAAGGCCTAAGAAATATCCTTTGTCTGTATGTCTTCATCTGGTAGAGTAGGGAGAATCACCAGTCAGTTCCTCACTCTACTGTAGTTATGTTGCCTGGATAGCAAAAAGAGACATTTGTTATGTTCTGTCTATGTTTTTGTGATTTGCTATTGATCCACGACCCAGATACAAAAGTTGACTATGATGTTCTGCACCAGGAAGGAAAAAAAAACCCTCAGATGCTGTATTTGGCAGACACTCTGTGTATAAGGACATAAATATGTTGTGTTTTCTTCTATCTACTCCAAAGTCACACAGTAGATTGTGACTTGGATAATTATATTCCATTTCTAATATAGGAACTTTGAAGAAAAACTTGATTAAAATTGTTGACAGTTATAAGCAAGCCCATCTATGCAAAGTGTCATTTCCTCTTAGTGGAGCATGGAGTCAAATATATTAGGTAGAAACAGCCATGATTAACATTCAAGGATAGCTTTAATGTTAGTGAACATTAGTGCTTCATAGCCACTGGAGGTTTCTCAGGCATTTGACAAGCTTCATTTAACCCTGTCTACAACCCTATGCAGTGGGTGCTGTGTTCTTCTCCCTTTGACAAATGGAGAGAGTGGTAAAAAGAGGTTAAATCACACATTCCCTAATACAGAACTCTTAAGTATGATGATTCAGATAAGCAAAGATCTACTAATGAATATCTAAGTAAGCTGAAAAGAGTCACCTCTTGCGCCCCCCTCTCAGTGTGTCTAGTCCTTGGGAATGCTGTAACCCTTTGCAGCACAGAAATTCTCCTTCAACAGACTGTAAACATGGGCTCTTTCTGCTCCACACATGAGATTTCTTATAATCTTAGTGCTGAAATGGAGTTAGATGAATCTTTGGGGCTCCCTGGCCATCTAGCCTGGATAAATGAACATGTTCCAGGTTAGGGAGAGGTCTTGTCTCAAAAACTCAGATGGCCAGCGCCTAGAGACTAGTAGTAAAGATTGTCCTCTGCCCTCCAATGGTACACGCACACATGAACATCCACAGCAAATAAGTAAGCAAATAAACATAAAAGAAAGGCATGAGCATTCCTTACCTTCCTGCACTATGGAGCAAAGCCCTCTGGTGCTCTGTGTATGCAAAATACGCTTAGAGCAACAGACAACACACATGGAGTACATTCTCAGACTTTGATATTGAAGTTGTATGTCAATGCCTTTCCAATTGAGGAGTCGACATTTATCTGTGACCTCATTACAAAGTCAGTAAAATAAAATCTTTAACCCAATTACTCTGAAGGAAGCCAATCCCTCAGATTCTCTCTCTCCCTCCTTCTCTCCCTCAGTCCCTTTTTCCCTCTCTCCCTCTTTCCTTCTGTGCTTGAAATGTAAGCTGAAGGCATGTTCACAAGCATGTTTTAATGTATCCCTCCTTCACAGTAACCCTTCACAGCTCAGAAACACCTGCACACAAGGATTGTTCCCCATTGTTTCACTCTCTTTGCCCCTTTCTCAGGGAGCCTCCCGCTGCCTGTCTCTGCCTGAGGGATGTCCTATGACCAGCTTAGAGGGGTGTCTTCTGCAGCTGACCTGTGCAGCTCACACTGTCAGAAGTCCCCATCGGTTTTTAGAGGCCACTATACTGAACGCTTCATAAATGGGCTTGATAAATGAGTCACAGACACCCAGTGAGTGGTGTGTGTGTGTGTGTGTGTGTGTGTGTGTGTATGTATGTGCGCGCCCATGCGCGCATATGTGTGTTGGTGGGCAGGGTGTTCCTCATTTTAGTAATATCAGATATATGAGCAAACAGAAGCCAGCAAGCGTTTAAAGGACACAGACCTTGTAGACAGGCAAAATCGGCTCAAAGATATCGCTAAAGGGCTGCCAAACACTAATCTACTTTTAAGCCTCTTCCATGGGATTTATACTTATGGAGTCCCATAGTCTAATGAATGAAGTACTTTGTTCTTGTTTTTTACTTAATTAAGTTTTTTTTTCAAAAATTACACCCAAATGATTATGTTTCTCAGGCGTCAGAATAAATAAAAATACCTCCACTTACACTAGTTCACTAATTCCTTTTCTTTATCATTTACTTCACAAACACAACCACGGTCTCCATTTCCTGAAACAGTTCCTAATAGAAAACAATGGTCAGGAGAGTTTGTGACAGAAGAGGACACAAGGGGGCGCCACTATCCAGCAATTGGAGGCTTCTCCCTCTGACTTCACGGAGAGAGCAGCTGCCTGGAGAAGACCTTGATTGATCTAAGCATGGAGAGGAAGTGGAGTTAACCAGAAAGACTTGGTAATGTAGCATGCACCTAGGAAAAGCCGCCAGCCAAACCTCACGATCAAAACATGAAATTCTGGGTAGGGAGCTGCTGAAGATGAAAAGGCCAGGAGGAGGGGATGCCCTACAGAGTGCCAGGGTTCTGGAAACTTGACTTCAGGCTCTTAACAGGAGAATTCGAAAGCAGATGTGAGCAGACGAAATCTGTCACAGGCGGAGGGAGCTGGTAGAGGACCAAGGTTGGAGGGTCTGACTCTCAGCGTGGGAAGCAGGAGGCAGTGAAAAATGCCCTGGATGGGATCTCCAGGAACCAAAGTGTGAGATAGTGGAGGAGTGAATGAGCGGACACTCTGCGGTGGGCAAGGCAGACATCAGGGACAGGCTGTGGATTTAGAGGAAGACACACCCCACGTTGTGTTACCTGAGGCCCTGTGTTTAACTTACAGCGGTCTGTGGGCAGCCTCATATGTTCACTGGGAGCTCCAGAGAGAACCGTCTTGAAATACTTTAGGATCTCTCCTCCCTCCGCTCAAAGATAATTAAAGCCAAGGATGGTAAGCGACTGTTCAGAGTCAGTGAGGTGATAACCAAAAACAACTCTTCAAGGGTAGATTTTGAAGAGCAGTTTTTCAAAGTGCCCTTACAGAGATCTGGGTTAGAAAGAAAAACATACAAAAAAAAAAAACTAGTGATCTAGAAATTATGCCTAATTTTGAAGGGGCAGCTCTGGGATTTGTTAGAGGAAGTGATAGGCTTGGAAGCAGAGACTGATGTAGAGGCTACAGAGGAAATCTGCTTCCTGGTTTTCTCCACACAGTTCACTCAGCCTGATTTTTCTAGGCCCCAGGACCACCAACCCAGGGATGGCACCGCCCATAGTGAGCTGGGCCCTCCCATATCAACCAATATTCCCCCAAAAATGTTCCACAGAGTTGCCTTTAGGCCAATATCATGGAGCCTTTTTCTCAACTTAGAGTCCCTCTTTCCAAAGGACTCTAGCTTGTGACAAGTTAACATAAAACTAATATACTACCTTTATATCTATAATAAACACATTTTTTCTTCTTCCTCTTTTCTTCACACACACACACACACACACACACACACACGCCATACACACACATCATCATCATATCTTTGCTAGTGATGCTATTACTGTTTGTGGAGGGAACACTAACATATGAAGAAAATCTTATAAAAAGTCATTCCAAATTTAATTTTAGCTCAAATTATCAATCAAGGTTCCATTTTAACACTACAAATAAGCCCCTTGTTTATCGCCTTTGACAAAGTGTGGTCCAACTTTCATCTTGTTAGGGACAGAGAAATAGTATCTAAGGTTGATGGAAAGGAGAGTTTTTGCCTGGATGGAGCCTTGCCAGATGGCTCTGTTCAGCTCTGCTTCTTCAGTAATTGCCTGGAGCACCCAGAGCACGGGCTAAGTTACAAGTAAGTGGCACACAATGAACTTTGTACCCCTGAAGATTCATAGAGATTCTGCAGCATCCAAGATTACTTAAAACAATTATGACTATCACTTAAATTTAACCATTTCCCCATCACTGACCCAGAAACCATTTAGAACATAGAACAGGAGACAGAGGGGCAGAGGCTTCTGTGGATGCCTGTGAAGATGCACAAAAGTCATTTCTGCAAACATGTCCAACATAAAGCTTCAAAATACAAAATCCTAACTTATTTGAAGAAACAAAATTAAACAATCAATTGCATATTTGAGGAAATAGTGATAAGAACATCACTCTGCCATTCAGGAAATAAAGTTACAGTATTCTTTGATTTTATGATGAATGTAAATCTCTCCAAACTGCAGAAATTAATGGATCATTGAGAAGGTTTTATGGAGCACAAGATTCTCTTAAAGTTATTGCTGGTTAAGATGAGAAAGACCACTTTTTGTCACACACAGTCTTGTTGAAATAATTATTAGCAGCCTTTTCCCTCCAGTTTTTGACTCATACAGGGTATACCTCCAAAAGAGCAAATCAAGCAAACAAACAACCCTAGCATCACAATTCTAAAAGGGAAATGTTTATTGGTTTTTTGTTTTGTTTGTTTTTATTTTTATTTGGGTTTTGTTTTTGTTTTTCTATGTAACAACCCGAGCTGTCCTGGAACTAGCTCTTGTAGACCAGGCTGGCCTCAAACTCACAGAGATCCTCGTGCCTCTGCCTCCTGTGTCCTGGGATTAAAGGCGCACACCATGACTGCCTGGTTTAAAGTAAGATGTTATGTCAACGCAAAAGCATTTCACTCACCTCAAAGGAAATAAGCAACAGTTTATTCTGGAACTAAATATGGGGACATGGATTCAGAATACCTCAAAGTCTATCTCTAGTGTGCGAACATCTTCAGAAGTTGTTACAGTAACAAATAAAGGTAAACATTTGTGAAACTTGGTGAAAACAACAGACAGGTGGGTTGCAGCAAAGCAGGGACATCTCTGGTATTATTCTCATAGTCTACATGGTGACATTCCTAGCTTTTGTATTGGTGGGAGCTAATGGCCTGCTAAGAATACATTCTAAAGGGGTTTTCGATAGTCACAAAGATGTTATGCCCGACATAGTAGTAAAAAGGTAATGAATGACCTTCAAAGGAACTAAAAACAGCCCAAGGTAACTTGGCTCTGCTCAGTGATATTCTGACTCTGTTCTACCACCAACTGTAGCCATATGGACTTGGAGCATCTGGAACTTGGGTCAGCTTCTCTGCTTTCTTTGCTAATAATGTCAGTTCACATTAGACTTTGGCTATTTATCAAAATATCTAACTAATTTTCTTCTTACTCTTGGACAGAAGAAAATAGAATTCATCCTTATTGGTCTTTGTTTCAAGGTTTGGGACTGTCGCCCCTCTACACAGGGGAAAAAGTGTGGCATTTCCAGAACTTTGAACATGAAGCTCCATCACAGACAGAATTTACTAGAATATGAAAGATAAAGATTCTTTTTAATCTAGAAATTATATAGACATCCTTAAAATCAAGAAACTAAAATAAGATAAAAAATATATACCCAATTCAAAAAATTTCTCTGTGTTGAAGCTGTTTCAAGTGGAAGAGAGAAGACAGAGTGCTGTGGGACAATGGTTTGTACCCTGTCACTTGTATTTTAAATAAATGCTGATTGGCCAGTAGCCAGGCAGGAAGCAGAGATGGGGCAATGAGAATTATGGACGAGGAAACAGTCAGTCTGCATTTGTAACCCAGACACAGAGGAAGCCAGACACAGAGCAAGCAAGATGTGACTACCTTGCCAAAAAAAGGTACCAAGCAACATGGCTAGCACAGACAAGAATTATGGGTTAATATAAGTTATAAGAGTTAATAAGAAGCCTGAGCTAATAGGCCAATCAGTTTATAATTAATGTAGACCTCTGTGTATTTCTTTGGGACTTGACTGTGGGACCAGGTGGAACAAAAATCTCAGTCAACAAATGGTGCCAACATAGACAGATAAATCCACTTAAAACCTGAGAGACTTTGGGAAGTAATCCTAGACACAAAGTAACAGTGTTAAGCATGGTTTCATGTTGGCAGCAATTTCTCAGATTTGCTCTCTTTGCTAGAGGCAAGTACATCTAAGAGAGGCTTCCTGACTCAGCTTTAGCTGCAAAACTTTGCAGCTCTTTTAAGAGGTCCTGCCATGAAACACTTAAATGGCTGTCCTCAGACTGCATCTCCGGACTCCATCTGTCACCACCAAATCTCAGACTGCTCTGAACTCCTGTCTCCTTCATCCTTAAATTCCTCTCTCCACCCAGCCATATCACTCCTGTCTCCACCTCCCTAGTGCTGACATTAAAAGCTTGTGATCCCAGGTGTTGGGAGTTCTGTTTCTCTTTGAGACAGCTTCAATCTTGTATAACCCAGGATGGCCTTGAACTAACAGAGCTCCCTCTGCCTCTGTCTCCTGCTCTCAGTGGCTTAGCTCTGCATTCTGATCTTCATGCAAGTTTTACTTGTTAAAACATAAACAAAATATTACAGAATAGATGGAAATTGGGTCAGAGCCCACAGCATGCCTTCTGTTCCTGGACCGCAGAAGGAAAGAGAGCAGCAATTAAGCAGAAAATCCTTTCAACTCAAAGAGTATAATCCCTGCCAAGTTAAGGCAGAGCTGATCTTCCAGAGAGAGCCAGAGGCAGGGCAAAGTGGCTGAGGGTTTATCTTAGACTCTACCAGGTGTTTAGTCAAAAGGAGGAAATGTTGGAGAGAAGCTGCCTTTGCTTCTATGTTACTATTCCTGCTTTTCATTTAGGATACTTGTAGACATCATGAGATCTAGGAACACTGGGTTTGCTTTTTATTCCCTTGAGTACATAGCCAGTGGCAGGATGCTGGTTCTGCAGATACCCCTGTATTCAGGCTGCCTGAATGCCTCATTCTTCATTTGCTTCATTGCCTCATATGATCAGTTACAGCTGTCTCTGCTACACTCTTTTCATTAAGCGGCCATAGTTCCTACTTGAGCATCTTTGTAGAAACATGCTCAGAATCTTCATGAAGATACAGAGAAGACTAATTTTGTCTTCACTTCTTTGTCCTTTATTCTGTTTCTGTCTAGGTCAGTGTGATATAGGCAAATTTTATTTTACTGATGATCACACTTGGGCTTAATACACTCTACTGATACAAGTAATATCTATACGATCTTTATGCTTCAGAGTTCTTGAGTTCTCAGTTCCAAATGTTTTGAAGGGGTGATAATATCCACATCAGTCAACTTAAGGTTGGCCTTAACCCAAGTTAGATGCTCTCTCTGTGGAAGCACAGAAAGGAGAAAAGAGCATGGCCATCTACTTCAGCTTGTCTATCTTCTACATAAACTTTGGATAATATTTCCATGGTCCCAGGTTATAGACTTAGGACAGACAGAGCCAAAAGTCACAGTCAGAATCCTGTTTTACTGTCTCATTTGAACATCTTTTTGTTGCTTAATACAGTTTTTGTTGTCAATATTTCTATTTTTTTTGAGGAAGTCTTTAGAACCTAAATATGAAGAGGAAAAATACTTCTATATCCTGAGTAGTAGAACCTATTAGTGCAGAATTTAGAAAGTCAATCATAAAATGGATTAGCTAAATTTCCTATTGCCCCTCCAAACATCTTCATTTAGGAACCATTTTTTCTAACAATAACTTAGGGATCAAGTGAATGTGGGCCATAATCAAACAGAACTTAGCTCAAATCCTACATATAAAGTCACTCCATTTGTCAAAGTCTAAAACTTTTCATTATAAAATTGAGATGCTATTGGTTAATAGATTAAATGACAGATTAACATTGATCTGCCACAGAAGCCTTACCTAAGAAACAAGAGCATCATTACTAAACTCATTAAACCATTTACAATGATCTTCACCCTTGACAGAATATTCTGCGTATTTGACTATACACATAAGTAAAGATTTTGATTCTTTTGCTTGCTTCATTAAGAACAGGAAATGTGCTGAGTCAGAAAAATCTGCCGCCCCTTGGAATATGTGTTTTGAGTCTGTCAGTATCTGAATACGGTTATATAATAATAGTTTTGGGGGTACTTTTTAGGTTTTATGGGTTAAAATAAAGGGAACAAGACTGCTGATAGGAATGGGGTCTTCCAATGACCAATAAAATGGTGACACTTGTTCATTGATGATTTTGTTGGTGAGTTAATGAATTTCTTCATGATAATACTCCATGGACATTTGCCTCACCTCCACTAACACTCAGTTCCTACTGTGGTCGTCAGATCATGCCATGTTTTCTTTCATTTTAACTGTTTGGTGAAACTCAGACTGACCTGGTAATGAGTACCTGATAATCTTATATTTCCTTGGAATCGGAAGATTTCTTAATGTATTGAAATTCCACTTTTATGTAAGTGAAATGCCCTTTTAAAGGATCAATTATTTGGTTTTCAGCCTCAATTTCTCCAGTATTTCTTTTAAAACCCTCTATAACCCTTTTCTTAAAACTAATGCTCATGCACTTTGCATAATTTTATAATGTGATAAGTTCAACATATTAAATGATAGCTGTATTTCTCTTAGTATAATTCATTTGGCACAAAGTATTAGAAATATGAAATGGGTAGGCATCCATGGTCTCTTAAAGTCTTCAAAACGTTTGACCATGACCTTCTGGCTTTCATTGTTTCAATTGAGAAGTCAGGTGTAATTCTGCTAGGTCTGCCTTTATATGTTATTTGGCCTTTTCCTTTGCAGATCTTAATATTTTTTCTTTATTCTGTATGCTTAGTGTTTTGATTATAATGTGGCAAGGGAACTTTTTTTGGTCCCATCTATTTGGTGTTCTGTAAGCCTCTTGTATTTTTATAGGCATGCCCTTCTTTATGTTGGGAAAGTTTTCTTCAATGGTTTTGTTGAGTACATATTCTGTGCCTTGAGTTGGACTTCTTCTTCTATCCCTATTATTCTTAGGTTTGGTCTTTTTATGGTGTCCCAGATATTTTGTATTAAGCTTTTTTAGATTTAACATTTTCTTTGACCAATGAATGAGTCTATTTCTTCTATCGTATCTTCAACATCCAGTGTTGGCATAACTAGATATCAACATGTAGAAGAATGCAAATAGATCCATCTATCACCATGCACAAAACCCAAGTACAAATGAATCAAAGACCTCAACATAAAACCAACCATACTGAACCTCATAGAAAAGATATTTGGAGTACACTTGAACACATTGGCAAAGGAGGATACTTCCTATATATAGTCTCAGTAGCACGGACTACGAGAACAACAATTAATAAATGGGACCTTTCTAAAATCGAGAAGCTTCTGTAAAGCAAAGGACATAACCGACAAGACAAAATCGTAGCTTACAGAATAGGAAAATATCTTCACCAACCCCACAATGGATAGAGGACTGATCTCCAAACTATATAAATAACTCAAGAAACTAGATATCAAAACAACAAATAATCCAATAGAAAAAATGAGGTACAGACCTAAACAGGGAACTCTCAACAGACAAATCTCAAACGGCTGAAAGACACCTAAAAAAAAATGCTCAACATCCTTAGTCATCAGAAAATTGCAAATCAAACCAGCTCTGAAATTCCATCTTATACCTGTAAGAATGGCCAAGAGCAAAAATACAGATGACAGCTTGTGCTGGAGAGGATGTGGGAAAAGGGGACAACTCCTCCATTGCTGGGGGGGAGTGCAAACTTATACAGTGGCTTTGGAAATCATTTTGGCAATTTCTCAGAATATTAGGAAACATTCTATCTCAAGACCCAGCAATACCAATTTTGGGTATATACCCAAAGGAAGCTCATTCATACCACAAGGACATGTGCTCATCTTTGTTCATAGCAGCATTATATGCAATAGCCAGAAGCTGGAAACAACCTAGATACCCCTTAAAAAAAGAATGGATAAAGAAAATGTGGTACATTTACACAATGCAGTACTACTTGGAGGTAAAAATAATGACATCTTAAAATTTTCAGGCAAATGAATGGATCTAGAAAACATATTGAGTGAGGTAAATTCAGACCCAAAAAGACAAATATCATATGTATTCACTCATAAGTGGCTTTTAGACATAAAGCAAAGAAAAACCAACCTAAAATTCACAACCCCAGAGAACCTAGACAACAAAAAAGACCCCAAGAAAGGCATACATGGATCTAAATAGGAAGGGGAAAAAAGACAAGAATTCCTAAGTAAATTAGGAGCATGTGGGTCACAGAAGAGGGTAGAAAAGAAGAGGGGAGGAAGGAAGGAGAGCAGATAAAAAATGTATAGCACAAGAAAAACAATAGAAATACTAAATGCAAAAATAAAAAAGAAATATGAAATGGGGACGAAGAGAGATTGAGAATAATGTAAAATGTTAACATATTATTTTTAATGTAAAACCTTATGATGTGTCCTGTAGTTTTCCAAGTCCTGTTATTTGGGAAAAAAAGAGTCCCAGAAAAGCACTGTCAGTTTTCTGACTGTCAAACTCATTTGATTAAAAGGGGAACTAATATACATCATGAACTATTTTTCCAAATGTGCAATTCACCCTTTGCCTCCCAGAGAAGCAGCCTGTGAGTCTCCACCATTAGCTTTGTCTTTCTAGAAAGGAGAACTGAAGAGCAGAGATGATGCAGGTGTGGGTGGAGATTCCGTCCTGAGTCTTTGCTGTTCTGTGTGTGAGCCCACATCAGCAGTCCCACTGGGAGGCTGGAGTGCAGGCAAGGGCTACTCATAGTGAAAAGAGTGGAGGGAACTCCCCAGTGTTTGTCTTGGTACAGAAACTTAGGCTCCATGACAATTTCCTGTCTCAGTAATAGAGCTGCACATACTCAAAGCCCACAGCTATGGCTAAGCAAGACATCATCCATTTTATCAGCTTAAGCTGAGATGAGTGCTTGCTCCCTAGACAGCTGTGCAGAGCCAATAGATGAAGCTAATCCTCCTAGGGGGCACCCAGCCTGGTTTAAAAAGTGCCTCTGATTACACACAAGATTATGGCAGTATCTGATTCAAGTGTTCCATGACATCAGACTGTTAAAGCTAGCCTCGGATGTTCCATCTATACTTAGGCTTTCCTGGGACTGGACAAATGAGGCCAAGTACCTGCTGCCCACTCTGTGTCCAGCCTGTGCGGCCAGGGTTGGAGATGTTTTCTTTCTGTGTTCATATTTCTGAGCATCTGAGTCTACTCTCTCGTTTATCTAATACTCACGCTAATATCTTCAACTAAGCCTTTCTCAGGTGACTCTGATAACGCTTCTCTCCCGAGGTGGAACTACTATGCAGTGGATGACTTTAACACCACTGAGCTCAGGGCCTTCTGTGACTTCCTAGAGTACATTGTTCTTGCCGTGTCTTCATTTTCCTATGCTACTTGGATCAGGACACAGCCTTATTCCTTTTCTTCCACTAAGAAAATGAAGCAAAAAACTCCTTGGGATCTTAAATCAAAAGAACAGACCCTTGATGGAACGCTAAAACTATCTTGGGGCTACATCTCTCCTCTGTTTCTGCTGGATAAAGTGTCTACTCAGTTCTGGGAACAGATTCCAATCCCCACTGCAACTGAGCTCTGTGAGCACCAAGCACAAGCCCAGCATCCATCAGCACAGAGACTGAGTTTCCGGTCCACTTCCGGTATGTGGAGTTGGAGGTTTTCTCTCCAATAGCTGTGGTCTTTTGAAAGCAAGTAGAGCTAGCTGTGGTTTAACTGCTGCTATTTTGTCTTCTAACACCTTAGCCACACCTTGTGCTGCCCCAAACATTGGTGGTTTGTGTTTAAACATTTTCCAGGAAGCAACCACATTGACAGAGTAGGTAAACAAAAGAAGCTTGAGAAAGTAAAACTGCTATTAGCCACAGGACATGCTCTCACCATCCCCCTGCCCCAGCATTCTCTCTGCACACTGCTGAGGCTCAGGGCTGCCCAGGTGGACTCCAGCAGGAGGGGGTAAGGGGGTTAACACCACATGAGACAGGCCTGGTGCTATTGGCCAGTGATGTCAGGTCCACAAGGCTGTTGCTAATTGTCAGTTTCCGGTCATGACATCTGTTTCCTTGTGCAGACACAGTGTCTCTGTTTAGAGGCTAGATGCTGGATCTAAAGAAGTCTAGTCAGTTCAGGAACACTGGGGAGGAAGCCTAAATTAGATTTCATCTTCTTAAAAGGCCCGACTCTTCTTGTCTCCCCGCCTTCTCCGTGGGAACCTCTGCTTGGTTTTACAGACACTGAAGTTGATTGGACAAATCCTGAAGCCTTTTCATTTTAAGTTAAAAATATAAGCTCTAGGGGGCTGGAGAGATGGCTCAGTGGTTAAGAGCATTGCCTGCTCTTCCAAAGGTCCTGAGTTCAATTCCCGGCAACCACATGGTGGCTCACAACCATCTGTAAAGAGGTCTGGTGCCCTCTTCTGGCCTGCAGACATGCACACAGACAGAATATTGTATACTAAATAAATAAGTAAATAAATAAATAAAAAAAATATAAGCTCTAATTTGAGGACATGTGTGTAGATAAGGAGGTGATTCCCTTCATCCACTCTGAGACTAAAAGCAAAAGAAGGTTTTCTTGAAGATTAGCTTCCTTCCTACAAAGAAATGCTGTGCTGGATAAGAACAGAACCGCTCACACCAACCTCGTGAGGTCCAAGACCTGCCATTGTGTGTGGAGCTTTAGGAGACCCCACAGTCCTCCCTGCCATTGCTTCCCTGTGTGAAACACTGACACTCTGTCTATCTTACTGTGTGTTTGCTTGCTTGAGCTGGTACATACTTAGTCCACTGCCTGGAAAATACCACAACATCTGTGATTCCCACATTAATTCATTCAGTTGTAATCTACATGGTTTGTAACTTTGCATGCAAATCTGAAATTACTTAAATTTAAGCATTGTTCTAAGGATACATAAATTTTAGTGTGGGACTAAGGCATTAGAAAATAATAATATGATGTATATCTCAAAAAGCAAAGAAAAAACGTTCAAATATTCTCATGGCATAAAAATGATGAATGGATGGGTTAGGAAAAAGCTGTGCTGACCTTGATTTAAAGAATACTCAATATGTGTATGGACTCAACATTACATAGGATTCCATAAATAGGCACGGATTTTATCACTCAGAAAAGAAGTTGATAAAGCTAAGAACAGCCAGGCAAAGTAGCCAGTATTCTATCTGAAATGTGGGTCCTTCCCACAAAATCAATCACGTACTTACCTGCTTGAGGCTGTTGTGTTGTGATAATAGTCATGGACCAAGGAAGTTGCATAACCTCATTCCTGCATCAGAAACTACCTAGATTCCCAGAACCTTCTACAAATGGTTCTGTCTGTGGATGAATCTGAGTCTCAGGATGCTGTTCATATCCACATAAGAGCATTAAGGGATCTACCGTGCCTGAGGCTCACAGTCCACTATAGTAGTGCTCTGCCTAGAAGAGCAGTTTCAAACCGAAGACAAATGCTCAATGGAAAGCAGAATAGCTGCTCCAGCTTACAGAAAGGGGCACAATTATGACAGTTCTAGAGCAGATTGCGCTTCTAGCTAGAGGAAGGATGAGTGAGAAAGAACGACAAACCAGTAACCTGGAGTGATCATGAGGAATAAAGAGATGAACTCACAAGTCCTTAAGGAAATTATCACTAACTTTACTAAGGAAACAATGCATGTTTTTATAATTTGTAGGTTGTCTTGATTTAATATTACTGAAAAATATAGGATATGTAGTACAATGATGTTCTCTCTCTCTACTCCTCTCTCTCTCTCTCTCTCTCTCTCTCTCACACACACACACACACACACACACACACACACACGAGACCAGAGAAATCTGGCTTTAAGTTACAAGTACTGATTAAAAACAGTGACCTTCAGTAGTGAGATTAGTTCTGGAATCTCTAAACTGTGGTCCATGATTGTATCTATTTCAAACGACTGTTAGAGGATCAGGGGTTGCTTGTTGTGTAGTACAAGACATGATCCTATTGCACTCTGTCACCCTCCCCATGGAGAAAATTTGAAATAATTTTGGTGCTTTTTTGTGTGAGTGTGGTATCCACTCTCTAAGGTAAGGTCAAGGGCCTATATTAGAGCTCTCAAGAGTTTGCTTGTAGTTGCTATTACTAATTCATTTAACGTGTAAAACCCTAGCTGATAGAATATTCTGACTTCATTTCAAAGAGGGAAGCTGTGGTACTGGAGTTTGGTGTCTGCGATCACTCTCCTTCATCCCTTTTCCTCTCTGGAGTTCTGGTAGCTTCCAGGGAGCAGCTCGAGGGTCAGCAAACATGCTGCTATGAAAACAGGCACAGAGCTGAGCATGCCCAGTTTGAGTCACATTAGATATCTGCTCATGGTCAGGAGAAAGCCTAAAACCAAATACCCAAAATGTGATGGCCTTTAAGAGCAATTTCATGGCTCATTCAATGGCCTGTGGTTCCGCCTACACCCGCTGTCACAAGAAACGCCATAACCACAGACTGTAGACCAACATTAGAAACGTGATTTTGGACTCTTGTTAGCAACCGTCACTGAATGCCATGGTTCTGTTGTCATACTGCGTCTTTCGTGGTTATTAAATGAAAGTAAAGACTGACAAAAGCAGACTTCTGATTTTCAAAAGAATTTATTGTCTCTAATATGAAGTACAAGAATTCAAGCAGTAAAGAAGGCTCTTTAGGGTGTCTAGCATGGAGGCTTTCAGGGAGTTAGCTGGCTCAAGGGCAACAAGTACTGCGGGTAGAAGCTGCAAGCTATGTGTACTGGAGCTGTGATGCTTCAGGCTCTCGGGGAACCACTGAACTACTGAAGAGGATAGAATCAGAAGGGAGCTATCCTTGGTTAGAGAGAGAAGTTGCTTGAATTGCTTATGAAAGTCTGAAAACTTTTGAGTGATTACAGAATGAAATGCATGTGATTTTACAGAGGTCAAAGTTAGCAAGAAAATCCAGCTGGGCCCCGTAAGGCACAATTTCACAGGGAGAATGAACAGGAGCTGACTGGTTGTGCCACCGTTCACTTCCTTAGGATCTCTTCTCATTGCCACAGGTAGCTGTTCTTCTAGCCAGAGAGAAGCTGACCATGGCCAGGTGGATCGCACTCTTGAGGAGGAGGAGAAGGTAGGTGTAGTAGGCAGAGGTGCTCGTGAGCTGAAGCTGCAGCACAGCTAAAAGAGGTTTTCTATTAGTCCCACCTGCTTGTTAGACAGCGTAGTACAGGTAACTGAGGAGGGAGTAGTGGGTACTGATTGCTGGGGACCTACATGGAGTTAACAGCTCTCCTCACTCAAACCTAAAACAACACTCACTGTTCTCAAAAAGAACCACTAAGAGGGCCCTTGAACTTGGAAGTCAGTTAATCTGAACCCATCAATGCCGGTAACTAATGAGTAACGAGATGACTTAGACTTGGACTTAACTTTTATCCTGCTATCTTTGGTGGTTAAAAATAATAGACATATGAGTAAGTGAATTCCTTTGTTAAAATAAGTTAGGGTACCTCACTGTACCCGTCATTAAATTACACTTTACTTGAATTAGTTGTTCACTGTGTGGCTGTGATGTGCGTAGTGACACAGTAGCTGTAAACATCACTGTCTATTCTGTAACACCCAGACATTTAGATAGTTCTAAATTAATCCAAGGCAGTTCGAATATTGTTATATTCAAAAGGAAGAGTGCTGTAATGTTAGCTAAGCATACTAAAAACCTACCATTTTCATGCCAGCAAGGTGTAGGCTCAGCACTCACGGCAACTACAAGAAATAACAGTAAGAATTTGTTAATTAATATGCACATTATTTGACAGTTCTCTCTGTGTTTGTGAATATGTATATATCTACATGTCAATGAATACATAGATGTCCTCACATAGACGAAAGTGTACTAAAATATGAGCTCCATAGTCATATAATTGTATATAAATACAGTATAGAAATGAGTCTCATTATATATTACTCAGTACACGTCTTTCACTTGGCTTGTTTCTGTATACAGAGAAGCAGAAATTCAAAAAGAATATTTTTCCCTTTTTGCCCTAAAATCATATCAAGCTGTCTAAAACAGTCTTCAGAAAAAAACAGCCATGACCTTCCAAATCAAGTACCTTCCCAAAACAACTGCTCAAAGTTCATTGATCATTTTAGTGACTAAGGAATCCCTGAGGAGAAACCTAGACAGTGACCAGGAAGAGGCTCACAGGTTCTAAATGTTCTCATTTCTCATTCCTCGTAAGTTCAGAAGGTCCTTGGGGCTTGAGACTATTATTCAATGCCAGCAGTTGTGACATTAATTGCAAGACCAGCTCTAGGCCCTTTGTACATTCAATCCTCTGCCTGGACGTGCAGCTTTGTACCCACTGAATTAAGGGATCCTTTGGGACCTTGCATCTGATTTATTCTGAGTAAGTTGGAAAGAGTATGCATTCATCACTGTACAGCCCCCTCCATGTTGGGACACTGACATGCTAATCCTGGTCTCCCCATCCACATCCCTGTTCAGGCCTATGTGGGCTTTCTGAAATGCATTGAAATGTCAGGAGAAGCATTGGTTATGAAGCATGCGTGCAACCACTATCCTTACTCGATTTTTAATTATGATATCCTATATGACAGTTATACATACATCAGCAACCAAAATCTGAAGATTTCAAGGCTGCTAAGTTCACTTCTTTTTTTGTAATAAGCTTTAACTCTTTCATTTGAATATGTCGTTAACTAAGGCACCAGTTTCTAAGCATCAGTGTTGGAGACCTGAACTTTGTACACAATAAGATTAAAGTAAATGATTTTGTTTGCTTGGCAGAATATTCTTAATTAAGTCATCAAAAGCGGAGCCTCCATTTTAGCATTTATCATGTACTTAATTGCTTATTGTGTCATTTTTAAAAAATAAAATTGACAATTTCTAGAAAGAAAGAAAAAAGAAAGAAAAGAAAGGTAGGAAGGAAAAAGAAAGGAAAGAAGGAAGGATGAAAGGAAAAAAGAAAGAAAGAATCAAATATGGATATTTTGGATAATAATGATAGATTTAGAAAAACCTAAGCCAAAGCCTCTGCCATCTTAGTATTTTTGGTAAAGTACATGATAAAATGCATGCAGTGGCCCTGTTAAATGTCTTATGTTGATTTTTATTAATACATGATAAAAAACCTGGATATTTTCAAACACATTTTCTAGAAAGCTATATTTCAAAGGATATGTGCACATACCTTTCTCTATTGGAGGAAAGGAAATCTCTTGATCAACTCCTTTCTTATTGTTCTCATGTTTGACAATGCATCTGTGCTCTTTATGCATTGACTCTGCAGTCACGGTAAGCCAGCTAAACTTCATGTATGTGTCATTGGTTTTCAGTGTATTCCCTTCCTGGGATTCCAGGATCTTATCGCCATCCTTTTCTTTCCAGTATACCCTTATAACATCAGGGAAGAATTTCTCAAGGAGACAAAGGTATGTCCCAGCCTTATGGAGATTCGTTTCAGCAACGGAAGGAAGGAAAATGGTAGGCTTGGGGGAAATGTCTGTATCAAACCTTTTGTCTGTAAGATAAAATGGAAAATCAATAAAAATAATAATCATGAGAATAGTAGTTATTATTTCTGAGACAGAATCTCAGGTAGCCCATTGTATCATCCGACTTGCTATGTACCCATGGATGGCCTCCTTCTGATCCTGGTCCTCCTGCCTCTGCCTCCCAAGTGCTAGTGCACCACTAAATCCAGTCACTCAAAATAATTATTACATATCATTATAAACACAATATTGAATGGTTAGGAACAACTTCTGTCTTTACACTACCTGTTTTCTCGTGGTGTGGTGAAATAGCCATTCATCTGGGAGGATGGATGGTAGGGTGAGGAGACATCATTATACAGATGAAGGTTTCTTGTCATTCCTAACATGCTTCCCTTCCCCATCCTTTGTGACCTTGTTCTCTGGCAATTTAGTGCAATCCACTGTCCATTTATGTGTCCTGCTTTCCTTAGAGCTCAGTGGAATATATGTCAGGAGGTAGCTTTCAATTTTTCATTGTAGCTGTATGAGGTCCCTTATGTAATGGAAATATCCTTCCATGTGTAATTGCAATCAATTGAATAGATCTGCTAGCTGAGGTTGCGGATCACTTTCTCAGTTTGAAGTTCTCAGGGATCTCCTAATTGCTCTCTACTTTTAGGAAGCATCCCAGCCTCACATGAGAACCACTCCTAGTTTTGGAGTTGAGCATTTAGCTGTAGCTGTGCCTCCAAATTATTCCTAGTGTGTTGAATGTAGGTGCTTCAGTGGATAACTACCTAGTAAGGGGCCATGGAGAGAAGGGATCTTCCAAGGAAGGAAAAGTAGAATATAATGCTATTAAGGGATAAAGAGAAAACTAGAATGGGATTAAATAGGGAGGAGGATGAAAAAGCCGAGTATGAGTATCGACAACTAACACTAAGTGAAAAATCACAAGGAACAAGTGGAGAGGTTATAGCTCCATAACTGAGTTCAAAGCCTAGACTTGTTCACAGTACACTAGACCTGGAGAAACATGAAGGCTACTGTCCATTGAGTCTATCATAGACTTGTTTGTAACAATAAACCCCACACCAGTGTCAAATGCTTTAATAATGACTTTTGTCATGATATATGAATGTTTTATGGAAGTCTGAATATCTGCAAGCATTATACAAGATGTTTGCACAAGTGTTCTTCATATCAACATTTGTAATTGCAATATCCTGGAAAGTGCTTCAGGAAATCCTGCTCACAGCCCTCTTCTCTCTAAACATCATCACCTCCACTTCACTATGGCCATGCCTTGCCTTCCTTCAATTACTTTGAAAACATATTCATTCCAAATCTACCTGTGACAACACATTTCATTCTCCTACCGAACATGAAGGAACTCCAAAGTGATTCAACCCATATCCAACCAGGAATCTAACTCTGCCTTGCAGCTTGTGTCTTATTCCCATAAGTTTTATTTTATTTTTTACAAGATTTTCCAGCTGTTTCTCCCTTAAAGGTTTGTCATTTATAAATCAGTTCTCAGTCTAGAATGCAATTTCAAGTTAATTGAGACTTTTTTTTTTTCAGAGAGAAATTTTCAAAAAAAAAATAAAAGCAATAATCATGTGCTTGGGCAGAACTACTAATAATTAGACAACAAATGTGTTCTTATCAAAAAGTAAAGACACAGGAAAAAAATTGGACTATAAAACTATCCTAAGCTTCCTTGAGGGAAATAATGGTCACATAAAGATGTAAAACCGTGAAAGGCCATTTACATAAACACCAGGCAGAAACAGTTTGCACAAACTACAAATTCTTACAGAAAGCTCCAAGTAATATTTCAAGAAGCAGAGTGACATAAATTGTGACCCAACATGAAGTCAGACAAATAAGAAGGGGATTTATTCATGTCCTATAGTAATTTGCTGTGAATTATGATCAAAATCAGTAATAATGATCTCCAGTTTGTCTGGAGAATGGAGCACTAGTTGTATTCCAGACTTCACAGACAAGCCATCAACAAACCTTCATTCTGAGGATTCAGCTAAAAGACAACACTATCCCGAAGCAATAATTTACCCCAATCGTCTATGCACATGATCCTTGGAATGACTTCCACTTACTCTTTGTATGTGCTACTATTCTAAATATAATTTCAATGTCTTACGGGTGGAAAGAAGAAACCTTTTATAAAGTAGTTTTTGCTGTCATATTCAATAATCTATCCTGAAAATGACTCAGGCTAAGAACATTGTAGTCAGGTACAGTAGCTCATCATGGTTTCTGGTCTTTCTCTACAAATATATATATATATATATATACATACATACATACATATACTTTTCATCACTGGAATGAAGCAGGAAAAAGTTACTTACCAGGAGGGATTACTATGAGCTTCGTTCCTTCTGCAAATACCTTGCTCCAGCCCGAGCTATCACAGTGCTCACAGCTTCTACAAAAATCTGAACCTTCTCCAAACTTTCTTGACATGACAGGCATGTCATGATACACTGGTGTGGTCTCCTTAGAAATCCATTGACTATAAATTGTGTGACATCTGGTTACTTGAAAGTTTTTTCAGAAACTAACGTCATACATTGTTTTCCCTGGAGGAAGTGATGATGGAAAATAGAGGGGGTACAGTGGGAGAAGAAGAGAGGTGGGTTAACTGGTCCACCAACTGTGAGGTGGTGATAAAGAAAATAGAAGAGGTACAATTGGAGAAGAAGAGAGCTGGGCTAACTTGTCCATCAACTGCATTTTTTTTCAAGTAACTAGGAAAATTATTCTAAGAATTGTTTTGCTTTTAATTCCAGGAGTTCCGTTGTGTTGAAACTACTCAGTGATTACATCAAAAGAATGCGTTTTGGTTCTCACAAGCACCAATGCTTCTTCTTAGGAAGAGGGGAAATATTTCTGAAAAGAGGAAGCTCTTTAGTAATTTAAAATAAAATGTGCCAACACATATAAAAAATGCGACCCAACTTCTATATTTTAAAAAGCTGCCATTATTAGTTGCCATTAATCAAGAACTGTTATTGTAGCTTTATCAATGAAAAAATGTAATCTTTAAAGCCTTACTGTAAAATAATTGTAAAAATTAATGAGTTATAAAATGTTTCATTGCATTTGTAAAAAATAGTGGTACACATGCCTCTAATGGGATTTAAACACCTCTCCACAAAAAGTGTACTATGCCTAGTACTAGAAACCTAGCTAGCTATTTAATGGTTACTGGGAGAGCATCTCTAACTACTAATTTGCTAAACCAAAATAATCACTAACAACAATCTATAAACATTAGTCCTTACAACCACAGATAAGTGTAGTCATCACCCCTCATTAAGGAAATTTCTCTTTGTAACAGATGGAGAAAATCACAGCCAGTCAACATATAGAGTTATGGGACAAAATCCCAGTGGATACATCTACAAGGATACATCTCCCACACCTATGGCTTAAGGTACATTATGGAAGAGCGGCCAGAAATATTGTAGGAGCCAGAGGATCAGTGTATTTGCTGTAAGATTGTATCTCCTAGTAACATCAGAAGTTTTGTTCATATATGAACTGGCCAAGTGTGAGCAGAGCAAAGATGACAACCAACGAACAAACTAAACTGGAAGTGGAGAAGTCCACAAGGTCTCAACCCTACACAGAGAACTACAGGAAACTGAGTAAGGCTGGGAGTGGAAGGGGTGGTCCTCCCCAGAGGAGCACATCAGTTGGTTGTCCAGTGCCAAACAATCAATTGTGGAAAGATGCATAAAGTAACATTATATGGACTGGAAGGTTATATTTAGAAATATAGCAGTTAATGAAAAAGAGGCCATGAACATGAAGGAGAGCAGAAAAGAGAAAAGAATATATGAAAGGGTTTGGAGGTTGGAAAGGAAAGGGAAAATGTAATTAAATTAAAATTTCAAAAGTAAATAAAAAAGAAAGCATAAAATATAAGGACTATATAAAAAAGCAGCATCACTTAAGGTCATGCTCAACTTCCTTAGCGATCAGGGAAATGCAAATCAAGACAACTTTAAGATACCATCTTACACCTGTCAGAATGGCTAAAATAAAAAACACCAATGATAGCCTTTGTTGGAGAGGTTGTGGAGAAAGGGGTACACTCATCCATTGCTGGTGGGAATGCAAACTTGTGCAACCACTTTGGAAAGCAGTGTGGCGGTTTCTCAGGAAATTTGGGATCAACTTACCCCTGGACCCAGCAATACCACTCTTGGAAATATACCCAAGAGAGGCCTTATCATACAACAAAAGTATATGCTCTACGATGTTCATAGCAGCATTGTTTGTGATAGCCAGAAACTGGAAACAACCTAGATGCCCTTCAATAGAAGAATGGATGAAGAAAGTATGGAATATATACATATTAGAGTACTACTCAGCAGTAAAAAACAAGGGCTTCTTGAACTTTGAATGCAAATGGATGGAAATAGAAAACACTATCCTGAGTGAGGTAAGCCAGACCCAAAAAGAGGAACATGGGTTGTACTCACTCATATTTGGTTTCTAGCCATAAACCAAGGACATTGAGCCTATAATTAGTGATCCTAGAGAAGCTAAATAAGGAGAACCCAAAGAAAAACATATAGGCATCCTCCTGAATATTAACCTTCAGCAGGCGATGAAAGGAGACAGAGACCCACATTGGAGCACAGGACTGAAATCTCAAGGTCCAAATCAGGAGCAGAAGGAGAGAGAGCACGAGCAAGGAACTCAGGACCATGAGGGGTGCACCCACACACTGAGACAATGGGGATGTTCTACTGGGAACTCACCAAGACCAGCTGGCCTGAGTCTGTAATAGCCTGGGATAAAACCGGACTCTGAACATAGCGGACAATGAGGACTACTGAGAACTCAAGAACAATGGCAATGGGTTTCTGATCCTACTGCACGCACTGGCTTTGTGGGAGCCTAGGCAGTTTGGATGCTCACCTTACTAGACCTGGATGGAGGTGGGGGTTCCTTGGACTTCCTACAGGACAGGGAACCCTGATTGCTTTTCGGGCTGACGGGGGGGGGGACTTAATTGGGGGAGGGGGAGGGAAATGGGAGGCGGTGGTGGGGAAGAGACAGAAATCTTTAATAAGTAAATAAATTTTTAAAAAAGCAGCATCAAGTTATAGTAGTTGTCCACTAAAATCCTTTCCCATACCCAAAGTAGTTCAGAGCAGAAAAGTACCGGTGCAAGGTCATGTCTATGTTAAGTTTAAAATAAACTATGTAAAATATAGAGATGCCCTCACACATGGTTTTTTGTTGAGAAAACTTAAGATCTAGATGATATATAAAAGTATATCTTCCTGATTATCTCAAAGGGAGGGAAAGAGTTACAGGTCCAGTTTTTATCTATTCTTCCCTGCACTAAATGAGCAGCCTGCCATCCCAGCCTGATACCTAGCTTTGCAGCATAGTAAATGAAAGTGCTTCATCTTCCACGCTCCAGTCTCCAGTCTTCTTACTAAAGGTGAGGACCATGGGTTCTCACAAACACTTCCCCTCTGCACATAGAAAATAGCTTCCTGAGCCCGGTGGTGTTGGCGCACGCCTTTAATCCCAGCACTCGGGAGGCAGAAGCAGGTGAGGCCAGCCTGCTCTACAAGAGCTAGTTCCAGGACAGGAACCAAAAAAAAAAAAAAAAAAAGCTACGGAGAAACTCTGTCTCGAAAATAAAACTCTAAATAGCTCAGGGAACAAAATCAAGTTTTGATTAATGGAATTGGATCAAAATAAAAGGCTTACTTAGAGTAAAGAGATGGCCTACTGAATGGGAGAAAGTCTCTGCCAAAAATTAATCTGACAAAGGATTAGTATCTAAGATACATAAAAAATTCAAAAGCTGAATAACAGAAACACACACTCCCCAGTTCAATCAGTAGCGGTCAATGAATTGCAGACTTTTCTTAAATAATAAAGTCTAAATGACCAATAAGTAGTTGAAATGCTCTCAAAATCCTTAGCCACTGGTGAAGCAGAAATAAAAATTGCATCCCCTTCTAGTGAGAATGACTTCCATCAAGAAAAGAGTCAACAACTTCAAGAATTATTGCAGGGGTGGTAATAAGGAGCCATTATGGAACAGTCTTGAGGATGGCTAGTGAAGACAACTTAAATCCTAATTCAAAGCAAAGATTGAATAAATAAATATGTAAATGATGTGCAAATGAAGCATCATAAAACTCAAGTTTCAACATTGACATGCAAAGTTTTGTATTGCATTTTCAAGTTGGAAAATGACAACTTTATTTTTTTATTATTTTTTTTTTGATTTTTCGAGACAGGGTTTCTCCGTAGCTTTTTGATTCCTGTCCTGGAACTAGCTCTTGTAGTCCAGGCTGGCCTCGAACTCATAGAGATCTGCCTGCCTCTGCCTCCCTAGTGCTGGGATTAAAGGCGTGCGCCATCACTGCCCGGCACAACTGTCAGGGAACCCTGATTGCTCTTCGAGCAGATGAGGGGGGGGGGACTTGATCGGGGGAGGGGGAGGGAAATGGGAAGCGGTTGTGGGGACGAGGCAGAAATCCTTAATAAATAAATAAATTTAAAAAAAATTAAAAAAAAAACAAACTATCTTCTTTTCATTTTACATACCAACCCCAGTTCCCACACCCTTCCCTCCTCCCATTCCCCCTACTTACCTCCCCATTCATTCCTCAGAGAGGGTAAGGCACATTGCTTTAGGGAAGGTTCAAGGCCCTCCCTCTCATATCTAGGCTGAGCAAGGTATTCATCCAAAAAGAATAGGTTCCCAAAAAGCCTGTAAAAGCAGTTGGGATAAATCCCGGTGCCACTGTCAGTGGCCCCTCAGTCTGCCCCAGCAATTTAATTGTCACCCACATTCAGAGAGACTAGTTTGTTACTATGCTGGTTTCTTCCCTGTCCTGCTGGAGTTGGTGAGCTCCCATTAGCTCAGGCAAACTGTTTCATTGGGTGTACCCATTATGGTCTTGATCTCTTTGCTCATATTCTCATTCCTCCCACCCTTCAATTGGACCATGGGAGCTCAGTCCAGTGCTCCAATGCAGGTCTCTGCCTCTGTTTCCATCAGTTACTGGATGAAGGTTCTATGGTGCTATTTAAGATATTCATCAGTCTACTACAGGGCAAGGCCAGTTCAGGCATCCTCTCCTCTATTCTTTAGGGTCTTAGCTGGGGTCATCCTTGTGGATTCTTGGGAATTTCTCTAGTGCCAGGTTTCTTGCTAACTTCATAATGGCTCCCTCAATCAAGATATCTCTTTCTTTGCACTCATCTCTGTTCTTCCTCTATCTTGACTATCCCATTCCCTCAAATTCTCCTCACCCCTCCCCTTCTTCCCTCCTTTTCCCTGTCTACTCTCCTTTCTCCCCCCACCTCTGTGCTCCCAATTTTGTCTGGCTATCTTGTCTATTTCAACTTTCCAGGTGGATCTATATATGTTTTTCTTAGGGTACACCGTGTTACTTATCTTCTCTAGAATCATGAACTATAGGCTCAATATCTTTTATTCATAGCTAGTATCCACTTATGTGTGAGTACATACCATATTCATCTTTCTGGATGAGAGTTACCTCACTCAGAATCATGTTTTCTGGTTCCATCTATTTGCATGCAAATTTCAGGATGGCATTGTTTTTTACTGCTGAGTAGTACTCTAATGTGTCAATATGCCACTTTTTCTTTATTCATTCTTCAGTTGAGGGGCATCTTGTTGTTTCCAGGTTTTGGCTATTACAAATAATGCTGCTATGAACATAGTTGAACAAATGTCCTTGTAGTATGATTGACTATGTTTTGGGTATATGCCCAAGAGTGGTATTGCCGGGTCTGAGATAGGTTGATTTCCAATTTTCTGAGAAACCACCATACTGATTTCCTTAGTGGTTGTACAAGTTTGCATTCCTACCAGCAGTGGAGGAGTGTTCCCCTTACTCCACATTTTCTCCAGCATAAGCTTTCATTGGTGTTTTTTATCTCAGCCATTCTGACTGATGTAAGATGATATTTCAGAGTTGTTTTGATTTGCATTTCCCTGATTGCTAAGGAAGTTCAACATTTCCTTAAGTGTCTTTTGGCCATTTGAGATTCTTCTGTTGAGAATTCTCTGTTTAGTTCTGTACCCCCTTTTTTAATTGGGTTATTTGGAATTTTGATGTCTAATTTCTTGATTTTTTTCTATGTTTTGGAGATCAGTCCTCTGATGTGAGGTTGGTGAAGATGTTTTCCTATGAATCCTATTCAGTTGCCTTTTTGTCTTATTGACTATGTCCATTATTTTACAGAAGTAGCTCAGTATCAGAAGGTCCCATCTATTTGTTGTTGTTCTCAATGTCTATGCTACTGGAGTTTTATTTAGGAAGTGGTCTCCTGTGCCCACTCATTGAAGGCTACTTCCCACTTTCTCCTCTATTAGATTCATTGTGGTCAGATTTATATTGAGGCCTTTAATCCATTTGGACTTGAGTTTTGTGCATGGGAATAGATATGGATCTATTTTCATTCTTCTACCTGTTGACATCCAGTTATGCCAGCACCATTTGTTGAAGATGCTTTCCATTGTATAATTTTAGCTTCTTTGTCAAAAATCAGGTATTCATAGGTGTGTGGATTAGTATCCAGGTCTTCGATTCAATTCCACTGATCAACTTCTCTGTTTTTTATACTAATACCAAGCTATTTTCAGTACTGTAGTTCTATAATGGAGCTTGATGTCAGGGATGGTGATCCCTCCAGACGTTCCTTAATTGTACAGGTTTGTATTGGCTATCCTGGGTTTTTTGTTTGAGAAAAATTTTCTGTAAGCTCTTTAAAATTTATGAAGTCAGTACTTAATGTGAAAGATAGTCTATGTGTTTCTTCTAAAAATTATTCTATAATTTAATTTCTACTTATAGTTCTGATAGCTCTCTGTAGAATAGGAAATTTATGCAATTACTGAGACTTAGAATAGCGGGTAGTGTGCCATATGAACTTTCCCTGGGGTCTGGCACTCATATTATCTACAAGAACTGAGTCTAGATTGACTGGAATCCTCGCACATAGCATGTTACTTGATTTCCTATGGTTTTCAGCTGTACAAGAAGACTGCAGCAGCCATGAAGACATTTCTTCTCTACAGTCTGGATAATGATTGTGTAGTTGTCCCTGTCATGGCTGCCTATTACCAGGCAGTATAGACAGAAAGAGGCCACAATTACAAGGGACTTGCTGTTGTCTCACTGGCCCCACAGTTTCAGTCATGACTCTATTCTGAGTGCCACCACTGTCTCAGGAATGTCAGACTTTGGTCCAGCTATGCTTGAATTTCTAACACATGAAACCACAGTTCTCAGGGTCCTGTCCCCTTTCATGTCCCTCATTATAGGAAAGTTCAGAGGGGCTTGCTCAGGACTGGAGAGATGCCTCAGTGGTTAGGAGCCCTAACTAGTCTTACAAAGACTCTGAATTTAGTTCCCAGTACCCAGTTGGGCTGTTTATGACTACATGTAACTCCAGCTCTCGGAAATTAGACAACCTCTCTGGCCTCCACAGGCCTCATATGCATATATCCATACACAAATACTCAAAACATAGACACACACACAAGCAAATACACATGCATAAAAATTAAATAAATATTTAAAAAGCAGAATTGAATCTCCTTGGTTTTTTTATCTTTCACCAGAGGAGGGATAGTATGTGTAAGCTAAAAAATAAAAAAAACCAAATCCCTAAACAAAATCATGTTTTCCTCTTCATAACACGTCCATATCTTTGCCATGGAGGACATGGAAACAAGTTTGAAAAGAAATAACCAATACTTTGGACACTGGAGTCAGGCTGGAGTTGGAATGACTTTATTTGGCTGCTACTGAGACTTCTGCAGAGAAGCGTTTGCCTAGATTTTGTTGCTGCTGTTCTTATTCTCCAGGTAAGAGCTATGGGATGTTGGACACAGTCTGCATCTCTGTGACAAGACAGGTATCAGGCCAGGGCTACCAAATCTGAGTCAAACTTATGGACTCAGCAACGAGAGGTCCATGGTTTCACTGTGTAGAGTAAGAAATAGACGCCTGTGCCAAACAGTCATGCCAGAACTGGCAAAGGCTTTACCAATATATTCATGAAGAAGATTGTTGCTGTGCTCCTTGCACCTTATTTATGCCCCAGAAGCCCTTCCAAGTATTGAGACCAGAAACAAGAGAAAGCTACAGGAACGAAAATGGCCAGGTAGATATGGAGAAATAGCACGGGGATGAGGAGCATGGAGCACACTTGCCAAATGCATCCCTCTCCCTTTCAGTTGTGTGATAATGTCATAACTAGCTTATAGCACCCAGCCTACTCTGGGGGTCTAATGGCATAGGTCTGCCAGGCATACTTGTCACCACATCCCTTTGAATGAAATGCCATCTTGCTAAAAGAAGTTTATCTTAGTAGTGCTCATAAGAGAAACAGGCAAAGGGACTAGAAACAGGGCTGTTGCTGCCTTACAGCATCAGTGGCTTGGGACGAGCCACTCACCTTTTCTGGGCTCTAGCTTCCTCACTTGGAGTGACAGCTCTGACCAAATTGAGTCCTAAGGACCCAGCCAGTCCCAGCACCTGTGAACCTGTGAAGGAGAACACTGAGGGTCCTCGGTGGTTCAGCCACCATGAGTGCAGCTGAGGAGCAGGGAGAAGAAGGTTTTCTTACAGGTTCCCCCAGATGATGAGACACCGTGAGATCCCAGCAAGCACAGTAGTATGTGGCTTCGTCTGCTCTGATAACATTGTTGATTATCAGGTAAAAGGTACCGTCGCTCTTCTCATCTGTTTCCAAGCGGGAGTTGAGTTTGTCTTGCTTTTGGGTCTTGGCTGAGCCATAGAAGATTCGTTTTATGGGCTCCCCTTCTCTCAGTTGGTACCAGTGCACAATGGTATTCTGAAGGGGGACCCCAGACAGCTTGCAGCTTATGTGCACCGTCTTGTTTGGTCTTCGTGTAAAAGACAGCTGATCCTGAGATATCCAGTAGTCTCCATCTGAAAAATGAGGGAGAGAAATCAGAGATTTCCAAATCATTATTATTCTCACTTGGCTCAGTATACAAAAAATAATGAAAGGGGGAAAGGAACAACATCAACTTACAAACTGAAGAGAAAAACAGAAGGAAAATCCACGGGTTTGGCATTTCCAGTCGCAGCTGGAATGGACACCAGAGACAGTGACTGGGGCCTGAGCAGCAGCAGATTAAGACACAGCCCCAGCTCTGTGGAAAAGGGATGGGGGAGGAGGGCAATACTAGTTTCTGAGCTTATGAAGGTCCTGCCCAGTGAGCTGTGTCATTTTATCGTGTTCCTGGTGCAAAGGATCTATCAGGTACCAGACAATGTCATCAAAACACCTATTACAACAACAATATTAGCTTTCTCATTGGGAGCCATTCTCCCAAAACCCTACCCCTGTCAAGCTTAAGTATTATTCCAGTACACCTCTCCTTGACATCTTTTATTACTCACTAGATTTTAAATTGTTTTCCTTTTTCTTTTCTTTTTTTTTCTTTTCTTTTCTTTTTTTTTTTTTGTTTTGTTAACTACTGAGTGTAACTATGAATCATCTTGGGCACATGAAAGAATCGTAGTGAGCGAGATCCTCCAGTCTTAGGTGTATGCACAGTTGATACACTAGTAGTCCGCTTGACTTGAAAACTTTAACAGTGTAATGAAAGACAGCAAACAACAACCTTTTATTCCTGTTAAGAAACAAACATCATTTCTTTGACCCATTCATAATTAGACTTTCAGAATTACAGCTCTGCTTAATTTTGATGGGAAAACAAGAAAGATGTTCTTTGCTGAGGTTGGGAGTATTTTCACTTGAGCCGAGAGAGCTCTGTGACATGCTGTGCTGTGATATGGAAAGACAGAGGCTGGATGATCACAGCACAGACACACACATGAAATCCTCCACAAGAGGCTCACATGCACAGACACACATGAAACCCTCCACAGGAAGCTCACCTACACACACACACACACACACACACACACACACACACACACACCTCCCCCTACACTGCACAGGATGCTCACATGCACAGACACACATGAAACTTTCAGATGAGACACCAGGAAGTCCTGAGCGTCCTGTGCTCTTCTTACCACAGTGGCTTTGAGCTGAGAAGCTCTGCTTACTTTCCTCAGTGAGTGACTGAATTGGAAAGGGCGTTCAGTTCTATCTCGCTCATCACAAAGTCCTCAAGCTTTCTTGAGCACTGTACTTCTATCTCCTTTCCAGGAAGCTTTCCACATGAAGGGAAGCAGAAACCACCCTGGACACTGGTGAAAGGTGTCCGGGGATGGGATGGGAAGACATGATGGGGTTCTGAGGAAGGAGACACTGCACTCGGGCATCTGGTGGGTCAAACTTGGGGCAAAAATACAGCATCAGAATGCTCAGCAATCTTGGTCCTAACTCTCTGGGGAGTGGTGAGGAGGAGGTAATTCAGCACCCAGGTGAGATCAGCATGGAAGGCTTCTGATGAGTGACAGTGGTCTAGTCCCTGTGGAGTGTAGGAGGAGGCGTGTGTGTCTGTGCACGTGAGCTTCCTGTGGAGGGTTTCATGTGTGTGTGTGTGCACGTGAACCTCTTGTGGAGGGTTTCATGTGTGTGTCTGTGTAGGTGAGCATCCTGTGCAGTGTAGGGGGAGGTGTGTGTGTGTGTGTGTGTGTGTGTGTGTGTGTGTATGTGTGTGTGTGCAGGTGAGCTTCCTGTGGAGGGTTTCATGTGTGTGTCTGTGCACATGAGCATCCTGCGCAGTGTCGGGGGAGGTGTGTGTGTGTGTGTGTGTGCAGGTGAGCTTCCTATGGAGGGTTTAGTGTGTGTCTGTGCAGGTGAGCTTCCTGTGGAGGGTTTAGTGTGTGTCTGTGCAGATGAGCTTCCTGTGGAGGGTTTAGTGTGTGTCTGTGCAGGTGAGCTTCCTGTGGAGGGTTTAGTGTGTGTCTGTGCAGATGAGCTTCCTGTGGAGGGTTTAGTGTGTGTCTGTGCAGGTGAGCTTCCTGTGGAGGGTTTAGTGTGTGTCTGTGCAGATGAGCTTCCTGTGGAGGGTGTAGTGTGTGTCTGTGCAGATGAGCTTCCTGTGGAGGGTTTAGTGTGTGTCTGTGCAGATGAGCTTCCTATGGAGGGTTTAGTGTGTGTCTGTGCAGGTGAGCTTCCTGTGGAGGGTTTAGTGTGTGTCTGTGTAGGCGAGCCTCCTGTGGAAGGTTTTTGTTTGTTAACAGAGCAGCATTTTAATAGAGTGGAGCCCAGTACGCACAGTAATATATCCCTGTGTCCTCTTCTGTCACTCGGTATATTCTGAGATTTGAAGACAAATCATTCTGCCATTGCTTTGCCTCATATCTTTCTTTACTAAAACCTTTTTCATAGATAATATTGCCTCTTGAATTAAGACACAGCATTCTTTTTGGAGGCTGGCCTGGCTTCTGCCAGTACCAGTGTATATATGTATCATGCTTCAAAATGATTTTAAATTGACATTCGAGAAACGCTGTATCTCCTTTTCTCTTGGTGATATATGACATTAGATGTGAATTGGGAGTGCTTCCTCCTGTATCTGAAAGATAACAAAAGCTAAAACTTTAAAAAATCCAAAATTGTGAATTTTGAATTCCGTTAAGATAATACAAATTTGGTGTCCAAGTCCAATTCCAGTCAGTGTCTGGGTTTTGTGGGTCCCCCACCCCTCATGTGCCTTGAGGGATTCAGAATCATAGTGGAATTTATCAGTTCAATTTGAACAGCTGTGTGAGTGTACTGCTTGGGAATGTGGTGTGACCTGACTGTCCCTGTTTTCTGTATCCCGAGAGTGAAGAACACCTTACTCACAAATCCTGAGAGAGGCCAGCGTGAAGATTGACAGCAGAAGCCACATTCTGTGGCCTTTGTCCTGAGGGAAACTGAACACCAAGGCTACACAGGCCCAGAATAAAAGAGACTAGTGCAGGAAGAGGAAGTGGCATTCTGGGGACTGACGGGGCGGACATGGTGTTTTATCAAGATTGCTTGTGGCAATTGGTTTACCTAACTCACTTATTAGCGGATTTCTCTATTGTGCTTATGGAAGATGTTTATCAAACGATCAATTTAGAGACACAATTTCTTGTCCCCTTAGCATGCCTCAATTGTACATATCAATGGAGTATGGAAGATTACACATGTGTAGTGTTTGTTCTCCACCCTTCTCAAGCCCTGTGAGTCATGATTTCAGTTTCAGGTTGACACTTTTAACTTGCATGTATGAGAGAGAACTTTTAGTTTTTTTTTTTGGTCAAAACTGATTGTCTTGTTGAAAGATTAACATTCTTTGTTAGGTTACTCCTAAAATACAGACAGATTTAGTGACGAGTAAGAGGAAGACAAAGAGGAAAGAGAAGAAAGGAAGAAGGGGAAAAAGAGGCATAGAAACAGAGAAAAGAAAAAGGAGGTGGAGAAGAAAGGAGAGGAGAGGAGGGGAGAGAGAAGCGAAATCTCCTTCCAGTGTGGATCATGAGGAGCTGTTTTTATATCACCCTGCACCTGGCAGTCTTGAGTACAGGTCTGTTAGGTGATCAAGAAATGCCTTTCTAATTGTACTTTTGAGTGTTTCAATTAAATAGGCATGTTAAAGCTGCTGGCTCCCTAGACTAAATACAACCTTTAAGAAGGGTCATTATTCCCCATTACAAATGCATGCATGTTTGATAGGGATCATTAAAAAGCACAGAAGGAGAAGACAAAGCACTCAGCTTCGTGGTGTGAGTGGTGGTGCTGGGGAGCACAGCACCACGGTCAGGTTCATATACACAAACCCAGAGGCCTCCACGTAAAATCACCTAATCCCAACAATCCTTGGAAAAAAATAGAAAACCCAAGCAATAGACCTGAACTGGCTGCAACACAATCTCTCTCTCTGGAAATGTTAGAAACCTGCCTTGTCAGGGAGTGTAGTTGTGTCCTGAGTCTTCTCCTAGGAAACTTGGGGTGCAAGGAGGTGGTGACAATGGAACTGTTGTCACTTCTACTCTCCTTTCCCCATCCCTGCTGATTTTTCATTAGCACTATGAAGTTAATGATAAGAGGACAAGCATTTTGTGTTGAAAGCAAAAATTAATCTTGTTTCTGGGTCATAAAGTAGTTACTGAAAATTTGCTACATATATGTTAGTTACATATTTTCTACATATATGTGAGTTACATATTTTCTACATGTGAGTTTCATATTTTCTACATATATGTGAGTTACATATTTTTCTACATCTATGTAATTTACATGTTTTCTACATATATGTGAGTTACATGTTTTCTACATATATGTGAGTTACATATTTTCTACATATATGTGAGTTACAAGCTACATTGTACGTGCATTGGTTGGAAAGTTGCTATAGAAAAACCAAGTAACAATGCACTATTTCTATCAAGGAATCAAAGAAGATACCAGACCAGCTGATGGATGGTGGATGAGATTCTAATTGTCCTGAGCTGTGGGTTCACCCCTTGAACAGCTTGGCATCTAGACTTCTGTGACTCAGATTGTTAGTATCCCAGAGAAATCCTGATTCTTGGGAAATGAGATTCAGACTCAGTCATCCAGATGGAGACTTGATTTTTTTTTCATGCCTAACACAGTTCTTAGAATCACATGCTGCAGATGCCCAGGGCTCAGGATATGAACCAAAATGATAGAAATTGCATTTTTTGATATGCAATATCACCAATGTGATCAGCTCCCATTAGTAAACATTAAGTACACTCAGGTCTACATACTTGTAAAAATTTTGTGCATTATTTAAGATAATACTTGCAAAAGTTAGTTCAAGTTAACTTTATGATGTTATCCATTTGAAGTTAAGAGAATGGGTCAAAGATAGGTGAAGTAATTTAACCAAAGTTGACCAACTAATATTGGAAGGTTGGAAGTATAACAAACAATCATTAAGTGAATGATGACAAACAGAAACATAAATTAAAATAACATCATAATTGTAGCATGATTAATAAAAACTCAGAGACAGAAATTGGGATTCAACCCAAAAACCAGAAAAGCAAGGTAGCCAAACTATTAGAGAAGTTTTACCTCTACCAAGGCTGAGAGACCATAGACTAAGCAGATTAAGCCTCTCTCTTTTCCCATTTTATATTCCCTCTAGTGCTGGGGTTAAAGGCATGACTCCCTAGTACTGGGATTAAAAGGTTAGGCCACTACCACTTGGATTTGCTTCTGCATTGACCTTGTGTAGCCCAGGGTAGCCTTGAACTCATAGAGAGCTATCTGCCTCTGTCTCCCAAATCCTGGAATTAAAGGTGTGTATCACCATTACTTGAACTCTAGTGGCTTTAGCTTTGCCTCTGGTCTTCAGGCAAGATTTATTTATTAAAAGACAAATAATATACCATTATAATATGTGTTATACATCTGTTATCACTTACTGTAGCAAAGGACAAATCTATTGTATTTATTTACTTGTTTATTTCTAGACAGGCTTGGTGCATCCTAAATACTGGGATTATAAGAATGGATGCCATCATACCTGGTTTATGTAGTGCCGGAGAGGGAATTCAGGCCATTGCACCAGGCAAACACTCTACTAAATGAGCTATAGACTCAGCTGGAACAAATATATTTTTGAAATAGCCAAGTAATAACTACCTTAGCTTGTGTGAGCATTGGTTACTACCACTAGCATCGGCTGCTCACTGAAACTTCATCTTTACCTTGTGAGTAATTGGAAGCTGTATCTCCATCAACCTTTGTGGGCGCGACACAATCTATGGGTTTTCTACAGTTCAGTGACTGACTGTCACCATTGTAATGTTCATGTCATGTTATTCTGTTTTGGTCTTGTCCTTAGAACTAAAGAGTAGTAACAGGAATGAGTGTGAAAACATAATAAGAGAAAAAGGCTTCAAGTGTATGATGCATATGATTATATTGTATAAATAGTTTATCATCAAACATATTTGTCAATTAGATCTATTATAAATACATGATAGTTTATGTAACAGAAGCTTTCTGTTGACATGTGGAAAGTATGCTAGCACCAGAAGTGTTTTTAAATCACTATTTTTTTTACAATCATTTTTTTTTTAAATTTGGGAAATTTCCTTTCTGTTTAATCATTTTTATCAATAAATATGATCCTTTATCTCAAAGCTTTACTATAAAATCATCTCTACATCCAAGATAGTCCTAGTGAATATGTCGCAGGCTTTTTAATTAAAAGCACAAGACTCCAATGCTAACAAGCACTTGTAGACCTCCAGACAAAAGCTAGAGGCCGCTGATGTCACAAGGTTAAGACTTTTATGAATTTTTAGCATCTTTGTCTCCTATATATGGTAATAGACATTCTGCCCGTGTGTTTTAAAGTGCTAGGAAGTAGTGGCCAGAATGAGGATAGAGGCAGAAATAAGGGGCTGAAGGAGAGATGTGATCAGTCTGCCCTTTCACATGAGGCTAGCCTACATGTACACACACACACACACACAACACTGACTAGCCCAAGTGGTTGCTCCCTGTTTTCCTTTCTTTTAACCATCTCAGGTCCAGGTCCCTTCCTTCGCCACTAAATGTAGTGAATGTTTTCCACTTTATTAACAATTCTTCAAAGAATGTATTTAGTGGTTCTATGTTGTTTGTCACTTTAGACCCACAGATAAGGTGCCACTTTCTCTCCTCTACATGGCTTGAGCATCCATAAAGTTTCCATCCATCTATTCAAAAGTTGAAGCTGTGAGACTTTCCACTGTTCTTTTGAGAATCAAGTGACAAGGACTTAACTCATAAATTACCAGAAGCTTGATTCCACCCCTTTGTCCACTTCTTCTGTACGGTTATAAAAGAACCAAATCATGTAGTCAGCAGGCTTGCCATCCCGTATTGAACTATTCCCAGATATTCTCGTTTAGTAGGAATGGTGTCAAGCCAGGCTTCAACTGCAACATAGTCCCTGGGGCTGCACTTGGGTGGGAGACCCACATTGTTGCAGGGGAAGCTGCAGAAGTGCTGTAAGGAGGGAAAGATTGGGAGGTACCCCCAGCTGAACAGCTGGTGGCTGCTCATTCTGGGAAGGATGTGGGTTGGAACACATGGCTGGGGGATGGTTCTTGTGTAGGCTATTCCGGAAGCTCAAATGCTGTGCTTTAGCCGTAGGAACAGTAATAGATAGCTTCGTCTTCTTCCTTCAAGGAATATATTGTCAATGTCGATGTGGAAGCACTAGGATTTTTACTTGCTTCCATTTTCTTGGTCTCATCTAAGAGAATATGGGTGGGAGTTGCCATGACATGTAATAGAAACTGTAAACCTTGATTTGGTTTTTGCCGGTACCAGTGTATGGCTACACTTTTAAAGCTGTTGATGGAGACCTTACAGGATATTTGGGCAGTCTCATCCGTTGTTCTTGTAACTGATATTTCAGGTTGTTCCACCTTCCCAAGTCCAACTGCAAGCAAAGCAGAAAAAATTCCTGTGATTAACCGGCAGGCAAAGAAACAGCAATACAGGCATACTTTAGTCTCTGCGTCCCAGGGGAAGGACAGTGGTGACTCACAAGTCAAGAGGCTTGAGAGAATGACCATGTTCAGGAGTGGATCTCTCAGGCCGGCTTCCCAGGGAAGATGTAAAGGAAAGAGGACGTGTGAGCCAAATTTCTTCATGGTCTGCTGTAGTTATGAATGGCTCTGGGTTTCCTGGCCCACACAAGCTGGTCAGATTAGCACGTAAATTGTAACTGTTCTTCTAGGGGTGGGGCAGTGTGGGTGCAACCTTCTCATCTGTTCCCCTTTCCATTGCTTACTGCCAAGATGTTATGCAGAAGCTATGAAGACATACTTGCTATAACCATGTTTACCTATCTGTGATTTGCTATATGTTCAGGCCTGGAGGGAAAACAAAAAATCTGACCTTAATTGTCCAACAACAAACAAGCCTTTGAAATGTTTTGTTGACTTTAATTAACATGCCAAATACCTAAACTCTGAGTACTTTCTAAGTTCTTTTTATTCAATTGGATTTCCCTAAACAAATTGTGAGCAAGAGAAATCACTTCATATTAATACTCTTGGTCCATTTAAGAATTAATCACATGACAGTTACTGGGGGATCACAGACCAGCTGTGGAAATTAGTATTTGTACTTTCTGGTTAATGGAGCTTTTCATGAACAGATGTCAGGTACAGTAAAACTTTTAAATCAGTTAAAGTTCAATATGTAATGAGAGCTTTAGCTTTAATTTAGTATCTAACACTCAGGGAAGACTTGGTTCTTGTCAGACTCTGTTCAACCTGTATTCTTATTGAATTCAGCTTCTCAGTAGCTTTGCAATGTTATGAGCATCTCTGACAAATAAAATTATTGAAATAGTTTGAATGTTCTGTACTTATTTTGTATTCATTATTGGAAATAATTCTGCTGAGTATCATTTACATTTACATATGTATGCATATAACTTTAAATGGATGTGCACAGCTGACTTTAAATTCCCTCCTGATTTTTTCATACTGTAATAGTTCTGGTCTTTATATTTATGTGAACTTTATTTTTAAGAACCAATGACAATTAAATGACCTCTACAGTACACAATCTTGCAGGAAACTAGCTGAGGTAATTAAGCATTCTGGGCTTTGATTTCTACATGTGTGCATTGCCTACACATATGCTTTTTGAAATGTTAGGAAATTGATAATGTTGTGCTACACAAAGGCACCGAACTAAATGCTCAGATATGCATGTCCTGCTCAGAAGTCTTCTTTGATGTCATTAACTATTATCAAACAGTAAAAAATAAAATTCCTAAACATTTTTACAAACCACAATATCTCATTTAAGAACAAGTAAAACTAATAAATGTACGATTTAAAACACCTATTTCTTTGGAAATAATTGCTCTTTAATAAGTGGAGAAAATGTATTTCCTTTTCTAATATGTCAAGAAAAATTTTGTATTATTCAGAGATTATTGCTTTATGAAAATTTCATTATATTCCATTGTATTTTAAAATTTTACTAATAAATGCACAAGGCATTAATTCCAATGGCTAAATAATATTCCTTGCATGTAGATCTAGATTGGAATCAAAGAATCCCCCCCTAACTAGAGATGGGGGGGAAATGGATGAATCATTTATCTATTCTACCTTCTGTGTTTGCCTACCTTGCAAACCCTCTCTACTCCTCAAATTCACCAACAGATCATGGATCCTTGACACAGAGAACATTAGGAATGAACATGCTGATGTAATTTTGAAGAATAGTTAGGTTGAAAAGTAGATACAGATGTTTTCTGTACCTTCTTTTTAGAAGAATTTTTTCTAGAAGACTACTATAAGTGTTATTGTTAAAAACAAAAAAAATACAAGGTTTTATTTGAAAAAAACTAACTGGGAAATTATTGGCATATTACTTATTCTACAAAACAATGTAATTACTCAAGTCCTGAGGATTGTTTCAACATACAGTAATAATTTGCATCAATTAAAATTGCATTATAATTTGCCTCCTCTATGGAGTGGCAATAATTAATTGATTCTTTTATGCCCCCCTGAGATGAAGTATCTTAGTAACAGCCCAAAGGTTCCATGTTAACTGAGTCTCTACCCTGATCTATCATGGACCCTTGCCTGAATAAATGCCTGGATCACGGAATGTTCACCTATTTTCTGATTTGATACTGTTAGTGAAAAAAGAAAAATAGATATTTTAGGTGGCGTGACTTAAAGGAACTAATACATGCAAAGGACTGAGAGCACCCATAGAGAACTCACACACGGGATTAACAGAGCCTCACCAGCTCTCACCTGTCCTTCACAAGCATACAACGCTGTGGGCTCATCTAATGGCCAAAGTGGCCCCAGTTGGTTTTTGATGACAGCATCCTGAAATTTTTCTTTGCCCCATCTCCCAGTAAATGATCCTTCTTCCATCTGAATGTACTGGAGATATCCTAGCGCTCACTTTCAGAACTGCAATCCTTACACTTCTTAGAGTAGCCTTGTGGTTTAGTTTGGGAAACAGGGCTTCTTATCTTTACTTATTTATTAGGCTTCAATTATCTAAACTTTAATTTCTTTAGTGGTACAACTGATCGAAAGTAGTTACGCCTTTGTAGACAGCCTGACTATATCGATCTGCTGACTGAGTTAGATTCTAAACACACAATTTATGTATTGTATACTGTGAGAGCAGAGGGAGCTGAAAATATATGCATTGCTCGGTGTTCCTTCTCAGCACCTCTCCCAGGAGCCAACATTATTGGAAGCCCATGGCAACTGAAACCCTGGACCTTGCTTTCTCACTGAGAGAGTAAGACAATCTTAATACACTTAATGTCTAAACGAAGTCAACAGGAAATGATGCTGACCCAGAAAGATGGGCACAGTTCCTGACACAGTCGATAGCCATCAGACTCACTTTCTGGTTTCCCCTGATAGACGAGCTGCAGGTGAGGGCTGAGGGTGAGCAGGGCCCAGGACTGGATTGACTTGCGCTACGTTAGGAAGGAAGTGGTTACAGACATGCTGAGGGTGTATGTGCTCATTACTATGATTCTCATCCAGGACTCAGCATGCCATCATGTCTTGTTTCCCCAGGAAATGTGGATGAATGACCAAGGAAGGGAGGGAGGGTTTTACATACTTCACATGTGTTGCATGTTACCTTTAACAGCCCTTGGAACGTGTTTCTACTTCTGAAGTAAATATCAGCTCCTCAAAAAAATTTTCATTTGGTGTTGTTCCATAACTGAGTAAACATGAAAAGCTGCATGTGGATAACTCCAGAGAAAATGTATGCCTCTTTTCTGTAGTGGAATACATTTGATGAGAACCATAAAATTACAAAACCACCCAACATCATTTAAAAGTCTCCCTCAACCAATCTAAGGAATAGAGGAATACACTCATGGATTGAAAAGCCTGCCTGGGCTCTGTGTCTAAGCCTTTGACTTAAACTCCCTAAGGAGAAACATGGGGAGTCATGTTTCAGGTTCCTGAAGCAGAAGGTGTCAAACCAGGATGACAGAGTAAGAGTTGGATCCTCTAGTGTTTAGGGAGAAAATAGACACACCCAGGTCAGCCAGACCCGAGATCACTAACTGGTCAGCTTTGCTCAGTTCTGCATGACACCAAAATGTTTATCCCACTTATTGAGAGAAATGTTACCAAGTTCTGTACCCTGTTGGTCTTCATCAACATTACCAAGCCTTTGGGACATGTGAATAGTCCAGAGTTCTTGGCCTGGTGCTGTTAACTTCTTGGTTGTGGTCATTGGTCCTGAGGTATGAGGAGAGAGCTGTGCTATGAACTATAGAATGTTTAGCTGAGTTGTAGTCTCTACCCAGTGGAGGACAGTAAGACTCCACCCTTTTGTGACAACTTAAAATGTCTACAAACATTGCCAGTGTCTCCTAGAGGAGATGGCCTTCAGCTGAGAATCATTGTTTTAGCCACATGTTTAGGAAGAGGCACATGCTAACATGATTGTCATGAGGCCTTAGCTGAGATGGGGACAAAATGAGACCCCTGAATGAACAACCAGCATGTAAAATTTCCCTCTCACCCTGAGCATCCTTTAATATTTTGACCACCTCTTTCTTTTACAGGAGCTTGCACAATAACTGCCACTCAGCGTTTAACACTGATGCTTGTGGACCAGCTGTTTCCCTATTACTTCCACATCCTTACCTTACCTTCAGCTGTATTGGGCTATTTTAGAGATGCTTAAGTGTTTCTGTGGAATCAAACCGAATTTTAATTCTTTCTTTCAAGTTCTCCACATTTATATATAAATCATGGATGATTCTTTTTGTGGACCACATTGGAATAATGAATAAAAATGTTAAAATAAAACTGAAATTCCTTGTTTGATTGTTTACAGTTTCCCAAACATTTACTGTACATTGGTTTATTTCATCTGAGTGATGATACTTTCAAGCTGAGAGATAATCCCAGAGGAAATGAACTAGTGAAGGGTGATGCTGAAGCTCAGTCCTGCTTCTTTAATCCGAGTCCATGGTGTCCAGAAGGGAGCATGAAGCACCGGTGTCTTGCGTCTCAGGTCCTGCCTGACCCTCAGCTATGAAAACTAAATAAAACTTCCTGCCCCCACCTCTGTTTAAGGAAGGAGAAAAGCAGGGTACGCAGAACTCTCGACCTCCACATCATTTGCTTCTTTCTTCTCTCCTATGCCTCTTCTTGAAGAGCTACAGCTCAGGGGATGCCTGAGGTAGATTTGTGGTATGCTCTTGTGTGACTGTAATTTTTTGGCTCAAGTGTTATTGATAGCATCCTGAATGAGAAGAGAACTATGGAGTCCTCAATCCTGGAAGACGCTTGGAAAAATTAACACAAAATTCTATTTAAAAATAAAAGATACACAAATAAGATTGGAAAACATAAAATATCATTTTTCTAATACATATCACTTGGGTATTTGAGAATTTGACAGAAAATCTACTTAAGTAATCTTCTTTACAGTTTCGTCAATGCTATTGGACACGAATGAGCACACATGTGTTTGTAAACTCCTACACACATATAAAGATGCAAATGCACACACAAAACAATATTTTTTTTTGTTATTTTTTCGAGACAGCATTTCTCTGTAATTTTGGAGCCTGTCCTGGAACTAGCTCTTGTAGACCAGGTTGGTCTCAAACTCACGGAAATCTGCCTGCCTCTGTCTCCTGAGTGCTGTAATTAAAGGCATGCACCACCACCACCCAGCTAAGAATATGATTTTATATATGTAAGAAGAGACATGTAAGTTACAACATCTGATGCCCACTTGGCCTTAACACATGACAGGTCCTCCTTGCATGGCTATGTGCAAAGTTTGCATGGGTGGTCATTGCAGGTAAGGCCGTAGTTTTGTTAAACTCTGAGCCCGATTTGCATGTGCCTTCAATAATGTTTCCATCTACCCAGAAGAATGATAGTGAAAGAGCCCCAGCCAAGATGGGGCTCTAGGACATATCTTAGTGATTCACTCTTTTGCTCTTCTGCGATAAAAACCAATGCTCTCACTGTGTTCTTCATTCTTTCAGAGAGATCTTAAACACTGAAGTTCAGGAAAACTGAATGCCTAATAAATGTTTCTTCATATCATTTTTAAGTAGGCACTGAATTCAAGTTCATTTGCATGATGTCAGGTGACTCAGGAAAGTATACCCTATCCATATAATGGGTAAAAAACATACTCTATTTCACCTCAAAGTGATGCAGTATTAAAGAATTTGGGGGTTAGTTTATTCGTTCACATTTGCTCAGGACTCTACAATCAAAGAAATAAAGTTTTCAGTTTAAACTGGCCTCAAGTATCGGTAACAAAGAAGCATGAAAGTCTCAAGTTATTGTTGCAAGGAGCCACTTGTTCATCCTGGCTGCTCAGAACCAAAATAACCACAGAGAAATTGTATTCATTAAAAAGCTTCTTGGCCCATTAGCTCTAGCTTCTTATTGGCTAATTTTTCATCTTAATTTAACCCATTTCTATTAATCTGTGTATTGCCACGTGATACTGGCTTACCAGCTAAAGTTCCCAGCGTCTGTCTCCAGCGGCTCCATCGCTTCTCTCTGCCTCCACCCCAGTTCTTCCCAGAATACAGCCTAGCTTTCCCCACCTCGTTCTGTTCTTCCCTGCCATCGGCTCAAAGCAGTTTCTTTATTCATTAACCAATAAAAGCAACACATAGACAGACGGACCTCCCACACCAAGTTATTATCTCCAATACATCTATAAATTGAGACAGTGAGAACAATAATGGATATCTTTTATTTTTAGAGATATTTTAATTAGGATTAAAAGACAGAGCCATTGGAGCCATGGCTAACACCCAGTTATCAGAAGACAGCAGCTGTTATCACTGCAGTTTTACGTGAAGATTTTTTTTTATTCTTTCCTCCCCTACAGAACTTATTCTCCTAAAAGAACACTCTTCATTCAATTTTGTGGACATTGAATAATTTTCCAGGCTGCAGTATAAATATTCCTATATTTTAAATTTGTTTTGGTTAAGTAACATATATAATAAAAACCAAGTTAACCCTACAGGATGCAAATTTTGATACATCCCTTTTCAGGGTGAAAGTATGGATTTCTGGCAATTGCAACTTTTCTATGGTAAAAGCTGAAATCAATGAAACTTGAGTAGAATAGTAATGATTGGTATGCAAATGAAGCAGTGAAAAGAGTGAGTCAAAAACATCCAGGAGGTGAATTAAAACTAAAGGAGAGAGGTCAGCTAAGGCAACAGCAGATAAATGCAGCAGGCCTGTTCTCGTGATCAAGAGTTAGGTATTCTACCATGCATTTACTGCTGTATAGCTCAATGGTAGAGCACTTGGATTTATTTATTTAAAACAAAGCAGATTGTCACGCCCACCTCGACCCACAAGGATGACACGACACCAGAGCTCTTCTCACTAGCAGTTTATTCAGGACCTTGTTCTCTTTCTCTCTCTCTCTCCAGGCAAACCTCTCCCAGCCCTTAAAAAGGCACGGGCCGCCAACCCCAAATTGCCAGGTGGGCACTGCCCATAGGTCCACGCATATGCAAGCAGCTGACAATCATTGCGTGATCAGGCCTTTGCCAATATTAAGAGCTGATTATCAGGTGTGGCTCCACACAGCTCTCTACAGCAGATCTGTCTCTGGGATGAATTTCAGTTTGTGTGTCAAATAAAGTTTATGGGAGGCCATTGGTAGAGATTCAGTTCTGATTCCATTGGACCAACGTGATAAACTGAAATGTAGCTGTCGGTTGAAGGTTCTGTGTCTCCAAACCAAACCCAAATTGTTTACTTTTCCAGGAACAGAGACAACTAGTAGTCAAAGAAATAAGCCAGTTTTCCAATTCCTGAAGATAACAACAGCAAGGAAATTCAAGAGAGAACAGTCCTATTGAGGTGGCACAGTAACCAAGATCCTCTACTTTAACCCAGGCAACAACAGACATCAGATGCTGACAATCTTCTCCATGAACTATGCTGTCTCCTGTTAGGCTCAGTCTGCTATGCAAATGCTGACATCTCTGTTGTCTCCAGCAGTGCTCCCATTTGTTTGGTAGCTTGGAAACCTTTGTCCTGAGCCCCTAAAAGAATCCAATGATATCTTTGAAACGTGGTGTGTTAAAGTTGTGTTCTTCAAGTAGACACAATAGTTGGCATATTTACATATACTTTCCTATACTATCATTACCACAAACAAAATTATGGCTGTTATGGTGATGGAAAAATCTGTTTGTTCATAAGATAATGATGTACAATAGCATAAAGTACATCAGAAAGTCCAAAGATCTTACTCTACCATTTCTCAGTCTAGGTAATGAAAAATTGTTGTTCTTGCCATTTTCTCTGTATCATGATCACATATTTGGGTCAACTTAACTAGCCTTCCCAAAAATGCTCTACTAAATAAATATGCTGTGGCAAATATCATTCCTAAGCAAACTTCTCTATCCTAGACTGCTAACTGGCTGGGCCTCCAACAGTCCCTAAGAGAGCTGTTGAAAACATATTTTCAGCCAAGGGTTCTTGAGCAAGGATTAGAGATGGGAATTTGGTCTGTAGGAATGTCTAGTGGTTCTGTTAGAGACCAGGGTCGAGCTGGCCAGATGGATGACTACAAGGTGATGATAAGGCATGGCATACAGAATGTCCTTTTCTGAACAGAGGAGGTGAGCGGTAAGAGGGGAGAGAGGAGCTGGTCTGTTTGTGCCCTAGTGACAGCTGCAGGCTAATGTTTCAGTACAGATAAGGGCAAGGCTGAATCATTGTGCCAGTCCAGCTTGCACAGTGATACAGGCCAGCATCGGATTCCTCCACATTCCGAAGTACAAATTTGTAAGTCTTGTCTGTGCCTTCATAAACATGGTACTTCTCTGAACTGAGTCCAGAATCCACCACAGTTGTGGAACTGATGATGTTATAGGAGAGAAGGTACTGTGGGGTTCTCCCCTCCTGGAATCGGTACCAATGGATATAACTGTATGTTGTGCGAATATCACAAGTGATTCTTACAGAGGAGCCTACTGTCCTGGTGATTGACATTAATCTTTCTTCCAAGTTGGGGGATGTTTGTCTGCCTACAGCGGTAACAGCAACAGAGCAAGAATAGCAGAATAGGAATTCATCAGCATGACTTCCCATTTAAAAACACATGAAATCTCATGAGCATCTATGCCATATACTTACCAGCAGGCAAGAAAGCTAAAAGTAGAGCCAGGACCCCCAGCATGCCTTCTGCTCTGTGAGTTGGAAAAGCCTAGGTGCAAAAAACACCGCTCCTAGACACGAATCTCTAGAACTGTGATTCAAAACTGGTCTTGCTGAATGAGTCACAGGCGTCACAGGCAGCGAGACTCGATTGAAGAGCTTCCTTAGAATCAACCAGCTGTCCAACTAGAAGAGGTGGGTGTCTGGGAGCAGCCATGCCTCTCTGCTTCTGTGTGGTCATTTAGCACCCTCTTGAGGTGGCTGAGAGCAGGGACTGTTCAAAGAAGTAACATGGAGAGGAAAGAACTGCAGCAGGTTCAGTACAGATGCATTTGGAGACAGATTTCTGGATGAAATTGCCTGCCCCACTCTGGAAAGTACCTGCAACTCAGACCCCCCATATCATAGATGAATGTTGCTGTGATCTTGTCTTGAGAAAAGTCATCTTTGTAACACATGTGAGTGGACTTTGAAGCAACCACCATCAGCAAATCTGATAAGGTTGAATCTAGTATATTAAAAGTAACTAGAATCAATCCTCCTTGAAAGAGCCAGCATTGGCGCAAGAAACGCCAAGACCAACTCTCAACATAATGTATTTGCCTCGGACAGACAAAAAGCAGGGAATAGGAAACAAAGGCAGGAGATAGAGGAAGAGGGAGAAGGGGAAAGGAACAGGGAGAGGGGAAAGGGGAAGGGATATTTGTCCTGGAGGACGACCTCTGGATAGAGAAGAAACAGACATGGCCCACAGACAAAAGGCTGTTTATAAAGGGAAAAAGAGAAATCCCATATTAGGATGAGGTGTTTACTTTTGATTGGACATGTTAATTCAGGCAGTCAAAAGGGGGCTTTTGATTGTTGAACTTTAATACTTTTAGAGCTGGACCTTGGTAGTCTGCCTCAGGAGGAGGAGGTGGCCAAATAAGGTAATAGGCTACTGTAGCTATCTTAAGAATATAGTTTAATGGTTTGAAGCAAGGCAGAGGGAACGGGGGAAGGACAAGGCCTGCCAGAATCTCTTCAATGATGGCTACATTTGACCCTTTGCTAATCCCACTGATTGAGAGTAAGACTACTACCACAGTTTAAAGCCGAATTTGAAGCAAGCTTTAACTAAATACTGACCAGATAGATGGGCCCTGGCCAGGTCCATGCCCAGGTTTTCAGGAAATGGCCCAGAATCAAGTATGGCAAAGGCTTAAGACATAAAATTACTAATTCATTTTATTTCCCATCAGGTCTAATTAGGGACAAGCATGTATCCAGTTTCCTGCCTTCATACCTCCCGCCCACATGGGATCAAGCATATTCTGGGCAGATGAATCAAATGAACTTGTTAAGAGGAGTGAAAAGCAGGCAGCTTGTTATCTCCCATGAACAACAACCACCAGCATTTCAGTAACCATCTGTCCTAGGGCAAGGGGCTGGCAGATCAGAGGCATTTTTGTTTCATAGATCTCTTATGCGTAGTAACTAAAACTTAAAATGTAACTTTGGTTCTCACACCTTCCCAAGCCCAAAGGTCTGTGTGTGTGTGTGTGTGCGCGCGCGTGTGTGTGTGTAAGCATGTGAGCATGTGTGCACAAAACCTTCATGCTGGGTATGATGGGTATGAGTGTAATCCTACTTCCAAGAAGGCTGATCCAGGTGTCTGCAATTAGGAACCAGCTTTGGCTACATAGTAAATTCAAGGTCAGCTTAGGAAACCTACCAAGATACTGTCTCAAAATAAACCATGAAAGGACCGTTAGGGATATATCTCAGTGACAGAGCCTGTGCAGCTGGGGAAATGGGTCAGCGGTTAAGAGCCCTTCCTATTCTTGCAGAAGAACTGGGTTCAGTTTCCAGTGCCTACGTGATAGCTCACAACTATCTAACTCCAGTTACAGGGACTTTAGTGCAGGCTCTTGTACACATGGGCTGCACATACATACACTCTCTCACACACACACAAACACAAAATCAATAAATATTTTTTCCTAGTATATGACATTCTTTATTTTCTTTTTCTATTAGCATAATTTTATTGATTCTTTGGGAATTTCACATCATGTGCCCCAATCCCACTCCTTTCGCAGTCTTTCCCTGTCTGCCCTCCAAGTCTATTTCCTTTCTTCCCTCTCCAAGTCTTTTTCCTGTTCTTACACTATCATGCCTTTTCTGCATCTTTTTATCAAGCTCTCTTTTAACCTCTCAGTCTTACTGTCGTGGTGTCCCTCTACATTATAGTTTCTCCACATATGTCACAGTCTCCATTGGTCTCTCCTGTCTTTCAGTCCCCTGTGCCTCTTCCAGTCTCTTTGCACTGCTGTTTCCGTTCTCACTTGTGCCCCCCGAACTGTCCTCTTTCTCTTTGTTAACTTTTCTCCCCTCTCTTTCCCCTCTTGCCTGTGAACTGGAGACTGTGAGTCTGGCCAGTTCCTCCCGATAGGTCCAAATTTGCTAACTAGATACACTTCTGCTTTTCCTCGTAATTGTACAGGTCACATTTCAGCAGAGCTGAATCACTAGCGTGATAGAAGTGTAAAAATAAACACTGTCTTGAGGAGCAGATTCTAGTAAACACATTAATCTTCTATTTCTGTTTCAGCCCCTATGAGACTCTACCTAGCAATGAAATAGAAATTAGTTTATTTACCAGGAATTATTATAATTATAGCATTTCCCATGGTTTCATGGCCTGTAAATAGGTGTGTGATCTCCCTGCATTATATTTTGGGCACAGTGAGGTAGATCATTAATGTCTGTAGTGACTAAGAGCACTCATTACAACGTCTGAAACATCACAGACATTAAGTATGTATGTACAGGGGGAGTCATCATATAATATAGCTTTCAAGAGATAAGGGATCAATGAAGTTAAATTGTGTGTCATCTCCACAGAAGATTTGAAAAACGGTCACTAACAGTCATATTGCCGGCCTGGGCTGAGTCCTGGGCAGGAGCAGTGACTAACAAACCATTACTGGCCTAGGAGACTGAATCAGGAGTTGAGAGTGGAAGAGACAGGAGAGGAGGCAGACAGAGGGATCCTAGCTCACGTCTGCTTGCTCGTGCAGCTCTCAGTGCCTGCTGGTTCTCGGGCTGCAGTAGCATCTCCTGCAAGGGTGGGCAGTCTAGACCAGACACCGCGCCCAGGGAAGCTGAGTGCTTTAGCCAAAGCTCCACTTCCCGGTCACTGTGTCTAGACGTGCACAAGGACGTCAGGGAGCCAATAGCTCTGATCAAACACTGCCTCAGGCTACATGGCTGCGAGGCAGTCAGGCTGTGGGGCTCACTGGAAAAGGGCAGCCAAGTGTGTGATCCGCACACGGTGCCCTGGGGCCAGGGACGTCTCAGAATGGGACTTTTGGAAGGACGTTTTAGAGAGCTTGACTGAGAATCTAAATCTCATTGGACAGGATTGGTTTGAAAAGGCAAAGTGACCAGTTGAGTCCAAGTGCTGCCACTAAGAAGAGTGTGTCCTTGGGAAAGTCCCCATTGCGGGCAGTCATAACTCCTCCCCTCGGCACATGATGTCCTGGGAACCGTGTCAACTTACTGGTGCTGAAGTAAATAGGTTAGTTTTAGGGACCATTTAAAATTTTATAACCTTTCAATCCTTATAACAATCATTCAAGAGAGATAAAAACTGCATTTGACAGGTAGGAAAATTGGAATTTAAGAAGCTTTACCTGCCCAAGGTCATTTAAGACACAAGGAGGCTTGGACTAAATACAAGCGTAGCAAGTTCCCAAGCAGAAGCCACTGCCATTTAACATATAAAGAATTTGGTACAGACAGAACTTCTGTCCTAAACTAGACAGTGTGAGGGAGTGATGGAAAGACATTTTCAAAAACTAAAAAAAAAATGTCAGTAAAGAACACAAGGTCTCCTCAAATCATGTAGACAATTATGGGGGCCCAAAAAAGCGGTAGACATTTCCCCCAACATTTCAATAATTAATGGCACTCTTTGAAGAACTAACTCTTGATCCATTAAGTGATAACAACACTCTTTAGGACATATTTCCCCATTCCCAGCAAGAGTAAAGCTGGTGGTACCTGTTGCGGTTCTCCTGATAAAGCTCAGGCACAGAGAGTTCCAGGAGCCAGCTCCCTGATGTCAGGCAGCTCTCCAGGAGCACATAAAGAAACTGAGAGGGGAGATGGAGCGATCGCTACTAAAGCGCTTGCCTTACACGTGTGAGGACCTGAGTTTGAATCCCAGCCCACCCCCACTCCCACCCCCGGTGGCACCAGGTGGAACACATATTCCATCTGTAACCCCAGTGCTAGCACAGCAAGATGGAGGCGGAGGTAGACTCTCCAGACACTCAGAGGTGAGCCAGCTTGGCATATGCAGAGGTGAACGGCAAAGGAATTTTGTTTCTAGCAAAGTGGAAAAATCAACACCCAAGATAGCTGACTCTTTATACACTGTGGCATATATGTGTCTACATGCACACACACAAACACACACACATAAAAACATTTCACATACGTACCCCCCCCACATAAGTATGCACAAATACACACACACACACACACATAACACATCACACACACATTCACACATACATTCACATACACACCCCCACACACATACATATAACATACACCCCAAAACAAAACAAAAAGTTAAAAATGAGTAAGAATTTGAAGGAGCCACTCTATCTACTGTGCCTGCTTTCTCCGGAAACTAGTTAGATGTTTATGATTCAGAATTACCTTTGCTGCATTTTCAAAATGAGAAAGCAAGATGATGATCTACTTTTAAGTTGTCAAATGTGTGTGCTTCCTGCTGCTTAAAAGGGTTTGATGGATTTATTTACACTAATTTCTGGCGCCCTCTCCCGGCCATAGTAGGAATAGCATCACACTGAGTTTCTCTACTGAGGTTTCAGTAAAGGGCAAGCTAAGAGCATTCTCAGCTCTGGTAGGGCACACCTGGGGCTTAGTTAAGACAACCTCCTTTGCGTGGTCTCTGCTTTCTGAACTTCAAAACTGGGAGAAGTGGCTTATGGGTTTCTCTTCCAGCATCATGTATTGTGACTCTGGCTTGAATAGTTGGTCCGTTCACTGAATTAGCAGATATGATTAAGACGCAACAGGAAAGAGCTTATCATTTTAATTTTGATTCAACAACCACGTACGTTGCTTTTATCCTCTTTACTAGACACTGAGTCGGAGAAAACCTCTTGGGCTTTCTCTTTCCTCCAGCTGAGCACAATATCCAAAGGGAAGAAGGCCAAGGTGACAAAGGTGGCCCCGGCCCCGCCGTCATGAAGAAACATGAGGACAAAAAGGTGATGAGTCCTTGGCTTGAGAAAAGTCTAAGAACTTTGGCTTTGGGCAGGACATATAAATGTATGTAATACAATTACAAAATTAAAACAAGAAAACCACATAGGGTACATAATGTCTGAGTGTCTGGTGGTTTAGCCATCTAACCAGGTCAAAACCCCAGCAGACTTGTTTTAGGCTGACAGGTTGTCAATGCTCAGATTCTCCTTGGGGAAGCATGGGAAACCAGAACTTTGCAGAGGTAACTCACGGGCTTGTGCACAAACACTTGGCGCCACACACCACACACGTAGACAACTGACGCACACAGGAAGAGGTAACTCACAGGCTTGTGTACACACACTTGGCACCACACACCGCACACGTAGACACCTGAAACCCACAGGAAGAGGTAACTCCCAGGCTTGTGCACACACACTCGGACCCACACACTACACATGTAGACAACAGAGAGCACACAGGAGAAGCTGAGTTGTGCTGAATCTTGCTAGCATTTGGTTCTAGCCTGTGGAGAAACTGAAAAGGAAGAGCCCTCAGTGAATTGGTGGGACTGGCTTGGAATATTCAGACGGGGCCATCTGTTGGCATCATCTCAGTAGGATTCAACCTTTTAAAAATATCTTTAAATATTTTAATGATTGAATTCTAAGAACCAGCAAGCCTGTCAACTGTGACTCGCTGCAACCTGTAACTGGAGGGCGTGATGGCCGGCTAGGATTTGGATGCTAAAAACAAGCTCCTATCTTCTCGTTCATGTTCATCTGAATGAGCTACTAAAGACTGATCAGTTCCCAAATCCAGTCCTTCACTGTCCTCACCCTAGGTTGCTTCAATCATCTCAGAAAAAAGGAGGTGTGACAGACCTCCAAGGTGAGTGACAGTGGCCAGAGGCACTTAAATGACCCTGGCAGCTAATAGACGGCAGATTTCCCCAGAGAAAAGGGAGGAAACTCACATTTTCTACAACCACAGAAGACAATAAACAATTCACTTTACCCTGGTTTTAATTTATGCGCTGAAACCACTCTCTGTGGCTGAGGATTATGGGTTATCTAAGTCTCAAGGCTGATGACCAGGCATGGTGGGGCAAACCTGTAGGCCCAGCTATTTGGGAGGCTGAGGCATGAGAGTGGTAAGTCCTAGGCCTGCCTGGCCTCTACACCAAGTTTAAGCCTATCAGGGGCAACTCAAGATTCTCTCAAAATAAAGGTAATTTAAAATGTGACTGGGATGTATCTCAGTGGTAGGGTACCTGCCTAGCAGTACTGAGTTCAATTCCCATTACTGAAAAACAATGAAAATGTTCACATATGGGTTTTTGGGTGTGTTATCCAGGAATTAGTGACATATCTTGTGGAGTTGCTGGTGCTGTTTTAGAATTTAGATGCCCTGTTTTTCTTATATTCTTACATATGGTGTCACGCTCTCATTCCTAATCCATGCCAGCATCATGGCAACTGGTCCACTTGTTTTCTCTCCATCCCTATCTCTCCCTGTGCTCTCAATCCAATACATTTGCTGCATGTCCTTGGAGCCTCTGTTAATCCGTGTGAATGGCCTAGTAGCACTTTGTGAATAATGTGTTTTACCTGCTTGAGCCAAATGCTCTTCCCTCCTGAGTTGCACTCCTGGTTTGGAGCTCCCGTCTGATTCCCTTGCTCCACAGTTGGCATTCACGTAGCTTCCCAGGGTTAGGGGCTTTGCTGTCACTGCCCATGCTGTGCTGTAACCTTCGTGGGCCTCCTTTCTCCAAAATCAGTCCTAGGGCGCTTGGTCAGGGGACACACACACATGTGCGCGTGCGCACACACACACACACACACACACACACACACACACACACACACACTTTCAAAGAGTACTGCCAGTGGGTGGTGGTAGAAATTTTTAATTTTTTCCAGTACATACTGAGCAAGATCTCATCAGTTACCAGATGCTAAACCGATCATTAGGAAACCGGCATGTATTCTGTCCAGCCTCCTTCAAAATCCTGGCTATTCATGTCCTTTACACTTAGCAAAGAGGAAGTGCCCTAGCACAGGGTTAGAGATGGAGGCAGGGTTCTGAGGTTTCACATATACTGGTACTGCAAATCACTATGTGACCTTGCTCTTTTTCTTTGTTTGTAATAGAATATTAGTGATTACATCATAGTTTTGTGAAGATCAAGTGATTTCAAACAGAACACTTAAGAGAGCCTGGCAAAACTATATGTAAGTCACTACTCACGTCAGTGGATCAAAAATACACACACAAACAAATAGAATCAAGAAGCCAGTGGATATAGATATAAATTAGATATAAATTATTGTAAGGGTAATTTTTGAAACCCCTTCTCGGATGAGTAGTTTTGTGTGTTACCTGTTAAGCCTTTGTGAGTGTCAGATGTAACAAGTATATTAAACTGCTTGCCATCTGTATCTATTCATTAAACGAAGCTTTCTAGTCAAACCTTTTCATTTATTTTTGGCCACGCACTTGGTAGGCTTTGGAGTTTTATTTAATATTGCCCTCCAGTGTGACAGGATCACTTTTTCTATTTCTTTTATATTTAATTTCAGACATCCTGTAATGCTGCTCTTGGGAGGCTTCTGTAGTTTTCTGAACAAATTGATTGGTGCTAAGCCTCTTGTTTATCCACACAGCACACTTACATATGAATGCCTGGGTGGATGGAGAATTTGAAGCTGGGGTAAACAGCATAGGAAACCAAGGGCTGAAGGCACTCATGCACACTCAGCACACACGGAGAAATCTGAGTGGGAGAAAGCACAGGATTGAGCAGGAGGAGAGTGAGACATAGGCTGTGTTCTGGGGTGGCAGGGAGAAGTTTGGGCAAGTAGAGAAGGGGACATTCCAGAAGGGCTTGCAGAGGAATAGCATGTGCTGGTTTAGGGGTACAGGGTAGGGCAGTGAGAAGACTCATAGGAGGGAAGCAGAGGGGAAATACTGGTGAAGATGGGGCGTCTTTTGAAGGCCCACTTGGATACCAATGATACACAGTATCCAGAAGATACTCCTCGCTGTCATATGGGTAGGAGAAACAATGTTAAGGGGGGAACTGTTAATACACTGGGATTAGAGTTGTGCTTATAAAATGTATTGAGGAGAGGGAAAAAACTGGGAAGGCAGGGGGTGCCAAATCACCTCTGGCTGTGGGGACATGCATGCCTCCAGGACCAGGTAATAGACAGTAAAGTACAGGATGGCATGACGTCATGGAGGGTTATAGCTAACAACTCAGGTTAGGAAGGAGCTTGACAACTGTTTAATGATCATGAAAATATGTGGAGTTAGAAGCAAGAAGAAGGCCTTCTCGAGGATCAGTCCTGAGACAGCAGGGATACAAACTGAAGGTTATTGTCATCTCCCTACTTAGGGCCCCACTCCCAACCCCCTCAGAAAGAAGGGAAACAAGCACAGAAAACCAGAAGGAGAAATCAGAGAGGTAGGACAAGTGGAATTTGTACACCGGAATCTTAGAGAGAGTGTGGAAACGTTTGATGGTATCAGATGCCACAGAAACCACATGGTGGTCAGAAATGGGGAAGATACAGCAACGTGAAAGTCTATAGTGTTTATTGATGGGGAGAGGGTACACGGGTGCCATCCGTATGGCAAAGTACTTACAAACAAGGTGCTCCCACACTCAACTGAACTTCTATAACTTCATGACGGACAAGGATGGCTTTCTCAAGAGCTAAATACAGACACACCCATAGGTGCTGCAGGGAGGCAAATATAAGCTTACAGCTCCACTTGATCTTCAAGCATCGACACCTGAGTGTTTGACCTGAGATTGTATGGGTCTGGGGCAATTCAGATTTTAGGAAACCAATACAAAGTTTACATTTCCTTTGAAAAAAGCTTTAGGGTCCTTCTCTCTGTTTGCATAGATTTAAGAGTTGTGTCACAATTATTTTTTAAACCGTAAAAGTCATTAAGTGATCTTGTAAAAGTCTAACCAATGGCTGTAAATGTTTGGGTAGACTACTCATCTTCTCATGCATTTGAATGTTTGGGGCTTTTGAGCTTGCTCAGTCCCGTGCTGTGTGCTAGGATACAGAGAGTTGCTCTCAGCCTGATCAATCTCAGCCTAATGTTGAAGGTTAAGAAAATCTCAAATCAATGCTGAGTCTGGAAAAAGAATGGAACTTCATGGCTCTCAGCTGTCTTTGTCAAGAGACTGTCAATGTCTTTTTCATGAAGCTATGAATTGTCTATATACTTGAGGACCAATAAGAGGTAACATTTTGGGAAGCTACACTACGACAGACAACCACAGGAGACCCAACCTGATGTGCCTTCCATCAAGGCCTGGCCCACAGTGTTTATAAAGATTTTTTCTCAGCTCTAAGTAAATTAGAAAGCAGAATTTAGTTGATCTTCTCAAAAAAACACTAGTAAAGTCCTAGGGATGGTCACTCTGATGATTGGTGTTTCTCTAAAGCTTCAAGATGCTCAGTCATGTAGTCTGTGTAGAATAGAAGGCTGAGTCTTAGTCGTTATCAAATTCATTTCTTATAGGTTTGGAGTTTTCTTTAAGGAGTTTTCTTTAAGGAGTCATCAGAATCGGATGTGGAATTATGAGATTTTACTAATGACCCAATCCACGGCTTCTATGTGTTTTCAAAGAGCATTCAGTGCAATGAGTCTTCACAGTCTACCCAATAGAGGTCATCATCATAGTTTTCTTGTTGACTCGAAAGCTTCCCTAGCATTGACAAAAAGAGTCTTGATGGTGCTACAGCAGCATAGAGCAGGGAACTTTTCCTGTTCAGGGAGACAGTCCACCCTGAGATGTCATTGAATGTTTAACACAGCAAAGGATGCTGTAGCTATCCATACCACGTAAGGTAATGGAGTGAAGTTCTAGCATGGGGCCAGGCCAGTGTCCACTTCTTGATAACCACAGGCTTTCTTCGATTCTTAAAGATTTGAAAATCTGTATGCCATTGGTTTTGAACAAGGGGGTAAAAAATTAAGTGGCTCAGACACAGCTTCTTGGATCCAGGCCATGTGGGATAAGATATACATACAAATTCACCGATATACAACCTAATGACATACATGGGACGGGTTCATCGCAGTGGTAGGCATGGAAGTTTCTGAAGCCACTCCCACCCCATTAGCAAGCCCACTAGAAACAATGTCCACTGTATGTAAGAGTGGGTTCTGTAGCACGGGACTAGTGCGCTATTTCCCTCTCATCCCTTCTCAGGATGTTAGGAAATCTTGGATCTTGCAGTTTCTGGAACAATCTGATTACTTGTATTTAATATTTCAAAACCAAAATATTATTTAAATATGGATTAAACAATTTAAAGCACATTGTTTTGGATAAACTTAGTAGGCTCACCTAGGTACATTCATCCAGGAAGTTTAGGGCAAAATTTATCTCAGCCACGTCCTGGCATGTTTTGTTCCATGTCAGCCACTAGGGGAGGACCACAGTGGAATTTCAGAGTAACTGCTCCTCCAAGGGATGTGACAACTGGCTTTGCTTGTTATTTATTAAAACCATTTGGAGGGCTGGAGATGCAGATAAATTGCCTAGCATTTGCAAGGGTCAGAGTTTAATACCAAGCACAACAAACAATAACAAAACTAAAGCAAAGAAATCAAGCCCCTGTTTGCTCAGTCACTTTTCAGCACCCCAGAGTCTCTCATGGCGGGGTAATTTCCTCCATAGGGCTCACCTTGCTGCACTTGGCTTGACTAATTCCCTGGCAAGCTGCTGGACAATGGCATTTTACGTTTTATTTTCTTGCACTAGTCTAACATTCAAAATGACTAAGTCAACTCTTGGGAAAATAATGGGTCAATAGAAATTTCCCTGTTAACACTTAAAAGAACATAAAACCCAGTAATCTATCAGGAGAATTGGAAGCATAAAAAAGAAATACATTCATGCATATTCTTGATCAGTGTGTGCTGTATACAGAGCTCTATTAGTAGAAATTTCTCAAAATGGAACATGCTTGTATGATGAATTCTCTTCCAGCTACAATGGCTCCATGAATTGACTTTTCTATTCCATTCGATCTACTTTTTTATGTACTTACACACATAAAAATGCCAGAAAGAAAAGTGAGCAAAAATGAAGCTGTTGTGAGGCTGATTATGAGCCATACGGTTGTCAGTGAGTCACAGACCGAGTGTCCACAGCCAGCAACACAAGGGCGGCCTCCCCACAGCTGTTATTTGCGCTCTAGTAATTGCCGGTTCCCAGGATGCACCGAGTGACCAGCAATGACTGCGATGGAGAGATGGTGAAGTAAGGCAGGGCCATGGAGCACAACCCAGAGGTGGAACAAGCGCACGTCTGCACAAATAACAACTCCAGTCTAAACTGTTTCAAGTAGCATGTCCAACTGGAACAAGATTTCAAAAAGGGGGAAAAAACACTCATGAAAAAGAATCAGTGTAACTTGGAGATTGCCAAAGGTTTATTTGGAATGACACAGCACTGAGAAACAAAACGGTTACAGATGGTTTGTGATACAGCACATATCACCTCTTTCACTTGAGAATGCTCTGTGAAGATGAGTTGCATAAAGATAACGTGGAAGTTATATAGGAGCTTTTGTAAATAGGTTCTTTTGCCCCTTCATCCATCCAATTGCATAAAGGCAGAAGTGAAGACTGCGTCGTTGCTGGCCCAGATCTGATTTTTATCAGGCCCCAGCAGCTGAGCAGCTACACCACCACACCCTGCTCTCTCCAAAGGGGGCAGCAGCATGGGCATGCTATCTGGCATATCACCCTGAAAACGGCACACACACAGACACTGTCAACTGTTTTGGCAATGGGATGAGTGGTTTTGCCCTGAGGCAAAACCGCAGCTGTAATGCCAGACGGAATAAGAGCAATGCACGTATCAATGACACTTAGAGGAGAAGTGCTACGGTGGGAGGGGAAGGAATCAGCTATGCATATGTAGCCATCTGCATACACATAGGTCCAGCAGGCATGGGAATTAGCTTGTGGGACTGTCTGTCCATACGTATGTATATAGAGGTGATCGGAAAAGACTGTGGAGAACGTTTGCAGCCTGTTGAGTTTTAAACGCAGTAAACTTGAAAGGGAAAGAGAGCCTGTGCTCACACTGGGCAAGGGAGTACGATGGTGTCTCACTACAGGATAACTCATTACATCTGCAGGGCAGCCACTCGACATCACACACTTGATGCAAAGAAGTCGGAGTCTGGTCTGGAAAAAGCTACTTTAGACTTGGAGGAAGGGAATCAAGTTACCAGTGTCCACAGTTAGACGAAGCACACACAGACCTCTATTGAACACAGGGAACAAAGTAAGAACTTGTTCCTTAGTTTGCTATTTTCCCCTCTTCTTAAGGTTTTTGCATACATGCTCTATGGATCTGTCTTCCCAAGCCTCATCTGGCACCAGACTGTCAATCTCTATGAGGGTAGTAGCAAGAGTGAACTCCTCCGCATTTCATGAAGGTTTAACAACCTAGTCATGTGACTCTTGAAACATCTGCAGCCCTACTCCAGACGCCGGGTGAAGTTCTCTGGAAAGAGGCCTTTGTAAGTGGCCAGGTCTCTGTATTGAAGCCAGTCTGACTCCTTCACCCCCACCAACCAGCCTGCATCCTGCAAGACAAGAACAGGGTTTCAGAGCACAGAAAATTCCGGGGCATAGTCACAGTGCCAAGAACTTTCATAATAGCCCATTCAGCTTGTACTGCCACCTCAGGACGCAACACTTCCATAAAACATTGTAGAATCTAGAAGTCGATAAAAATAATGAAAAAATAATTTGTTATATATTATTGTGCATAGTTAAATTAAGGTTAATTTTAACATTCTAATTTCTTATAGGGGATACTTGGCTAACGTTCACTGAGTTAGAAGTTGTTAAGGAAAAGGGATTTCATATGAAAACATGGTATTCAAGGAACACAACCAATTGTCTTGTGCTTCACAGTGGACGAGGATTGAGGAAGCAACCCTTGGTGCCAAGCAGGGTCAAACATTTTAAAGTTGTTAGGTTAGAATATAATGCTGACGCAGCCACCAAATGTCTGGTGTTGCATCCTGAGCCACTTTCTTACAGGAAAGAATTGTCCCATGGCTCATACCACGTAGCCCCAACAAAGCCTCATATACAGGACTCATAGCTATTGGATGCTGTACCAGTGCTGCTGCTGCTGCCTGATGTTGTTTCACATCCACAGGAGTTACAGGGAAATTTGATGTTGTGGTATACTTGCTGGAGACACGCGTTCTTTCTAAATGAACTCTGTTTCTCTGATCGGTGCCATCATGCAAATAAAGACAACTGGCCATAGGAAAGTTGCAGAATTCATGCTTAGACGTCCAGTGACAGAAGGAGAGACAATTGCACTAACTGGGAATTGCAAGCTGCTCTCTGCCCTTGGCCTCCAGAGAAAAAGGGACAGCGAAGGATACGTACTATGTGGACAGGAGTAGGAAGCGGCTATCTTTATTATGTTAACCAAGGCAGGAAAGAGAGCCCACTTACAATGAGGGATGGCCAGATTTAATCCGAAGTCATCCTCCACGAAGTGCAAGAACATCTGATAAAAAGAGGTCTCAAAAATTAAATAGACCACTGGATATATTCCCTTTGATATCATCTGAGACGATAAAATGATGCTTCCAGATAGACGAGAAATATAAGCACTTAGACAGACCAATTTTTGAAGAGAGAAAATAAACCCACAAAAATAACAGAGGAAAAAAAATGTCCCAATAAACTGACTGCTAATACTCTCATTGATAAGGAACGGTGCCCTCTTCAAAATTATGATGCCACATATGTGAAGGATAAAGTTATATCTAACGTAAGAGATGATAACTAAGCATTTCCCAAGCCTCAGTATGCGTATGAAAGGTCAGGTCCCCTCCCACACTTCTACATTGAATTTTATTTACATTGAGTGGGAACCTAATGAGGCCAAATAGAGCTGGGCATTTTTAAATTGTTTCACTAGAGAACAAAAAGATAAACGACACCCACAAACCTGTAATGAAGATGTATTCTAACACATCATTCAGAAATACAACTACAACCGTAAACATAAAGGGTATTAGGCAGTATAAATCTTTAGCTGAGGAAAATTAAATTTTAACTACAGAAAATATATGGTAAAGAAGAATTTCCAGTTTTGTCTATGGTGGAACGGCTTGTATTGGATAAATGCTTTTGCATAGAGTAAGCATTCAGGTGCATATGCATATGGTGTGTGCCTATATGAATCTATACATAGCCAAATGCTTATTGTAAAATATAATTATGAAATATAAGAGGCTTATATAGAGAGAATTGGGTATAAATCATGCAGAAATAGCAGACGGCACCAAGAGTGACAAATAGCAAGCAGAGAATGGAAATCATTTAACCCCTGGACGTAGGGAATCATTGTGGGTGAAGACAGGCTAATACAGCTCTCCCCAAGAACTGGCCTCTTTCTGCATACTGCAGGGTTATAGAATATCCTGAGTAAGGCTGGAGAGTTGGCTCAGTGGTTAAGAGTGTGAACACTTGCATGCCCCAGAGTTCAGTTCCAAGCACCTGAATTGGTTCTTAGCACCCACATTGGATAGCTGAGAATCACCTATAACTCCAGTGTAGGGCATCTAACACCCAGCCTACCTAAGCACCTTCCTCATGTGCACAGATCCGCACACAGTCACATGTGCACACATAAAGTTTACAACAAAAATAAGTCAAGAAATAATGCTTACCAAGTCATGAGAACGGATAAAATACTACACTAGAGCTTCCTATAGATAGCTACCCTAAAAATACCTTAGGTTAAGAGGTAGGAATATTGTCTTAGGGCTAAGAATTTATAAAAAGCCTATCGTTACACACTCTAAGAAAATACGAAACTCTCTTCAACAATTTAGGTTAATAAGTTAGTAATTAAAGTGACTACTGAAACAAAAAAAAATAGCCTGCAGGTATAGAAAACAAAACCCAGCTCTCTAGAATGCACTATACTCTTAATGTGTCTAATGTCAATAAAAATGTTACCAGATACAAGGTCAAAATCAGAAAAACATGCCCCACAGATAAAGGCAATGGGTAGATATATGTTCTGGTGGCATACAATTTTTGAATTATCAGTTAGAAATGCAAATAAATTATAAATTTGTTTAAGTATCTAAGTTGGAAGACAGTGATTTTGAGACAGTATGTGGGAAATCTCAACAAGGAAATGGAAACTAAATTAAAGGACCAGGAAGAAATCACAGAACTATGTAATGTGATGCTGGAATTGGGATAGTCACTGCATAAACTTCACAAACACAGAGCAGCAAAAGATATTCTTATAGAGCCCCCAATCTGATTACCATGGAGGAATGTAGACTGACTAGAAGAGAACAGACTCTTAGGTATCAGCCTTGAACATACTATAATTAGGAATTGAGAAATAGAGAAGAAAAAGAAGGGGGTAGGGAAAATTAAAGAAATAGTGCCTGATAGTTTCCCATATAATAGAAAATAAAATGCCATGAGTCAAAGAAGCAATCTGAATTCCAAGTATGAAAACACACGTGCACGCACACACATCTGATAGTCAAACTCATCAGTTTGACCATGAATACCAAAAAATTTTCTGTTACACTGTTTATAGATAAGTCATACTAACCAAACAACAGCCGAGTTCTAATTATTAACAATGAAGACCACAAAGCAACATGTTGGAGAGCTGAGACAAAAAAAAAAAGGTCAGCTCCAAGTTCTCTCCCTAGTGAGAAAGCTTTTAAACTGAATAGAAATGAAGACAGGTGAAAAGGATTTGCTGTCATCAGGTCAGCGTTACAAGAACTGCTAACGAAAAGGAAACTAGCCAGGAAGAAATGAGGATACTCACACTTACAGAAATAGAAAATATACTGAGACTCTTGCTTCTTTAAGAAGATAAATTACAGTTAGTGCAAAAATAACTAAATATATATAATTATATATGTATATATATTATTGTGTGATGGATAATTTCAATTGTCAACTTGATGGGATTAGTGCTCAAGTTATTAATATGACACATTATTTGTTGTGCTCATGAGAACTGTTTTTCCTAAAGAGAAAAGACTTAATGGAGAGTAAGCACGTTGTGAGGGGAGCAATCCCACGGACTGGACTCCCAGAGTAAAAAAAGAGAGAGAGAGAGAGAGAGAGAGAGAGAGAGAGAGAGAGAAACTGGATCACCAATGGGATTCTCTTCATTTCATTCTGCTTCTTGTTCTGATGGGATACAAGGAGGTTGAGAAAGCCCAGCTCCATATTCCCACCAAAATGGAGATGCCTGTTGCTGTGCATTCTCTGCCGCAGCGAATGTTACCTCCTCAAGCCATGACCCCAAATAAGTCAATTCCTCCCTTAAGTTGCTTGTTGTCTGATACTTGGTCACAGAGATGAGGAAAATAATATAGGAGATTAGTGCTGTGGGGTGGGCTTGTGGCTGTGGCTACCTGGTCATGTGGTTTGTAGACATTTGGAACTGTTTTGTGGAATAGCTCGGGACCCATGGGCAAGAAGAGAGCTCAAATGCTGTATGAACAGCCTAATGGACTATTCTGATGGGACTGTGGGAAATTAGGATGCTGACAGAATGCAGAAGGTGAAAAGAGACTGTGCCCACAAGGTTGCAGTGAGGAAGGACTCTGCTTACCAGAGACCACTCATGTTTTATTCTGCCAAAGAACAAGGCTATGTTTTGCCTGTGTCCTGCAGTATGAGTGACATTGAACTAAACATTGAAAATTAATGGGCTAAGCTGTTTGGCAGAGGACATTTCAGAACAGCATAACATCCAGGCTGCGGTCTGGTAAAACCCAAGGTTAATGCGTTGACTTAGATTTACAGTTTAACAGAACAGAGAGATATAGAAAATGTGTAGTTTAAGGCAAAGAGCTTAAATCAGTTATGGTTATAAAAATAACTGATAAGGGCCAAAGAACTATAGTTGTTAAAAAATATTTGCATGATTAATGTAAAAATCAGAACTTTGTACTGAGAAAGTAGGAAAGCCATACAACTCTAGCCACCAAAGACTCTGAATTGCAAAAAATGCAAACTTATTTGAAATTTTTCATTTGAACTAGAATAATTGGGTGAAGACCGCATCCACGGCATCCTGGTTGAGTAGTACCACACACTGCAGTCGTTCCCCAGGTTCAGCCTTCAAGGGAAAGAGAAGCTACTGTGACTGGGGCCTAAGGAAGTCAGACTACACCTTGCACTGGCAGCAGAGTCTTGCTTTTCCTGCAGGGTATTCATTATCTTCAAACATACATTGTACAGACTCTACAGGGTCCTGGAGGTTCATGCCAACATTCCAAGAAGCAGCTGAGTCTAGCAGTGTGTGGTGGAGTCAGATTTTCTACATGGATCTCTAAGAGGGCAATGCACAAAGCTTGGAAGGTGAAGACCAAGTTGCAATACCCCCTGAGAGATTGGAAAGGCCAGTGTTGTCTGCCAACAAAAGTTTCATTCACTTAGTAAAACATAGTCAAGAGTGAGGACGCAGCATTGAAGAAAGTGCTTGTGGGAACAGCCAAGGCTAGTGGAACACAGAAGAGAATATCACAGGCCCAGGTGCCACATCCGGGCATTTGGTGTTGAGTCGGCTGGGATTCTGCCTGACTGTGGCCCAGTATTTCTTTGATCTTCTATTCCTTCCTTCTGGGGATGTTTACACTGTGCTGTTATATACTGGAAGTATGCAATATGGTGGTCTTCCTTCCTTTCTTTGTTTTTGATCTTACAGGCCTCACTGTCAAGAAACTGTCAAAGTCTCAGTTGAAACACTGAACTTAGACGTTTGAACAATGTTAGAATGTTAAGACTTTGGGAATGTTGGAGACAAACTAAAGGCATTTTTGTATAATGAGGTAAAGGTGTCACAAGTGCAATGTTATCTTTTGGAATAAAGTATTTGTTTATCAAGTTGACAACAGATACGCTTGCTATGGTTATTTTCCATTGTCAGCTTGATTAAATGAACAAATGCCTAGTGCACTTCATAAGACATGCCTCAGGACTTTTCTGTGAGTGCTCTCCGAGGGAGGGCTAACTGAAGGGAGAAAACCTGTCCCAGACGTGCAAAGCACTGCCCCATGGGTTGCAATTGAAATCAGTAAAAATGAAAACTGAGAAATGCAGCTACGTAGTGCTGTGCCCCTTCCTTTGCTCTTCATCTGCCCATATGTGAGGAGGTCCACATGCACCTTCCTAACCATGTGGCCACCTGCTGTCAGCGCTTTCCTGCCCTCGAGGATGAACTGCAGCTCCCAGTGATGGACTATATTCCCTTAAGCAATGAGCCCAAGTAAGGCCCTCTTGTTTGAGTTTCTTCTCCTCAAGTTGCTGCTTCTGCCTCCACTGTTTATCAGTTTTTCTGATGAATAGCCTAATAAAAATTAGATAACAATTTTATTAATCCTTTCAAGGAAATAATTTAAGATTAGTGATGGTTAATTGTAAGGTTTTCTTTGTTTTGTACTTTTCTGTTTTCTGGGTTATTGTTTCTAAGTGTGTGTGTGTGTGTGTGTGTGTGTGTGTGTGTGTGTGCTGAGAATGGATTTTACTATGTAGCTTAGAATAGTCTCTAACTGGTGAACCTCCCTATCTGCCTCTGCCTCCTGAGTACTGAGATATAGGCATGGGCCACTACATCTGGTTATTGAGTGCTATTGGCTGCATTATTTGTGAACTTATTTTTTATCGTTTTCTTATTTTCATTTTACACACACACACACACACACACACACACACACATATATATATATATATAATTTATTGTTAGATTATGGGTGCTTTGCCTGCTTGCATGCCTATGTGCCATATGTGTACAATGCCTGCACAGCCTGGAAGAGGGTGCTAGATTCCCAGAAACTGGAGATACAGACAGTTGTGAGCCACCATATGTTCTAGGAATCAAGTTTGAGTTCTCTGGAAGAAACACCAATGCTCTTAACTATTCAGCCATCTCTCCAGCCAGAGAATAAAATATTTCTCACTTAAAATGTTATTTGATAAATTTAATTTTTGGAAATCAGTTTTCCAGCTGGGCGGTGCTGGCGCATGCTTTTAATCCTAGCACTCAGGAGGCAGAGACAGGTGGATCGCTGTGAGTTCCAGGCCAGCCTGGTCTACAAGAGCTAGTTCCAAGACAGGCTCCAAAACTACAGAGAAACCCTGTCTCAAAAAACCGAAAAAAAATCAGTTTTTAATTTTTCTAATATTTGGAGGTTTATTTTTTTTATTTCTAACTCTTACAGAGGCAGAGAATCTAGGTGTTTAGATACCCACTGATTTATATTGCTAAATCTATTATCAAAAGAAAGAACAAAAGGTTGCCATATAAATGTTAACTTAAAAAGCTTTGATTTTTGAACTTTATTTTAGGGAGAAGACTCATACATACATTTCTTTAAAGAATTTTTTAAATTAGCATGGGAGTCATAGGTCTTCTCTGTAAAAATACATGCTCCCAGGCTTGTTTATACATGCTTTGCATACCATTTCAGGAGTCCCCAAATTGTGACTATGAACAACCTTGGAGTTCCTGTATCTTATGACCCAATCATTTGGGTCAGAGATATGTTTATCAATTGAGGTATAATTTAAATGTTGTGCTGTACAGTGGCATAGTTGTAAGTTCAATAAGGTATAAAAAGCCTATATAGGCATCACCTCATCGAGATCCGAAACAGTTCGGATTCTCTATAATGTTTCCCCAGGCTGTTTCCATGGGTTACCACACCATACAAGGCAGCCATTTCTGAGAGGGATGTTCAGCATTTCCTGAAACCTGATGCTACAAGTACAGCATCCCTAGCAAGAAATCTTGAGACAAGAAAAGCCCATCTCATCTAATTGTACAGAAAGGAACAGTCAATGGCTTCATTAAAAAAAAAGGGGGGGGGGATCCTGAAAACCAGCTGATGGAATGCCGAGTGAGCAAATTCTTAGGGACTTTTCAGAGTGGGTTCGCAGCATCTTAGAAACAGGGATGCTGCAAGAAGTCACTTGTCCAACTGGCCCTCAAAAGACCAATATGGCCTGACACACCTTCCAGTCTTACACATTACCTGGTCAGCTTCTGAGTCTGAGGGGACCACGAGCACCACATCACCCCTCTGCAGGTTAAGTTCATCAGAATTAGCTGCCTCAAAATCATGCAGGGTTTCCACCTGCAAAACATTTAAAGGATTGGTTAATTTTGGAAAGAAGCTGCGTGTGGTTGCTCTACCTATAACCCCAGCACCCAGGAGTCTGAGGCAGACTGTAGCCATGACTTCAAAGCCATTTGGGGCTAACTAGTGAGCTCTGGACCAGGAAGAGCATGGGGTACACAGTGAGACCATGTCTCAAAATAAAGAGAAAGAGTAAAAGAAAAGGAAGTAAGGGAAGGGGAATGTCATATTTCCTAATATAATTACACAGACACGGCTAGAAGTGTTCTCTAAGTACATAAAGGATGAAGATACGTATTGCAATTCTGCTATAGATGGGATATGATCTGCAGCAGAGCTTTATTTGTGTGTGTGTGTGTGTGTGTGTGTGTGTGTGTGTGAGAGAGAGAGAGAGAGAGAGAGAGAGAGAGAGAGAGAGAGAGAGGCTTGGTTGCCAGAGGGGTGGTGAGCGGCATGGGAAACAATAAGATAAGGAATATAGTAGAACATCACCAGGGAGATGTTCTCAAGGGAAATAGTAGAGCTCTCAAAAAATCCTGGTTATTCTGCAAGATTATGAGAGTGTGAGATTTTCCCTGCTCCAGTTTCCTGTGTCTATTTCCTCAGTACCCTTGCTTCTTAATGACTCACACGAGGCCATTCATGTCTACTTATTAATTCAGTGCACTATGTAATAACTGAAAGTACTATATTAAGTTTTAATTAGTTAATTTTGTTAGATATTTTATATATTTAATTGTGCTAGATTTGTTATATTTTGTAAGATATTTAATCATCAGTTAGATATATTATAACTGAGGGTTGTTTAAATTGAGCTGAATATGTCAAGCTAAAGAATTGTCTTTTAAAGTAACAAAAAGACAAAAAGACAGGCAAACTTCCACTTGAATGTTATCTAAGAATTACTCTTTAATTAAACAAATGGCGTTTAAAAATAAATTTTCACTCTTTTCTGTCCTAACACTTTATGCCACAGCAGTCTGTTTTTCCTTTGCACTTTTGAAAACCTTTTGAAAATTTACATTATGGAAAAAAGCAAAAAGACTAACACATTGAATACACATTCCTCCCTCACTTGAAGGATTATACAGTCCTGGCCAGTTTTATGTCTTCCATATTGGTTCCTTGCAAACACCTGAACACTCAAGACGAAACAGCTTGCTTTTAAAATATGTATTTCATGTGTAGAATACAAATTATTAGAGCTAGAACTGAGTCATCCAAAGTTAATATCTGCAGTGAGAACTGCTGTAGAGCAGGACTGTGGTGTGCACCTTAGGTCACACTGTAGTGATGGGTCACGCTAAAGATGGGTCCCCGATGCTCCAGCCTTACCTGGCACAAATTTCCTTCCTTCACATGTATAGCTAAACAAATAAACATGCTTCTAGCCCTAACTTTAACACATATGCTCAAATATTTTACTCTAAATTAATCTATTCATAAATCTATTATACCTGCACCCACTTACATTGGCAAGGTGGTAGTTTCCTTCTAAAAAAAGGAGAGAGAGAATGGATAGCGATATTCAATTCCATTCTTATGTACACAACTATATGGGATGGAGATATATATATATATATATATATATATATATATATATATATATATGAAAAATATGTATCCAGGCATGGTGGTCTTTACCTATCACCCATATATCTGGGAGGCTAAAGCAGATGATTACAAAGTTAAGGCCTACCTATACAATTTAGCAAGACCTCATATCAAAATGAAAAAGTACAAAGGTATATAGCAAGTAGCTGAGTGCTTGCTTAGCATGCCCTAAGTTCTGAGTTTCCTCTCAGTACCAAAATCAAAACCAAGCCAAACAAAAAAACAAGCAAAAACAAAGGCTGCATTTTGAAATACAGTATTAAATTATACAATTTCTAATCAAATTTTTCTTGGGTAATTATCTACCACCAATACTGTAAGTTGTAAGTGGGGTTTCTAGGTAATCACGGTTGTGTTGTTTTGCTTGACTAGTAAGGAGGTAGTTTATGATGGCCTCTGACTTTAAAAGCTTTCTTCCCAGGAAAGAAGGCTTGTTTGTTTTGTCCTTTTTACATAAAACCCTTAGTGTCTTTAGGTACTTGTTTTTGGACTATTGGTTGGCCCCTTGATGTGGGATTCCCTTCTGTACGCTATAAATATGTTTTATTACCATTGGTTAATAAAGAAGCCACTTTGGCTTATGGCAAGGAAGAAAACTAAACTGAATGCAGGGAGAAAGAAGGCAGAGTCAGGCAGATGCCATGTAGGTGCCAAAGGAGAAAGATGCCAGAACCTTAGCGGTAAGCCACAGCCTTGTGGCAATACACAGATGTATAGAAATGGGTTAATTTAAGATGTAAGATCTAGCTACAAATATGCCCGAGCCATTGGCCAAACAGTGTTGTAATTAAAAAAGTTTTGTGTGATTATTCAGGTCTGGGTGGCCAGGAAACAAAAAAGCAGCCTCTGATTACCACCCCTTGATCTGCACTGGGATTGGATGACTATTTCCTGCCTGCAACTCTTCAGGAACATACCGGAGCACAGTTGACTTCAAAGGCCTGGTCTGAGCCATTTGGACATACTCAGCTCCAAAGGAAGCCTCGAAGGCATTAGTCCACCCACAACCTTGGGGTAGGTCATGCACCTTTTAACTATTCTATTTTGAAATACGAAGGGTATTAATGTATGGCATGCTTGCCCAAAACAAGGACATGCTGCATTTTCCTTTCCCAGGGGAGGTCATAGCACATGCTTGCCCAAAGCATGGACATGCTGCCATTTTCCCAGGGGATGTCAGGGTGAAAGGAAAGCAGATTTGAGAAAGAATACACAATGCAAATAGCATACTGACAAACTACAAAGTGGTGCAAAGGGAACTCAATGAAACAACGACAATGACCCTGATGTGACAATATAAAGACCTTGTAGAGAAAGCCAGGAGGCATGTCCTGAGCAGCATCCTCTGCAGACATGGAGGAATCCCCAGCACCTCCTGGTGCAGCTGTAGCTGCCTGAGAATCCAAAGGTGTGGCCTCTGTAACCAGTTCCTGCGCCTCACCAGCCTGGCCCTGCGGAGCCACATCCTCGGTGGCACCCACGTTGGTTTCATGGTGTTCTCCTTCCCCTTCATGGTTGGAGGCTGGCTCGATGACAACAGAAGGGATGACCTTCTCCTGGTGGACAGAGAATGTGGATATTGTCACACCCTGGGAGACAACCGGTGTGTTTGCTTAGTATCTTTCCCCAACCATCTACTCTTTCTCTATCCCACTAACCCTAACCCACAGTTCCAAGCATTAAGTCTGCAGACATTTGTCCTGACTTTCTCACGGTCTCTCCTGAGTACTAAAGCTTTAATGGGAAGCCTATATAGATCCTTGAGCAGTCACACTGCTTGGAAAATGGGGGAAGGGAGTTTCTATGAGTGATCCAGAGTGGCGGGAGGCCGAAAGGGGAGAGGGTCTGCCCTGAGGAAAATACGAGGGAGCACTCCACAACTCTCACACTTTGCCATGACTGTCCGTAATTCCAAGTCATGGGACTGGGGATTTGTTGTCTTTGATAGCTGCAGGGGGACAGGAAGAGCTAGGGCCAACTTTAATCTGATGTGTGTGCTCAACTGACTATGTCCTTAAAAAGTGGGTTGGCTTTGGTGGAAGAAGACTGGTGGGGATTCTGAGATACTCTACTAATAGTAAACACGAAGCACTGGTAATTGTAAGTCATACTGAGTCCCTACCCAGGCTGGCACAGAGCTAAGCCTTCGGGGTCTTCCTTACCCTCACAGCTTCACCATTTCATCGCCCTCTTTCTTCCTCTCTCCGCTGAGTTTCCTCATCAGCTGCACCTCATTTCTCCCCTCTATTGTGACTGCAGCTTCCCTTCCCCCCTTCCGGGCTTCAGTCATCAGGAGCAGAAGTCCATTCCACACAGAGAGAGCTATCACCCAGGCCAACAGACAAGCACCCACTAAACATCCCTCTCCTCAGAAGTCCTTCAGGAAACCTTACCTGGGGAGCAGCCACCTCAGTCTCTGCTGGTGGAGGGCTCTCGCTGCTTGTAACCTCAGTGCTCTCAGCATCGACTTTGGTTCCGTCAAGACTTTCTCCTTCTGCAGCAGGGAGTGCTGCCTTCTCTGCCTTGGCTTCCTCCACTGGGACCCCATCAGTGGGCACTGTAGTTCCCACAGTCTCGTCGGCATCAGTTCCCGGAGCAATCTATATAAAATAGAGAGAAGTTACTATACCTGTGTCTCCAGAGTCTCCACAAGGCTTCAGCACCACTCCAGTGTGCTTCCCCTATTAAGGCCATCAGCATTGAGCTGCTTGCATGGACAGGATCCCAGGAGTCAGGGGCAGCAGAAGCTTATGTGATCAGAGCTCACTTTTCGCAGAGGATCCAATGATACGGATTCTGCATCCCTTGGCTTCACCCTCAATCAGGTATAATGGATGGCATTGGAAGAGGTGACATTTGCCATTCTTTAGAGACTGGTAGCAAACGGGATGGATCTCGCTCAACAGGCTATTCTTTTTTGTTTGAATAAAAGCAGACATCAGTGGATTAAGCTTTAGGGAACCCCTGTGTTATAACACTGAAGGGACCTGGGTTTCTCTGAGACCTGGCACATGGAGGAGGACCAGAGCAGGATGGTGTCCCATCATACACTGAGAATCAGAATGGCTGCCCTCTACATATGTGTGGAGAAGGCTTCAAGGCTTAATCATGTTCAGGGAAAAGGAGTGGCAGTGGGGTTTCCTCCAAAAGAATATTAAGAGGATAATGGGAAAGTTTTGAAATCCAATATGCATCAGCATTGTACAAATATCCATGGAACCATCTGCTGACTAAAAAAATGTAACAATCAGATTTGGGGTCTTTACTAAATCCAAAAAAGTTTTCAGTAGTATGTAAAATATGAGATGATGAAATAAAAGAAGTACCACCACAGGTTTTAAATTTGGACAAATAGGTTTAGTATCTAACCCTTTAAGAGGGTTCTAATAATCAGTACGGCAGACTGATTTGACAAGGTAGAATAAAAAAGACTATCAAGAAAGAACTTTCCGACTGATTCTATACAGTATACCCAGGACACATTTTCCAAACACTGATGTTGCTCTCTGATGGGTCAGCATCAGCTAGTGCTCTCCCTTACTGGATTAGTTCTGCGTTGTTCTCAGTATTGTTAGCGAAGCCATACTCTTGCAAGCATTAGCTCTCCAACACGACTTCTGAAGTGGGTGATGGAGAACAGCTCACAGCGGGCATCACAAATGGGGTATGGGAATGTGACCTCACACAGGCACTCAACATGACATTCTCCAAGAACTCACTTCAGCCCCAAAGTCATACCTACCATATTACGTAAAATAATCTTCTATGAAAGACTTTTTCTAAATATCATAATTTTACTTTGGGCATAAAAGACAGCTTATCATTTGACACACATTCATAGAAATTTATGTCTCATATGAGAATCTCCTATTATGAGAATTTGGTTCTTCACAGAAAATGGATAATGGTGCAAACACAGCACTTGTCCTTAATTCTTTTATTTTTACTCCGTCATTAAAGTACATGGATTCAAAAAATTGGCCCTATTGTGTGAACCGTAGCTGATACTTAATTGAAATGAATTTTAAATGCTGGTAAATATTGAAATGAGTTCAAAGTTATATGAAGATTTGTGTTTTGGTGAAGGACTGAAAATTCCAACAAAAATAAATTAAAATGTGAGAGAATTGCATCTCTCATTTTAAGCAAACAATGATCTTTTTATAAATGTTATTGTCACTGTTGTCAAAAGAAGTATAATTAGCAATAACTTATGAAGGTGTCTTAATTCCAAGAAGAATAACAAGCAATTGTTCAATGATTTTTTTTTTTGTTCATGAAATAAACAGTTTTAGGTTGGGATAGAGCTCGGTGGTACAGTGCTTCCAGCTGAGGCTTTCGTTTCAACTCCAGGTATTGTAAGAAAAAGAAAAGAAAAAGAAGGATGGGATGGAGGAAGGGGGAAAGATAGAAAGGGAGACAGGGAGGGAAGGGATAGATTTTCACTGGGGGTACTAAAGGCCCAACAAGTTTTCTTCCATACTGAGAACTATGGATACAAAGAACATGAATACGGTGGCACAGAGGCTCAAGTGCAGAAGGCAAACTATTTAGTTATTTTTTCATTATTTTTGCTTTCCATGTATCTGGACAAAAGTCACACCTATGAACAACATGATTTCAATAGCTTTGAACAAGATGGGCTCTATCTACATTCAGGCAGAATGACAAACCAGCCTACACACACAAACACACGCACACGCACACACACACACTATAGGTGAATACTTTGCTATTTTATAACATGTACCTCCTCTTATGTAAATTTTTCTATGTATGTATGTTCTGAGCAGCACATATTGTTTGTAACTGGTACTGTCTTAAGTGAATTAATTAATGTTGCTTCCTTAGAAGAAAATATGTTACTTTCTATGGCATATTGATGATATTACCAAGGGTAAACTTGTGGGTTTTTTTAAGGTTTATTTTATTTTATTTACTTATGTGTATGTGTGACTGTGTCTTTATGTGCACATACATTCAGGTTTCTGTGGAGGCCAGAAAAGGGCATCAGGTTTCCCGGAGCTGGAATTACAGGTGAACATGAGGAACCCAAGAAGGTGATAGAAACTGAAATGAGTCCCCTGGAGAAACAGCAAGCACTCTTAACCACTTAGCCCTCTCTCCAGCAACACCAAAGGTAATTTTAAAACACACTTGATGCAAACAGAATCATAAGCTTATAAAAGTGATTGTTTTCTGTGTGTCTGTCTGTGGCTGTATCTTATTTTACTGCCACAAGATAAACATACCATAGCGTTTTTTTGGCTAAGTAATTTGAGCAGGCATGGTTGACGGAATCTACTTGTTCTGACTGCAACCACTGCTGTGACAAGAGCTACCAGCAGGGGGAGACCAGGAACTGTTGTGTGTTGCCTGATCCTCAGAAGTAAGGACCCCAGCTTCAGGAACTCAGAGATTCATTTCATCTCTGCCACATGAAGGGAACTTAACAAGTAGGAGAGGGCTGATAAAAAGGTGGCAAACAATGTCACTCAAGCACTGGAATGAACAATGCTGGGTAAAGGTGCTAAGGGAGCTAGCAATTTCACTCCTGAGGATAAAGACATTCAGAATGACCCATTTATTCACGCTTGTATAATCCATGTTGAGAGTCAATTGCAACATATCTTCATAATTTTTTCAGGGTAACTGTGGAGATTTCATTTTGCTATGTTTTTGACAATGTCTTTTGCCCTCTTCATAATGGTCAGTTTCTGGCTTGGAGCAGATGCTACAATGTCTGTGGAAGCTCTGTGCTGTTCTAGTAACTTCTGACCTTGTTTTGCGAAGGGTAAGTCTAAAGCAGGTCTCCCTGGTATTTGCTTGCAGAGCTTTTTAAGCTTTGAATTAAAGATTTAACAAATTTAGATGGTCTTGTCATTAGCTTGTCCATGTGTGATGTTTTCTTAGTATACATTTATTGTGCATAGTGATGGGTTTCATAGGCATTTCCATTCAGGTATAATATTACTTGGACAATATTTGTATATTTGCTTCCTAGTCTCCTCCATCTCCTTTATTCCACTTTCTTTTCCCAAGTAGCCTCATTTTTTATTGTATATCTATAAATGACTGTATTTGTTGCAGAAATGAACACACATACAAATGACTATATCTATAGCACAAATTATTACACACACACACACACACACACACACACACACACACACAAGAGAAAATGTAGTCTCTCTCTTCCTGGTTGATTTCTTGTGATCTACCCCCAAGGATTCTTTCAATTAGAAAATTTCAATCCAACATAACAAGTTTCTCCCTAAGTCTGTAAATCTCTGTCCAGCATTGAGTATCAGCAACGGTCCAGGAACTGGGACTTTTCCTTTTGATTTTCCAATCCAATCTTCTCACCTTTGCTGTGTTTTTCCTCTGTGCTGGGAGATCCTTGGTCCCATTACACAGTTGTCCCTAGTCTTTCTCAGTTATTACTCAAATCTTAGCTCTAGTATGGCATTTTCTTTTCCCTTTCCTTTGGCTTGCCTTGACTCTTTTTTCTCTCATCAATGCCTTCTTGGATTTCACTTAGAGAAGACAGTTAAAAATTTTCTCTCCATATTTTGATTAATATTTTTGCAGCCAGATAAAATGAGGTTTTATCTAATAAGCAATCCATTCATTCTTTTGCATGGTTTATGTGCCCTCTGCTGCTTTCAAACTATTTCTATTGTGTTTAGTAACTTTAAATTAGGTGATGTCTCAGCAGTTCCTGTATGTTAGAAACATTTCCTTTGTTCCACTTTTCATCCCATCTAGGGACATTCAGATGCCCCTTTGAGGTGAACAGCCAGGAGAGATTATCTTGTTCAGATTTTTATTTTGTCAACTTGACACAATCCGGGCTTATCTAGAAAGAAGCCACTTCAATTGGGAAAATGTTTCCATCAGATTGGTCCACAGGCAAGCCTGTGAGGCATTTTCTTGATTAATGACAGATGTAAGAGTGCCTAGCCCACTCTACGTGGTGGTTCTAGGTTATATAAGAAATCAGGCTGAGCAAGGAATGGGAAGAAGCAAGTCAGTAACAGCATTTCTCTATGCTCTCTGTTTTAGTTCCTGCCTCCATGTTCCTGTCCTCATTGAGTTTCTGCCTTGGCTTCCCTCAATGATCAACTGTGATTGGGATGCTTAATCCAAATGAAGAACCCTTTCCTCCCCAGGTTGTTTTTTGTTGTGGTGTATATCACAGCAGTAGTGAATTATCAAATTAGTGATTTATCAAGATGTAGTGTACAATCACCTACTTTAAATCACCCAAATGTGTGTCAAAGGTGTGCAAGCATGATCCCATGGCACACTGCTAAGGTTGAAAGGCACTACCATATACATTCATCAACTGCCTTGTAGGCTTGGCTTTGACTTCTATTACCTCTATACTTTCGCTTAAAGAAAAGCCTCCTATCTAGAACTGACATTTCTAGAATATAGCACTATAGAAACTTTGATACTTTTTGTTAAAATTCTCTTTTAGCATTAATGTGGAAGACTACAAGAGAAGAACTGATAAAAAGTTAATTTTATTTTTTGTAACTTTTTAGTGTTTTCAGTTTTCTCATTCCTTCTTAACTTATGCAGTTATTTTATGTATATTATTTCTGGCATAAATGATAAGTGAAGACTATAAAAAGTATATATTACATATTTTGGATAAATGGCACATTTTGATAATTGCAGGGCATTTTTTTACTGGAGTCAGAATATGACAATATGTTTGCATATTGCTTTATAAAGACAATTGGCTAGAAGACCATTGAGCTCTAGGCTTTCCAGTTTATCCTGATTCTATAGAATAATAATTCTGATGCACAGATGGGCTTCTCCTGTCAATTTATTTTTATATGTCCATCTTGGGTAAGAAACTTGCATTACTGTGAATCCAAAAGTCTCTGCGTACCATCACAGAAGTTTATGATTATTGCATATTATTCTCTTAACATCTCTATTATAGCTTTTCCCCATTATTCCTAGAAGTTAACTAAGATCTAAAGAGCAAAAGTAACCTGCTCAACCAGTAAACAAAGTTTGGAATGATCTGACGAAATTCTGTGTTTGTGTCATACTAATCTGTACCGGAGAATATAAACATCTAAAGTAGGCAGTTTTGTAGCAGTCCTGAGAACTGGAGCACCAACTACAGAAACTGTGGTGCTAGCTCTCAAAGCAGCCATACTGGAAGAGGACTCTAAGTATGCTCCCTTCCAAGCAGTTGATGTGTATCCTTATGCTCTTGGAATGCCATTCTTTAAATGACCTTTTCCTGCTGCCTGTGCTATTTGGGAACAAGCAAAGACATGGCACAAAGTGTCTTCTAATCAACAGCAAATTTTGTAACAAACAGAAATCAAGAAGAGGCTAGTTGGCGTCAGAGTTAGTTTTAATTTGTCAACTTGACACCACTTAGATGGCAACCATAATCGAGGAATAGCCTAGATCAGATTGGTCTGTTGACATGGCTGTAGAGACACTGTCTTGATTGTCCAAGGGATGAGCCTACTGTGGGCAGCGCCATTCTCTAAACAGGGGCTCATAGACTGTAAAACAAAGCCAGCTAAGCATAAGGCTGAACAAGCAGGCCAGCAAGTAGTGTTGCTTCATGGTTTCTGCCTTTAGTTCCTATTCTCACTTCCCTCAATGATAAACTGTGACATGGAAATCTGAGTCAAATAAATCCTTTTCTTCCTAAAGTTGTTTATGTTATGGTATTTATCACAGCAATAGAATAAAACTAGAACAGTTGTGTAGAACTTTTCTACATTGTTTTTAACAATTATCTTCTAGGTTTCACTGTTTAGAAAATTATGTACAGAGTGAGAAAGTGCAAAAGGCCTATTGATCTTTGCCTGGATTTCTCCATTGCAGTAAAGACAGCATTTAGGAATAGGGCCCTAGTCACAGGTATATTCACCAGCTAAGAATTAATGCCATCCAAAAGGTGGAAGGTATGTGTTCTCATTGTCTAAATGAAGGAATGAGATGGAGTGAAAGGAGAGAGGGCTGGGGTGAACCATTACTTCCCTCTTGTAGCTGGCTGTGCAATATCACAGAGGGAAGTAGTAAAGGGGCAGAAGCAGTGGAAGTCCCAACCACAGACCATCACTGCCTTTTCTTAACTGTCCCTAAACGAGGCTCCAACCAGAGCTCTTGATAATGCTGGAAATGCTTTCATTTTTATAAATTTCTAAACTTATCTAAATTTAAAAGGTTAAAATTAAGTACTAAATATTTTCTTCAGGTTCTATTTTAAAGAGAAAGTCAAGAGGCAGATCTACAAGAGATCATTATAGCCCCACAGAGAAGGTTCTGGTACTTTGAAATAGGGTGGCAGTTGGTACGCTTCTTCACACAAAAGGTGCTTAAAACACTGCTCACTGCAGCTCCCCTCCAACAAGACTACAGGAGAGTGCTGTGCTTGGAATCCCACACTCTATGGCCATTTCTTTCCAAGTGGTGCCTGGTACTGCAAATTTGGCTCACATATTCCTCATGTATTTTCTTCCAAAAAGTAATAAGATTCTTCCTCCCCCATTTCCATCTCACTCAGCTTTCAGGCTGCTACTCTAATCTTTCCTGCAGTCCCATCGGAAGCCCTAAGCAGCTGGCTTTATAGTCCAACTCAACCAAATGTATCACTGTTGCCATGGGAAACAGTTATTAAAATTAGCTTCACATCTTCTTTGAAAATCATCTTCAGCAGAGATGCCAAAGTTAATGAATTTTTGTTGCTGTTAATTTGGCTTTAAGCACAGGACACAGTATCTCATAATGATACCCTTCGGCATTAAAAGTTTCAATTAGTGGTCTATTTGCAAAATGACTAGAAAAAGGTGTAGCTTTTAAAGCCAAGGTAAATATTGTACACTGTGCTTGCTCAGAAATGTGAGCATGAGCAAGCAGTGGTTGGAAAGCAATCATAACAGGCTTCTTCCATGGGGCTTGCAAAGTCTGTAAGAGACTTTTACCTAATTTTATTTATCAGTGTTTGGTTTTGAATCCTGAACTTCAGTCATGGGAGAGGGAAAAAGCACTGGAGCCCGGAGAAGGTTTTTAAAAAGATGTCTTTGCAAGTCAGGCAAGTGCCTGCAATCCCAACATTTAGAGGGCTGAGGCAGGAGGACAGCTTGGGCTACATAAGTAAGTGACAAGCCAACCTCCACACTAAGATTCTGACTCTAAACATTGTCAACAAAAGGAGAGCAGCAGCAAGCCTCTTGTGTGGGCCGTGGATCAGTATGACAGAATTGAAGGAAAGGTGCCAGGCACTGCCTGAGACTAAATGAAGACTGGGCTGGATATCACTTGAATATTTTCATGTTCTATGGGCAAATATCCCAGCCCTGACCATGTACATGTCTTAGAGTAGCCTGAGGCTTGACAGATGGCAGTGTGTGACCTGAAACTGGAGGAGAAAGCAGCACAGCATCACACTGAGAAGACCCACTGGCAGCCCACTGACCTCATGGCTTTGGAACAGCAGTGGCATCACGGAGTGAACTACCCCATGCCCATATCCCACCTCACTTGCCTACTAAACGCAGGTGGAAAACAGCTGTAAACAAGATTTTTTTCACCACACTGCAGGGATTTGAAAGTTTCTACATTTTAAAGCTCATTGGGGGGGAAATGAGAAACAGATGCAGAGGGTAAAGTGATTTCCTCATCACCAGCTTTTTATAGCTAAAGAGCTCATTCCATGCATTCCCATCTTAGGGCATTGCTGCCACATCCCCCTTGGACAACTGCTTTACAGCCAGAAGAATGGATGAAAACACTGCCTTTGGGAAGCTCAAGATTGAGGCTGAACAAGAGCTGCTGTTTCGTTCTGATTTTTCAGCTACTCCCCAGGGACATCTCTTAAGTCTAAGAACTAATTGTGGAAAGTCCTGATATTATCAGAGATTTAAGCCTATCTGGAACCCCAATGTTCTTCATTGAAGCTATTCATTAAAAAAGGATGGAGGCTATCATATAAAAACACAAGTAGAAGGAAAAAAATACCAAGGAGTCTCATTCATAGACAAAGAACTGGCGACAGCTGAGAGAAAGAGAAAATACCTCTCGCTGGGATGATTCCTTTGGTTTCCTGATATAAAGTGGTCAGACTTGAAATCATATACACACAAGCAAAAGTGGACTCAGTGTGTTGTATTTATGTAATTGTGTATATGTTTATGTAAATTATAATTAAAGAAAAGAGGCTACCCATTTGAGGGGCGACATGGAAATGTCTGGAGGAAGGGGACATGGGAAGGACTGAAGGAAGGAAAGGGAAAAGGCTAAGTGATGTAATTATATTTTAATCAAAATGTATTAAAAACCTGCTTGCAGAAGTATAAAATTTGGATGAGTGAGAGAGTGGGTGATCTCGATAACCTGAGAGGGGATTACAGAGAACCTGCATCAGTGCTTGGGCTTAGGGTGTTGGCTTCTCTCCTTCATGTTTCCACCCCACAGTTCAATGTCATGGGCTTTGTGGAATTAAGCTTTGTTCTGGAACCTGAGACCAATGAAGTACAAAGGCACAGATGGAGAAGAAGCCATCTGACATTCAAAGTGGGAATTTGATGAGCACTTTTCAGAATCAAATGATTTCTTCAAAATCTAAATCATCATCGTTCTACCTTCCTGGTATTGGTCACATTCATCTCAAAACAAATGTTTTCTTTAACAGTGATCCAGAATTCAGTTGTACTTTTCCTCGTCCTGTGTTTATGTGAGCAAATGTATGTGTGGATGCATGCAATGGTCAATAATTGAGTTGCATTTTCCCCTCTGTGTTGAAGTGTGCGAGTGTCTGTGTGGATACATGCAGTGGTCAAGAATTCAGTTGTATTTTTCCCAGGCAGGTTCCAGGGATGGATGGATGGATGGATGGATGGATGGATGGATGGAGAGTCTAGCCAGTCAGTGAGCACAATGGTCAGTAAATGCTCATGTATCAAAAGCCAAAATGGAAAGCTATAGAAAATATCTGATGTCTGAATTCTCCACACATACATGGACACATGCAACCACACACACACACTCACACACATAAACATAGAGGCAGGTTTTGGAGAGCCACATCTATGGCTACATGGAAGTTTCCCTAATCCATAAGATCAGTTCTTTGGTATAATCTCAATAATAATAATAATAATAATTATCCTATTATATATTTATCATGATGATGATGTCAGGGAATTGAGTTTTTACTATGAAAGTAAAAAAAAGAGAAAGCTCTTTTATCCTGGGAACCATGGCAGACAAAGGAGTCCTTTATCCTAGCTGAAGCCAGGACAGGAAGTGGAACAAAGGATCATGGGAGAAGGTGGAAAGAAGCAGCATAGTGGATGGAGGGGGCAGGGCATGGGCTCACCACTGCCTCCTCCTTTGGCTCCTCCATCTCCAGTCCAAGGTCCAGCCCGGCAGCAGGCGCAGCAGCAGTGGCAGGAGGCTCCTCAGCTTGGGGCTCCATGGATAGCGCCTGTTCAGTTTCAGCCTGAAGTTATTTGTGGGTAAGAAGGAAAAAAAGAGATTCGACATGTGAGCAGGCACCACTGCAGCATACTGGAGAATCCAGAATCTCATCATCATTCAGAGCAGGCAGCCAGCTTTATTAAATCCATTCTAGAGAAATAAATTCTCTCATCTGGAGTCATAGGCCCTTGCAGAACTAAGGAATCACAGAGTGGAATTGTGTTCAGCTTCTTTAGAACAGCCTCCAGAATGGTTTCCTTTAAAGTCGGGCAAACACCTACCACTGCATTTATCTGTAAAAGTTTACCTTCGTGTCTCTATGGTAAATGTAAGAGAACCTGAAATGATTCTTCTGTTGTGTGGAGAGGGAGAGGAAGAGAGAGAAAGAAAGACACAAAGACAGAGATAGAGACAGACAGACAGAAAGAGAGACACGAAAAAAGACACAGAAACAGAGACATAGTGACACAGAGAATATCTCTTGAAAGTCCAACTTTGCCAGGTAGGAGTCAAGAATAACCTATAGGACACACAGTTCTGTGATCTTTCAGTGTATAAGTATATTTTACACTAAAAATGAAGGGATCATTCCAGTATGCAAATCAAGAAAGGAAAAGGCAATGATCTATTAGTTGATCCATAAATTCTTAAGACAAACTCATTTTCAATCCTATACCTTAAGTTATAGTCACATAGTGACCTGTGACTTTGATGGATTCATTGTGTTCCACTGAGGACCGTAAGTATCACAGGAAGCTGGTTTCTGCTTGTGACACTGTGTCAGTGGTAAACAAGGTTAAAGTCTGATTTTACAGGTGGTTTTCTTTTTGCTTTCTGCAAAGAGGGAGCTGTAGAAATCATTTTCTGTAAAATTAACACTCCAAAGGAGCTAGTATGACCAACTAACTTTCAAATATCCCATGATAACTATCAACTGTCCCCAAATACATTCACATCAACTTACCAAGCCACCTACCATATTCTGATCTGCCTGCATGGTGAATAATGAAGTTTCCTGGGGCTGAAAAGAGGGAGAAAGCTTTAAAAAGCTATCTCAATGTGGGATACCCGTCTGTATGCTATGAATATGTTTTATTACTATTAGTTAATAAAGAAGATTCTTTGACCTATGGCAGGGCAGAAGAGAGATAGGTGGGAAAACTAACTGAATGCAGGGAGAAAGAAGGCAGAGTCAGTCATACACCAGGTAACTGCCCAAGAAGCAAGAGGTAACAAACCATGAGCCCCACAGTAAAATATAAAATAATAGACTGGGTTAATTTAAGATAAAAGAGTTAGTTAATAAGAAGCCTGACCAAATAGGCTAAACAGTGTTGTAATTAATATAGTTTAAGTGTGATTGTTTGGGTCTGGGCAGCTGGGAAATGAAAGCACAGTCTATGCTCACTATTGGTACCCAGTGTTTGGCAACATACATTCACATAAAGCCTAAGAAAGCTTAAGAAAGGTTTCTAGACCCACAAAAGTGGGAGTGAATTGGAGCTTCTTGGTAACCACATTTTTTTTAGATAGGCTCTGCTCACTGGCTCAAGCAGAGGTGCGGCTTCTTTAAGATATGGCTTCCTGGTTCATACTGGTGGCATAAACAGTTCTGGCTCTTTTGAGAGGTCCTGCTACAGAGAATTAAGTGGAATTTGTGAGCAGAGTGCTACAAATTGCTTAGTGGTGACACAGACCTGCTGCATCCCTGGAGCTGGTACAATGAGCATGGCTCACAGAGCTGGAGGCAAACAATTCTGCCATGTGGGATGTGGCGAAGCCAAAAAGAATAGCCAAAGTGTTAGTCCTAGCCATTCTCCTCACATTTTTAAAAAGAACTCTTGGTCAAAAAAGCATTACAGATACACAGTAAAGACAAATTCAGACAAAAGGACCTCTAAATGGGTCACAGTGTTGGATAAATGTACATCTTAGGAGAGAGAGAAGAAAGAGTATAGACAGCCACAGATTAAAGGAATAAAGTTAACAAATACTAAAAAGTAATAGAATAAACAAATAAGCCATGCAAAGAGGGAATATACACAGAGAGTCCGGATTATGTATATTTTTTGTTTTTTCTTTGAATTTTTTGACTATTAATGAGTTAACATTTGATTCTTAGAATTGGTAAGCTAAACCAACATATATATTTTAAAGGTATCTTGACTTCAAAACTTTAGTCTAAAGATATGTTACTTTGCAAAAAGAGGTTCTGTTTTCGTTTCCACAGGATTCTTTCCAGGCTAATGTGATAGAATTCCCCCACCCCCACCCCCCAAAAAAAGTTTTCAGTGAATCCTAAAAATACTTTGCCTAACAAACAGCAGGAAGCAGTTTGGAGAAAACTGCACCTAAATTCCCAAAATGATTGTTTATAAATGTTTATTTTCATTTTAAAGGGGTTGGTTATAAGTAGTTAATGGTCACAGTTCAATTTCTAAAAAATTAAGGGGGAAATGATATAGAGATGAATACTTGCATTGGTATAAATATTGTTCTATTGATACAAATTTAAAGTCAGTTTTGTTACACTGTATATATGTATTTCTGCTCTTGTTTAAAGTATTGTGTTTGTGCAGCTCATTTAAAAATGTAATATATAGTTATGAAACATAGATTAATAGATAGTTATCTATAATAATCAAACTTTAATTATGTTAGATTTTCTAGATATACAGAGATATATTTCAGTTAGCTAAATAATCTCAATACTTCCAAAACCTATAGAATATGGCATTTAAAAGATTTTACAAACTTAGACTTTTCTTGACAGTGAGGCATGTCTGCTTCTGGCAGCACCAGTTACTTCAGAGAGGTTGATGGACATTGAAGGAACTTGTTATGGAATTTGCCTTCAGTGTGACAAGGCTAGTCATTTGGGCAGGAAATTGCCATTGCTTGACTGCTTGATGGTGTACTGTATGAACTGGTCATGCAGGACCCACAGAAAAATGGCTGATGAACTTTCTAAAAGATGGGATGGTCTTTCAGGTTCCTGCTTCACAGAAGAAACTGCCAGGTGCTGCGGAGCTACTTTTGCTCCTTCAGCCAATAGCCTTTGAGATACCAGCCCACTGGGGTGTGGTATCTTTTGCTTTAAAAAAAAAAAGCAGCAGTAGCCTTCCACTCACTCTCTTGCTTCAGATTCCACTTCTGGCTATCAGACACTATTCCTGGTCATGCAGGAGGCTGTTGTCTAGGATCGTGATCTGTATGTTTTTTCCCTTTAAATAAATAACCCTTATATTAATCATAATTCCAAACTGGTGTGGGATTGTTTTGTGACTTACTTCATTAACCAGACATTATGCAGGACACAGAAGAAAGCAACTGACAAACTGTCATTATAGACAAAACAGTCTTTCAAATTTCCTGCTTCATAAAAAAGGCTACCAGATACTATGGGCAAGAAGGACTTTGGATGACTATCCAGGAAGTGAGATGTCTCTGTGAATTCTAGAGTTTTGGAAGTTGCTTACAATGAATTTCCTCTTTACTTAGGTAACATATCCTTCTGGGGTATTTGATGGAGCTGAAGTCAGATAGTTATAGTTTTCCTTAGTTATGATAAAAGATAAATTAGATATAAAACTTTAGCCATATAAAGAAACATCGTAACTGTAATTCTTGTTTGATATCTGTTTTGTTATATGTAATTTTACTATGCTAAAGTTAAAACTTTCTTTTCTATTTAGACAGAAAAGGGGAGATGATGTGGGATTCTCTTCTGTATGTTATAAAAAAATTTTATTACCATTGCTTAATAAAGAAGTTGCTTTGGCCTATGGCAGGGCAGAAGAGCGATAGGTGGGAAAACTAAACTGAATGCAGGGAGAAAGAAGGCAGAGTCAGGTAGACACCATGTAGCTGCCCAAGAAGCAAGAGGTAACAAACCACAACCCTCACAGTAAAATAAAAAAATAATAAAATAGGTTAATTTAAGATGTGAGAGTTATTTAATAAGTAGCTTGATCTAATAGGCCAAACAGTGTTGTAATTAATATAGTTTCTGTGTGATTAATTGGGTCTGGGCAGCCGGGAAATGAAAGTGCAGTCTCTGCTTATACTATTTAAACTAGAAGCCATCAGTTGTATCAGTTGGTGTTTTTGAATGTCCCCCTTTAAATCGTTTAAAAAATACCAAATTAGTGTTAACATGAGTTATTCTAAACATTAATCTGTGCTAGCAGAACATGTCCAGGAACCACTGATGTCTTGGAAAGAGCTGGAGTGTGGTTCCTTATCTTCAGATGGCTCTTATCTGGAAAATTACTAAAGGTATGGCTGTACATGGTGTGGCTCACTATGACATTTTAGAAGGATCTCTAAAAACCATCATCTCTAATATCCATCATCTTAGTAAAAATAATCTTATCTCCTCTTCCAGTAGCCAAGTCAAGAAAATCTTTCATACTGGAATTACTTCTAATGACTAGCAGAAAAGTTGGCATAGCATTATAAAGCACTTAGCAAGTGCTGGGTCACTGGGTTCAGCTCATAGCAAGAACAGCTCATTTCATCACAACAACGCCACAATGCTATCTCCATTCCTCAAGTTAGTTGTAAGTAGTGAGATCAAATTTTGTACGGACATTCTTAATCATTTTGCTGCAGTGATGATACAAAACTCCCGCAGGAAAGACTCAAACATTCTAGCAGGTGGCTCTTGTAAGGAACCAGATTCACCTTACCTGGGTAAAGCCATTAAATGAACCTCCAGAAGCCTAAAGGAAATGGAAAATGGGAAAACGGGTGTGATTTTTTTTTTTACCAACATTTCCATAGGATGAATGAATATCTACTAGGCAAGTTGGAGACTAACGACTACAACACACAAATTTAAAAATAATACAACAGCTTGCTTTGCTTGAAAACACTTAGGAACTACAAAAAGCCATGCTGTATTATTATAAATAGGCTGACAAAAAAAGTGGAAGATCTGCTTTACAATTGTTGCTTACATATGGGTCAATGTTTGCCAACACTGACGTTCTCAATAATGGGAAAATGATTCTAGGCCAGAACCATGGGTGTTAGTATCTCTTTTAAGTCATTTGTATCCGTCAACTTAATGAACATCAACTAAGATTCTACAGTTTTAATGAGCTTGGGTAGAAACAGTTCATGTTTCATTAATGGAGTCAGATTAGCACCAGTAAATAAATCTGTGTTGCTTATGGATTAGCACATTTTAGTGTTCAAACAAAAAAAGAAAGAAAGAAAGAAGGGGGGGGAATAAAGGAAAAGAAAGTAGCAAAAATAACTCAGAAAGTGGAATAGTAAGAAAGACTCCATTAATTCCTAGCATAATCATTATGTAGTATTTTTGTTGTTTGTTTTTGCTGGTTTTTTTTTTTGTCAACCTGTTTGTGTTTGGTTTACATAGGTTTCAAGAGGTACATGTGTCAAGGAGATCAATGATGGAGAGTGAAGTTGGTGAGAGACATAAGGAAAACAGAACCTAAGGAAGTCTGGCTACTCTACACTACATTTGAGAGTAAGTACCTCATCTTTATCAGCCTCTATTTCTTGGTACAACAATCCATATCTCTGGTTAGCAATTTCATCTTCAGATAAATCTGAGTTGTTGATGTCATTGTCTTGGGGACTACCAGGGCTCTCCATGCTAGTGTTCCAGGAGGTCCCCTGAGCCATTGGTCTAGTAGTCTCCTGGCTTTGATCCAAGTCACTAGCCCTGACATGTTTCCTGCATACATCTGCTGGTAAGTCCACCTCCAGTCCTTTCTGACTTTCTGCTAAATGTCCCCAGCAATTATGTAGACCTTCTATATCTCTGATGGACCAGTGGCTATTAGATTCCTGCCAATTGGCAAGCCTACTTGCTTGGCCATCTGGAATACCAGAGACTCCCACTAGATTCACAATATTTGCTCCTGAATTCAAGTCTGGCTGCCAGATTTGACCTGCATCTGTTCCCCAAGAATCTGTCTTTGTAGTTCTTGGCAATTGAATGGCATGACGAGGGTTTCCAGGCCCTGTACTTGCAAAGCTCCCTGCTGATGAATCTTTCCTCTTATATGAGCACTGCCCTTTTCCACTTGCAAGAGTTCCCAGAGAAGAGTAAGGGTCAGTTCCAGACTCATCTACCATTGCATATTTGGATGATAAAACAACATCCTGATTCTTAAGCCCCTCAGCTCCTTGAGCACTGACTACAATGCCACACTGAATTTCTTCTACACCTGAACTTCCCTGTGCTGGATAATGCTTTGTGGCATGGGTGTGCGGGCCTGATGAATGTTTCTCTATCTCTTTTCTAGTTAAATCCCATTCTTCAATGCTCAAATCTTTAATAATAGACACAGGGTCTGTCTGGAGAGGCAGATTACAGATCTCTGTATGATGGGCAGGTGTAGATTCAGAGCCTTCTACATTTTTGTGATGACTGTTTTTTACTTGAATCTCATCGGACAATCCCTGGATTCTGTCACTAAATTTATCTGCCACATATACTCTTTCCTTGTCTCTTTCGAGTACATCAGCTTCCTCAAAATAATTTTCATAGATTTTTAGTCTTTCCTCACTTTCCACCCTTAGATCTTTCCTACTTCCCACTTCATGCCTTTTGAAGGTCTCCTGACCTTGTTCTGCTGGTGTTTCGAGATGATGTGTTCTATTTCCTAGACAATCACAAATTTTCTCCTCATATCCCTCAGTATCTTCTAGTGCCTTGGTATCAATAGCTTCAGTGTCTACCTTTTGATTTGTGTCCACATATTTCCACATAGGATCTTCTACTTTCTGTTTCTGCTTTATTTCTTCATCTGATACTTTAGCTTCTTCGTCACCTTTTTTGAGCAGGTCAGTTGTTCCCACAACCGGCTTCTCTGAGTCACATGCTGCATATGGCTGGTTCATCTCCATGTACGCAGTAATAGAAACTCCAGCCCCAGGCACAGGCTCTGAGGACAGCTGTTCATTTCTAGTTGGAGGGGCTGGTCCTAGGGCATCCTCAACCTGTTCAGCTATATTAGAATGGTCGGTAGAAGAAAGCATTTCGGTGGATAATCTCATGGCCTGCTTTACTCCAGAGGGACAGACTATGTCTTCTTGAGACCCACTTGGGGTCATCTCCTGGCTGACACTGTCTGTTCTAGCATGAGGGCCCCAAGTAAATGCACCTATAGTTTCAGGTCTTTGAAGCTCTTCAGCCAAACCACTGTCAGGAGTTTCGTCTCTGATGAGGTTACACATAGAAAGACTTTTGGAAGAGTCAGTCTTTAAAGTATGTAGAAAAGCAAAGGGGGGAGAGAAAGATGAAACAGACCATGAAATATTTGATGAAAAACCTACAGCTCTTCAGTAGTGTAGTACCAGTTAAACAAAACAAAAAATAAAATTAAATAAAATTAAAAAATGCTTGGCAGAGAAACCCTGTCTCAAAAACAAATATAAACAAATAAATAAATATAAAAATAAAAAAACACTAGAGTTAATTGACTTAAGGTCAATCTAGAACTAGCAATGCCACGGAGAGAAGTCAGTCTACCAAAAAAATTACATATGTATAAATGTTAGGTATCTTTAAAATCTAGAATCTTATAAAAATCAACTTACCGGTTGTACCAAATCAGTGGTTGTCTGAAAGAGGGGAGAGAAAAAAGTAAAAAAGGAGAAACATTTCACTGGTCAATGCCTCATTCTGTCCAGGCACAACATTCTTATGAATGCTGTAGCTTTTACTGTACGGGAATTAAATTTTACCACTTGTTATAAAAATGATTTTTGTCCTAAAATTTCTTCAAGACAATTGTGGAAGAGGCACAAATGAAGCACAAAGAGCCTGTGCTGATCTCTAGCATCAGGGAGGATGTTTTGTGGCTAGTTCACAATTTCAACCTCAGGAGACCATGAAATGAAAATGATTATCCAAATGAACATGCAAGTCTGAGACCACCAGAATGCACAGATATCAAGAAAGTATTCCATATCATAGGCTCCATAGGAGCAAAATGTCAAACTCATTCTTCACTAGGGTCTATCTTTGAGGCTTGTGTTGAATGGAGAATAAATTCTTATTAACCACATGACTACCTTGAGGATTCTCTTGATAGTCTTCCTTCAACCTAGAAGCCATTTTCAACCCACATAAAAAATACCCTTTAGAGTAGACAGAACTATGAATGACAGCAGTATGTCAGAAAGCCACGATTTCATCCATTTTTATTATGACTACTATTCCTAGCAGGTCTGTCCTCTGAAGCAGAGAAAAGCTTTTTATAGAGGTACCTCTGCTCTCTCTGCATTCCTTTTAGAGAGGGAAGAAAATGTGTCATAATTCTAATTAAAATTATGAAATTTTGGGATTACCAAGATTAGTATTATTCCCATAATTAACAATAAAAGTAACACACAGTTGAAGTTAGAACTCTAGTACCCTGAATATCACCCCATCCCCCCTTTAGAAAGTATACAAGTAACACTAAATCCATGTTAAACATATTGACTTGGTGGTCATGCATGCCTTCAACCAACACTGTTAGCTGTGATCTTGATCTCTTTCAAGGATCCTAAAAAATAGAATATAAACTCTAGGGAGGAGGATGACCATCCTTTTTATTTTTAGGAAGCAAGAAGAAATACCACTTCTGAAGACTGTGTCCACAAATAATAGTTATATCTATTGAATGTGTCTGCTGCAGTTTACTAAACTCCGGTATAATTCTGAAGAATTCACAATCAGAGTTTTTTAAAGGCTAAGACTTTGCCTTAAGGAATGTCAGGCTTCACATGGGGTCACCAGTCTCCTAAATTTGCAATGCCAATGAACACCACAAAGTTCTGGTCACTTCTTTCCCTCCCCACCCCCTCTTTCTCCCTAGTCTAAATTCTAAAAATATTCAACCTTGCACATCAGGTTAGCTTTATAAAACAACACTATAATTATAGCTACCTTTTGTTGATCCATATCACATACTGAGCTAAATACTATACACTTCTTAAGCTTCTCACAGCACTCTGAGGTAGGGATCATTATCTTTATTTTATAGATGAGAAAAGATGATACTTATAGAATTATAGAAATTTATCACACTTACAAGATTATAAGAATTAGTGTCTGAACACAAATCCACAGCTGTCTAGCTCAAATTTTCCAAATGTTTTAACCAAACTTAATTGAATATAATGATGAAAAAATTGTTATCACCTCTGATTTTCTCATCCACACTGTGTTATGATTCTATCTAAGAGTACCACACACCTAAGAGCCTTCCATTACGACAGCACTTTTGGTCATCATCTCCCACAGGAAGACACAAAGAGCACAATGCCATTGTCTTGATCCCTACCAGTTCAGCAATGTAGACCACTGACACACATTTCTCTACTAGGCTTTTTTGGATTTGGGAAAAGCTCACAACTTTCAGGTATTTTTCTATGGTAATACATTATCATTACATGTATGGGCTTTCTTCTTCTCATAAATAAAAGCATATATTGAGGTTTCCAATTTTTTTTTTTTGATCAGAATATGTGAAATTACTTCTCAATGCCTTACCGTCCATAAGTCCCAGGGCAACGTCTAAAAGAAAACAAAGAAAAACATTATGAGTAAAAGTCCATAGTTAGTAATAAAATAAAGATGCCAGGGAGAGTTGCAATGTCACACACATGTGACATTTAGAACAGCACTCTTTCCTAGGCCCATTTTTGATAACAGAAACACTCTAATTCCATTACCTATTTTGGTGGACACACTTCACATGTGGCTATCAAGAACTTGAAATGTGCTAGTCTAAATGAAGCAAACTTTAAATTTTATATAACTTCACTTAGTTTGAGCCACATGTAGATACCACGAGAACAGCAGGGATCTAAGCCGTCTGCCTTTGCTCTTTAGACTAGCTTGCTTGGTACTGACAGTGATTTACAGTAAGTATGGTACTTCACTATACACACATCATTACAACAAAAAATGCTTTCCAACACTAGGGGTTAGCATATCATTGAGGAAATGCAGATTTCGAGACTTTAATACTTAACCGATGTGCTTGCCTCTTCCTACTATCTCAAGAATATATCTTATGACCAGTTTGATGGCAAACAGATCCTTAAATATGCTCCAATATAACTGGGATACAGAACATACAGATTAATTGGCAGTCACGCTTATTGTAGTAGGTACCCATTAAAACATGTTAATGCATGCCTGATGTGCACTCACTACTGATGATTTCATTATAAAGCACCCAATGCAAGGATCCCTCTGACAGAGAATCTTATTACAAAGGCTACAGGAAGTAGTTGGAACTACAGAGTAAGGAAGTGATGAGCAAGAGCAAGCACAAGAGCCAAGGTACTCCACATCCATGGTCAGGAACCAGAGCAGGGTTCTTCACAATGAACACAAGGGCAACTTCAAGTTCGCAACTATCTAGGCTGCAAACACATTTCGATGGAGGAGGGTCTGATGGTTATTCAAATAAACCGTGCCTTGCAAAGTATGAGAAAGGAAGTAGTGCAAAAAGGACACCAAAAGAGCTTCGTTTAGGGAAGGCACGAGGCATAGTATTAGAGCCCACACGCCTTTGAGAGAACGACCCTGTGAGACCCAATTCCGAGGCAAACATCTGGGCTGGCAGGAGAAGGCTAATGGCATGGAGAAATAGAAAATATTTGGTACTAATAAAGTGTTATTTCTATACCTTATGAGTAGGAAATAATTTTCAACCAAAACGAAAAAATAGATAACCCTCAATTGGAAGGCACAGTGAGCGCCAGGCATAATGAAGGCTTCTCATCCCTAAACTTCCCACACTCACTTTATACCTGAGACATGGGGGAGTGGGCTGCTGTAGCAGAACCTGCAGGAGTCAAATCAGGCTTGAAAGGGTCAAAGTCCAGATCCAGCAAAGTCTCCTCCTTCTTCACCTCTAGGACTTCATTCTGTTAAGACAGATGGATAGGAACTAATGGAATGAGCTAGGCAGGATGTCTCACCGATATGCCCCTAGTCACGTCAGGGCTTCATCCAATGCAGTGATAAAGTCTAACCACACATAACCCACTCCCCAGATCACATTCCAGGTCAGATTTTCCATCAAGGGGAGGAATCGGAATGCCACACAGGTAAAAGAAATATCTTTTTTGGTTATCTCAAACAATGGATATCAGAAAATGCACAGATAAAAAACACAGATGAATATAAAAATAATAAGATGTAGTGAGCATTGAGCCCATTAGCACAACCCACTGCTGTGGTATACCTCTATGATTCTAAAACACAGATAGGAAGGAACCAATGAATTCTACTGAATTCACCTTTCCCATCCTCCTGGTGATTCTCATTTGTGTGCTAAATATGAAATGTGCCCTAGATGTTCAGTGTATGAACCCTTGGTCTCCACCTGATGGCACATTTTTGGGAATATGGAAACTTTATATGGAAGTGTTAGAAGGAGGTTCTAGGTTTTATAGCCTGCCCCCTTCCTATCCTCCCTTTCCTTCATAACTGTGGACTCAATGTGACCATCCATCTTGTATTCTTGCTACTATCCCCTCTATATCATGATACATTGTCTCTCAAACAGTGAGTTGAAATGTACCCTTGACTTCAGTTGCTTCTCATCAGGAATTAATACTCCATTTCCTGATTTAGTTATCATATGATCTATCCTATCATTGTATGTGTTCGTGTGTGTGTGTGTGTGTGTGTGTGTGTGTGTGTGGTAAGAATTGTAAGACTATATTAAGCATTAGTATCTATTCACCTGTGGCAGTGGTACACAGGAAAACAGCATGGACTTGAAGTTAGGTAAACCTGGGCTCAAGCTACATAGAAAAGAGCAAAACTGAGACCAGGTCTCCATATACTATACCACAGTGGGAGGAATTGGGGGCACTTTCACAGAGTCAAGTAACATGTTTTTGATATTTGGTATGTTTCATTTTTGAACATTTTGTTGTATAGAAATTGAAAGATCACATCAGTGGAGGAACATGCAACATAAAGTTGAAGTGGCTGCAGAAAGGTTTTGAAGATGGGAATTGTTTTCATTACTGATCAAAGAAACAAACTTCCGAATACAGAAATACACGAACAGCTGGGAGGGTGTAACGGTAATACTTTAACATCCTACATTTGTTGTTTAGAAAAGCTGCTTGTGTGTTACTGTGTGGGCTCCCTTTTAAATTAATAATGCATTCTTATTATCTAGGTTAAAACTACATTTACCGGGGAAGAGACAGAAATCTTTAATAAATAAATAAATTTAAAAAAAACTACATTTACTAAGTTATTTTTAGTACTTAGGGATAGATTTTTATCATTCTTGTACATTATTTTAAAATGTAGGAATTTTCAGTTTAATCAAACTCAAAACATTTTTTTTTACTTCAGTTATGTGTCCCTTCTGTTATGTTTCTAGTGATGTCTATTCATTGTATGGAGTGAAGGCTTTCATAAACATCTTTTGAATTAAGTGTAGTTTGATCTTTTTCACCCCATATGCCTTACTCTTTCTCCCACCCCTCCTAGTCTCCAAATAGTATATTATCAGGGTTTTAATAAACAAAGCTTGCCTGAATGTCAATGAAAAACAGCCACACTCGTCAGCCATGCAGGCCCCGCAGTGGTGGCACACACCTTTATTCGCAGCAGCCACACTAGCTAGCCATAGACTGGGCGCTGGTGGTGCACGCCTTTAATCCCAGCACTAGAGAGGAATATAACGGGAAGAGACAGCTCTCAAGCTCAGTGTCATACTAAGGATTTGCGGAGGCAGGATCACCATTTCAGTTTGAGGTAGAGGTCAGAGTCAGTGGCTGACTGCTTCGTTTTTCTGATCTTCAGGTTGAACCCCAATATCTGTCTCTGGGTTTTTATTATTTGTGCTACATGCCTCTTTCTTTTCCTAGACAATTTTGCTTCTTCTTTTATGTCATATAATATATATTTACATAATATATTATATATGCCCCTATTGCTTCTTTTCATATTATATAAATATTTATGCCCAAAACTCTCTCATATATATCATATATACGCTCCAATATTAGTTTTTAGCTTTCCATTTTTCCAGCATGATTATTCCTTATATACTTTTAAAATTTCATAGACATTGTTCTTTCAAAAACATTTTATTTGTCAGTAATTTAAATATTAAAAGTGATTCCCATGTTTTTCGGAAAGATGGAACATGTAGTTGGAAGGGAGAAATGGTAGGAGGGGTCTGGAAGGAGTGGAAGAAGGACTGTTGGAGACGGCTGTCATCAAAATAGATTATATAAATATGTGAAGAGGAATAAATAATATATATTTATATCTAATAATGTCCAATACAGAATTTTGCCAAGTATTTGCCTACAAAAGTATCATGTTTCCCACATAGCAAACAGATTACTAGAAGAAAGAGGTAACACAAAAACAAGCTCTGTGCTTCCACTAAAAATAATTTCTTTATCAAATCTTGAAACCAGGATAATGGGAGAGCTAGACAGCATGTGGAAAGCAGCTCTGAATTGTTATGATGGATCAGTAAAGCAGGGAAATGCCTGCCACTGTCTATTAAACCCAGAACTCTGTGGGAATGTGCTCCCTTTCCGGGGCATCCGCCAGCCGGTCAGGAAGACACTCACCTCTCCAGTGGATCTTCTGGAGGAATTATAGAAGGGGTGAATTATTACCAAAATATACAATATTAAATTCTCAAATAATTAATAAAATCTAAAACATAATAAGGATTCATGTACAGGATTGCTTTTTACTGTTTAAGTTCTTGGGAGGGAAGATGAGGAAAGGACAAACTGTCCTACAACAGTTTATTTTTGAGGACAAAAAAATTAGAAAATCAGAAAAGCAATTTGGTCTACGACTCCATAGTGTCCTCTGAGTAGGAAGAAAGCATTTCCCATGGGAAATTCTGAGCCATACTTAAGGTTTGGGCCATTAGAGGGCTCTGCAGGCTCGGTGGATTTCTGTTCTCAGTCCCAAGGACACAGTTGGGAAAGTGTTGCTGCTGAGCCGAATTTTTTTTTTTTTTCTATCAGACAGGATAGATTTGCTTCTTACATTCGCAGCATCTGGCCAGGATGAACACAAGTGTTTTTCTTTCCCATTAAGTGCATGATAAAAATAGCCATCTGCAGCCATAAATGATCTTCTAAATGCAGGATGACTCATTTAGGGAAAAAAAAATACAGACAACACAGAGAAGACTCATTTTACATTAATATAGGGGGAAATAATCTCAGATAACTTTCAGTTTTCTAGTTTTCAGTACTTCATTTTTCAACAAGAATTGATATCTTTCATCTATTGTTCATTTGTCTGTGAACTGCCCAAAACATTATTACCCAGATTATACAATATATTGGTTTATAATATATTCCCTGATATACAGACCTTTCAATGCATCTAATATTACAAGCACATAACATGTATGTGTTCAAAAATCCTACAAGAAACATTAAAACAGTCAGATGGCTTTAAGTGGGGGCAGTTATCATGTCTTGGCTTGGCTGAACAGTTCCGTGAACAGAATCTGTTAATTGAATGTAATAGTCAGCTCAGCAACACCAGCTTGGACCATCGGCTCAGCATCGCTGATTTAGACCATGTAGACTTACAACTGATCAAAACAGCATCTCTCAGAGCGAGGTCTCAAGACTAGTGGCTGCTGGATGTGATAAAATGACACAGTACTGCTTTCAGGCACAGAAGGACAAGCAACCGAGGAAACTGTTAAAACACTGCAGAAAAGGCGGTTTCCATTTGAAATAAGGCTAGATTTTTTTTCACTTAATAACCCATGATTACAAACCAAAATATAAATCCCATTTCCCATCTCTGCACATCTTAATGTGGAACCAGGGGTCATTTGGTGGATGGAAACATTGGATATCACACTCTCTGATCCAGCAACTGGAGCTAGGGTGCTTCTCAGATCAAACAAAACAAAAGCAAAAACCAGAATCCCTTTTCTCTCTTTTTCTTAAATTAAAAGAAAACAGGTCAAATGATGTCCCTCACCCCCAACAAACTTCTATATGTCTCTGGTGGGTAGTAATTTCAAAATCATCTAACGCTTCCATCCCCTAACTAACCCTGTTTCCCATCTCCTTCACTCAACAATACTAGCAAGAGTTGATGCTTCCAGAAGTACTTAAGGACTCTCCTGGCATCTGCAATTTTCAAAAGTACCTTGATTCCTCCTCTCCCCGCCATGAGGGTCCTTGTAAGGGAGCCAGAAAAATCTTCAAATAAAAACACTTAAAAGGAAAGAACACTTCTGAGCCTCGTCTTTACTTCCGACCTACTCTGTGTGACACCTTCTTGCCATTTAAGTAGCCTCATCTCCTAGACAGGATGTCCTTGGCTAAGTACACAGGCTTCTAGCAGACTAACGTCCCTACTTGTGATGGAATTGAGAGGATGCTATGGGTGGTAAACTCAACTGAGCAAGGACAAACCACCCTAAAATATGTTCAGTGCAATTGTTAGTGTAGAAAAAAAGAAAGAACGTGTCTCTAGCTAGTTGCAAATGGGTGGGCTGATGTAACCTAGAAATTAATGTGTAACTAAGAGTCAGAAGTTGGAACTTCCAGCTGATAGGATAGTAAGGTTCAATGCTTCTGTAAAGACAATACTGTATGACATAAAATGCCCAGTAAACTGAAGTTGCAATGTCAGGACTTCCTAACAACACAGCCTAATTTTTCAAATGTGAAACTGATAAATCCTCAAGGGAGGGAAGTCAGATAGAAAGAAAACATGCCAGAGTGTAAGTGTGGTTATGTCGCAACGGTAAGATGACAGCAACTTTTCTTCATTTTATACTTTTCAATATATACTGTAATAAGTAATATTCTACTCAATAAATGTTAGAATATTCAAATTCTATACATTGTGTATATAATAATCCTTTGTTTACACAAAGTAATAAAGCAAGCCCAAGTGACAAATTTTTACTAGCAGCACAAATAGCTGCTACTTTCACTGAAGCTGACTTAAAAATCCCTCCCACCACGGTCCTTTCATAGACGTCCCAGCTTCCCTGGGCACTCACCTGCGAAGGTGTCGTCACATTGATTTCTGGAACAAAGTTGTCCTCAAAGAAGTTGATGATGTTCTCTTGCTTCAGTTCTTTCGTTGGGGTCACTTTAGGCAGAGGTGGGACAGGAGGCCCTTTCCTTGTCTAGGAAGCATCAAACATAAACATGGTAGCCAAAGGCGTTGTTTGTAACATCTTTGAGAAAGGGTCACATGAGCACAGCGAAGTGAGAAGACCGACTTCTGAATGAACTGAGGTGTACATAGGTGTAAGCCTACTTGATTCATGTGGGTGGCTTCTGAACACTGACAAGCAATGGTCTAATCAGGAGAAGTCATGTCATGAGAGAAGAGTCCATACACCTCAGTTTGAGCACTGCCCAGGGCTGCAGGAACTCTGATCCCACATGGAAGCCATACATTCTCAGTTCAACTACAAATGATTTCTCTTGTCAGCAGAAAACAGGAATTTTAAAACAAAAATTAAGCCAGTTGGTTTTTTGTTTGTTTGTTTTCTCCAGTTGAATCAATGAGACAAACCAGAAGCAGCTTCCACTTCACTTTGTACTCCAGGATTTTGAAATGAGAACTTTAGACTCTATTACACATACCTTCTTCCAACTTTCTAGCTCCAACGATGTTTATGAAAGCTTATACTGGACCTTGAATGTTAAATGTCCCTACAGAAATATTATTTTTGCTCAATGTAGGGAAATCAAAAGTATTTTTTTTCCCTCTCTCCAGTTCCCCTTGCCTGGTCCTCACAGTTTCTTTTAACTTGTGCCAGGTTTTTGCTGAGGGACCACAACTCACATGTAACACAATATGGGTGATGGAATACTAAACCTTACTGCAGTCCTGGGCCGGCCTTGACCCCAGGGCGATTTTTGTTTTTAAGCCTGGTAACTGAACTCAGAGCATGGGGCAAGCCAGGCGAGTTCTCCATCACTGAACAGATCCCCAGTCTCTGAAAGGTGGGATTCTAAGAGAATGTAGAGATGAATACATTCTGGTCCAAGAAGCTGGGGATGGGCAAGAAAGTCCAAAGGACTCAAACACTGAGTATAGAAGAAAAGGTAAAAATCAAATAGAAAACCAGACTCATTCCATAGTGCTAGTAATGTCTACTGTTTCACACTTTAGTCTTCCCACAGAAGCATTTTCTAATGCCTGGTCACCACAGGATGATCCCAGAGAAAATCACTTCCCCATGAGTTCTACCATGACACCGGTACACATGTCCTACCTGTGAAGGTGACCTGGGTCGCACTGGGGCAGGAGAGGCAGGCGCTAGTGTGTGGTTGGGACTGGCTGTTGGACTGGGCAAAGGCGAAGGCTCCTCTGGGGGTGATGGTGTCTTTGCAATGCGAAGAGGACCTGAATCACTTGATAAACACAGAGAATTGAGCAAGAGGCCTTCTGAGAAGCAGGACTTCTGCAACCCAAGATGCTTTATCCCAGAGAAACCCTGAAGCTTAACATCAGTTTTCATATTCCCCACTTCCAGACTAATTCTAATTATTAGCAATAGTAATGGATACTGATAACTGGCCCCACTTGTTGTTCCCTATGAACCAGAACCCAGCCAGGCATTGTCTCTTTCTTCGGAGCAGCCTTGCAATATTGATCCCACTTTAGATATGCAAAAGGCAGAGTGTTAAAAAAAAAGAAAGATACTTAGAGTTTTACTATATTTGCATTTAGAGCGTAGTACAAATGTCTTGTTCTCTCCACATGCCAAACAAGCTTCAAACATTTCCTGACATAGGCAGTAGTAGTAAAACCAGCTTCACCTTTGATACACAGAAGAATCGAATCATGCTGCAATCTATAGACAATTACGCAGCAAACTGTCACTTTCATTTTCCAAGGCATCTGAGGAGAGTGTTAATAAATCTTGCATGGGAGTGCTTTCTGATTCCATTTGAGGAGGCACCAATTACTTGTTTTGATGCTTTATGAAACAATGACTAACTCGGACACCTTGCAATGTGCCAGCAGACCACATGACAGGTGAGATTCCACAACTTGCCGAGAAGCCACCATGTTCTAGGCACCTTGCCAGGTGCTTGGGAACAGCTTTACACGATGACTCAGATGGCAACCGGGACACAGCCTACTCTCTAAGAATGTCTAACGACAGCAGCCAGAGGGAACAGAGTCTGTGACCTACATAAGAGTACAAACAGAGCAGCATGGTCTACACATTCAAGAGCTAAGGGAGCCGGGTTCTTCAGAGAGGAGACACTATACCAGTGGTTCTCAACCTTCCTAAGTCTGTCACCCATCAATACTCATGTTGTGGTGACTCCACATAAATTTTGTTTCATTGCTACTTTATAAACTGTCATTTTGCTGCTGTCGTGAATCATAATGTAAATAGCTCAGATGCAAGATATCTGTTATGTGACCGCCCAAAGAGATCACAACTCACAGGTTGAGAACCGCTGCTCTACATAACTGGAACAGCCCCAGTCTAGGCTCTAGTCTAGAAATTGCCCACAGAGCTCACTCACCACCTTGCTCTGCAGAGGAATAAAAAAAATAAATAAATAAAAAGAAAGAGTAAGAATAAGAAAAAAGAAGGACAAAAAGAGGAAGAGACATTTGTTAAGTGGCCATGACCCTACTTCTTGCTTTAGACAATTTTGAAATTGGTATTTTCAAAAGCATCGCTGGCTTTTATTTCCATGTGAGGAAGCCACTCAGTTTCTTAACATACTTTACTTTTATAAGATCCAAAAAGTCATTTTGATATTCTTACTCTTCTCTTGTTTCTAGCTTAATAATAAAAAAAAAATGTTAGAGCCCCTTCTTGGCTTCTTTTAGATCATGTCCTTCCTTTGGAGAGAGAAGACACACTTGCTCCTTTGGCAGCCATAGCAGGGGTACATTTATGGCCACCCTAAGAAGTAATAAGTGGTCAAAACAGCAGCCGTCGCACACTGACATATGCAGAGGTTGGGACTGCATGTGGCTATGAATGATTCTATAAATATATTCCTATGAGTGTTTACAATGACTGGCATAAAAATATAAATGAAAAATGTAGAGCTCAATAAATTCAATTAAAAAAAACAACAAGTATAGAATCTTAGAACTGAACATCACCTTAGAAACCATTTCATTCCACAGCAGCCCACTTTTTCTATAGATATTTTTTTAAATATGCTTTTTTAACTGCAGAGGTTGTTGGGCTTCAACAAGAAAAACAAAACAAATTAACCACAGAGGCATATGACTAGAACCTAAAGGGCTTCTGACTGCTAGTTCAAGGTTTGCTAAGCATCGGTGGGTAAAAGAGACTTCAAAATCATAAGAGAAAGTGGGCAATCAAACCAAGGAAAACAGCTAAGATGTGCCACTGGGCCCTTCGCCCGTGATTGGCACAGTAACAGCATCCTACAGTAGAGTCATAACAGAGCCATGTTGTGCAATAAATGCCAAAGCAGAGGCAGAGGGTGGAGAGTTCTCTTCCACTTCTTTCCTTCCTTCAGCAGATAATAATCAGCACAAAACTTTGGAGTTTTGATTTTTTTTTCCTATTCAGATAAAGTAAGAGGTAGAAATGATCCCTATCCCATACTATGGCTCTGGGGCCCCATGTAAATCAGAGGCAGTTACTTAGGTCTACTGTGACCAGTAGCATATTGAGGCAACTGAAGGCCAAAAGGAAATGTAAAAGCCCTAAATCTGTGGTTAGGATGACTCCCCAGGTAGGAAGGCTCCTTTTGGACCTTTTCAAGGTGAATAAAACAGAAAGATGTGGTCTCCAGACTCCAGATAACTCAGCACACAGCACATCACTGGCACACGGAACAGGGTGAGCTCTGAGGAGCAGTGGCCTACCTGGGAGCTCCTTGGATACTGAAGGCCTTGTCAGCATGCTGATCACCCAGTTTTGTCATCACTTCATAGAGCTTGTGGCAAAGCTAAGGGGACAGAGGCCTATTAGCCACAGGACATTCTAGTGCCCACCCATGCCATTCTCCCTTAGAAAGAAACTGTTTAATGAGAAGCTATAATTGTTCTAAGAAGTAGATTGGTCTCAGGGCACTTGAAATCCCATATACCAAATTTAAAGTCTACAGCCAAGCTGAAATAAACCAAATGCTGAGTCAATCAATTATGTATTCACTCTAATATCAAGCAGAAGAGAAAAACAGATTGTTCATTTTAACTCTATTAGAAGTAATCCTCAGGCTGCCCTGAGGAACGACAAAAGCAATAGTTAGCAACATGGCTGATGCTTTTCTGAATATCTTGAGATCAATTTTTCATTAGTTTAGAACATCACTTGACATTCTGACTTTAACCCACAGAAGAGAAAAACAAGAAAGTGAGGCTTTGACAAGACCCTTGGAGGGTGTAGGGAGCTGTGTGTTGACAACTAACAGAAAGCATGTGCAGAGAGTATTAACAAACTGCAGCTCCAGGAGCCTTGTAAGAGGGTGCATTAGTCAGTAAGCCATGCCCTCTGCTCCCTTTGCACTGCCCTTGGTAAGGTAAACAGCTACCATCACTCACCACCGCAATTTCCTTGTGAAATTTGGCCTCAAGGCTGGAGACATTTTTGAAAGTATTGACATAAAAGCCAACTCGTCTACCATGGGGAAACACAAATATAAGAGAGATTAGTTAGCAAAAAATGGATTTTAATGGCAATTAAACATATTAAGACTGTTTTCTATATGTGATTTTGAACAACATTGGATTTAATAACATCTTAGAGCAAGCCTAACTTTTCTTAGCTGTCGAGCACACAAGCTTCCGATTGGCAACATCTCAGACACATTTGTAAAGGGAAAGTTATGGGAATGGTGCTGGGACATGAGGCAAATCCCATCTGTCTTCATCTGTGGTTCCTAAATAAATTCCAAATAAAAAGTATCTGGACTCTATTTTACTTAATTCTTTTTTTTTAACTTATCTGAGTGACAACTTTAATTCATTTTATTGTTTCAATGACATTCTCAAAAATAACTAGTGTCCTGATTTTTAAATTAGATCTGAACTCTCAATTAAAAAAAAAAAACTAAGTAAAGACTCAGACAAAAGGACACTCAGTGATCTTCTCTTGCTTAAGCAGAGCCCTTAAAGTGCATAGGATTCCAGGGAGAAGAAATGGAGAAACCATGAGGGTTGATCAAGGTGCTTTTATTTGTTCCTTCCCTTGCTTCTCATGCCAATCCCCTGGGACTGCTAGCCTCATTTACTAGAAAAAGTAAATGGGGATTAACTGTCCAGTGTCAGGCAATTCATGGGAAGAGAAAACCAGTATCAAAACCCCCAAAGAGGAAAAGGTAATAGAAAATCATAGAATACTTTACAAGAAATTTTTAAAACAACGACTTTTGTTATTTCAGTATCAGCAAATTCTGCTTAAATTAGGTGCTTTTGAATTTTAACTAAAACAAAAACTTTGGAGCCAGATTTAAAAATTAAAAACTCTGAAATGAAGCAGTAATTAAGTGGTAAGTCTGCCCCATCAATAAGGCATTATTTTCCTGTGCTTTATCTTGTACCTTAAATCCCTGCCACACTACCTTCATTTCCTATACCCACAGTCACCACGTGACCCTGATTTCACATATTTTTATTGTAACTGACTTTAAATCCCATATTTCACATATACACACATGCTGATGGACCTCTAAATCACACACACACACACACACACACACACACACACACACGGATATATATCCATATCTGTATTCTTTCTATTATGGTTCAACCATGCATGGATCAAAACCATCAGAAAACAGATGGCATCTGAACTGAACAGAGACTATTTTCTCCATCTTATTTTCTGAACCATTCACAACAGCTCTTTGCACCATGTTGTCATGGTATTAAGTCTTCTAAGCAATCTAGAGCTGATTGCAAGTGCACAGGAGGATGTGAGAGAAGGTCACGCACCAATACCACATCGTTTTTTATGTAACAGGCTTCAGCAGCCATGGAGTTTTGCTTCCCCTGGGGATTCTGGGAACCAATTCTCCACAGATACAGAAGACAAATATATATATATTTGCACACATACACATACTTAGGCATATAGACTATAGTAATGAAAACCCTGGCATAGTGTGTTTGGGAAACAGTTAAGACTCAGATCAGAGACCAAGAGCTGGGAAGCAGATGGTTCTCAATGGTGGCCTGTAAGTCACATTTATTTACAGATCAGAGGAAGTATGTAGCCATGCTTTGAGATAGGAGAGAGGACATATTTTGAGCTTGAATTCGAAGAGACAAGGTCAGACATAGCTATATGGGAAAGGAGAGACAGTGTGGACTCTCTGATAATGCCATACAGAGGAAACCACTTGCTGTGGTGTTTTTAGAGAAATGTTTCTGGAGGAGCAAACTGAAATGTATAATCCCTTTCTTAGACTCTAATCAATCTTTTCTTTGTCTAATTACTCACCAAAACCAACCTACCTCTGGGTACACCCATCATGGCGGGCTCAAGTGGTACCAAGCAGCTTAACTATTGAGCATTTATACCAATTATATTTAAATTATAAAAACAAAATATAAAACCACATGGGAATGGCAAGATGCCACAGTAGTTTATATGTGAATAAACATAAAATAATGACGGATGTGGGCACAAACAGCTAAAGAGTCTTCTGCTTTGATAAAACACCATGGCCAGGACAATATCAGTTCATTTGGGCTTATAGTCCCAGAGCAGTGAGAATCCATAGGGTGGGAAGAGCATTGACAGCAGTAGCAGGGATCTGAGACCACATCTTTAACAGCTATCATGAAGCAGACACACCGACTGTAAGGTGAGGACTTAACCTCACGTACACCATCCCTGGTGACACACTTCCTCTAGCAAGGCCTCACCACTTAAACCTCCACAAACAGCACCACCAGCAGGGACCAAGTGCTCAAATGCTGAACACCACAGGGGATAATTTTCATTCAAACCATGATGGTGAATATTGTATAGAGTTTCTTTTATGATAAAATTACAGAGAAGAGCAATGAATGAAATTTTATGCCTGGCTCAATATTTCCTTATAATATGTTTCACATTTGCAAATTCTAGTGAGAAGTTTGGATAAGGAAGCTTTGATGTCCTTGTCAAACAGTTTCTATCGGCTGAGCCATTTTCCTTCTTACCTTTGAATATTGTTTGATGTAATGTCCATAAGTTTGCTACTGAAAACCTGCATATTTCAAGTATGAATTTTTGATTAGTTAAACACAACATTTTTGTTCAAGTATTTTCTCCCTCGTTGTTATCACCTATGCATATTTTGGACATATTTTCGTGTACTTTTACTATCCATTGATAAAGGCTGTTACATTTACTGTATTAAATCACTAATAAAGTTATCCAAAAAGAAAAACTAATATGTACTTGTGATACTTGGTCTGAAATTTTCAACTTGACAGACTTTAGAAGCAGTTGGGAGACAAGCCTCTGGATATTACTGTGGGTATTATCTTGATTCTGTTAAATGATGTGAGAAGATCTGCCCATTGTGAGTGACACTATTCCCTAAGTAGGGAATTGTGAACTGTTTAAGAGTGGCCAGAATTAGCTGAATACTGACATGTATTCAGTTATTGTTGTCTTCTCTAGGCTGTGGATATAATGTGACCTCCTCCCTCCAGCACTGCCACAATGGACCATAACTTGGGTCTGGAGACAAACCATTTACCCTTAAGTTGTTGCTGTCCCAGTATTTTATTACAGTAACAGGAACGAAGACACTACATTTTCATGTTGAATTTTTATTTCTCTGAGAGAAACAATTGGTATAGTACCAGAAAGAAATACTGTATTTTAAATAATTAAACAAGCATGTAAACTTTTATAATATTGTGTTTGATTTTAGAATTTAGAAATTAAGTAGCATGTGTTAATTTAGAAAATATGGTCATAGTGGTGATGATACAACTTAACATATATAAGCTTTCTCCAATGTACGAAAACAGAGACTGTTTTCAACAGGGGCCATGGACTTGTTCACAATTGCAGTCTTGGCCCCTGACATGGCACCTAGGGCCCAGAATGCACGTAGTAAATATTTTGAGTGAGTCAGCAATGAATGAATGAACAAATAAATGAACGAATGAACAGACAAATGAAAAAGCCATTGGAGGGGTGCATTCTGACTGCCTTGACTTATGAAATGCTAGCGAGAACAGCAGTGAAGTACACATTTACAGGATGTCATGCTCTGAGTGCCTATATTTTCTTGGAAGGCTCATTTCACAAGTTCTACATAATAATGGATCTTGAGTCTTTACCAGTTCTCCCAAAAGGTCTGGTTTATGGCATCACCATGATGTTTCTGATTAGTTGTCAAAATATTGTTTTTAAATCACCATCACCATGTTGGCACCAAAGAAGTATTTTGTTCTCATAAATGAAGGAAATATTTGGAAACAGAGCAGATGGCATATGCAAACCTATACACCATTCCCTCCAGGATGCACCAAGCGAATTCTGCACATCAGGTGGAGGAGGACGTGGCTTCCCCTATGTTTCTACCACATTTCCTGCCATGGAGATGGGTACAGAAAGGGGAGTCTTCTCGCAACTTTTCTCCAGATGCTGAACCCAATCACACTTCGGCTGCTAAATATTTAACCTTTTCACATCTAAGCTGCAAACCCATCCCAACCACTCTGCATAGGCCAAGTCTCATGGGTTCACTCTTTTTCACTCATTCATGACACTAACCCAACAGAACTCTACACCCAGGCTACTATCTACCATAAGAGCAGGTACACATAGAATGGCCCAGACATCTTAATTATGCTTGTTCTTCCACATCTATGCCAGATCTATGCCACATCATTCTCATTGCTCCATCTGTGAATTGGGGCAACCCAGGGTCTCACATCTAATCATTCCCAGGCAAAAATCTTTTATTGCATTTGCAAGTATCTGTGACTCTATTTTTAAAACTTGTGTATAATTACTACCTCTTTCTGGCTTTTTGTAAACCTTTTTATTCAAAATTTTTTCAAACAACATATTTTGATCATGTTTTCTCCCTTAGGTTATTTCTCACTCTCTCTAAAACAAATAAAAGCAAAACACACAAATTTAAAACCTCCACAAAACCATAAAAACAGAAAACAAAATGAAACAAGCAAAAACCCAAAAAGACAAAAAAAAAATGTCCAAACAAGACAAATAAAAGTCTACAAAAATACCATCGGGTTTGTTTTGTTTCCCAACTGCTTCTGGGCCCAAGGCCAACCTTTAAGTGTAAGGTGTACCCAATAAAACTCCATTGGAGAAAACTAGCTTTTCATTTTTTGTCAGCAGGTACCAGTTGCAGATAGCTTCTTGGTTAGGGGTGGGAGCCTGTGATCACTTCCCCTTCTCAGTGCTGGGGCTTGGGTCTGACTTGAGCCTGTGTAGGCCCTGTACACGCTGCCACAGTCTGTGTGAGTTCATATGTGCATCAATCCTATTGTGTCTAGAAGATGCTGCTTCCTAGGAACCATCCATCACCTCTGACTTTTACAGTCTGTATGCCGCTTCTACATATATCAATGAGCCTTAAGGGGAGGAAGACCTTGATGAAGACATCTTATTTATGACTGGATGCACCAGAGTCTCTCACCCTGAGAATGAGGCCACTATTTATTTCAGGCAACAGAGTCCATGGGGGTCTGGTCCTTTTCAAGCCAGAATCATGTAAAATACCCCCCAGCCCTGTCTGACTAGTCTATCAACACCCTCATACAGTTCCAATCCACTACTTATCCCACACATTCTCAGGACACTATCCCTCTAATGCCACTGGCACTGCCATCTTCTCAAAGTGACAAAAGTTGATTTTCAAAGATTAACTTGTTCTATCAAGTCTCTATATTTGCTACATGATTCCTCATGCCCATCCTAAAATCAAGACTTTCAAACCAGATATCCACTGTGCTGTTTCCTCACGTCTGACGGAGTTATCAGTGCTTGCCATGGAGCCTCTGATCCCTCCAGTCACTGAACCTTCTTTGGAAGTTTAGTAAAGGTGAAATGTCATTATTTCTCCTGCACTTGATCTTCCTATTGTAACTGGCACTCATGGAACATGTTCATCACTAGTCTGTTCTCCGTTCACAGCTTCTTGAGGTCCTACTTCCCTTCAGGGCCCTGCTAGAGCTCTGATTATTTCCTCTTATGGTTTCCTTCAGGGATTCCTGATACTGCACACAGTTTCACACAGCCACTCAGGCATCCGGGCATCTACTTCACTCATACTTAGTGTTTCCTATCTTCCTTTCTGAGATCCAGCTGCTCTTTCCTTAACAGACTTCCTAAAGATTCTTCAAACACAGCACACATAAGATGGGGCTCAGTGCATCCCTAAACCTTCATTGTCAGCATGTACTAAATCTTTGAGGGAAGCTTTCCTCATCTCTGAAGTTACACTGGCCAATCAGCAATGTCAGTCACCATTATGCTAGTTTGTCTGATATTTTACTTTTTGTTTCTATTTACCCTTCACAGTAGGCTGTAAGAAAAAAAAAACTTTCAGTGTAAGATCTATAACACCTTAAAGAAGAGAGATACACAGTGGTGGTTAATAACTCTGATAAATAAGTGAATCTCACCTTATCTTAGTTCTGCTCTCTCCCCATAATTCCCTCCTTAGCATTTGCTTTGCAATCAACCTCATGATACTTTACGTTAAACTTCAAAAAACTGGAGCTGGAGAGATGCCTTAGCAGTTAAGAGCACTGACTGCTCTTCCGGAGGACCTGAGTTTAGTTCCCAGCACTTGCATGGTAGCTCACAACCATCCTTAACTTCCCAGTTCTAGGGGACCTGACACCTTTGTCTGACTTTCATGGCTACCAGACACATATTGTACTTAGAAATACATGTGTATCCATACACATAAAAAGCCCTTAAAATTAAAAGCAGTTCTAAGAATCTAAAATCTATGCCTTTAAGTGTGCCCTCTTCAGCTTGGAATATTTGTTCACCAAATACTGACTTCAAAAACTTCAGATAAAGCATCCCGTACAGCATCCTCCTTCCTTATAGCAATGCTTTATAGCCATGTCCTTTGAACCACAAGTTTGTGGAAATATAAATATAGGTAGGAGGGAGAATAGCTGTGTAGTGTGAGTGAGACTCTAAGCTCAACCTCCAACAATTCCCCCATGAAAAGATTTGTCACTCGTATCAGTTTAATAAAACACTGATTGGTCAGTAGCTAGGAAGGAAGTACAGGTGGAATAACCAGACTAAGAGAATTCTGGGAAAAGGAAAGGCAGAGACAGTCACCAGCCAGATGCAGAGGGAGCAAGATAAGAATGCCTTGAATGAGAAAAGGTATCAAGCAATGTGGCTAAACATAGACAAGAATTGTGGGCTAATTTAATTTATAAGAGCTAGCTAATAATAAGGCTGAGCTAACAAGCCAAATAGTTTGTAATTAATATAAGCCTTTGTGTATGTATTTGGGACTAAACAGTTTCAGGACCAGATGTGACAGAAACTTTTATTTAAAATAAATAATACAATCTTTTGCAATCTATATCTTCCTCTACGTAGTAGATTATTTCTTTCAACGTATATGTGTGTGTACATTTGTGCGTGTGCATATGGTGACTGGAAGTAGACCGTTCACCTCATATTTTGAAACAATACTAAGGTCTCTCACTGAAACTGTAGCTCACCAATTGACCGATTGATGGTTGATAAACTTCAGCAAGCCATACCTCTGGCCCTCAGGCTGGTACAAATGCATGCCACTACACCCAGCTCTATTTGGCAATAGGAATCTGACATCAAGTTCTCATGCTTGCATGGGGAGCACTTCATAGACTGAGCCATCTTCCTGGACCTTACTTCTCTTCTTTATATATCCAAACTTTTGAAACAATTTTCTTTGCAGTGAAGCAATGGAAATTAAAAGAACAAAAGAAACAAAGAGCAAACTAAAGACAAGCATCAAGCTTAATACCATCCACCTTTTAGATTCAAAGATGCAAACAGAGTGAAAGAAAAAGAATAGAAAAGGGAGATGAGAAAGGTACCATGTAAGGAGTGAGCAACAGAGACTTGGAGTAGGTATCAGACAAACATTTATTAAGAAAGATAAAAGATGATACTATATAGTTCCATGCGGTGGTGTACACCTGTAATCCCAGCATTTGGAGGTAAAGCCAAGAGTGACGTAGGATTCCTTACTGTATCTTGTGAATATTTTTTTATCACCGTTAAGAAGCTACTTTAGCCTATGGCAGGGCAGAATATAGAAAGGCAGGAAATCCAAGCAGAGATAGGTGAGGAAAGAAGGTGAAGTCAGGGAGAAGTCATTTAGCTGTGAAAGGAGAAAGACGCCAGTACCTTACTGGTAAGCCACAGCCTCAAGGCAATACACAGACTAATAGACATGGGTTAATTAAAGATGTAAGAGCTAGTTAGGAATATGCCTGAACCATTGGTCAAAAATGTTGTAATTAGGGGCTGGAGAGATGGCTCAGTGGTTAAGAGCAGTGTCTGCTCTTCCAGAGGTCCTGAGTTCAATTCCCGGCAACCACATGGTGGCTCACAACCATCTGTAATGAGGTCTGGTGCCCTCTTCTGGACTGCAGATGTACACACAGAAAAAATATTGTATGCATAATAAATAAATAAGTATTTAAAAATAAATAAATAAATAAAATAAAATAAAAATGTTGTAATTAATATAGTTTCTGTGTGATTATTTGGGTGAGGGCCAAATAATACAAGAAGATCAGGAATTTAAGGTATCCTTTGCTATAAATCAAGTTAAAAGCCAGCCTGGGCTACATGAGACCTGGTCTCAAAGCAAGCAAACAAAAACATAAAACATTTTATAAGGATAATATCCTTAGTAATATGTATATCTGAAAAAGGAGTAAAGTAAAAGCTGACAGAACAGAAGAGAAAAACTGGGCCTGAAAATAGTTAATGTCGATAACTCAGCTTCAGTAATAAATAGAATAATTAGGCAGAAAACAGAGAATTGAGGACCCAATGAACACCACAGCACGAGACACAGTGAATAATTTCTGAATGTCAAACATGCGTTTGATGCAGAAATTCAAGCATTTATCACTAAGTACATGTTCACTGCTATATGGCCTATCCTGTGCATTTCCTCATAGGAGACATTGAAGATTAAAACTGCTGACTTCATTTTCAGGCTTGAGCAATGTCAATAGCAAAAGAACTATGTGCTTGTGAAAAATCAGGACTGTGTGCAATTTCAGTTAAAGAGCGCTGCAGATAAAAGCAGAGGGAAATTAAGCTCGCATATGTGGTTACTTTCTTCAGGGCCACCAGCAATTTAGAAGGTAGGGGAAGAGATTAACAGTAATACAGAATGGCGGGCAGAGTTGTTTGAAGGGCTGGTGGCATGGAACTGTTGATGAGAACTAAGGAACTTAAGGCATCACTACTTCCAGCAACTTCCTGGTCTTACCACTGAGTGATTAAAATGGATTAAGTCACATAAATCTCTCTTGATACCATGAGAACTGTGGAGTGCCTGTGAATAAGAACAGCATTTGGTACAGGATTAGAGCCCAGGTTAATAGTCCAAAGAACAAGGTCAGAGACCAGATGAGGTCTAAGGATAAGGGAAATCCAACCAAGAGCTGGAGTGATCTTACTGTAAGTCTAAGATTACGTAAAATTTTCCTAGTTAGAATTTGAGTATTCACTGAGAAATCTATCAGGGTCTAAATATTCACCCAGCACATATGGCTATTTAATTAAAATGAGATACAACAAAATAAATATAAAATTTTATTCCTCAGTCTCCCCAACCACATCTTGAGTATTCATTAGGTATACGTGACTAGTGGTTTCCATATTGGAAATCACAGGTGCAGAACTTCTCCCAGCCAGCACAGAGGGATTATAGACAAGGAAGGTGACAACGGGGGAAGTCACTTCTTTTGGACTGCTAAAGGTGGGATGTGAAAATTGGAGCAGAAGCATATTTACCTTGACCATAACGATGGTAATTCTTCTTGTAAGTCAACGTTGAACTCTTCAAACACTTTCTGAGCTTTCTGGAACTCCTCTTCTGCCTAGAAAAGACACACAGCATGTTGGCACACAGAGGGGTCATTCCTATGCAGAAAAGATCATTTTGTATTAAACAAGAATTGTCTTATGGTACTCTGAGAAGGCTTTGAGAGGAAATATTTGTTGAAAACCATTCCATCTTGCTATTAAATATGAAATGGTAAGATTCACAGGAAAGCCAGTGACTATTCTTCCAGGCTTGTTCTGATTTGTTAACTCTACAAAATGCTATACTGCTTCTACCAATCTCTGCTGTGGATACTACTCATAAATGCTCTTGCAGAAAAGGCAAAGCCCCATGGAACGTCTAAGTCATTACCAGGTATATTTTCAAGATAGACTTATAATTTCCTGTAGAACACACTACAGAGAAAAACATCCCTTCACCATCTAAAAAAAGCAATGACCTACAGGCTGGAATTCCATGGTACAACCTCGACAGATTTACCTTTTGTACTGCCTTGACTTGGATACAGGGGAAAGAAAGGCAACATAGATGAAGTGCTCTACAGAGCCTGGCCTCTCTGAGGCTTTGCATGAAGGGCAGCTGCTATCACATGTGCTTGGGAAGTGATGGGTATTTCGTGCAGGATCTGCTCAGGGTGGGTGTACAGAAGAAGGAAAGGAGAGAAGGAAAAACTTGGAAGTTAAAGGTGGACACGTAATTTGTATCCAAACTGAAGATCTTGCTTGTCATACTAAGAGATTGAGATTTTTTTTTTTCCTAATAGGGAGCATTAAGAGAGGTAGGCAGTCGGGAACCTGATCTAGAGATGCCATGTTGGAAGATGATTTTGCAATGGTGTATGGTAGAGAAGACAAACCAAGACTGGAATCCAAGGGAAGAGTGGACAGCTGATCATTTAGCCGGCACCTGCAATGTGGACAAGATTGTGATGTCGTGAATGAGATGATCCCCATAGCCTCCAGCATTTGAATAACTGGTCCTCAATCAGTAATGAGGTTTAAGAGGCTTGGGAGGTTTAACCTTGATGGAGGAAATATGCCACTGGTGTGTGTGGGGGGGTGGTTTTGGAAATTTAAAGACTTGCAGAGTTTGACTTTGATCTCTCTGTTTCCTGCTTGTGATATAAAGTGTGACCTCCCTGATTTCTGCTCCAATTGCTATGCCTGCCTGTTGTCATATTTCCCCACTGTGGTGGTGATGGATACATACCTGTCCAATACCCAAAGCCCTAAATAAGCCTTTCTTCTACAAGTTGCCTAGGCATGGTGTTTTATCACAGCATTAAAAAAGTAAACTATTACAACGATAAGAGCTGCAGAAATGAATCTTCTCCAAGAAACTGATGTTATGCAAATGTAGCTTCTGCCTTATTTTCAGTGGGGAGTTTTGTCTAAGAATGTCAAGGTTGGCCTCCCACCTGAATCTATATTTTGGCAATGTTCATGGACCATAAAGAAGTGCAGAAACTCTCTTGGGTTTCTTTGAGCTTGAAGCACTGCAAAGGGCTCAAATTTATTCTGATCAAAATGTGTCAGTCATGGATCTCACTTATAATAACATGAAAAAAAACCTTATTTTAATTAAAATGGCTTAGAAAACTGTGATTTAGTTTGAATTCTATCCTGATTGCAGTCTTCCGTTAAAACGGGGAAATGTCCAATTTTTAAAAACAAGGCTGCTACAAGTCTCAAGATTTGGAGAGTGAAGTCACTCACTGGGTGCACCCTTACCTTGGAGATCCGACTCTCATCCTTCCTTTTGGAACTCTGCAGAGCCTCCAAGTGATGGCGAGCGCTGTCATAGTCCACGAGCTTCCTGCTACGCTTAGCGATGCGATTCTGCAAACATAGACAACACATGACCTGAAGGGGAGGTGGTCAGAGTCTCTGACTGCCAAAAGTCAAAGGTCAAATGCTTTCTGAGTCAAAAGCAGCTGAAGACTTTACAAGAGTCATTGCATTTACATGTGTTTCTGCCTGTGTGAGTATAGTTAAAGAACAATCTACAGGCGTCTGGGCTCTCCTTCTACCACGTGACTTTCTGGGATTGAACTCAGGTGGGTCATCAGGCATGGTGGCAAGCACCCCCACCTGCTGAGCCATCTCACTGGCATGGAAGGTGAGGATTTTAACAGAAGATAGAGGTGAGCAGCAATATGAATAGGAAAAAAGACAGCTAGAAATCAGAACAAAGCTTCTAGACCTTTGTGCTGTAAACAATGTCCCTTCTGAAGATAATGAGGCTGATCATGAGCAGTTAAAGTTACACGTTGCCATCAAAGAGCAGGAAATCCCAGAATGTTTGGAGTATCAGACAAACCTGGACTCTCTATTAGCGTCTATGCTCACTCTTAATATGTCTCCAGTCTGAAGATAGGAGAAAGCTACATAAGGTTTTGTTTGATGATTATAATAGCATACTAACTGCAGTTCCCTAAGACAGCTTTACTCTCTAAGAAATCTTTTTTCAGTATGTCATTGTCCTTGAAGTTTTAGAAACTAGAGCTAATATATCGCTTTGGAAATGCTGGTGTCCAGTACACAGGGACACTACTCATGTGCTAGCTCATTCCTGTAGCCACCCCATTAAGAAAATTTCACAACTTTAATCCAGAAATCCTGAACCACTAGCTATGGAGTGCTGTACCTAGAAAACACAACTCCAGTCCCATGACCATGAACATTGCTCCACCAGGACCATCTTCATTTGTCATCTGTATGACTCCTCCTTGCTTAGGAATCATATAGTTATAAATTATATGCACAGTTACTCACATTAAACTCCTAGAGCTGTATAGTAGCCAAGATGGCCTGTTCTCCCTCATATGGAACAAGTTACTTTGTATGAGGATGCCCATAAGGAAACTCACCTTAACCAGAAAAAGAGCTTCTCCAAGATGGAGTCCCCCACAGCTCAAGGCCCCTGGACTTCAAGTGATGCTCTGCCGAGTACCTAGTCCATCACCCTCTCACTGTGTGCTCTATGAACTATTCTCCCTATTCTAGACTAATGAATGAATTTAGTCATTGCTTGCTATTATAATAGATAGCCCACTATAATAAGTTATCCATGTGGAAAATAAAGAGGAAAATTGAAAAAGAGCTAGGCATTTCTAGCACCCATAGCTTAATTTGGGAAGCCACACCCATCCTCAGAGATGTTTAAGAAGAGACTCCTACTTCTGCTACATGGGCTTCAGATTCCTCTCTTCAGAAACCCTCTGTTGATATTCTCCTGCAGGAGGGAAGCAAACAATCTCACTTCTTTCATTTAGGAAGTCTGTGCACTTAACAGGAACCACAGGATGGCTATCATAAACATGAACTTCTAAGAAAGAAGGATACAGAAAAGCATTCCACCCAAAACCCGAGAGCAAAAGCATACATATCCTGGAAAAACAAGCTCCCATCAAGAGCAAAACCAATAGGCACTCTGTCCTCCTGAGATGCAACAGTAGATCTAGCCTGAGAATTTTCTTCCTAGACCTCTTATTACTTAAATTTGGTGCTATGTCCTGCCTGCTACTTCTCCATCATGAGATCAGATCGTGAAGAAAAAGCTACATTCCAGCAATAGAGGCAATTAAAAACTGAGCTTCAAGATGGCTTGTCAGGGACACCTGCAGAGAATGTCATTTAGAGACACAGGAGGAACTTGTCACAGTTTACATGGTCACACTGGGCACAGTGGTGCATGACTGCATTAAAGCTGTTAGAAGGTGGAGCAGGAGGCTCACAAGTGTGAGGGAGGTCTAGCTTGCTAGGGATGTCCTGTCTGAAACCCAGTAATAGAATGGAGTCTTTCCAGCCCTTCTAAAAGCTAGTGAATCCGGTTATGGCAAATTAATGGCTCCTATGAATTAAATTTACATTAATATTACATTAACTGAATGTCCTCTAACTTTGGCTCCTTTTTTGTTTGTTTCTTTGTTTTGGTTTTTCAAGACATGGTTTCTCCGTGTAGCCTCGGCTGTCCGACAACTCTCTTTGTAGACTAGGTTGGCCTCAGAGATCTTTCTGCCTTTGCCTCTGCCTCCTGAAAGCTGAGATTAGAGGTGTATGCCACCTGCACCTGGCTCTAACTTTAGCTCTTAATTTGTATTCATTCCACCTATGTCTTTCTTTCCAGAATGAATGTGGGGCAGAATGAGAGAGTGACAGAGAGAGAAGGGGGAGACACAGACAGACAGAGAGACAGAGAGGAAGGCAGAGACAAAGAGAAAGAGAGAGAGAGAGAGAGAGAGAGAGAGAGAGAGAGAGAGAGAGAGAACTGAACTGTAACTATGATTCTATGCTGAAGCTCTGGCAGGGAAAGTGATACCCTAAAACAGAATCTGTGCCCCTCCCTTTCAGTAGTCAAACTATTGAGATAATGAACTCCAAAGAATATAATTAATATTAATTATATTCCTCCCAAATGCCATGCATGGGGAGACACACCTATAGCTAGCACCAGCCAAAAGAGGAACTGGCTTTATGGGAGGAGATTTCACAGTTCCAGCATCTTCCCCCAAAGTTAAATTAACTTATGCAATACTTTCTGGTTTTTCACATCACAAGTTTTTTTTTTTTTTTTTTTTTTACCATCGCCTCAGGAAAGACCAAAATTGCCTTCGATTTACAGTGATGGCCAAACTGTATGTGAATCCATTTTATTTTATCAGTTCTGGCTCCATTGTTTGTTTTAAAATCCAGGGAAAGGCGGCATCCGGTTTGTGAACTTAAGTGCTCAGTAACAGAAGTATACACCTGAGAAAACTAGAAGGGACAAATGCTGACCTGTGGACACCCAGGCCTGTCCTAGTCACTCTTCAAAACCAATGACAATGAAAAACAGAAGAGAAGGAAAGTGACTGAACAAGACACAATAATATGTATGGATGACAATGAGAATAGAACTCATCCTTCTGTAAGCTAAGATAAAAAGTAATTTAAAACTGAAAGTATAGTACAACCATAAGAACTACAGCAAACTAAGCTTTAGATAACATACAAGTCATAAAGCAATGGACTTGCTGTAAAATATTTAAAAAATAAGATTTAAAAAAATCTATCAAGGCAGACTATAGCCAGTAAAAATAACTTCCAGAAATGAAGGTGAAAGAAAATTAATTTCAGACAAACAAAATAGGGAATTCATTCTGAGCATATTGTTTTTAATATCATAAATGGAACTCCATGATGCAGTAATATAAATGACAAAAACCAAGGCAAACAAAAACAACTGCCTTCATTTTTAATTCCATGTAAACATTATTACCTAGCTGAAACAACAACAGCAAAACAGAAGGAATGTATCATGGAGCTCATAACACATGTAGAGGGAAATATGAATAAATCATAGCACAAATGGGAGGAGGACTAGAGTACATGGCTTCGCAGATGATGTATCAAATGCTATAACTGTGTGAAGTTAAATATGACAGTTGAAATGCATATTTATAAATGCATAGTGATCACTAAAATGTTTAGAGAAGTGGAACCAATAAACAAATAGGGCAAGACACACTAAATTCTGAGATCCAGGCTTAGATTACTCAAATAGCTTGAGAGAAGATTTGACAGCCGTCTAGTTGTGCCCAGTTGGTCTAAAAATAGACACCATTTTGTGAGATGACATTTGAAAACCTTTTCAATTGGATATACTAACACAAGGAAAAACAATATTAATAATATATTTATGGTTTTCCATAACACAGTAACCACCGAAGAGTCTGCACAGCAGTGTACCGTATGGATACGGTAAGGATTACTCCTATTTAACTCACGGGGAATTGAGTTGCATGAGATTAACCTGTAATTTACCTAGAACTATCCACCATGCCTGATCTTGGCAGGAATTAAATCAGAAATCCGCTCCACAGATCGACACCAGGAGTAGATGAAGCCAGAGAAAAGGGTACTCAAGAGAGCAGCTGACTCATGGGTGTGTGACTACAAGGTGAGCAGGGCCTTCTTCCAATTAGCATCTTCTGAGCTCTCTCCAGCCTGCCTTCTGTCAGCCCTATCCCATTCCTGGGACTCTGCTAATGCCCCTCCCAGTGCCTCCACAGACTCTGCTAATTTCTTGCCACTCAGCACAACTTCTCCACAGCCCGCAGACATGGTGACAGGTAGGTTCAGAAGGTTATTCAAACTGAGCAGCTTCGGATCTTAATTTGCATTTCAATGATATTTTTCTGTTACTACTACTTCCAAATAGCAATGAAATGCTTTAAGACACAGCCAGAGTGGCCTTATGGTAGGCACTGAGCTAGTCTGGGTGCGGGGAGAGTGAATCCCTTCAACAAGGCTGGTGAACCTCTTGTGCCAACAAGGTGATAAAGCTCATTGTTTTTAACAAGCACCTGACTGTGTACTTCTATGGGGCAGAAGCTTGCGCATCGCTCAGTGTCCCCAGAGTTCTATACAGATGTGCCTCTGCCTAGGGACATCTTTAATATTCTCCAAATCGCAAATCTTGAGCTATTGAAGATTGAATTGGTCTTTGAAAAGAGCTGAAATTCAGTTACTCCCATGCTTCAGAATGAGGGGGAAGAGTGCACTGGTAATTTGGTTTTGTCCAAAAGATAAGTGAAGAGAATCAAGTGAGACATTTCCCTGTGTAACTGACGGGGTTCTCACAAGGGCAGAGGTGAATATTTGAAGACATGTCATTCACTAGGCACGTATAGTTGTGTGCTGGAACAAAAAATCAACCTTATTTTTTTTCCTGTGTGACACTTTCGGGAGTTTGAATAGATGATAGATAGATAGATAGATAGATAGATAGATAGATAGATAGATGATAGATAGAAGCTTCATAAGAACAGAATTAACTCAGATTAACTTTTTCATATAACACAATTTAATTAAGTACCCAATAGTAAACTTAATTAAATAGGTCAATTTAAGTAATAGTAATAAATGTTAAGCAATAATAAATTTAATTAAAATTTCTTGAACTCCCTTACTGCCCTAGATTTCTGTAGTCTAGAAAACAATTGTTACACTTTTAAAAATTTTCTAACAGCCCCAATTTCGAATTCGTTTTGGCACATTGAAGTAAATACATGCTTAGTTGCTCATGCGTGGGCTGCCAACTTAGAATCTAAACTGCATTTAATAATAACTGCTTGCAGCTGCAAGGCTGTTTGGGTTGGTGACATGTGGGTTTTTATTATAATATTGAGTTTTAGATGTCAGAGGTACACACTGAGAACCATAACACAGGGTGCCCTGCCAGTCAAACATCATCCTCATGAATGGTACTTCACAGCCCTCTGTGATAGGCTACAGTCAATGCTTGAGAATTTGTGTGTGGTTTGAAATGCATGTGGCCTGTGATGTTAATAGGAGTTGGGGAAGTCACTTTTGTTCTATGCTTTAGTTATCTTATTCACAGAGCTCCTTTCCATCAACAACCCCTTCGGTACACGCTCACCAACCATCATTTTACGACCTTAGGAAGACCACTCCTATTTCTAAAGTGCACCCGTGGAGCACATGTAAAATTTAAATCTGTTTACACACACACACACATACACACACACACACACACACACACACACACAATAATTAAATACAGCTATTGTCCACTGTCCAAATTGTCTCTTTCCTGAGATATCCACAAAATCCCTTAATTATCTGCCATGCTACACAGTGTTCCAATCCTCTCTCTCGGCTGATGATTTTGCCAATGGAGCATGAAGGTTAAAGTTAACGGAGGAGAAGAGTCTGATCTGGCCTCTTTACATGACATGCGTAAAGCCATGCGTTTGCCTTCGGAGTAGCACGACGAAGCCCTTGATTGTGTCATTCCCTCATCCCTAGATGTGCTGCCACTGACATATCACACTTGGGTGTGTGAATTCACTGATGTGCCTCGATCACACTTGGGTGTGTGAATTCACTGATGTGCCTCGATCACACTTGGGTGTGTGAATTCACTGATGTGCCTCGATAAGAAAGAGGCTGCTTAGGTAAAAGTTTCAGTGAGTGTTATATCGTGTGGATTTCAAATAAACTAAAATGAGCAACCAGTATGATTGATTATGATTCTGTTTCAACCCTGTGATTCTGTGCATGTTTGCTTTGTGATTATATACTTTTAGGAAACACAGGCAATAAAATAACTGCCTCTGGGTAATACTGAGGCAGTAATGTTTTCCTTCTGAAATTCAGGCGCCTTTAGGTTGTGTACTTATCTGGTAAACCCTAACTTACTTAATTAAGTCACACTATGAAAACACAACAGAATCAGACAAGCTGCAAGCTGATTTAAGTTTTCAGGAAGGTGAATACTGTTTTCTTTGTCCTCTTCTAACTTTCAGATCCTGATTTTATCAGGCCATAGAGGTAATATCAGAATATAGAGGAATAAAACCTGGTTTCTGTTTCTCCCCTGGAGACACTGATTCAAACAACAAATCAATTCTCACGTGGAAAACAGAAATGAGTTGAAAGGCTACTAGCTGCGCAGCAAGTGCAAAGAAAAGCTTTGATTGAAAGACACTCAACAGTGTGTGGCCACTTGCAAGAGTTCCATTGCTTGACACAGCCCAGGATATGTGGCTGCTATGCTTGACTCCCATCTCTTACCTGAGTAGAGACTCTCAGACCCTTTATGCGACAACATGAGCCTTGGCATGGTATTGCTAGACTGGACCGAGTCAGTTCAATCTTGGATGACACTTGAATCTACTACAGAATTAGTCATCATCGCTGTTTTTCTGAGTTGAGCAAACAAAGCTTTTTAAAGGTTCAGACTCCTTCAGAAAGAAAAAGCTTGACAAGTGTGTAATGGTCCCACTTTTAGAGAGACGACCTATGGAACTGGCTTTGATCTCAGCACTGATGGGCCCAACTCTCTCTGGATAATTGGAGATTTTGAAGAGCAGATGGATTTGGTGGTGTATAAGTCCATAAAATATATTCAATATTGAAATTGTGAAATCTAAAGTGAAGCTTCACAGCTTCCATTTCAAATGCCAGCTTTAAATGCACGTAAGTTTATTAAGTTGTATAGACTCTGACTCTGGCTAGTTTTGGTATCTAGTATTTTTATTTATTTGCATTGGGTTTTGTAATGTTTATTTTAAAAAGAACAGGAAGTGGGCTGTACTACAGAAAGACAGACAGGTTTCTCAATATCTGATCAGGATGCCTCTGTGGGTCTGGCCAAGAGGAGACAACCAGATGAGCACATCGGAAACCAAAGATGGAGTGGAGATAAGAAACCTTCCGGAACCACACTAGTGTGCACAGTACCATTCTTAGCATGCCCGCGAGCAACACCACTGAGCTTCTAATCTTTCCCAGATCTCTGGCCACTTTTGAACCTGGAGAACCTGTTTACCAATAAGCATTCTGTTTCTATCACTATCCATGTGTCCCTCATCAAATTCCTTGTTCTAAAACCTAAGAACCTAGTAAACTCTAGTCGCTGCCTTCTAGATTCCAGTATCTGCTGACAGGTGACTATTTTGTCTAGTGCGCAGACTCCAGCACAGACACTCAAAACAAATGAAAGCTCGGGGAAGAAATAGCTGCTGGATGTGTTAACATTGGGAATCCATCATTCAGGTTTATTTCCTTGACATGTAGCCACCAAGAGGAATATGCTGCCCAGTACTCCAGGAAGCCACAGCTGTTCCTTCCGTATTGGCCAGTGCTCCTTATTCATACCCTGTGGGAGCAGAAAAGCTAGTCCTCGCCCTGTGTGCTGTTTTAGTGAAGATGCTTCATGTCACTGTGCAGCCACTGCCAGAGCATTTCCTGCAGGAAATTTCCTGGTATTTGTCACAACTTCCGAGAAATCCAGGTCACAGTGGATTTTACAAAGAAATGCTTCAGATGCCCACAGGTGCTGATTCATAGCCTCCTTACCCTGCTAGAGGGTCAACGTACCCTGAGTCCATCTTGAACACAGGAGCACACGGTCTAATGCTACCTATCTGTTGCATACAGATGTTTGTTTCAACCCGTCATTACCCTCAAAGTCAGTTCCAAATCTACAACATTCAACCATTCACTTCTTTGTTTACCCTAACAGAGGAATTAAGAACTAAACCAACTGTTTTAAACACAATGCAGTTATATCCTAATACAAATACACCTTAAGGGCTTATATTTCGATTTTAATCTGAAAATTTCAAGGACAGAAAAGATGCCCAGATATGCTGTGACCACATGTAAAAATAAGAGAAAATAGCAAACATATCAGACTTCTCCTCTCGTTTACAGTTAGCTTCCTCCATTCTCTGTGACCATTTATTCTAATGAAAATCATCCCCACGAGGTTTGAATACAATGAAGATTTGATTTCTGATTTTGTATCTATAGGCTTGAAAAGACTCTGGCAAAGAAAGAAACATTGAAGTGTTCACTAAGAGAGACGCTTTGATTTCTGTAGCTGGATTTTATTTCACGACAATAGGAATAGAATGAAACCCATGCTTAACAAATGAAAAGTTACAAATGTCTTTCATTTAAGCTTGAGAACTTTCAATTCTTTTCTGTTGCCCTGGTTTCAGTAACCACATGGGACCATTCAATTATTTCCCTCACACACAGAGAGTGAAATACCTTTATGTCAGGAAATTGGCCCAAGTAGGTGTCCAGTGTCAGCAAGGACCCGTCCACTAGTTTTTGATGGAAGTCTTCCCATAGAACATCACATTTCTAGGGGGAAAATAAGAGACAATGACTCCATAATCTCAGACACATCTCACTAAATTTCTAACATATACAAAACAATACAACTTGGCAAGCAATACTCCCCAAGATATGAGAAGATAGAATAATGACTAATTAGAAAGCAAACAGTAAGGCAGTCTGTTGTAGCTGACAACCAAGCTAAGAGGGTGGCTTGCTTAAAGTTCATCTCTGATTCTGAATTACTAAGGAATGTGGATGTCTTAACAGGTTCCCAAGTCCCAGTAGACAGACAGACACTGGAGCTAAAAGATTGAAAAGAACTCCCGCGAGACAGTTAATTTCTCTGCCGCAATTGAAGGAACTGAGCCAAGCCAGACAGAAACAGAAACAAAATGTGGCTGAAACCTCATTTGTAGAATGAAAGTCTGTCATATTACCAGTTATGAGGTATCCAGAGGATTGGGGGGAAAAGGTATCTGGTATTGTCCGTCTACCATGCCATGTCTGGGCTGTCACTTCCAAATTTATGTGAGTAGTAAATCTTTCTTTCTTTCTTTTTTTTTATTGAGAAAATGAAAAAAACAAGTTTCCGCCTCCTCCCAGCCTCCCATTTCCCTCCCCCTCCTCCCACCCTTCTCCCCCTCCCCCTACTCCTCTCCTCCTCCCTCTCCAGTCCAAAGAGCAGTCAGGGTTCCCTGCCCTGTGGTAAGTCCAAGGTCCTCCCCACTTCGTCCATATCTAGGAAGGTGAACATCCAAACTGGCTAGGCTCCCACAAAGCCAGCACATTAAGTAGGATCAAAACCCCGTGCCATTGTCCTTGGCTTCTCATCAGCCCTCATTGTTCTTTTAAAAAAAAAACTTTATTTATTCTTTGTGTCTTTCACATCATCCACCTCAATCCCATTCATTTCTTTGTCCCTTCACATCTGCACTCTGCCCTTGCAACCTCCCCAAATAAAATAAAATTTAAAAAAGAAATCTCATCAGTGAGTCATGCAGTAAACCCTTTAATCCATATATCTTTACTTGAAAGCATTCATTGCAAAGAGTCACTGGTTCAAGGCTTCCAGTGTCTGCTACACTAACAATGCCAGACCCTCGCTGGGACTCCTCTTCTTAGGTATCCTATTGTTGCCCTGTGTCATGGAGATCCTGAAGCTTCTACAGGACCAAATCGGCCTCTTCATATGCTTCTGTAGAACATAAATGGGATGGATGTTGGGGTGGGCCAACTCATAACCCTGGTTCTGGGACTAGGCAGTTGCAGGGTTGGTCAGCCCATCAGCTCTCCCCTGTCCTCACCACCAGGGTGCCCTCTCTAGCATTGCTATGGCTAGTTCACCCCTTATAGCCACGAGCAAGGGACAAGGACAGTTCTCCTGCTTTCTCACCTTCAGGGTAAGCTCTCACACACCTGGACCATCAGGACCAGCTCAACTGTACTGCCCAGGTGAGGTGCAGGGGCCAAGTGCTAGAGCGTGTGAGGGGCAGGAAAAGCTCTCCAACTTTTATGACATCATGGCAGATGAGGGCCAGGGCCAGATCTCCCATGCTCATGTTTTCAGGGCAGTTCATCTATATCCCTGTCAACAGGGTCAGCTCTGCTGTGCTGCCCAGGCAAGGTGCAGTACCCACTTTCCTGAGTGCTGCAGCTGGTAAGGGGAAGGGTCAGCTCCCTCACCCACCACAGTCTCAGGGGCAAGTGGAGAGGAGGAGAGCATCTTTCTCTTGCTCTCAGTGAGTGGTAATTCTTAATCTTGTTTAAAAAACAAAAACAAACAAACAAACAAAAAACAAGTTTAAAACTGGATATAATGCCCCACACTTAAAATCTCCAAACGAGGAAAATAAAGGTGAGAAGATCAAGGCCAGCCTTAGCTACACAAGTTTGAGTCCAGTTTAGGCAACATAAGATCATTTCCAAAACAAATCCAAGTTTGATTTGTATTTTTTCCTTTTTAGTACTTCAAAAACTAGTCCTAGTTATTATAATGCCCAATTTAAGAATATTATGCAAATAAAGTAACTTAAACCTACTTAATGAAAATGGTTCATCACTCATGGTGAGTAGACTCTGAACATGTAATGATCTGTAGTTCTGTTATCTGAAGGATGATGTTTGCACCTGAAACTCAGGGTCCAAATGTTTGGGAATCCACAGGGACCACTGTAGTACAACAGCCATTTCATTAAAGAAACAGTGTCAATAGTGATATTGCCGTGGAAAAAATGGAATCATGACATGTTCTAAGGATAATAATACACCTTTCCATTATTCTTTAAATTTTCATTATTTGTCATGGGTTTTGAGAATGCATTATTAGTCAGGAATGTACAAAATGAGATAAGCATTTAACAACATGCAACTGAAATATGGTGTTTTTATACTGAAAAAAGTAAGATGATAAAAACACTCAATTAGTGCATTAGAAAATGGTGTGTGGAACATTTTAGCCAAATCCACATCCTAAAAGATTTTAGAAATGGATTATATCCAACAAGAGCTTTTCTCATACATAAATTCATTCTTGTTTCAGTTCTAATGGGATCACAAAGATCAGCATCAGGGTGTCGGCACTGTCAGGCAGCAGTCAGAGACTTTCCAAGGCTGTAGACAAGTGCAGCTTATCGAATTAGCCTTGCCCTGGGCTTCAGCTGTGTCATCTAACTCAGACCTTCTCTTCCTAGATGCACTGCATTGACTCACCTGAAGGAATGACATGACAAACAGTTGCTCTCCTAGAAGCTCCCCTCGTTGACCACAACATGCTCTGAAAACTGACTAGGGGACCTGAACACAAAGGCTTCAAACGTGTTTCCAGTCAGTACAATAGTTATTCCCATCTTGTACATGGGAATGAGTCCCCAGAAAATAAAGGAACTGCCTGAGGTCACACAGTCATTCTTGCTGTCTGTTCCATGCTGCTTTCCACAAAGCAGTGACAGCCATTGTCTTACTTCCTGCAGGTCAGCTGACCCCCAGCTCCAGTCTTCAGCTCAGGTGTGAGGGTATTTCTAAGTCCCAAGATGCCATGGAGTTCAGTTGATTTTAGTGAATGGGCTAACTGTGCTACAGGGTTGACTAAAAGGGAAGTGAGAATAAAAGGGAGAACTCCTGCATAAAAACAACACCAAAAAAGGCTATGCCAAAAATATCTGTCACCACCTATGTCATCTAGCAGAAAAGAGCTATTGTTATTTTGAAGAAAAGCAACCTTGAACCCAACCCTTCTCAAATGTTCTGGAACTGCTTTTGGAATCGAGTTCCCCTCACACTGCAAGTGCAGGATGACTTAGGCAGTAGACCTCAGGCTGCCTTCTGAGTATCTAGTCTTACTTTGCCCTGAATTGGGAAGGGGGTAAGTAGGCTGATCAGTGGAAGTCTTCTGGAAGCCATTCTATGAGTCACAACCTGGCTCTCACCTCACCAACCATCTTCACATCTTCCCTTCCGTACCAATCGGGCTCGTAGACTTCATGAAGTGACTCGGTGAGCTTCATTGAGGCCTCCTGCATGCCTAGCATCAGAGAAAAACAGTTCTTGTTACATGGAATGGCTCTCTTCTCCCTTGCTTTGATAACTGACAGAACCAACTGTGAGAGCACACCTACATCCTTCCTTGAGAGGCTCCGAGGCTTTGTCCTTTCTTACAGTACACATTTTCAGTTACTTACACGGTGGTAGCAAAACCCTGGATCTTGGAAGTCAACACTATCATAGTCTAAGAACTACAACAACAATGTGCTCTAGTCACTTAATAAAGGGAATCTAACAACAAATATCTAGAACACCGAGATAATAAACAATGCTGCAAAATTCTAAGAGCAAAATTAATCCTGAATCACTGTATAAAAAAAAGTACATTCAAAGCAAGTAGAAACAGTATAAATAGGACTTCAGTATGTATAAGTTGAAAGTGGTTACTTGATGTAAACAGTAAAACTATTGAAAGTGGCTATGATTCAAGTGGAGCTTAGGTTTTCAAAAGACAAGTAAAAATGTATTTTCTCAATATCAATAATAAAACCTTTCAGAAAGCTTTGACTTAATGAGGTCTAAGCTTTCTTTACACATCAGGAGGCTGCAAACACTCACTTATTAATAATAGTAACAATAGGAAGTGAGTATGACAGCAGGGGTATAAAGCAGCTCCAGGGCTTTGCAGTCACCACCCCTTTATGTCCTCCTGACATTCCCGGAACCAGCAAAGCACAGAGGATAAAGTGCAAAGGCTGGGTTCACATGAAGGCGACCCATGAATGACACCAGAACATTAGGCAAGCAGTTGCTGGAAGACCCTGCATGGCCAAGTTGGTGTCTAAGCTATTATCAGTCAGGAGTTAAAAAGGGAAGCAGAGAAAACTTAATGCTGTGAAGCAAGGATTGGAACCATGTGTAAATTGATAAAAGCCACAGGATATCCGGACAGATAGTAATCAGTCTGGGGTTCGCCAAGGAGTACAAAAGGACAAAATTAAAGAGGTCTGAGTTGATAGTCTGTATTGCAGAAGAATGCGTGAAATCCACACAGATACAATTTGACATATAAGCCTATGTGTTCCCCATCTCCCTGACAATTGAATGTAAATAATGGCCCTCACCTCAAGCACCCACACTCATGCATATACCCCCATATAGATATGTAGGCAAACACATAATTAAAAGATGAAGAAAGTATTTTTAAGATACAGACAATAGAGGTATCTGCCACACAGTGATGTCATGAAGATTGAAAGTGCATTCCTGGCAAGTAAAAAGCTTATATATCTTTCTACTTAAAAATAAATTTTATTGATCATTATCATTATGGCTAGTTTTTTATTAATAACATTCTCAGTACTTTATCATTTATCAAAATCTTTATAATCAGTTTTACACACTCACTATGAACTACAAGAATACCTTCTTAGAAGTGAAGGACTGTGTCAAAAGGTACGTGTAAAAACTGAAGGAACACTCATTTAAAAGCCTCTGCCAAATTGCTTTCCAAGAAAGCAATCTTAACAGAAAAAAAATTTTCTTGTGTCCTTGAATAACCAGAATTGCAGGGATGGCATCTCCTGTGTCATTTTCTTAATCATTCTTTGATGAGTCCTGAAGATGAAGATTTTTCATGTCATGTCCATCAGAAGTTCTTTTTTCTTTTGTTTTGGTTTTTGATTTTTTTTTGTTTGTTTTAGTTTTGCAGTGCTGGAGCCTGAACCTAAGGTTTCACCTTAACTAAGCAAGTAAGTATTCCACCACCAAACTATGTCATCTGTCCTTAACCCCTTTTACAAGTTTATTTTGAGACAGTTTCACTAAGTTGCTCAGTGTTCATTAGGGTAGGTTTGATATTTCTTATGCTCTTTTGATCTTCCTGCCTCACCTCCCCCGTTTAATTCTTCTCTAGCTAAATTTCTCTCCAAACATTTTGTTCATTTCTAAAAATAAACCATTCGCCACTTAGTTTACTTACTTAGTTCTTTATATCTTAGTTCAACTGCGTTAAATAAAATGTCATCATTTCTGGTAATTTTAAACACAGGTTTACATGGAAAAATCTCTGGTTCTTAGTTTATGTCTTTTGGGGTATCTTGAAAAGATCCCATTCACCCAAAAATGGGGACTAAATACTTTGTGTTTTAGTCTCATATTGAAACATTTTGTATGTGCATGTTAAATCTTTATCTGAATTGGGAAGTAATGAAGTGTGAATTGGGCATTCCATGTTTTCTCAGTGTTTGGAGAGCTTTCCCATAACTCTATGTAAGATGCTTCATCGTCTCTCCACTCATCGTGAGGTCTGCTCTATGGAGCATCAAGTCTGTTGGTGCTCTTGGCTTGGACCCAGAGAGGGACACCTGGTGATGAGTGGAGAATAGCCTGGCAGCCCCCATTCACTCCTCTTACCCCTTCTACTAGCCTCCTGGATTGCACAGCAAAGGTCAGAAACCACTCTGTTCCCTAAACTGCACACTGGCACAACTTTATAAACAGTTGGGCTTTGTTTTCCTTTTTCTTTTTGCAAGTCACAGACTTGTGTTCCCGGGTACCCAGCCACCACCTGCTTCTCCTGCAACGTTTTGCTCCTCATAGTGAGAGAGCTCTTACTTAAGTCTGTGAGTATTGTATCTTGGGACCTAGCTCCCTCAGAAGGGATGCCAGCTGCAGATTTGCTTTAGTAAAGTCTTCTGTTCACTCTGTCTAACAAGCCTTCCTAGAAACCCCTGGCATGTGGGTGGCATTTATTTTTAGTTTGTGGCAGAAGGGCAGAAGTAGATTTGTCCTTGACTATTCTGATTATCATTTCAATGGAAACTGGAAGGGGGGTGGAATGAAACACCTGTGTTCTAATATGCTACTTGCCAGGAAGCCAAGTGGAGCTTTCAACTCATTAAAACTCACTCCTGTCTCTTACAAATTCCAAGAACAACTTGTGCTTGGAAACAGGCGGTAAACAACACACATACACATTACCTTTGATTGCTGCTAAATATCCTCGGAGTTCTCGCTGAAGTCTGGTACCCTCTGCCTGAAAAACACACAAGTGCAGAGATGCTAAACGTCTTGTCTCTATTTTTCATGCAAATATGAAGAAGTGTTAAGATTTGGTTATCATTGCTAGAACCTTGTTACTGAAAAAAAAATGTATGTTTGTAAGCACAGACTGAACAAGATAATATGCCCATTAGTCTCAGTATTTATACAGGTGTTATTCAGAGAAAAAAAAAAGACAAAGAAGATTTTGCTAAGTAGAAAGTGGGGTATAGCAGACAGACCCTTCATTCTTAAGAACCACCAGTAGAAAGACTCCTATATACATCTGCTTTTTTTAATTTTCACACCTGGAAATAGCAAAACCATTTTTATCACCTCTGTTCAGAATGGTAGCTGGCTGTTGTTAAGTCAGTCCAGTATCCTGTGAAAAGGTGAATGCTGAGGCATGTGACTGAGCAACCAAAAATTTCTGAGAACGTACACACTATACACATTTTTGTCAGGATCATGTCACAAACTTGCAAAAAGAACCTTTCCACTTTAAGTTTTATGGGAATAATTATGGCAGTCATATTCTCTCAACAAATCAATCAAATGATTAGGCATATGATTATAAATTATCATCTAATACAAACCTAAAATATCTAAGCAAAATATGTATATCACACATAAATGGCATTTAGCACTAAATACGCATTCAAAGTACTTGGAGATATGAAATGTCCATCATCTTTAAATATAGACAGCAATTAATTCAAACACACTCTGAAAAAAAAAAGATTTCCCTGAAGACCATGTTTGATTCAAGGTGCACCCTACTGCCTAACAACGGAATACGTAAAGAGTGGCATTGTTTCTTGCTGATCTATGTAAGGTGCAGGGAAAGTGTGTATTTGAGTTAATTTCGGGCTAGTTTTTGCAACTCTGCATACTGTCAATATCAGAGAAAAAAAGTTACTCATTTCTTGGAGTGAATGAATTTTAATCAGAGTGGTTCCATTCAGAATGGAAGAAGGAATTAGTCAGGTTCTACATAAGGGACCTCCGTTTCAGTGTATTGACATGGTTCAAATAAACATCCTCGGGGTTCCTTGACTGGATGAGTCTAATAGAACCAGAATGTGAAGGCAAACTGCAGAAACCTGGGAGGAAAATGGGTGAAATTCTAAAACAAGACAGTGCAGTAGCATTCCACAGAGAAGCTATAAGGATAAACATGGGAGATGAGGTGGAGAGTAATGAGCTCCCAAAGAAGCCACAGGACAGAGAAGCAGAAGGAATGCCAAGACAAAACCTTGAGAAAGGGACTTTCCTCCCTAAAATCTAAATCTGCATACAGGAGACCATTACAACTTCACTTTTAAAGAATCCATAACCCATAGCCAACCCTGGTCCAAAAGCACATAATGGAAAATTCCGTAAACAATCCCACATTTTAATTTGTGGCCAGATCTCTCCCTCACAAAAATATAAATGAAGGTACCCATGCTGTGTACGCTTCACACCATTTTATCACCACCCTTGCGTTCCAATAAACTTTATCTTATATAATTCCAAAGTGTGGGAGCACTCACTGTGGTGAATTAGATATGCCGAAGAAAATGAAGGTTCTAAAGACAAGAAAGAAGAAAAACAGCTTGCAGAAGTTACATGATCTTAGGAGATATAATAAGTCATTGTTCATCTTCTTCTGAGCCTCATCTATAGGCATATAGACTACAAATGTGTATAAATGAGAAAAGATGATATATACAGGTTTGATATAACTCATGGCTTCAGAAAATTTAGTCTATATTCCTCTCAAAAGAGGAGAAAGTACTGAAAGATTCAAAATATAGACTTGAGAGATTTTATTATTTCTGATATATCATAATTCTTTTAATAACAGTAGTAATTTCAGCTTTAATAACATCAGAATTGGCGATGGCACTTCTCTTGGGCCACGGAATGTGAGTAGAAGCGCCATGCACTGCTAGGCTGGAAGTCATCATACAGCCTTGACACGTCTTTCTTTCACCTTGTGTCCCACAGTGTTCCAGATGGGGCTGTTTGTTTGACCTGGGTCCCAGGGTGGCAGAAACTCACGGTACAGCTCATTTTTACATTTCCAAAAGTGAGAACCCTTTCGGCAGAGAGCCGGGGAGATGGCGTGACCTCGCTGGAATGTAGACCAAACTGCCCAATTAAATGAGTCAGTGAGCACTGAGAATGCTGACCTGCAGTGAAGGCAGAAATACAGCAACAAAAGATCCAATGGAGCTCCTGAGTGGAGAAACATTACTGGAATTTGCAGAAACATTCAGAAAAGAAAACAAACTGGAAATGTTAAGGACAAAGCAAATAGTTAAAAGATAACGGAAGCTTGAACAATGGAAAGAGACGGCACAGGGTTGAGAGAAGCCAGGTTTCACATCAGAGGTTAGGAGGTTAGAGGGAATCAAGTCTGAACTGAGACATTTGATTTTCTTGAACTGATTTGAATCCAAAGCAATGTGAAGCTGAAAGTTCTAAAAGGTACAGTTAGGAGAATTTCAGTTCCTCAATGTCATGCTTCTCAAACCAGGTGAGTGGAAAATCTGGGCTGCATCAGCGGCTTCTCCAGGACTCATAGAGAAGAATGACACACACAGTCATTAGGCCAGAACTTCACAGACGTCTCTGGATCTCAGATGCTCTCTCTACTGTTTGTGGTTCTCCAGGGCCACAGAGATGAAGGAAGCCTTACTAACCATAAAAGATGCTTTACTCTCAGCCTCTCATGCAAACAGCATGCAGAACCCCCTGTGAAAATGGTGGCTATGAGTCACCAGGATTGTTCAGAGTATCTGGAAATAGCAAATGAGTAGCAGGAAAGAGCATTCATCTCCCAAACACTCATGGAACAGAGTATGTCAGATGAGGACCACAATTAAGCCACTGCCTTTTCTTTCAAAACAAGAAAGAAATTTAAGTGATTCATGCTCCTCTCCATACACTGCATTGATCTTGCCAACAGGAAACAATGTTTTTTTTTTAATGAAGTGAGATTCTCAGAAGAGATTATTTTTTAATGTAACAGTGAGGAAAAGTTCAGGCTGTACAATACTAGCTTAAATAGATGAGTTCAATTTAAGCAGAATCCCAGAGTAATTTAAATGACTTTCTTCTTTCTCAGTTATTAACAGCTTTAATTTTCCCTATAAGGTCATGTAAATCTTTTGGTAACAACCACATGGAGCTCCATCTAAAATTCTGCCAGATCCCAAAATGCAAAAGGCTTTGTAGAAAGATTCTTCACCTACAGCATCTCATAGGGTAGGTTCTTGTACATGCTAAAATTTCTCTACCTCATTACTGTGGGTGAATAGTAGATAACTATAATTGTTAGATTCTTCATCTAGATATATCCACCCTCATTTTGTATTTATCTATAACATATGCCAGGATCTCTGAGGGTGTGTGGTCTAGCAGAATTGTTTAATGTTTCTAAGACTTGGCTTTTGGCAGCTTTTAAGTGGAAAAGCATAGAGCCATATCCCTCTCCTGTAATTCAGTCCCGTTCTATAATAGTCCAGCTAGTGGCTGTCCTTCACCACTCTCCTTTCCCGCATACTGGTTTCCCTGTAACACAAGGACACCCTTGCAGCGCAGCGGTGGCATGCTGCTCTTCTGGAAAATGCTTTCCTTTGGTTTGCTTCCAATGTACTGTGTTTTTCATGTCTTTGCTTTCTCCATTCATTTCTAATGATCCCTTCACTTTCTCCCATGCTCCCCCTGCATCCTCACAGATCCCAAACCTCAAACACATGCTCTCTTTGATTTAAGTTGAAAAAACTCTCACCCCACTGCTCAGATTTCATTAAATCTGAAGCTATTCAAAATTCCTGAGAATTGTTACTTTAATAACTCAACCATGAATTTTGAATTTATTCTGTGTATAGAAACTACATTTAAATCCCCACATCTGTGGTATTATATGACTTTACTTTTCTTGACTATTTTTTATGTAATTCTCTAACAAATTGTATTAAGCTTATTTTTTCACCTCGATCACAGTCTTTCAGATCTCATATAAACAGTAGAGAAAAGGAATCTATTACAATGAAGGCATCTGAATTTCTTAGCAATGTTCTTCTTTGGACAAGACCCAGGAAGGATCTGCCACCTACAAAGTCTCCTGTCCTGCCAAACATGGTAGTATTCCATATAGCTCCAATGTGAATCAGAAGTTTTGTTTTTCAATTGAATCATTTTCAGTTTGGCAGGAGCTGCCTAATATTTCTCAAGCCCAGCTGGCCTACCAGGTTGCACTTTCCCACACACAGCCTAAAGGAGTTTTACCACTTTTTCTTCCAAATTAAGTTCTCTCATTCCTTCTTCCCATGGGGAAGAAGAAGGCACCCTCTCAAGTAACCTGCTTCTCACAAGACAGAAAATCTCATCGACAACATGCAAAGTTTTCATCACAGGGGTTTCAAAAATTAGCAGACACATAAGGTACATATGGATTAAAAGACTTCTGCACAGGTCTGAGAATCTATGCCTCACTCAATAAGTCTTGATGAGTCCTGTGACATCCTGATTCTTTCTCCTGTGTGCAGATATCATCAATACTAAGAGAGAAACACCGCAGTAAGCAGGTCAGTAGTGGTTATTTCAAATATCTTCGTTAGTATAAGGAAGACACCTTTCATGCTTAAACCAATGTGTTTCAAGTTGATTTTCACCATGTTGGCCCAGAGTAACAAAAGCTAATTAATCATTTGCATATCTGTCAGGGAGTGCAGCATTGTGTGGAGTGACTGGTACCCAGACAAATAAAGCTTCAAAACAATTCCATTCACAAGAGTTTTCAGGACCTTGGACAGCTGCCACTGTCCAGGAAATACCTAAGAAAAATATCTAAGAAAAAATGCTACTAATTAAATATCATTATATACTCTGGTAGTGACAGGTGGGCTTTCTATGAAGTGAGAGGACGGTAGGAGCTGCCACGCCCTTTGGCAAACTTCTAGGTCTTTGACTTCAGAACCAAGTATCCACTAAAGTATAATAAAAATCATTTGAAAAGTAACATTGAAAAATTAAAAATATATGTGGAATTAAGCATAGTAAATACTTATACCCCAGGCTGCAAGAGTGAATAAAGAACGACTTTATTAACTTGGTTTTATCTCAGTTATTTCTTTTCAGAAAAAAAGAAGCCATAGTTTAGGTATTAAGTTGACGTGGCTATGAACAAAAGTATGCAGACTTAATGACTGCATAGGGCACCCGCTAGTCCTAGATCATTTGGGAAATGTTTTTATAGACTACCTTATGCATGACACCCAGGTCTGGGGATATGAATCATTTATCCCTCACTGACCTTAGAAAATAAGATCCAAAAGATGTTATTAATAAGGTTATGCAGGTCTGAAAATTACCTTAAGGTGACAGGAGCTTAATATCTATTTAAAAACAGTAATTATTGAATTATCTTAGTAAATATGACCAATATAATAACTGATTTATCTTTTCAGGTAACTTTTGCTACAAAAAAAACCCTCTTTCTAAGCAGATACTACATAAGAACAAGGGCATGTTCAGCTGAAGCATAAGGATTGTGAAGTTCAGGAAGCTGCATAAGTAAGTGTGAGTTGGGGCTCTCTCAGGCTCTGCTCAGGGTAGAGATGGACTCAGATCTCAAGGTGCAGCTGTAAAAACTCAATCTCATCTTCACTGAGGAAACTGAAGTTGGTGGTGGTTGAAAAGTTATCATAATTTTTGTACCAGTCCTTCAGCAGAAATCACTTGAGAAAGTTCAAGGTCAGCTAGTGTGTGAATTGGGAAGCATGGAGTCTTCATCACTCAGAGGAGGTTTCTGCCTAAACCTGTAGCGAGCAACATAGAGCCACACCTGATGGAGATGTATAATCAACTCCTATGGCTAAAGTCTGACTTATGCTATTATCACACAATGATCATCAGCTGCTTGCATATGCGTGGGCCTATGGACAATGCCCACCTGGCAATCCAGGATTGGCAGCCCAAGCCTACTTAAGGGCTGGGAGAGGGTTGCCCAGAGAGAGATGGAAAGAGAGAAGGAGAGAGAGAGGGGGGAAGGAAAGAGGGGAAGAGAGAGAATGGTAAAAGGTCCTGGAATAAACTGCAGTGAGAAGAGCTCCGTTGTGTCGCGCGTCATCCTTGCGGGTCGAGGCTGGCAGCGACATAATCCAAGTCAAGAAAGCCACGAAAACATCAAAACAAAAGCATCCTGAAGCAGCTGCTTGATTACAATGCTCATTTCCATCCTTGAGGACTTGGTCATTGTAAGCAAAATTATGAATAAGAGTATCTGTGTGAAATTGGAAGCCAGCCAGCTCTAAAGTTTCATTTAGACAGAGGGCTCAGAACACTGTGGAGCACAAAGTCAAAATGGCCTGTGGCATGTTCAAGAAGCTCATTGCAGGTGTGTTCATTTCAAATTCCCAGTTTCAGTTGTAAAGAAAAGACAAATAAAGCGTCCTCCATAGTACTGTATACATATATATGTATATATTGCACCCATTGAAAATAGTTTACATTAAACCACCTCTCTAATTAAGAAGTTGTGACCTGGCATCTAGAAAAGGGCTTTTGTGGGAACCCTACAGTAATAATGGGTACATGAAACCTGAACCTCAGAAGACAGAACTTCTCAGTGTGATTTCAGATTATACAGGCCATCCATGAGGAAAGGCCTACATGAACTCCCATCATTAACCTCATTATTTTTGCCCTTTACTGACATTTCTCACTTGAAAATGGTTAAAGTCATACATCAAAATTAGAATTGGTTATGATTTATAAGAGTTCATGAAGGTTAACTCAATCATAAAGGCAATGTTAATAAAACGTGCTTATCCCTTTTGAGATTTACATGAAATTATATTATCAAAGAATTGAGACTTAATGAGGGCTTAATCAGTACTGTGACCATTAGGAAGTTAACAAGTAATGATATCTGGATCCCTTTATGATAAAGTACTTTAGAGTAATGCATGCTACAAGCACTCACAGGGAGCTAGAAATTGAGTGCTCCCTAAGACAAGTTTGGGTGCTGCTAAATTGTGAAACAGTATTTCAAAGGCTAAAGAGGTGGTGCATCTCTGATGATTGCTCTTATCTCACGTTGAGCACTATATGGCAACAGAAGCCATCATTAAGATCCATAGTCTGGGAGTGTAGCGATGATGCAGTGGTTAAGAGTACTAGCTGCTCTTTCAGAGGAGCCAGGTTCAATTGCCAGCACCTAAATTGCAGTTCACAATTCTCTGAGATCTGGCACCCTCTTCTGGACACTGCAGACATCAGGCACACAACGCCACATGTAGTAATAGGGACAGCGGGGCTGCATCCCCAGCACCCGGCCGCCCCTACAGCTAGCTTTACCCAAAATAATTACACAGACACTGTATTCTTTTAATCACTGCTTGGCCCATTCTCTTCTAGGCTAATTCTCACATATTAATTTAGCCCATTTCTAATCATCTGTATGTAGCACCCCAAGGTGCGCTTACCGGGGAGATTCTAGCCTATGTCCATCCTGGGTTGGAGCTTCATGCTGGGAGCGGGACATGGCGTCTCTCTCAGGCGTCTGCTCCCAAGAGAGCTGTGGAGTCTCTGAGCTCACTTCCTCTTCCTCCCAGCGTTCTGTTCTGTTTACTCCTCCCACCTATCCTCTAACCAATAAAATGGGCCGGGGCAGTGCCTTTCACACAAGCAAAACATTCATGCACATAAGGCAAAACTAAATATAAAATAGTAACAATTATACCCTACATGTGGTCATGACTGTTGCAGAGGGAGAATAAATGTCCTTCAGGGAAATGCTCTCAGATATGTTGTTGAATTCCAGTGGTCATCCCTGTATACAACATACACATGAGCAATGTTAAAATGACTCAGTGTTGGGTATATATTCTCATATGCTTCTACAGAAAACAACAATGATTAGGGAAGAGATGAATTTGTGAGGAAGGTCCAGGACACACAAGGAGTGAGGAGAGGGGCAGGAGCGATGTACATGCCATGCTCATGTGTAAAGTTCACATAAGATATTGAAAATATGAACCCAATTTTCATAACTTAGTTTCTCTAACTGTTTGGTGATTTTTTTGGCAAACACTAATACTAATGCAGAAGATCTAAGACTGCCAAGAATCAGGAGTGAGTAATATTTGAAATCATAGTTCCGGATTTACGGAGATGCCAGATGAACGTGGAACAGAGAGAGACCAAAATAATAATAATAATAATAATAACTTGTTTTTGCAACTGTCTCTAGTATCTGTGGCCCAATTTTCATCATTAACTTAAAGAATACATAAAATCAGAAATGAAATTAAACATATTTTGTACCTATTGCAAAACATAAAAAGCTAATTTAGAGTCATTTGTATGATTTCTCTATTAATTTCCCTTAGATAAATTACCTTGAGTTCATAAACATGTGCATTAAAAGCTTGCATAAAAGCTAACCAATGAAGTCATCACAGTTGCCAGTGAGAAACAGCTGGAAGAGATGATCTCATGAGTTTCTGACCCTTTATTTAGTATGCACACACATTTGTTGGGGGAGAAAAGAGAGACTTGAGTTGTAAGATGTAAGGAAATGATTTAGATATCTTTTCAACACTTCTTTAATACCTAGAGCACACTGAGTAGATAAAGGGAGGGCAGGTGAAATCCAAGGAAACTCAACAGGAGCCTCCCCCCGGAAATAGCTCTCCTCAAATCTTCTTGTTCCATGTCCTTTACTGCTCATGTGGATGACAGCTCATTCTTTCATGCCTAAACTGAATAGTCTTGAAAGCTCTATCAAAACAACTGTTGTGTCAAGGTAAGGAAATGCATTAACGAGGAAAAAGAATGTGCCTTGTCTGTCATTCCTCCAGTCACAACATAGCATCTAAAATGCTCCTAAAGCTGCCAGTTACAGTCGAACTGTAAGCTATCTTCCCAAGGTTCCTATTTAAAAAACAAAACAAAACAAAAAAACAAAAACAACAACAACAACAACAAAAAACCCCAAAAACATAGCATGGAATCTCCAGATATGGATGCAGGGAGCCCAAGCTTTTACAAGTTTTGTTTCTCTTAGGCTTAGAAGGAAGGAGCCATGCTCAGTGCATCCTCACAGTGTACATGTATTCCTACATTCCTGGCCTCCTCTCATAATTGCATTGCCATATTGGGTTAGGACTCACCCACATGACATCATTTAATCTAATCTACAACTATAACGATATTATCCCAAAACACAGGCACATTCCTAGGTCCTGAAGATTAGCACCCCACATATAGATTTGGCAAAAACAAAGTTCATGATTGAACAGTGTCCTCAATAGAGGCCGTTAATATGGGAATATAATTACAAAGTCTGACACTACTGGATGGTTCCTTTATTACAGGAACTTCACCCAATGGCATGGCTCTGCTATTTCTCAACAACTCCATGGCATTTTAGAGTCTTAGAAGTGGAGTTTTTCCCTTTTAGAAATGAGAAACTGGACATAGAAGCAGAACACTTGCCCCAAATAACATCTATCTAGTAGACAGAAATTTATTGTTTGACTTTAGGGGGTCTGGGCTATTTAAGCCCTATGTGTGCCCAAGTACTGAGCTATAGCTCTGCTTCAGTTCTGTGCTACAGGCTGTGAAGAAAGGGGAGACGGCAATGAAGGATGTCTGCAGAGTCAGTTGTTGACAAAGGGGAAAACAGAACTGAGGGCAGCGGTCCTTGTGTTCTCATACAGCCCTCAATTATAACTGAAGATGCCAAATTACTTGTTTATCACTTGATTATTTGCTTTGCTCAGAAGCTCACGAGTCCATGGAGTTTAAATGATGCATTTGTATAGCATCATGGCAAGGTGCTTTGATCACATTGCATGGCTTTGACATGTGAGCTCTGGTTCATAGCTTCTTAGCTGGGTGGGACTGTTGGCTGCCTCCTACTTTGGAAGTTTGTATGGGGTCTTTGGGAATGCTAGTCCTCACAGAGGAGACATTGAGGTCAGTTTCAGTTCAGTGGTAACTCAGCATCCTGATCAACAACAATCTATACATTTGTTCCTCTGGCCACACCCCTCAAAAACAAGACTTCTCAACAGACAGAGACAACTACAGTAAGGCACAACTAATCAAAACACAAAATTATGGAGCTCTGTCCCAATAGATATATCTACAAAACAATCTCACACCTAAGGGAACATTATTAGTGTGTGGAGGTGGGGGGATAGGTGAGATTATAAGAGACAAAAGATTGGGGAGTTTGCTGTAAGATTGTGCCTTCTAGTAATGTCAGAAGCTTCATATATAGTCTCACCAATATGACTGCCTAAATGCGAGCTGAACAAGCACAATAACAATGGAAATGCAAAGTAGATGGGAAAAAGCTCATGAAGCCTTGACTTTACACAAAGAATTATAGCAACCAAGGAACACTGAGAGTGGGAGAAATAATCCCCTCCAGGGAAGAGAACTCCCATAGGTTATCCAATAGCAAATGGTCAGGCCTGAAAGCAAACATACAAGTAACATTATATAGACTGAGCAGGCTATATCTAGGAATACATGTGTATATACATATATGTATGCAATAACAATTGAAAAAAGGTCACAAACTTGAAAAAGATTAAAGGGGTATACTGGAGGGCTTCGAGGGAGGAAAGGGAAGGGAGAAATACTGTAATTATATTATAATCTCAAACATTTTAAAGTAAAATGAATAAATAAAATATAATTTCTTCTAGCCATACAACCTTGAGCATTTCACTTAACCTGTTTAATTCTGTTCTGCAAAATGAAGGTGATTGCAGGACTTCCTTGAGCAATAACAAAGGCTAAGCAGTGAGGTTCATGGAAGTCCTAGCAGAGTGTGCCTGGCATGTTTCATGAGTTCAGTATGTGCTCTATGTCACTATCACTACGCCAAGAGTGAATGTCTCCTCAATGCTTAATGGAATTAAGATGGCTCAGTGGGTAGAAGTACCGATCCAGCAAGCCTGCCAAGCTAAGTTTGACCTCTGGAATCTAAGAAAACAGAGTGGCACACATCTATAATCCCAGCACTCTTATGTTGAGATGAAGGGAGGGACGAGAGAATCACCTGGAAGCTTGCTGGCCAAAACTTAGCAACTTGCATTCAAAGCTTAGCAAGAGACCCAGCCTCAACAAGGGGAAGGCAAGAACCAAATTTTAAAAGTTGTCCTCTGACTGCCATACCCATGTTATAGTCATGGACCTCTCTTTCGTAATTAATAAGTAAATGAACTAAATTCTGGTCCATGCCATAATGCAGAATCTTTTCATAAGGAACATACCAAAGTTCCCAAATGACCTTCGTTGGCATTTATAATGCATCTTTGTTTTTCATTTGTACTTCTAAGTATCAAATGCACAGACATGCTATTCAGAAAGTTTTTTATGGTTTTAAATATTGCAGTAATAAAGAGTCCAGGGGCACAGAGGGGCAATTGATTCAGTTGTACAGGAAACATATAACAATAGATAAGGGAGACATTAAACTGATCTGAAAATTTACTGGCTGAGGGAACTAGAAAGTATGAATATTAACAGCAGAAAAGTAATTATCCTAATTCCCAAAATGAAAGTTTCATAGCATATCTTTCATTTTCTCATATATACAGCAAAATGATAATTATAGGTCACTCTGTAAATCAAGTTGATATTGTACTTACTGTCTATAATTGGCAAAGCTCTTCTTGAAGACCATTTCAAAAACAAACACCTTCATCTTTTGTCTGTGGTAGTCCAGTAGGGCTTGGAAACTTAAAAATCACAAGCTGCCTTAAAAGACTTGTAATCAGCTATGCGTTCATGGTCAAATTCATAGTCAATTAAGGAGTTATCATATCTCCTGTCTCTGTGGAAAATCAGACCAGGATTCCATCACAGGATGACTCTTCAGGGGCACAAGTCAAATGTGTGACTCAGTTCAGAAGCCAAAGTAGAATGCAGGGGATCAGCAGTTTTAAAAGATCCCCACCCGATGCTTGTCAGAAACTTTGTCCTCTCTCCATTGCATCCATTATGCTATGGGAACATCCATTGACTAGCATCCTGGCTCCAGGTTTCAGACAATTGCCACAGAGATTTCTGATAAGGCATCTTTTGTTTAGATTGTCACTCCAATGGTAGGGTCAACAATGGGATTGCAGGGTGACTCCCATCCAGATGAAACAATAGAATAGCTGCAAACCTGAAACCGACCGCAGCTTATTTACTCAGATATACAACCATCTCTGATGGTCATCCTGCAGAAGCCTAATTCTCAGCCTGTGGTACCAACATGACACAGTCCTATGCTTGGGGGCATTTAGAGAGAAGCTGCCTAACTTTTCTCACAAGTGGGTGGTGGTGTTTGTTTATTGTACTCTTAACTCTTTTGCTCTTTAGGAACCCACCACTCAGCTCCCAAATAAGTTACATATGGAGGCTTAGTCTTACTTACTTATGCCAGACCTTAACTTGGCTTGTTTCTAGCCAGTTTTTCTTATCTTAAATTATCCCACCTGCTTTGCTTCTGGACCTTTCCCTCTTCTTACTTTCTCTGTATATCTTGCTTTCACTCATACTTCTGGCTGGTTGGGTGGCTGGGTGGCTGGGTGGCTGGGTGGCTGGGTGGCTGGGTGACTGGGCCCCTAGTGTCCTCCTCTCCTCCTTTGCTTGCTCCTTCTTCTTTCCAGATTTCTCCTATTATTCTCTCTGCCTTCCAGCCCAATCTATCCTTTCTCCTACCTCACTATTGGCCAATCAGCTCTTTATTAGACCATCAGGTGTTTTAGACAGGCAAGTAATCACAGATTCACAAAGTTAAACAAATGCAGCATAAACAAAAGTAACACATTTTAAAATAATTTTCCACAACAGGTGGAAGTGGAGATATGTATAGTCAATCTCTCAGTAGATTTTGAAGAACGAAAAACCAAACCCTCTTCAGTTGTCATGATTGATATGCGTGGGTAACAGATAATCAAAGACAAGCAACAGACAATGATATATCACAAGAAGTCTTTAGAGAATAACATGAAGGTCCTCCTCCAGGAACAGTCTCTTCACCTGGGAACAGGCACCACAGGAAACAGCACCAGCAATGATGCTAGAAATGTCTTTAGTCTCACTGACTGAAATTTCAGTTCATTTTCAAGCTTTTGATTTATAAAGGATAGAATGGTGGGGGCAGGTCATAGAGTAGACACATATGAGTAAGGAGGTAAGATGGTCAGGTTATCTAACAAATATGACAAGCTTCTTTGGATCTGGCACCATAGACAGCATGGACACCACCCATACCCATACACATTCATTCTATGCTCCCTCTCATAGGAGCCAATGTTGTTGACAACCTTAATGGGTTATAATTTTTAAGAACTTTGTCAAGATTACATAACACACACATACATACATACACATTATAAAACAGACCACTGTGACCTACCTAGGAATCTCACACCCCATCTGCCTCTCCAGGCTCTTTCCAACACATAGCCTCAAGACCAGGAGCCCAACTCAAGCCAATAAACCCATCCACTCCTGCAGAGACAGTCTTCACTCAGAACTTAGTGAGCAACTTATTTTGCTATGACTATTGTGAAATGAATATACCTCAAGCAATTAAAGACTCAGAGAAAGTTACAGCACATTTCATGGCACTTAGTATATTATTTGTCCTTTTCAGTAATATCTCCTATATTCTCACTGAGCTTGGAGAGACCAGTTGGAAATTACTGCTGTCAAGAGGAGGCACAGAAATCACTTACTTTTCTAAATATATTAATTGTGGTTAGTGTATACTCATACACAAAACTGAAGAAACTATAAGAGAAAATTGTATCATGAGGCTGGAAAGCAGTAGCATTGTTTAAAGACTGTTTCTTCTGATTATTGATTGAACTGTCAAAAGAAATACTTCTGTAAACTAAAGTAAAGCTTACCCAAAGCAAGAGTAATGTCAGATGGCCCATCCCCTTTTCTCCAGTGCCCTAAAGATTTAATGCTTATGTGCTCTCAGATATGAATTCCTTTGATGGGCATTTACCTATAGGGAACTTAATCTCTACCTACTACCTGAGACGAGCTGTCCAGCTCCTCCTCAAGTCAATCATCCAACTTGTGTATGCCAGCCCTCTTTCTCCTATCTGGATGTAGACCTGATGATCAGCCTTATGATAGATCAACACATTTTCCTTTGGAAATAAAAGGATTCCATTATCATCTATGTTTGTTGTCTTAAACAATGTTTCCTTTGCTCTACTTTCTTTCTCTACTGTAGTCTTATCTTACAGATTATAGCTCTGCTAAGGAGCAGAACTTGAGAACTGAGCTCTTCAAGTGTCCTCGTGTGCATACACATTGACGGATTTGCTCCTCAGTTACCTGCATTTCCATCGCTCTTGAATTTTTTGAGAAGACAATATAATTTACCTATGGATTGCATTCTGATTTGGTGTGGAATGTAAGGATCTTTAATAGCAGTGACTTTATCTGTTCTTTTCTTGAAGTTTCCTAATGGCCTAGCTCAGCTCCTGGCATATAAAGGCTTCAGTATTTGTTCATTTCTGTTCTAAATATGCTTCCACATAATACCACCCATCAAAACCCGACAAATGACCTTGGCATTTGGCACTAGAGTGAATTGGCTTGAATGTTGTAACCTTTTGTGGACTAAGGTGATGCTCAATATTATAGTGCTCCTGATAAAACTAGAGTGAAGGATCCTGCAGGAACCTTTCAGAAATGCAAATCTGCTATAGAATAACTCACAACAATTGAGTTTTTATATTAATAGATATCAAGTATAAATTCAGGCAACAGGATTCTCACAGTTTTCTCAGAAGTAATTTGCTGATATTAATAGCATACAAATGCTTTGTAAGAATGTGTTTTTCTTTCAGAAACAAATGAGCTTTCTTTGAAACACCAAGTATACTTTCATTAATAATTTTATCTTGAGGATTATATATATATGAATATATAATGAAATATGATTATATCTACCTGCCATTTATTCCTTCTTTCTAACTTCCCCCATGACCTTCAACACTTTTCCCTCAAAACTTCTAAGTTACATAGATAGACAGCCAGGGGAAAACTCAGGGGAGCAGCACATGCAAGAAGTTCTCTATTTTCTATTTTAAAAATACATACATGTAGTGAGGTACACTTCTGAACACAGAGAAATTTATGGTGGAGAGGTTTCTGGAAAAGTGCAGAGTAGAACGCATCCCTCCACACTCCATGTCACCCTTTACTACTAGCCCTGAGGTGAGAGGAAATGCCACGCACCCCACACAGTTTCATACTGTTTTCTGGAATCATGGACCACTTGTTCTCTGTGGGAGACGCCCCATGGCCATACGATTCTGAAAAAGCTTTTTGCTGAAATGTCACCACAGTGAGTGGTACCGTTGGAAACCATGGTAGATCTTCATCTTGCAATCAGCCATCCTTTCCCTCTGCTTAAAACAGCCTTCTAGGGTGCATCATAGGCACAGCCCAATCCAGTGTAAACCTGTGAGTTGCTAAAGGTTGTCAACCTACAGGTTGAAACCTGGACATCAGTCCCTTTGTCATATGCCCGTAGCCTCCTGCTAAGTAAACACCATGGATTTGGTGGCATGACCTTTCAAATACATTGACTGCGCTGACTGGACAAAGTTCTGCTATACAGTAATCATACAACTTGGCTAATTTATTTTCTACATTCCATGGACATAAGCAAACGATTTCTTTTTCTCAACATGACCTGGAATAATACTTACTGAGGTAATGTACTCCAAGTAGACAACAGGAAAAAAAAAGTATGTTCTATAAATAAAAAACCTGTAATTTGTGCCAGAGCTTGCCTGACTTGAGTGGGCCCTCATCCCAGCACTGAGGATGCTACCCTGACTTCTCCTACTGGCCAAGATGGAACAGGGGTAATTAGAGTCAACTCCAGCATGCGGTGGGATTTACTGCTTCTCTTCTCTTGAGAATTTTCTAAAACAATGCAAAATAAAAGAATATGACTACTTACAAATAAAATGGTCTGGGATCTTTAGAGACAGAGTATGAGGTAGCACAAAAGTGATCTTAAGCAGGGATCTCACTCCTAAAAAAACCAAGAAATTTCATCTTGCTAGACATTGCTTCTCAACATGTGGGTCATGATCTTCTCTGGCAAAACCTCTATCTCCAGAAAATAATTATAATACAATTCATAATAGTAGCAAAACTACAGTTATGAAGTAGCAATGAAAATAGTGTTATGGTTGGGGCTTGCCACAACATGAGGAACTATATTAAAGGGTCACAGCATTAGAAAGAGTGAGAACTACTGCAGGATCAATACAAACAAACCATGTATTTTCGCTAATTATCTAACTCTTAAAGTACAAAAGCAGAATACTCCAACCACAGTGGTTAAAGGTCATGTTACCAAATCCATGATGTTCACCTAAGAGTATACCACACATGTGTGAAGAAGTGACTTCATGCTCAGTTCATACTAGATTAACTAACTTTCTAAGACAATAATAATTACAATTTAATATATATATATATATATATGGGCTTTTAAGTTTAATATAGTGCAGCCATGTGTCAACTCTGTACCATAGGCACTTTTAAACAATCTTCATTATAAAATTTAATTAGTTGATATTAATAACCAAGGTATTTTCCTGTTGAAAAGACAACATTAGCAGAAGTGAAAAGAACCAGCTCTCTGAAGACACCGTACCTGGCAAGAGGGACTCTCACCTGGTGAGCTGAGTAGGTAGGGTTCATAATCAGCAATCCTCCAGAGTGGAAGGAAGGAGAAGGGACAGTGGTATAATTCAGCTACAGTTAGGTCATGCTATACCACTCTCCACCAGTGCCACACAGGGGAAGGAGGGATGCAACTCGTGTTAGAAGATTTGATATAAAAAGAAAGTTGTATAAATAAATATTTGAATAGAGATTACTGAGTAACAAGTGTCTTGCTCTCAAAGGAGGTACAAATACGGGAGGGAAGAAGGTTCAAATTTATCAAGAGGTATTGGCTTGTTTAACAGTTGCAGATTGAATTGCAGCGCTTCCTCATGTTTTCTACAGGAGTTTATGAAATTGATATTAATTCTACTTTAAGGACCTTGGGTCTCCAGCAGACAACATGGGCTTAGAACATTTTTTTAAATCAAACTTTAAATCGCAAATTTACTTTTTCTAATGCTTTTTATCGATTGCTTATCCCATCTTAGTAGTTTGTGGCTATGGAGGAATGGACCCATTTTGGTTGTTAAATGTTTAAATACAAAGTTGACTGCAGTATCCTCTTACTATATTTTAACTGACTACAGAGTCTAAAATGAGAATTTTTTGTTTCTCAGATTGGTGATTTGTTTTCGTTGTTGTTGTTCCTCTTGCCTAAAGATTTATCGATTCTATTGATTGTTCCAAAGAGCCAACTTTTTGTTTCATATATCTTGCACCGCTTTCTTATTTTCAGGATCATTGATTTACGTTCTTAGTCTTGCTTGTTCAGGTTTATTTTGTACTTCTAATTTCTGGAGGTAAGAACGAGATTAATGATTTGAGATTGTTTCTTGCTCCTAGAGTAGGCATTTAATCTTCTAAGTCTCCTTGCAGAGAAAATGCTTTCATTTTTAAGGCTTATAGTGGATCAGATTTCCTGAACAAACCGTCTTCATTCTACTCCAACAGCCTCACTCTGGAGTGCTAATGCTGACTAAAAATTTCCTGTGTAAACCATAGGACCTAGAAAGACCTTCATTCAATTTCTTCTTCCTAAAATGCAAGCACATGTGCAACCTACTTTAGCAGGATGTGCAGCTTCTGTTGTCATGGCAACCTGAAGGCCTTGGGCACTCTATTTCAGCACTTGGTGCCATGTGCATCACAGACAAGTCCTTTCCACTGGCTAGATCCCATGTATGTGCCAGATTAGCCACAGTATGACCAACAAAACCCTTCCATATGTCAAGGTGCTAAAACTAGTGGCTGCCCATAGTATTAGAAGGCCGGAGAACTAACCAGAGAAAGCAGCAGAAAACTCTGTATGAGCGATGTATCGATTGTGCCAATGTACAGGGTCTCCATATACCGTCCTGGACCAGGATCATTGACATTACTTAGGGGTGTGTCAGAAATGCATTCTTAAGGCTGTCCCCAGACCTATGAAAATCCAGACTCTGGGATTCAGCCCAGGGAACTATGCTGTGCTAAGGACTTTCGGGAGATTCTAAAAGAGCCAAGTTCTGACCGACATTGCTCTCAACTCAACAAATGAGGTTCTTTATCCAACTCTAGAAGGTTTCATGACCAGAAAGGAAGATTGGTTGTCTGATGAGATTCACTAGGCTGTGATTTAGAACCAGATCGTTATGCCATACAGACCAGATGGGCTCATGTTTAATCATGGGAGAGGCTAGCTCAGGAAAAAAAGTCATTGTTCATATTTAATGAAAGGTGAATGAATGCAGAAACATGTATACATTAAGGCTTATTTTTAGAAAAATGCTCCAAAGACATACGCTAGGCCTAGCTATTTAACCAAATTGCCAGCATTTCAGAACAGAAATGTAATTTACCATAATAAAATGGTAAGTTTTAATTTGTATGTCAGCACACAGGGCAATATACTTTCTATTTATGTGCCTTTAAAAAATGTATTTTCAACACACTGAAACTGATAGAAGAGAAAGTGGGAAGTACTCTACAACACATGGGCACAGGAGACCACTTCCTACATATAACCCCAGTAGCACAGACATTAAGGGCCTCATTGAATAAATGGGACCTCCTGAGACTGAGAAGCTTCTGTAAAGCAAAGGACACTGTCACTAAGACAGAAAAGCAACCCACTGACTGGGAGAAGATCTTCACCAACCCCACAACTGACAAAGGTCTGATCTCCAAAATATATAAAGAACTCAAGAAACTAGACCGTAAAAGGCTAATCAACCCAATTATAAAATGGGGCACTGAGCTGAACAGAGAACTCTCAACAGAAGAAGTTCAAATGGCCAAAAGACACTTAAGGTTATGCTCAACTTCCTTAGCGATCAGGGAAATGCAAATCAAGACAACTTTAAGATACCATCTTACACCTGTCAGAATGGCTAAAATCAAAAACACCAATGATAGCCTTTGCTGAAAAGGTTGTGGAGAAAGGGGTACACTCCTCCATTGCTGGTGGGAATGCAAACTTGTGCAACCACTTTGGAAAGCAGTGTGGTGGTTTCTCAGGAAATTCGGGATCAACCTACCCCTGGACCCAGCAATACCACTCTTGGGAATATACCCAAGAGAGGCCTTATCATACAACAAAAGTATATGCTCTACTATGTTCATAGCAGCATTGTTTGTAATAGCCAGAACCTGGAAACAACCTAGATGCCCTTCAATGGAAGAATGGATGAAGAAAGTATGGAATATATACATATTAGAGTACTACTCAGCAGTAAAAAACAAGGACTTCTTGAATTTTGCATGCAAATGGATGGAAATAGAAAACACTATCCTGAGTGAGGTAAGCCAGACCAAAAAAGAAGAACATGGGATGTACTCACTCATATTTGGTTTCTAGCCATAAATAAAGGACATCGAGCCTATAATTCGTGATCCTAGAGAAGCTAAATAAGAAGGAGAACCCAAAGAAAAACATATAGGCATCCTCCTGAATATTAACCTTCATCAGGCAATGAAAGGAGACAGAGACAGAGACCCACATTGGAGCATCGGACAGAAATCTCAAGGTCCAAATCAGGAGCAGAAGGAGAGAGAGCACGAGCAAGGAACTCAGGACCGCGAGGGGTACACCCACACACTGAGACAATGGGGATGTTCTATCGGGAACTCACCAAGGCCAGCTGGCCTGAGTCTGAAAAAGCCTGGGATAAAACCGGACTCTCTGAACATAGCGAACAATGAAGACTACTGAGAACTCAAGAACAATGGCAACGGGTTTTTGATCCTACTGCACATACTGGCTTTGGGGGAGCCTAGGCAGTTTGGATGCTCACCCTACTAGACCTGGATGGAGGTGGGTGGTCCTTGGTCTTCCCACAGGGCAGGGAACCCTGATTGCTCTTTGGGCTGACGAGGGAGGGGGACTTTATTGGGGGAGGGGGAGGGAAATGGGAGGCGGTGGCGGGGAAGAGACAGAAATCTTTAATAAATAAATAAATTTTAAAAAATGTATTTTCTAATTTTTTTGGGGGGAGGGGGAGGGGGTTGACACAGGGTTTCTCTGTGAAACAGCTCTGGCTGTTCCAAAACTGTAGACAAGGCTGGCCTCAAACTCATAGAGATCTGGCTGCCTCTGCCTCCCAAGTGCTGCAATTAAAGATTTTCACCTCCACTGCCTGACTACATATGATGACATTTTTTCTTCAAATATGTCATAAGTGTATCTTCATAGATACATATAATAAACATCTTTTTCATCTTAGAACTGGAAATAAGCTCTAAGGAATATAGTCAAGAATCAGCAAATGTGTTCAACTTCAGAGCCCTGTGGAGGTTAAAAAGGTAAAACATGATCTGTGGCTCAGGGAAGCCAGCAGTTACCAGGGGAGCCTAGTAGCTAGAGTCTGCAATTGCAGCTGAAATGATGTCATGGTCCCAGGATTTTTTATTCTTCTTATTGTACAGGTTGAGCATCTTTACTCAGAACATCTAAAATCTGAAAGACTATGAAATGGAAACTTTTTTAAAGTTCTGAATTCAAAAATATTTAAAAGATTTTGGATTTTCAGATAAATGATGTTCAACAAGTAAAATCTATACAAATATTTTTGAATTTATGAGTCCCCAAGATCTGAAACACACCTGGTCCTAAGCATTGCACCAAAGCAGACACCCTGGAGCGTGGCTGCGAAGGAAGCAGGAACCACCTGCACCACCGTGGCCCTTCACAGAGAAAATGGAGACACATGAGACCTGGTTCTCTCTTCCAGCATTTGGAACCCTGCTGTTGAATCTGACCTGGAGGACTGTGTTCACACCTGCTATCACCTAGATGATGTGATCTGACAGCTGCCAACGTGGGTCCCACCAACCCTCTGGCTCTTTTGTTATCCTAGCAGATTTCCCAGAGGTGAGCTTATTAGCAGGAAGGATGAGTTTATTAGGCAGGAAAAAGAAATGTCAAGGTCCCTCCTCCACTTAGTAAAGGGTCTATCAGCAGGCAGCCAGGTGCACTGAAAATAATTGGTGCCCACACCAATTAATTTTACTTGTTAGAAACTCTTAAAAAAAGCAAAACGTCAGGAAAGGGAAAAAAGACCTCTGGAGAGGGAGGATTAACATCAGATTGTGTTGCTTCCTGTTGGATTAGCTCTCATCATGGAAAATTCCAAACTTCATAGGAAAGTTCACTGATTATGTTTGCTGTTCTACCCTCCTTTCTTTTTCCTCTTAATCCTAATTAAGCAATTTGAAATCTGGGCCACAAAAATTACAAGTGGAGTCCAACAGATCAGTAGGACCACACCTTTCATACAATACAGTCCATCTCAAACAAACCATATTTTAGAAAAAGAGACAAGATTTAAAAAAAAATGGGGCTGAAATAAATTAAATCTAAGCTCCAAACCAGAGACTCAGGACAGATCTCGTGTAACCTTTATTTCAACACAGACCAATAGAGACACACCAGCAACTATGTTTATTCCAACACAGACTAGTAGAGACATACCAATTGTGAGGATGTCTATGTTACAAAAAAGAATTTTAAAACATTTATTGTCACATGACCACAGTGTATAAATAAAAATTCAATTCATAATCTACTGTCAATCCACCATTGGTGATTAAAAACTACATATTTGTTGGAAGAACATGAACTCTAGGCTGTCTAGGTTAGACAATGCCTCTGGGAGTCTGTCTTTGTGTACTAAGTCACCAGGATACAACATTAAGAATACTAGGCTTTGTAGAGATGACTGCAGTCTTGGTAGGTCATTCGCTCCTGAACACCAAACAACCCTTTTCCAGCACACACAACAGATGTGAATTAGAAATTCTGTTAATCATATTTTCCTTCTGTTTGTATGTTTAAGACTAGATTTCCCTGTACAGCTTTGGTGCCTGTCCTGACATTATCTCTTGTAGATCAGGCTGGCCTCGAACTCACTGAGATCTGCCTGCCTCTGCGTCCCGTGTGCCGGAATGAAAAACGTGCCACACCATGGCCTGGCCAGATTTTCTTTTCTTTTTTTTCTTTCTTTCTTTCTTTTTTTTTTTTTTTTTTTTGATTTTTCGAGACAGGGTTTCTCCATAGCTTTTGGTTTCTGTCCTGGAACTAGCTCTTGTAGACCAGGCTTTAATCACCCTGATCAAATACTTGAGAGGGAAAAGAAATTAAGTAAGGATTTAGGCTAATTGTTCCAACTGTTTCAGAACATGGTAGCTGGTTCTAATGTTTCTAGGTTATGGTGAGGCAGAATGGCAATGCAGAAGCAGGCAGAGAAACAAAGTTGCTCACTTCATGGAAACCAGAAAATGAAGAAGAATGCCTAAACATTAAATAAAGGCTTACTTCTCCCTTTAGTCCCTCTAGGCCTCCTATTTGCTGACCTCACTCCATTCAGAAGGCTTCCTTCCTCTTAAGAAATAGCCTCATAAACAGAGGTTTGTTCTACTAACCAGGTGTTTACCAATCCAATCAAGTAGACAAGTAAGAATGACCATTGCAATTACCAACATATTTTAAAAGTAAAAAAGATCATGTTCTCTGTAAAATCTTGCTTTCGTTAAAGTAAAAATTCCTTGGGCCTAACTATGGTTCTCAAAGTGGAGGGTTTTTTTTTTTTTTCCATTGAAAATAACTATCGGGAAAAAAAAGAAAAAAAAAAAGAACATAACTATCGGGCTGAAGAGATGGCTCAGCAGTTGAGAGCACTGGCTGCTTTTCCAAAGGACCTGGGTTCAATTCCAGCACCCACATGTCAGCTCACAACTGAATGTAACTCCAAGATTTGACACTCTCAGACAGATAAACATGCAGGCAAAACACCGATGCACATAAAATAAAAATAAATTAAAAAAAATAATCCCTCTCCTTACTCCCCTCTCTTCTCCTTCTACTTCCTTCTCTGCCTCTAATACACAGAGAAGAACAAGGCATCATCTGTCTCCACTCCATGAAAAAGACTGTAAACCAACTCTTTCTGAATCCAATAGGAAACATCAAGAAAAACACGTAGAAATGTGACGCTTTAACATAAAAATATTTTCAAAATGAAACCAATGTGATTCTCAAAGACTCAGGAAACTGCGTGCCCCCTGTCCAGTCTACATCATTATTATAAAGTAAAATTCTTCTTTACATTTTACCAACTTTCTGAGTTATACCCAGATCCTCAATCAGTTATTATTCTCAAGTGAGCCAATGTACAAGCTTTCAAGAATGATTATCAGCCCATTGCCTCATCACATTTGAGAAGTCTATGCAGTAACAAGAATTGAGGGGAAACAGGGCAGTGGTGATACACAACTTCAATCCAGCACTCAGGAGGTAGACGCAGGCAGATCCCTGAGTTCAAGGCTAGCCTGGCTTACAGTGTGAGTTCCAGGACAGCCAGGGCTACACAGAGAAACCCTGCCTTGAAAAAAAATGGAGGTGGAACAGCAAAGTGAAGCTACCCCAGATTTTTCTCCAAGAGGCACAAACCATTTATCTAATGTAATTGATGATATAACAAACTATACTTTTCTCTAGTATCTTAGACAAGAAAAAAGTTCTGACATGGTTTAGAATTTTTTTAAAAAAGTCCATGAAATGGACAATTATAATTATAGTTGGAAAATGCACAATGCCACCTAGAAATAAATACATTATAGACCAGGACAGTTTTTCAGCTAAAATTCTAGGAAACTTAAAAATGCCAGAAAAGTGATAGGCTGAAAATCCAATGCAAAAAGCTAATTGGAACCACAATGATTCACTAGACAAGTAGATTGAGTTTTGAAGACTAGATCATAAATCCTCAAGAAGGGAAAACAGCTCTAAGACTGAGTCACTTCCTCAATTTAAATCTAGTTTCCAAAGGCAAACATTGAGAGTTGTCTGGAAAAGGAAGAGGACAGTGATCTACAAGTTTCCTTGTGAAGTGCTATTCAAGTTCAGGAAATGTGGGAGAATGGTGCAGAGGAAAAACAGATATTGACACATAGAATCTACTGTCCTGGGGGACAATAGGTACAATTTATGCCATGGGCCCATATCTACCATATCTACATGTACATACACATGGGGGGTTGCATATGTGTATGTGTGGAGGCAGAAGGACAACCTAAATACTCAGAAATACTCAGAAATACTATCAAGTCCTCTCTCTGTGACAGGTCTCTCTTTGGCCTGAATCTCACCTATTAGGGTAGACTTGGCAGACAAAAAAAAAAAAAAAAAAAAAAAAAAAAACAAACCCAGGGATTCCCATGTCTCTGTCTCCCTCACCCTGGGATTATATGTGTGCACCATCATGTCCTGCATTTTCCTATGTGTGATAAAATTTAAACTCACCTCCTCTTGCTTGTTAGGTAAGCACTTTGCTGATGGAGTCATTTCCCCAACCCCAAAATGCATAGTCTTAAGAACACACTAACTGAAATCGTTTGATAGACTGTGTAATGCCTTTCTAGGACTCTGAGGAAAATGGAGTGACCAAAACACGATCTTTCCATTATCTTAGCCATCTTATTGAAAAGGTTGAGAGTAGCGAAATATAATATCCTGAAACTATACTCCAAACTTGCTGTCGATAACTGCTGCCTTCCCTCTTGTCTTCCACAGAATACAGAACTCTCGAGTACACCTTCACGGTATGTTAGTCCACTTTCTATTGCCAGCAACACAGGATCACAGACTAAGTACAGTATAAAGACCTGAGATTTACTTTAGCTTGTACTTCTTGGGTACATGGGGTAATGACAAGCTTACTGGCAGAGACCTGAGGCAGCTCAGAGTCACATGACAAGAGTCAGAAAGCATGTATCTCTGGTCTCTATCCATCTTCTTATAAATCCACCGGAATGACTTTTCCTAATCCTAACCACTTCTGAAAGGCCTTGCCTCTAAACACCATAGTAGATTAAATTGAGACCTTAAGACTTCACAGTGGGGATTAACTTCCAACACAGGAGCTTTGGGAATGATCCAAAGCACACCAAACATGAAAACACAAACGATTCTTCCTCCTGCAGAAACTTAGGAGCTGGACTCACCTCTTGCCGTTTGAAGTTCTGAACATATTCTTCGAACTGTTCGTCTTTCGTTTCATCCGCTTTTCCCAGCTTCTGGAGGACCTAGTTTGGGACCCAAACAAAATAATTTGATTTAACAGTGTTTCTAAAGCAGCTTGTTTAGTAGAGACTACTGCTGTTCTCTAAGGGGTCTGAGCAGAAGCCACCCTCAACGCTCTAGTTGTTCTTCTGTGGAGGTGTTGTACTTGGTGGCTTTGGAGCTGAATAGACTTGAACTGTGTGATTTTGAGCAAGCACCAAGGTGGCATTGCAATTGTTTGCTTACATATGAATTCCTCTAGGAGTCTATACATAACTGTAAAACTGAAGCTAAGCTCGATGTGTCATTTTGTCCCCAGAAGCTAGCAAAATGCATGATGTACAGTGGGTGCCCAGCTATGTATTAATGAAGCAAAGCTATATGACTGGTGTGCCTTCTAGTGATGGCATTCAATTTTCCTGCCCCTGTTCTGATATAGTCTTAATTCAATGAACAGTCAAAGTGGCCATGTGTATACAATTATTTTATAACCCCACGCTAATCATTGGATACACAGAAATATAAAACAAATAAATCAGGTTGCAGCATTTATCCCAGGAACATCTGACAGTCTAGTAGAATATAAGGTATGTTCACAAAATCAAAGCAGAGTTAATGTACTATAAGCAATACAAGGAAGTTATAGAGTGTTGTAACAATATCTGTAGAGCCAAAGGCTTCAGAAAATACTCTGTGAAGATTGTTTTTAGTCTGTTGTGAGGAATTCCAACTGACAGGAATGTGGCAGAATTCATTCCAGGCAATGAAAGGGGTCTAAGCAAATTCACAGGAAGAATGATTGTGTCTAGAACACAAGGACAACATGCCAAGGGTAAGATTTCTTGAAGACACAGGAAGTCCCATGAGGATGAAGCAGAGAGAGCATGAGTGCCACAGTAGCCTTCACTATTTGTCATCATTGTCCTTATATCTCATTTTTAAACACTGACTTCTTCAAGAATATGGAAACTCTATAAGCACTGTCCTCTAGAAATTTACCTCGTGACATCCTATGGTATCATCAAACTTCACTAAAACCTCCATACAAAGATCCACATTCATCAAAACACGTGGGATTGATGACTGGAGGGAGCTTAGCTTGAATTCAGAGTCTTATATTTTTGTTATTATTATTGATTCAGAGATCAAGAAAAGCAATGGAAGTCACACTTGCAACAGAAGCAAACTTGAACAACCAAGGGAGTCTCGGGTTCTCATCTTCTGTGTTTTCTAAACCTCAATGTTTTAAGATGATTTTTGACTTTACAGTTGTTTGAACTTTTGTCTCGTCATTTAAAAAAAATGTTTTAGAGAGAAATCTACCAAATTACCTATGGCTACTCAAATATAGACACACACATAGACATGTGTACAGGCACACACGAGCCTAAAGGTGATGAGGGAAGTGTTCCCCTAGTTCTCAAAGTCCACAAACCCAACCCTCTTCAGACACTCTGTATCACAGGACTGGTTGGGTCAACCCCTCATCTGTTGACAGCAGCATTCAGGCAAGGGATGTTACCGGTCTCTTCTGAGCAAGAGGAGCTGCCAAATGATCAGCTCTACAACCTGCTAGAGCAGTGAGCAGGCACTCACTTAAATATGTATTGCACACCCTCTATGAACCTGAAATTGCGGAGGTAATTGACCATTACTCTCATCCTCAAGACAATTTTGTGTGGCACCTATTTTACCCATTTGACATCTGAAAGATTAGGACCACATAGATAAGTAACTTACCTCTTGGAAACTTTCAGGAAACTCACCTTTCTACAGGGCAATGTCTCTGTCATCATCAGTATGGTCTTTTCCTTCTCAAGGAAAGCAGGAAAGACCTACATATCAAATCTAATATTCCTACTTTTGTGAATAAAATATATTAAGGCCACTGGGCTTTAAGAAGCACATGTCTTGCTCATACTCTCCCTCCTTCCACTCTTCAACTGGACCTTGGGAGCTCCAAGGTGGGTCTCTGTCTCTGTTTCCATCTGTTGGTGGACGAAGGTTCTATAATATTTAAGAAAAATCACTCTGACTACAGGGCAGAGCCAGTTCAGTCACCCTCTCTATTGCTTAAGGTCTTAGAAGTCAAAACCATGAGCGGTTCACCCACTGAGACAATGTGCCTGAGCTAGTGGGAGCTCAGCAACTCCAACTGGACTGGTAATAAATGAGCATGGGATTAAACCAGTCCCTCTGAATGTGTTTGACAGTTGGGGCAGACTGAGGGGCCAATGACAATGGCACTGGGATTTGTCTCTACTGCATGTACTGGCTTTTGGGGATCCTATTCTCTTTGGATGTATACCTTGCTCAACCTGGATATAGTGAGGAGGGCCTTGGACTTTCCACAGGGCAGGATGCCTTGTCCTCTCTTAAGATTGGAGCGGGGAGAGGGTGTGTGGAGGGAGTGGGAGGAGGGGAGGAAGTTATAATTTTGATTGATATTTTTAAAGTAATAAAATAAAAAAATAAAGTATCCCCAGAGGGAAGAGGGGAGAAGCATGTGTCTTACCAGCTACATGACTGTAATAGTGGGAAGATCATGGACAGACTCCTGCTTGAAGCTCTTCACTGATATTTCAAATCGTGGATCCTCATATCTCGTGTTTTAAGAATAATGTGATATAAATGAGACGAGGCTAGAAAACAACCACGAAACAGCTCCTCCATGTAAAAAGCATTTTCAGCTTAACAGCGTCATTGCAAATGACAACACACACAGAACTCTCAGTTGCAATGGTCCCGGATCTTGGTTCTGGCCACATGAGGTAGCATTATCCACAGAAGAGAGCGAAAACGGGAGGAGGGACAGGGAAACTAACCTTTTCCAGGAACATGTTCACTCTAGTGGCCACACTGGAACCCTGTGCGCTGACCCTGAAAACAGCCTACGCATCCTTGAGCTGATGAATAAGCTGAGACTTACAGAAAAGAACACCTGTGCAAAATCACTTCCTTTGTAAGTACCATATCCCATTCCCTAAGACGCCTTTACCATAAAGATAGTATCACCCCAAGGCACTGACACTGTAAAATGGAGACTTAGAATACCAATCCTGGAATATCAGTGCCAAACTTGTTTAGATTTCAGACTTAACGTGCTCCAAAGAAGTGGTCTCCATGACAGGTCTTGAATAGTTTGCCTTTCTATCAAAGTCCCTCAGTAGAACCCCACTATGGGTTCCCTAATTCATCATGAACCAAGTCTGAGTTTTTTATGATTGGTGACAAAGTTGCAATGCCCCTGACATTATGTACAGAAGAAGAAATGTTTGTTCTACAAGCTGCCATGTGGTAGTGCCTCAGAAATCCTGACTTTTAACAACATTGAGACCTGATCAATCCACCTGTAACCTTAGAACAGTTAGTAAATTTATTATTTAGGCATGAACAAAACACATTGACCATCTATATTTTTTCCATTTACTGAAAATGATTTTTTTTTCTCAAATATCTAGAGGAAGGTTTCTTCTGGGTCTACTCCTCCCATCCAGATCTAACCCCTTTCTGTTTGTCATTAAAAAACAGTCTTCTAATTAATAAAATAAAATAACTAATACATCAGAATAGGACAGTACAAACATACAGAAGTGTAAGAGTCCCAGAAAAGGCACGAGAAACAGATACAGGTGCAGAGACCCCACTCATTTGCACACTCAGAAATCTCATGAAAACACAAAGCTGGAAGCCCTAATATCTAAACAAATTGCATATATATATATATATATATATATATATATATATATATATATATATTTAAAAGCCCTGGTACAACATTGTGAGACAAGGAGCCTTCAAAGATGTTGTTAAGTTCATCTTCTGTTGGCCATCTACTGCTGGGTACACTGTCCACCCTTACAAGTAGGTGTTTTTATCCTCCATGAGACTCCATTGGAGGAAACAAAAGTTTCATCTGCAGGTAAGTTATCAACTGAAGATAATGTCTGGGTTAGGGATAGAACATGTGCCATCTATAATTTACGATCTAGCTGTAATTTTATATCTCCAAAGTTTCTTTAATCAACACTTCATTCCCACATTGACACTTTGTACCTCCTTAACCCTATAAAATTCTCTCTTCTATCTTATGATCATGAAGCTTCCTAAATCCTCCATGAAGCCTCCGCAGTTCAAGTGGGATTACCACCATTAACTTCTTCCCATTTACTATAGGAACGAAAGTGCACTTATGGGCTTTTGGTTATTTCCATAATAACTAGTCATTTGCGTGAGTTTTACTGTGTTTCAGGTTCCTTTCCAAAGATTTAAATACGTTAATTCATTTATTCATAATGACTTTATAGCATGTGTTGCCACATTTATAGGTGAGGAGAACTAATGAATGGGAAAACACAAAGTCAGTCATTGCAGGAGTACATTCTTATTTAAGAGAGAACTCCCATCCTATTGACCCTTGCTCTGCACATGTCTGTCCATTGGATTTTACTCTCATAGTGTGCCTGGCTTATCTTCCAAAGATCAGGCCTTCTTAATAGCCCACCTTCTCCACAACCAACTCAGTGATAGTGAGTCACTAAGACAATCAAAAAAATACAGGGATTAATAAACAATTTTCATTATACTGTTTGAGTTACAGTTAGTCCTATGTCTGTTCTGATTGTTTTTTGTCAACCTCACACAAACCCAGACATATTTGGGAAGAGAGAATTTTAATTGAGAAAACGTACCCATAACATTGGTCTATAGTAAGTCTGTTATAGGGATTTTCTTAATGAGTGATTTATGTAGAAGGGCCCAGCACATTGTGGTTGATACTTCCTTGAGCTGCTGGTCCCTGTTATATAAGAACATTTGGATTTAGACTTTAATTTCATCCAGATTGACACTTTACTATTTGAGAACATAGAGTTTTAATTGTTAAATTTGCTTTTTTTTTTCATTTGGCAAATTGTAGATGCAAAATTCAGCATGTACTTTCTTTCAGTGAGATTCTGCATCATTCTCCCAGGTCTGCACTCATTCTCCCATGTTCCCTGAACCCAGAAGTTCCAATTTTAAAAGACTAAATAAAAAGTCAAATGGAGAGAGAGAGCAAGAACAGGACAAGTTAGAGTGTTTTGTGGTGAGCTCGCTTTCCATGAGCTCTTTGGCAGTGATCTCCAGGGACTGAGTTGCAAGCTCTAGTCCAATGGCAGGGTTCCTGTATTCTTTCCTAGAAAAATTATTTCTGACTAAAGTGGCCAAGCACATTACCCAAGGATTTGGAGCTCTGGTTAGATTACTTTCTCCATGGTGTGAAAGCAAAATTCTAATCAAGTTTTATGATCCCAAAGAGGAATACAAATTCACTACTGACTGCAGCTGTGGTTGGGGAATTGCAGCTCTGTTTAATATTTTAAATTAGAAATAGGGCAGTAAGTTGGCAGCATTCAGAGGAAAAAAAACTTGACATTTGAAGCCAGAGAGAAAAAAAAAATCCTTATACCACGGAAATGGCTTCTGTTAATTAAGGGAAAAGATCAAAGCAAAGTTCAGCTATGCTGATGTCTGACCCCCAAGCAGCAACACCAGTCTTGTGAGTCACAAGTAGAGAAGCTGATAAGGGCAAATGATGCGGATTGCAAAGAAGTTCAAAAGGAAGGCCACATGGGGATGTCAAGTACATGTGTTTGTGCCTGGCTTAATGTGATGACCAGAACTATGTGTTCTTACAAAGAACCTGGAAGAATTGACCCCTGGAGCATCTTAGAGAAATGGGCACAGTGGATGAAGGTGAAGACTAGACATGGTGATTCACGCTTCCTTTTCATCAGACTCTGCATGGCAATGGGAGACCTGCACAATTAAATTAGTCTTCTGTGAGTAATGAGGTACCTTCTCTTTGCACTTTATATCTTAGCCAAAAAAAAGCACAGTATTATGTGAACATTATCTACTAATAAGAAGACCAAAGACTGTTCAGTACAGGCCATGGAGTACTGGTCTTCCTGCATTGCCCTACAGGAAGACGATTCACTAATTACTCTGCTCTCTCTTATAAAACATGGAAGTGTTCACTCAAATACTACAGTGTCAATAAGGTAAGCGCACCCTCACTGCTTCTCCCACCTCTTTCTACTAGGTACATACTGTGATGGTTTTCCAAGTTGAGGGTGCTGTTCCTTTTACCGCTGTCTAGATGTGTTTTAGGATCTAGACAGGAGCCTTAGAACAATGATTCCTCCAACTTCTTTCAATTATTTTAATCAATGCTTGTGATCTTTACCCAGAGAAGATTTTTTTTAAAAAAAAAGATCATTAAAACACATCTTTAGTAGGTTCATGTGCCCTTGAATGTCCCCATATGTCCTAAAATATTTTTGTACAGTTACAGCATCCCTTCTTTTCTCTGGTGGAGTTCAATGCTGTGTTAGCCATCACATCATCAAAACTCCTCCACCTGGTATGACCCTTCCTGATAATTCTAGGAGACACTTTTGGGGACAGTTAAGACAACGAATGTTCTCAGCCTCCTGTCTCACTTTAGCAGCTCTCAGATTTGGATGTCTGAGGAAAAAAAAAATGTAATAGAACTTACAAGTCTAATGTGAGTAGGCTAATACTCACAGGGCAAAGGAAAAGAAAATTGAAGATATAAAAGAGAGAAACTCAGAGGCCTAAAAGGGAAACAGAGGAAAATGACTGGGAGTCATAGACATCAGATACAGCCAGAGGAAGCACTGGCCAGTGTGGCTTAACCGTGACTTTCTAAACAGGTATCAAGTTCAGAATTCTGCTCTCTTTTATCTTGAGTCCTTTACAGTTGGAACACTTAGTCCCCTGACATAACAGAGGAAAGGAAAATATGTTAGTGGAAAAGGATAGCTTGATATCGATCTTGAAAATTTTAAGCCTATCCTCTCCCTGTGTCTCAGCTCCTTTTCTGTCGCTGTAATAAAACACCATGACCAAAACTGACTCAGAAGGAAGAACTTGTCTTAGCTTCCAGGGCCAGGCAGATAAGAGTTCATCCTGGTGGGGAGGCATGGCACAGGCAGGAGCAGGGGCTGGAGCAGGAAGCTGAAAGGTCACACCCTCAACCACAAGCTTGAAGCACAGAAAACAAACTAGAAGTGGAATGAGTCTCTGTGCTTCAAGAGTGACACCAGAGCCTTTCACCTCCTAAACCCCCCAAAATAACCATGGACAGGACCAGGAATTCAGACACCTAAGCCCATGGAGGCATATCCCATTCCAACTACTGCAGCTTGGTTGATTTTTTTTTTCCTTTAGAACCATTTTTCTATGAAACTATTGATATGTCCAAGTATCAATGGCAGTGTGGAATGTATACCAGTCTACAGAGAAAGTTTGCTAATCACCTCCTGAGGCTGAGAGATGGACCACATCTTCCGTGATTAGCAGCCCTCTTGAAAGTCACAGCACTGCCATGTGCCAAGCCTATACAGCATAGCACAGCGGTCCTAAATTAGTCTTCATGCTATGGAGTTAAGGGAAGAAGTTCTCCCACGGACCATTAGCTGATTCCCAGAGATGGTTCATGTCCGCTGAACTTGTAGCAATGTTCTCTGTGGCAAAGCTGCTGGTAGTGAGAACATATCCAGCCCTGAAACCCAGGATTTGTAGAGTCAGCATTGTCCTTTTGGTCTGAGGATTTGGTAGAGGTAAGAGCACTAGTGGCTGGCTGCTCTGCTTCCCTGATCTTTCAGCATTTACTGCTATATTGAACTTGGGGTTTATTATTATCATTATTATTATTATTATTATTATTATTATTATTATTATTATTAAGACCAAGTAGAATTCACACTACACCTGAAGACTCGAGGTTTTTTTTTTTTCAAGCATCCCCAACTATCTCTTTTCCTCCCTATTTTGTGAACATTTCTGCCCCACATACATGACCAAGAATACAGCATTGTTGATAATTTCAGCATGCTTCACTAATTTTCCTTAATCACTGAATCCACAGCAAACTCTGGAATAGAAATTGAGCTTCATGGTCCTAGCTAGGAGTATACACTATACCTGACAACTCTGAGGAAAAGGAGTCAAAAGAGCTCAGTACACTTCTAAATGTTAGAGAGTAGGACAGTAATCACACTGACTAGAAAGGAGCAGAGGGGTCAAGGAGCGGCCAGATAAGGTGCCCCAAATACATTAGCTAGGAAGAAGTAGTTATAGTGTTCTGCAGCACTGTGAATATATGAACAAGTAATTACATATTTCTAAATAATTAGAAATGTCCGAACATTCCCAACACATATACATGAAAAAGGCTTAAGGAGATGGAAACATTAATTACCCTAAATTTAATCATTATATAATATAAGCACATATGGAATTACTCCACTAATATATAGAAACATTATACTTCAGTTAAGAATAAAGGCACCATTGTTATGTCACAGCATAGAAATGAGATCTAAAAATAGGGCAGCACAATCCATCAAGCCAGAAAACATTGTGCACAGTAAGCAAGTCTGAGCAGTCTAATCCCACGATGAACCCTGCCAGCTGAGACACTTTTCAGAACTATAAACTCTGAAGTTGATAATAGATGCTTCTCATTAAAGAGAATTTGATGTGATGTTCTCGGTCAGATGATGCTTCCCCCTTGTGATGCTTTCAAAACTTACATCACAGTTTACACAACAGTCTCAACATTGTTCAGATGTTCATTTCCCTTCCTTGGGAATTCAGGGCAATCAAAACAATAATCCTACCTCATTCTTGTAAAAAAACTAATAAGTTAGTACACTCAAAAATAGATGTTGAAAGGTTAAAAAATACAGACTACTCAAAACTATTTTTTTTTTTTTGGCTACATCCTATTCCCAAGCCACTTGAAGTCAAGCTTACAGAATAAAAATCATAAAAGGTGATTGATGACTTACTCCTATCAGAAAAGTGACATTATTCAGAACCTTTGACTTTTAACACATTGTAAGTTCCAAGCACAGTAAATCACAACAAAGAACAAATTTCTGTTGCTCTTATTCTATGTCCATGGGGAAATCAAAGTGCACATATGAATCATTGCTATGAACAGAGGATAGATGATAGAAATCAAAAGAGAAAACTTAAGGGTTTGATCATATTTCTGGAACAAAGCCCCTCTCCAGACTGTATTCTCAAGAGATGGTGACTCAGAGTTACCAAATACACTGACTCTGCACCTCACGGTATGAAATAACAAAGTAATACTTCTTTAGATAAACTTGTTAGTTAAATAAAGTATTGGTTCTTTTACTCCCAATTCATGTATTTCTGTTAAAAACATAACTTACAATATGATTAGTCAGAAAACTGAGAATATTGAAGTTTCAGAAATTCATGTAACATCCAGGAGAAGTCAAAGAAGCAAACTTTTCAAATCTTATTTATCACCTAACAGGATGCTTTACTGTCAGTCTGACAAAATCCATAATCACTTTGTAAATAGCTCTGGATTTGCCTGTGGGGGAAGCTCTCAATTAAGTTCATTGATGTGGGAAGATCCATCTTAACTGAAGTGGAACCTTTGTCTGGCCTGGATCCCAGACTGAGTGAGGGAAGGGGGTAAACAGCAGTGTGGCATGCATTCATTCTGCTTCTGATTGTGCATGGCATATGTGCTCAAATGCTTCAAGTTCCTGCAACCTGACTTCTCCACTTTGACTGAGAGTACCCTTGAACTGTGAACCAGCACAAACTTTTCCCCCTTAGCTTGCTTTTGGCATGCATTTTATCATGAGGTAGGAAAAGAAACTAACACACAGTTGCTGTGGGACAATGGTCTTTTATCCTGTCACTTGTATTATTTTAAATAAAATGCTGATTGGCCAGTAGACATACAGGAAGTAGAAGCAGGGCAATGAGAACAAGAGAATTATGGGAAGAGAAAAGCTCAGTCTGCAGTCATCACCCAGATGCAGAGGACGCAGATGAGAATACCTCGCTAATGAAAGGTACCAAGCTATGTGGCTAACACAGACAGAATTATGGGCTAAGATGTAAAAATTAATTAATAAGAAGCCTGAGCTAATAGGCCAACCAGTTTATAGTTAATGTAGAATTCTATGTAACATGAGGGCCAGCTTGTTGGGGTTTATGTCCTGCCCAGGTCCCCATAGCCAGCAAGCCCCAAAGAAAATCACATACATGTGTGTTTATTTGGGACTAAACGGCTGTGGAACCTGGTGGGACAGAAACCTCTGTCAACATACAGTTTCTCCATGAATGAATTAGTCTTCTTTCTGAATGTGTTACTGCATTCTTTATTTGACAAATCCCTTCATCCTTTTTTATCTTTACTCCTCTAAAGTCACTCACACAAACACACAGCATCTACCTCTCTTGACAGCTTACTGTAAATAAATAATCTAGTACCCTACATCCCAAGTGGATTTTAGTTTAACTGAAAATCCATAGGCAAATTGCATGGGCACAGAAGTTAGGGATGTCTGCTCTTGATTACAAACTCAATGTGATATGGAGCGTTAAATAAATCAAAGAATTGAAGTCATTACTCTGGACATTTAGTGCAGAAGCAAAACTGGATCATGAGCTGATGGTCTCAAAGCTGTAGTGGCATAGAATGTACCCTGAGCGTTGGATACGTAAATTAGCACATGCTCTCTGTTCCCTCGTACCCTTAAAGCAGAAGGCCGACAGCTCCCAAATGGCTAAGTGTTCTGCATGGTTGACTCAGCTCTACTTTTTTTTTTTTTGTAGTTTAATTTGCATTTTAATGAAACCATTAAATTTAGATTTCTAGAGAAAGATGTTTCTGCAAACCTCTCAAGAGAAAGAGAATCATTCTGTTAGTTACATTTTGATCCAGAATATATGAACTAACCTCAAATTTCAGGTTTAGTGGCATTCATATAAATGAAACAGCAACATCCATGAAGTTGTTCCTAGCCAGGAGCCAAAATGATAAATAATCTCTGGCTTGCTCAAATCCCTTGCTGACAGACTCGGCTCCTTCATGTGGAAATAACAACGGAAACCAGATGAGCTGCACCTGGCCTTAGATGTCAGAACAAATGTTTCAAGCAACTCAGAGCGCAAACAAGACAACTGCAGCACTGGGTAGTCACGGCTGTAAATTAGGGAGAATCTGCATGTTAAATGAAGGCATTTTTACACAAAAATAAAACTTAGGGCTTTCTTCCAATAGCATGATACCAACCCTTTCTTCTACACTGGAAAATTAAGGAACAGTCAACAGCCTAATACCTACACAAATCTTAGTCGTGAAGAAGGTGCTGTGTTTGCTCTGTTCAGAGAGAGTGAAAAATTGAGTGATCATTGCTCCTTCTGACCTACAATTGTAAGAAGTGTAGCATTTTCATCACATCTTTTTTCCCTCCCTTCTTTACTTTTTATTAGGATTTTCATATAAGATGTAGTTTCATTAAAACAGACAATAATGATGTTGTATTATGCTTTAAGAGATATCCAGAATGAGCAGGGAACAGTTTCATTTCGTAGAAATCTCTCTTTGGAAAAACAAAGGGCAGAAGCATCCTCTAGAAATGCCTAGAATCTGGAATATCTCTACATTCTGCCCATAAAAACAAAACTCCAAGTGGTCCTGAGAGAATGGGGGTTAGGGAAGTTGGTGGGTATGAAATGAAAGAGAGAAAGGACTACATATGAGAAATAGGCACCTAATAGAATGTTAAGTATCTATTAGTCTTCTCATTATGAAGAGAAAATGCCTGATGAAGTCAACATAGAAAAGAAATGGTTGACTTTGGCTCATGATTCAAGGGTACATTGCATCATGGTAGGAAAGTAGCTGATTGTATTGCATTTGCAGTAAGGAAGCAAAGAGAAATGGATGCTGCTGCTCAGCTACTTTTCTCCTTTTTCTTTAGTGGAGGATCCCCACGTCAAGGATGCTATCCCCATCCAGACTGTGTCCTCCTACCTCAGTAAACATCATCTAGAGATCCAACACAGGAATGCCCAGAGGTTTGTTCCCATGGTGATCCTAAATCGTGTCAGTTTGGAAATCAAGATCAGCCACCAGAGAAACAAATATGTGAAAGAAAAAGAGTAAAATGGCTTCATACTATGTATGTAGCTGTGTGTGTGCATGCCTGCAAGTGAAATATGTTTTGTATGTGAATATTGACTGGATGAGCTTCTTCTTAGTATTATGAACCAAACTACAGAACTACATCACTAGTTGGAAAGACAAAATACAAAGTTCAGCATGAATCTAAATTATGTCACTGGGTGACTTCACACAGTCCTAATATGTAAACATGGTTTGAAGCTTCAACAATGAGATGCAGAATGTGTTGTTTTGGCTTATTGTAGAGCATCTTGGAAGACTTATGACTAGTAAACGCATTTGAAGGACTTGCTGTACCACAGACTCAGTCCTGGGCCCAGAGAATCTTTTAATTCTGAACCCTAACTTCCAGACAGGCTCCTACCAAGATCAGCAGGCAGCCTTGATGTAAGTAGATACTTACAGATCATCTCAATGAGGCCAAAGATTGCTCCCATTTGTTGGACATGGGCATGAATATATTCCCGAGTAGTCACTGTCTCAATTAAAATGAAAAGTTTGAACAATATCCAGAAAGGTGAGCTAATAACTGAATGTCTTGCTTTGGTCAGATACTATTTTTCTCTCTCAGGGTAGGTCATGAAGGTCCAGTGAGTAAGCTATCCTTATCTGTTCACCAATCCATATCTCACACAGGGTCTTGATATTCACCTGCTCCCAAGCCCTACGTTTTATTCCCTAAATTATAATCCCTTCAAGGTGAAGGTCAAACAACTAGGATGCACACATCCACGTCGCTAACTTCTGTATGTGAATAATTCAGCTAAACCAGATTCAAATAAGGGGGTGAGAACTTTAGAGAAGCTTCAGAGCCCAGTTCTGCCTCACCTCTTCCATTGATCTTTTTACCATGAAGGTGATAACCAAACAACTCAATAAGTAGAATGGGTGCACTGAGAGCTTGGAAGGAAAAAACCTACCCTTCTATCAGACTCCAATCCCCTCTGTCCTGTCAGGATGTCTTGGAGTCCAATTCAATGCAGTGTTTCCTTCTGAGACCTAGCTTTAGCTCCTGGTAAGCCAGTGGAGCCAGGAGGGAACTGAATGATCCAGCCATCTTCAACCCTTCACAACGGTCTAGAGAATCCTCCTTTACTCTGATAAAGTACTATACTATCCCAGTCCCCATTTCTGTGCCCCATTGTGAGCCCAAATATGTGTTCTACACTATAATGTAGAACACGTGTTATCAATTTCAAAATGTATAAAAAATACATCTGTATATATTTGAAGAATATGGTTTTTCAGAGAAGGTTAAAGGGGTTCTAGCATGCCACTCAAACACACACTGAATAATGGGCATTATGAGTGTATATTTTAATAACTTCAAATTCTGAAGCTCCAGTTGAAATGCAAGCTTGCCACAGGAAGGCAACAAATATCAGCTCAGACTAAAGCTCCTCAAACTGTCCTCTTGGCCTTACAGAAGGTCTTTGGTGCTTCCAGGCTTTGATTTCTATAGGATTCCCAAACCTGAGCTGATTTAAATATGAGACTGTTTACAGAAAGACACTCTGGGAGGAATGTGAGCTACATGCTCAGGAGACTTTTCTTCCAGTACCACACACTGAACAGCATCTAGAAGCTGCACCATAGTTGTTCAGAGTATTGAGCCTTACAAAAAGATGATAATCAGATCCCTTTTGTTCATCAAGCACCACTGACCTCGGCCTCCAAAAGAACTGTTTCTATAACATGCTGGAGGCTTCAATAATCTTCAGATATAACCTCAGCCCTTTGTTTGATGCCTCACAATCTGTTATCTATCTCTTTAATTCACACACCTGGATAGGAATGGCTTCCTAAGAGAAGGAGATGCACAAACCACATGACAAGCATTTTCACCACATTTAGCCTCGGACTTGTGTCAACAATGGCTTCTGCTGTCCTCCAATGTTCGTAAATATCAGAATAAACCTGAGACTCCAGTAGCTCCAAGGGCATCCTAGGCTTTCCTGTGTCTCTGTGTACAAGGGTCAGGAGAATTCACAGTCACTGTGTATAGAAAATTAAAAATTAAGTGGACATTGATGTGAGTGCATAATTTGAGTCATTCTGTCGGGGTTAACATTTGGAAACAGCTCTCAAAATGCTTTAAAAATGTTTACATTCTTTGTCCCATCAGTTTTATTCCTTTGAACACACTCAGAAATTAAACAAAGACATCTTTACAAGAATGCTTTTCAAAATTTATCTATGGTAACAAAACCCTAGATACTAAATATTCTCAAATGGGGATTGCTAATATTTCTATTTAACTCATGGTAAGGGAGAAATCAAAAACCACCTCCACCCAACATCTCAAAGAAATATACTTAGCATTACTTTCAATCTATAGTGAGCTGGCAAGAAAGTTGGGAATTACAGGCCAAGGAGAATGGTATGGGAATCTCTAAGCTGAGGACAGCTTTCTCTGTTTGGAAATCTGTTTTGAAAGAGCTGACCATAGATAAGGCTAACCCAGGCTGGGGATCATCCCAGTACACCTGTACCCTCTTTTCTCCACCTTAACCTAAGGCTGGCACTCTAGAAAATTACATTTTCAGAGTCGTGATGAATTAAGAAGTATCTGTTTGCCCAACCCTGCCCCGCTGTATGCTAGGACCAGTGCTCAACTACAGTCTTAAGCTCCTAAACTAAGGCGACCCACCCAGAGCGGTGAGTGCCTGCCAGCCGGGCAGGCCTCAGGGTCCCCTGTAAGGGAGCCGGGCACCTCCAGCTCCGGCGCCAGGCTTCCTGCGCGCTCCTGGATACCACCCCCCCCACACACACACTTGCTCCATTCATCCTGTTGGCCCTGGATCATTGGGCTACCAGCGGCCCTGTTTAGTTGCTGAGGAATCCCATCAGGACGGTTGCGGAGGAATCCCATCTGGACGGGAACGGTTCCTGCTTCTACACTGAAGAGATATACCCTGAGAGTCAATCACAGCAAAGTCTGGACCAAGAGACCAGGCCTCTCCTGGCTCCATTTGAAGGAAGAGATGGGAAGGCGCCAATACAAGAATTCCTCCAACAATCTGAAAGGCAACATGACACCACCAGAAACCAGGGATCCCGAAATAAGAAGAATTGTACACCCTACTCCTGAAGAAATAGAAGAAATCGACACAAAAGTGAAGTATATGAAAATAATAGAGGACCTTAAACAGGAGGTGAAAAACTGCCATAAACAATTAGAGATTACAAACAAAAAGGTAGAGGAAATGAATAAATCGCTCAAAGACACGCAAGAAAACCAAGAGAAACAAGAAAAAGAAATCAAACAGGTTAGGGAAGCGGTTCAAGACATGAAGAATGAAATGGAAGCAATGAAGAAAGCACAAACCGAGGGAAGAATGGAGATGGAAAATCTGGGTAAACGAACAGGAATGACAGAAACAAGTACTAACAACAGATTACAAGAGATAGAAGAGAGAATATCAGACACTGAAGATACCATAGAAAAAATAAACACACTGATCAAAGAAAACAGCAAAACCAACAAATTCTCATCACAAAACATTCAGGAAATTTGGGACACAATAAAAAGACCAAACCTAAGAATAATTGGAGTAGAAGAAGGAGAAGAAGTGCAGCTCAACGGTACAGAAAATATACTTAATAAAATTATAGAAGAAAACTTTCCCAACCTGAAGAAAGAGGTACCTATGAAGGTTCAAGAAGCATACAGAACACCAAATAGGCTGGATCAAAAAAAAAAAAATCCCCTCGCCATATAATAATCAAAACACAAAATACACAGAATAAAGAAAGAATATTAAGAGCCGCAAAGGAAAAAGGCCAAGTTACTTATAAAGGTAAACCTATCAGACTTACACCTGACTTCTCTATGGAAACCATGAAAGCCAGAAGGTCCTGGATAGATGTACTGCAAAAACTAAGAGATCATGGATGCAAGCCCAGACTACTATATCCAGCCAAGCTTTCGTTCACTATAAATGGAGAAAACAAAATTTTCCAGGACAAAAACAAATTCAAACAATACGTAGCCACAAATCCAGCCTTACAGAAAATTATAGAAGGAAAATCACTAACCATGCAGTCCAACAATGCCCACAATAACTCAGTCATCTAGAGACCTTTCACCAGCGCAACTCAAAGAAGGGAAACACACAAACCCTACTACTAAAAAAGTGACCGGAGTTAACAACCACTGGTCATTAATATCACTTAATGTCAATGGGCTCAACTCACCTATAAAAAGGCACAGGCTAAGGGATAGGATACGAAAACAGGATCCAACGTTCTGCTGTCTACAAGAAACACACCTCAACCACAAAGACAGGCACCTACTCAGAGTAAAGGGCTGGGAAAAGGCTTATCAAGCAAATGGTCCTAAGAAACAAGCAGGTGTGGCCATACTAATTTCTAACAAAGTTGACTTCAAACTTAAATCAATCAGAAGAGATGGAGAGGGACATTTTATACTCATAACAGGAACAATTCATCAGGATGAAGTCTCAATCCTGAATATCTATGCCCCGAATATAAAAGCGCCCACGTATGTAAAAGAAACATTACTAAAACTCAAGGCAGCCATCAAACCACACACACTAATAGTAGGAGACTTCAACACTCCTCTCTCACCAATGGACAGGTCAATCAAACAGAAACCTAACAGAGAAATTAGAGAATTAATGGAGGTAATGAAGCAAATGGACTTAACAGACATCTATAGATTATTCCACCCGAAGAGGAAAGAATATACCTTCTTCTCTGCAGCTCATGGAACCTTCTCGAAAATTGACCACATACTCGGTAACAAAGCTAACTTACACAGTTACAAAAAAATATTAGTAACCACCTGTGTCTTATCAGATCACCATGGATTAAAGTTAGAATTCAACAACAATGCTACCCCCAGAAAGCCTACAAACTCATGGAAACTGAACAGTCAACTTCTGAACCATACCTGGATTAAGGAAGAAATAAAGAAAGAAATTAAAGTCTTCCTTGAATTCAATGAAAATAAAGAAACAACATACTCAAACTTATGGGACACTATGAAAGCAGTGCTAAGAGGAAAGTTCATCGCACTAAGTGCCCACTTAAAGAAAACAGAGAAAGCACATATTGAAGACTTAACAGCCCACCTGAAAGCTCTAGAAAAAAAAGAAGCAGACTCACCTAGGAGGAGTAGAAGATTGGAAATAATCAAACTGAGGGCTGAAATCAACAAAATAGAAACACAGAAAACAATCCAAAGAATCAATGAAACAAAAAGCTGGTTCCTGGAGAAAATCAACAAGATTGATAAACCCCTAGCCAAACTAATCAAACGGCAGAGAGAGAATACGCAAATTAATAAGATCAGAAATGAAAAGGGGGACATAACCACAGACACAGAGGAAATTCAGAGAATCATCAGATCATATTACAAAAGCCTATATAACACAAAACTGGAAAATGTAAAAGAAATGGACACTTTTTTAGATAAATACCATATACCAAAGTTACACCAGGACCAGGTGAACAATCTAAACAGACCTGTTGGTCGCGAAGAATTAGAAGCTGTTATCAAAAACCTCCCTACCAAAAAAAGCCCAGGACCAGATGGTTTCAATGCGGAATTCTACCAGAACTTCCAAGAAGAGCTAATACCCATACTCCTTAATGTATTCCACAATATAGAAACAGAAGGGTCATTACCTAATTCCTTTTATGAAGCTACAGTTACTCTGATACCAAAACCACACAAAGACTCAACCAGGAAAGAGAATTACAGGCCAATCTCACTCATGAACATTGACGCAAAAATCCTCAACAAAATACTGGCAAACCGAATCCAAGAACACATTAGGAAAATTATCCATTATGATCAAGTAGGCTTCATTCCTGAGATGCAGGGCTGGTTCAACATACGAAAATCTATCAATGTAATCCAGCATATAAATAAACTGAAGGAAAATAACGATATGATCATCTCATTAGATGCTGAAAAAGCATTCGACAAAATTCAACATCCATTTATGTTAAAAGTCTTGGAGAGATTAGGGATACAAGGGTCATACCTAAATATAATAAAAGCTATATACAGCAAGCCGACAGCTAACATCAAATTAAACGGAGAGAAACTCAAAGCCATCCCGCTTAACTCAGGAACACGACAAGGATGTCCACTCTCTCCATACCTCTTCAATATAGTACTTGAAGTTCTAGCAATAGCAATAAGACAACATAATGGGATCAAGGGGATTCGAATTGGAAAGGAAGAAGTTAAACTTTCGTTATTCGCAGATGATATGATAGTGTACTTAAGCGACCCCCAAAACTCCACCAAAGAACTTTTACAGCTGATAAACAGCTTTAGTAATGTGGCAGGATACAAGATCAACTCCAAAAAATCAGTCGCCCTCTTATACACAAAGGATAGGGAAGCAGAGAGGGAAATCAGAGAAGCTTCACCATTCACGATAGCCACAAACAGCATTAAATATCCTGGGGTAAATCTAACCAAGGAAGTGAAAGATCTATTTGACAAGAACTTTAAGGCATTGAAGAAAGAAATTGTAGAGGATACCAAAAAATGGATGGATCTACCTTGCTCTTGGATTGGGAGGATCAACATAGTAAAAATGGCAATTCTACCTAAGGCAATTTATAGATTCAATGCAATCCCCATCAAGATACCATCAAAATTCTTCACAGATCTGGAGAGGACAATAATCAACTTTATATGGAAAAACAAAAAACCCAGGATAGCCAAAACAATCCTATACAATAAAGGATCTTCTGGAGGCATTACCATCCCTGACTTCAAACTCTATTACAGAGCTACAGTAATGAAAACAATGTGGTACCGGCATAAAAACAGAGAAGTCGACCAATGGAATCGTATAGAAGACCCGGATTTTAACCCACAAACCTATGAACACCTCATTTTCGATAAAGGAGCTAAAAGTATACAATGGAAGAAAGAAAGCATCTTCAACAAATGGTGCTGGCACAACTGGATGTCAACCTGTAGAAGAATGAAAATAGACCCACATCTTTCACCGTGCACAAAACTCAAGTCCAAATGGATTAAAGACCTCAATATCAGCCCGAACACACTGAAAAGGATAGAAGAGAAAGTGGGAAGTACCCTACAACAGATGGGCACAGGAGATCGCTTCCTATGTATAACCCCAGAAGCACAGACATTAAGAGCAACATTGAATAAATGGGACCTACTAAAACTGAGAAGCTTCTGCAAAGCAAAGGACACTGTCACTAAGACACAAAGGCAACCTACTGACTGGGAGAAGATCTTCACCAACCCCGCAACAGACAAAGGTCTGATCTCCAAAATATATAGAGAACTCAAGAAACTAGACTTTAAAATGCTAATTAACCCAATTAAAAAATGGGGCACTGATCTGAACAGAGAATTCTCAACAGAAGAAGTTCAAATGGCCAAAAGATACTTAAGGTCATGCTCAACTTCCTTAGCAATCAGGGAAATGCAAATCAAAACAACTATGAGATATCATCTTACACCTGTGAGAATGGCTAAAGTCAAAAACACCAACGATAACCTTTGCTAGAGAGGTTGTGGAGGAAGCGGTACCCTCATCCATTGCTGGTGGGAATGCAATCTTGTGCGACCACTATGGAAGTCAGTGTTTCGGTTTCTTAGGAAATTCGGGATCAACCTACCCCTGGACCCAGCAATACCACTCTTGGGAATATACCCAAGAGATGCCCTATCATATGACAAAAGCATTTGTTCAACTATGTTCATAGCAGTATTATTTGTAATAGCCAGAACCTGGAAACAACCTAGATGCCCTTCAATGGAAGAATGGATGAAGAAAGTATGGAATATCTACACATTAGAGTACTACTCAGCGGTAAAAAACAATGACTTCTCGAATTTTGCATGCAAATGGATGGAAATAGAAAACACTATCCTGAGTGAGGTATCCCAGACCCAAAAATATGAGCATGGGTTGTACTCACTCATAATTGGTTTCTAGCCAATAAGAATAAGGGTCACGGAGTCTACAATAGGTGAATCTAAAGAAGCTAAGTAAGAAGGGGAACCCAAGGAAAAACATATAGTTATCCTCTTGGCTAAGGGAAGTAGACAAAATTGCCGGGGAGAAAATTGGGATCTTGGGGTGGGGTGGGTTGGGGGTAAGGGGAGATGGGGAGAGAAAAGTTAGAAGGGAAGGAGGTCGGGCCTTGGGAAAGCAGGAGGATTGGGATAAAGGAAGGTTGGACAGGGGAGCACGGAACCACAATTCTTAGTTAAGGGAACCACTTTAGGGTTGGCAAGAGACCTGACCGTAGAGGGGCTCCCAGGTGCCCAAGCTGAGGTCCCCAGTTAGTTCCTTGGGCAGTTGAGAATAGGGAACCTGAAATGACCCTATCCTTGAGCAATACTGACGAATATCTTGCATATCATCATAGAACCTTCATCTGGTGATGGATGGAGATAGAGACAGAGACCCACACTGGAGCACTGGACTGAGCTCCCAAAGTCCCAATGAGGAGCAGAAGGAGGGAGAACATGAGCAAAGAAGTCGGGACCATGAGGGGTGAACCCACCCACTGAGACAGTGGAGCTGATCTATTGGGAGCTCACCAAGACCAGCTGGACTGTGACTGAAAAAGCATGGGATAAAACTGGACTCTCTGAACATGGCGAACTATGAGGGCTGATGAGACGCAAAGGACAATGGCACGGGGGTTTGATCCTACGTAATGTGATGGCTTTGTGGGAGCCCAGCCAGTTTGGATGTTCACCTTCCTAGATATGGACGGAGGTGGGAGGTCCTAGGTCTTACCACAGGGCAGAAAACCCTGACTGCTCTTTGGACTGGAGAGGGAGGGGGAAAGGAGTGGGGGGAGGGGGAGAAGGGTGGGAGGAGGGGGCGTAGGGGGGGAGGAGGGGGAGGGAAATGGGAGGCTGGGAGGAGGTGGAAACGTTTTTTTTTCTCCTTTTCTCAATAAAAAAAAAAGAGCAACAAGAGCATGGTAAACGCATGAAACTCTGTCAATATAAACACTTCAATTTATATTTAATATGATGTGTTATTAATCAAAATGTTTATAATATTATTCATTAATGTTCATGAAGTTGTAAATGTATTTCCATAGTAAAAAAAAAAAGAAGTATCTGTTTGTAGGAGACAAGCACAAAAATAATTGTCTCTTTTGACCTTGCTCCTGGGGAAACAGAATGAAACCCATTCCTAGAAGTAGAAAACACAGCCTGACTTCCCTGTGTGTAAAGTGATTGCACAGTCCTACCATCTGTGTGGTTAACAGGCAGGACTCAAGCCAAGCACTTCATTTTACGCAATGCTGAGTGATGGTGCCTCAGGTCCTGGACTTAGCAAACACATATCAGTAATCTAAAACGGGGAGGCATTTATTTGTATTTCATCGTAGGAAAAAGTTATGATTGTAAGAAAGTTATAGAAAAGGTTGGGATAGATGATAGGTATATATAGATGATGAGATAGATAGGATAGATGGATGGATAGATAGATAGATAGATAGATAGATAGATAGATAGATAGATAAATTGATAAATTGATCTTTGGATCTGAGGGCTGTAAAGGAAATATATTACTAGAAACTTTATGCAGCAGGATTGAATTAAAGGATTTCCCATTGTTCTCATAATTTTAGTGTTTTCCAAATGCTCTAAAATGTGCATATGTTTTAGAAATTATGCAAAAAAGTTATCAGACAAAACTTAACCTTTAAAAAATATACTGAACTATAAGGAAACATTTGCTGTAATTCTGTAATTCCTGGCATGGTTTGGCTCCCCTAATGTAAACACTAACAGAAGCACAGATGTGAGCTTTGCATAGCTTTTACTTTTAGTGTTGTTAGACACCTGCTGGACACCAGAATCCCCAAGGTAGAATTACAGATGAATACAAACCAGTCCTGGTCTCAGGAATGCACAGCTTGGACAAGGATCTCCAAACACAGCGAGTGTAAAGCCCACCTCTGACTGATGGACTCACACCAGGCATAGGGCAGTACCTCACCCAGCCTTGGCTAGCAGTTGAGGAAGGAGTCAGAGACTTTAGGTGAAAGCACAGGAGTGACTCAGAGGAAGAGGGGATGAAAATGAGTGCTTTATGTAAAGGAGAAGCACCTTGTCCCCACCTCCATATTCATTCTCTATTCCCTTCTGTGTCGATACAATATTATGGAAGCAGTGGTTTCCTCCAGTACTGTCTTCACTCCGTTAGAAGTTTAGTGAACTAGACAAGCTTGTCTTATGGAACCATCAGTGCTCACATATTTACTTTGTAAAGGGATGAAAGACAAAGAGACAAGAGATAAAAGCATTAGCTCAGAAGACTTCTATTTTCAGAGTGCACGTCACAGCAGGTCACCAGATGAGATGGCAAGAAGATATAGATTAAGAATAGAATACTCAAACAATGAACACCGCTTGAGGAGAGGGGACAGCACAGAAAAGCAGTATAAGAGGAGTGAGATACAGGAAGGATAGGGAAGCTGAGATAGCTGTGGTCACAGCAGGCGAGGGAGAGAAAGATGGGCTGAATGGAGACGCACAAACAGGCGCATCCATTTATGCCACAGCTGCTTAACTCACCTGCAATACTGCAAAGAAATACAGCTGTAGCAGGCATGACTGTAGCTGTACTTGTATGCTCAGCTCTGCTTTAAGATCCTGGAACATATCTGTGAATATTCCCAAGGCTTTTTCCTTGTGGAAGTGATGTGTTGTGAGATACAGTGAAAGTAATTTCAAGTACTGTTAAGCGCTATGAAGATGAATAAATAAGAGGAGAAAATAGAAACATCTACATACTGTTTAGGAGGAGAAACTGCAGGAGACCACAGAGTTCCTTGGTAATTTCCAGCACCCTCACAGTTAACCTCACTGATGGGATAAAGAGTGCATCTGTGGCACGCACAGAAAAATCATATGTAGCAAGGGCCCACAACAGATGGTGCTGGCCTGGAGAGGCTTCCATAGTGCACAGCTCAGGCAGGGAGTGATGACAGGAGAGGGTGTGGGGATGCCATACGATGCTTGCTTGTGCCTGATCCAGACATGAGAGATGCTGGTGGGGTACACCTGGCAGAAAGGGTTGACTGGTACTCTGAGGAGAGAGGCTGGCCTTTAACAATTTAGTTCTGCATCGAGGGTCCTGGTTTTATGTTTGTGACTTGGCTTGTGCAGCGGACTGGAACTTTTCTGTACCAAATGGGTTTCCTCTAAAGCCAAACTCTCCTCATGCTGAGTATGAAGGACCAGTGAAAGTTCTCAGGTTAATGCTGCTTTCAATCTACTGGGCAACAGAGAGAGAAGAGCAGTGGGGGAAAGGAGGGTGATGACCAGGCACCTGACTGAGGAACACATGGAGATTTTCTTAAGTGAGGGTCTGTAGGCTGGGAGTCATACAATCATCAGATATGTAACTATTTTCTCATCATGAAAGAAACTGTGTTTTCTAAAGTCAGTCTTGTGACATTCCACAGGTCAAGAGAACTTGGTGATTGAGGGAGGTCACCACTAGCCAAGGGCCAGCTGGAAAGCAAGCAAGTGCTCACTGTTTCTGGACTCAGCCCTGCACTCACTTGCTGCCCTGTTTTCCCTTCCTCTATCCTGAGAAGGAGCAGAGACAGAAGAATTCTGAATTTAAGAAAAGCTATCTAGTGAAGAACTAAAGTCACAGAGGGCATGTCCTTTCTGGGCTCAAGTTGTTAAATTCATGTGTCTTCCTTCTTGAATTTCTGCAGGCACAATAGTTGAACTTGGCCAGCTGTCAGCATTTTGCCATTCACCCTGTGGGCAGATTCAGTAAACATCCATCCTAATGAAATCACAGTGAGGTATACCATCACAGTTCTCCAGCTCATGTCTTGATTGGGATGAGCACACAACAGCTCCTGCCTGGCTTGCCACCGACTTACATGAGGTGAATATTGATAAAGAACCAAGATGTAAGTCTAATAAATCTAATGTTAAGGTTAGAGAACAAGATACTGGCTTCTACAGAATGTTCTGAAAGAAAGTCAGCCTTTGGCTTTCAGATACACTCTGTCCCCAATAGAATGTTGAACCTGGGATCTAGGCAATGATCTCAGTCGGCTCTCACTGACAAAAGGCACACACGCCCAGCTAGGTTCTGGATTGTGTCATATAAAAACTCATGGAGCCCACTATGTTTTGCTAACAAAGGAAGGTCTCCAGTTTGAAATTTAAAATATTATTTGTTTAAGTCACGTGGACAACTAGGAAGCTGGGTACCACCACACCCAGTTCACAGATGAGGAAGGCAAAGGCTTATGGGTGCTGGTAAATAGAAATTAGAGCTATATCTAGAAACCCATGTCCATGCTCTTGGCAGCTTCCTTCTTTGTGGTGCTGAGATTACCCAGGTCACTACTGGTACACCCAAGGCACGTGCAACACAGGATGTTGGCTAGGGGAAGGTAACAGTCCTGCCTAAGTGACTGTGAGTCTGTTTGATACACAAGGACAATAAGACAAAGGGTACAACCAGAGACAGCTTTGATTCATCTAGAATTCCATTAGCTAGAATCTTGTGAATACAAAATAAAAACGACTACAAAAATCTTTCTTGTCGGGTATACACACCGTTCTCTTTCTTTGTTTCTTTCTTTCTTTTCTTCCTTTCTTTCTTCTTTCTTTCATTCTTTCTTTCTCTTAGGAGGGCAACCCAGTAAATACTGAATTCACCCATGTTTATTTTCCATATGCTTTATATACCCAAATCCAAAAAAAGAAAAGACAAAAGACTACTTTATCATGATACAAAAAAAAAAACAGAGCAATTACTTCTTCACTACTTGAAACATCCAGTAACTATATCCTGAGTTAAGTATTCTACACACTGCTTTTCTCTATGTCCATGAGCCTGTGCAGTTCCTCCCTAGAAGTGAAGACTATTTCTACATCCTTTTTGTTTGAATTTTTACCCTGTGGTTTGCTGCATTTGAAACACGTAAGAAGTGACATGAAAAAAGAGATTTGAGAAGCCCTTACTTAAAAATATGTTGTTGTTTTTTTTAACTTGAGAATCCAACCCCACCCCCTGCACTGGGTCTGCTGGATGATGTGACATTTGAAGCAAAGTCACTCCAGTGCCACATGTTAATTTAGGCACAGAACTTAGGAGAGTATTATCTGACACCCTTGAATGCTATCAGTAGTGTGAAGTGACTATGTGTCCACCTCAACCCAAGTCACACACCTCCTTAGTATGTCCTCTTTATGAGAATCTGCCATGCCTGGAGGCAGAAGTCCAAAATTACAGCTCTTCTTGTGCCTAGGAAAAGAGGATCACAGATTCAAGGCATTCATGGGCTACACAGTGAGTTCAAGGCTAACCTGGACAACTTAGTGAGCTCCTGCTTTATATAAAAAGCAAAGAGAAATAGAAATGTATCTCAGAGGTTGAACACCTGCATAGCACACATCATGCTATATGGTCAATCCCCAGTATCAGAAATGGGTGGCGGCAGCAGGGCAGTTAGAAAGAGAGAGATTATGATTTTTAAACTCCATCATGCTTAGAGAAATAGAAAGACAAATCCACAGAGTTGTGTGACTGCCATGTGGGTCACAAAAAGGAAGTCTATGTTTCCTTCTGACTCAGATGAAGGGGGGCACTAAGCGTTGGGTGTTTATGTCCCTCCAAAATTCCAAGGTGAACCCAAATCCTCAGTTCTATGGCGTTAGGAGATAGGGAGAGGAAACTAGGTTTAGATGAAGTCCTGCTGGTGGAGACTCTACAACAGAATTGTCTCCCTATAGGAGAACAGTAGCGCTTTTACCCTATGCCATGTAAGGATGGAGCAAGGAGGCAGCTGAATGAAAACCCGGAAAAACCTCCACACCAGATCTAGACCCTGGCCTTATCCTGTATACATGAGATACATATACTTGTTGTCCAATCCACACCTTCTAGCTGTTCAAGCTAAGACAGAAAGTTTCCCCAAAGAGGTAGGCCTTGTGCTGAGAAGCCAGTAGAAAATAAGAGAGGTGAGTGAGGTAGGTGGATGCTGGGGTGGGAAAAGAAAGGAGGGAGGGTCATCTCATGGCTAGAAAGGTGGATGTAGAGTAGGAAAGTGAAAGAAATCATAAAGACAAGTATGGAGCAATCCCTCTGAGCAAGAGAGAACAGTTCGCCTGTTTAATCCTCTTAAACAGGAAAATGTGGGGGATATTTTCATCCTTTCCAAGAAGCCCTGGTGTTCAAAGAGAAAGTCATTACAGATTGTCAGGCTGTGTAGTCAACTGCTTGATGAGTGAGGTTGTACTAATTGATCTGTGGTTTCCTTTCTCTTCCTTATTAAAGCAATTAATTTTAAAGCAGACCTTAAAGTGGGGTGACATCATTTATAATAATATAATAGCAGCAAGATGGAACCCTGAGTTCATCCATAAACTTTATCATCTACTGGCAGGGCATAGACAGGGAGAAGGACATACGCTTCTCTAACACTATGAAACTAGTAGATGCAAGGCAACAGGCAAGCACTCCTAAACAGTGAGGTGAGATTAAAACTCAGTCTGAACTGCAGAGACAATGTTGGAGTAACTAGAAGACAGGAAGAAGAAGAGGAAAGTGGATGGGGGAAAAGGGAGTAGCATCTCTCATCTACAATGTGCCATAGGCCATGCCAGAGGAGCAGCGAGTTGCAATTGAAGTTCCTGGTGTCAGCCCACCAGAAGGGAAATCTCTGATGGGTCAATCTCATTTAGGCGAGGCCACGGAACTACAGACCTCAGAATGTCTTTTGCTTCTACTGTGCTTTTACGTGTTTGCTGCGGCTCTCTTTCTCTGGAATCTAGCATGGTGTGAGTGGATATGGTGGGATGTGGTCAGGCAACAAGAACAAAGCAGCCCAATTATTACTGGCCGATGGACTCGCCTTGCTAGATTTGGTTGATGACCGAAGGTGATGATTAATTCTTTATACCCATTTATGTTCTCGATCTCCTGATATAAAAATTTATTAATGAATGTATATGTATTCTAAAGATTTAAAGTAGAGTTGAGCAACTGCCTGTAATATGTGTTTATCTCTTGCAAACATCCCATTCTACTGGGCATTTTTACCTGTGAATTATTCCAAAGCTGTACTGTCTAATTTGATAATAATAATGATAGCTTATACAGAGTCTTGATGAATAAAAATAAATACAAGGATATGTTTCACAGCCAGGGTCTGTGAGTCTCATATAAGGAGCTGCATGGATTGTAGCTCAAGTTAATGACTAACAATTGTGCCCCAATAGCCCAGCTAGTTTAAATTCTTTTAACCTTAATGTTAGGAGATGTATACAGGTGTCAGAGTGCATCACAGCTGAAACGAAGCTTTGAAAATAAAAAAGACCAAGTTAGACTAAGATGTTTTTGTTAAATAACTGAGGTGAAAAATCCAAGAAGACAATCTAACGTTTTAGAAAGGGACATAGTTGAATGTGGAACTCTTTGTGGTCAGACAACAAGAACAAAGCAGCCCAATTATTACTGGCCGATGGACTTGCCTTGCTAGATTTGGTTGATGACCGAAGGTGATGATTAATTCTTTATACCCATTTATGTTCTCAATCTCCTGATATAAAAATTTATTAATGAATGTATATGTATCCTAAAGATTTAAAGTAGAGTTGAGCGACTCTTTTGCATATATAAAAGTTCATGTTTGTGATTTCTTTAAGATTCCTTATAAAATTACCTTTCAAGATAAGTAATAAAGAAATAGGCCCTTTCTTTGTAACTGCAAAATGAAGCCTGCCAGTTAAAGACAAGAACTCCTTGCTTGCTTGCCACATGGTAAATCTATAACAAGTTGCTTAGGTTTCAATGTATGTGGGTGCTTGGGATAACTTATTTTTCACCTGTGATGCATAAAATGTTTGATCATGTGAGGGAAATGAGAAACATGTTTTACCTGTAATCATTCACTTGAAAAATGGAATGCAACTCTTTCGACTCTTGTACTGCCTGAAAGATTCTGTTGGGGTATAAAAGCTGTAAAACAACATGAGATAGAGGACAGAGAATAAAGAGAGGAAAAAGAAGGATAAAAATAAAGACGAAAACCATCAAGAGAGTTTGTGAGTGCCTTTTTCCCTAACCCCCCTCAGATAGAAAAGTCTAGCCTCACCGACTCACAGCTTCCTGTCAAAGCCATGTGCTGCAGGAGGCTGGTCCCCCAGACAGTGGTAATGAAGCCCAATTACAAGGATGCTACAGCTAAAGGATAAACTAAGAAGCCATCAATGCAATGGAGCATGTCTGCGTAACTTCTAAAGGAGACAGCTTAGACTGAAACAGAATTTAGGAGCATTAGTCTCAGTTCCACCTTAACAGAACTTCCTTAACTAAGCACAACTATGAGCCTGATTTCAGTAGGTGTACATTAAACTACATTTACACCCATGGGGAACACAACTGTTAAATGCATTGTGTTTACCCATCTAAATTTAAATATGTTTTCTGAGGAAGGAAATTTTAAAAAGGTGTTTTGCAGACCTAGCAATATACAAGTGCTCATTGAAAATAAAATGATGGATGGATGGATGGATGGATGGATGGATGGATGGATGGGTAGATGGATGGATGGGTGGGTGGGTGGATGGATGGGTGGGTGGGTGGGAGGGTAGATGGATGGATGGATGGGTGGGTGGGTGGATGGATGGGTGGGTGGATGGATGGATGGGTGGGTGGGTGGGTGGGTGGATGGATGGATGGATGGATGGATGGGCGGATGGGCGGATGGGCGGATGGGCGGATGGGCGGGTGGGTGGATGGATGGATGGATGGATGGATGGGTGGGTGGATGGATGGATGGGTGGGTGGGTGGGTGGGTGGATGGATGGATGGATGGGTGGATGGATCGGTGGATGATGAAACAATGACTAGAGTACATGGGTCACCAGGAACACACATCAATACTCTAAATGAACCAACCAATCTCTGCTTAGGGATATTATCTTTCTAAATCAATACTTTCATTCATTTATTTCAATCATTTTTTCTCATGTAGTATTTGAATGACATACATATTTTAAATTGGCTCACTATTTGAAAAATATTTAATACCTCTATATATTGTCTCAGATGCCCCCAGAGATCCCAAAACAACACAGACTATTACCATTGTTCTTGCTTGCCCACCAGAACGAGGTGATGTTACTACTCCCCTGCTGACAAATTCTTAGGTGTGGCTGCCAATACTTTAACCATGATAAAAGAATGCTCCAGGAATATTCCTTATAGCAATTTGTTTTGTAGCTTTTGTGTATTGTAATAAATTCCCAGCATTTAAAAGTCAGTGTACAATGAAGGCAAAATATCTCCCCAAGTATTAAGTGTGAAATCAGGAGCATTGAGCAGAGCTCAAAAGTTTTCTAGACCATGACTTTGGCCTACTCTACCATCTACATCACTGGGAGGTCACTGGGGATTAAGATACAGAACCACTATAATCCCTGGGGGAACCATGCAGACTGTGGACTAACACTCGGGAGAAGAGCTGCTGTATCTACCATCCAGTACTCTTGGCAGCAATTGATTTCAATTGCTTTTTCCATTATGAAGTATTTGCATAGGCATAATCTGGTGTCTTAAGGCCAATACCAAATTTGACAATAAAACTTACTTATGTTATATATGTAATAGATGTACACACTACAAAGGAGATTTGTATAATATTTTTAATAATTTTGTGCATAAAACAAAACATATTGTAGAATTTTCCACTTCTGGTATCATATTAGTTCAAAAATGTTTGAATGTAACATTTAATATTTAAGAGTTTTGGAGTATGGGAGCTCCAATCTGTAGAATAGGAAACGCAAAGCTACAACAGAACAGCAACTATAAAGCCCTGGAGTGTCTAAAAGTAAAGTCACATGAACTCAGAGGACTGATGGGAAGAGACCCCAGGTGAGAAGGGTAGGTAAACCGACTGCAGGGCTTCCGAGCTGAAAATGATGAGGGGTTGGCCATACCTCAGTGCCAGCACTAAGAAGTGAGAACAGCACGAAGCTGGCAGCTCCTTATAGACCCTGTGAGAATGGGGATTTGGATACTCCACTCACTGGGTTTCCTAATAGAAGCTGACCCTGAGCCTCCCTCTCCATGGAAATTGTCTCCTTTCCAATACTACATGTTGCCTGCATGCCAAGTCACCCCCTTCAAACTGCACTGTTTTCAGATAAAATGTGGTTGTGTTGATGATCTTCCTCACCTTCTCCCTGATTCCCCAGATCCCTACCCACTCTGTCCCCTCCCACTTTCTTCCTATAACTTCCTCTCTCTTTGTCCTCTTCACATATTTTCCCCTAAAACAGTCTCCTTTCCAGTTTCAGCATCTATACCCACACTCATCCTAGTAGCCATATTTTAACTCCCCCACTTTTGTAACAAATCTTGCTACATTCTGAGGCACTGGGGACTAGGGATTCAGTATATGAATTTTGGAGACAAAATTTAGCCTGTAGTGTAAATAAGGATAGAACCAAAGGAAGCTGCGAGTGGAGAGTTTGGGGTCCTTCTTTCCTACAATACATCTCTTCTTTCTAATAATCCACTATCTGTGTTCCTTTACCTATCTCTACCGGGTTTTTTTTAAAGGTTTTATTTACAAAACAAAATGGTAATAGGCCCAAAACACTGAAACTAAAGGTCAAAGCAACATTCATGAAACTACCACTTTCTATTTTAAAGTCTTATATGGAGGCATTTGAGTCCCAGGCTTCGAATGAGCTCATCAGTATAAGCAGAGATCCCTCTCCTTTCACAGAAAACATATTTCTCTAAGCTCTCTTCCTACTTTCCCCATTTCTGTCAGCTTGTTTGCTTTGTGAATATTGCTGTTGTCACTACTTGCCTAAGCTCTGAAGACTCCTTGCTTATTCGATTATTTACTTGATTCTGGATCTTGCTGATTTTTGTAGAATGTTCTTGTTCTAAAATAAAATTTTACATTTACTACATTTAAAAATTTAATCCAAACAAAACAAAAACTCTGATGCTGTTGTGAAAAGCACAAACAAACAAAAACGCTTTCCAGCTAGAAAGGGGCTCAAACCTTCTTGAAGCTCATTACTTTTTAAAAATATATAAAAATAGCATTATCATAGCAATGCATTGTTATTCATAAGCCTTCAAGTTCACCAAGGGCACCTTTTCCCACAGAAACAGTGGTTCTCAGACACGTGACCTTAACAGAGACGCCAACTGCCGGAAATCTGTACATACTCTGTGCATTGTACTATACTGATATCTAAAATTAGCAATAATTGGAGTGCTTTATAAAGAAAGAAATGCAGTCTTGAGTTCACACTGTCCCTTCAGCCCAGATTTCAGGACCCCAAAGCTGGGATCTACTTTCTTCTGTAAGCAAGTCTTTAATTCACCCTTCTTCTCTCTGGAGTCTGTTCTTTCTCCCCTACTTCCCTTCTGTGCTTGGAGTCTTTATCAGACTTCTGAGGTTACTGCCACCACTACCCTTCTTACCTTCTGTCAATATTCATGCTGCAAACCGTAGGGGAAATGAAGCTTTTGTGTTTGCTTGGCAGTGCACTCTGTGCTTTACGGTGTTATCTCATCTTACTGTCTAAACTAACTGTTAAATAAGAATGTGATTAAAATATGTATTTTTAAGTGTTCTGGTAGGTATATTACATTGAGTTAAAATTAGTAATGCTGTATTTCTAAAATACTATCATTTAATGTATATTCAATACAGGAACAATTATGATTGATCAAACATTAACGTACTTTTAGATACTCGGTTTTCCAAGCCCAGTGTTTATTAGCATTTACAGCACATCTTGATTCAACTAACCACACTCCATGTGTTCAACAGACACATTGTGCTAGTGGCTGCCATTCTGAAAATGCAGCTCTAGACAGTAGGTGCTGAAGATGCTGTCATGCAGCGATGCAAAATGCCTACTTAGGGGGTCCCAAGGTTACACTGCAGAGAGATAATGAACCTCAAATTCAGATATACAAAGTTTAAGCATTCTTTTTGATAAATTAGTTAATTGTATTGTATATACGAGCTTGCACAAATTTGTGTGAACCACTTATGCAAAAGAGGCCAGAAGATGGCATCAGAGTACCTGTAACAGATATTTGTGGACCTTCATGTGGATGCTGGGAACGGAACTTCCTCTGTAAGAGCAGCAAGTGCTCCTCACCACTGGGCCATCTCTCCAGTCTACTTAGAGATACAACTTTTAACATTCAACATCATTTAAAAACTGAAGGTTTATCTATTTTGCCTTCAACTTAACCTGCATAATATTAACATTAGAAAATAATTATACTACCTAAGATAATAATCTAAAAAACAAAGTAACAGTGGATGAACTGGTAATTAAAGCATAAAGAATATCTCCTCATTCATACACAGATAATGTAGCTATTTAAGTTGCATACTCTTCAGGAACTAGCAGTGGTGGCTAATGCTCCATGAAAGTGCTATGTACTTGTATCTATCTGTACCATACACACTATATCCATGCAATCATACATTTATAACTAAAGAAAATCAAAAGCCATTTCACATTATATAAAGCATGAAACCACTTAATACTAGATCTCTCGCCATCAGTCCAGGAAAAAATAATCAGTAGCATACAGACAAATGTGGCTGCTTCCATTTGTCAACAAAGCGGTACAGCTTATAAAAACATGGAAAATTTGAGAATCTGTATTTGTGAAAGGTTTAAAATCAGAAGAAAAGACAAAAACATACAAACAATAAACAAAACAAAACAAAAGCCTGAGTTCAAGGCTCAGTCAGATGGGGAAGGACAGAGGAATCATGGTGAGAGATTATGGGCAGTACTCTGAGGGAGGCTGATCAGGCACGGGTGGGAACAGGGAAGCGACATGGCTAGACCTCTTAACGTATTATTTATATGTTGTCTGTTTATTAATTCAGAGAGGGAAGCAATTTTCATGAACAAGAAACCCAAAATGTTCCAATTATGTCAAATTTGTCAGGTCCTAAGTTTCTTGGAAATAAATTACTGAAACAAATGAATGAGGTTTCTTCAATCTAAATGGTAATTCTCCATGACAGCACAGATTTATATCTGCTGCTCAACCCAAGGGGACATTCAAGCAAACAGCCTGGAAATTTTCATCGCGAATGCTGGAAATAGGAGGCCAGAGACTCCAAGCCCTTAGCCAGGTGCATTTTTAGTTGCAATGCAATATTCTGGTGAAGAATACAACAGAAACTGCAACTTTGAAGTACTGGCTCCTGCATTACCATCTGAAGGCATGCCAGCTTTCATGTGGCAGCTTCATCTCATTTTGTTAAGTTATAAGATGATACATTGCCAACCAAAATCCAGATGGATCAGGGGAGGGGAACAGAACCATTTTGAATGTGCATGGCATAGGTATTGGAGAGATATAGAAGCTACAAAAAATAGTGAGGTGTATCAAAGATTCACAAATGGGGCAGGGGGAAGCTGCTCTATAACTAAATGGAGTGGAAGTCGGGATCCCTGGTCACTTGGCAGAAGTTGGTACCCAAAAGAAAGAAGTACATCGGAAACAGCTCTGCAAGCAACCACCCAAAGAGAAGCACCTTGGTTTCTTCTCCCTTTCACCCACCCCTCAGGCTCCCAATCTCAGCTGAAGACAACTGAAATAATCTCAGATATAAAACTGCAAAGCCTAGGTCACCATCCAACATACAGTGCAGAGAAGGAAAAAGACAGTAACTAAGGATACGTAGGCACTGGGTGAATACCAAACACCTATCATTATTCTAGGACTCACTCACTGCCTGGTAACCTGCTTTGGTGGGATGCTAACAACCCAGACCAAGAGAATGAAATGCATCATGCTTAGCTTCATATACAAAGTGGCATCAAAATGTCCCCCATTAGAAGGACTCCTCTCTCATTGGTGGAGAATGGTGGTAGGCACTGAACCCAGGGTCTTGCATGCACTAGGGAACTGCTCTACCATGAAGCCGCATATTTTCAGATCTCCTCCTTTTCACTTTTTATTTTCAGACAAGGTCTCACTGCATCACCTTAGCTAGCTGTGAACTTGCTCTGTAGCTCCGGCTAGTCTTGATTTTACAATCCTCATGCTTTGGTCTCCCGATCAGCTAGATTTACAGGATATACTATTAGGTTTACCAGATTATATGTTTCTTTGGAGACTTGGAAGAGAAAGTTTCTTCTGTTCCAAGCACTGAAACTACTTGCCATTCCTTATATAGAGGAATATTGGTGCTTTGGTCAGTGGATTCTGCAGTCACTCTGGCTTGCCACATTCCATGCTCAGACGCAGCTGGACTACATCTCAGCTATGTCCTCCTTTTGTTTTGCTTTTCATATTTGCTGGTATGTACTTGGCATCACCACAAACTGACTTAACTAGTTCATGGAATATGTAGAGAAGAAATTCACACATAGATACACACACTTATTCACTACAAGTAGTAGTGTACACGTGTCGTTCGGAGCAGAGGCTAATAACATCTCTAAAATAACATAAATCCAATGCATGAGCTTTACTATCATATAAAGTTACTTCAATGTCTAATAACTCTACACGTGTCAGATAGGGTGCAGCTATTTATTGTTTTTAATTTAGTTTGTAATATTATACTTATACTTTGCTTTTTGAACTTACATGAAATAGACTTTTAATGTTTATGTAATCAAATTGGTAAGTCCTTTATGAATTCTTGCACTGATTACATACACAGGGTAAGTTTGCCACTGTGAAGATCAAATAAATATATTTGTTCATAATATTTATATTTATTTATTCATTTATATTTATTCATAATATTTTATAGCTTAGATAAATTAAAAAAATAAATACTTCAGGGAAGAACAATACTAACAGCAAATAACCATAAGGAACTTGCTTTGTACCAGTACTCTCTGAAATTACTGTTGACTAATACAATAACTCATTCACCTGTCACAAGGATCCTAAGGTAGCAGCCACTAAAGTCATCTCCATTTTATACAAAAGAAAATAAAGCTGACAAAGATTGATAAACTCAACCAAAACCCCAGGACCAGCAAGTGCAAGAACAGACATTTTAATCTGGTGTTTAGATTCTTTGTGTTCAAACAGCCCAAACCTTACCTGATTGGATTTTGATGGTAAATTGATGCAAAAGGCCAAAGTGTTCTTTCATGAATCATGAACAAACTATTTAGCAACCTTACTGAAACAGCTTTATTTCTTAGAGTCAATGATTTGGCCTTTATTGCTTACACATCTTATTTTCGCTGGCGTCTCATGGGTGTGAGATGACAGAGATGAAGCAGAGCTGTGATATCTCCATCACACACTGCAGATACAGCAACCACAAAAACTGAGACGGTGAATCAGAATCAGGAGGCTTTGGGCCTGAGCCATCTGAATGGAAGCCCAAGAATTAGGCTCTCCTGGGCCCCGCTAAAGCACAGGACCCTCAAACACAAATGAACATTCACAAGAGCACGATATAACTGCTCTCATTAAGATTTCTCACATTACAAGCTTGAGGAAGATGAGCTGTGATTCACAATGGCAGCTGATGCTCACTTATTCTTTGCCACTTAGGATTCGAAATCAGCTAGACCGACAGCAATGACCTAACCCCACTGAGAAGCATGCATAGGATAAAAGAAATTAATACAAGTGGGTGCCACGACTACTTTCATGTTGTAGGACTCAGGGTGAACTTCTTTATTCTACTTTTTCTGTGCTTTCTAAATGTGATACTTGTTATTACACAAGTAAGAATCATGATTAAAATCTTAAATTCCAGTTTCCTGCTCACATCCTTTATCTGTGAACACATTCAGTTCCATTCCTGGTAGAATCTCCATTGGCCACTGAGACTGAAGGAGTGAGAGGTGTTTAGTCTCAGCTGTAAAGTCTGACTTTTTATTTAAATGGAAAAGAAATAGCCTTGGGTAATTGTGTAGCCCAAACATTGAGTTTTAATACGAATACAATTGTTCAAAATGGAGACTGGACATACAATGCCAATGTTAGGATTTGAAGGGCAGTCTTCTTAAGGCCAACCAAACGCTGCTCATCTTGCCTGTTCTCTATTTGCACCACTTCTCTGTTTTCAAAAGGCAATCACATTGCATGAAATATAACCAGAGGAGGTTGTTGATCTGCCAATTTCCACAAATTACATGTCAAGAACATCCCTTGGTCCCTTCCAACCCAATGCTGTGGCTTTGGTTACCCCTCCTAATTAACTTTCCCTTTTAACGTGTAATGTAGTGTCTAAGCTAGACTGTTACCCAAGTTTCTGGACTGTAGAGTGGTGGTGTTGTATAAGAATGGCGATGCTAGGGAACCAAATTAAGAGTTATAAACCTGCCTTCACAACAAGTCTTTCAATTGGCCATCTAGTGCCAGAGAAACCCAATATTCTGAAGGAAAAACCTAACAAAAATCATTAACAAGCAACCATCAAACAATAAAACTCCCTAATATTGAGCTCTGTAACTCATATCTGTAATTTCTCTTTATTGGATCCTTTAATTCATCTCCCCAGAGAAGAACTAATTCCTTCTTCACATGACAGCCCTTCAAATGTTCGATTTAATATCCTCAGATATTGAATTATGGCAATTTTCCTTATAATGTTTTGTTCGTCTGCCTTTGTAACTTTTTCCTGTTTTCATACTTATCCACGTGAGAATAGCTAGAACAAACCATCTGAGGCCTTCCAGGAAATCATCTGAAGTGCAAATCAGATGCCCAGTCAGACAGCCACTGTATCTGTCAAATTTATCAAGTTGATGAAGTCAGGGTAATAAAAACAAAAGAAGAGAATGAGGAGGGTTGTGAATTGTTCTTTTCAATTTTAATTCTTTAAAACAAAGCCTAAGAAAATAGGACCCTCAGGCCCATTATTCTTTACCTTATCTAACACAAGAATATGTACTGAACATAGGGTTACAAATCTAGATTCTGCCCTGAAATTGTTGTATGCCTTTGTGCCACATCCATATCTGATGAGAACAGCAAAAGTCATAAAGCCGGTACAGCTTCTTGACAAAGATCCAGTGAAGCTGAGTCACATGATAGCCACCATGCCACCTTTACTTTTCATCACTACCTGTTGCATATTTTGGTGACTTTTAATATTTGTACAATTTAGGGATATTTGTTTAATGGAAAATTTCTTATGAATAATTTATGCCTTCTCCCAGGAATGTTGCTTCTAACCTTTCCCAGGAAATTCCTGAACATACCCCAAAATTAAAAATAAAAAAGAGCACTTATATGGAATCCAGTCTTATATCTCATCCTGCTGTGAGACCTACTTTCGTCAATAGCTTTTAAGATACCAGCCCATTTGGACATGGTTTCTTGTACTATAAATGTAGACATAAAGCTGTACAGTCACTTGCTCTCTCTCTCTCTCTCTCTCTCTTTCGGCTGCTGGATCTGGTTTCTGTTCTCTGTTCATGCAGAGGACTGTTGATCTGTGAATCTACCTCTAAATAAAGAACCCTTTATTACACTCAATTCTGAGCTAGTGTGGGACTACTTTAGCATGTTCACCTACATCATCCTTATTTCGTATAACTCAGAACAGCTCTTCTTCTGTATACTACAGATCAATTCTACAGAATGGAAGAAAACTTATAACATATGTAGTATAATAAATGGGTGGAAGTTTCTACTTTCAACATTAAGTCTTATAAAATGTTGTTAATGAACTAACATCCAAAACTAATTTTGCAAACTCAAAAGAACTAAGGAGAATAAGCCATGCATGTCATAACTCTTGGTCTGTAGACTTGCAATCTATATACATAGTAAGTACATCATCTTTCTCTGAGGCTTCCCTCTCCTGCCCAGGTTTTGCTTTGCCAGGTCCAGGATTTCATACCACTCTACTCTTCTCCATGTGAGATGCTGAGAAATTAAATACACAGGAAATAATAATCCCCTATGGGCAAAGTAACACATTTACCTCCCAATTTTATGCTTCATTCTATTGTAAACTTAATTAGAATAACTCAACCACAAAGAATTCTGGGATATTAAGCTCCCTTGTGGCAAGAACATCACTTTCTAAATTTGAAAGCCCATGCTTAACACAATTGCTCACATATTATGCAGCACAATGAATATTGTGGGACAAATGAGGGAAGGGGGCAAGAGGATGGAAAAGGTGGGGTAACAAAAGGAAAGCAAGAAAAGAAAGGAAGGGAAACTGAGGGAAGGGAGGATGGATGGATGGATGGGTGGGTGGGTGGATGAAAGATAATGACAGTGCACCCTCTTGAGAACCAGCCCTCTAATCTTTGCTTGACAAACGCCAAGTTCATAACTTTTAAGAGAAACACAACTATTCTATGAGTAACAGCAGACACAACTACACTGTGTTTGGTAATTAATGGCATAGATGGATGAAGACCAGTTGCAGACACTGCTGCATTGAAGTATAGAGGCCCTACACCCTCTCGGGTGATGCGTTTCAAGTAGTTCTTAAGTCCTTCAAGGAGAGAAACATACAGAACAGGCACAAAGACAGAAGAAGAGCAGGAATAACCCAAGCTGCCCTTAGTCATTAAAGCATGCTGAGCTGGCTGCCAAAAAAGCAAGGAGAGCTTATGTCTCCACCCTCTCCCTAAAAGAGGCACTCAAGTATATGTGAGGATAAGCAGATAGGACCGTCAGGCTTACCAAGTATGAATTCATGCAATATGTAGGGCACTTATGTGAAAAAAACTTCCAAAGAATTTTAGTTCAAGTAAGTTCAATATTTACTAGATTTATTAGATTCTAGGTGAGAATGCATTTAAATATTTATTAAAGAATTTTAAAATTAAAACATCTACATGTCAACAGAAATAATACAAATTTTGTGGCTTTGAGCTTTTACGTTTAAAACCTCCTTGCTGCCTGGATTCTTAGAAGACAGATGCAATGTCTACTTTCTGTGTTCAGTCTGCTGAGACATCTGTGTGCAGACCACGGAAAGTCACACTGTACACTTGTAGAAGGAGGATGAGTGTGATAAAGTGATTAACATCCTACCGTCAGTATGTTTCCTTCTCAAAGCCTATGAAAGGGTCTTGGGCTCACTAACATTCTACTGTCATTTACTGCCCTCTCAAAGCCTGTGAAGGAGAATATGAGTTCCTGGAGCATATTGGAGAACAGTAAGTCTACATCTACGGACAAGGAAAATGATCAGAAAACTCCTAACCAATGGGAAAGATATATTCTTATTATCAGTTTCCACCATTTCAATCCAGCATCACCCATCCTAACCAATGGAAAAGATATATTCTTATTAACAATTTCCACCATTTCAATCCAGCATCACCCATCCTAACCAATGGGAAAGATATATTCTTATTATCAGTTTCCACCATTTCAATCCAGCATCACCCATCCTAACCAATGGAAAAGATATATTCTTATTAACAGTTTCCACCATTTCAATCCAGCATCACCCATCCTAACCAATGGGAAAGATATATTCTTATTAACAGTTTCCATCATTTCAATCCAGCATCACCCATCCTAACCAATGGAAAAGATATATTCTTATTAACAGTTTCCACCATTTCAATTCAGCATCACCCATCGTAGTGATGTATCACAGGGTGCAATACACACAGCAGTGGGAATACAGAAGCACCCACACTTAGAGACAGCTCAGGGCTGCATCACGATATCTTTCTCTTAGAAGATGGATTCTGGGTGATACACAGATTTAATCCTAGCACTAGGGAGGCAGTGGCAGGCAGATCTCTGAGTTCAAGGCTAGCCTGGCCTACAGAGTACGATTTAGGCCCAAAGCTACACAGAGAAACTATGTCTTGAAAAATCTTAAAAAAAAAAAAAAAGGAGGCGGAGACTGACCCAACAAACATGGCTTGTCTCTCAATTTAAATACAACTAACTCCACAGTTCCTATGTTGCATCCTAATTTGAGCTCTGTGACGTGCAGATTGTCTCCTACTGAAATTACCAGGCTGTACGATGCTGGCTTCTGGGTAATAATTTGTTGGTATTAGTAATTTTTAAAGGATGATGATTGTCTTGAGATGTAAGAGACTAAAGGATAAATGTCTTAAAGAGAAGTGCATGGTTAAGAACGGTGCTAACAAAAACAATACTAATTGTAAGTCATCACAGTTCTCCAGGTGAAAAGGGGATAATCAAAATGGACAAGAAGTCTTTTCACCTGAGGCCAACAAAGCAGTGACTCATGCTCTAGACCTGCTAGCTGAGCTCCTCTCTCATCAAATCTTTTTTTGGAGAGAACAGATGCAATGTGAGATCAGTCCCTCACTTATGAAGAAACAATTATGTAAAAATCTCCACAATGCCAGGTTGACTCCTGTTGCTCTGGTGCCTTTAGAGCCTCGTGGCAGCATTGCTCCAACTCCAAGCACAGAAAGACCCATTCTTCCATGTTTAGAAAAAGTGATTATTTCCAGGTTCTGGCTATTACAAACAATGCTGCCATGAACATAGTTGAGCATATACTTTTGTTGTATGATAGGGCCTCTCTTGGGTATATTCCCAAGAGTGGTATTGCTGGATCCAGGGGTAGGTTGATCCCGAATTTCCTGAGAAACCGAAACACTGCTTTCCAGAGTGGTTGCACAAGTTTGCATTCCCACCAGCAATGGGTGAGTGTACCCCTTTCTCCACAACCTCTCCAGCAAAGGCTATCATTGGTGTTTTTTATTTTAGCCATTCTGACAGGTGTAAGGTGGTATCTTAAAGTTGTCTTGATTTGCATTTCCCTGATCGCTAAGGAAGTTGAGCATGACCTTAAGTGTCTTTTGGCCATTTGAAGTTCTTCTGTTGAGAATTCTCTGTTCAGATCAGTGCCCCATTTTATAATTGGGTTGATTAGCCTTTTACGGTCTAGTTTCTTGAGTTCTTTATATATTTTGGAGATCAAACCTTTGTCAGTTGCAGGGTTGGTGAAGATCTTCTCCCAGTAGAGACAACCTAGATGCCCTTCAACGGAAGAATGGATGAAGAAAGTATGGAATATATACATATTAGAGTATTACTCAGCAGTAAAAAACAAGGACTTCTTGAACTTTGCATACAAATGGATGGAAATAGAAAACACTATCCTGAGTGAGGTAAGCCAGACACAAAAAGAGGAACATGGGATGTACTCACTCATATTTGGTTTCTAGCCATAAATAAAGGACATTGAGCCTATAATTCATGTTCCTAGAGAAGCTAAATAAGGTGAATCCAAAGACAAACACATAGGCATCCTCAGGAATATTAACCTTCATCAGGCGATGAAAGGAGACAGAGACAGAGACCCACACGGGAGCACCGGACAGAAATCTCAAGGTCCAAATCAGGAGCAGAAGGAGACGGAGCACGAGCAAGGAACTCAGGACCACGAGAGGTGCACCCACACACTAAGACAATGGGGATGTTCTATTGGGATCTCACCAAGGCCAGCTGGCCTAGGTCTGAAAAAGCATGGGATAAATCCGGACTAGCTGAACATAGCGGACAATGAGGAATACTGAGAATTCAAGAACAATTGCAGTGGGTTTTTGATCCTACTGCACGTACTGGCTTTGTGGGAGCCTAGGCAGTTTGAATGCTCACCTTACGAGACCTGGATAGAGGTGGGCAGTCCTTGGGCTTCCCACAGGTCAGGGAACCCTGATTGCTCTTCGAGCAGATGAGGGAGGGGGACTTGATCGGGGGAGGGGGAGGGAAATGGGAAGCGGTTGTGGGAACGAGGCAGAAATCCTTAATAAATAAATAAATTTAAAAAAAGAAAAAGTGATTAGTAATATAAGGTGTTCTACTTTACTACTCCTCTCTCTCTCTCTCTCTCTCTCTCTCTCTCTCTTTCTCTTCTTTTCTCTCTCTCTCCTTTCTAGAGTAGAAGGCTAGGAAAAAAGATTACAACATTTGGCACATATAAATAGTAAAGGTTCCTATTCTCAAATTACCATAGTGAGATACTACAAGACTAAAATCTTCTGTATTTCTGTAAGTCTAGGAAATCCTATATTCTGTCTCTCCTTCTTAGAAGATTCCAACGTACAAGAACAACGAAAGACCACGGGGAAAGAAGAAACTGGGTAACTCCCTGAGTAATTTTTCTCTTCAACTTCATTCATGTTTCCCTGACATCTACTAATACTGTGAAATTCTGCCATTCACGTAATTCTACATGGCCAGGTAGAAAACTAAGTAGGCAAAATCAATAGACAATAAGGAAAACTAAAAATGTGTGTATTTGTATCCACAAGCATGTGTGTGTGTGAACATATAAGCATGTGTAATTATCAAAGTGTGGTTCAGGTTCCCTTGAAGAACAGACAACATCTTTGCATAATTTCACAGTTTCAAAGCTATCGACCCTCTTCTTGGGGGTGCGTACAGTACACTTTTCCAGGATTCCACGGTATGTGATGGTACCCGTACTTACATCTACAGGCACATGTGTCTGCAGGTTCTTATATGTGAAATGTTTCTGTTTTGATAGCTAACTTAGGAGATAATGAATATTGACCAAAATTCTTTAAGACATTCATTGTTTTTAAAAATATAATGGTAAAAAAAAAATAAAAAATAAATAAATAAATATTTGAAAACCTTGTGATATTTAGTTTTTGTCTAATTGACATATGTTAGGGTCATCTATTTGAAAGGAGGACCTTCTAGTGAGAAGACATCTCTGTTAGATTGCCTGTCAGCAAGTCTATGGGAACATTTTCTTCCTCTTTCCTTGATTTGTTTCTTAATTTCTTTTGTTTAAACTTTGCATACAATGGTTTTTTTTAAGCATGTTTGCCCCTACTCCAACTCCTCCCAGATCATCCCACCTTCCTAATTCATATTTTTCTCTCTCTCGGTTAGTTATTTATGTTGGGAGTGTGCAGCTCACAATGGGCGGTGTCAGCTCTGAGCAGGTGGTCCTGGGTCATGTAAGAAAGCATGCCAAGCAAGCCATACAAGAAAGCCAATAAGCAGATTTCCTTCATGGTCTCTGCATCAGTTCCTGCAATGTATTTTTGCCCTAATTTCCTGATGATGGACTATATTTTGTAGGTCAAATAAACTCTTTCCTCTCCAAGTTGCTTTTGGCCATGGTGTTTTATCACAGCAATATCAACTATGAACTTAGACGACACAGTATACCCAAGAGTTAGCACGTTCTTGCAGGGATATATAGATATTACACAAGGGCTGAGGCAAAAGCAGGCTCCCTGCAGTGACCTTGTGAGTTTGAAAGGCTGTGCTCCCATGGACACAGGGCTGGGTTTTAAGATGTACCTTAATGCTCAAGCACAATTGGATCGACAGATTCAAATTCTTATTATTATCACTAGAATTTTGTCTAAAGGGAAATTTAGCCTAGAAGGATTCTCTAAACACAGAGGCAAACAATGTATTGAAAATTACATGCTTTATTGCTGGTGGGAATAGAGAATTTTTATAATTAAAAAAAAAGTCCCAACTAAAAGAATCACATTGTCTTATTTATTCATTGTCAAGAATGATAATCCATCAAATGTTCTTCTACCCAAAACATTTAGTAAACCCCAGATTGCATTTCTATATCCCAATAAAGTGAAGAGAACAACAGCCTTGGAATTTGCAAGACCTAGACCTGACCATTTTCTAGCTGAATAAACTTTAGAGAATTAATTTTCTAGTTTCTTAAATGAGGATTTCAAAGATATGCACGTGAAATAAAATAAGTTATATCCTCCAAAAAACAAACATAAAGCTTAGGAAAAATGGTAGATATTGCATAAAGGGTAGACTTTAACTTTCTCAGTATTTTACAAATTTAAAAAGTTAAACTCTAATATTAAGACATTCATAGTTGTACAGAGTTACCTCCCCCCCCCCCAAAAAAAAAAAAACCTGTGGTTCTGACATCTGGACATCAGACTAGAGCTGGAGGATTGCTACAAGTTCAATGTCAGTTTGGACTAGGGTTGCCCGAATTATAAAACAAACTCTGACTAAAGATAACAACAAAGTCCCGTATTAAGCAGGAGACACAATGAAGGAATTATGGGGCCCTATGCACATAGTGACTTCATGCTTTCACGTCTCAGGAACCTTTCCTACACGGTTGGACACGTATCCAGTTCTCCTTTATTGAGTGCTACAATGTGCTGGGTGCATTAGCAGACAAGAGGAATACTGAAAGAACAAAAGAGAGTCCCCTTCTGCCCTGCAGTGCCAAGCACCCCAAATCAAGCTGCAGTGCAGAGGAATTAAAGGGTCCTTCCTGGGCACCATGGAGGTAGAAGAGATGGGAACATCCATTAAGTCTGGTTGTCTTCTGAGAAACAACCTAGGAGAGCTGCCCTTAAAGACCTCCAGCCCACCATCCTTGCTCTTGTGTTCTCAGGCTGAGTCCTGCTCTGTAACAACAAGAAGAGGGAAGACAGATGATGTGTTTGGGTATGTAGAATTTCAACCCCATCTGCCTCAACTCATGGAAAATACTAGACTGCAACAAGTTTATTCATAAGTGTATTGCATTTTAAAAATATAAGGTCACTGAGAGAGCATTAGTTTTTACATATTTGGTAGGTTTGAATCCATTGAAGTCACTGTCTTCTCAGAGGACTGTAGTCCCTTTAAGTTGACAACTGTGTCTTTTTTAGATGACCCCAGGTAGTCTTGATAGCTTTCCTGTTTAAGAAAAACATGACAGTCAATCTTATCTTACACTTTTCCTCCTACACATGAAGTAAGCTATTTCTCTGAGGAGTTCAGATATTAAAACATTTTTAGCAGGAAATGGTTCCTTTTCGAAGGGAATGAACTGCTGTACAGTTATCACTGCTTCTGGAGTCTCTAATAGACTGGAGTCGTTCTATATGTGGCCATAGTCATGGGGTTTCTCTGTCCACCCCTTAGTGATTCGTTTCTACTTAGCATATTTCCTGGAATCTTCCATTTAACAACACTGTCCCTATGAGAATGTCTCCAGAGTCAGTTACTCAGGGAAGCTTCAGTTCCCATCCTGATACACTGTTCCTTCTCTGGCGGATAATTCTTGTAGGTAACCCTGAGTCAGGGAATGTGGCCACAAAGGAAAAGGTCCTCTTTTAGTCTGGAAGGCTGGTTTCTGGGGAGGGAACTGAGAAATCAACACTCAGTCTTTCTGGACACTCTCCCTCTGTGCTACTCTCTTGGGCATACGTCCCAATTCCATCACTGCTTCAGTAGAAGCCTGAGCAGATGGAGCTGCTTTCTCACGACTTCTACCTAAATAAAGCAGCCATTATGTAAAGATGCGGGTGTGACTCCAATGTGCAAGGGCATCTGTACGTTGTGGCCAAATAGCCACCAGATCTGTTTTCTCGAAGCCCTTCAGGTTTTAGACTGAGTTTTCTGGTCCCTTGAAAGTGAGAATTACAAAATGCCCTTTTCTGAATTCTCCACAATAACCAAGAAAAACAGCAGTTTCCAACTTGAAGGGATAGCATCCAAATTCCCAGGCTTCAAGGTCAATGATATGCAACCACAAGAATAAAAATCCACAGTAATTATTAATCTATCTGTGTCAGTTCAATGGATAATCATGCTTCATCTCTCCTTACAACTACTCTAGGGGAAGACAACAATCTTATTCTTATGCTGAGGATTCTGAGAGTTCATAAAGCTGCGCTCCATATCACATTAATAGACAATTTATGCATAGGCCCACCTGACTCCCAGGTAGAAAACATTCACTTCAAGTAAACAGCAAGCACAAATCCTTTGTGCAGGTGGAATAAGACAGGGAAGGGCATCTAACCTGGCCACTAGCTCTCAGTGTCGGTAGGAGGGCTTATGCATCAGTTTTGTTAACTCTAGCCAGACCCTCCTATGGACGGACACTTGCAAAGTGGGAGGATTCAGGTGCAGTGATGTCAAGGTCACCTGTATAGAGGACACTGGTGACGTGCTCCTAGCTTCAGTATATCATACACATGGATCTTTCGGGAAACAATGCAGCAAAAGTTCTTTAATGCTGGGTTCTGCAATTATTTTACGCATCACAGATCCAAAGTTAGCCTAAGCTTTTAATGCACGGGTTTATTAGATAGCCCCACAGTCTTCTGTGCCCGTGGAATCTTCTTGCCTCATAGGCTATTTAAATGCAGCAAGGTCTATTTTTGAAACATCTTTCATCATTCAAGTGTGGTATATTGTGGGGTTTCTAACCCTCAGTAATGTTTCAGCCCTGATTACTTCTCCTGGTGGGAGCATTAAATATAAATGTACACATAGCTTTGGTGACAAGATGATTCAACTTACATAATCCTTAGACCAGAGGACAGTGAGTTACAGCTCTACTGAGAATTTTTCCCCACATATCTTGTCCTTGCAACGAGACGGTTTCCTTGCATGACTCATGAATGCATGTTTCATCTCTTTTACTATTTCATATAATATATAATATAAATTATAGATTACATAAAATATTACATCACCTATAATGACATGATGCATTAAATGGCACACAAACAATAGCTGCATGAAATTATGCTGGAGTTAAAACATGCTTGGTACTTCTAAATATTTTAAAAGGTGGTTAGCGTGTTCAAATTGTTTAAATGTGGAATTTTCCAGCGCTCACATAAATAGAAACAGCAGTGGTACATCCACACACACTCACTCCTGACTCCCAGATTCCCAACCTTTCACCATTCCTGCCACACATTCATTTTATTCTCATCAGCATCATTACTTTTCTACCTATATTCATTTTTTTAGACAAAGTAGGCTAGGCTGACCCTGAACATGCAAATTACATATCTCATCTTCCAGGAGGCCAGGAATAGAGCACAGACTTGGCCTCTTTGAAGGACGTTTTCTGAGCTGAGCCACATTAGAATTTCAGTGGTGTCTGAAATTTCGTATTTTAAGAGCAGAATATGAAATGGCAATGATTTTTCGGATGCTTGCATCATAAAGAATCTCACGTCACGAGCATCTGCTTCATTTCAAAGCTACTCTAGACAGTGCTCGTGCTCGCCACAAACTGGGATGTGGACATGCTAATTGCTAGGGAAGCGGCTCTAAGCACCAAGCCCTAATCATCGCTCTTACGGAAACCACGTTTTTGTGATAATACAAAGTGGAGCTGAGGGGACGCATCTGAAGCTAAGGCAGTGAACAAAAGGGAAGCAGTAGGCTCCAGCCAGGAACAGAAATAGATGCACACAGTCCAATCCTACTACACCAGAGACTAGAGATAACAGGCCCTGGTTTGGGATTTTTTCCTATTTTCCACTGACCCACTGTCAGATTCTGTGCTTAGCATTTGTACATCTTCTCTATAATCGTCAATAAGACAAATCCTTTTGTTCTTCTCAGGTCAACTGAAGAAGGGAGACTTGGAAAGATTAAGTGGCTTTCTAAGAACCTACGGGAGAAGCCAAGTCCTCAGCCTGAAAAATCCAAATTCTCGCCTTGACAAGCTTTGGTCCCCAAGTAATGCAGACTAAAGAGCACACACACACATACATACACACACACACACACACACACACACACACACACACACACATCTACTGACTCTCTTACGTAATGAAATGGATGTGTGCTATCTGGCTAAATCCTGGTTTTCCAGGCAGAGCAAATAGCTAATGTCATGCCAGTCTGTATGTCCAGCTCCACACCCTGTACTTCAGGTCCAGCCAACCTTGAGCTCCACTGTTTCCCAAGGCAGGTGAGACAGAAGCTTCAGTCACTGACACATCTAATACCAAGAGCGACAATTTTTGACATCTAACTAGAAGTACTTCGGAGACTGTCAGCCTAAATTTCCTGAATTTTCAGTGGTGTTTAAGTCTGGGTAAGAAAAGACCTTCTAATATTTAAATAACACTGTGCTAAAATCAGCTGACAGGGGATTTGGAGAGATTTTGACAGTTAACTAATGAAAGCGTACAGCTGAGAAAGCAAGCCCTACATTATAACCTTAAATATCTTCTGGAGGCTGAGAAGTGCAAAACGGGGTCCTCTGAACTTGATTCTTAGAAGAAAATATTTAATTAGCAGATGCCTGAAATGATGAAACAGACCTTCAAATAGTGCAAAACAGTCCTCTACGGATGACCCAGCTTTGGTGAACCAAGCATCTGCCATGTGTATGAACAGCTTTTTAAGGAAAACCTTTGCAGTCACTGTGACAGCCACTGGGGCTCCTCCTCCCAGTCCGACAACTCTCATTTAATAATTAGGTCTCCATAGGTAGATAATGATCTAAGAGTCTCATATTTAAATCTATGAACCACAAAATAAACAGTCCTCTCCTACCCCTAGCTTTAATTATGAGCTTGCTCATCAATTTGAATCTTTTAAACATGTATTTAATATATAAAAAAGTTGAAGAGGTCCAGATGTATGTACCCCATTTTCATTCCTCGGTATTTTCTCTCTGAATGAACTGATCTAAGTCAATAAAAGGGACCATGATTTTTCTTAGTGCCAACTCTGAGAGACATGTTAGCAGCAATGCATCAAAGCCAACTTGTCAAGATGCAAACTTTGTCCTTACAGTGTGTCCCACTCAGATCCTTGATTGTGTTCTGTGTCCCAGACCTCGTGTACAGGGAGGATGACTGAGTAATTTTTTTTACACATAGCTTCAAGGAGAGCCCCCAAATAATTATGGGAAAAAAGAGACTTCAGAAAACCTGCTTCCCATCATAACTGTAAGATTCCAGTGATACTAACATACACGAGTTAACACATTAGGGATAAACCTCGATGGGGCAACAAGATGTGTCAATACTTCATTAAACAATGAGGACAGAAACTTCCTCTTGGATTAGTTTAAGCAAGAACAAGGTCAGCCTTGAATTTTCCACTTTTCTCCCTATGTCTTCCATCCACCAGTAGTCTATGACTACTGGCCTATTGGTTGTCTGTCTATTGTGTGCTTCTGATCTATCTGTCCTTCTTGCCTGTGTCCGTCCTGTATCTGTGCGAGTCCCTAAAAAGGGCTTTGCTCTGTATTTATTGAACAATACAGAAAACAGGATGGTAAAGAAATGGAGAATCCTTTGTCAAGATCTTTAGTGGAATTTTACAGGGATGAAGTTACTTTATTGACCCCAAATAGCACTCAGAACTTCAAACAGATGTTACCAGTCTATATCCACATGTTGCTCCCAACGCTGATGGTCGATATCTGTCTTACTTCAGGTTGCTTTCAGTCTGTTGGGAGGTCCAACATATGATTCCTACAATATACATACATATACACGAACATAACTCTGTCTCAGGGGACATGGAAGAGTACCTAATTTTGGATTACAGTCACACATTAGTTTAGATTGTAAATGCTGAGTACATGAAAAAATCCAGGGCCAGTAAGGTTGGTTACATTGTTCTCTTAAAGGCAAACTAACCTTAAATTAAGTGCACAGTAGGGCAGCAGGAAGAGTACACAGTCTTACATTATCTCAAGGCATATTGTCCGTTTGGTAGCAGTGCCTGGAAAAGTTCATGGTCTTTGAAGGCAAGTGGTGTTTTCATTAAGTGTTTTAGCACACTAACACTAACAGATACCTTGCAAGGATTGTGGCAGTAAATAGTTCAAATCTAATTGTTCGTTTTGAGCACTGGGAGTTCAAACATCCCTTTCTGCAACCCCTCCTACTGCTTAATAGTCAATTAAATAAGATTAATAAGAAATAACCTAATAACCAATTATAAGAATGACCATAAGTATACTCATTCTTTAGAATAGAAAGCATTTTAATATTTGCTATTATTAAAATTCTAATTTCAATGAATAAATATATTAATTAGCAGCACAGTTTTCCTACAAAACATTAAAGGTAAATGAGATTCAAGTCATACAAGATTCACGTGTAATCACTGCTGTCTCAAGTGCTGGGATTAAAGGTGAGCGCCACCACCGCCCGGAGCCTGTACTTATTTTACATGTGAGCCATAAACACAGGACCACACCTGCTACCTATCTAGACACCGAGGTCCATCCAAGTTCCTAAAATAACGTGACTGGAAATGACTGCTGCACAGCTACGCACAGGACTTAGTAAATTTTTCAATAACAGAATGTCAGTGGCTTGTCTTCAGAATATGCCTAAGTCGACATCTTACACCATAATCATTGCTCTCTCCAAATCAGCGTGGCCCTGTCAAATGTCATGTATTCTCCTCATCACTGAAGATCTTACTTGGAACCATCTTGAAGATAAATTTTGCTTAAATAAAAGCATTCCTTTAAGACTACAGATCTGGCTGGGCAGTGGTGACGCACACCTTTATAATGCCAGCACACAGGAGGCAGAGGCAGGTGGATCTCTGAGTTCAAGACCAGCCTGGTCTACAGAGTGAGTTCCAGGACAACTGAGGCTAACACAGAAACCCTGTCTCATTAAAAAAAAAAAGTGGGGTGGGAGACCACAGATCTGCACTTGATTGTTTACATAATACTTCATACTATATAGTATATGACAATTATTAATTAAAAATGGAGAAGTCACTTTCTGGTAGACACAAAACCACACATAATGTTAGCTAAAGTCAGTGTTGGTGTTGAGAGAGGCACTAGAACACATGATCACAAAGGTGGGACATTTCCTCAGCAGAGATTTTGGAGAACACATCAAACCACTCTGCTGGGGAAATCATAAACCCACACAATCAACAAGAGAGGAAATTGCAAATTGTACTAGAAGCTTCTTGTTTCTGGGGATCTGAATCCAAGGCCTGAAGGGACTTTGGGAATGGTGAGAGTATTAACATGCCCTGGGAAACAGGTTGGATAACGTCAAAGGGAACTCTACTAAAATGAATGACATCAAGATCAAAGATCAATGCGAAAAGGGTTTTTTTATTAGTTTCATAAAGTAGAAGGATAAGTACTATATGATCTATAGAAAAAATTTAACATATATGTTAATAAATTAATACATTAAAATTGCAAGTTGACATCCAGCTATTTCAACACTTTAAAAATGCCAAGACACTTTCAATAGTAATTCATATTTCATAGGGGTCTAAGCCCAGGACTTCTTAGCCTTGGAATTCATATTTCATAGGGGTCTAAGCCCAGGACTTCTTAGCCTTGGAATTCATATTTCATAGGGGTCTAAGTCCAGGACTTCTTAGCCTTGGGCTATGTCATTATACTTCTTCTGGTTCCCACCCCAAGCTTGTCAGTTCCTAAAGTTAAGGCAATTTTCAAGTAAAAATTATCTCAACAAAGAGAGAGTAATTCCCAAAGTTGACAAATCTGGCGCCTTCTTTTGCAAACCTGCTCAGGAGCCAGTGTGTCCTTTTTATAAACACGCTCAGCAATCCATGCCACCACCACTCTATAAAGTTGGCTCACCTAAGTTGAAAAACTACCTCAAAGTGGGGAGATCTTGGAATCTTCCCCCAAAATCTCACCATGCCCTCACTAATAGCAAAGCCAAATTCACAAACTAGTGACAAACCTGTACTTCCATTGACCTTCTCTGAAGTCTCTCACTACAGGTAGAATCTTGCCCTCGGTGTGGCTACCATGGCACTGCTGTGCCCACATTGGAGTAGCAAGAGAAATGACTTTGAAATGACTGTAGAATCAAATGATCTGGAACATAATGACCTTGGGAGCCTAATAACTGCAATTAAAAATCTAATTTTGGCTGTATCATCCCACCTACGTGATCTTGACCCGAGACTCCACACTTCAATTCCCTGGTCAATGAAGAAGTGACAGTGTTCCCTCCCTCACAGCTCACTAAGTGAGGGCAAGAGCTCTGACAAGCTGGGGACAGCGTCGGGCACATCCTAAGACACTAGTGGCAGTTGATGCTTGTGCTTTGTTTAGTTGTTGTTGTTAATTTGTTTATAATTGTGCTGAAAAAAAATCTTCTCTTGCAGGTCTTATGAGCTTGACCAATCATGGAATTCATTTTAGTGCTTCAATGTGGGTCTTTAAAATTATTTGTCAGATAGTGGGGACAAAATAAATATATTGGGTAAATGACACGAATGAAGAGCATCTCAAGCCATAAAATCGTCAATTATCTCTGCAAAAAGAAAAACATTAATAATCGTGTGCCTATTCAAAAAAAAGTCTAGCCAGGTGTGGTGGTACCCTATAATCCCACAGTGAGGGAATTTGAGGGAACTGGATGAAAGTTGAGACCAGCAAGATTGCATTGGGGATCTACTCTCCAAAAGCAAAACAAGCAAACATATAAGCAAATCTTCTTCATTCTAGAAAATGGAAATTATTATTTCAATAAAAGAACATTTCCACTTCTTGTTTTTACATTCTTCCAAAGAAAGAAAGAAGGAGCAAAGGAAAGAGGAGGTAGGGAGGAGAAGCAAAATATGGAGGATCTCCCAGTGCACCCTAACAAATATGTGTTTTAAGGAAATAAACACTATTTAAATGAACAGTTTCACCCGGAGAAACAAGGGATAACAAGCCATGTCCTGAATGGCTCTTACATTTAATCAAATAAAAATATGAAAGAGTCTGTAACTCCCCATGACTGCTCTCAGTTCCAGCATGGGAGCTAACTGCCTCTTATAAAAATAGCAACTGTTAATTTGCTGCCTTACTCCGCAGCTCTGACTTGGCTAAAAGGCTACCTGAAGTCCTGCTTGGTGGCATGCTTTAATTAGCTTCCACTCCTGCATCTACAAACACTGGCTGGTCACCCACAGAAGAACTGCAAGCTGCTCTGAGCTCTGAGGATGCACAGAGTCAAAAGTCCTTGTCCAGTGATTGAAGCAACAGGATCTCGTTCTCTGCTTCTGAACCATGGCAATTCCTGTATTTTCTTCAGGGTCTTCAGGACACCCTTGACCCACATTCTGAGCGAGGTATTCAACACCTGGCACTGAATTTATTTGGTAGTTTATGGCTTCTGGGAGGAGAAGTCCTTTGAGGATAATGCTGACACGCAGACACATACAGAGACAGACAGACTGACAGACAGACACATTTTGTCACAGGACATGGAGAATCCAAGCTAGTCCTGACTGTTTTGTAGTGCTGAGAGGTACTATTATGCAGGCTGCTGGGGAAGAAAGGTCACCAATAGTCTCATCTGGCTGTAAACCCTCTAATAAGAATGATCAGCCTGGCAAGATACACCCACGGGTGCAATTATAGTATGAATGTTTTAGGCTAACCAATTTCTTTCAATTAGATTTCAGCCTTGCTCCACAGAGGAAATGCATGCCTCGTATTGTAAATCTGACTATGAACTCATGGTTGGGAAGCTCCTGGGTCCTAGGGGTGAACATACTACTCTATTTTACTCAATGGACACGGCCTCAAACTGACCTCTGATGTCTCTATGCTACTACATGAGTGCGGTTCTTAGTCCTTCTCAGAGAAATTTCTCTGTGTTATGGGTGGTGGCTACTGTGAATACTCAGAACTGGTCAAATGCAGAGAAAACGTGTCTGTGGGATGCTCACCCACATGTGAGTCATCTATACTACACCTCTTCCCTAAAGGCTCAGGGAACATCCCAGAGGAGGAGACAGAAAGACAGTGAAAGCCAGATGTCAAGAAGGACTGGGACAAAGTAGTGTCTTCTGCATATGACAGGACAAAGTCTCTGAGGAACTCAAAGCAGCTTCCATACAACTCACATGAGTCTAAACCAAGTAACCTTTTAACATAGATAAAGGAGAGAACCAAATCCCATCCCCAACCTCGGGTGCTACTGACAGGTTGCTAGAACAGCTATTAGGCTTCCTTTAGAGATGTGCTCCATACAAGGTCAATCATGCTGCCAGTGGCTAGTCTCATTCTCGTGTTTATTTAAGCAGTACAAATTGACTCAGCGGGTTATGAAAAAAAAAAAAAAGGACACGAAGTTGGAAGAGGATGGGAGGGCTTAGAACTGGGAATAGCTAAGTGAAGGTGAACATAACCAAAATACATTACATTTATGTGTTAGATTTGCAAAGAATTAAAAGTACTATGTTATAAAAAGAATCCTTTCCAAGAGCATTATTCAGCTATGGAGGAATATAATAATAAGACAAGTAAGTAAATGTGTAATGTTTGGTAGTAAACCTGGAAACATCACAGGGAAGCCAGACAGGATAGAAGTAGAGCAGGAGAACCTGAGATAGCACAAGTAGAGCACCAAGAACATGAGATCGTAGTGAGAAATGAGGCCAGAGAGGGCAGGAGGGTCAAGATGATAAGGGCATGGGACATAGTGAGAACAGTGGCCTTACACCAGAAATATGAAGAGCCACTGGGGTGATCTGAGAGGAGGCATGGCATGCTGGGATCTTTCATGGTGGTAGTTGTGTGGAGGAGGTCAAAGGCAGATGCAGGAGGGCACACTGGGGGACTATTTCTGTAAGCAAGAGAGAGAGGTAGTAATGGTGTTGACATAGCCATGTGAGGATCGGTAAATTCCAGACAGCCTGTGGAAAGCAGAACTTCGATGGTTTATTGATGACTAAATACAGGGTAAGAAAGAGAGGGATCTAAGATATCTAGGTTTCTGCCAGGATGAAATAAAATGTACATGATCCCAGTGTATCCCAATGTTCTGACAAACACCATCTGAGAGCCCCAAATCACTTTCCCCAAGCACACCAGCTCTTCTCTTTCTATACACCAGCCATTTGGGCACAGCATCCCGCCATTACTGTCTGTCCATCTCATATCAGTGTATTTGATACTTTGAAGGCTCATCACTCACATTAGAAGCGTTTGGAATACTGAATATTATCCTGTTTTTTTATAGAGAAGTGGCTTGGGACTCAGTAGAGGTTGATAATACACCGAGAGAAAGCCAGGCCACTATAGTCACACAACACATTGATCTAGAGAAATCAGAAATCCTGACTATGAACTTCCTAGTATTTAAACATATAATTAGGGGGAAAAAAGCAAATAGAGTATGAGCCAAACAAACACAACTGCATTCACACGTTCCTTAAGGGCAGTCCATCGTAGCAAGACAGATACTCTCTTGATTCTTTCTAATCGTTTTTTTATTATGAGCAATTTTTTTTCAAATGATCACCTTAGGTGATGGTAGTAGAGAGACCACTTATTTGTCTCCCTGCACTGGAGGATACTCCAGCCAATACAACAGTCCCTGGCAAGCCTGGTCCTTGTAGACACAAAGTTCCCTGTGGTCAGAAGGGAATTTAAGAGGACCACTGAAGTTCAAACACAAAATGGAAGCCTTAAGAAAATAAATAAGAACAAGAATTCCCATATAGGAATTTAGGTCAGATATAACCAGGGTGTCCAGGAAAACCGACTTTAGCTTGTACATGAGTGAGTGCAGCTACATCAATCAGTGTAAGACTTGAAATCAGCTAGTGAGGAGGAGGGATTTACCGCCTTTTGGGAGAGAACAGATGAGTCCACAGACGGACAGAATCAGGTTCCAGGAGGCATCCGGGAGAACCCTTCAGCCTTCCCAATAGGTAGGTTCCAAGTCCAAGTGGGTCATATGGTACCTAGCCTTTAACTAGGACTGAAGAACTCAGAGAAGCCTCGAAGCCATTTAGGAAAAGGGGCCACAGTTGAGATGCCTGGCAGGAGGAGGTAAGAATTCTCCCTCTTACCTGGAGATGGTAGGGCACGACAGGAGGGAAAAGGGTATTGCCCATGCGAGTGCAGTGCAGTGCCTTTTATTGATGTTACAAAATAACTGAGAAATCATTTAAAGAGGGGAAGGAAATTTGTTAACAGATTTATATGCTGGGAGCTCCATTCCTTTTAGATTATGGACAACACAGAAACATCATGGTGTTGGCAAATCTTAAGCACTTGGTGACCGGGAAGCAGGGAAGGACTGACCCAGAAGCATCTGGCGCTGAGTACATCCTTCAGAGACACACCCTAAGGTGTGTCTTCAGAGGCACTGCTTCCCCATAGGTCCAGCTCCTTAACACCCTTTCTCTATTGGTCTGGTTTTGAGATGAAACCCTACTATGTATCCCAGGCTGGTCACAAACTAGCAAGTTGACTTCCCCAGTGGCATTTCCAGATACTATTCCCCACTTCCTAACAGCCTATTCAACTACAGACTCATCTGTGGGGTTTATCCACTGTTGAAAGTAGCCCCTCATGATCCAGTCACCTCTCAACAGTGATTCCAGCAAGGACCAATTTTTCAATACCTGAGGCTTCTTAGGAGACCTTTATATCCAAACCATAAGAAGCGTCACATCTTATATTTGAACCCAACATCACACACTGGCTTGGAATTGTTTATTCCTGCTACAGCCTTCGAACGCCATATTCGTGTGATGCAATCGAGCATGAACAAAGACACCTGAAACTGCTTGCTGAGGCCAAAAGCAGCCTGGATCCCAGGCTCCTCTTTTATTCAGTTTTCAAACCTGAAACTCAACATTGCCCCCAGCCAGCATTCTCACCTCCTCTCTATACCACCTCCCTCCAATCAACCCACGCACACATTCGTCTCTGACTGAGTCCCGCTCCTGCCTCCAGTTTACTCCCTAGGCCAGAGACAAAGCAGTTCCCAGACACCCAGGGCTTCTCACAAATGTGTGGCTTCAGCAGTTTCCATTGACTGCAGGCCAAAGCCCTGAGCTTCCCAGCCCACAACAGCAACAACAACAACAACAAAAATCGCAAGAGATCATTTAGCTCATTTCTATTCATTTTACTCTACTTTGATTTTTAAAGTATCAAGTCTGAGCTGAGCCCAAGCAGAACGCTTGCCAACCATGGAAAAAGAGGGCAAAGCTGCATTCAGTTCACCTTGCCATCTGCTGTTATTTTAAGCAGACTGGATATAAGGATGATTTCTCAGCATGGTTTGGAGGGGTGTAGAACTCAGCATAGGAAGCACTTATCCGCAGGGCCATGATTAAGGGTATATTTGACTCCACAGCCATCAGGGACGCCTACCACTCCTCAGAAACCATCTCTGCAGATTCATGAACATTAAACTTGATGCTTCATTTCTTTGAGATGTGACTCTGCTAACAGTCAGGGAACATAAACTTGGCTCTTTATAGGTCTTCAGTCTCATGTTCCTTATTATGCAGCTTGGTGTGGATGGGCATGATGGCTTGGTCATGTGAACTCTAGTTACTGTGCCCTGGGGATTCCCGAAAGTACCTGGCAGTACCTGTTCTGAAGCTAGCCCAGGACAACAGCTTGTGGATTCGCATGACCTGGACTTCACTTGACTATGAAAGCCATTTCTACCACAAGTCTTTACCATATAGTTGCTGGCATGAATACAGGTAGAAGCTGGGGTTTCAGAAGGGAATCCCTCATGCTTGTCTGGCAGGCCATCAACTTGCCTTCTCTTCCTAGTCAAAGACGTGGAGCTTGGTATCAGGGACATCTTGGCAGACGCTGAAACTTTGGCTTGTCCTTATAATATCAGAAACACCAGGTGGAATGGTAGCCAATAGGAATAAGAGGACCATTAGTGGTGCTCCAAAGGAAAAGACGTTACTCTCCAGTTTAGTACAATATGCCCTACGAGCTGCAGACCCTGGGACCAGGCAAATAGCTTAGTCAGTAAAATATCTACACATTAACATGAAGACTTGAATTTGATCCTTAGCGCTTATTTTTTAAAAACCTAGGAGGTGATATGGAGTTTTAATCCCAGTTCTGAGAGACAGACAATGGGGCTGCCCTTGCCAGCCAGTATAAAGACTAAGCAGTGAGCCCCAGGTCATAGTGTGTGACCCTGTCTCAAAAAACAAAGTGGAGAGCTCCTGAGAAAACACCCCAAGGGTGACCTCTAGCCCCTACACATAGGTGAACACACACACACATCACACCACCACCACCAAAATAAAGAACCTCCATTTCTGTCATCTTAGTGCTTCCTTGTGGAATTACAAATAATCATGGCACACATACACACACACACAAACACACACACACACACCACAGAAATCCATGTAGCTATGTCATCACATTTCCGTTTAATAGTGTTTCAGCATAAATAATTAACATCTATCAAATATTTCTCCCAGAAGACAAAAGGAACGAAGCTCTTCCGAATCCCTAGCTTCAGGAGGTTGTGCACTCCAGGAGGCTCTGACTCAGCTCAACACGAGACAAGCAAGGTAAAGCACAAGTGCTTTTATGTAAGCAGCTACGAATATTTTGATTCAAAAGATGTTTTGTTGTAACTCATTAGCTGTGATTTCTTAAACAGAACTAGATATATTTGTCATGTTTAGGTGAATTCTCTTAATTGTTTTCCACAATGAAAGTCAATTTCTATCATACCATGAGAAGATGTAGAAACTGCTCCTACCAAATACTAAGAATATGCACAGAAAGGAACATTATTTCCAATGAGATGAAGCAGCCTTAAAAAGCCCAACCTAGCCGGGTAGTGGTGACACACACTTTGAGTTCGAGGCCAGCCTGATCTACAAGAGCTAGGTCCAGGACAGACTTGATAGCTACAGCAAAACCCTGTCTCAAAAAGACCAAAATCAAAACAAAAAAAAAAATGCCCACCCTGAAGGGATTAAAAACAAAAAAAGGCAAAGTGGATACATTTGGCAGGCCCTGCCAAGGTATGCTACTGAACAAACAAGAGTGCACAAAAGTTAATGCAAGAGGTTTATTGGGGAAGGGGAGTGGGGAGAGTGGAGGAGTAAAAGGCTATGTCGAGTGGGGACATGAGAGAAGCAGGCAGACAGACAGAGAGAACAGAAAGACAGAAAAGAACAGAGACAAGAAAGGCAAGAAACAAGAGAGACAGAGACAAGGGAAGCAAAAGAGCGAGCTGTGCCTAGCAGGCACTTTCAAGGGGTACATACGTCCCATAGCTGATGGGGAACGGCACCTGGTGACAGACAGGTGATAACTTCACTGCCTCGGTGGCAGAGGCAGGCTGCTGCTCCAGCAAGTCCCTATAGAACCCAGGGCTGCCACAGATTGAGTCATCTCCCAATGTGGAAGCATCCTTGTCCTTAGCCTTGTCTACAGCAAATGTATTCTCCTTTAGGATTTATGGAGTGACGACTGTCCATCTTTTGAGCTAAACATCGTTAGCAGGTAGCTCCAAAAGATCCCCAGACCCTCAGTTCCCACAGCTGTCCACATGTTAATCTTCATTCTAGATGCTGATGGTACATAACACAAAGCTGCCATTTTTCCCAAATGATAGGTTGTTAAACAAACACACTTTTGACTTTACGCTTCCCTCTTCCACAATTTTCCACTGATCTGAGTCTATAAGTATGTAATGTTTTGACACCTGACAAGATGAGAGCACCATCCCTATCCTGAGATTTCGTGTGCTGTGATTTGGTGCTGGGAGTGTTTTGACATACGGTAAGGCAGCCTTTACTTTCTTTAACCAAAATTATCCAGTTAAATTAAGTCTGTGTTTTAATTTATATTTTGATCATCCTCATCGCATTGCTTATTTCCTTGGTGAGGGGTCCAGAGATGGCTCTCTGCTTGTCATACCACAATGACATTTATTCAATGAGTCTTTCCAAAGAACTCCTTCAACTTCATTGTACTATTTGGTCTTATCCCTTGATTTGTGCTTTTTAACTTGATTATTCCTTTCTCCTTTGTCATTCTGTTATACTTTCCTAGCTTCCTAGCCCATCCACCAGAAGCACAAAATCATTTACAGTGACAGCTGCCCTTCTGTACATAGTATATTCAGATTCCATAGTGTTCATTGTTTGATGTGGCTGGAGTTCATTCCCATGCCATGGCTACATGCTTTGGAATTTATTATTTTTTAAATAAAGTCGTTAATAGCATTCCTTCTAAGTTTTTAAGGAGTTGAGTTGTAGTACACTTTGTAAGCTGTTTCTAATTCTGTGAACTGTAGAGAGAATACAACCTGTGTGATTTCTGCTTTTACAGACGTAGTGATATAATACTGTAGCTTAATGTAGTATTATCCATGTGAATATTCTTGAAACACTGGGAAAGGCACATATTCTGAGTTTATAGAATAAAATAAATCACTCATGGCTTATAATTTATATCAAAATAAACCAGTCATATCATCTAGTTAATATATGAATATATCTATGTATTATATCTGATGATTGATATGTTTATGTGTGTAAAATTATAGAGTAAGTACTTGTATAATACTTAGTATTAGCATCAAAAGAATTTGAAATATTTTAAATATTGGTTTAACTTTTAAATTTGTAACTAATACTTAATAGTAGCATCATTAATAGATTCGACATAAATAAATTAAGAATTCCTAATTTTACCAGCATTTATTCCAACATTCTATTAATATAAATTTCTTTCATGGAAAAAAAAGCATCATAAAATTGAACCAGCTACTCTGGAGGCTGAGGCAGAGGAGGACCACCACTGCACAGCATGCCTATCCTACAGATTCAAGGTCAGACTTGCAGACTTGGTGAGATCCTGTCTCAAAGTAAAAGCAACAGGAGGCTGAACCCCGAGTGCAGTCGTGGAGCGCTTGTCTGGCATTCTAAGAGCCTTGATGCAAATTTCATCTGGCCATGGAGAAACCAAAGCCTTGTGATCTAAAAATGACCTTATTTCCTTGTATTATCTCATTAAGGATGAAATTATTGAGCTAAAAGTTACAAGTATTTTGAAGGGCAATATCTTCCCCAAGAGGTAACAAGCTACTTTGTGCTCCTTTTTTCAATATTTTAATGAACAAAAAACACCTCCCAATTTAAATTAACTTCTTCCAATACAAATCAATCCGAATATTTTCATGTCTTATAAATAATTTGTATTCTATTAAGAGACATATAAGCCATTTAGGAACTATCATTGATCCACTTCCCTGCCAAAACACCAAGACATCATTGACTTTTTAGTCAGATAAGGACCTTTTAATGTAATGGGGAAATTGGCCATTTATACTGGCAAAACATGTACAGTGCTAATTTTTTAATAGCTCTCTACAATCTTGATATAATGCTTTAGGTGATACAGACTAGATCATTATTTTGCTGTCTTTATGCTAATTGAGGTCACTGTTATAAACATAACAATAGATTTCTTTTTCATTTGGGGGTTTTACCTAATGACTTTGTGCATCGATGTAGTACTAGGGACTGAATCCAGGGCTATCTATGGGTTATCTGAGGAGCCAATACTGTGACCTCAAGTCCCCCTGATATCACTTGAATGCTCAATCTAGTGGAAGGTATTCTTGTTTATGAAATAGACTTAAAACAATTCCTTATTTCTCCCAATTAAAGGCTTTTCTTGTGACTGACAGTTGATAGAATTTTTTATGTTTCCCTTTGTCATAGAAATAAATTTGCAATGAATCTATTCTTTTCTCATATTTAATATTCAAATATAAACTGACAGTGGATTCCTAGACTACCCCACCATTGTTTTAATTATGTGCCTCTACTTCATTCAACAAAAGGACAAAAGCTATCCGATAGCACAAAGTATCTGAAATGCATGTCCTTTTATTATTATCAGTCTTCTGCTAGGGTTTTTAAAATTGAGATTGAACTAGGAAGTGCTTTAAAATATTCAGGCAGTTTTCTCTGAGAGGACAGTACATCTCTCTACATCTCTCAATATTCTTATTGTATTGCTTGCTTAACGTGATGGTTCCCTCGTATGTAATATTTTATGATAACCATAATTGACTAAAGTCTATAGTTCATTATTATTATTATAGGTGCCATATTTTCATCATCTTCTTAATATTAGCGATATAAAAATCTGTAACTTTGTGATGGCTGAGAAGACAACTCATCCAGTAAAATGCCTGCCTCAGAAGCTGAGAACCCTAGTTCAACCCACATTTCCCATATAAAGCTAAACTCAATGGTGTGCACCCATAATGTCCCTGCTGAGGAGACAGCTTCTGCTTCCCACAGTCTCCAAGTCCTTGACAGGATGCATTGAGGGCATGGTCCTGCCCAAGTCATCTTCTGAACCATGGAACCATAAGGAAACAGGTGTGCCAAACTGAGGGATGCTAAGGAAAATTACTGGCTTTCAAGAATGTTGCTACCCTAAGCCAAAAGGCTGAAGTTGCCTGATTAAAAAAAGAAGCTAACAGGATATAGTGGTTCCTAAATTGACTGTACAGACAAATAATGACATCATGTAAAGTTTTTGACGTTTTAAATAATCCCCAAATTAGTACAAAACAAAAAGTACATACAACATAAGGCAGAAAATACATCATAAAAATCACACTAAAAGACAGAATTCTGAAGCAAAGAATAAAGGTACTTGTAAGCAGTTCTGAGATTCTTTTCTATTTTTCTAACCTTATTTGGAATAGCTTATTCTTGCTGCCTGAACACATAGTCAACTAGACATGAATTACAGCTTTATAAGGGCAATACACACTTTAATACTGTCCTATACAGTGCTCGTGGGTGGCCTGTAATCACCAGAAAGCCAAGACTTCCACCAAGGTTCTGAAGTCAGAATGCCACAAGGTTTGTCAAACCACCATTGATGCTAGGCATTACATAGCATCATCTCTCCCTAGCCATGCTCCTCACACTTACATGACACCTGGAGAAATACAGGTTTGACAACCTAACAAAATTCGGGCATGTGTAACTAGTAACATCTTTCTTCAGTGGGATAGGACAGAGCAGAAAGGATTCTGATCATCTGGCAAGAAAAAGTGGGAGAATTGTTTCTGTATTGACAAAGATGTTGAAGGAATTTCTAAAATCATGAGGGCTGGACGATCAACTGGGGCTCTTCCTGAGTACCTGATGTATGGAAGAGAAACATGAATTCTTGGTTAAAAATAAATAAAATAAAATAAAACAGGAATAGGCTTGGCACAGCTGGTAAAGGCCTGAGGCCAGGGCCTTGGCAGCTGTGGCTTCAGATCCTGAAAACCCAACTATTCCCATGCGAAGGAGTTGTGGTTATCAGTCCCAAAGCTGCTGTGTACTTGGTCTGCAATGCTTTTAAGATACCCTGTGTTCCCCTTGTACAACACTGTTTGATTAGGTTTCTGCTAACTTAATCCCATTGCATGATAGTTTCTACAGACTTTGTCCCATTTCTTCCATGGAAATTATGTATAAAGTGTTGTATTTTTTAATAAGCTTGCTTGGCATAAGATATAGCTTGTGAAAGACCTTCCAGCCTCAAATTTTCTTATCTTCAATCCTCTTTATTTTCTTATCTCCTGGTCTTCTCTCTCAGGATCGTGTCACTAAAGAATGACTTGCTGGTTCAGGTCACCAGAAAGCTTCAAAAAAATGGTCAAATAAGTGTGACTGTCATTCAGAGATGGCCCAACATGGCCGTATGCAGGGAGCACTACTAGTGAGGATAACTGGGAATCATCTCTTGTGCACAAAATCCTGCTGAATAAAAAAGGAGATATTTTACATGCCTCCAAACACACCTAAAATAAACTAAGTAAGTAAATAAATAAATGTATACAATATACAAGACTAAGAACAGTCTCAGATTTGGAGGCGGACAAAGTTTAGCTATCAAATGATGAGTCAGAAATTATGACATGGTTTGAGATATGCTTTGTTGAGTAAAAGCACATGCTACTCTTTCGTAGAATACTCTTCCAGTTGTAGCATCCACATGCACGGTCACAACCATCTGTAATTTGAGTTGCAGAATCTCCAGCTACCTCTTCTGTCCCCCACAGGCACCAGGCACACATGCGATAAATACATATATATGTAAGCAAGCATTCCTTCACACACAGAAGTACAATCTTTTACAAAGATATTATGACAAAAATAAGAATAAAGGAAAGGGTAGTGTGAGTTCTGGTCCTGCAGCCATGAACCTCGTGTAAATTCTACACCCTCAGTGAGACAGTGGGCTGAGTTGGGCTTGTGATCTCTTTTGTGGAGAAAGGAGGTATGGAGGAGACAGAAGAGACAGTGATTATCCCTTCCCCTTGCCTGGAGCAGAGCTACTGAGCACGTGCTCCGAGCCAGTGGACGTTCCTAGAATCCCAGCTCAGCCAAATCTGGCTCATTGGAATTTGAGCAAATAATCTCACCTCCTGGAGAGCCAATTCCCTCAGGACCTCCCTTCTAAGGATCGCTCTTGAGAATCCTACCTATAGAATGTGACTTTTCTGTCTCTGTCTCCTTTCATCACCTGATGAAGGTTAATATTCATGAGGATGCCTATGTGTTTGTCTTTGGATTCACCTTCTTATTTAGCTTCTCTAGGAACATGAATTATAAGCTCAATGTCCTTTATTTATGGCTAGAAACCAAATATGAGTGAGTACATCCCATGTTCCTCTTTTTGGGTCTGGCTTACCTCACTCAGGATAGTGTTTTCTATTTCCATCCATTTGTATGCAAAATTCAAGAAGTCCTTGTTTTTTACTGCTAAGTAATACTCTAATATGTATATATTCCATACTTTCTTCATCCATTCTTCCGTTGAAGGGCATCTAGGTTGTTTCCAGGTTCTGGCTATTACAAACAATGCTGCCATGAACATAATTGAGCATATACTTTTGTTGTATGATAGGGCCTCTCTTGGGTATATTCCCAAGAGTGGTATTGCTGGATCCAGGGGTAAAGGAGACAGAGACAGAGACCCACATGGGAGCACCAGACAGAAATCTCAAGGTCCAAATCAGGAGCAGAAGGAGATGGAGCACGAGCAAGGAGCTCAGGACCACGAGGGGTGCACCCACACACTAAGACAATGGGGATGTTCTATTGGGAACTCACCAAGGCCAGCTGGCCTAGGTCTGAAAAAGCATGGGATAAATCCGGACTAGCTGAACATAGCGGACAATGAGGAATACTGAGAATTCAAGAACAATTGCAGTGGGTTTTTGATCCTACTGCACGTACTGGCTTTGTGGGAGCCTAGGCAGTTTGGATGCTCACCTTACGAGACCTGGATAGAGGTGGGCAGTCCTTGGGCTTCCCACAGGTCAGGGAACCCTGATTGCTCTTCGAGCAGATGAGGGAGGGGGACTTGATCGGGGGAGGGGGAGGGAAATGGGAAGCGGTTGCGGGGACGAGGCAGAAATCCTTAATAAATAAATAAATTTAAAAAATAAAAATAAAAAAAATAATAAAATAAAATAAAATCCCTTGAAAAAAAAAAAAGAATGTGACTTTTCAACCCTGGGAATCCTGCCCGTGGTGAGTGACCCTTGAATACCGCTCCTCACCCTGCCCTCAGCACGTCTTGGAGAAAGACTTCATTAACTCAAGACACTGAGATCCCTTCAAAGTTTTCCCTCTCCATCTTCTTCTCACACTGCCCATAGAAATAGCACTGCCTCTGTCTTCTCTTTCTTTTTCTTTGTGAAGCAGAAAGATCATTAGTCAAACCAGCTTGGCTATGCATTTCCCATCTTTCTGAAAACTGACAAAGGAGCAGCAAGCTTCACCTGAAGCTGTTAAAGGATATTTACTACATACACACAAATTTGCTGGGGCAGAGAAAAGCTGATAGCTTGCCCTTCCCGGTGTGTGGTGGGGTGAGGACACCTCTCTGGCTAATTGGCACTACTTCAGATAGAACTCTAAACCACGGTCCAGCTGATGTGCGGAGCAAAGCAGGGATCTGCTCAGTGCAGAAAAGCTGGTGGAAGAAACCAAAGAGGAACACAGAGTAAAGTCTGGGTAGGAAACGTTTCTGAGGGGTCCAGCTGCCTAATGGATAAAGAATGAGAGAAAAAAAAAAACAGCATCTATAGCACATTCTTCTCTGTATCATCCAAAAGTACTTCCCCTTTGATCTCATTTATCTCCACTTTGTAAGTTTACGATAGTGGATCACATTTGGCTCTCCAGGAGAACTTAAAGAGAGTCTGCTTAATATTTCTTCTCCTTTTGGAATCTTACCCTGATGATCATTTAGAAGCTCAGAATATTCCAAGTACCCGCAGCCTAAACTGAGAGAAGACCAATGTCATCAAACAAGTATAGCACCATTCCGTAACGGCACAATCTCAATCCTCACAAGTTGGTAGTGTGTCAAACCTCACACACACACTCACAAAACAACAACAACAAAAGAAAAATTCAGGGAGATCAAGTAACTTGTGTAGGCTTGCACAGCAAATAAACAAGAAAGCAGACTATAGTCTGGGTCACTCTCCTCTAGCCTCTATTTTTTTTTAAATTATTTCCTTTATTTTTGAGATTATAATAAAATTGCACCATTTTCCCATTTTCTTTACTCCCACTAGGTCCTCCCATACCCTTTCATGCTCTCTCTCTTCCCTGGGGAAGATTATTCTTCCTTCTCAGCATTCCTTAAAGTGACAACAATTCTTTTTGTATATCCTCTGTATCTTGAGTCTGAAAGAAATTGTTTTGGTTTCTTTATGGGTGAGGTTTTTCTTTCTGTTTTTGTTTTTTAGGCAGGGTTTTATGTAGTCTAGGCTGGCCTTGAACTCTCTAGAAGGCCAAGTATACTGTGAACTTCTGATTCTTCTGTTTCTGATTTCTAACTACTGGCATTACAGGGGCACACCACCAGGTCTAGCTTATGCAGTTCTATGAAATCTAGGGCCTCAGAAATGTAAGGCAAGCACTTTATCAGCTAAGCTACAGCCTCAGCCTTCGGAGAAGTTTTGGTTCTAGTTTTATTGTCTCACTTTGCTTTTTCTTAGAATGGCAATGAAATTCAGTATAAAATTTACCCTTCTGAGGCACAACCTAACGACACTCAGTGCATTCCCCTTGTGTGACCGTTATCACTTTCTACGCAGGGCATTTCTTACCCAAGAAGAGCCTTGTATTCATCAGAAAGCAAATCTCCATCCTTGCCTCCCACAAGTCCTTAATAACCCTTAATCTGCCATCTCTCTCTGTGACGTTTCCATTTATTGTATTTCCCAGAAGTAGAATGACACAGTGCATGGCCTTGATGTTGGAGCCTTTCCTTACCGTGATCTTCCTGGTTTCATTAAGCACTAATATTCTCAGTGTATCCATGTTACTGTCACAGTATCACTTATTTTTAAGGTCAAATTATCATATTTCATTTTATGATAACCACACTAATTACCCTTTTCCCAATGTCTAGACATTGGGCTACTTCCACTTTTAAGGATCATAAGCAACACTCTTGTGAACATTATAATAAAGTTATAACCTGACACACATGGAGCATACTAACAGGATCCCAAAATATCAGTATCAGAATCTGTAGAAATACAGTCTCCTCTGTAAAATAACACAGTGTCTACATACTAGCTACACACATGTCCCTCCTGTGTACTTCAAGCCATGTCTATATTAGTTATAATTGTGCAATGTAACTGATGTACAAGCTTCTGTCTAGAAAGCAATGACATGCCTGTGGAAGTCTTAGCTGGACCTACAGATGTGGAACCTGTAGAAAGGGCACAATTTTTGTTACATACCTATTTTCGATTTCTTCAAAATTACTCACACTAGTAATCAACGCACTCCCAATTCTTCAAAGGAACTGATTTCCGTGACAACCATCAATTTTCCCGGATTCCAAAAAGGCCCAGAAAGCATATGTTTATGGAGATAGTAATTGGGATGTGGTCAAAATTAGAGAAATGATGCTTTTTCAACTTCATAATCAATTTCTGACAGTCCCTATGGTTGTTTAAATGAGAAATGTCCCCACAGGCTCATGTATTTAATCACTTAGTCTCTAGTTGGTGGCACTGTTAGGGAAGATTATGGGACCTTTAGGATGTGGAGCTTTGCTTTGTCACTGGGTTGGGATAGGGAGGGATTTGAACTTGCGCTTTGAAGCTTAGCTTTATTTTTTGTTCTCTCTCCTTGTTTTCTGTGTATAGATAAAAATGTGACCAGCCAACTTTCTGTTCCTGCTGCCACACCTTCCCTGCCTGTGCCAAGCTTTCCACATCATGAAGGCTTTTATGCCCTCTGAAACCATAAGCCAAATAAGCCCTATTTTCTTTACATAGCTTTTTGTCAGGTATTTTTTATCACAGCAACAGAAATGTAGCCAATACCATCCTCCAAACTTATACTGTACCCGATATTAAGTCATTTCACCAGCAGGTAAGGGTATCTCAATTTCTTCATTGTTAAATACCTTTTAACTAAATTTCCAAAACAGAATATGCAAATGCTAATGATACATTCTAAATTTTGAGCACAAAATTTTTAAATGTGGGGTGTCCAGCTCCCATGACAGAGGCTACCATGGCTAGAGGAGAATGAGAAGTCCTCCAGAAACACAGTGGAGCTACAGAAAGGTGAAGGGTGTGGGTGATGGAGAGAAACCAGAGAGAGTTTCTGTTATTGGAGAGGAGCCTCCTATCTGCTAGCTACTCTGTTGTCTGAGCACATGATAAAATGAAAGTAAAGAGAGTCTAGACAGTGTTGAAATGAACATCAGGAACTTTGTACAGCCTTCCTAGTAATTGATTTTCTTAGAATTGCATAGATCACTGAAGGCAATAAAAATAGATTCTAAGATTTCTAACACCCAGGTTTTGCCAGGTGAATTTTGGTATTATAAACCTATTTGCAAATTCCCATGTATCAAGCTTTCAAAAAAAAGTAGTTATAAGATAGAACATTTTTCTCTCCTTACTTGGTGGATCTCAGGGACCACTTAGGTGACCTAAGTTTGTATGTGACTGTTTTGCAGCTCTTCTGAAGTGCTTTGTGGGAGTTACTGAGGGTGCCCACATGTACGGTATGAGTCTAGATGGACAGCTGTCCCAGCAATGGCCTCACCATCACCCCAGCTGTTCTCACTACCCATCATTCTTTTTACCTGTGCCTGTTGTCCTCTAAAAGAAGCAGCAGCAAGAACAATATCACCTGTCTGTTATAAAGAGAAAATAACCAACTGCCTGGCAAAGCCTCCTCCCTTGCCTTCTTCATCTCCCAGACTTTGAAAGAAGGCAGGATGATTATTTTGGTTGTCTGCATGTATTAGTTTTCTACTGATGTGATTGTTGAACACCATAACCAAGGAAACTTAGAAAAGAAAGAGTTTAATTGGCTTTACAGTCCCAGGGTTAGGTTAGCATCTTTGATGGTAGAGGGTGAGGGCACGGAAGCAGGAAACCAGAGCAGGAGCTGAGGAATTACATATTGATCCATAAGTAGGGAGATTAGAGCACACGGGAAATGACACAAGTGTTTTGAAATCTCAAAGCCTGTCCCCAGTGACACATCTCCTCCAACAAGGCCACGCCTCCCAATCATTCCCAAATAATTCTACCAGCTGTTGATCAAGCATTCAACCATATGAGCCCTTAGGGACCATTCTCATTCAAACCACGACATCATCTGTGCTTCCCATCCTCCAGCAGACTGATATCACTCTCACTGCCACTACTGAGACCACTTAGCAATCCTGACAGCCCACAGAAGAAACAGAAGTGAGGGCTCCAATAAAAAAGAGGGAGGAGGAAAGGGGTCTGGTCACTGCCTGCGTGTAACACAGAACATCCCATACACAGTACAAATGACTGGGCAGCTCATCCCTTTAAACCACATGACCAGGCTGCATCAGCAATTGGATACAGGCCACAACCACAAGAGGAACTTTCAACTTGTCCATTTCCCCCTGTGAAATCGATACTTAAAATTATATGTTCCTACAGAGGTGACAAAGGACATCAAACCAGCAATTTCGATGAACGATGGGCTTTTTTGTTTTGTTTCATTACTATATTAACTGCTTTACTTGGGCAATAGCAGCAAAGTATGTTACTTAAAGACAAAGGAAGGACTTAAGGCTTAAGACAAATGAGCTCGTGGACCCTCTCCTGTTGGCTAGGAAAGATGTTGATGAGAAGACATCATTACATTGCTAAGCTGAGAGAGGGACAGGTTGCTAAAATCAGCTCAACTCTCTGATCTCAAGGTTCTGAATACTAGTCAATAGTATCAAAGGCAGACACATGTATACAGCACACAAGCACACACAGGGATTCACACACAGCTGATGTGGCATGGAAAAGGCCTCTGTCATCCATGGTGCTATTCTTTATTTCTGTTTTACTAGACTTCCGGAAAAGCCCCTTGAGGCTCCTTGGAATAGGGCCATGTGTTGGGCCTCCTTTGACGTTCTACTTGACCTAGAAAGCCGTCGGTCTAACAGCCACAGTGGCAACTAGCTTAGGAAACTGGACAGTTGTCCATGCAGCACTCTGAGGTACCTGATGCAACCCTAGAATTCTATGAGAACAGTGCATGAAGGATCTGCTTCCAACAATGATCCACCCTCAAACACCCCTCAAACCTATGTTCTCTTGGCATACCGAACCAAAAAAGGACACCAGACAAAAGCTGTGAGTCTAAAGCTAATCTCAACTTTAAAAAAAATATGTAAAAATCTATTTTAAGAAAATTAGGATACACACACATTTCAGGGTTAGAACACAGACGCTTTTTATCATGATTGTGGGTTACATTCATATTCTTAAAAATCCATTTCTAAAAATAACAATTTAGTTTTAGTTCACATCAAAAATAGCTCAACAATCATCAATTCATCCATTCCACAAGCATTTCCTAAAACTTACTCTATTCAACTGTAGTGAAAAGAATAATGAACATCATAGAAAAGAAATCTGGAGACTCACAGAAGGACAAGGGCATGGAAAGACACAGACACCAGGACAATTCCGTTGAAATACTATTCTAAGAAAATTATAATATGCTAGAATTATGTGATTCAATATACTGAGTACTTATTATAACTTATTGGCATGTACTAGACATTTGACTTACATTGTATGCTAACATTTCCAACATTCTCTGAAGTTGTGTTTTCTAAAATTTATAAGTGAGCACTCATTCCAGGAATCTAAGTGACTTTCCAATCAATAGAGTTGCAGAATACAAATACCTGCAGCTCAATGATCCTCGAGTAAGATTGCTTCTTGTTTTATTTAACACCATCACTGTGAGACAGGCCACTAGAGTTGCTGGGAGGCTTCAGAGCTTGAATACAAGGGAGGGCTGACATGTTATAAGTGTATCCACAGGCCCAAGTTCTTCCATGTAGTCTCAACGTTTTTTCTCATAAGTGCTCGTATATACAGAACTTCCAGGGAAAGGCGACAGGGTGGTGGCTTTCTACTTTAGCCTTCCCTATGGCTGGATCGTTCCAGGACAAAAAATACATAGTTTTTAGAGGCTTTCTTCCCAATGGCAGAGACAGAGGCCCACATGCCTGTCTATAAAGGTGCAGAGCACTGCTATAAATGCTGTCAAGTGGCTGCCTTCGCAGGAGGTCTGGGGCAGCTCATAGCACACCGGAGTGTGACTGAAGTAAAATATGTCTTGTGTGTCAGGCATTCTCAGTTCAAACAAGGTGCCTCCCCATTTGGCCCAAATAGATGTGTACAGAATATACTTAGAGCTTCCTCTTGCCATCTCTTCTAAAGAAAGGATGAAAGTATATAAATATAGCATAAAGTTATCACCTTGATAAAGACACTGACATCCAAACAAATTAAAATAGCTAGTATTTAATCCTGTAGAGGTACTACTAATGGTGTCAATTTTTGGAAGATTAGCTCTAGTTCCAATTGCAGGATCAAACCATTAGCATTATCATCATGTTTTGTATTTTATAGGAGACATGTAAGTTTAGAAAATCTTGACCATCACCACCCTAGGAAAAGTGCGAAAGTTGGGATTCACGTTCTGAAGCTTCTCCTAAGGCTCTAAACTGCTTACAGACAGTAGCAGTTTTCTCTCAGGCCATCACCACAGCTTTAGCTTATCTTTTCCCAAGGCTGCTCTTTCTGTAGCAACGGAGCCACTCTAAGTGGTTAATCGTCTCCCTCTGTCTCCTATTCAGAAATATGGATTTCTCCACTGTGCCTGATTCATTTTTGCTCCATTCTCGAAACACTCGCTCCACTTCCACAGTACAGTACTGGACAGGAGGTTGTAAAAGTCAATGAAAAATAAATAAATAAGAATATTTATGAATACAAATATTACAAATATGAATATTTATTTTGAGCTATATGAAATTGATGATGTTTTAAATGTTGTGGACACTAAAATCTATCAATTTTGAATACTTTAAACTAAATCTTTGGGATAAATATTTAGCTTCAGAAAGAAAAACTAAAAAGAGCCCAATAGCTTCTATAGAGAGGTCTCTTCCTCTCTCACATCACTGTGCCAGCTGAGCAGCCCAGGTTGCCAGGAGACCTAGACTCCTGTGATGTCACTGTCTTGTTATAATTAATGCATGAGATGGTATGTGTCCATCATGCAGCGTAGAACAGCATCTCTACCTCCTTTCATCCAACCAAAACCAAACAAAATTGTCCTAACAGTTTGTCTTGCTTTACAAAAATCCAGGGGATTGGAAAAAAAAAACTTCTTTGAAGTGAAAGAAATGTGGCTGTGAGGCCCCAAGCATTTATATATGTGAGTACACACTGACCAGCGATCGCCATATAAAGGAATTGAGCTGAGAATGACTTTGTCAAAATGCAGAGTAGACGCAAGAGGATTTTAGCCATGTTCCACCCCAGAACTAAATAACAACAATCTTGTGACAAAATTCCCATCCTAGAAGGTTAGAAGTGTAGTTTATCATCAGTCTAGTATGGTGAAGGTCCTGAGTGCAATCACAGCATTCAAGGAAAAAAATATATCACCACAAGGGATATTCTGAAATAACTGAAACATTTTCAGCACTTGGAATTTTTCAGTGTTTGGTTTGGTTTGATGATTTGGTTTTTCATTATTTTGTTTTTCAACTTGACACAAGTTAGATTTATCTGGGAAGAGGAACCCATATTGAGAAAATGCTTCTATTGCTCTGTAGGAAAGTCTGAAGTATATTCTTTTAATTAATGATTATTGGGGGACAGATCAACACACAGGTGTTGATACCATTCTTGTTTTGGTGGTCCTGAGTTATATAAGAAAGCAGGCTGAGCAAGACATGAAAAGCAGTTCACTAAGCGCCCTTTCTTCTTCCATGGCTTCTGCTTCAGTTCCTGCTTCCGGGTCACTGTGCTGAGTTCCTGTCCTGACTTTCCTCAGTGAGAGGGTGCTTGCTACTGGAGAGTTGAAAGGTAAAGTAAACCCTTTCCTCCGCAAGATGCTTTTGTTTGTGGTGTTTTATCACACTAGAAACCCTAACTAAGACACTCAAAGAAATTACCTCAGACATTCCTTTGTTGCCTCTAAATTATCATTTGAGACCATAAGAATCCAAGGCATAATGCCTTTAATTGCTTCAGTAAAATATCATGAGAAATGATGAGGCCAACCCTGTATTTCAATCTACAGTATTTCAGAAAACCTGACTTCTCTGAAATAAGACCTCAAGATCAAATTCCAACTATATAGTTAACTAGGGAAACAATCTCAAGCTAATTGCCTAACTTTTTCCTATCTGTGTGCCCAACACTTCATCTATAAGAGGGTGTCTATGAGAATTATGTAAATCACTCATTGTACTGCCTAAAAGATAGTAGCATCCAATTTTTTTGTAAACAAACCAGGGAACACAATTTTAGATACTTCACAGGCCAATTTCTGTAATTCTCCACATCCTTTTGAGTATACCAAAGACCATAAAGAAAAACAAAACCTTAAACTCCTACCTTCTAGAAAGTTATTTCACTTTGAGTGTTGTGCAGTTTTCCTCCCATCCATGACAGTCTGACAAGCTCTGCTGGAGGAGAGTATAGGGGAGTGAAGAAGAGAGCCTTTCTCTCCAAGCACAAAAAAAAAAAAAAAAAAAAAAAAAAACCAGAGATGAGGGAAAGTCCTAATTATTCCCTCTCCTCCCTTTGAAGTGAGGACAACACTAGGATTAGATGGGAGTTATACCCTTATGTCCTACTGAATCCTACAGAAAGATAACTTTTTGGATTGTCCCAATAACAACCTAGGATACAACTATGTAACAGTGGCTGCCTAAGGTAACCAGACGAAGAAGACCTGAAGTTTATTTTCCCTAAGCTGTTCATGAGACACGTGTGGGGAAGACAGAAACACTTGGAAGTCAGGCTGGGAAACTTGACACATATGAAGATGGCTCCAGTTGTCATGGCAGTGGCATGAGAAATATAAAAGAAGTAAATAAATGAAGAAAGAGTTTGTTCACAGATTGAAAGCCCAAATACTGTTAATGCAGTAATTCATCGTCATTTCTTATATTCAAAGTAATCTTTATTTTAAAATCTCATCTGATTTTTTGAAGCAATTGTCAACTTTTTCCCAAAACTGTCAGCTAGGCAAAGCACCTAAGAAAGTCAATACAGTTGAAAAACAACAGGGTTGAAGGAGCTAATTATGTAGTTTCAAAGTTCACTGTTACATCATTAGGTAGCATGATACTGCTTTAAGAAAAGGATGGACACCAGAACTGGACTAATGTTTAGTCATTTATACTACTAGATATATGTCATACCATATGAATATTATATATATATATGTATGTATGTATCTGTACAAGCACTTTTAGCAAAATTCAACTGACTATATACATATATACATTGAATTTTGATAAAGGTGCTTATATAATATGTGGGAGAACTGATTATTTCTACAACAAATGATGCTGGGGAAATTGGAAACATGTGCCTCAAAATCTAACCAACAAGCAACACACACACACAAAAAATAATCAGACCCTTCCTACTAGGATCCAAACTTAATCCATAGTCTATCATACACCTAATATGAAGACTAAAACTACAAGTCATAATGAAGAATAGCTTTGTGACGTTTAGACTAGGCAAAGACTTTTCAGACAAGACACTAATGGCACAAGCTACAAATGAAAGAAAATCACTATATTAACATATAAAAATTGGTGCTTCAAATGACACTAAGAAAATGGAAAGACAGTATTTGTAAGTCAAGTACCTTTTAAAGGAATTGTATGAAAAAATTTATCAATATTTTTTGATACTAGGAACCCAGAATCTAACAAGCTCTGTAGATGAAAATGAGTCTGACTTCTTGGCCTTTTGCCTCTTTCTCTCTGTTCTAGCATCACCAGCAGACACTGCCAGGCCTGGCTTATGCATTATTCTTACACTGAGAGATGTCAGTTATTAGTCAGAAAAATAGTACTATATGATTCCATATATTAAAAATAACTAGAATAAACAAAATTCACAAAGACAAAAAGTAGAGGTCACACACATTCTGAATAGACTTTATCCATGTAAAACAATTTTAATAGTAATCAAAGTTTCCTACAAATAAAAATATCAGGTCTACATTGCATCACTAGTGAATTCTTCCAATATATGTAAAATAAAATCAACACGAATCCTTTGAACACTTGTAAAAATGTGAAAGATGAGAGAATGCATCCCTACTCTCTCCAGCCTTTACTACCTAGATCCAAAGTCAAACAAAGACATCATAAGAAACTACAAAGCAGTATCTGTTATGAGTAGTGTAACATGTGCCGTCGAGAAAATAATAAAAAGGTTTCCTGGAAAATGGAGCTCTTTCTTAGTAGACCCAAATCTTCCTCTGAGTTTTGATCATTCCCTACTATCATTTTAAGCAATTTAGTTACTTCTCAGACCATAATAAAACAGACATGGGCAGAGTAAGTCTAAATATTCCTCAAATCCACTCATTATCTCTTACCTACAAAAAAAAAAAAAACAAGCAACAGTTTGTTAGCTTATATTTCCTCTTCCTGTGTCTTCTGAGATTGCTGCATCAGCCAGCACTGCTATAAATACTGTTCTTTGTAGAATCAGATTACACATAATACATAATGCTATACAAGCAGCCATGCCATGTACTCCATTCTCAACAAGAAAGTCATTTGGTCTTTGACACACTTCCAATTTGGCTTCCAAAAAACTGAATGATGTCTTTGACATTTAGGTAGGCTTTTTGAAGATAAGGTTGTTCTAAAGCATCCTATAAGGCACTGTTTACCCCACTTCTCTGTACTACATTGGAGGCAAGCTTTTTCACTATCCCTATTAGAACACTACATGCTCACAAACAAGAAGTTAAAAACAAAAACTCATCCAGGTAGTGGTAGTGCACACCTTTAAGTCCAGCAATTTGGAGGCAGAGGCAGGCAGACAGACCTCTGTGAGTTCAAGGCCAGCCTGGTCTACAAGAGCTAGTTTCAGGACAGGCTCCAAAGCTATAGAGAAACCCTACCTCAAAAACAAAACAAAAAAACTCAACCCAAAAGCACTATACTTTACAATATTCATCATGCCCTAAAACTACCAAAGGAACTTATTTAAATATACATGCTCAAGTCTTATTTAAGAGATTCTGATTTGGGAAACTGGTATCTGGGTCTAGGAAGCTGCATTTTAACACTCCCCAGTGAGTACACCTGGCCACACCACCTGGAAGTAGTTGATTTCCAGGTTCTTTTTTATTTTTAAGGAGTAATGATGGGCCATGTGGATCCCCAAGAGGCCCTGAGATGTAGGTCATAGGTTTCGTCTCTCAGTTCAAGAACACTATTTCAATGAACACAAACATTTTGTAAAGGATGAAGGGTTAGAGTTACCCCAAGATATTTTATGCTATTTGTGGCTATCATGAAAGATCTATTTGACAAGAACTTTAAGGCATTGAAGAAAGAAATTGAGGAGTATACCAGAAAATGGAAGGACCTCCCTTGCTCTTGGATTGGGAGGACCAACATAGTAAAAATGGCAATTCTACCAAAGGCAATTTATAGATTCAATGCAATCCCCATCAAGATCCCATCAAAATTCTTCACAGATCTTGAGAGGACAATAATCAACTTTATATGGAAAAACAAAAAACCCAGGATAGCCAAAACAGTCTTATACAATAAAGGAACTTCTGGAGGCATTACCATCCCTGACTTCAAACTCTACTACAGAGCTACAGTATTGAAAACAGCTTGGTATTGGTATAAAAACAGAGAAGTCGACCAATGGAATCGTATAGAAGACCCAGATTTTAACCCACAAACCTATGAACACCTCATTTTCGATAAAGGAGCTAAAAGTATACAATGGAAGAATGAAAGCATCTTCAACAAATGGTGCTGGCACAACTGGATGTCAACCTGTAGAAGAATGAAAATTGACCCATATCTATCTCCATGCACAAAACTCAAGTCCAAATGGATCAAAGACCTCAATATCAGTCCAAGCACACTGAACCTGATAGAAGAGAAATTGGGAGGTACCCTACAACAGATGGGCACAGGCGATCGCTTCCTATGTATAACGCCAGAAGCACAGACATTAAGAGCAACATTGAATAAATGGGACCTACTGAAACTGAGAAGCTTCTGTAAAGCAAAGGACACTGTCACTAGGACAAAAAGGCAACCCACTGACTGAGAGAAGATCTTCATCAACCCCGCAACAGACAAAGGTCTGATCTCCAAAATATATAAAGAACTCAAGAAACTAGACTTTAAAATGCTAATTAACCCAATTAAAAAATGGGGCACTGATCTGAACAGAGGATTCTCAAAAGAAGTTCAAATGGCCAAAAGACACTTAAGGTCATGCTCAACCTCCTTAGCGATCAGGGAAATGCAAATCAAAACAACTTTGAGATATCATCTTACACCTGTCAGAATGGCTAAAATCAAAAACACCAATGATAGTCTATGCTGGAGAGGTTGTGGAGGAAGGGGTTCCCTCATCCATTGCTGGTGGGAATGCAAACTTGTGCAACCACTTTGGAAAGCAGTGTTTCTGTTTCTCAGGAAATTCGGGATCAACCTACCCCTGGACCCAGCAATACCACTCTTGGGAATATACCCAAGAGATGCCCGATCATCTGACAATGGCATTTGTTCAACTATGTTCATAGCAGCATTATTTGTAATAGCCAGAACCTGAAAACAACCTAGATGTCCTTCAATGGAAGAATGGATAAAGAAAGTGTGGAATATATACACATTAGAGTACTACTCAGCGATAAAAAAACAATGACTTCTCAAATTCTGCATGCAAATGGATGGAAATAGAAAATACTATCCTGAGTGAGGTAACCCAGACCCAAAAAGATGAACATGGGATGTTCTCACTCATAATTGGTTTCTAGCCTTAAATAAAGGTCAGTGAGTCTATAATTGGATATCCTAAAGAAGCTAAAAAAGAAGGTGAACCCAAAGAAAAACATATAGCTATCCTCTTGGGTATGGGAAGTAGACAAGATTGCCAGACAAAAATCGGGATCTTAAGGGGGGGGGGGGGTAGGGGGTAAGGGGAGATGGGGAGAGAAAAGTAAGAAGGGTAGGATGGGGAGAACTTGAGGAAACGGGATGATTGGGATAAAGGAAGGTTGGATAGGGGAGCAGGGAAGCACATATCTTAATTAAGGGAGCCATCTTAGGGTTGGGAATAGACTTGGGCCTAGAGGGGCCTCCAGGTGCCCAAGGCGAGGTCCCTAGTTAGTTCCTGGGGCAGCTGAAGATAGGGAACCTGAAATGATCCTATCCTATAGCCATACTGATGAATATTTTGCATATCACCATAGAACCTTCATCTGGCGATGGATGGAGATAGAGACAGAGACCCACACTGGAGTACTGGACTGAGCTCCCAAAGTCCCAATGAGGAACAGAAGGAGGGAGAAGACGAGCAAGGAAGTCAGGACCAAGAGGGGTGCACCCACCCACGGAGACAGTGGGGCTGATCTATTGGGAGCTCACCAAGGCCAGCTGGACTGTGACTGAAAACGCAGGGGATAAAACCGGACTCTCTGAATATGGCGGACAATGAGGGATGCTGAGAAGCCAAGGACAATGGCACTGGGTTTTGATCCTACTTCATGTTCTGCCTGTGTGGGAGCCTAGCCAGTTTGGATGTTCACCTTCCTAGACCAGGATGGGCGGGGGAGGACTTTGGACTTTCCACAGGGCAAGGAACCCTGACTGCTCTTCAGACTTGAGAGGGAGGGGGAGAGGAGTGGGGGGAGAGGGAGAGGAGTGGGGAAACGGGGAGAGGAGTGGGGGGGAGGAGTGGGAGGCTGGGAGGAGGCGGAAATTGTTTTTTCTCAATAAAACAAAAAGAAAGTTAAAAAAAAAAGGATGAAGGGTAAATCTAGAAAGTTTTCCCTAGAGATACTTAGAAAAGGGCTCATTGAACAGAGACAATAGGAAGGAAGTAGAACATGTACTATAAAATCTGTAGGTTAGAGAACCAACACAGTCTATAGAAATGACTAAGATATTGAGGAGCTTTAGAGTAAAGGCATAACCATATTCTGCAGCCTTCTAGGCCATGCTACCATGAGTTTGGAGAGCATTTAAGGCTTGGTCTATCTGTGCTACTTACGAGTTTGCTACCATGATTCAGTAAAGAAGAGAAGACTACCTGAATCTAGAGATTGTCCTCTCTCGCTGTAAATTGTTGTGAAGTAGAATTTTTGCTTAACTATGTAAAGCTGTGTTGCGTTTGTTTGCTTTGCAGAATAATAGTTTAACTGTGTAAAGATGTATGGCATTTGTTTACACTGCATTTGTTTAACTATGTAAAGATGTGTTTCTGTTCCATCTTGCCTGCCTAAGGAACCTGATTGGTCTAATAAAAAAAAACTGAATGGCCAACAGCTAGGCAGTAGAGGGATAGGTGTGCCTAGTGGGCAGAAAGAATAAGTAGGAGAAGGAATCTAAGCTGAGAAGAAGGTAAGGGAGAAAGAGAGGGAGAGTCCTGGGACCAGCCAGCCAGGCAGTCACCAGACAGACAGAGGCAGGAAAGAAGGCTAACAGAATGAAAGAAAGGTTTAAAAAAATCCCCACAGCAAAATGTAGATGAAGAGAAAGAGGTTAAATTAAATTATAAGACCTAGTGGAACAAGCCTAAACTAAGGCCAAGCATTCAAAACTAATAAGTCTCCATGTCATTATCTGGGGCTGGCAGTCCAAAAAAACCCACTCCAGTAAATCATCTCATACTGATTATTCATAGATCCAGGACCACTGCCTACAAAACAAGCAAGGAAATGCCCACCAGAAACAAGATGGCACCAGCCTTGATATGTTTCTCTCTCCCTCCTCCTTCTTTTTCTCTTTTACATTAATGTGCCCAAAAAATGCATATATATACATACCTAAGCAACTAATTAAATGTGAGGATTTCAAATGTGGTTAAACCTTTTAGAGACAAAATAATCCTTTATATGTGTGACATTTGAAAATTTATGATTCACTTTTATTTTGTACTTCTGATAGTTTAAGATAAGAACCCATAGTCTAAAAACATCCATGAAAGCTAGCTGAGTTGGAATGTACTGCTTGGTACAAAGGAGTTTTGTACGACTACTAATTCAGAGGATGAGTCAGCTCTGATCCAGTATCTTGACTTGTGCCAAAAGGCCTAGTATACTCCTGAAGAGCCCTTCAATATATGAGCTGAAATCTGGTTTCACTAAAGAGGAACTGTCACTAAGATTGGAACGTGTTAATTGGGAACTCCTCTGCATAGTTAAATATCTAAATGGTGGGAGATGTCATTACAAGGCCAATATTTACAGTTGATTTTATGTTCTATGTTATGATTTTTATTTATGCTCAATGAATATATGCAAAGAGGAAGAAGCATTGTGGTGGTTTGAAAAATGATCCCCAAAGGAAATGGCACTATTAACAGGTGTGGCTCTGTTGTCACATGTGTGGCCTTGTTGGGAGAAGTGTGTTGCTGTGGAGGTAGACTTTGAGGTCTCATATATACTCAAGCTACAATCCAGTGTCTCAGCCCACTCCCTGCTGCCTGCAAGGTAAGATGTAGGACCCTCAGCTCCTTCTCCAACACCATTTCTGCCTGCATGCCGTCATGTTCCCCAGCATGATGGTAATGGACATAACCCTCATCTGGAAGCCGTCAGCTCAACTAAACATTTTTCCTTTATAGGAGTTGCTATAGTCATGGTATCTCTTCATAGCAATAGAAATCCTAAGACAGGCGTGGAGTATTTCCTGAATCCTATGTTTAGCTCATTCCTACCCACACTCTACATGACCAAAGCCTTCAGTCCATTCAGAAGATCTTAGCTTAATATCAACCTTCTTCATACAAGGATTCCCAACACTTTTCCTAGAGTTATTTCCCTGCAAACAAAGCCTATTTTTCCATGCAGAAATTTTAGTAAGATTTTTAAAAATAATTATGGAGTTTCTTGTATGTACAAAGATTTAGCTTTCTTCCAACTCCTGCTCTTCTGTATGGATGAGGAGGACAATTTGGTTGACTGCTTTGTTTCAAGTACAGACATAACTCAGAGAAAGTTCAGGTCCAGATGCAGACTATACAACAAAATGATTGTCACAATAAGGCAAGTGATATGAAATTTTCATTTCTTACTGCATACAAAAATTATGTTCACACAGTATATAATTATGTATAAAAATTAATATCTATACATAACAAAATTTATTGATTAAAAGGCAACAAAATCATTTGAAGTTGTTAGTTACCACAAATATTTAATGTAATACCAATAAATATTATTATTGTTATTATTATAAGATATGTCTGCTTCCAGCAAGGGCCTTTCACATATTAGATTCTTAAGAAATGTCTTTGACTTGGGTAAAGAATTTCGCCTGATTGACTTGACAATAGAATAACTATTTGATTGCATAAACTTAGCATCCTGTAAGGACAGGGGTTAGATGCCATCACAACGTGCATTTAGGCAAGGACTATGAGCATTTCATTAAATTAAAGACACTTTAAGATAGGAAAAACACATATATGTTTATTCATATGTCTCATTTTCTTATATTCAAGCTTCTTCACTGATTAAAAAGGCTTTCAACTAAATAACTGTATCAGAATAAGATGAAAACGATTGAAATTGTGGGTTTCTGATATTTGCGCATCTATTCTAAGTACTGTGGAGATAACCAAGACTGGTAGATGCTTATGGAGTAACATTTTAATTATCACAAAACTAAGGCCTTATCTATGGCTTCATACGGCTTTATCACAAAACTAAGGCCTTATCTATGGCTTCATACGGCTTTCCAAATCAGAGCTTTTTCTCAAATGTGTTCAAGAAGTACAATTCCAGCTAAGGAGAAGACTTAAATTTAGACTGTGAATCAATAAGAGTGCAGGTTAAGCATTTTCTTGTTGAAAGGCAGCCCACCAATGTGTTCCCAGAAGTTGTGATTATTAGCACTCTAATTCTGCGTGGTACCACATATAGGTATATTTTATATGTACAGCCATTATAATCTTTTACAAGTAGATTTCTTGAGCCTTGTGATGTCTGCATTTTCATCCTGTGATGTTAAACATTATGAAGAATGTTGAGAAAACTGTACTTATGACATAGGAAGTTTTATATCTTCATTCCCTGCACAGAAACCTTTCAGCCCACTTACTTTCTTCAGAGTTCTACTCAAATGATTCCTGTTATAAGTGCCTAGAAATTTTTAAATTGCATCTGAATAATTGCATAGAAATTTCCACTTTAAGAAGTGAGAAAAATACATAAATTTAAAATTATATGTTCCCATACCTATTTCCTCCTTTTCAAGGTACCTTAAAATATTATTTTATGTAAAACTTAATGGCATGTATATATTGATATATAAAATCATATATATGCTTGTTTTCATATAAACATACACAGCTCCCCAAATAGGTTATGTTACAAACATAATAGTCACATTCCTTATTGTTTAAACCTAACTTCCTGTAATCCTAATTCTCAGCTCTTCTTATACTGGAGAAAGGAAGATGCATGGGCATATGGCTTTGTGGGGGAAAAAATCAAAGAAAACCTCACTCAAACAAGAATATCCTATGAACGATTATTTCTCATTTTCACAATTCCTAATTCTAACAGAGTGGGGAAAGTTGTCTGAAGAGAAGATGTCCTGGTCTGATAACAGAATACCCGAAAATATATAATGTATAATGAACAGAGATTTATCTGTCACAGTTCCAGATATTAGGATATCTAAGGCACAGGAACCAGCATATGACCAGAGCCTTCATCCCCTATAATCTCATGGCAGGAGACTGATGTACGAGAAAGAACAAGCGATCACACAGCAGCCACAAGCCCTAGTGAGTCAGCATTCATCCATCCCGAAGGCTCACGTCTTTCTCATGACCTAAGCCCCTCCCCAGGCTCCTCTTTACAATTCTGTTATCTGAGGATTAAGTTCCAATATATGCTTTTTGGTGGGCAGTCACTTCTCAGAAGGAGGTAAAAAAAAAAATTGTAACACATGGAATAAGCAACAACAAAGCCTCGGGGAAAATTTTAAAGGGAAACCATGGTATGTCCCAGCCATACCAGCTATTCTTCTGTAGGCAAGACTCACAGAAAGAATATTCTAGGCAAGCATATACACACATACATGTGCACACATGCATGTAAAAGCCATCCTATGTCTAATAATAAACCTAAATGTCACAACCAGCAAAGGAAGAATTCCCAGGAAACTCCCATGCCCCATGTCTAGGCATATGCTAGGAGACAACATTCCTTTTCTTCTCATTTCATTCAACTGGCATTGGGAAGAGCCACACAAGTCTGTCAATATCTGATCGACTTATAAACATGGAAAGTCCACACAGTTCAACCTAGTAATTATAAAATTTAAATCATGGAAGGGACACAAAAAATTATAGATTATAGCCGGGCGATGGTGGCGCACGCCTTTAATCCCAGCACTCGGGAGGCAGAGGCAGGCGGATCTCTGGGAGTTCGAGACCAGCCTGGTCTACAGAGCTAGTTCCAGGACAGGCTCCAAAACCACAGAGAAACCCTGTCTCAAAAAACAAACAAACAAAAAAATTATAGATTATATGATAGCTTCACGGGGAGAAAAGAAAACAACCAGGAAAATCCTTAGTATAATTTCACAAAAATTAGAACAAGCTTAATATCTGAGTCTCCTTTAGAGTGATGTATTTACTGCTTAGCATGGTGGCATATATGGGGAAGAAATAATCACAAAATACGACAACATACAAATATTTTCCATAAAACAAGAAAAATACAAACCATGCAAAGGAAAGACATGCAATAGACTTCAAGAAACAAGTCCCTAAAGGAAATAAACAAAATTACCCAATAAGTAATTGGCAACTGAGGAATAAACTCTCTTAACAGAATCAACACCGAGGGAATTAAAAAGCTTGAACACAAAAAGACAAAGGACTAGAAAAAGAAGAGGACAGATCAGTGTTAGAATGACATAAACAACCCAGTCACTTGATCTAGAGGCACCATGCAGATATCCATACAGAGACACTCACTAGCTGAATTTGTCACCGTTTTTGTTGTAGCACGTGATGGGGAAGGGGAAATAAAGAGATGAGTGCAAATGACCTGAGTCCTTATCTGTCACTAAGCATGGATGGTTAAGCCCCTTCCGAGCTGTGGAAACACAATTTTAAGAAATCTTGTGGTTAGTATGAATTGTCTCTAAGAAGCAAAGCTAGAGATTGAGGGAGGCAGGACAGACACTGGTAAGTACTTCTTACTAATATTTTTGAGGTTTTTTTGTTGGTTTGTTTCATCTTGTTTCATTATGTTTTTCAAGACAGGATTTCTCTGTAGTTTTAGAGCCTCTACTGGAACTCACTCTGTAGACCAAGCAGGCCTCGAACTCACAGAAATCCGCCTGCTTATGCCTCCCCAGGGCTGGGATTAAAGGCATGCACCACAACTCAGCAATATTTGTTTTTTAAAGCAATAGAATCATTAATTAGAAAAGAATGTTTAAATATTAAATGGTGAATAATTAAATTTGTGGTTATTTACATAACCCTGGGAAGGAAAATGCCTCTTAAGGATCCCTTGGTGCCAACTTTTATTCCTCTAGACCAGTATCTACTTTCTTCTGCTCTGAACTTCGTTCTCCTTTCACTGTGAATCCACCTTGTTCAAGGGTCCTCTCAATCCCCAGTTATTTTAGCGATGGTTTATGATTCAGGCCCAATACAACTATGATTTGATCCTTAAGTTAATAGGAAGTTTTCACTTTTAGAAATGGATACAAGATCCACTGAAGCCAGTGAGTACTACAGCCCCTAAATATATATGTGTATTTATTTATGTATAAAATTATATACATAACCACAGGGCAGGGAACCCTGACTGCTCTTTGGACTGGAGAGGGAGGGGGAGAGGAGTAGGGGGAGGGGGAGAAGGGTGGGAGGAGGGGGAGAAGGGTGGGAGGAGGGGGAGAAGGGTGGGAGGAGGGGGAGAAGGGTGGGAGGAGGGGGAGGGAAATGGGAGGCTGGGAGGAGGCGGAAACTTGTTTTTTTTTCCTTTTCTCAATAAAAAAATTATATACATAAATATATGTATATAAATATATATGTATATATAAATATTTGTGTATATGATCCCCATAAATGTATATATATATTTATATATAACTTTTTATTTAAATAAATTTATATATTTATGTATATAATTCCCATAAAATGTATATATATGGGAATTATATAGAAAAAGCATGTGCTTTCCTGGAGCCCCCAAGAGAAGTAAGTAGAAAGACAGCTGAGCTCTGATTCCATGTAGGCCTCAAGTGTGTCTTGTCCTAATTTAAACAGGCATTACCATGGAGCACAATGGGCAAGCACTGGACTGCTCAGGTGCAAATCTGATTTTCTATGAGTTAATTGTGTCATCAACTTGTTCCTCATCTACAAAATTGGACTAGTAAAGGCCCCTGAATTGATTAAGTGATTTAGTATGTATAAAATACATATATATGCATTCATTTATATCAATTCAAGTATGCATAGGTGTGTAACTTAATACATATATGTAATATAGTAAAAATCATTTCACTATGTGCAAGGTAAGTTATTATCTAGTTTTATTATGCATTATTAAATTTCTCTTTTCTTTAAGTTGGTTTGAGTTTTTTGATAGTTAACAGAATCCTAGCTTACCTGCCCAACTGATAGATTTATGCATCTTCTCATAAACATAAACACTGTCATTACCATAAAAACAGTACTTTTAAAGTAAATAAAAAAGCTTTAAAATTAGTGGCATTGTTGCCCTTAAATATAACAAGATGGAGACTCTGTAGCTAAAGCAGGAAGTTTCACAAATTGAAAATAAATGAGAATGTAACAGTTCTGTTTTCAAAGAATGAACAAATGACATTAATAATAAACTACTTTTCCCCTTGATACAGCTAAATGTTATTACTCAGATTTGGCTAGTGTCTGATGGACTGCTGGAAAGAAAAATAAGTATATATAAATACTCAGGAAGCAATTCAGCCATAATAAAAATATGCATAATTATTTTTAGAAATTGGCCTAAGGTCATAATTAAGATTGTGGGTAAATATTCTTCCTAGTATTACTGGCTTGTATTTATATAAAGAAACACTGAGAAATGAATAACCAAAAGCAGAATTCATTAGTCTGTATGCCCCAATATTATATTTAGTCATTTTATGTGCTGATATAAAATATGTACATGAATAGGAGGTATTTCACCATTATTAAATGAGATAAATAGGTTCCTCAATTGTTCAGTGAAGGCCTGTTGAGTTGTATAAATGTATGTACATGTATGTAGAAAGTCTAGTAGATTATACATCAGGTGATAGTATAATCTCTGCATACCATCTTAGCCAAAAGGCTGAGAAGTGAAGACAGTAAAATCTCTAGGAGGCAGAACTATAAGATTCTGTTGGATTTAGTTCCTACTTACACGTATATTTAATTTTTCCTTCAATGACTTTAACTGACATTCAGGGAAGAAACATTATTTTTTTAATTTTAGAAAGTTGTAAGTCATCTCTAAGGGTCATTTCAGTAGGACATTTGCAGTCAAACTGTGCTCAAGCCATTAGAAGAGGAGCTGAAAAGAAATTCAACCTTCATTAATAAAATCTGCTTTAACCAACCAAGGAGCAAAGGGTCTGATGGACATGTGTGGCATTCGTTTGGTGAAATAGAGAGTCTACACTGGGGAGGAAGAGACCAAAGAAGCAGAAAGAGGGGACCAATTGGGAAATTCCAGCGAGCACAGCTGCCAGTTGGGCTTTTCTGAGCAGCTGTAGTCCCTTGCACCAACCATACTCCAATCCTGCCCAATTTCAAAGTCAGGACAGAACCCCTTCTCTCAGCCTCCGGATGTCCGAATTCCCTACACTAGCACAACAAGTACAATACATAAGCAACAGTCCCAGGGAAGAAAACAAGAGAACTGAAACCCTGTGAAGTAGGAGGACCCTTGAACTCCCTGTTATAAAAGAGTGGGCACCACCACCAACTGCCAAAATAACAGACATTTAACCTTAAGCAGATGAAGAAAAGAGTTGTCAACAGTTCGTACAGGTTAGGATGCTCTGCCATAAAACATTGCAGGCTCCTTCATTTATGTGGAACATATTAACAGCTGGTGACCTAGATTAATATGTAAAAAAGCAGACCATATCACAAAATTACTTCACAGATGGAAAGCCGACTCAGTGAAAAACCTCAGACGAAAGATTCACGTGATTATTTTAGTGGGAGGGGTAGCTACAAGTGGGCGAAATAAAATGTGGAAAAATGACGACAAAGTCCTGTCCGAGTCTCAAGGTGGGCAAACATCTGGTATCTGGCTATTTCCTGGCCAAGCACCCAGGGAATGGAAGGGGACAAGTAGTCTGCCTAATTCAGCTTCTTGGGGAGTGGAGGATCGTGGAGTTCAGGATGAGCTTGGGTAGATATTAAAAGCAATGCAATCCTCTTACAGCACTGGGAGGATGCATTTGTGCAGGATGTGTGCAGGGAGGGAGGGGCTACAAGCAGCCACTGAGCCTTGGCAGGGGGAAGGACAGAGATCAGTCAGTGCTTCCAAGCTCTAGGAGCAACCCAAAGTGGGGGCAGCTTGAACTTGGGTAAGTGCTGAATAAGTGAGAAACAAGGAAAATCTGATTTCCAGAAAGACAGGAAAACACCAGAGACCCTCATTCCAGGGACAGAAATTAATCTCATATGAAATAAGTGCAGTTCGGTTTACCCCAGGATCACTAGCCCAGGTTCATGCTCAAATACAATGTTCAAGCTCCCATATAAAACGCCCTTCGCTCAGGACAAATGAAGACCTATAATTAGAGGGGTCAGATATAGCAATCCAGAAAGCTGGGGACCCAGTGCCTTGTAAAATACCCCCCTCGCGCGCCCAGAGATGGACTTACTATGGATCTGGGTTGAGTTTGTGCACAGCCCTAAGGAAGAGACATAATTTACAATGGCTAATTTACTCCGGAGCTTGCGAAACAACTGCGACCCTAGCCCCTCTGATAGGAGTGGGGTTTGTTTTGCTTCTTCTTAAGCAGAGAAACCAACATTTTGTGCAGAGATGTGCAAAAAATAACTCTAAGATTTGGGTTATTTATTTTTGACCTTCCAGAGGGCACTGGATTCAAAAAGGACACGGATTCAGAGGGAGAAAGTGTGCATTCTCTCGAACTCCAGTTAAGCACTGAACGAAGGTGTTGATTGTTTATTATCCGTCCCATTGGTCTATGCACGTCTGGGTGTCTTCTCTGCTTAAGTCGTTCGTTTCGACCTCACTCAAACAGGCACAACACCCCCACCCAGGAAAACTGGATGCGACAATCTCCCTCCAGGATCTGCGGCCACGGACGCCTGAGCTGCGTGCGGGAGAGCCCGAGGTCTGGAGGTGCGGCCGCCAGGCGCCTAGAGATGAGGAGCCAGGGAACGCAGCTCAGGGTGCAGCCAGAGAGCAGCTGCACCTGCCACCTCTGGTCCCCGGAGGCGTGACTAAGAGAGCGGCCACCCTAAGTGAGCTCCGGTGGTCTGGCGCAGTCCGTGACCGGGAGACCGGGAGTCTGCGGGTCCCTGGCGTACCCTCCGCCGTGCCGTGCCCACGCTGCCTGAATGGATCCTGCCTGGCTGCAATCACTGGGCGCAGAGACAGGGGACTCCTCCATCTACTCCCTTCCGGGCTCCGCAGCTCGCCGCACCTGGACCAGCGGCCCTGCAGCGCGCAGCCTGCCAGAAGCCAGCACCGCCATCGGCGCCAGCACCGCCTCGCGCCACCTGCCCCACCGCCCGCCACCCTCGGCTGACCTTTTCCTGCGCGCGGTTGAGCCGCTTCTGCACGTTCTTGGCGAAGATGCCGGTCTTGATGTCGGCCATGGCTGCTGCGGTCCTCAAAGCTCGAGGAGCAGAGCGCGCAGCGGGCCGGCAGCGGCTCGGAGGAGCCCAGGAAAAGGAGGAGGAGCAGGAGGAGGAGGAGCAGAGGCGTGTAGAGCCGAGGCTACGGGTGAGGGAGGGGCGCGGCGGCGGGACCGGCTTAAAGAGAGAGAAGGCGCGGCCACTAGGGGTGGTACAGCCAGGAGTGAGGTGCATTTAAAGAGACGGAAGAAGCCAAAATGCCAAGCGAACACCGTGATGGAGGAGGAGGTCTACAGGCGATGAAAAATGAAAGACTTCCCGTAGGCCCAGGGCCTGGGGATAGCTGGGGGTGGGGGGCGACTAATAAGAGGTGTGCATCAAGGATAGTCAAATGACCTTGATTCTGTCTCCGAATTAAAGAACAGGAGGAAGTAGGAAGGGTGATCTGCAAAGGTACTAACTGGAAGGTCGCTGCAGAACAGTTTGCAAGACAGAAGGGATAGAGGGATCACTGTGACATTTCCTTAAATTTGAATATGGGAGTGGGGAAACCCAGGGGAGAAGCACCTACACACAGGTGCTGCGCCTTGCCAGTTCTCAAATTTCTGCACTGCAGACACACTGGCACAGCAGTTTCCGCGAGAAATAGTGCCGTGAGGAGAGCAGACAGGACTGTTGGATCTCCCGGATCTCCTGGTCAGTCGAGGCCTCCTTAAAAACCTTCTGACAGTTGTGTTGTTATTGAGACAAGGTCTCTCAGTGATCGTACCTACTATGCCAACTGTGTGCACGATCAAGAATGTAGATATGCGTAGTTGGTATAACAAAAGTTATATTTTATTATGCTGATGGCCATCACACAAGGTTCACATTTCTACAAATTTCTAACTGCGGTCCTAAGCCTATCTCCCCAAGGCTGCTCACCTATAGACTTTGGTATCTTTGCTGGAGGTCAGGTCCAGTCTCTAACAGAAGTCTCTGATATGAGGGTCAGGATCCTGGAGGAGAATCTCCAGTGCAAATTAAGGCAGTGTCTCTCCAGACATGCGAAGCAGAGCAATACTCTTGGTCTTTGTCCACATTGTTCAGTGGGCATCATGGGGTTGTGGACATTATGGGTTTCTAAGCCTGTGTCTGAGTGAGTGATGTCACTGGGTTCTGGCTAGCAGGTGCCTTGGGTGTAGTGGGGTTCCTGTCTAAGTTGTTTTTACATGCCTAAAAGGCATTTTTTTTTTACTATGCTTATTACACTGACTGTCCTGGAACTTGCTATATAGACCAGGCTGGATTCGAACTCACAGAGATCTGCCTGCCTCTCTCTCCTGAGTGGTGGGATTTAAGATGGTCATTTTTGACAGTCTTAACAGGAAGATATAGTCCTCATTGAGCTTAGCAACAGCTAGGCAGAAAGGGAGTTCCAGAAGACTCTGACAAAGGACAAATTGTTCATTTTCAGGCTTCGTTTAGAGTTTGAGTAGAGAAAGATGGCATCAAACAATTGCAAGTCAGAGACTGAGCAGGCACCAAACACATGAGTATCCTGCTCCTCCTCTGGAGCTATGGGTGTCCCCTCCCCCAAACCAATCTCCAATGTTACTCTTCTGGGAGTTATAGTTCCAGTGCCTTGATTTTGAAACAATGCTTTTGTCACTTTAATGCATAAGACGTGGCATAAGGACAGTGTGCCAGTTGAAGGACTTGGTTTTGAAAAGCTAGACAGGGTCTACACTGCAGAACTCACTACAGACAAAGAGGGAACTCAACTAACCCATTATTAAAATGAAATGAAAACAATGACTATGGAGGGACCACATGGGAAGGGCTAGGGGGTTGAGTGCACTGGAAAAGGAAACCACAAATATCCCAATTATCCAATCAACTTCTTGGCTGAATATGGTCACACAGACACATTATCAAATTCTACAGAAGATCTGCCCACTGGATCCTAGTCCGGGATACAGAATGGCAAATAAACACCATTGTTTCATAAATAGTAGGCACTTTGGATCACTAATCTGTTCCCACAGATCTTCCCTTGGATTGTCTGTCCACTTTTCCTGGTTTAAAAAAAAATCAATTCCCAGGACACAAGACTCTCATTGCTAAGTCTGAGAGGTGTTGGGGAAAGCAAGATGGGTTGGCCAACCTCTTCCAAGCATCCCATATGCACTGAAGTTTACCTTACAGAAACGAGAAGAAAGCTGAGCCGTGGCCCTCAGCAGTCAACTCTCAGTGAAGAAGAAAACTCAGAAGTTAGAAATTTCAGTCAGTTCTCTCTGGTGGAGGGAGAGGGATTCGGAACCTCAGCTCTGCCCTGAACTTTTGACTGTGGGAATGCAAGTTTAAAAAGGCCAGAGGAGAGCAGAATGTACTGAAGTTTATCATCTCCTGGTCACTCTTGCGGTGCCTGGCTGGCCCCCTCTGCTCTGGCAATAAGTAAATTTCAACTCCCTCATGTAGATGACCAACGTTCTCTCCATATAAACACGGAAGAAGCATTCTAACTGGGAGACTTCCTCTTCCCCAAGCTATCAATCTGCAACAGAATCACCTTGTCTCTCTTGCAGTTATGTCCTACCGTATTACTGGAAGTCGGCATACATCTCCTGAAACAACATTGCAAGTGATTATCATTTCTTATTATTCAGGTGTCCAATTTTAGTTCTGTAACAGGAGCCATGCCTTTCCTCGGTAATTCCATCTGAAATTCCAGCTGGGCGTGTTAAGTAGTTGTTAGGGGCAAAGTTATCACAGTTTACCAGTGAAGAGGTAAATGGGTTCCTATTTGCAAGTTGCCACAGGGCTCATGCTAGGCACTCTGGAATGTTCATCAAGCATGTTAGCTAGCACTTCACAGGTGTGTTGGAAATCCCACTAGACTGGATCACAAGTATCTATTATGCCAGGCATGGTGGCAGGGATCAGAGGCACTCTTTAAGAAGCCTGAGCCTGAGATTCCTGAATTGTTCCCAGATTCTCTCTAAAAACCTTTGCCTCTGATCCTGCCCCTCTGTCACTCCCTGATGACTTAATGGTCCTGTCTGTGGCAGGACAATTCGGGAATGTTCTGGACATCCCTTGTTTCAGGAGGTACCTGTCGGTGGGACCAGAGCTTTGATAGATTTCTTGCTCCTCAGTGGTCTTTCTATCTATCTATCATCTATCTATCTATCTATCTATCTATCTATCTATCTATCATCTATCTATGTATCTATGTATCTTATCTATGTATCATCTATCTGTGTGTGTGTTGTGTGTGTGTGTGTACATATATATGTATATGTTTTAATCACCTGTCCTCATAAGTCACAATCCTTTCTCTTGAAGATCCTTATTGGATAGTTACTTTTCCTTCTGTCAGCATCCAAACATCCAGGGTCTCTTGAATTTTTGAAGATATGTATTTTCCTGTAAAGACAGGAGCAGAACCCTGCTCCAACTTTATATGTGAGCACTGGAAAAACTGGACCCAGAAGCCAGCCATGAAGTCACAAGTGGCCAAGGTGCCTGAGGACGTGGAGTGGCTCTGAGGCATTTAATGAGAAAATATGAAGAACCCAGCTAGCAGCTACTCAGGGCCACTGCACAGGAATTCTATACCCAAATGATCAGTGCCTGATGGTGGCTGGCTAGAGCAGCTGGAGACGGGAGCCCCACGATTCCAGGCTCCAACTGTAAAAGTTAGCTCAATTCAGGAAATAACCAGGCTAGCTAAAAAATAAAACAATTATATTATTATTTATTATAAGGGGAAAACTCGCAAAATAGGAACGAGAAGTCCAAGCTCGGCTGTGCTATGAGGGACACACACACGCACACACACACACACACACACACAGAGAGAGAGAGAGAGAGAGAGAGAGAGAGAGAGAGAGAGAGAGAACCTGGGCCATGCACCATTTTCTCCGGGTGGGCCATGCACCATTTTCTCCGGGTCCCAGAAATCCACCCTAACTTTGTCCCGCCTCTTAAAGATAATTGGTTGGCAAAGATTTCCCATCAATGGACCATGTGCATCAACACAGACCCTGGCTGCAGTAGGACCACTGACCTAGACATGGCACTCAGCAGCAACCTTGGTCTGGATGCCACCATGGACCCAGGTGGAGCACATGCCACTCAGTTAGGCATCACCCTGGCTACAGGATGGCCCTCAGACAGCAACACAGTCCTAGGTGGGGACCTAGACCCTGGGTACCCACCCAATCCTCAAGGGCAACAAGTGCCTTGGATATCAATAAAGACCCAGGATGAGGTAGGGCCATAGACCCAGACATGGCTTTGGCTGCAGCTCAAGCCCAGACATCTCCATAGCCCTGGGTAACAGCCCAGGACACTCCCATTGGGATTGTCCTGCACTGGCATAACCCTTAAGCACCAATGTGGCCACATATGGTGGCCCAAATCCCAGGCATCCTCACCGCCTTCAGTGGTAACTGGAACCATGGACATAAATCAACACAGATCAAGGCTGCAGCAGGGCCACAGACCCAATAATGGCCCTTGGCAGCAGCCCGGAACTGAATGTCACTATGGCCCCAGAGAGCGAGCAAGCCTCACATACCAGCCTGTTCCTCACCACCTTTGCCTCTTCAGATCCTCCTCTCTCCACAGGATACCAACCTCCCTGCCTCCCTCTCTTTCACACTCCCTCCATAATTTGTTCACCAAAATGGCACCTGACTCTTCATATCTTGTGGCTTCTTCTTACCTGCCCATGGCAAACTACGCTGGGCAGCATGTATGAGTCCATCTCTCCTGCTAGGTTCAAGAGGCAACAAGGCCTGAGCTTCCTCCACCACCCCCAGCCCAGGACAAACTCTACCCCAGAGTGACATGTGTGACTCTATCTCTGATGTTTGCCAGGATATATTTTCTTACACAGTTGATTTTAATATTTATACAAAGTTTTCAAAAGACATAAGAACTTCAACTCCATAGAAGACAAATTCTATAACCAATCTTTATTTTTGATTTATGTATCTCCCTTCTAAATTGGTTGATTATAGATATGAATAATTTTCATTAGTATAGATTTTGCTTTATTGATAGAGATTTAAGGTCAATTTTGTTATATGTATATGTATTTCTGATCTTTATTAAGGTATTGTGATTGTGTAGTTCATTATTAAAATGGAATGTATAATTAGGAAATATAGGTTGTTGATGGATAATCATAAATAATAGTCAAGTTTGTAGTCATGTTAGTTAATATTTTCTAGATGTGCGTAGATATATTTTAGATAGGCATTCTTCATATTTTTCAAAGATTATAGAATATGGCATTTTAAATGTTTTAATAGCTGAGGACTTTTCATGACAATGAAACACTCTGCTCCTGGCAGCACCAATGTACTTCAAGAGGAAGATGGGCATCGAAGAGGCACCTTATGTGGTTTGACAGCCATTTGGGCAAGAAACTGCTCTTGCGTGGACTATTGCATAAACTGGACACAGAGAACCCGCAGCGAGAGGACTACTGAACTTGCCTAAGGTGAGATGATCTTTCGGGGTTCCTGATTCATGAAAGAGTCTGCGAGACATTCTGCAGGACACAACAGATAGTGACTGAACTGACTTTGAATTTTCCTGCTTTATGGAAATGTCTGCTGGATACCATGGGCCTGAAGGCTGAAGATGGATGCCCCAACGGTACAAAAGAACTTTGGGTGACTGTACAGGCAGCGAGATGTCTCTGTCATTTCTAGAATTTTGGACTTCTTGTTTACTTAGGTAATATTATATCTTTCTGGAGTCTTTGATGGAGTTAAGAATAGTTAGTTATAGTTATAGTTTTCCGTAGTTATGATAAAGATTATTGTAACTTTTACTTGATAACTGTTATATGTAATTTTGCTATGTTAAAGCCTTTTTTTTTGTTTAAACCGAAAAAGGGGAAATGATGGAGGAAGGTCATTGGCTAATAAAGGAACTGCCCTGGCCCATTTTATTGGTTAGGACATAGGTAGGTGGAGTAAACAGATCAGAACGCTGGGAGGAAGAGGAAGTGAGGTCAGAGTCTCGACAGCTCTCCTCTGGAGCAGACGCCTGGGAGAGACGCCATGCCCCGCTCCCGGGCAGACACACACCATGAAGCAAGCCGCCAGGTTAGACATGCTGAACTCTTTCCGGTAAGACCGGTTCTCACAGATTATTAGAGATGGGTTGATCGGGATGTGAGAATTAGCCTGTAAGTGCTAGAGATAAAGGGCCAAGCAGTGCTTAAAAGAATACAGTGTCTGTGTAATTATTTTGGGGCATAAGCTAGCCGAGCAGGCGGCTGGGGTGCTGGGGACGCAGCCCCGCTGCCCTTATTACTACAGTTGATGACTCAAAATGTAGATTACAATAGGTTTTGATAACTCTGAAATAGGCCCAGAATTACAGTTACCACAACTCATTTCACGTATGTTTTAATAGCATGGACATTTGTCTGCTCCTGTTTTTGTGTTTCATCAATAACCAAGGCCCTTAGCGAAGGGAAAACCTAGACGTGCTTTACATATATCTGGCTGTTTGTTAATACACATAGGTGTTCTAATGCTGTATATAACTGTGACTTGATTAGTGACTTCTGTTTACTGAGTTCCTGGTGTCCTTTCGTAAGTAGTTATAATGGTTTTCTATCCAGACAACCATAACAGGAGTTCTGATCTCATTCAAGTTATGCTGATCTCTTGTACTATCTCCTTGTTTTAAAGATTAAATAAAACCGAATCTCTGTTACAAATATTAAATGATAATGACAGCCGGGCTGTGGTGGCGCACGCCTTTAATCCCAGCACTTGGGAGGCAGAGGCAGGCGGATCTCTGTGAGTTCGAGGCCAGCCTGGTCTACAAGAGCTAGTTCCAGGACAAGAACCAAAAGCTACGGAGAAACCCTGTCTCGAAAAATCAAAATAAATAAATAAATAAATAAATGATAATGACATAAATTTAAGTTGTCCTCAAGAAATATTTTTGTTGATTATTCTGCACATTCCAGGTATAAATGATCAAGCAAAGAGTCATATTAGTCTTCAAATTAGGCCAACTGCATATAATTTAGTCCCACTTAGTACTCAAACTAAATTTTGCCTGCATCACTTTTCCTTTTCTAATTTTACTAACTCTCAAAAATCACTTCTTAACTACATTGATAATTCACCACTTATGAACAAGTTCAAAACAAGAGCCAAGCTTTGCATTTTACAGATAGACATTAGCCACAAAAGGAAACACTCTATTAAACTGCCTAATAACTTTAATGTACCTCAATACTGTGTTTGATGTATTTATGCAAAGCAGATGCAAAAAAAACTCCTTTACCTCAGACAAATTGCTTGAACATCACTTAATATCTTATAAGCCAAATGAGAGGTCAGGGAGTAAAATGAAGTCAAAATGCTAATTACCCGCAACTCTTTCTGAGGGAAAATAAGCTCTTAGGAGTACTTTCTGCTACTTTCTATCCACAAAAAAGCTATCAAAATCCCATGTACAATGTGGGAATCAGCTTTTTTGTGCTACAGAGAGCCCCTTCTTACTTGTTTTAATAGCTGACTATTTTATAGGGAATCATTTTCCAGCTTGAGCAAGTCTTGGCTTTTTAACAGTGATCCATTCAAACATCTTTAAAATATTTACTTTTGCCGGGCGGTGGTGGCACACACCTTTAATCCCAGCACTCGGGAGGCAGAGGCAGGTGGATCTCTGTGAGTTCGAGGCCAGCCTGGTCTACAAGAGATAGTTCCAGGACAGGCTCCAAAACCACAGAGAAACCCTGCCTCGAAAAACAAAAAAACAAAAAAAAATAAAAATAAAATAAAATACTTACTTTTCCATACACTGATGCTCCTCCACTTAGGCTGGAATTACACCCTACTAAACCCATCTTAAGTACATCATTAGTCAGAATGCATTTCCTACAGCTAACCTACCAACACCACAGCTTAGTACCACAGTAATGGTAGAAGATCGGTTCTTTCCCCTCAGAAAGGCTGAAGGGGAACCAGCTCACTGCCAATACCCATATCTCCAGAGAGATGCATACCATGTATCATTAGTCTGGGAAAAGATCCAAATTCTAAATCTGAACCGAATGCATATTTCACACCATTTTTAAGTCAAAACTCACTCATTAAGTGAAAACTTTGTAAATCAAGCTCTATCCATGTTGCCAAAGATTTTGATTTGGGAAACTATTTTTGATTAAATTTACCCATATCTGTATTTTTAGAAAAATATAGTCAGATATGTACCCACCTTTGACTTCATGGCTGCCCTCTAACCTGCTGACTTTTGCAAACCATGCCTTTTTTCAAACACTAGGACCCTTCCAAAGACACCCATGATGCTCTTGAAGCTGTGGCCAGTAGCATAGCAGAGGCCTTGCCTTCCATCATGGGATCCCTCAACACAATGTCCCTCATTCTGAGCTCTCACTTCAGGCAAAGATCAAGAGGCCTTGTCTCTACTGATCCAGATCTAATCACTACTATCAGACGGACAAGCTTTCTTTTCTTCTAGAAGACCCCTTCCTGCTCCACAGGCCATATTACATACCAGCTTCTCCCAATTGTTCACTTATTTCACTCCCTTCTCTCGAAGACCCAGGACCTGTTGTCACTTAGTGTTAGCACCTAGGCAGTCAGTGGAATTGGGTGGGCAAGAGAGGAATCCATCCTGTTTATATTCCTCACTTTTGTTGATGTTCAGCCTTTAAGTTCAGACTTCCAAGGCCTTTAGAGGACTATCTTAGATAGACTCATGTTTCCTAAATAGGAATGATTAAGTCTTTACTCATACTACTTAGGAGGGCAAAATCATTTGCAAGTAGCATCCTTACACACATAACATATAAATTTAAATGAGTTCATGGTAGAGGAAAATAGCCTTCCAACCAGTGTGATTGATGTTCCTATAAGAAAAGCCATGTAGACAGACACACACTGAGGGCATAGGCAAAGGGGAGAAGGAGGCATAATGACAGAAGTCAGTACTTGTGTGGGGCTGCTCCCTGAAGAACTCTATGGCTCGTCAGTCACCACAGAGGCTGCATGTCACCATCCTTGTTGGCAAGTCAGTGTTGTGGGCCTGCCCTACAGAACTGTAAGAAAACCAACTTTTCTTTTCAAACCCACCCAGTACGCGGCCTTTTGATATGGCAACCTCAAAAAAACCATATACAGCATCCAAGTATTTTCCTCAAAACAGCAGATCTGAAAATTTACCCACAATTCAAAAAACTGGTATGAGATTTCTAGAATAAAATTTCCAGTAGTGGGGAGAATCCGTGTTCCTCTGTTGTTTTCTTTTGAAACAGTATATTTTTTTGAAGTGTGTCATTTGACCTTAGTGTCCTTCTTAATTAAATGGAAAAACCCAGCAGCTCTGGAAAGAGACAGTTGCCAGGTAAGTTCTCCCAAGAAGAGTCTGAGATAGAATTTCAGAATAGGTCCACGAGAGAGCAGTGAGCCAGTGAGAGGGGAGGAGAGTGCTGAGCAGAGGCAGGGGAAGGGATAGGGCGGTGTGCCAAAGGGAGCCTTACCTAGCCCTGCCCACAATGGAACAATGGGATCCAGAAGCAAGTTAATAGACACTAGTCCTGTGTTAATGAAAGGGCCACAATGACTCCCTTTTCAGCAAGTAGGAACTTTCTTCAAGCTCCTGAGGGAATGGAGACTTTTGTCTAAACACCTGGTTTCGGGAAAAGGACATTTTGTGGGGGAGCAAACATTCCATTATAGAATATTGCAGTTTCTTGTATGGCTTAATTTATCCAAATTGCTAAATCTTAAAAATGAGCAAAGATGAAGCTAGACAAATACTACCGGGAAACTGAGTAGACTTTAGATTATCAAATAGGCCTTATTTATCAAGCATATGTTACTTATCTAAATTCTCTAGCAGCTTGATGTTAACTTGTGTGGGAGTAGGCAGAGTTATCACGCTATTTGGTTCCATGGTAGTGGGGATTTTTTCCGAAGAATTATTTTGTGTTACAAGGCTGTCATTTTATACATTTTCATCCTTCAAAGCCCTCACAAAATTTCCCAAAGGGAAAGGCAGAACAGTGAGAATCATTTTTTAAAAATGCAAGTAAAAAACGTTCTAGAGAATTGTGATCCACAAAGTCGAAATGCTGGAGCTTTGTCACGTAGTAATGGTTGCTCTGAGGTCCGCGTCAGGTAACTATATGCTGCAGACCCCGCTGAAAGTGCTGACTAGTGGCAGCTGCTGCTGGCTAGTGCAGTCGTGGACTCCCCCTTCTCTGTGTAGCTAAGATGTAGTGCTCATAGCAACTAAGAGGCCTGTGCTTTACAGTCCTCTCCTAAATACTATCTGCGGTCTCTTTCCCATGCCATGTTCTGATGCTTTCTACCCACATGGAGGTGTGTCCGAAGGCACCTGACTTGGGTGGACTCGGAAAGCACAGGCATTTCACATTTGAACATGGACCGTTTATTTGTCCCTGCCCTGTGTGAATTATTAGAGAATAAACCCCCAAAGCTTTTCTACTATGTAGGATTACCCACTTATAGGAAATCTTTAGAAATATTCTTTGAGAGTATAAAAATACCCTGTTTCTTGTCTTATAATTCCCTGCTCAACTCAAGCAAGAAAAATGTACTCACAATACCCGCTTTTTACCATTAGGGTGATTTTCTAAGCTCTTTAATGCTGTGAGATCGATAGGCAGTGCCCTACTCCACAAAATGCTTCCCCTTTTCATTTATTTAACATAGTATTTCTTTATTATCCACATTTAGTTTTGGATTTTTATTTTTTAATCTATTACTTTTGTTTACTTTGATGCTCAAATTATTCCAAATCTGACAGTGAAAATAACTTTTAAATTTTAAAAATGCATATCCTCATTTTTCTTTTTAGTTTTTCCTTTTTTTCTAGAAAAACAAGATACTTCAGTCTCATCTTACATTTCCCCTACCCATACCCCGGAATTCTTCACAGGTTCCTGATTTCTTCTGATGTAGAATAATGTTTTTATCTAAGAACTGGGCTCTAAGTCTGTTTATTGTTATTGAATGCTATTGCCTAGAGGTTGCCAAGCCGATGAAATATATATGTCAGTGTGTTCAATAATAAATTTATACTGAGATTTCTAGGTCTAATCCACATAATTTTCTTGCTGCCCTTCCTATTCAATATTTAAATATCCTGTCAGCTATTATCCATGAGTGAAATAATCTCACTAACTTTACTCATTTTCTCAGCTCCACAATAACCACAAAATAATTTCAGAATATTTATATCACTACAACCCAAAAGACTACCAAGAAGAGCTCTTGATTTGGCTGCACTTTTATTTTATTCTGAAATCAAAGGACTACTTTCAAACCTTACTTAGAGTTCTTGAATAAAGACATATGTATAAAGCAATGGAACAGAATAAGAGTCCCAAAATAAACACTCGACAGTGTGATCAACTGATCTTTAACCAAAAAAAAAAAAGCCAAGGGCCATTCAACATGAAAAGAAAAATAGTGCTGGCAAAACTAGCGACTCCCATGGAAGTAAAGTAGGTTGGACTCTTACTCTATAAGTCATACAAAAGTTAAATGAAAATGAATGAGAGATTTTAAGATATAAGACCTAAAACTGTTAAGCACTTGGAAGAAAATATAAGTGGAGAGCTTCATGGTGCTGGGTTTAGCAAAGAAAAGTAATTAGTTTTATTAAATTTGAAATTCTTGGTGCAGCAAAGAATTTTATCAGTGTAGTTAAAAGGTAGTGAATCTGAGATGTATTTGCTTATTGTATATCTAATAAAATAATAATACAAAGAAAATTCTTACAGCTCAACAACAAAATAACTCATACAGAGGAAAATAGGGGACATTGGATGGGATAATAGATTAGTGTGAGCTTACTCACACTAATAATAATAGTGATGTTACTAAAATTTTTCAGTTCCACAACAATCCTTCTAATCAATCTAATTTTTGAATATTTTCTTTATGCATTTAACAGGCAGATATCTATTAGAAAGATTCTGCAAAATGGTAAGACATAATGAATGGATGGATGAATGGATGGATGATGAGTGGATGGATGAGTGGATGGATGGGTGGATGGATGGATGGATAAATGGGGAAAATAAGCACACAAGATGCAAGCAAACCTTAAGAGAAGGCAGATTTGTAAGCATTGAGCTGGGGATCCACCAGTTTTAAGTCAACGACCCGTCCTTAATTTTGTCATTATTGTCAGGTACCCTCTGACAATCTATCACTTATTTGTCTTGTGAAAAGCATGCTTTTTTTCCATATTTGACTGCTCTGTTGGAACTGTCCAAGGTACACAACATGTCTGATGATCTCAGAGCTGTTATTTAGCTCCTTTTTGTTCCTTTCCTCATCTTTAAAAACAAGAAGACTTTGTAGACGTTCGCTTAGGTTAGAACTTGGGTCTTAGTGCTGCACTGCAGAAATACTTACTGCAGGCCTGTTTGTCATTCGGGTTGGCTATTCTTTCTTTTCAGGGTGGAATTTTCACTTTTTCAGTCTCTTAACCCTGGTTTCCATTGCAAGGGTCCTTGTTTTGTAGTCTTTCTGAATTCTCTAGGAACTTTTTGGGGGAAAAAATCAGTTTAATTTTTGAAACTCAGAACATTCTACTGGACCCCAGGAGGCCTTCCTCATTAGAAAAGCCAGCACTGCAGTGTGGGAAGGTTATCTGGCAGGAACACTGCAGTCTCAAGTTCACACAGACTGGCATCTTTACAAATAACCTCCCTGCCTTCATATTCTGGAATTATTCAGTCTCAGCTTTCTGCTCTCTGGACATTGACAAGGATGGAAGGCAACGGTGGTCTCTAGAGCGCCTGTTAAGGATTTTTTTAATCTTCTCAATGTGATCTACTAGTATTTGTCCTTCAGTGCCTGTTTTCAACTGCTATGATGATCCCAGGTGGGTCTGTCTATATTATAAGCCACTGAAATTGAAGACTCACATTACATACATCAAGATAAACCAATTTTCACTTCCAATTAGAAAGATGTCTAAAATACAGTTAACCCTACAATCTGCCCTCTCTAGCTAAAGAATCTACAGATTCAAACAAGAAAATATTGAAAATACTCACAGAATGAACCTGTACTAAACATATGCATATTTTATGCTCTAAAGAATACTCTCTAACAACTCTTAACATTGATTGCTGTGTTATAAATAATGTAGAGATGGCTTGAAGTATAAAGGAATGTTCTACCTCACTTTCTGTCACTGTCATAAAAGCAATTTGGAGAAGAAAGGGTTTATTTAGCTTACAGGTTTCAGTCCATCATCAGAAGAATTCAGTCCAGGAAACCAAGGCAGGGACCTAGATGCAAAGTCCACAGAAGAACATTGCTTCCTGACTTGATCCCCATGACTTGCTCATCCAGCCTTCGTTAAATAACTCAGGACCACGTGCCCAGGGGTCGCATTGCCTTTCCGTTGAATGGGTTCTCCCATTAAATAATAAGAAAATGCTCCCATAGACTTGCTTACAAACCTACCTGATAGAGGAATTCTCTAATTTGAGGTTATTTCTTCTCAAATGACCTCAACCTATGACAAGTTGACATGAATAAACAAACAAATAACTAAATAAGAAAGTAAATCACAGATGAGAGAGGGGTAGGATGCACAGGTGGTCTGTAAAATACTGCATGAATGTATATAAGGGACGTCAGTACCAATGGATTTTGGCATCCAAAATCCAAAGTATTTCTAGGAGGCCTAGAAATACTTAAATTTTGTAGAGAGAGTAAGCAGTATTTCACTACATGCTAATCTTAAATTAGTTTATGACTGTTTCATGAGTTAACAAGTATAAGTGATAGCCTGTTCTATCTGAGCACAGGAGAACCATGAGATCAGCAACAGATGAGTTTTTGTGGGGAAAACATCATCTGAGATAGACTGGACAATAGAAGCCCCCTAGGTTTGTTAAATAATTACACTAGTTAATAAATGCAACATTCATACTTAGGTGGCTGCTTCAACGTAAAGTAATGTAACATAGAACACTGACCTAGGTTTGTAGGCCATAGGTGCTCTCTCTGAGAACAACACTTAATGTGTAAAAATGTCTGGAGTTTATCTGAGGAAAGTAATGAAAGAACACCCCCTGAAGCTAAGTCAGGACATAAAAAACCCCATGGTGGAGGAGGAAAAGGTCAGTAAGATGGATGAAGCATCTAGGCACAGAAGGCAGAGTTTTGTAGAAGGTGTTGAGCCTTGGTCTGGGGCATGAGTTATCTGGCATGCCTCTGGGACAAAGTGGTATGTGGATATCTGCATCTGGGGGTCAAAGGAAATGTCTGAGTCAATGCTATAACTATAGCCATATATAGCTTCTAGCTAGCAGTTAAAAATAACCATCTTGGATGCAGTTGCCTAAAAAGATCCAGGCTTTGACAAGCTGAGTGTAATAGCTTAGTGGGAGCCAAATCCATAAAGTAATTATGAAAGGGCAGCAGAGAGGTAGAAGGATTGCCAAATGCATGGTGTGCACTGAGAATTGGAAGAGTCCACAATTTCGACTCAGTTCCCGCACTTGGACCAGTGAGCAATCAAATGTGGAATTCAGTCACAATATCTGAGCTTTGGTTTCAACAGGAGGGAGGACCTGAAGCCAGTTAGTGAACCAGGCTGTAACCCATTGACTGTTGGTTCACTGGGCTGTGGCCAGTTCAGTGGCTTTTCCATGCCTTTCTTTTGTATGGCTTTCTGAGCAGTCTGTAGAGCCTGCTTTGGTCCTGGGAATGCCTTATTCTCAAATCAGCTTTCTTTGTTCTAATTAATATGCTGACTGTATTTAGCATAAGGAATTTTTCTTTTAACTGTTGTGAAATAGTCACCAGGACCTGAAGCAGCAAGAAAGCAAGCAGTGATAGTCTCAAAAACACAGGTTCAACTGCCTTATTCCCCAGAGAAAAGCACATCTATTGGTTATCCAATGCTTATCGGTCTGCCCTTGGAATATATGCATGTAAGTAAAATTATACAGGCACAGCACATCGAGTTTATGTGTTTAACCCCTCCCCCCACACACATACACACACATGTAACAACAATTAGTGAAAAAAAGGAATGAATTTTAAATAGAACTAGGAAGAGTACCTGTGTAATTATAGAATAATCTCAAAAAGAAAAAGAAATTTTAAATTAAGTTTTAAACTTTAAAAGGTGACATTTGGAGGTGTCAGGTCCTTCCTGCTGAGCTATATAACTGGAAGCATTGCTGGTCCACAGTGTGCTAAGTAGCAGTCTTAGCACAACAGTGTCTTCAAACTGTTTGCTTCCTTCAGAATGTGAGATTGCTTATGAGGGGATGGAAAAGATGGCTACAGGATTATTCACACTTCTCTTTTGCGTAAGGACAAGTACATAGGTTATTGTAGACTCAGCTGCAAAGACTTAATAAACAAGCTATTTGACCGAAGTTGACAGACTCTCATCTGGCCCATCCTCATTCTTCACTCCTAATTGGTTTGATTATGGGGAGCCTGGCTGAGGAGTTTGCTCCAAACACTTGGTGTTATCCTTCCCGTAGTCATAAGGCAGTGTCTGCAGTGTGCAGCCATCTGCTGAAGGTTAAATAGTTCTTCTCCAAGTTCAAGAACATGAGAACTCTACCTCATGGCTAGCAGGCTAGGACCAAAAACTGAGGATTATAGCAACTACAGGTGGTGCTGATCCCTCAAGTGTTTACTAGACACATGCAGGTGACACTCTGATCAGAAGGTGCAAACATTAAGATGGTTGTGAGAGACTGCTTATTTGGAGTAGACTCCTGCACTGAGCCCAGTGGATGAAACCTATATACGATTCTATTCCAATGACTGGACATATAGCCAATTAACAGGTTACAAGTGACTAAGATGTAGTCAGTTAACTAAGCAGCAGCTGACTAAGTAGTAGTCAATTAAATCGTTATCTATGTCTCACTTACACGTATGTATGAATACTGCTTAAATATAGTGCTGCCTGGAGTTTGGGGGATAGCTTTACTTGTTAATTTGTTTTGATATTGCTTTGTTCAAGTGAACTCTACTGAATACAATAGGTCTAAGATATATTCATCAACCATAGTAGGGGAAGGAAGTTGGAAGCGCACACCGAGTTCAATATCACTGGTGATTTGAGTGGTAAAATAAAGCATATGTGAGAACAGGGAGATGACTGTGCACATACATGATCCAGTGTGGTTCAGAGGAGTGACTACTGAGTGCCAAGCCAAGCCAGCCAGCCAGCCAGCCAGCCAGAAATAGGTGAAAGACAGATTGGAAAATATTGATCCATAGGGATTTGGGGAATTTTTCTGTTTCTCTGAAAACAGTCGTTTGCCAGTGACTGTGATGGGAACTGATATTGAGTCTATATGTCTCTTTGAGTAGCATGATCATATTATCAATAGTAATTCTTTCAGTTCATAAGCACAGGGTATCTATCATTCCAGACTCTCTCTCTTTCTTTAGCAATATTTTATAGCACCAATTGTAAAACCTACCCAATTGCTTCCTTAAATTTATTCCTAGATGCTTTATTTTTATAACTTCTGGGAATGAAGTTGCTTTCTTTTCCTCGGACATCTTTTTTCTTGCTGCTTTGCCCTTTTACTTTTGTTTCTGTCATCATTGTCATCATACAAAAGAGTAATTACCAAGCATTACTGAGCAAGGTTTGTTTTAGCTGATTCCTCCCCAGTCACTGTTTCCACTTCTTTTTGTTTTCATATCAAAGGTGTCTCCGCTGCCTCAACTTCTCCCTTTTTGTTCTCTCTTGGCCTCTCTTATAGGTGCTTAGTCATTGGTTCCATTATATTGCATTATACAAATATGTGCATACATTACAAACTAAGATACACTTATGAGGGGAAACATAAGAAAACATGGTTTTTGTTTTTTAGAGTTTGGGATACCTTACTTGATATTTTCCTATCCAGATGTATCCATTTTCCTGCTTATTTCATTTTTTTCTTTATGACTTAATAAAATTTAATTATGGCTGTATACATTTTCATTATCCATATATATATATCCATATATATATCCATATATATTTCATTATCCATATATATATCCATATATATATATATATATGGATAATGAAAATGTATACATGCGCTATTTCCAAATCCTTGAAACCGTAACAGAGCAACAATGAGGCTGGATGCACAGGTATCTCTACGGAAGGAAATAGAGTTTTTGGGTAAATGCCCAGGAATTGCAGAGCTGGGTCATGTGGTAACACTTATTTTTAATTAATTTACAGACCTCCATACTGATTTCCACAATAGTTGTAATAGTTGGCACTAATTCACACATCTTTATCAGCATTTATTTTTAGATTTCTTAGTGATAGCCATTTTGACTGGGATGAGGTGGTATCCCAAAGTAGTTTTAATTTACATTTCCCCAAAAAACAGGGATGTTGAAAACTTGTTAAAATATGTATTGGCTATTTGTACTCCTTATTTTGAGAAAGTTTATTAATTCCATCCATCCTTTTGGTAACTGGTAGTTTCGTTATGCACATTTGTGTGTTTCTGTGCCACATGTATTCATTCAGGTGTTTATTAGAGGAAGCCAAAAGAAGAGGGTGTCTACCCCCAGAGCTGGAGTTCTAAGTGATTGTGTGCTGCCTAACATGAATTTGGACAGCGAAACTCCCAAAAACCAACACGCACTATTAACGGCTGACACATCTCTCAATCCCCTATTTCAGGTTTTAAATTAAGATTAATCCACTATGGATTGTTTTCGTAAGAGTGAAAGATATAATTAAGAGCACGGGCTGCTCTTCCAGAGGTCCTGGGTTCAATTGCCAGCAACCATATGGTGGCTCACAACCACCAGTAGTGAGGTCTGGTGGCCTCTTCTGACCCTTAGGAATACATGAAGACAGAACACTGTATACATAATAAATAAATAAATCTTTTAAAAAAAAGACTGAAAGATATGATTTAGTTTCAGTCTTCTTCAAGTTGATATATAGTTTAGCCAGTACAATTAGTTGAATAGGTTTTCTTTCATTTCATGCTTCTGACACCTTTGTTGAAAATCAGGTAGCTATAGCTACGGCTTTCTTTTGGATCTTTTGCGTTGCTCCATTGGTGTACCTGTCTATTTTTATGATAGTATCAGGCTGTCTTTGTCACTATGCTAGTGACAAGTGGCTTTTGAGGTCAGACACTGTGGTATCTCCAGCTGTGTTATTTCTCCTTAGGATTTCGTTGGCTATTTATGGTCTTTTATGCTTCCATATGAATTTTTGAGGTTTTTTTTTTTTTAGTTCTGTAAAAGGTAACATTTTAACTTTGATGGCAGCTGCATTGAATCTGTAAACTACTTTTGATAATGGAGCACTTTTCATATTAATTCTGCTAGTGGAATATCTTCCTATAGTCCAGTTTTTTTTTCTTTGATTTCCCTTTTCATGTCCTTGAAGTTTTTATTGTGGAGGTCTCTCACTTTCTTCTTAGGTTTATTCCTATAGATATCATTATTTGGGATGCGTTATGGATAGGATATTATTCTTAACTTCTTCCTCTGTGAGTTTATTGTTTTCATATTTGAAAGCTACTTATTTTGTATATTGCTTTCATATTATGTAACATTATTTTAAGTGCTTATTAGAGTATTCTGGTGGAGTCTACATGACTTTTTAACTATAAAATTGTCATCTACAACTAGGAAGTGTGACTTACATTTTTATACCTTTTATATCTTTCCATTGTCTTTTTGCTCTAAGACTTTGAGTACTATATTGAATATAAGGTGGGAGGGGGCAACTTAACCTTATTCCTAATTTTGGGAAGATTATCTGTCCCTCCTTTAGCTTAGCATTTACTATAGGTTTGTTGTATGTGGTCTTTATTATTTTGAAACGTGTTCCATATACTACAAATGTCTCAGGGACTTTCATCCTGGAGAAAGCATAGGTGTCAGAACATAGTCCAGGAACAGAGTTCTGAGTGCTCGTGAGAACACTGTAAGAAAAGACTAGTCTTGTGACCTTGGGTTTGTCAAAATGCGGAGTTGTTCTTGGAATGTTTTGCGTTCTTCCCAGGTGTGGCAGATAGGAATGATTTTACTTCAGGTAACTCATTATTGCTTGCCGCTGTTATTAAATTAAAAGTTTAAACTACCCTTTGTACGCGTCTCCAAAATACATGATTTTTCCATGTGCCGCTTGTCCTTGTGATTGTATACAGCTTGAATTCATGAGATCATGACTCGTGTAACTTTTCTTAACCCTCAGAGTACAACTTGTCTGAGGCTCTGAATAAAGTTGGCTATTGCGTGAGACTTGAGTCCACTTCATTTATCGGCTCCATTCTCCCATGTCCCACCACATCTCGAGCAGTTACATGAAGGCATGTGGAACTTTGTCAAATGCCTTTTCTGCATTTGTCGACAAGATTTGTGACACAATATTGCGTTAATTTTTTTCTGCAGTTTCGACTTGGTTGCCATGAATTGCTTTGTGTCCCTCTTACGACATCCTTATATCTCAATCAATTTTGAAAGGTAACACTGCTGGCTATAGTATTCTTGGTTGACGGTTGCATACTTTCAGAGCTTGACATGTACTGCCATGCTTTGCTGGCTTTCAGTCTTGTTTGTGAATGCTGTGAAGTTATTCGTCTATTCATGCCTTTGTGAGTTGGCCTTTTTCTCATAACACTTTTAGTGTGTGTGTCTGTGTTTTTGTGTGTGTGTTTCTTTGCTTTATATGTTTGATATCTAGTCAATGAAGTGTCATTGAAAGGTTCTTCTCCAGCCATGCCTGTTTGAAATTCTAAGTCCTTCTTGTGTTTGTATGCATGCTTCTTTCTCTAGGTATTAGAAGTTTTCTAGTATTATTTAAATAAATTATCTGTCTATTCCTTTCAACTTTATCCTAGCTTATTCTAATGCGTGACTTCTAAGGTTTGACCTCTTGAATACACCCTAGATTTCTTGTGTTCTACTGTTCTTCTCTGTTGCTCTAATAAATACCATGTCCCAAACATCATGAGGAGTAAAGTGTTTAATTGGCTTATACTCCTGAATAAAAGACCATATCTGAAGGAAATTGAAGCAGAAACTCAAGGCCAGGTCCTGAGCAAAAACCCATGGAGGAACATTGCTTACTAGCGTTCTCACTATCTCCCTGCTTAGATAGCTTTCTATACAGCTTAGATCCATCTCACATTTGAGACTCCTTCAGATAACTCTGGGCTCTATCAAGTTGATAAAAGAAGCCAACAAGGACAACTTGGAAATACTATGCATGTTCATTATTTTTTCATTATATATGCCTGAGTATGTACTTGTCTCATCCCACCCATACCTGAAATTTATTTTCCTGCATTGTCTTAGGCATATTCTGCTTTTCTTCTGGAGTTTTCTGATGTAGGTTTTATTTGATTTATCATTTCTGGTATTTCTGTTTGGTTATTTTTCAATGTATAAGTTATCCTGCTATTTCCTACTTTAGCCTTTCATTTCCACTTTACTGTTTTGCTCATTGAGGAGACTGTCATGTTGATGTCTTGAATTCATTGTCTTAGTTTGTGCTTCTGATGGTTTGTGTTTTCTGTATAAAATGTAAATCATTTTAAAAAGTAAGACTCCAAATTATTTCTTGGCCTTTTTATTTATTAGTCAAAAAGCAAACAAATGAATTAAGGAAAAATGACACAATTAACTGGATAGACAAAATATGTTCACATATATTTTACTTATAGGAAACTCATTTTACTGATAAAGACATGGGATTTGGGTGATTATTTAGTCAGTAAAATGCTTATCAGAGAATCATGAGGACATACATTTTATCCCCAGAACCTATGTAAAAAGATGGAAATGGTGCTGTACAATCTAATTCTGGGCCTGGAAAGAAATAGTGGAGATGAACATATTCAGAGCATTCTGCCAAATCAGCCTTGCCTAATCAATGCATCCCAGGACAATGAGAGCCTGCTTCAACTACACATCAGGCTGACAGCACACTGCTATCATGCAACAGCAACCACAATTCTCTCTCAGCTCTTGTTTTTCTGAGCAATTTTGTTCAGAAACTCCTTCTGAGAAACTGCCCATGTGTTCTATGGTATAATTTTTTTTCACTTGTGGAAATGTAAACACACATTTGGGCCTGCCACTGTGTTACCATTGCTCTACAGTTTACCTTTTTTTTTTTCTTTAACTTGAACACAAGCTGTGAGCTTCAATGCTCATCTGGTCTAGTTGGCTAAGAAGAGGACATTTTTGCCACTTAGGAATGGTTGACATTTATATTTTGACAGTAACTGTTGGAATGCCTCCACATCTTAGGAAATTGATTTAAATATAATTCTTTCCTTTTTACTCTTTGAAAAGAATAATAAGTAACAACAATGGTAGCTTCTATTGATAGGGGTATGGAGGGCAACGAGGTGGGACCTGCAGCCTCTAAGATGTGACCATACATCCTGGTATCCTCACCTTATGTAATCCCATGCTACATCAGCTGGACTCACTGACTGCCTCGCTACAAGTGAAGGGTACCCCCTCCAAGACTCAGCTCTGGAGGACTACTGCTTCCTACTTGGATGTTTTCTCTCGCCTTCTCTTCCATCTGCTCACACAGAAGGAAGTTATTTGCTTTATTGTATGTTGCCTTTTGTAGAGGCCCATGTGGCCAGGAATCCAGGGAGTCTGTGAGAAGCTAAATCGTGTTAACAAGAGAGAACATCCTCCCACAGATGGGTGTTCAGGGGAGATTGAAGTTAGAGAACAGCTTGTCTGAAGGAGACAGAGAGTCGGAGACAATCAGCTCAAGCAGTTGCCCGAACTTCTGCTCCACAGAAACTGTGACAGCATAAATGCTTATCATGTTAAATCCCTGTTTGGGGGTGGGGGTATTTGTTACACAGCAATAGGTAACTAATACAAGAAGAGATAGTGAAAGAGGGTTGTCTAGCAGGCTTTAATTTTTTACATCTTCTATACCATATGGATTTTTAAGGGTTTTTTTTGTACATGTGTTTAATTACTGTTTAGAACCCTGTCAACAGGTGTTATTTAGGCTGGTAGATTATAGCAAGCACTGCAGATTGGCCCACACAACACAGATTCTAGCAGTTTCTATTTCCTTTTTGTTCTATGGAAACGTGAGACCTAAAAGACAAACAAACAAATAAAACAACAACAAAATCACCCTGTATTTCCTAGACTCTTGCCATTGAAAACCTGTATGTGAACTAATTTTCCCATACAGTTAGGGCAAAAAAATTCGGAAGAAGAAAATCAGCAAGTGGCGAGCATGGCATGTTCTGTCAGATCTTCATTTGGAGATGTTGGCTTGTTGCAAGGAACCGCTTGTTCATCCTGGCCACGCAGAACTGAAATAATTACACAGAAACTATATTAATTAAATCTCTGCTTAGCCCATTAGCTCTAGCTTCTTATTTGCTAACTCTTAAATCTTAATATAACCCATCTTCATTAATCTGTGTATCACCACATGGCAGTGGCTTACCAGCTAAGGTTCCCAGTGGCTATCTCTGGCAGCTTTATGGTGTCTCTTCGACTCCACCCTTCTTTCTCCCAGCATTCAGTCCAGTCCTCCCCACCTACCTAAGTTCTGTCCTACAACAGGCCAGGGCAGTTTCTTTATTCATTAATGGCAATCACAGCACATGGAGGGGACTCCCACATCATTTGCTATTGTGCAGTAGCTTTGGCAGAGGTTCTATGGCCTATGTATAGATTAAAGTCTAGTTCTCAACCTCAGAAATGCCCAACAATAGGAAGAAGTAGCTGAAAGAACCATTCAACAGGGTAACTTGATAGCAATTTCTTTCAATACTTGAGAATTACTTTTTATATCCAGGTAGACTCTTTCATCTCCTAGAACTCTGACATCAGCCTGGACAGAGGGTATCTCTTAAATCCCAAGACCTTGGGGATGGAGATCCAGTGCCCAGCCTATGGCTGACTCTTGTATGCTTTCCTAACTCATCTAGTCCTTCTCCACTGTTACCAGAACTTTCTCAGCCAGCACTAGGGACCAGCATCACTGACCAGTCTGAAGAAATGCTAAAAACAAAGGCTTGAATTGAGCACCGTGAATCCCTATTAACACAAGACCATGTAAGGCTATGAGTTGAGGCCTGAGAAAGAGCAACAACTTCCAGCTCAGTATTCATTTCTGGAAGTACAGGAGGTTCAGTTCTGAAGTTCATCTTTTGTTTGCGCCTCTCCTAACAGCAGCAGATAAAGGTCCAGGAGCTACCATGTCTCATATGGCTTAGTCCTAGAAAGTTTACGGGGCAGGGAGAGAAAAGGACAGACACACATGAAGAAAAGCAAAGGTCCAATGGGTTGTATGTACTCTGCTAGAGCAGCATCGCTGATGCAACAGTCAGGAACCTCTCTGCATGTTTAGCATGTACAGCACTAGCCAGTCTTGGCAGGTTTCTGTAGTTGATCTGTCTAAGACTGTAAAATCTGGGAGAAAGGAGCTGCAGTTGCTAGTTTTTGCATACACTGCCACATTCTCACTATGTCCCTGGGGAAGAGTTTTCCATCTGTCTGAGTCTGACTCAGGAGGAAACTTTGCCAATATTCTATGTGTCTAATTCTTCAACATGAATGGCTCATGTCAAACAATACACATGTACTCTGAACTTCCCTTGCTCCATGCTTTACCCGCTCCCTACAATGAACCTTTAAGGGAAACATGCAGTAGAGTGAAAAACAGTTATAACAAAATACAATGTGTTCTCTTTTCACGGTCAATACAAAGCCAGTAAGAAAAGCAAGCATGTAATATAATGGAAAAGGATTTATTACTTGCAACGGGTAAATATCAAATACCCACTGGGTTATTCCATACACAGTGTCCTCAAATAAAGGATACATGGATATTATTTGATTCAAAGAATCCATGCAAATTCATTTGCACATTCGGGATGGGCATATTTGTGAGCATGCTCAGTTTAAAATGTACACTACATAGCATAAAGTTCAAGAAGGAAAGATGATACATTTGGGGGGCATGCTTACATCAAATAATTGAGTATATTTTCAGAAGTTTATGATTGTCAGCTCTTCAAGATATGTAGTGTGTGTCTGTTTCTGATACATTTTCATGTGTTTTCATTTAAAATATAGCTGCTTGAAAAAGAGAGTGTTCAAATTTTTATAAGAAAACAAAGAGACAGCATTAAAGTGGAAAACAGAAATAAAGGTTGCAGATATAAAATGCTTTTTGAATAAAATTGGCTAAGAAAGAAATACTTTGAAATATGAATGGTGTTGTATGAAGAATTGGTCCAGAGTAAATGATTCTTGCAAAATGGAAAAAGTCAAACAAAGCTAGAAGGTTCAAGTATTGTAATAAGCTTCTGGGCAAATAAAGTGTGAAGAAAGATAACACATGATATCTAAACTAAGTTTAACTATAATTAGTTATTATTAAAATTACTAAGGTCAAAATCCAATACCCTAAAATAAAATCAATGCCTGATTTTCTGTCAATATGAAGGTTTATAAATATTGATTTACTCTTAGTAATGCAGAAACTGAATTAGAAAGCAAGAGTTTTGTCTTTAGCCTTTTAGTAAATAAATCAGGTAGCTATGCAATTTGACTAGCACAATTTGCGGAAGATGCTGTATTTCCTTTCATGTGCATAATTGGCTTCTTTGTTGATCAGGTGGCTGCTGGAGTGTCAGCTCACATTTGGGTCCTGAATTCTATTCCATTGACCAGTGAGTCCCTTTTTATGCCAGTACCATGCTGGCTTTATTACTATAGTATAAATACTATATGATAAGTATTTTGGAATCCCCAGTAGTGAATTTCTCTGCCAATGCAATAAGTCAGATCAGGCCAAATTAAAAGTCCAGGTTTAATGAGTAAAGTATTCCCGGATGATCTCAGGAAACTGGAGGGGAAGAAATCACAAGGCAGCACTAAGGACCAGAGCTTAAGTACTCTTGAACAGTTGTGGGTGAGGAGTCACGTCTAGCAGGTTTTCTGAGGGAGGGGTTTGGAGTGGGAGAAATGGGACCAAGTTCCCAGATGAACATCTGGGCAGGGTTTGGAATGGGTCCTTAGCTGGAGTTCACAACATGATAATACTTTTATGTTGCAGTATAAAACGAGATCTGGGCACATGACACTTCAGCAGGATTCTTGTTCTTTAGGATTATTTATTCTATCAGGAGTCTTCTGTAATTCCATATTAAATTAAAGATTTTTTTTAAAAAATCTGCTTAGCATAGCATTAGAATTTTGGTGGTAATTGCATTAACTCTATAGATAACTTTAGGTGGACTAGACATTTTTACAATATTAGTCTTACCAATCCAGGAATTCAGAGGTCATTCCATTTTCTAGCTTCTTCTTTCATTTCTTTTTTCACTGTCTTAAAGGTTTCATTGTATGAGCTTCACTCTCTCGGTTAGATTTATCCAAGATTTTTTTTCTTTTGAGGAGGTTGTAAATAGTATTCTTTCCCTTTCTTTTCTAAAATTGTGTTTGGTTCACATGTGTTCTAGATTTTAATATTCTGCTGTTGTACTTTCCTTTAATGTGTGTGATCTGTTTGGTTTGAAGTGGATTTGTCAGGTCCTCTCTCCTGTTTCTTAGTCTCATTTGTTCTATCCATCATTTGTTCATCCGTTCACCAACGTGGTGTTCATCATCTGTCACAGGTTCATTTTTTGGAGGCAGCAAGATGGATCCTATTTTCCAATCTAATCTGTTAATTTTTGTTTATTGGGGAGTTGAGACAAAAACTATGAAGAGTTCTTATTGCCAGGTCCTGTCAATTGTTACGTTGTGGCGTCCTAATAGTGCCTCCTCTGACTCAGTGCTCTGGAACTCCTCATTCGTCTCTATAATTTCTTGGGCATGTTGAGTTGTCTCTTCAGATCTAAGCATTCCTTCCAGTATCTTCTATAAAATGGACTTGGTACTCATTAGTTTGTTTTAATCATGGAAAGTTTTCTTTTCCCCTTCATTATGATTGGCAGTTTTACTGGCTGTAGTAGTCTGTGTTGAGATTTTTCACAGCTTCTAGAACACTGGTTGAATCTATTCATATGTTCATGGTCTCCAATGAATAATGCTGGCATTCTGATGACTGTCCCTTTGTCTCTGACTTGACCATTTTTTCATTTTATCCTTTCTTTGCGCTGCATATTTACTGTTATATTTGACTATTATATGACATGGGAGTTAATTTTCTAGCCATGTCTATTTGGTGTTCTATATTCTTCTTGGACCTTGATAGGACTCTCCTTTCCTAAGAGTAGAGAAGGTTTTTTTTTCTATAATGTTGTTGAAAATATTTTATGTGCCTTTGATCTGGGTCTCTTTTTGTATACCTATATTCATTGGTTTTGGCCTTTATAGAGTCCCAGAGTTTCTGCACATTCCATTCAGGGGGCTTTTTAGATTTTATATTTTCTTTGACTGAGTGATCCAATTCCTCCACCTCATCTTCAAGACCTTATATTCTCTCTTCTCCTTCATTTAATCTATTGGCAAGGCTTTCCTCTGAAATTTTTTGTTTGAATTCTGCAACTTTTTAATTTTAAGTTTTATTTCATTTTTCTCTTCTTCAGAGATTCTATCTCTTTATTAAGATGTATTTCCATATTTTGAATGATTGTCATTGTTTAATTCAACTTTTGTGTTTTCATAGTCTTTATTATATCATCTATTCATATCCAAAAAAGCACAAATAGTTGAATGAAATAACAACCATCCAAAATATGATGCTTGCTGTGACAAATGCACTGTCACCGGATTAGCTCATCACTAAATCTGGAAAACAACAACACCCTACACCTCACTACCAACCAACAAAACTGTTTGGAGGTAGCAGAGAGCAGCGCAAGGAGTTAGGGCTGGTGTAGACTAGAGTCTGTCAGGACTGGAGAGGGACCAGATTCACTGGACTATTACAGGCTATAGAAGAAGATGGAGATTTTGTTTAAAAGATCCTGAAGAAGAGAAAGGAAAGAAGAAAGACCTCCACATAGCTGAGGGACATGGTTAACACGAACCTCCACAACCAGCTCCAAGGAAGACAGGAAGTACTCAGACATATAAATTATAAGACTATTAGAGTACTACTCAGTGGCAAAAAAGAAAAAAATGACTTCGCGAATTTTGCATGCAAATGGATGGAAATAGAAAACACTATCCTGAGTGAGGTATCCCAGACCCAAAAAGATGAACATGGGATGTACTCACTCATAATTGGTTTCTAGCCATAAATAAAGGACATTGAGCATATAATTTGTGATCCTAGAGAAGCTAAATAAGAAGGTGAACCCAAAGAAAAACATATAGTCACACGCCTGGATATGGGAAGTAGACAAGATTGCCAGGCAAAAACTGGGAACTTGGGGGTGAGGTGGCATGGGGCTAAGGGGAATTGGGGTGGGAAACATGAGAAGGGGAGGATTGGGGGAGCTTGGGGGAATGGGATGGTTGAGATAAAGGAAGGGTGGACATGGGAGCAGAGAAATATATATCCGGCACAGAGGCGGAGCGGCGGCGGCGCCAGACGCACAGAGGTGGAGCGGCGGCCAAACCCAAGAGGCAGGGACAGGCGTGCAATAAGGAGAGCAGATCGCCCTACTACAATTGAATCAAAGAGGTAGGCCTTTGGTTGGCCAGGTCACTGGCACAAGGGGAGCCTGGTCCTGTCCTGAAGATCCTTCGGAGGGGTGAGAGGGTTCTTGGCCTGCAGCAGGAACCACGAAAGAGAGTGAGGGCATTTTGTAAGTGGAGCCCTTGGCCAGCAGGGAAACCTGATCCGGTTTCTAAAGGACCCATTGGATAGGATCAATAGGAGGAGATGGGCAGGCGCCAAGGCAAGAACTCACCCAATAATCCGAAAAACAACATGAAAACATCAGAACCCAATGATCTTACAACAGAAGTATTTGAACAACCTAACACAGAAGAAGTGGAAAAAATCGACTTTATGAAGATAATAGAGTCCCTTAAACAACATGTAAAAAATGCCCTTATAGAAATGGATGAGAAGTATAACAAAAAGTTTGAAGAAATGAGTAAATACGTACATGATACCCTGGGAAACCAAGAAAAAAACATCAAACAGGTAATGGAAACAGTTCAAGAATTGAAAACTGAAATGAAGGCAAAGAAGAAAATACAAACTGAAGACCAGCTGGATATGGAAAATCTAGGCCAACGAGCAGAGTCTACAGAAATAAGCATAATCAATAGAATACAAGAGCTAGAAGAAAGACTCTCAGATGCTGAGGACACCATAGAGAAAATAAATGAACAGATCAAAGAAAACAGCAAAGCCAACAAATTCTCAACACAAAACATTCAGGAACTATGGGACACAATAAAAAAACCAAACCTAAGAATAATAGGAATAGAAGAAGGAGAAGAGTCACAGCTCAAAGGCCCAGAAAATATTTTCAACAAAATTATGGAAGAAAACTTTCCCAACTTAAAGAAAGATATTCATTTAAATATTCAAGAAGCATACAGAACACCAAACAGACTGGATCAAAGAAAAACATCTCCTCGCCATATAATAATCAAAACACAAAATATACAGGTTAAAGAAAGAATATTAAGAGCTGCAAAAGAAAAAGGGCAAGTAACTTATAAAGGTAAACCGATCAGACTTACACCTGACTTCTCGATGGAAACTATGAAAGCCAGAAGGTCCTGGATAGAGGTTCTGGAGAAGCTAAGAGACCATGGATGCAAACCCAAACTACTATACCCAGCCAAGCTATCGTTCACTATCAACGGAGAAAACAAGACATTCCAGGATAAGAACAAATTTAAACAATACGTAGCCACAAATCCAGCCCTACAGAAAGTAATAGAAGGAAAATCACAACCCAAGGAATCCAACACTGCCAACACTGCCTACAATAACCCAGGCATCTAATGACCCTTCACGAGCACATCTCAAAGAAAGGAGACACACAATCTCTACTACCAAAAGCAATAAGAATAACCGGAGTAAACAACCAGTGGTCATTAATATCACTTAATATTAATGGGCTCAATTCACCTATAAAAAGGCACAGGCTAAAAGATTGGATACGAAAACAGGATCCAACATTCTGCTGTTTGCAAGAAACACATCTCAACCACAAGGACAGGCACCTACTCAGAGTAAAGGGTTGGGAAAAGGTGTTTCAAGCAAATGTTCCTAAGAAAAAAGCAGGTGTGGCCATACTAATTTCTAACAAAACTGACTTCAAACTAAAATCAATCAGAAGAGACCGAGATGGTCACTTTATACTCATAACAGGAACAATTCATCAGGAGGACGTCTCAATCCTGAATATATACGCCCCCAATATAAAAGCACCTACTTATGTAAAAGAAATATTACTAGAACTCAAGGCAGACATCAAACCACACACACTAGTAGTAGGAGACTTCAACACACCTCTCTCTCCAAGGGACAGGCCAATCAGACAGAAACCTAATAGAGAATTAAGAGAATTATTGGAGGTAATGAAGCAAATGGACTTAACAGACATCTATAGAACATTCCACCCAAATAGGAAAGAATATACCTTCTTCTCTGCAGCTCATGGAACCTTCTCAAAAATTGACCACATACTCGGAAACAAAGGAAACCTCCACAGATACAAAAATATATCAGTGTCCACCTGTGTCTTATCAGATCATCACGGATTAAAGTTAGAAGGCAACAACCACGCTGCCCCCAAAAAACCGACAAACTCATGGAAACTGAACAGTCAACTACTGAACCACACCTGGGTCAAGGAAGAAATCAAGAAAGAAATTAAAGTCTTCCTTGAATTTAATGAAAATAAAGGGACAACATACTCAAACCTATGGGACACAATGAAAGCAGTGCTAAGAGGAAAGTTCATAGCACTAAGTGCCCACTTAAAGAAAACGGAGAATGCATACATTGGGGACTTAAAAACACACCTGAAAGCTCTAGAAAAAAAAGAAGCAGACGCGCCCAGGAGAAGTAGAAGACTGGAAATAATAAAACTGAGGGCTGAAATCAACAAAATAGAAACACAGAAAACAGTCCAAAGAATCAATGAAACAAAAAGCTGGTTCTTGGAGAAAATCAACAAGATCGACAAACCCCTATCCAAACTAATTAAACGACAGAGAGAGAACACGCAAATAAATAAGATCAGAAATGAAAAGGGGGACATAACCACAGACACAGAGGAAATGCAGAGAATCATTAGATCTTACTACAAAAGCCTGTATGCCACAAAACTGGAAAATACAAAAGAAATGGACATTTTTTAAATAAGTATCATATACCAAAGCTAAACCAAGACCAGGTGAATGATCTAAATAGACCGATTTCTCGCGAAGAATTAGAAATGGTTATCAAAAATCTCCCTTCGAAAAAAAGCCCAGGACCAGATGGTTTCAATGCAGAATTCTACCAGAACTTCCAAGAAGAACTAATACCTATACTCCTTAATGTATTTCACAATATAGAATCAGAAGAGTCATTGCCAAATTCCTTTTATGAAGCTACAGTTACCCTGATACCAAAACCACACAAAGACCAAACCAAGAAAGAGAATTACAGACCGATCTCACTCATGAACATCGACGCAAAAATTTTCAATAAAATACTGGCCAACCGAATCCAAGAACACATAAGAAAAATTATCCATTATGATCAAGTAGGCTTCATCCCAGAGATGCAGGGCTGGTTCAACATACGCAAATCTATCAATGTAATCCACCATATAAATAAACTGAAAGAAAAAAACCATATGATCATTTCACTAGATGCGGAAAAAGCATTCGACAAAATTCAACACCCCTTTATGATAAAGGTCTTGGAGAGAATAGGGATACAAGGGTCCTACCTAAATATAATAAAAGCTATTTACAGCAAGCCAACAGCTAACATTAAATTAAACGGAGAAAAACTCAAAGCCATCCCACTAAAATCAGGAACACGACAAGGATGTCCACTCTCTCCATACCTCTTCAATATAGTGCTTGAAATTCTAGCAATAGCAATAAGACAACATAAGGAGATCAAGGGGATTCGTATTGGAAAGGAAGAAGTTAAGCTTTCGTTATTTGCAGATGATATGATAGTGTACATAAGCGACCCCAAAAATTCTACCAAAGAACTCCTACAGCTGATAAACAGCTTTAGTAACGTGGCAGGATACAAGATCAACTCCAAAAAATCAGTTGCCTTCCTATACACCAAGGATAAGGAAGCAGAGAGGGAAATCAGAGAAGCATCACCTTTCACGATAGCCACAAATAGCATAAAATACCTTGGGGCAACCCTGACCAAGGAAGTGAAAGATATACTTGACAAGAACTATAAGTCTTTGAAGAAAGAAATTGAAGAAGACACCAGAAAATGGAAAGACCTCCCTTGCTCTTGGATTGGGAGGATCAACATAGTAAAAATGGCAATTCTACCAAAAGCAATCTATAGATTCAATGCAATCCCCATCAAAATCCCATCAAAATTCTTCACAGATCTGGAGAAGACAATAATCAACTTTATATGGAAAAACAAAAAACCCAGGATAGCCAAAACAGTCTTATACAATAAAGGAACTTCTGGAGGCATTACCATCCCTGACTTCAAACTCTATTACAGAGCTACAGTATTGAAAACAGCTTGGTATTGGCATAAAAACAGAGAAGTCGACCAATGGAATCGAATAGAAGACCCTGACATTAACCCACAAACCTATGAACACCTGATCTTCGATAAAGGAGCTTAAAGTATACAATGGAAAAAAGAGAGCATCTTCAACAAATGGTGCTGGCAAAACTGGATGTCAATCTGTAGAAGAATGAAAATAGATCCATATCTATCACCATGCACAAAACTCAAATCCAAATGGATTAAAGACCTCAATATCAGTCCGAACACACTGAACCTGATAGAAGAGAAAGTGGGAAGTACTCTACAGCACATGGGCACAGGAGACCACTTCCTATGTATAACCCCAGCAGCACAGACACTAAGGGCATCATTGAATAAATGGGACTTCCTGAGGCTGAGAAGCTTCTGTAAAGCAAAGGACACTGTCACTAAGACAAAAAGATAACCCACTGACTGGGAGAAGATCTTCACCAACCCTGCAACTGACAAAGGTTTGATCTCCAAAATATATAAAGAACTCAAGAAAATAGACCGTAAAAGGCTAATCAACCCAATTATAAAATGGGGCACTGATCTGAACAGAGAATTCTCAACAGAAGAACTTCAAATGGCCAAAAGACACTTAAGGTCATGCTCAACTTCCTTAGCGATCAGGGAAATGCAAATCAAGACAACTTTAAGATACCACCTTACACCTGTCAGAATGGCTAAAATAAAAAACACCAATGATAGCCTTTGCTGGAGAGGTTGTGGAGAAAGGGGTACACTCACCCATTGCTGGTGGGAATGCAAACTTGTGCAACCACTCTGGAAAGCAGTGTTTCGGTTTCTCAGGAAATTCGGGATCAACCTACCCCTGGATCCAGCAATACCACTCTTGGGAATATACCCAAGAGAGGCCCTATCATACAACAAAAGTATATGCTCAACTATGTTCATGGCAGCATTGTTTGTAATAGCCAGAACCTGGAAACAACCTAGATGCCCTTCAACGGAAGAATGGATGAAGAAAGTATGGAATATATACATATTAGAGTATTACTCAGCAGTAAAAAACAAGGACTTCTTGAATTTTGCATACAAATGGATGGAAATAGAAAACACTATCCTGAGTGAGGTAAGCCAGACCCAAAAAGAGGAACATGGGATGTACTCACTCATATTTGGTTTCTAGCCATAAATAAAGGACATTGAGCTTATAATTCATGTTCCTAGAGAAGCTAAATAAGGTGAATCCAAAGACAAACACATAGGCATCCTCAGGAATATTAACCTTCATCAGGCGATGAAAGGAGACAGAGACAGAGACCCACACGGGAGCACCGGACAGAAATCTCAAGGTCCAAATCAGGAGCAGAAGGAGACGGAGCACGAGCAAGGAACTCAGGACCACGAGGGGTGCACCCACACACTAAGACAATGGGGATGTTCTATTGGGATCTCACCAAGGCCAGCTGGCCTAGGTCTGAAAAAGCATGGGATAAATCCGGACTAGCTGAACATAGCGGACAATGAGGAATACTGAGAATTCAAGAACAATTGCAGTGGGTTTTTGATCCTACTGCACGTACTGGCTTTGTGGGAGCCTAGGCAGTTTGAATGCTCACCTTACGAGACCTGGATAGAGGTGGGCAGTCCTTGGGCTTCCCACAGGTCAGGGAACCCTGATTGCTCTTCGAGCAGATGAGGGGGGGGGACTTGATCGGGGGAGGGGGAGGGAAATGGGAAGCGGTTGTGGGGACAAGGCAGAAATCCTTAATAAATAAATAAATTTAAAATAAAAAAAAAGAAATATATATCCTAATTAAGGGAGCCACCTTAGGGTTGGCAAGAGACTTGACTCTAAAGGGGCTCGCAGGTGTCCAGGGAGATGTCCCCAGCTAGTACCTTGGGCAACTGAGGAGAGGGAACCTGAAATGGCCCTATCCTATAGCCATACTGATGCATATCTTGCATATCACCTTAGAACCTTCATCTGGCGGTGGATCGAGATACAAACAGAGACCCAAATAGGAGCACCGGACTGAGCTCTTAAGATCCAAATGAGGAGAAGAAGGAGGGAGAACATGAGCAAGGAAGTCAGGACCACGAGGGGTGCACCCACCCACTGTGACGGTGGAACTGATCTATTGGGAGCTCACCAAGGATAGCGGGACTGGGACTGAATAAGCATGGGATGAAACTGAACTTTCTGAACATGGTGGACGATGAAGGCTGATGAGAAGCCAAGGACAATGGCACTAAGTTTCGATCCTAATACATGAACTGGCTTTGTGGGAGCCTAGCCTGTTTGGATGCTCCCCCTCCTGGACCCCTGGATAGAAGTGGGAGGACCTTGGACTTCCCGCAGAGCAGGGAATCTGGACTGTTCTTCATTCTCGAGAGGGAGGGGCAATGGAGTGGGGGAGAGGGGGAGAAGGGGAGGGGAGTGAGGGGAGGGGACAATGTGTGGGAGGAGGGGGAGGGAAATGGGGAGGAGGCGGAAAATTTTTTTCAACAACTAAAAAAAGTGATAAGAAACCATAAAAAAAGAATTTATAGTAGAAAAAAATAAAATAAAATCTGGAAATAAAAAAAGTTAAAAAACGGTAAATGTGAATGAAAAAACCAACTTACAAAAATACATGAATAATTGATGAAACAGAGAATCATTGCTGGTTTCTGGTGAATTAATGGTACACATCCTTCATACATGATCTACATATATAATTCCATTTGAAATCACAAAGAACTACTGATGAAAATGAATTAAAGTGAATCTAAAAATTAATTAAGAATGTTTTCAATAAAAGAAAAAGTTTGCAAGAAAAATTAATATGTAAGAATAAACTTGTGAGAGAAAATAATGAATAAACTATAAGATTAAAACAGTGTTTAAAATGTGTGTGAACTTTCCCCCAGTATTATAAAACTATAATAATAGTAATAAATTATTATAAAGCTGGAGTAAACTAAGTCCGATTGTGGAAGCAGGATGAACAGCTAGCTGCCTGCAGCTCCTTCCTGGGAGGTCTCCCCTATGATGGACTGTGATCTGGAACAATCCTTCCTTGCCTGCTTTTACTTTATACGTTAACAATACATGTAATGAATGTTATCATATGAATTCTGGTAATCCATCCATTGTCTAGTCTGTGCAAATCTACTTTACTATGTCTAGTTTTTAACACCACCGGCTTCCTCCATGCCCTTCTGAAGCCCGGACAAATGGCCAAAGCCATACACATTCCCGGTTTCTCACATGGCCCTGTTAAAACCCCTCCCTTCAGCTGTTCATAGTCAAAATTACATTATAAACGCCATGGTTATCTGGAATTTGCACCTTAGAAAAGTGCTCCCCTTCACGTTGCCCCTTTTCTCTGGCTCCATTGTGTCTACATGTTTGGTCTTTTCGCTGGTCAGCAGAGCTGCAGACACAGCCACTTACTTAACACTGGATCTAATAACAGCTCACGTCTCCACTGAAAGGTTCCCAGGCTTCAGCCAATGAGCCCTGTAGAGACTGACACACGCCTGCCTCACATATGAATGAAAGAGGCAGTCTTTGAAATCCTCCCAACTTGAAAAGCATCATTATCTCTTGTTTCCCTTCCTTTTTTTTATTTTTATTTTATTTTAGTTGTTGCAAAAAAACATTTCCCATTTCCCTCCCCCTCCTCGCACACATCGCCCCCTCCCCCTCCCCCCCTCTCCCCCACTCCATTCCCCCTCCCTCTCGAGAACGGAGAGCAGTCCAGATTCCCTGCCCTGCGGGAAGTCTAAGGTCCTCCCACTTCTATCCAGGACCAGGAAGGTGAACATAAAGAAAAGGACAACCACTCCAGAGAAGCCTGGAAACAAGGAGGATCCTAAGAGAGACATACATGGATCCCCTGGGAGGGGAAATGACAAGATCTCCTGAGTGCAGTGAGAATGTGGAGGCCAGGGTGGAAGGAGAGTAGGAAGGGGAGAAGGGAAGGGGGTAGGAGAAGAGGAGGGATTGTGAAGGTCAAGTTAGGGGAAGAAAGGAGAGGGAGGGCAAGGAAAGAGATACCTTGATAGAGGGAGCCATTATGGGACTAGTGAGAAACCTGCCACTAGGGAAATTCCCAGGAATCCACAAGGATAACTCCCGCTAAGAATCTAAGCAATAGTGGAGAGGGTGCTTTAACTGTCCTTCCCTTGTAGGAGACTGATGACTACCTTAATTGACATCATAGAACCTTCATCCCATAAGTGATGGAAGCAGATGCAGAGATCCACAGCTAAACATTGGGCCGAGCTCCTGGATTCTAGGTGTAGATAGTGAGGAGCAAAGGGGTCGAGATCATGATGTGGATACCCACAGAAACAGCTGACCTGAGCTAGTGGAAGCTCACTGACTCTGGACTGACAGATGGGGAACCTGCATAGTGGGTGACAGCTGTGTGGCTTGGGCAGTCTGTGGGACCACTGACTGTGGAACCGGTATTTATCCCTAGTATATAAACTGGCTTTTTGGAGTCCTTACCCTATGGAGAAATACCGTGCTCAGCCTAGATACAAGGTGGAAGGCCTTGATACTGCTTTAAATGATGTGACAGAAACCATTGACTTCCCATGTGAGGCCTCCTCATCTCTTTGGAATGGATGAGGAGTGGGGTGGGTGGAAGGTGGGGGGACCGGGAGGAAGGGAGGGAGAAGGAACTGTAATTGGTATGTAAAATAAAATAGATAGTTTTAAAAGAAAAGAGTGAAAACCCAATTGACTTTGTTAACTAGATCAGATTTGGTGAGTCTAGTAACAGGTTGTTTATTCCCAATGTATTTAAGCCCAGTACAATTTGGGAAAAAAAGTTTCCTTGTATAATATAACCCCCAGTGCACAAGGAAGTATAATTATATTGAAATTCAATTCAGGATAAATGTGATTTCTTCTAAGAAGATGAATTCTAGAGATGTCCTGCCTGTACTAGTTTAAGGGCCTAAGGGTCTGACCTGGACTCCATCATACAAATTGTGTAGAGGTCATTTGGGCTATTAGCCACCTGTGGTCCTGGTTGTGAGAGCTTGGGACAGCCTATGGCTATAGTGTTCATTTAGATTATTAGCCACCTCCAGTCCTCATTGTAGGAGCTTCATATGGCCTGGTCCAACAGATGGCTCAGATCACCAGGCTATCAATCACTTCCAATTCTCAGTTTTCTCTATGAAAGATTTTTTTTTCGTTTTTCACATTGCAAAGGCAACCCTGTACAGTTAACATTCCTGATTTCTCAGGAGATCCTGGCACAAGGACCTCAGGCTATGCTACAACAGGAAAGGAAAGAGAAAGAGAAGAGGTGTCAGGTTCTCAAAACCCCCTTTAAAAGTTCACCAACAAGGACCTCACTTCCTTTCAGTAATCCCCACCTACTGAAGGTTCTCCCATCTTTCAATAGCACAGAAGGTTTGCCATCATTTAACTCATGAGTCATTGGGGAACACTTACCATAAACCAGGTTTGTGAGTTACTTTATATTTATCTTAGTGGCTACAGTTTTATTTGGCATTCTTGGCAGCAGACAAGACCATATGAACAAAAGGTAACTAGACACAAGAGATCTGTGACCAGATGGTGATTTTCTTCTTCACACTCAAGGCTCCATTCCTGATGATGTGGACCTCTGCCTTCAATTCCATGACAGGATTTCCTGCTCTTTATGCCAAGGGATTTCCTCAATAAAGTAATATCTCTATATTTTTTTTAAAATATCCACCCAGCATCACAATATAGTGGTACTTCCCCCCATTTTTTGATATTTTTATGGGGATGGTTCATAAGCATAATTTTGCAATCAAATCTTAAAAGTATTACTACATGGGGATAATACATAAATAAGAATTTAAAATCCATGATGAAATGGAAATAAGACAGTTTAGACAGAAAATGTATTTGAGCATTCCTTTGGAAGCAGAGTCAAGAGCACCTAGTAACTTCTAGTGATGTGAAAAGTTAAAAGAGATAGACTTTCAGAATAGCCACAGAGAAACAATCATGCCTATTCAGATATAGCTATCTATTCCAGACTGCAATCATGAGAAGTATGATTAATTGGTATTCAGGTTATCTATTGCTGTGCTTCTAATCATCCCAAACTAGAATGCTTTCTTATTAAAATCAAAATTAAAGCCATAGAGAGATAACACATTATAACCAATAGAAATCTATTATAAAACAAAATATACAGGTAAAACCTCTCAAAAATAATAAGTATTGATAAAGATGTGAAAAAAAACGGAATGCTTACTTATTGGCATGGAACTATAAAATAATGCTATTAATATGGCATTTGATAAAAAAATAGGATTATTCCTGATCTAACTATTCCACTTCTGGGTATGCACTCCAAACAGATTAAAGCAGAGTCTTGAGTAAATATTTGTGCACTGGTGTTCTCAGCAGTATTGTTCATAATAGCCCAAACACAAAAGCGAATTAATATCCATCAAGGTATAAATGGTTAAACAAAATATATTGCGTATGTGTGCACACACATGCATGTGTATTAGTTTGCTTTAAAAAGAAGAAAATTGTGAAACATGACACAACATGGTTGAACTTTCCATTATGTATATGCTAAGTAAAATAAGGAAGGTCCAACAGACTGAAGGACAAAGCATGTATGATTCCATTTCCACATGTATCTTAAGGAGTCAAATTCACAGAGACAGAAAGCAGAGGTGGAGCAGTGGCTGAGGAGGAGCATGGAGTGCCGATTGACAGAGTTTGGTGTGAGCACAGGTTCTGGAATTAGATGATGGTGACAGTTGCACAGCAGTGTAAATATACTGAACATGAGACAGTCAGACCTAACAATGATTAAAGTAGTCCTGTATCAAGACATGTGTTTGCCTCTGTCATATACAGAGGTTTAGTGATGTTGCTTCTATCCCCCTCATAGCATTTGCTTGGAGCAGTAGGGAGAAATTCAGGTCCTGGGATAACCATGATCGTGTCCAGGTCTGCCTTGTTTGGGCCAGGTGATCAGCATTTCCACCCCAGCGTCACTGCTCCTTTCCAGGCATCTCAGCTCCACCCAGAGCTCATTTTTTTCCTTCCAGGGGGAGAACATCAACCTCAACTCCTGAATTTGAACCCCAGACATGCCCATCCCCAGGTCACTCACGTATCTGATAGCTGATGTCAGCTGGCTGTTAGAACTTAAGATGAGCTGTTGTCTGGACAACTCAGCTTCTGCAGAAGCATGCCTGGCATTCAGTAGAGCATGGTATATGGGTTCTAAAAATGAGCTAGAATACGACTGGAGAACATGGTAATCACCTCGTGCTTTCAGCTTTGAAGCAGTTTTAATGTAAGAAAAGCATGTGACATGTTATGATGGCAACTGACTGAGAATTCCTCCTCTCTCATCCTTAAGTTCTTTCCATGAAGCGTTGGAAGGTAGAGAGCAATCACAAGTTGTCCCAGTCCTCCCACATGCTAAGACCAAAATTTGTGTGCCATCCTTGTGTTGGGACCATGCTAGTCCTCTCTGTCTCTTTCCAACTTCAGTATATGTACTGCCAAAGCAAGCACAAGAAAATCCAACCACTCCTTTCAAAAGAAAGCAATCCAGGCTTTGCTGCTTTCTTAAGAAACAAACAAAATCAAAACAATGACAAACAAAAAATAACAAAGCAGTGCATCAAACCCAAGCCCAGGGTTCTAGCAAATGTGTCCACATGACATCCTCTGAGGGAATTTCTAGAGGTTTCATTCTGAAGGTGTTCTTGACTGTCTTAAGACTATAATGTCAAGTTGCCTCTAAACACATCAACATCGGAGCTGGTGTGAATGTGAGCCTTTGATGTCTTTATGAAAAGCACCGACCAATGACACTGAACATAGTGTCCAGAACAGGATGAACTTGGAACTGAGTGGTTGCAAGAAGTGTAGGACAGTTTTATTTTTTAGTTAAGGAAAGAATTAGATAAGTATTTATTTATTAGAAGATACAAAACCTCGAGAAGGATACTGATAATTCTAAGAAATGTTTCTACAGCTGATACTGTTTTTCAAAATGTCATAGTATTTTCTAAAATCGTCCTCCTATGGATATGATCTTATAAAGTAATATTATCTTGACAGGGTACAGTTCTCCTTCCGTTGACTCTTCCCATGAAGGATCTTGTTTGCAAGAATTGCATAGACACCTGTGAGTTTTCCTCTTTTTGTATGTTTCAGGAACGTGTTGCTTTGCTTTATTGTATGTTAATTCTGTGCACTGGTTTATAACTTGTTTTATTTACATTGTATAATGTATAATTTCAGCACTTGAGTTGTTTAGAATTATGTGGCATGAACTCTGACTTTTTTTTTGTTTGTTTTTTGTTTTTTGTTATTTTTTGTTTTTCGAGACAGGGTTTCTCTGTGTTGCTTTGGTGCCCGTCCCGGAACTAGCTCTTCTAGACCAGGCTGGTCTCGAACTCCCAGAGATCCGCCTGCCTCTGCCTCCCGAGTGCTGGGATTAAAGGTGTGCACCACCACCGCCCGGCCATGAACTCTGACTTTTAAGGATTTTGTTAGTTAGCATCTATCATGAACACCTCTGGTTAGACCTTTATGCACAAGATAGTGTAAGTCAATCTCTAGACATCTACAAGGAGGACTACTGGGATGCGGTCATGTATACATTTAAAATTTAATGAATATTGCTAAATTATCTTCCCAAAATTGGGCTAACTTATACCTCCAACCTGCAGTAAAGACATAGATCTACTTCGCCGTCTCCTGCCAACAGCTTTTGTAAATCTATCACTTTTCCCTAAGTATTATTGAGATAGGGCTTTTCCCCCGTTTGTTGTTTGTGACTGTTTCCATATGTATTACCTTTTTCTATTTTCCATCATTTGTCATCTAGGAAGTCAAACTTCCCCACCCCCTTTTCTTTTTTCTAAGACCGACCTTCGTTGTCTATATGTTCTATTTATTTAGAGAAATGTCTGGACTTACGGGAAGCAGGTACCATGTCTTAACCTTTGTTCATGTCCTTTTGGACTATACGCTGTTAACATTTCTGTGACATTTCCAAAAATTAAAGGCCACATTTGGTTAAGTCTTAGCTACAAGTGAGATGGCAAACTGACACACAGACACATAGAGTAGACATAACATCATGATGAGGTGAAAAATTGATGTTCTGCCAAGAAGGAGCAATAAGTGAAAATACAGAGCTAAGGAAGGAGAGTTGTAAACTGTGGTATTAGGAAACTGGTACACTTATTTTTTTTTAAGTTAGAAATTCTCATCAGAATAGGGAGAACCTCCCTGATATTAAAACTATGTTCAGGGATGAGCATGCCATCAAGAAAGCTCTTGGATAAATGCTCTCATTATCAGTGGCCAAATAGTTGTGTTCCAACAGGCTACAGCAGCAGAGGTGTCCAATAGTCCTACACTGGTGCTTGCAATGGTTCCTGTTTTACTGTTAATGCCTCTTTACTCAATAGACCATTGGTGTCTGAATCGAAGCAAGGACCAGATTCTACTCCAGAGAACAATCCACTGCTCCCCAGACTCCAGCTGCACTGAAGAAATTCTCTGTCCATTATCTTTACTAATACCTTTCTTCATCTCTGGATGTGTACATTCAAAAACAGTTCTGAAAGATTCCCTTCTCTCTTTAGTCCTGTGTACTTTGTGAAGAAGTTCATTTAGGTTACAGGTTCGGAGGTTCTCTAGGGTAAGATTTGGCAACATATTTTAAAACTCTTAAAATGAACATATCATTTTAGCTGAGAAGGTGTAGTAAGGATATAACACTATAAAGCTCTACCTTCAAAAGCTAATATAGGAAAAGTGGGTGGCGTGGGATGATGGAGATCTCTCTATAAGGTACTTCTGGTGGATATGGTGAAAATACACCCCCATAGGTTCAGGTATTTGAGTACTTGGTTTCACAGTTGCTAGTACTGTTTGGAAAGGTTTAGGAGGTGTGGCTTTGCCAGAGTATGCAAGTAACTGGAAACAGGTTTCGAGGTTTTAAAGCCACACACCATTCCCAGCTTGCTCTTTTCATTTCATGCTTGTACTTCAAGATGTGAGCTCTCAACTCTTAGATGCTGTCCCCACCATTATGGACACCCCACCCCCAAAGATAGATAGAGCTTTTAGTACAAAGCAAAATACCCCATCAAGTGGTGAGTGAATAAGTGCAGGCATTCTCAGAGTGATATAGAGCTAAGGTGGGGAATTTGCCCTCTTTCTGTTCATTCCATGGGGTTTTGATGTGTCATGGCATCAAAGCATGTAGGGATGTTCAATTCTGCATGGTTAATCCGTAGGGATGTCATTATAATGAAGTAGATGCACAATACCTATTGTTTCATCTGGCAGTGTTGGATCCAGGCATTTTTGAAGGTCTTTTTTCTTACTGCCTGGTTACTTGGAGACTGCTGTAATACACTATCTGTTGCATTAGCCTTTCCCATGCTGCAGTCACTTTCCCCCTGTACTATATTGTTTGCCTTTTTCTTCTTCCTCAGAGATGTCCATCCTTAATTTTTAAGAGCCAGAGCTTCTTGTAAGGAGACCGCTTTGTTGTTCCAGTTGCTTGGCAGCTCAGACCCAAAATAACCACACAGAAACTGTATTAATTAAATCACTGCTTGGCCTATTAGCTCTAGCTTATTATTGGCTAGCTCTTACATATTAATTTAACCCATCTCCATTAATCTGTGTATCACCACATGGCTGTGGCTTACCTGGTAAAGTTCCGTCTAGCATCTGTCTCTGGTGGGGCTACATGGCTTCTCTCTGACTCTGCCTCCTTTCTCCTAGCATTCAGTGTAGTTTTCCCTGCTTACCTAAGTTCTGCCCTATCAACAGGCCAAGGCAGTTCTTTATTCACCAATAATATTCACAGCACACAGAGGGGAATCCCAACATCAATAGCTCCCTCCAAGTAAAGTTCAACTCATGGGTATGATGGTCATCCCCCAACTAACAGTATCTTCATACAGGAAAATCAAAGTCTTAAAGGTCTGTATCACACCTATGTGGTTAGTAGTCTCTTCATGGACAGGAAGTCTGCTTGGGTTGGTCACTCTAAAATACATTCTCCATGGCAGCACAAGTTGCTCTTTGCACTTGTTTCAGCCTCTTGAGCTTGAAGATTATAGTTGTGAGCCACCGTTCCTGGCTACACATGACTTAACCCTTCTTACCTGTCCCACATCTTATCTTGCACTTCCGTAACGTGATTAACGCCACCTCTCACTCAAGTTGCCTCTTGTCCTTCTTTTCACCTAGCCGTCTCCCTTTGTCTGATGGAATACTTGCTAAACACAAGTAAGGAATGAATAACTGATTGGCATGTGTCTCTTCTGAAATGACTTAGGAAGCTCTTTCCTTAGCCACATCTGGGTCAGATGAGCTGCTTCTATGATCCTCTCACATTATACTGTTTTTTACAATGATCTGTTTGCACCATGGTGCTCCTTTTTTACACATCACAACTCAGCTCCCCATCTGCTGTCCTGGGCTTCATTCTATTGGAGCAGGGGTCTGCAAACTATATTTTTTCCAGAATCCCTTGGCAGCCAGGTTCTTTTTACATCTTGCCAATGAAAATATTCTTGGGAGATCAGAAGACATCCAGAGGAGAAAAGTCTTTTAATGTTCCTCTCTAAACATTGCGGAAATTGTAGACAGCTGCTGTTCTTTGCAAGGGGGAGGAGGCTTCCTGTGAGGTTACAGGAGATCAGGCTGAAGGAGCAGAACCAGGGGCACCAGCCTATCAGGACTTCTGGCACCTTACAGTATTTTATCTAACTCAAGGACCCTACCACAGCTGCGCTGGCTGTTTCTCACACTTGGGTCTCACACTCCTTGCATCTCTGTTTTGATAACACGAGGAAGGCACAAGGACCAGAGATATATCCTTCACTTTTCCTTTGCCCCTTTAGCCCCAAGAGAACTTTTAACATGACTTCTGTATAGTGCTTCCTCTGTTTGAAGTATGGCATGGGGCAGTTCCCATCTGAGAGAAAATATTTCATTTCCTTGAGATCTGAACAGCCTTTTTTCTTCTCTTAATCTGACTGCACAGTGTAGTACATGAAACACAGCAGTGATGGAGATGTGAGGATGAGGAGTTATGGAACAAACTTCCTGGGAAGCTTTTGGTGTTTTGTTTTAGCAAATAGGTCTAAGTGGATTTAAAAGCACTAAAAATACATTCACCTTAACTCCCTCCCCTAGTCCAGCCCCCTAGCTCTCTGTCTCTGTGGTTTGGAAGGGACTAGTTCTCAACCACAGACTCTACATATATACATATGAAGCAACCTGGGCCACTCAATGGTTGATGAGAGAAAATTTCTGACATTATAGGGAAGGGGCTTCTGTCCCTCTGAACTCTGCCTCAGATGGGCTGTAAATGAGTTTCTAGGAAAAGTGTTTGCTTAAGTGTCTTGGGACCAATATTTCTTTTCATTCAAGAGCTCCAATATTTGTTACTGAAAAGGTTTCCATTATTTTTGTGACCACAAAGACAAATTATATTCATAAAATCCTGGCCATGGATACTGCCAGTGAGTAGGCTGCTGGGGTTATTAAAGTCATTTTTTATATTAAATGAATATAAGAAATTGTAGGTACTTCAGGATGAAAACTACAAATCTTATATGCCCTCAGTGGTCTTGAAGGAGTACCCTAACTATGTATTGAGGGTGCAACCTTGAATATAGGGTCATCTAAAGGCTATATAGCAGAGAATCGAAGATATTTCAGATAGGACCAAAGCACTACTGAGGGGTAAGAAAGAAATGAAGCCAAAAATCAAGCAATTCTTTAGAACCTTTGTGGATATTCTATTCTGTACATCAAACAAAATGACAACCTTTGAAAGATGGCCACTGCTGTGAGCACTTTATGGATGGATATGGCACTGAGTCTTCTATTTTCTGGCTCCATTTTCATTTTGGTGAGCAAAGTTGGAGAGCTAGAAAAGGGCCAGTCATTGGAAAAATTAGGTCAGTGCCTTAAATAAATAAATATCAGGAGCCCACTGTGTGCAAAGAACTTGGTCAGAGGCTGCTGCCCTAACCGCCCTCAGCTTTTATTCAACATTTTCATCCTGTGATGGGACAGAATTTCAATGCAGCGGAAGTAAAATGTAGTCTGCACATATAGGACATGAAGGAGTAAAAGCCACACTGATGTGATGTCAGCTGACCACACCACATTGGGCTGCCATTTGTCAGGGACCAGCCTCACCAAAAATGCCTCTCACCAGGGTAAAGGCATGGGGATTTAGAAATATAGTAAAGACCATGAAAACATGAATGAAAATAATAAAATGGAGAAACATATAGGACAGTATCAGGAGGGAATTCCAGTGAGCACTGAAAATTTGCTCCCATTTAATTTCCAACTGCTTAAAATACTCCTGACCCAAAAGGTAGGAGTAAGACAAAAGACTGCAATAACAGGATACAAGGAAATGAACAGACCAATTGAAGGTCACAGGCTTCACAGACAGTTAAACATTCTGCTGCTAGAAGACAACAAATCACACTCACATCTTAGACCAAAACATTTTGTAGGCAATCCACTCCCTGGGTGGAATCCAGCATTATCTCCTTAAGGGAACTGGAACTTAGTTGGATCATCAGACTTTTGTTTGAGGTAGGGACATCCTACTTCTCTATTCCTAGAGTACAAGGGCTGGCTATTAGCCACACCTGTTGACGATAACCGTGAGAGAGCAGAGCTTTCTCTGAGCCGCAGGTAGGTGGGACCTTTGTGTGAGGAAGAAGCACAATAACCTTGAAGAAACTAGAAGAAAGTTTCAACTCTCTGACTTTTGGTCAACGCGGAAACAGACTCACATTTTTGGGCCTCCACAATGTGAGTGCTTAGGACTCCCGACTGCTGACAAGCCATTTTACTTCTTTGAATCTTATGTCTTTGCTAAATGACAGTACTAGAACTAATCTTTGAAGGTCATGATGACTGTCACAGGAGACAGCACAGAAGATGGAAATATCTCTAATGGAGCACCCCAGCTTTATGAACATGAGCCTTGAACGTGGTCAATCAAAAGCCATCTGACAGTTACCACTGTCTTCACAATATCTCTTGTCTATCCTTCATGTTTCTTGTCATCGTAGTGTCTCATAAATATTAAAAAACATGGCGAACCCTTTACTTAACAACCTGAGGGACAGAAAGATGAAAACGCACACAGCCCACATGTGCAGATACTTTGTAAACTAGGATATGCTGTGCCATAGAAATGTGAAAGTTCTTCAAAAGGAAATGAGGGGGGCTTAGAAAAGGATGGGGAAAATCCATGCATTATAAACCCAGAACCCAAAGTTCTTGAAAATGGAAATTTTAAGTGTGGTGAGTTCCTCGACTTAAGTTCTCCATTACCAGGCTCATAGTGCAAAAAGCACTGTTCTTTGGATCTATAAACAAAGTTCCTTACTTCCTGGTTGAAAGATCAGTATTTTTTTTTCCTTCCCTCCATGTCCTGCCACCATTCTCTCAGTGTGTACCCACACCTGGCACATGTCATAGATCAACACCAGAACATTGTTGAAATTACCTGGTGCGAGTGAGGAGGAAGCACGGAACATGCAATGAACCAGCTTAGGAGTTTACTAGAGGGGGCGTGTACGGCCTGGGGAAGTCAGTCAGTGTGCAGAGAGAGAGCTGAAGATAGTGCCTCCAGCTTTTAAGGGCTGCCTAGCACATACACACACGGGGGTGGCGTGGTTACATCGTATGCAGATGACAAAGCTCACATATGTGCCCAAGGGGTCATGAAGCTGCTTCATATGTGGATGATGCAACCATGCTGCACTTGGTCAGGTGGGGTCCTTTAAGATTCCCAGGGCCAGTGGGAACTTCTACCTGATGGTTTGTTCACACATGTATGGCCCTGGAACCCAGAAGAGTCAGCCAGCCATGTTGTGTGGCTGAATCATTATATCCCACCCTTTTGTTTATTATAAAAAATTGGCTTACCTCACTCAGGATAGTGTTTTCTATTTCCATCCATTTGCATGAAAAATTCAAGATGTCATTGTTTTTTACCGCTGAGTAGTACTCTAATATGTATATATTCCACACTTTCTTCATCCATTCTTCCATTGAAGGATATCTAGGTTGTTTCCAGGTTCTGGCTATTATAAATAATGCTGCTATGAACATAGTTGAACAAATGCTTTTGTCATATGATAGGGCATCTCTTGGGTATATTCCCAAGAGTGATATTGCTGGGTCCTGGGGTAGGTTGATCCTGAATTTCCTGAGAAACCGCCACACTGCTTTCCAAAGTGGTTGCACAAGTTTGCAATTACACCAGCAATGGATGAGTGTACCCCTTTCTCCACAACCTCTCCAGCAAAGGCTATCCTTGGTGTTTTTGATTTTAGCCATTCTGGCAGGTATAAGATGATATCTCAAAGTTGTTTTGATTTGCATTTCCCTGATCGCTAAGGAGGTTGAGCATGACCTTAAGTGTCTTTTGGCCATTTGAATTTCTTCTGTTGAGAATTCTCTGTTCAGTTCAGTGCCCCATTTTTTAATTGGATTAATTAGCATTTTACAGTCTAGTTTCTTGAGTTCTTTATATATTTTGGAGATCAGACCTTTGTCTGTTGCGGGGTTGGTGAAGATCAAAGCCAGCTGGACTGGGACTGATGGAACATGTGATCAAACCAGACTCTCTGAACGTGGCACACAGCGAGGGCTGATGAGAAGCCAAGGACAATGGCACTGGGTTTTGATCCTACTTCATGTTCTGGCTTTGTGGGAGCCTAGCCAGTTTGGATGCTCACCTTCCTAGACCTGGATGGAGGGGAGAGGACCTTGGACTTTCCACAGGGCAGGGAACCCTTACTGCTCTTTGGACTGGAGAGGGAGGGGGAGAGGAGTGGGAGGAGGGGGAGGGAAATGGGAGGCTAGGAGGAGGCGGAAATTTTTTTTTCAATAAAAAAAAATGGGGAGTTTGGGTTCTTTAATGGTGGGAATGGGGCAAAAATTTGGTGATTTGGGGGTTTTAAATGGGTGGAAATGTGGCATCGTAAGGTCTCTCGTGACTTCTTCCTGCTGATTTTGTGGGAGTCATCAGGTCTCTCGAGATTGCTTTTTGTCAGAGAGCTAAGATGCTTGGCCACGTCCTGGGGTGGCTGATTACTTTTGTGGTTTTTTTGGGGGGGGCTCTGTGGAACTGGCTGGCTGGCAGCTTGGACATCGAAAGATGCTGGAAAGGCAGAAAATTATGTCTGAAAAAAAATTTAGATTCTGATGATTAAAGGAGAGTCCCAAGATGGTTGATAGAGGGTTTTTTTTTTGGGGGGGGGTGGTGGTGGAGGAGGGAACTTCTCAGGGATTCCTGAGACCAGGACTAATAAGGTAAGAATTAAATGATACTAATTCTGGGCAAGTCTAGTCCATTTAGATAGATCCAATTGGCTCCTTGGAGCTTATGAAAAAAAAGTTTGAAAATAAATAAATTTTAGACATATTAAAAGCTTATGATTATGATGATATAGTGTTGGAATGGAAGACGGTGAGGAGGAAGAAGGAAAAGAAGGGGGGATTATAAGGAAGGGGAATTATTAGACCCCTCAATGTTTTACCTAAAGCAAATATTAAGGTACTTGTTCTTTTTAGCATCATGGTATTACCTTAACATCCAGGAGAGACTGTTACAGTCAGTGATAAACCTGTTATGTTAAAGTCTGTTTTGTGAGTTTTAGGAGTCTGGGGCTGTGAATGTTCCCAAGCTCATTATTGTTTCTTACCACCTGGGCTTTTGACTGTCCTTGTACCTCTGGCTCTATGTTTAATGACGGTCCCTGTAATAACAGCTGAGTGGTTAGCTGGAAGTTTAAGTATGTCATTGGAGATATAGAGAAGTTGGCAAAGCAGATAGGAGACAGAGGAAGAGGGAGAGTATATGGAATTTTTGGCACAGGAGGGTTCAATATGGTAATAAAACTTGTTTTCTGGAACTGGAGGAAAAGTGACTGATCTTTGTGTCCTCTGGAACTTAAAAGAACAGGGCCCCCCCTGTTTGAGTTACCATATACGAGGGGGTATCTTGAGCTAGAAGAGTAAAAGGTTTAAGGTGAAACAGGTGGACCCAATAAGAGTCTCTCAAGCTTGGCAGCTGTGGGAGTTACAAGAATTACTTTAAAGGGACCCTGCCATTTAGGAGAAAGGGGTGAGGGGCATTGGTCTAGGGGAGAATACAGTACCTTATCTCCTATTTTAATCAGTGGTGGGCATGAATTGGCACATAGTTGAAGTAATAAGTAGTTGGTAAAAATCCCATAATAGGGAGTGAAGATGGGATATCAGTGGAGTAAGCAGGTGATCAGGAAGGGAAGAGGCTTTGGGTGAAAGGCTGGGGGTAAAAACTGGCTGCCCATACATGAGTTCAAAGGTGAGATGAAAAGGGGCTTTGGAGGAGAGTCCTAAACCTAAGAAGTGTCAGAGGTAAAAGTTTTACCTAGTCAAGATGAAGCTCCTGTGATATCTTAACAAGAATATTTTTTAAGGAATGGTTAGTTTGTTCTACCTTCCCTGAAGACTGAAGATGGTATGAGAAATGAAAATTCTAGGGAATGTTAAGAGCCTTAGATAAAGTTTGCAAGATCTGAAAAGTAAACTCTGGGCCATTATCCTACTGAAGGTTGGGATTCCAAACCAGGAGATAATTTCTCAGAGAAGAACATGGGAAACTGTCTGGGCCTTCTTGTTAGTGGTGGGAAATGCTTCAATCCATCCAGACATGGTGTTCACCAAAACCAGGAAATATTTAACTCTTTTGGCTGTGGACATATGAGTAAAATCAAGCTGCTAGTCAGTTCCTAGAAGGGAGCCCCTGGCCTGGTGAGTGGGAAAGGGAAGCTATGATATTTGGTCTTGGGATCTTGTAATTGGATAATGATGGGGGAATGGTGTTTAGCAACAGAAGGTTTTTGGGTGTTCCAGACTTGGGGGTCCACCTGAGAGGCGGGTAGAGGAAAAGACACATTGGAGCTGGGAGGTTGGGAGACTAGAAGGAGAAGGAGAGGAACTGTTGACAAGTCTGAGGTAAGGTGAATGGAAGGAGCAAACGAAATGGAAGCTCCTACTTTTGCTAAAAGAATCTCGTCACATAAGAGGTACCAGGCAGGTCAGCATGACTAAAAATAAATGAGTGAGGTAAATACCATTTTAACATCACAGTTAAGTGGTGGGGTCTGCTGAGGGAGATAAGGCTGTCCCCCTACCCCGACAATAGGGGAACTAGGAGAGGTAAGCCCCCAGAATTCCCTCAGTACTGAGTATGTGGTTCCAATGTCCAAGAGAAAGAAGATGGGCCTTTCTGATACCGTGATGTTTACCTGTGGCTACCTGTTACAGATGATGCCTGTGGTCATAGCAAAGGAGCCTGGGCAGCCTCACTCATCCATAACCAGATCTAGAAGGTCAACTTGGGAATATTTTGGGTTTGATATCTCCATGGCACAATGTGCATGAGGACAATCGGCTGCCTAATGTCCTTTCCTATGGCATCTTGGACAAGGTCTCATGAGACCAAGATGAGGATTAGGGCATGCACAGGCCCAGTGACAGCTCTATCACATTTGAACCATGGGCCTGGCAGCTCTTGAGCCCTGGGGGATAAGGAAGCAGCATGGACAGCACAGGTTGAACAGGTCTGTCACCTCGGCCAGAGGGCAGTGACAGTGATGATTGCGGGCTCTGTCATTCCTCACATGGTACACCTTAATAGCCAACTCTAAGACTTCTGCATGTGGAGTCAAGGGACCTTTCTCCAGACATCTAAGTTTAGCCTTAATGTCAGGGTAGCACTGAGAAAAAAAAATAAGTCATGAGTAATTGTCTGCCTTCTGTGATTTTTGGATCTAAGTTAGTATATTGTAACAGGGCTTTAGTGAGGTATTCCAAAAATGCTGAAGAATTTTCAATCATATCTTGATGACCTCTGAGAGCTTATTATAGTTTACTGGCTTGAGGGCAGCTTTATGGACCTGCCAGGAGGCAAGTAAAAAACCAGTCCCTAGCTAAAATTCCTCCTGGGGTAGAGTGGTACCCACTCAGGGACCGCTTCTGTCCCTGGTGGGGGTGTTGCATGTGTTCGGTGAACCTCATCTGCACGTAGTCTGGCCTGATCCCAAACTCGCCTGTGCTCTTCAGGAAGTAGGTTATTAGATAGGATCATATAGATATCATGAAAGGTGAGATTAAAAGACCGGGACTTAGAGCTTACATAGTAAAAGGCTTGGATATAAGGAAATTTCTTCCATTTGTCTGTGTGCTGACAGTAGTTAGAAAGCTCCCATGGACTATCGAGATCAAAGGTGCCATTAGGCAGCCACTTTAAATTGTTACCTAAATTGTAAGGAGGCCATTTTTTTGAACAAAGATGGAGAAGTGTGGGAATCTGTAAAGTAAGGCATTAAGGCCTGGGATTTTAGGGCCTCTAAGAGGCATCTCAGGGGGAGGCTGGATTGATGGTCTTGGATGGTTTGCTACCCATAGCTGAAACCATGAAAAATGGCGACACCATAAGGCTTATAGGGGGACATCTCTCCTCTATAGGTGGGGTGTGATGGTGGCAACCATGCTGCATGTGGGTCATGCGGAGTCCTTTAAGATTCCCGGGGCCTTTAGGCACTTCTGCCTTAGGGCTTGTCCACACATGCGTGGTAACGGAACACAGAAGTGTCAGCTATGTTGGTTACAATAGTCTCTCACTGAACCTGGAGCTCAGCATTTGGGTCAGATTGTCTGGCCTGGGAGATGCTGGCCATCTCCTGTGCTTGGGTTGCAGATATAGGCTCCTGTGCTCAGCTTTACACTTGGGTCCTCATGCTGCTACAGCAAGCACTTTCTCAGTTGTGCCAATCCCCAGCTCTGACCACTACATCTCCTTTGGACATCCTACAAGGATGGCAGTAATATATCTGGACAAATGAAGAGAGAGGAAGGAAAAGGTATGCAGACTGGCCTAGGGTCAGGTCAGGCCTCCTGAGGACTTCTCCCCCCCTGCTATTAGCTGCTAGACTTGGGCCTCCATAGAATGGGGCTTTAGCAATTAGAGCCACATTCATATCCTAGTCTGAGTGTGAAAATATATATATATTCTGTAGGCACTGAGAATAGACAGGGTTAAAAATAACCCCTACAATAGGAATTAAAACTAAGTAAATGATTCCAATGCTCTAAAGTCATTTAGCCCAAGTTGCAATGAAAATCCTTAACAGGGCAGCTGGGCACATGTGGAAAGATGCTGGAGCGTGTGCAGGAGGGCAAAAGAACACTCCTATTTCACTTGTCACCACCCTCCTCCCCAATATCAGGAAGTGAGGTAGAGCCCTGCTCCTCAGCTCAGACCATTTATAGTTAAGGAGTACTTTGTGAGTCCTTTCAGAGCACAAATACTGACAAACTGTTCACCCCTGCAGTAGAGCTCCTGGCAGCAATGAAGGGACACAATGCTACCTGTATCACATGCAAACATTCACATTTGTTTTTCTTTACAGAAATAGAAGATATATACAAATTATCAACCACTTTCTAAGAACTAGCATTATTCTGGGTTTAAAAAAGTACATTAATACAACTAAAACCAAAGGAAAAAAAAACAAAAAAGGAAGTCAGATGGGAGGGGCACATGGAAACTCCCTATCAGAAGGATTAAAGGAAGGGGCCTGGAGAGATAGTGAATGGATACGTTGGCCAAATATGTGAGTATCCAGACACACACCAGATGGGCAAGGATCTGAGGACAAGAATAAGAGTAGCTGATTAATTTTGCCATTTCTGATTGAATTTGCTGTTTCTCCAGGGATTTAGAACTGCTTAAAATGAAATGGGGACTGGGAGACCAACTACTTTGGGGAGCAGCTCAGTGTCAGTTTCAACCGCCTGACAGATGGTTACCAAGCATAGCTTGGTCCACCCCTTCTTCTTCTTCAGGAGCGCCAGGCCCCAAAGCACCCTCATATTTAGATAGGCACTGCCAGCAAAAGCCATCTTAAGGTCAGCCAGAATCTCTTTTGCTGTAACTCTGACTGGTTTATCTCAGCAGTTGATCTGAAGTCACCCGGAAGCATCTTTTTCCCCCTTTTATATAACAAATTTCTAAATTTTGAAATTTAGCATTCTTCTCAGACTTTATGATTTAAAATATTTTATTTCCCAGTTTCTTTACTTGTTTCTTAAATGGCATGATTTTCCACATTCTAGCCCCCTCCTGGCTACTTCTATTCTGTCAGATCTGTTTTGAAAAACACCTAGTAAGTATTCTCACCTGCTAAATCAGGAAGGAATGCTTCTCTCTGTAAATAGGACAAATAATCTATTAATATTATCACAGTTTTTTTTCCTCTTTCTCTCTCTCTCTCTCTCTCTCTCTCTCTTTCTTTTTTAGCAGAGAGATGGTCCATATTTGTGGTCAGGTGACAGCAACCTACTATTGTATAACAAATGATTCCAAAACTTAGTAACTTAAACGCTTATCATGGTTTCTGATCCAGGAGTAATTTGGGTTGGTTTCTCATTGTCATGTGTAAGTTAGCCTATTAGTTGGGACTCTAGAGCCTAAAGATTTGATGGGAACTAAACAATGGTTTCTAAGCTCACACACAAAGCTGAAGGCAGGAGACATTAATTAAACCTCTTTCTGTATGATCTTGTTTCCTTCATTACCCAATTTTGTGAGTTATATAGATACACTTTTGCCATATTTCACTAAAAATATGTAGAAATAGTGTACTATGTCTTGTCAACAAATAGATTTGCTCTAGTAGAGGCAGGGATCATTTCGTCATTTCAGATGTGGAGGTATTCATTTATTTTTATTTATTTTAGTATTGGGAATCAAACCCTGAGTGCCACACATGCTAAGAAAACACTGCCATTGAGCCACATCCACAGCCCTCAGATGCAGAAATTGAACACTGTCTGTGCTGATAGTACTAGCCAGCCATTTCTATCCATCATCTTACTGAATGATGCTGAAGTCTCCCCAAGTTGATACTGTAACCTACATTTAAGACAAATGATGCTTAGAAATGTTAAGTAACTTACTGAAATCACTGATCTTTGTCCAGCTGAGAAAAATTTGACTCTCGAAGAAAATGTTTCTGCTTTATTACCCTTTCCACATCTGGACAAATCATCCTTCCCAATCTACTTTTGCAAACCACTTTTTGAGCATAATTACAGAACTTTTCACTTTACTTCTGTTACATTGTTAGTATGATAAGGTGTCTGTCACTCTGCTTCATTGTGTGTGACCTCCTTCCATTCCTAATGTCATCAGCAAATCTATTTGTTGATAAGATATAGTCTACACCAATCATTAAGAACCCAGAACTTACAGATGTGTCTAAAACAAGATACACACTAAGATTAGAATAAAAATTTTTGTGACAAAATTTATGTAGTTTTTAGAACTAAGATTGGTTTAAAAACTGAAAACTCAGTTTGTTCTCTGCCCATGCAGATATGAAAGTGCAATTGGACATAGCTATGACCATCCAAATCTTCCATGCTTATAAAGAACTGATTCAAGTATTTAATCTGTTGCTCTTTGCAGACACCACCTCAGAATTGCTGAAACCTCTGTACCTTTATGGTGTAGGAGTTTCTTCTGTTTGTGTGTTGCTTTCATTGGTTAATGAATAAAGAAACTGCCTTGGCTTAGTTGATAGGGCGGAACTTAGGTAGGTGGAGAAAACAGAACTGAATGCTGGGAGGAAGAAGAACAGAATCAGAGAAAAGCCATGGATCCTCTGCCAGAGATGGACGCCAGTTAGAATCTCTGGTAAGCCACAGCCATGTGGCGATATACAGATTAATGGAAATGGACTAAACTAATATGTAAGAGTTAGTCAATAAGAAGTTAGAGCTAATGGCTAAGCAGTGTTTTAATTAATACAGTTTCTGTGTGGTTATTTCAGGTGTAAGGTAGCCAGGTGGCAGGGACAAACAACCCCACCCCCTCCGCTCCCTTTAGCATCATTTGTTGTAACTGTGGGCCTGGGCACCTGTTCACACTCAATTCCAGATCCTGACTTCTGCTGCTAGTCCCTTACTTTTATTTTTCAGGGCCCAGGATGTAGAGACTTACTTAGAGACCACTGTTGTTTTATATAAACTTAACTTAATATTTGGGAGAGAAGGAAGTACATAGCATCAGTGTAAGAAAAAACTGAATATTTATATTTTCTTAAAAACATGTTTTTATTACCCACATTGGTTGGTTCTTTCCCTAAAAACCTTCATCTCTCCATTCTTACCTTTCAGAGGAGAGCACTGGACTCTTCATCCTATACAGAGCTCTGGGCAATAGTCACTTACCCAAAGGCGCAATTTCCTCTGCTTAGTAGTGAAGGAATCTGAAAGGGTGTTAGTTTTGAGACAGCACCCTGCTGTAGAGGCAGCCTCTGGCCATTGTTGTCTGGAAGTCGCAGTCTTCCTGTTTCAGCCTCCTGGGTACTGGAGCCACATGTCCACAATACCACTCTCAACCTCAGAAGGTTTCCCTGAGTTCCCTTCCTCCTTCAGCTTCTATCCCTGTGATCTACACCAGCAATGTGGAAGCAGGGTTGCTTTTTCAAGTACGACATAGTTTCTGAGAAGGTAGAAGAAAGTTTCAAATTTACCCACATTGCTTTCTCATTCTATAAGTTCTGTGTTGCACCAACAGCCCTGAAAATTATAGAATAAAGAATGGATGCAGAAAAGTCAGAGAAGAAAAACAAAAACAAAAAAGGACAAAACAAAACAAAACTAATAATATAACAGCGAGTTTCACTTTCCCAAACAATCCAAGAACTCAAATGGACTGGGGCAGTGTGGGAGAATCTAGGCTGCAGGATTAAGGGTGGATGATGCCCTGACCCTCTTGTTCTTGGATCCTACTTGTCATTGGAGGAAGGTTATCGATACACCAGGCAGAAGAGGAGCTAATAGAAGCCATCACACTTTCTGCTTCCTCTGAGAAGCAGCAGCCTTTAATCCAAATAGCCATCTCCACAGGTTCTTAGATAGTGATGGATAAAGTCAACCAGGTTACCCAGTCTGTATTTCCCATTGCACTAGGGTTAGCACAAGGAATGATGGCTCTAGTCAGTTGGGACTGGAGACTTCTGAAAGGTGTTGGCAGCAAATGCCTGTGCTGAAAGGCTGGTGGGAATGATGGTGCTTTGTTAATGCCAACAGACAGGAGCTACCCAGAACTGTCTGCTTCCTCTAGTGGATAACTGGAACAATGAGACCATCTCTATCACAAACCTTGAAACAGAGGCAACCTAGGAGGTGAGTTGCTGACTCTATCAAAATCCTCATTTATTCAAATTTATCATCACAAGATACTGAACATCACCCTAAACAGAATTTATCCACAAGAAAATACTTTAGTCTTCTGTGTACCTGAATTTGTGAGCCAAGACTACATTTGCTCCATGGACCACGATGAAGCTGACAGAGGCAGACATAGGGAGATGACTCTAGCCAGTGCTAGCATCAGTGTGAATGAGGACTGTCTGAGCAGACTGTGTGGGAGAGGACCAGCAACTGTGCAAGGGCAAGGTCAGAGAAGGAAACTCATGGAGGCACCACACATAAGTTGCAGACAGTTACCTGCAATGGGTATGAAGATCAAGCCAAAGCCTACAATTATTTACACAGAGCAGAAGAATTCCCAAGGGGCTGGATAGACAATGGCATGATGTTGGCTCTCAGAACCCCTGGACTGGGTGCATAGAAAACGTGGCTGATTCTATTAGAAATGATACCGGCTGATGTCCACTCTCTCTTGTTTTTCCTAGGATCACATTCTTGTTCCTAATCACACTCAGCCCCGTGCCACACAAGAAAAATACCCTTTCTCTTACTGTAGAAACCAGTGTTTAGCAGAATCTAAGCATGGGAAGTGAAACTCAGTACCATATGAAATGTAGTGTTAACAGTCCAGGCCTTAATAGCAGACCACAGCAAACTGGCTCAGTATTTAACATATAAAAACATCTTCCCTGTACATATGTGCCTATCCAGCATTCCTTAAGGTTATTAAGAATTCTATTTGGAACTGGGAAACATTTTATTTCTGCAACATGATGACTTTTTCTGCTGGGTGCAGCCGCCCTCTGGTGGAAATGGGCAGTGGTTTCAGGGCAGCCACGGCAGCCAGGCTGTGTAGTTCCTTGATGCTTCTAGAATCTTCCTATGGCTTGCTCTTCAGATCCACCAGTGATTCTGTCATCCACTGACACCTCCTTACCAGTACCTTTTTCTTGCGAGAGTGGTCTGGCATTCCCATATGGCTGTAGGCTGGTTAAGGGACATGTGGAAGGGCCCATAAGACCACACAAAACAGCGACTCCACAAAGATTGGTTTTACAGAACTAAAGCACTGTAACAACCAAACAACTGACTGACAGGGTCTGAAAAGCTTTTCCAGGATGAACACCAACCAGCAGAAAATTCTGGATAAAACAAAACAAAACTGTTGTCACCAAAAACTTTGAGCTCGGCTGATTCACATGCAGAGGGCACTTTTCCTCAGTACAAGTAGGCCCAGCTTGCTTCAGCCATCTTTTATTTATTAAATATGTTTTAAATGATCTGTATTTGTTTTGGAAGGATATATGTCTATGTACCACACATGTGTGTTACCTACAAAGGCTAGAAGAGGGTGTCAGATCCCTTGGAACTAAAGATACGATAGTTGTGAGGCGCCATGTGGGTGTTGCGAATTGAACCCAGGTCCTCTGGAAGAGCAGCCAATGCTCTTAACATCTGAAATATTTCTTTAGTCCTTCAGATCTGTTTTTAATAGAATGGTTACATATTACAAAGGTGATATGACTACCATTTTGATTATTTTGTTTTATTTAAATCGTTATAAAGTAAAAAATAATGGAAAGGATTGATCATCCTTGACTCTAACCATTCGCCACAGTTTGTTCAAAAGGAAAAGTCATCCAGGGAGGCAGGCCTGTGTTTTCTGTTTACAACACAATCTTGTTTGGAAGATTTTAAAGGTTATTTTTGAAGAAGGTAATCAACACACTTGATTTTTTTGCATCTTGGCTCAGTTACTTAAAATGAAAACATCTTACTAATTTCTTTTTAGTACTTAGGGATTATTGTCTAAATGTGATCTAGTAATTAGTGTAATTTACCTCAGAAGAAAAATGTGTTGAAATTAGCTTCCCCTGTGAAAAGTTCTGTGAGAATTTTCTAAACAAGCACCTGCTCCAAACAGCAAAGCAAGTGATAACAATAAAGAGAATCTTTACATTAAATTGGGAAAGTTATGAACAATGTTTTTTTTGGGTGTGTGTGTATGTGTTTAAACAAGTAAAGCTTGCCTGCAGATCAGAGTGCTGAGCAAACTCACTAAAGGCCAGGCAGTGGTGGCACATACCTTTAATCCCAGGACTCAGAAGACAGGCAGGTAGATCTCTGTTAGTTCACGACCACTCTGGGCTACACAAAACTGATCCAATCTAAAAGATAAAAAGAGCTCACACAAAGAAGATCCCAGCACTTGGGATCACATGCCATTAGGAGCGTTGCAGTCTGAGCAGCAGTCAGTCTAAGGACAGGATCCTCCCTTTGGTCTGAGCATTGGCACAGGTAAGAACTCTAGTGGCTGGCTGCTCTGCTTCTCTGATCCTTCAGCTTTCATCCCCTACTTTTATTAAAAGCAATTAGAATTTGTGCTACAAACAATGAAAACTTGAGGCAGTGAGGCACATCCCTAGGCTATCCTCAGAGGCAGTGAGGAACATTCCTGGTCCATCCTTGGAAACAGTGAGGCCCATCCCTGGCCCATCCTCAGAGGCAGTGAGGTACATTCTGAGCCCATCCTTGGCATTTCAAGCTCTCACTGCTCTAGAGAGTCTTCCTAGCTCTGACAGAATCACTGGATTCCTGCTGACTTTCAACCAACACAACTCATCAGACACTAAGGTGCCCAAACTCACTTCTATTCCTTACAGGATTCTGGTTTGCTAGCAATGCAATAGAGGTTTCACAATGAGAAGGACAACATTTATTCATTCAACAAACACTGAATACCTGATAAGATTACTCTACTCTAAGAACATACAGCATGTAAGTAGCAAACATAAAGTTGCAGGACATCAGGTAATGGTATCCCATAGGTCACTGAATGAGTGAGTTTTCAGTGTTTCAGGAAGCTAACCACAGTTGATGATATATAAACAATGAAGCCAGGAATGCCAGAATTGTTTTTAGCAGAGCTTCTGGCTGACTGCACCTGCAATGTTCTCAGTAGTGCACTTCCGGCCTGGTGCTGTGATAAGTCACAATGTCATTTTCGACTCTGAGACTTAGGTTTTCAATTACTAACTAGATGAACAAAATAAACAAACCATGAAGCGTTGATTATAAACCCAAATGTTTCACAGCACGGAACAGCCTTGACTTCTCCATCAGTGACAAAAATAAGTTTCTGGACGGTAGGTCTAGAGAGGCAACTGATGCAGAGCGCATGTTAGCCCCGGACAGCACTGGTATCAACACGGCTGCTGCGGCCCAGCAGCCACCTGGAGCAGAGCTGCAAATGGCATGCTGTATGGCAGGCAGGCAGGACTACTTCTTCATGTCGAGGATGGCACTTCCGGGTCCACGGCTCTTAGCACTGCAGATGTTACAGTATTGTGCAGGAGCGTTCTGAAAAGACATCAAATGCACGGGTTAAAAAGCTGTCTCCTTTCACATCCAGAAATATGATTGATTATTGCACCATTCAGGGGGCCCAGGGCTTTGAAGCGATTAAGTATCATTTTTTTCTCGGAAGAAGACTTTTTAGCTCAGACAGGTCACACCCTCCTGTTACCCTGCAACCCAAAGGACACCAGAGAGCTGGGAGATGGCTTGGCTGGTACAGAGAAAGAATTAGAGTCTGAGCTGAAGCCCCAGAACCTATGTTAAAACTAAAGCCAAAACCAGATGTGGAGGCATGTTCTTATAATCCAGGGCTAATACATGTGGCCAGTGGGTCCCTGGGCTAAATGGTCAGGCAGCCTGGACGACTTGGTGAGAAGACACTGCTGTAAAGAGGACAGCTCCTGAGAAACGACATCTGAGGTAGTCATCTGGCCTCCACATGTGTATATAAACACATGCAAAACAAAAGGGTATCACAGCAGAACCGGCCTGGTGCAGCTTGGGAGTAACAGCACCATGCCATCAAGGCAGGCTGAGAAAAGGCCAATAGTTTCAAAGTGTTTTTTACCATACAGGCCACAGCCACAGCCCAGTAGCCATCAAGTCATTAGCATGAATTCACTGAAGTGTGTTTGCTTTTACGGTAACTAGAGTATACTGCATACTTCACATTTGCAAAGTCAATAGAGCCTATGTGTTACACACACACACACATACACACACACACACACACACACACACAGGAAGGGCAACCCCAGAGAAGATTCCAGGACCCTTTTCAGATACCATAGTCCACAGATGACTCAATTCCTTTTGTTCTGGTTTAGGCTCTTAATCTTTTTTCCTCAACTTGATACAAGTCAGAGTCACCAGAGAAGAGGGAACCTCAGTTGAGAACTGCCTCTATTACAGGGGCCTGTAGGCAAGTCTGTAGGACACTTTCTTGATTAATAATTGATGTGGGAGAGTCAAGTCCTACAGGCAGTACCACTTCTTCCTAGGCAGGTGGTCCCAGATTAAATAATAAACCAGGCTGACCAAGCAAGTATCCATGTTCTTCCATGGCCTCTGCTTTAGCTCTTGCCTCTACATTCCTGCCTTGGCATCTCTCCATGATGGACTGCAACTTTTAAGCAAAAAACCCTCTCCTGACCAAGTAGGGTTTTGTTAGTGTTTTATGAAAGTAACAAAAAATTAGAACACCTTTACATATAAAGGCACATAACCTATGCATATACCCCATATGTTTAAAACATCTCCAATTACTTACCATACTGAATACAATGTAATGCTGTAACACTGCTTTGTTTAGGAAAAAAAGACAAGAAAGGAAAAGCCTCTACATTTATTACAATGTAGCCTTTATCCAATGCTGCTGAAGAAAGGTTGGATGAAGGGATGGATGCAGAATTTATAAATTTAGCAAAAAGTACAGGACCAACTGTCTTGACTACTAGAATTAAGAAAGCCAGAGCCGTAAGGATGATGGATTCTAGCTGTGAACTCTGATGCTGTTTCTTTTTAGCTGGCAGGTGTTGGGCTGACAACTTACTATGCTTGGCATGGGCAGGCACTCCTTGTGGAACATGTGTCGGCAATGGAAGACCACCACACTGAAGGGCTTAGCTGCATCTGCAAGGGGTTCAGGACAAAAGGAGAATTCAGTGCATCGGACAGACTTAGAACTGGTTCACCCAGCCTTGAACGGTTTTCCCAGCAAGAGGCTGCATTTGAGGAGGCTTCCTTACAAAAGAATCTTGAGGGGTGAGGCGCCCTTTGTATGAACACTATAGTTTACAGGTTACTTGTTTGGTCTCAGCATCAGTTACCAAATGATCAGTGCAGGACAATTTCATAGCAAAAATCGTGATGTATATTTGAAAAACTATAATGTACGTGTCTGTGTGTTCTGACCACAACTCCAATGACTCCATGCTGAAATCAAGTGTGTAACTTGATAAAATGTTTCAGTTCACCTTACCTTTGCCAAGACCTCTCACTGAGGCCTGAGGCTAAACTGGGTCAGGACCCCAGGCTTTGTGCATTTACTACTCTTCTGTTTGATCAGGTCCTCTCATCTGCTTCTGCTGTATGGCCAGCTTAGATTAGTTCTGATAAGACCTAGTGCCCTCCACAGAAGAAGCTGATATAACTTTACAGAGACATCCATGACCCTGTTCCCCTGAAATGCCATATAAAGTACCATGGTTTGAGAAGCACTTAAAACCTAAACCTGCTCCCTGTATGAAATGACTCCCCATGTTTCTGTGCTATGGAGCACTTCCTATTGAATACTTCCTAACACCAGGTACTGAGCAGCGACACCTTCGTGCTCTTCCATGCTGATCTATATATCAATTATCCTCACCACTATGCTTTGATTTCTACTTTCAAACTAGGCGCGTCTTTTCTCATGTCAGAATGTTCTTTCAATAAAGAACCTTTTCTTATGTATGAAGCTCTACCAAGAAACAGAGACAGAAGCCTCTACCTTTCAGTGATGATGAGTACTGTTTTCACCAAGGTGGGCTGTGGTCTGGGTGCCTAAAACTACAGTCAAGATGAAGCCACTCATCAACTGATCCCCAAATATACATGTGGGCCTTCCTCTAAAAATTAAAATATATGGATGGTTAAGTTTTCACTTTTCTTTTCTTTAGAAGAATCTCAAAGAAGGGCCTTTACCCAGATCCAGGAGCATCACCTTGTTAGAAGTACCAGCTTTCAGGCCCACACTCCTGGGAACTCTGAGCCCCATGGGGCCAGCACTGTGGGTTCTTGCAAAGCTCCCAGATACTGATATGCCCTGCTCTGTAGTCAGCAGCATCAGCGTTCACAGGAGCAGGGAAGGGGCTGAAACCCTTCCTCAACTGTAAAGTCATACAATTTTTCAGGCACTCATTAGCCAGTTTCAGAATCTCAATTCCAGCCATCATGAACATGTGTTTGGGAAATGATTTCCCCTGCAGGCATCTTACCTGTTGGGAGGATGGGTGAGAGGCACGATTCACAGATATTCTCTTCTGTAAGAAAACACACACACTGCAGGTTAAGCACATTTCCGTTTGCCTGGCCTCTCTGGAAAGCATGGCACACGGTTCTGAATATTCCTTCAGCTTTACCCACCATCGACCAGAACTCCTTTCATTTGGGTTCGGTGCATTTTCTTCAGTAACGACAAAGAGTCAGCAACGAGGATTTTCTTGCAGCCTTCCCGAAGCAGAATCTAGTGTACATGTTTAAAAAGAAAAGACCATTTAGCAATTCAAGTATCAAGAGTGTCTAACTGAGGAATCAGAAAATGTCAGAGGCACTTATTGGTTCTCTTGCCTGCCAAACTTTGTCAAGTGAGCTAGGCATTATTTGTTTTTATGACCACATGGTGGCATTAGTAAAATCAAGTACAAATCCCAAAGTCTTAAAAAGACCCTGCACTAAAATCCTACCGTTATCTTACAGGCTTTTGAATTTTGTGTGTGGTTGCTTGCTGGCACTTTGGTTCTTGCATGATTCATGGAGTTCAACCTTCACATCTTTGCACAGGATGGAAAACCTGTCATTCCAAAGTCATCTACCCACTTAATAAACCCATCTGCTCTTTGACAAACACACTGGGTCTGTCGTGGGCAAGGCATTAGGTGCAGATGAGAAGCGCGCAGAGAAGCCTGTGCTTGTGGGTCACCGTAAGTGCTCTGGTGCCCTTGGCTTTCTTCACAGTGAGGTCATTGTCAGCTCTAAACCTAGACGTGCGATTTTCGTCCCCAGGTGTAAATTCGCACCACTGGGAATGGGAGTGGGGAAAGCAACCACAGTCCTCCATGGCAACCACATGCAATGTAAACCACAAGAACATCAGCTCTGGTGGAATCCAGTCAGAGGCTGCCCAGCTTACATGACGGGACATATTCAGGACCAGAACTGACGACTACAGCTCTGCCCCTGTGGCTTCCATATTTGGGTGTGACAAGCAAAACTACATGATTTTAATATTCTGTATTCACTTTGATAGGACTTGTGGAAAGCCTCCCTCCTCCTTTTTCAATGTTTCTATGAAAATGTATCTTACTATATAAGAATCCTCCTGACTCAATCTCCCAAATGTTAGGTTTACAAGTGTGCACCTCAGTGCTTAGACTTAACTTCCCTGTCAGATCATACTAGAAATGTAACCTTTTAAAGCTTCAAATAAACAGAAATCATATAACATACAGGAAAAAGAAGAAAAACAACACATCAAGAAAGACATTTACAAAATATTGATGCTAGCAAACTTTCTGAAAATTGACTTGCAATTACAGGAAGCTGTTGCCGTCCAATAAGAAAACAATAAACTCGGTCTGAGCCCCTCTGGCACAGGTCTCAGTGTCACTCTCCAGGGTAGACGGCCAGGGCAGAAAGGATAGCAGGCACAGCCCACAGGTTGCAAAGAAAACAGCAAAGCCTAACGGCTGAGAACTCTTCCCCCAGGACTGCGTTTTCACAGCAGGTACAACCTGCCTGCTCACATCTGCTAGGAACATTTTCAGTTTCAAGAGTCAAGAATCCATGAGAAGAAAAACGACAGTGATACTTTCTGCCCAATTTGATCAAAACCCACAGCTCTAAGCCAGAAAAATATGGAAACATTCAAATTGTCACTGGCACGATGCTAGTAAGGTAGTTAACAGAAAATGAGTTGTCCACAGCCAGAATGGTCTTTTGCACTCAATATCTACAATAGTTTAGGGCAACCAAGGCCAGTGAAGGAAAACAGACAGTACTCTGCTGTACAAGCAGTCTCTTTGCTGTGCCGGTTCCCTCTGATACCATTTTCAGAAATGAACATCAGTTTGAACTGTTGAATAGAAGAGAGAGGTAAGACATGTTTTTCATATATGGAGCTGACACAGGAATGAACTTCATTAAGAAAAGAAAAGGGCATTGTGACCACATGAGCTACGATGGGAAGAATATAAGAAAGGGACACTTCATTGTATCACGGACAATGACATGAATGAAGTCTCAAGAGGAAGAAGAGCCTTCCCTTTAATGCATAAGGTAGGGTTGGCGGCAGAGGAGAGCCATGAAAAATCCCCAAACAAAGGCAAATATCTGAGTCTTGTTTCCTTTCGGGAGGAGGTGGTGGAAGTTCTCCACCACATGATTTAGTCCAGACTGGCCAACTTGAAGGAACATGAAGGAGTCAGGTACCAGGGCAAGACAGGTAAGGAGCTATAAAGCCACAGCACAGTAGGGAGAGCTTCCAGGCAGTGGGATCTGGCCTCTTTGAGAGATCATGGTATTAAAGAGACAGGCCACGATCTAACCAAAACAGCTTTACCTGGTTAACAGGAGAATATGATTACCAAGCCTGCTTACTAACCTTTCTTGTTTTAAAAACTCCATCCAACATAAACCACTGCCTTCTCTCTGCTTCATAACACTAGTTTCTTTTTTTTTTTAAATATAAGCAGGTTTTATTTATTTATTTTTTTATTGAGAAAAGGAGAAAAAAAAAAAAACAAGTTTCCACCTCCTCCCAGCCTCCCATTTCCCTCTCTGAGAACTGTCAATAAATATTGACACCTGACACTAGTTTCTTTCTCAAAAAAATATTTATTGACAGTTCTCAGATGGAAAAATATTTTCCATATGGAAGGTCCTTCTATTTTTCCCAGATTATCCACACCTAAGGACCAACTTCTTCCTCTATCCCTTCCATCACCCTTGTTCCTCTCCACTTCCCCTTCATCTGTTTTAAAGAAACAAGCTGCAGCTGTGTGATCAATGATCCATCCCTATGCTATGGCGAAGTTAGATGAGAACATACTTTGGTGTTGACAACCTACGTGAGACCTTAGATCTGCTCCATAGTTTTTTTCTGATTCCTCCAAAGCACATCACCATGGATAATAATTCCAAGTAAAAGCAAAACTGTAGTCTCACAGATACTTCACAAAGCAATAAAGAACCACACATCAGAGAAATAGCTACGGCTCCTTAGAAACAGCTGCTGTGGGGAACGTGCCAGAAAAACTGCCAAGTTTCTGCAGCTTTTATTCGAAAAGGCTCTGAGCACTAGGATTTTGCTGGCTTTGCCTTATTCACTTTGCATGTGCTTGTCCTTAGAAAGCAAATGGCTGCCAGCTAGCTGGCTTCCAAGCCCCATGCGTTTTCTCACTTCCAGCCTCGTCCTGAGGTCATTGGTGTCATGGGACTTCTACTTGGAATGCTTTGCTCGTGTTGGATTACTGCCAAAGACGACTAAGTGCAGAGAGAAATAAAATGCATAAGATAAATGTGAAGGTCTAGTTTTCAGTTTAAAAAGACTTTAAAATCATGTCTGTATTTAACTCATAATAACACAGAGTATATATGAACTAAAAGGATCAAGGAAGTGATGACTGGCTGGCACAGGCCACCTGTGTCACACTTAAATGTGGTGGTAAGATCAAACTCAATCATCTGCAAAGAAAAAAGTCCATTTGGTCTCAAAAGGTTATTTCAAAATTTGCAAGTTTAAAAACCATGTCAGGAAAAACACAGAGAGATTAGATAATACATGAGTGAAAAAGAAATTCATGTTCCCTCCTCAAAGGGCAGGCAAATTGACAGTGTCTTAAACTGACTGTGTCTTCGATTTTAAGTAGCAAATGTAAATGCAGGAAATCTGTTTGTAGACATGGAATGACTAGGTAGCATCTGGGAAAAGAGACCTCAGGTGGAAAATGACTCACTGCACATCACATGACGACCTGGACAGCTCGGGCCTCTGCTCTCAATAAGGACTCGGTCCCCACACTTCCTGCTTCCTGAGGAACAACAGGCCTACTGTCTTTTCTCCAGAGGGAAGTCAGGAAGTGGTCCTGACTGGCACACGTTTTACGGATTACCTGTTAGAGCTGATGCAGTCCTAGAGGAAAAGGCATGACATTTCCTCGCAGGGCCTGAGCCTAAAATTAGTTCAGTATCTTGACATGCCAGCAGGTCACTGACCTTTGGGAGTCTTAGTCTACTCTGAGCAATAGGACTAATGCTAATTAGAGGCCCGCTATGAACCTAAAACGTCTGTCAATAAGACTGGCATAAACAAAGTGACTAGTGACCAAAGCGCTGATTTCCACTTCCCTAACTGCACGGGTATCTTGTGAACATGCTCAACTCCTCTACCTTCCTGCTGAAGAGAGCTGTTGTCAGGAAGTATGAAATGGTAACATCAGAAGAGCTGTTAAGTTTCCTCACAGCTCCCTCCCTCCCTCCCTCCCTCCCTCCCTCCCTCCCTCCCTCTCTCCCATTTCAAATAACAGCTGACTCCACATTTCAGGGCCCACATGACTACACTGTAAGCCTCCTCTCTGACCTCAGTGCACTGAGAAGGTGTATGGCAGAACCAGTGAGAAATCCTTCTGGACCTTTATGTCTGAAGGGTTTCATCACACTAGGGTTTCATTACCTCATACATAGGATTCCTAAAAATTCATTGGCCTGTAATACTTCCCTTAAATTTGGAAGACTTATGGGGGATTGTAATTTTTCTATTATAAATGAAAACATGAAATATAGTTCTATGAAACAAAAAATAAAGACCGATATAATAAAATAAAAGCATGTCTGTGAAAATCTTTCGGGAACTGCCAATGGCTTCAAAGAGACCTGGGATATTTTTATGATGATCACAATAGGATGCTTAGGCAAAAAAGATAAACAAATGACCAATGATAAAAATGAGCAGCTCTTCCTATGGAGAGGGAGGAAGAGAGGGAGAGGGAGAAGAGAAGGAAGAGGGAAGGAGAGAGAGAGAGAGAGAGAGAGAGAGAGAGAGAGAGAGAGAGATCTAAAGTCTTCTTCAAAGAGTCGGAAGCACTTTTGGGAACTGCAGCTTTTCTTGGCATCTCCACTGGGGCCTGTGCTCTCCCCTGGGCCAGCCCTAGTGTGATAGTTTCTGTGGTCTGCCCTCAACTCCCCATTCCTTCCTCTCCTCCGAGTAGCTGTTCTATCCAGGTACTGATGGATAACCATGGCTCTCTGGAGGCACTGGCAAAAGACTTCTGGGTCTCCTTAAATCGCTACCCAACTGCACATTCACATGGTATAAGGAAAGCTCTCTGCGCATTTATAATCTAGAGGGGAAGGCACCGATTCAGGGGATCCTTTTTATGTTAAATGTTCATTTTACATCTCATGCTTTGTATTTTTCAGCTGGCTCAGAACCTGCAAATTTGTTCATAGAAAGTGGATGAATAGTGAGACTGCAGGTTTCACGAGAGCAACACAAGGAGGGTGTGCCAGGCGCTTCTGCTGGCATTACAGGGCTGGCATCAGAAGCATGGCTTCACCCCAGAGACCCATGTCCAAGCACCAGTCTAAGAATCCACTGTCAGGTAGAGGTATCACAGTGGTCCAAAACACATTTTATACATCAGATTTGAAGCCTTGAGCATATTCTACTCTACCTCAGGAAGTCAGGCCCACCAAAGGGGAGGGTACTGTCAGTATCACACCCAGGGTATTCTAAGGTCGACTATTGGCCCCATTTCCCCCAGAGCCCACTCACAAGCCTGTGATGGGCTTCCTAGTCTGGATTACTGTTGTGCAGTTCCTGGGGAACTGCAAAAAAGCAGGTGCTTCTCTTCTCCTGCTTCTCCATATTAGCTGGTTCCTAGATTCTTACTCTCTTCTTTTTCTTTCTCTCTCAAATAATCTCTCCGGGGTCCTCTACAAACCTCCAAGGCCATTGTCCATAAACACCAGCATAAGGTCAGGCTCTGCAGAACAGGCCCTCAGTCTTTCTGCCTCAACTAATCTATTTCCTATGCAGTGCTCCTAAGAGAAAGTTCTGGGCTGTCCACCTCCCTCTACAGAAGAAAAAACCCACCTCTTTCAAGTTATTCCTTCTAGTCATCTCACAGTTCTCTGAGGACCACAGGATGCTGGAATTTCCTTTGTAGTCCCCCTTGCCTGTACCAGCCATTTCTCAGAGTCCATTTGGTTGATTCCATAAGTTCCTGGCATCTCAATTTCCCACCTAATTCTTCTGTGACCACGTTAACCCCACCGTCTTTGAACACCTTCACTGCAGCTACAGAAATGTTACAGTAACAGTACTACACTCCAGAGAGACAACCATTGTCCCTCCTGGTGGGCCACTCCCGCACATTTTCTCACTGACTGTTGGTGCCATTCCCCTGAGTTCAGCAGGCAGTCCTCTACCTTACACCCTTCCCAGTGACCGGTGACATGACCCATCTGCATCACAATGTTCTTCCTACAACCTGGACAACGCATTACTGTTTCCAGGAATGTGAGTTCATCTACTACAACAAAAACACTTCCAAGTGATTGTAAGGAGAATGGTCTGCATTTTAAAAGTAAATGTATTTTAAACAGTTTTGAGTCCTAAGGATGCTACTTGGATTCTGAAACATACTCACTGTTCAGTCTTGTAAAGAGAAAAGATAGGATGCTTAGTAACTAGTGTGTTAATTATTTATATGAAATAACAGGTTCCATTCTTTTTAACACAGATTTTGAACTAAAGGACAAATAAAGCAGGATCAGTGTGCCAGTCAGACAAAGGCTCGTTAGATCCCGTGTTTAAGCATGTTCCAGGCAATGGAGTCCTTCAACGGTTGCAAGGAAAATTACTTGAGTGATTAAAAATATATCTTATTCTCCCAAACTGCACGCAATATTTATTTTCTCTACATTTTGTGACTGGTTCAATTATTCTTTGTAAGTATTCTCGTGCCCTCTTCAATACTACGCAATAACCACCTAAGTGAAAATACGCTTCCTCAAGAGAAAAACTGGAGGTGACTGAGGAATCAAATGGCTTTCCTAAGTTGAGATGTTTTCAGTGTCTCTATTTGAACAGGTTTCCAAACAGTGAATTGCGGTCTGACAGACATCTAAGTGGCTTAGAAACACTTACTTAGAAAAGGATGAATCTGCTCACTCCTATGATCCTTTGTCTAAGGATACGTACCTGCAAGTTATAATCTTGCAAAATTTTAACCAAGGAATCTCTCAAATTGGGAATCTCCATTCCTTCCTTTATACGATGGATTAGTAGAATCGGATCCACATGTGTGCCAATGTTGTTTAGTAAGCCAGTGATAAATGCTACAAAACACCATGCAAAAATAACACATGAGCCACTTGGGAAGCAGAGGCAGGCAGATCTCTGAGTTCAAGGTTAGCCTGGTTGAGAAAGCAAAATTTTGGACGTCCAGGACTGTTACTCAGAGAAACCCTATCTAGAAAAACAAACAAACAAACAAACAAACAAAAACAAAAAACCACCCACTCAAACAAATAAAAACCACATGAGCAATATTAGGAAGCACTGTATTTGTTCACCATTCAACTTTAGATCAAAAATAACAACCTATTACCTTCAAGAAAAGTGTTTAAAATGTGACTTTCTAAACTCTCAAGAACCCTTCCACTTTACACTGAAATTACACTCCGAAGGACTAATTTCACCCTCAGGCTTGCAGAGTCAGGAGGTTCTGAACTTTCTACATGGGATGGGTAAGAATCCCCAGTACTTTCACTGCTCGGATTTATTGTGGATGCTTTCCCATCAAAACATTATTTCATTCGTCTACCTATTCACTTACATTGATTTATACTTTGTGTGTGTGTGTGTGTGCGAGAGAGAGAGAGAGAGAGAGAGAGAGAGAGAGAGAGAGAGAATGCATTCCACTGTGTGCACGATCAAACTTCTCCACCAACCCATCTGGCCATAATTTTAGCCTAGTGTACCCTGAGATAATTCTTCCTCACATAACGGGTTACAATACATACTGACAAGAAGCTTTGCAATCAAATAGCTTCTCTGCTTACGTGGTTTGTCAATGGAATACAGAATCAGGTCTTCCCAGAGTTCTCCATCATCTTGCTCCTTGGCAAACTCGATTGCTTTATCAACATCATGTAATTCCTCCATAATCATCTTGAGGGCACTTCGACTGTTTCCCATTCGGCCTAGATGGGGTGAGGAAGTGTGGGATACTTTATTCATTTAAAAAAGAAACAGCACATTTCTTAATTGGTTTACAAAGCTTCAAAGAAGAATAAAGCTGACTTTCTTACATAACACAGGAATTTCCTGTTTTGACAGTCAAATAAATACTTCCTATTTATTGAATGCTCATGCTGTTGTGTGGAGTGTTCACTGGATGTTGTTATGTGAATGACATCATTTACTCTCACTATAATTCTAGGCAGGATGCTTTACCCAAGTCTCAACTTTAATTTTTTAAGTTTTATTTAATTTTATTATTTAACTTTATGTGTAGGAGTGTCTTAGTTGCATGTATGTACATGTACCATGTATATGTCTACTGTTCATGGAGACCAGAAGAGGGCACTGTATCCCCTAGATCCAGAGTGGCAAAACTACCATGTGTCATGTAATAGCTAGGGATTGAACCTGGGCCCTCTGGAAGAACAGTAAATGCTCTTAACTGCTGAGTCATCTCTCCAGCTTAAAACACTGAATATTTTGAAACATTTTTTCCTTTATTTTGAGACAGCCTCACTGTGTAGATCTAGCTAGCCTGAAATTCATTATGTAGATCATGCTGACCTTGAACCCACAGAGATCTGCTTGCCTCTGCCTCTTGAGTGCTAGTGTTAAAGGGATGTATCATCATGCCTGGCTTAATATTACTTATTACTTTTTTTTTAAATGGAAGAGGAAGCACAGTATTTGTAACTTGGGAAGCTCTTGCAGCCACTGAATTATACAGCTGGAGTTCGAGCTGGGTTGGCTGCATTCTGCCTTCCTTCTCACAGGCCTGTAAATTTTTTTGGAAATTCTGATACAATTAAGACTTTAAAAAACTTGGAAATCATTGTGCCTCTTCTGCTCACTAACCTGTGGTCACTTCCTAATTTTCACAATCTGCTATTAGAGCTCATGTGGAAGGCCTTATGCAGTAGAGGCCAACTGTCTGCCTGAGGCTTACTACATTTACCCTTGTCCCTTATTCCACCTAGGGACCAGTAAAGGGTCATGAATTAAGTCATCTACTGATGGAGGAAGGTCATTGGCTAATAAAGGAACTGCCCTGGCCCATTTTTATTGGTTAGAGGATAGGTGGGAGGAGTAAACAGAACAGAACGCTGGGAGGAAGAGGAAGTGAGCTCAGAGACTCCACAGCTCTCTCGGGAGCAGACGCCTCAGAGAGAGACGCCATGCCCTGCTCCCAGGATGAAGCTCCGACCCAGGATGGACTAGGCTAGAATCTCCCCGGTAAGCGCACCTTGGGGTGCTACACACAGATGATTAGAAATGGGCTAAATTAATATGTGAGAATTAGCCTAGAAGAGAATGGGCCAAGCAGTGTTTAAATGAATACAGTTTGTGTGTTGTTATTTCGGGGCATAAGCTAGCCGAGCAGGCAGCCGGGGTGCTGGGGACGCAGCCCCGCCGCCCCTTATTACTACAATCTACTGCTCCTAAGACATAAAGATGAATTCAAACAGATACTTCCTGTTGGATCACAGTCAAAAGAAGTAAATGAACAGATAAACTAGTTGAAGGTGTGAGGAGAAGCCCCAAACTGTGCTCATGCAGAAAATACAGCCTCAAATGTTTCTCCTAAGGAAAGCAGATCCCATGACTGGGGCAGTTCTAGGGCTGACGCTGAACATCCATGAGTTTGCTACTCCATACAGAAGACCGAGAGACTTGGGTTAACAAAGGCCGAAGGAGCCGATGACAGTGAGTGGTGTGTGGAAGAAGGCTGTGGTGTGAGAAACATGGCAGGCGGGCAGGGAATTGATGCCAGAGAGATGCTCACATTTAGTCTATGCTGTGCGTCTCCAGCACCTGCACAGCTTCCTCAGAAAATCCGCAATAAAAGCTGCCTGGCTCTCATGCACTCTGGAAGACAGACAAGTCTAATTTCCTGGTATATGGTACCCATGGCACCCCTGCTCTGCCATGTCTAAAGGTGGGCAGCAGAGGAAAAGGGAGTAGTGAGAGCTACAGTATATTATGAAGCTTTCCTCTTGCTCTAAAGCACCATATTCTAATTATTAAGAATGTGACTTTTGAAAACAGGAATTACTTCATATCAGTGTGTGGTGATGTAAGCCAATTATAAACTAAAGGAGAAAAAAAATCTCCAAAAGCCACAAAACCAAATCTGTCAGCTCATCTACAGTTTTAATGCATTGTGTGATATGATACGTTTTTGCTTGCTTTGTTACTTTTTTATCACACATTTGCTATATGTTCTTTAGAAGCATGGCTCTATTAAGTCTTCCTATGCTACTGGGCTTAGGAATCTCCTTTTCCATGTGTTATAATTTTATACACACTAGGCCTGAATGTCTGTCACTTTGTTCTCAAACCTGTGTCCATTTTTACACATATTATGACAAATCTTCCCCTGCCCCCACTTCTATGCTTATGGGACTAAAATGAACAAATGTACTTACTCAGGAGATAAACTGTCTCTTCTACAAAGTTTCTTTGTTGGCAGATCTCAAGAGCCTTCAATTAAAGCAGGGAGAAATGTTACTATGGACTACAGAAATGGAGAAAAACATTAAGAGAGCCACTTAAAGATACTTACAAACTTGGAAGAACTTTTCATTGTTTTCCTTAAAAAATATATATAACAAAAGAAAACACATCTCTGTGGCTCTTTGTTTCCATTCACCTTTCAGAGTTACTAGGATCTACAGAGCTGAACTGAGAGCCCACGAAGCCACACAGTGTTTCATCAGCAGAAGCAGTGAGCAAAGTTGGGATGTGTTTTCCTACTAAGCTTTCTCTCTTCTAGATGCTTGAGTAAACACCATTGCTTCCAATCTCATCTACAGTCATTAGTGTATTTGTCCTCTCATAGTGAAAAGATGCACTGTGTACAGTTTCTGGCCCCGCCCGGCGCCAGCCTGGGACAGGGAGCTCAGAGGTTCCTTGGCCCCCTATCCTTCTTAGGCTCTCTGCAGGGCCTCTACTCCCAGCATACTGCCTCTTTCTCCCTAGCCCACCCAGCTTCCATCCAGAACCCTCCCCACTTCGGCCCCACCGCCCTCTTTCGGCACATAACATCTCCCAGCCCAGCCTGTCTGGGCACTGGGTCCAAATCCTCGGGGCACCCAAGCGGGTGGGAGTTCCTTTGCTTCTATGGCTTGCCTGCACCAAGCAGGGTAGGCGCTCTGTTTGCAAGCTGCCCCATCAGGACGGAGGCCTGATCTCTCGGCACTAGGAGAGCCAGCGTTGGGGAGAGCCAGTGTTGGGGCACCAGGAGAGCCAGCATTGGGGAGAGCCAACATTGGGGAGAGCCAGCGTTGGGTAGGCAAGGAGACCTGATCCAGTAAAAGAAGATCCATAAGGGAGCATTTGGAAGAAGAGATGGGCAGATGCCAAGGCAAGAATTCGCCCAACAAGCTGAAAAGCAACATGAAGCCACCAGAAACCAGTGACCTCGCAACGGGAGGACATGAACACCTTAATCAAGAAGAAGTAGAAAAGATTGACTTCATGAAAGTGATTGACGCCCTTAAACAGCATGTAAAAAACGCCCTTATAGAAATGGATGAGAAATATAACAGAAAGTTTGAAGAATTGATTAAATCAGTGATACCCTAGAAAACCAAGAAAAAACAATCAAACAGATAATGGAAACAGTTCAAGACTTGAAAACTGAAATGGAGGCAAAGAAGAAAACACAAACAGAGGGCCGGCTAGACATGGAAAATTTAAATAAACAAACAGAGTCTACAGAAACAAGCATAACCAACAGAATACAAGAGTTAGAAGAAAGAATCTCAGATTCTGAAGATACCATAGAGAAAATAAACACAGTGATCAAAGAAAACATCAAGCCCAACAAACTCTCATCACAAAACATTCAGAAAATATGGGATACAATAAAAAGGCCAAACCTAAGAATAATAGGAGTAGAAGAAGGAGAAGAAGCACAGCTCAATGGTCCAGAAAATATATTTAATAAAATTATAGAAGAAAACTTTCCCAACCTAAAGAAAGATATACCTATGAAGGTTCAAGAAGCATACAGAACACCGAATAGGCTGGATCAAAAAAAAAAAAAATCCCCTCGCCATATAATTATCAAAACACAAAGCATACAGAATAAGGAAAGAATATTAAGAGCTGCAAAGGAAAAAGGCCAAATTACTTATACAGGTAAACCTATCAGACTTACACCTGACTTCTCCATGGAAACCATGAAAGCCAGAAGGTCCTGGATAGATGTACTTCAGAAACTGAGAGACCATGGATGCAAGCCCAGATTACTATACCCAGCCAAGCTTTCGTTCACTATAAATGGAGAAAATAAAATTTTCCAGGATAAAAACAAATTTAAACAATACACAGCCACAAATCCAGCTTTACAGAAAGTAATAGAAGGAAAACCACTAACCAAGGAGTCCGCAATGACCACAATAGCTCAGACATCTAGAGACCCTTCACCAACACAAATCAAAGAAGGGAAACACACAAACTCTACGACTAAAAAAGTGACCGGAGTTAACAACCACTGGTCATTAATATCACTTAATGTCAATGGACTCAACCTACCTATAAAAAGGCACAGGCTAAGAGATTGGATAAAAAAACAGGATCCAACATTCTGCTGTGAAGGCGTAAGTCACAAACAATGCCACACCAATTCGGGGTTATGATTATTAGGGTGGTATTTATTTAAAGGGGAAAAAACTTACAGATCACTGTCCCAGGCAACAGCCCTCTACGCAACCAGGAAAGGAGTCTAGTCGCCGGCGGAGCAGGAAGTGAAGAGAGAGAGGAGAGGGAAGTGGCCGCTTTTTTAAAGGGAGAGAAACCATGCCCCAATGGGCTGGTACCTCAGCGGTGATAGGCTGGAGGAGTGGGAGGACCTCCCGCAACACCTCCCCCTTTTGTTTAAATAAGAGAGTTCTAAACCTACTATGAAATTATATACAATAAGTACAAATATCCTATTCTAACTAGCTTAGGTCTTGTATAATAAATAACTTGGCCAAGTCATGAGAGAAAGTAACTACATTTATATAGTCTTCAACCCCATCAAAGATCTGAGAAGGGAAATAATGTTGCCTGGGTAATTAGGAAGTTCAGTAAAACAACTTCCAAAACATGCAACAAATCACAGAGACAACTGGCTACCTGGGCAATCACCCAAAATCACATTAGCAGCGTTGAAGCAACCAACTTTGGCTAAGGCCTAACATAACTGACATACCATTTTCAAAGGCAAGCAACTTTTCAAAACTATCTTACCCTGTCTTGGCAGGATATGACAGCCCTGTTTTATCCATTGATGCACACTCTGTATCTTTGTCAATCGTTGAGGTATGGGCATTTCTTTGCCCCAAGGCCAGTTTGCCAAAAAGAAGGCTCCAGGTGGAGTGTCTTTGGTGCTCAACATTCTCTCGGGAATAGAGCGGTGTTGCCAGGAACAATTGTGTCTCACTACCACAAAACTCTGAGTTAGATTAAAGGCCATTTTCTACAGCTCCTTGAAGAAGTTGAAGATTATCTATCTATACTGAGTATAATCTCTATATATCTAAAGAACCTGATTAGTCTAATTATAAATGACAAACTTAGATGACTATTAATCTATATAATTCTCGATATCTATCTAACTTAAAGACTAAGAAAATAAACTACTGTGAAACAAATGAGGACAATGACCTCCAAAAATAAACAATGTACAAATATACATTGCAGTAGGTAAATATATATCAATACACAAATCATTATATAAGTATCTTAATCAGAGGTAGAAATGTACACTGCAATATGGTAAATATATACAATATATATATATATATATCAATACAATATATGTCAATACATAAAAAATGTTTTAAACAGAGGTAGAAACATGCATGCGTACAATAGTCAATATAATTTAACTTTGTATCAATATACAAGAATCTATAGCAATATATTTGTCTAAAGACAGTAACTCACAATTACAAATCTATTATCCCATCATCCCTCTTTTTTTTTTTCAAAATGATCCCTGAGCTTATAAAATTCCTCCCCCAACCCTCAATCATATACTAATTATAATCAACCCCTAAATGATGTCCCTAAACCCAAGGGCAAACTTTACTGGGAGAGGGGATGTCGTCCTCTAGAATTACTTCCAGCTGTCATGGGGGCGACGTTCTTTCTGGGGGATCCTGTGAAAGTGAAATGATGGTTAAATTTCAAGATCAATGTCTTTTAAAATTGCCAATAGTCTCTGAATATTTTGTGCAGGTCTGGCCAAAATGTTGTATAAGATGTGCACCATTTCAGCTAACCAAGTTGGAACTGTCTTGTGCAGCTGGTACCCAAAGCAGGTCTTGTAGTAGCGCTATCAGTATCATGACGTCATATCAACCAGGTGGAGTTGTTGTTATGGGGCCCCATCTTCTTCCTGGAAACTTCAAATGTCACTTCAGGAAAAACTCATTGTTCATTATGAAAAACTTAAACATTAATCATATAGACATATATAGACATATATATAAATATTCAATGAAAGACATGATAGATATATTCAATGAAAAGTATGATAGATATGAAGAAAAACAAAGATGTTTTCTAAACTCATATTTCTTTCTGTCCCATATCATGGCTCTTGACATGAGACAGAAACTCCAGAAACTCTGGGTTTTTCTCTTACTAACAGGCTTGGAATTGGAGAGGGACTGAGCCAGAGTCCAACTTCAAAACCAGCTTTATAAATTTAGAAATATGGTTTAATATTACTTACACAACCCTTTCAGTTTTCTTGATATTTCCTATTGGGCAGGTATTTTTCCATCTGTCAGTATCCAAATATCCAGGGTCCCTTGAATTTTTCAAAGATGAGTGTTTTCCTGTGGAGATAAGAACAGAACCCTGCCCCCATTCTATAGGTTTTTCTTACCACCTGTATGAATATCATCATTGTGGATAAGTTGTCATTTCTCCTTTCCAAGAGGTTTCTCCTCTTTAAATCGAAACTTTATTAATTTTGATGGTATCCACAATTTTTCTTCTCCTGTGGAAACAAGAGCAAAACCCCTTCCCCAACGTAGCACATCTCCTGGCTTCCACTGAGAGGTCAGCACATCTTTGAAATAAATCGGTTGATTTAGTTCAGCAGACTTTTCCATTATCCAATGTCTTTCTGCTGCTGTCGTTCCTTTCTCATTAGCGTTAAGAAAATTCAAGGTTAATAAAGCATTATCTAATCTATTTCTGGGGGTATTTTCAGTCTCTTTCTGTTTGTTCAGCATATCCTTTATAGTACGATTTGATCTTTCTATAACTGCCTGACCTGTAGGATTATTTCGTATACCTGTAATGTGTTTTATATTATAATAATCAAAAAAGCGTTTCATTTTCTTAGATACATATGCTGGACCATTATCTGTCTTTATTTGCGCAGGTATACCCATGATGGCCATAACTTCCAATAAATGTGTGATTACTGAATCAGCCTTTTCTGAGCTCAGGGCAGTAGCCCATTGAAAACCTGAATACGTGTCTATGGTGTGGTGTACATATTTTAATTTACCAAATTCCATAAAGTGGAACACATCCATCTGCCAGATTTCAATTCTCTTAGTACCCTTTGGGTTACTCCCTGCAGGCAACGGTGTTTGATTATAGAAAGAACAAGTAGGGCATCTCTTTATAATGTCCTTAGCTTGTTGCCAAGTAATGGAAAATTCTTTCTTTAGGCCTTTACTATTGACATGATGCTTCTTATGAAATTCCGAGGCCTGCAACACACTTCCAATCAATAATTGATCAATCTCAGCACTGCCTTGGGCTAGAGGACCAGGTAGACCTGTATGGGACCGGATGTGTGTTATGTACATCGGACAAAGCCTGTTCCTGATTATGTCTTGTACCTGGATAAACAATGAAGTCAACTCTGTGTCATCTGGTATAAATTCAGCGGTTTCAATATGCAAGATAACTCTTTCTGCATATTGTGAATCTGTAACTATATTAAGAGGTTCTTTAAAATCCCTTAGCACCATAAGAATGGCATATAATTCTGCCTTCTGGACAGAATTATAAGGGCTTTGTTCCACCTTACTCAATTCATCTGACTTGTAACCTGCTTTCCCTGATTTATTTGCATCAGTATAGAACGTATGGGCTCCAGTTATTGGAGCATCACGTACAATTCTAGGAAGAATCCAGGAAGTTCTTTTTATGAGGTTAAGTCTACCACTTTTGGGATAGTTGCTATTAATTTCTCCCAAAAAGTTAGCACAAGCTCTTTGCCACGGTTCATTGTCTTCCCATAACTTTTTTATTTCTTCAGTAGTAAAAGGCACTATAATTTCTGCTGGGTCTATACCTGCTAGTTGACGAAGTCTCAGCTTACCTTTTATAATTAATTCAGAGACTTTTTCCACATAAGTTTTTAATTTTTTACTTGGTTTATTAGGTATAAATATACACTCTAAAATAATATCTTCCCTCTGCATTAGAATCCCTGTAGGAGAAATTCTGGAAGGCAATATGACTAGGATGCAGCTAAGATTTGGTTTCACCCTATCCACATGTGCCTCCTGTAATTTTTCCTCAATCATTGTCAGTTCCTTTTCTGCTTCAGCTGTCAGTTCTCTTGGACTATTCAAATCTTTATCACCATCTAAGGTTTTGTTTAAATGAACTATTAGATCAGGTGTTATCCCAACAGCTGGTCGTAGACTGGAAATGTCTCCTAACAATCTTTGGAAGTCATTAAGAGTCTTTAACCAGTCTCTCCTAATTTGTGCCTTTTGTGTTTTAATTTTCTCTAACCCTATTCTGTAACCTAGGTAATTAATAGAATTTCCTCTTTGAATCTTTTCAGGGGCAATTTGTAATCCCCACCTAGGCAAGACTTTCTTTACTTCTTCAAACATCCTTTCTAAAGTATCTTTATTTGAATCAGATAACAAGATGTAATCCATGTAATGATAAATGATGGACTTGGGGAATTGTTTACGAATTATTTCCAATGGCTTACTTACAAAATATTGGCACAGTGTAGGACTACTGAGCATACCCTGTGGGAGGACAGTCCATTGATATCTCCTATTAGGCTGAGAATTATTATAAGTAGGCACTGTGAAGGCAAATTTTTCTCTATCCTTTTCTTGTAACGGTAAAGTGAAAAAACAATCTTTCAAATCAATAACTATAAGAGGCCATCCTTTTGGTAACAGAGAAGGCAAAGGAATTCCAGATTGTAGTGGGCCCATAGGTTGAATTACTTTGTTGACAGCTCTTAGATCTGTCACCATTCTCCATTTACCAGATTTCTTTTTTACAACAAATACAGGAGAATTCCAAGGGCTGGTTGATTCTTCAATATGGTGAGCATCTAGTTGCTCTTGCACCAGCTGTTCCAATGCCTGTAGTTTATCTTCAGCTAGAGGCCACTGTTTGATCCATATTGGCTTCTCAGTTAGCCATTTTAAAGGTAGGGCTGTTGGTACCTCTAAAGGTTTGGTATTTGCTGTATGTTCTTGTACAGCCTGAATGGCTGGTGACCTTTTCCCATAATACCTCATCATATCGTCCCAGAATTATGAGTTCCTGGAAATACAGGAATGTTAATCTGGGTATTCCATTGCTGTAGCAGGTCACGGCCCCATAAATTTATGGCAATATTTGCTATATATGGCCTTAGTCTTCCTATTTGCCCTTCGGGCCCTATGCATTCAACCCATCTTGTGCTTTGTTTTACACGAGATAGGGTTCCAATTCCTAGGAACTGAACATCTACCTCTTGAAGAGGCCAATTCGGATGCCAAGATTCTGGGGTAATGATACTTACATCCGCACCTGTGTCTAATAAGCCTTCAATAAAAGTGCCATTTATACAGACTCTTAGCTTTGGTCTTTGATCATTAATAGAAGTCTGCCAAAATATACGTTTACTCTGTCCTACTGGGTTTTTTGACTCATCCTCCACATGTATTTCATCATTTAGACCAGTATTACTTTTTACAGCAGAAATTGGAGCTTTTAATTTTCTTGGTGAGGCACGTTCTCCACTGTGACTGGGAATGACTGGGCCACTGTTGGCTTGGGGGCCTGCGAGAGGCCCCCCAAGGAGTTTCCCGATGATATCGGATTGCCCCGTCTGTCTGTTGTTGACCTACATTCATTGGACCAATGCCTGCCTTTACGGCATCTCCTACATATACCTGAAGGCCGAGGTCTCCTATTTTTGTCATTCCCAGAAGAGATATTATTCCTAGAAATTCTTTGCCTGCAATCCCTTTGCAAATGTCCTAATTTACCACAATTAAAACACCTGGCAGTTTGACGTCTCCTCATTGCTTTGGAAATCACTTCTCCTACCCAAGATTCGTCATTATAGCTAAATGTCTCAACATTCATCGTATGCTGAATCCATTCATCCATAGGTGCTGATCTAGACTTTAAAGGCCCAATTATCTTTTTGCATTCTATGTTTGCATTCTCAAAAGCTAGAGATTCAAGAAGTATTCGTCTAGCTTCTGGGTCTGTTACCCCTATGTCCAGAGCCTTAATTAATCTTTGCAAAAAGTCAATAAAAGGTTCTCTCTGTCCCTGCCTAATTCTGGTGTATGATTCAACCCTTTTTGCTGGATCTTGTATCCTATTCCAAGCATTTAAAGCTGCTTGGTGACATAGACACAGTACTTCATCGTCATAAAGAGCTTGGACCTGTGGATCAGCATATTCTCCTGCACCAAGAATTTGATCTTGGGAAACCTCGACACCTTTTGCTCTTTCTTGCTGTTCCATATGTTTGGATTCTTCTCTGAAATAAATTCCAAACATCAAGGAAGGTCCATTATCTAAAACTGCAGACACTAACTGATGGAAATCATGGGGGGTAGCTCTAGCATTAGAAGCCCAAGTCCTTATCATTTCCTTTACATATGCATTGTGCAAGCCAAAATTAACAACAGCTTGCTTAATTTCTTTCAGATCATTCATTGCTATTGGCGTCCATCTAGCTTCTCTGACTCCCTTTGAGCCTTTAGAAGTTGATGCTTTTTCAGAATTAAGTATAGGGTATGTCGCTAGAACCCTGGGTAAGCCAGTTCTAATAGCTGGTGGAGGCATTGTATCCTATCCTTGTGCCTCCTTACTCTGTTCACCAGCTGCAATAATTTCTCCAATCTTTTCAAATCTTTTTATCATTGTCTCTCTTAAATCCTGAATCTCCTGACCTGTATATATTTCCAGTGATTTCACTGAGGTATCAATTTTTTGGTTCCCATTCTGCACCTGTGATTCCAGAGCTTTAATTTTTTCCTTCAAAGATAACATGTCCTCCTTAAACTTTCCTTGTATATCATGTAGATTCCCATCTTGGAGGTACATTCTGTCTGTTACCTTATCAAAACTTTGTGATAAAGTCTGAAGGTCAAATTCAACAGCCTGAAGCCTTTCAGGTAACTTTCTAATACCCTTGTATATGGAGTCAATTTTGTCTGTCATAGTATCCACTTGTTCAGATAACCTCTGATATTCAATAATTTTAATCCTATCAATTAGTTGTTCATTATTAGTTCGTAAAGATTCTATCATTCTTAGGAGTGCCATATTCTTCTGTTCATTATTAGTTTGTAAAGATTCTATCGTTTTTAGGAGTGCCATATTCTTCTGTTCATTATTAGTACGTAAAGATTCAATCATTCTTAGGAGTGCCATATTCTTCTGTTCATTATTAGTACGTAAAGATTCAATCGTTCTTAGGAGTGCCATATTCTTCCTTAATGATAGAATATGGAAAAGAAAACTGAGGCCTAGTAACAAGCAAATTAAGGTATCCCCATAATCACATAAACCTTGTATGATGTAATTCATTGTATTAGAAAATATAAATTTACTAATCCATTGTATTAGTGAAAACAAAGCAGTAAAATTTGCGTTAGAAACGAAAACTGCAATGTTACCTATTATCCAGCAGGTGGCGCTGTTGCAGAGTCGCGGTGAAAACATGGTCCTGTTTCAGTGCCTTAGTAGATGTTAAAAACTGGAAAATGCAAGTTTCTCAACAAAGTAAATGTAATTAAATCAATTCCAGAGACGGAACCAGAAACCCAGAATCCAGGGGTAGAGAAGAGCAATCTGGAAGCCGCTTATGCCTCCACGTGACAGAGTCACCCTGAGGGGTGGCAGCTTTCAGCAACCGCGTGTTCTGGTTCGCACCACTTAAGAGCTGTGCTTGCAAGGGAGATTTAAAAATGACTCAGAAAAGAGCAAATCACACGGCCAGAGACTACTCGGGCCTGTGGAGTTTAAATCCACGTGGGGAGGCCAAGGCCGCTGCTGGAAGGCACAGGCAGCAGCTGAGGAAGGGAGGGCTCCTGCCAAGCCGAACTCGCGGCCGCCAAGCCGAACTCGCGGCTGCGAGCGGGGAAAGGAGAGGTTCTAAAACCAAACGTTGGGTGCCAAAATGAAGGCGTAAGTCACAAACAATGCCACACCAATTCGGGGTTATGATTATTAGGGTGGTATTTATTTAAAGGGGAAAAAACTTACAGATCACTGTCCCAGGCAACAGCCCTCTACGCAACCAGGAAAGGAGTCTAGTCACCGGCGGAGCAGGAAGTGAAGAGAGAGAGAGGAGAGGGAAGTGGCCGCTTTTTTAAAGGGAGAGAAACCACGCCCCAATGGGCTGGTACCTCAGCGGTGATAGGCTGGAGGAGTGGGAGGACCTCCCGCAACACTGCTGTTTACAAGAAACACACCTCAACTACAAAGACAGGCACCTATTCAGAGTAAAGGGCTGGGAAAAGGCTTATCAAGCAAATGGACCTAAGAAACAAGCAGGTGTGGCCATACTAATCTCTAACAAAGTTGACTTCAGGTTCTGGCTATCACAAACAATGCTGCTATGAACATCGTAGAGCATATACTTTTGTTGTATGATAAGGCCTCTCTTGGGTATATTCCCAAGAGTGGTATTGCTGGGTCCAGGGGTAAGTTGATCCTGAATTTCCTGAGAAACCGCCATACTGCTTTCCAAAGTGGTTGCACAAGTTTGCATTCCCACCAGCAATGGATGAGTGTACCCCTTTCTCCACAACCTCTCCAACAAAGGCTAAGGCTATCATTGGTGTTTTTTATTTTAGCCATTCTGACAGGTGTAAGATGGTATCTTAAAGATGTCTTGATTTGCATTTCCTTGATCGCTAAGGAAGTTGAGCATGACCTTAAGTGTCTTTTGGCCACAAGGAACTCAGGACCGCGAGGGGTACACCCACACACTGAGACAATGGGGATGTTCTACTGGGAACTCATCAAGACCAGCTGGCCTGGGCCTGGGATAAAACCGGACTCTCTGAACATAGCGGACAATGAGGACTACTGAGAACTCAAGAACAATGGCAATGGGTTTCTGATCCTACTGCACGCACTGGCTTTGTGGGAGCCTAGGCAGTTTGGATGCTCAACTTACTAGACCTGGATGGAGGTGGGGGTTCCTTGGACTTCCCACAGGACAGGGAACCCTGATTGCTTTTCGGGCTGAGGGGGGGGGCTTAATTGGGGGAGGGGGAGTGAAATGGGAGGCGGTGGTGGGGAAGAGAAAGAAATATTTAATAAATAAATAAATTAATAAAAAAAACATAAAATATACATGGGGAGGAAAAAAAAACAAAGTTGACTTCAAACTTAAATCAATCAGAAGAGATGGAGAGGGGCATTTCATACTCATAACAGGAACAGTTCATCAGGATGAAGTCTCAATCCTGAATATCTATGCCCCTAATATAAAAGCACCCACGTACATAAAAGAAACATTGCTAAAACTCAAGGCAGCCATCAAACCGCACACACTAATAGTAGGAGACTTTAACACTCCTCTCTCACCAATGGACAGGTCAATCAGACAGAAACCTAACAGAGAAATAAGAGAATTAATGGAGGTAATGAATCAAATGGACTTAACAGACATCTATAGAACTTTCCACCCAAATAGGAAAGAATATACCTTCTTCTCTGCAGCTCATGGAACCTTCTCAAAAATCGACCATATAGTCGGTAACAAAGCAAACATCCACAGTTACAAAAAAATATTAGTAACCACCTGTGTCTTATCAGATCACCATGGATTAAAGTTAGAATTCAACAACAATGCTACCCCCAGAAAGCCTACAAATTCATGGAAACTGAACAGTCAACTACTGAACCATACCTGGATTAAGGAAGAAATTAAGAAAGAAATTAAGGTCTTCCTGGAATTCAATGAAAATAAAGAAACAACATACTTAAACTTATGGGACACTATGAAAGCAGTCCTAAGAGGAAAGTTCATAGCACTAAGTGCCCACTTAAAGAAAACAGAGAAAGCTCACATTGGAGAATTAACAGCCCACCTGAAAGCTCTAGAAAAAAAAGAAGCAGACTCACCTAGGAGGAGTAGAAGACTGGAAATAATCAAACTGAGGGCTGAAATCAACAAAATAGAAACACAGAAAACAATACAAAGGATCAATGAAACAAAAAGCTGGTTCCTGGAGAAAATCAACAAGATTCACAAACCCCTATCCAAACTAATCAAACGGCAGAGAGAGAATTTGCAAATTGATAAGATCAGAAATGAAAAGGGGGACATAACCACAGACACAGAGGAAATTCAGAGACTCATTAGATCTTACTACAAAAGCCTATATGCCACAAAACTGGAAAATGTAAAGGAAATGGACACTTTTTTAGATAAATACCATATACCAAAGTTAAACCAGGACCAGGTGAACAATCTAAATAGACCTGTTAGTCGCGAAGAATTAGAAGAGGTTATCAAAAACCTCCCTACCAAAAAAAGCCCAGGACCAGATGGTTTCAATGCGGAATTCTACCAGAACTTCCAAGAAGACCTAATACCTATACTCCTTAATGTATTTCACAATATAGAAACAGAAGAGGCATTGCCAAATTCCTTTTATGAAGCTACAGTTACTCTGATACCAAAACCGCACAAAGACTCAACCAAGAAAGAAAATTATAGACCAATCTCACTCATGAACATGGATGCAAAAATCCTCAACAAAATACTGGCAAACCGAATCCAAGAACACATTAGAAAAATTATCCATTATGATCAAGTAGGCTTTATTCCTGAGATGCAGTGCTGGTTCAACATATGAAAATCTATCAATGTAATCCATCATATTAATAAACTGAAAGAAAAAAATCATATGATCATTTCATTAGATGCTGAAAAAGCATTTGACAAAATTCAACATCCATTTATGATAAAAGTATTGGAGAGATTAGGGATACAAGGGTCATACCTAAATATAATAAAAGCTATATACAGCAAGCCAACAGCTAACATCAAATTAAATGGAGAGAAACTCAAAGCCATCCCACTAAACTCAGGAACACGACAAGGCTGTCCACTCTCGCCATACCTCTTCAATATAGTGCTTGAAGTTCTAGCAATAGCAATAAGACAACATAAGGGGATCAAGGGGATTCGAATTGGAAAGGAAGAAGTGAAACTTTCGTTATTTGCAGATGATATGATAGTGTACATAAGCGACTCCCAAAACTCCACCAAAGAACTTTTACAGCTGATAAACACCTTTAGTAATGTGGCGGGATACAAGATCAACTCCAAAAAATCAGTCGCCCTCTTATACATAAAGGATATGGAAGCAGAGAGGGAAATCAGAGAAGCTTCACCTTTCACGATAGCCACAAACAGCATAAAATATCTTGGGGTAACTCTAACCAAGGAAGTGAAAGATCTATTTGACAAGAACTTTAAGGCATTGAAGAAAGAAATTGAGGAGTATACCAGAAAATGGAAGGACCTCCCTTGCTCTTGGATTGGGAAGATCAACATAGTAAAAATGGCAATTCTACCAAAGGCAATTTATAGATTCAGTGCAATCCCCATCAAGGTCCCATCAAAATTCTTCACAGATCTTGAGAGGACAATAATCAACTTTATATGGAAAAACAAAAAACCCAGGATAGCCAAAACAATCCTATACAATAAAGGATTGTCTGGAGGCATTACCATCCCTGACTTCAAACTCTATTACAGAGCTACAGTGATGAAAACAGTGTGGTACTGGCATAAAAACAGAGAAGTCGACCAATGGAATCGTATAGAAGACCCGGATTTTAACCCACAAACCTATGAACACCTCATTTTTGATAAAGGAGCCAAAAGTATACAATGGAAGAAAGAAAGCATCTTCAACAAATGGTGCTGGAACAACTGGATGTCAACCTGTAGGAGAATGAAAATAGACCCATATCTATCACCATGCACAAAACTCAAGTCCAAATGGATTAAAGACCTCACTATCAGTCAGAACACATTGAACCTAATAGAATAGAAAGTGAGAAGTACCCTACAACAGATGGGCACAGGAGATCGCTTCCTATGTGTAACCCCAACAGCACAGACATTAAGGGCAACATTGAATAAATGGGACCTAGTGAAACTGAGAAGCTTCTGTATAGCAAAGGACAAAAAGGCAACCTACTGACTGGGAGAAGATCTTCACCAACCCCGCAACAGACAAAGGTCTGATCTCCAAAATATATAGAGAACTCAGGAAACTAGACTTTAAAATGCTAATTAACCCAATTAAAAAATGGGGCACTGAACTGAACAGAGAATTCTCAGCAGAGGAAGTTCAAATGGCCAAAAGACACTTAAGGTCATGCTCAACCTCCTTAGCGATCAGGGAAATGCAAATCAAAACAACTTTGAGATATCATCTTACACCTGTCAGAATGGCTAAAATCAAAAACTCCAATGATAGCCTTTGCTGGAGAGGCTGTGGAGGAACGGGTACCCTCATCCATTGCTGGTGGGAATGCAATCTTGTGCGACCACTTTGGAAATCAGTGTTTCGGTTTCTCAGGAAATTCGGGATCAACTTACCCCTGGACCCAGCAATACCTCTCCTGGGAATATACCCAAGAGATGCCCTATCATATGACAAGAGCATTTGTTCAACCATGTTCATAGCAGTATTATTTGTAATAGCCAGAACCTGGAAACAACCTAGATGCCCCTCAATGGAAGAATGGATGAAGAAAGTATGGAATATATACACATTAGAGTACTACGCTGTGGTAAAAAACAATGACCTCTCGAATTTTGCATGCAAATGGATGGAAATACAAAACACTATTCTGAGTGAGGTAATCCAGACCCAAAAAGATGAATATGGGATGTACTCACTCATAATTGGTTTCTAGCCATAAATAAGGGTCACGGAGTCTACAATTGGTGATCCCAAAGAAGCTAAGTAAGAAGTTGAACCAAAGGAAAAACATATAGTTATCCTCTTGGCTATGGGAAGTAGACAAAATTGCCGGGGAGAAAATTGGGATCTTGGGGGTGGGGTTGGATGGGGGTAAGGGGAGATGGGGAGAGAAAAGGGAGAAGGGGAGGATGGGGGGAACTTGGGGAAAAAGGAAGATTGGGATAAAGGAAGGTAGGATAGGGGAGCACGGAAGCACAATTCTTAGTTAAGGGAGCCACCTTAGGGTTGGCAAGAGACTTGAACCTAGAGTGGCTCCCAGGAACCCAAGCTGAGGTCCCCAGTTAGTTCCCTGGGCAGCTGAGGATAGGGAACCGGAAATGACCCTAGCCTATAGCAATACTGACGAGTATCTTGCATATCATCATAGAACCTTCATCTGGTGATGGATGGAGATAGAGGCAGAGACCCACACTGGAGCACTGGACTGTGCTCCCAAGGTCCCAATGAGGAGCTGAAGGAGGGAGAACATGAGCAAAGAAGTCGGGACCATGAGGGGTGCACCCACCCATTGAGACAGTGGAGCTGATCTACTGGGAGCTCACCAAGGCCAGCTGGACTGTGACTGAAAAAGCATGGGATAAAACTGGACTCTCTGAACATGGCGAACAATGAGGGCTGATGAGAAGCCAAGGACAATGGCACGGGATTTTGATCCTACGCAATGTGCTGGCTTTGTGGGAGCCTAGCCAGTTTGGATGTTCACCTTCCTAGATATGGACAGAGGGGGGAGGACCTAGGACTTACCACAGGGCAGGGAACCCTGACTGCTCTTTGGGCTGGAGAGGGAGGGGGAGAGGAGTGGGAGGAGGGGGAGAAGGATGTGAGGAGGGGGAGAAGGGTGGGAGGAGGGGGAGGGAAATGGGAGGCTGGGAGGAGGTGGAAACTAGTTTTTTTTTCTCCTTTTCTCAATAAAAAAAATTAAAATAAAAAAAAAGAAATGGAGGAGAAGTGAATGGGTGGAAGGAAGGTGGGGGGAGAAACTGGGATGAGAGAAAGGATGTAAAAAAATAAAAAAAATGTTTAAAGTTGTAGATTAAATAAAAAAATAGATTTTGCAAAGCTAAAAAAAAAATAAATATCCGTTATCTGTTTTTCTTCTACAATATCGTTTTCAATATGGGCCTAAAATTATTAATTTTCTTTAAGTACATAAATTTTAACTTCTGTTCTTGGTTTTAACTTATCTCAATAGTCTTTCACTTGGCTGGCAGATACATCTAATCAGCAATTGATGACTACAACCTGCTCTGAATGACTGAGGCCTGGACTTCCTGAAAGCTGATGTGGACCAGTCCAACTGATGTGAATGCTCCCTGTCTCTTCAACAGAGTCTGTAAACCAGATGCATCTTTTGAGTACCCCATTGCCTGAATTCCTTCCTTACCTTTGGCTAGCCTTGCAGCCTACTTGGGCCCTGATAACAATGCCCCAATGTCAGCTTGAAGTAGTTTCAGAAAGGCTCACATCGTCCCACCCTCCCTTCCCAGAATAGGTAGAAATGCTGAGACAACGGGAAACTCTCTGGCATGGGAGACAAAATGGCTACCTATAGTGCCTATTGATATACTAGAAAAAAATAGGCCGACAGTTGTTAATTAATGGATTTACTAACTAAAATGGTCCTACAATTAAAAAAACACTTTGGTTCTTTATGCAGAACCACGTAACAAAAGAGCACATTCAGAATTATAATTACAACTTGGTTGTACTCAAAAGATCAGAGCTACAGGGCCTAGTAGGCTGGCCACTGCCCGAGAAAAATCTTTTAACTAAATTCTTAGGTCCCAATTCTATCTCCTTAAACCCATGGGCAAGTAAAACCCATGACTGAATCCTATCATTGTTACTTGTGAAGTAGGAAATGTAGAACCCAGCCATGAAAAGCTCAATAGAAGCCTGAGTCTCAGTAGTTTTAAATGGCAATACCTGGTTGCAAGAAAGACCACAAACTGATACCACTCAGGCACCACCCAAAAACAGACCATCATTAATGTTCCAACCATTGTAGATAGGCTCGCCTGCCAGCACACACCCTGCTAAAATAACTTTTCTGGTTTTACCTTTAAATAATGCTCTCCAGAAAGGTAGGGTACCTCCTCTCCCTGCTACACTGGCAAGATCCCTACCAGCTTATAACGTGCACCCAATAAACCTTGCTTTTGCATTTCAAAAAAAAAAAAAGATGCACTGTGTACTGATAAATCACAGTCACTCTAAAACAAATAGCATATATTTACTTTGTTCTCTTTGCTAGATGCTGAAGGATCAGGTTGAACCAAGGAAGCAAAGGTGAGGATAATAATAACATGAAAGGACAACACTTAAGGAGACAAAGGTGCCATGAAACATGAAGCAGAAAAGAGACATCAAGTCTACCTCAGACTCTTGGGCACAAAAAGAATGACAAGAAATGACCATGTCTTCCCACGACTGGCACAGTGCAGAGGGAGGACTATGTGTATGGAGTAACGACACTAATTCATGCCATACTCCTGTGACAAGCTCCACAGAGAGATAGCACCTGAATCAGGTACTATTCACTAGGGAACCACATCTCACAGACCATCCTCCTGCCGTAGCTACATGGTGACCTGAAGCCTCTCCAGCCATCCTAGTATGGCGTTATCCTCCCTGACCACCTCTGCAATGTCCCCTCTCTGAAACTTTCTCCTCACTCCTAACTCCCTATTCTATGAAGGACTGGAGACAAATATTGTCACAATTTCACACTGGACCAGATACTAATTATTCCTCCATTTTCATCCTGCATGTGGCTTCATAATTCTTTATCACTAGGATAACTAACTACTCACTATTTTTGCCATTCAATTTCACTCTGCAGGGACCACGTGCTTGTTAAGCCCTATGCTTAGCACGGTTCTGGGTTCACAGTAGGTCTGTAATGAGTATTTTTTTCAAATGAGGAGACAATAACAATTTCAAAACAAGTTAACTGGGTTGCATATTTAAAGTAGTTATTTAGAAACTACCAGCCAGGCAGGCAGTTTTGAAAATAAGAATCAAAGCCATAGAAAGAACAGCTTGAGTTAATCATTTCTTTCTATTCTGTGATCTATCTTAAGAAACAACAGCAGGAGCTAATCTTGATATTTTGATTTTTGATTTAAATTTTCCTGCAGACTACATATTTAAACAGTAAGGAATGGGGGTGGCGTCTGATCACAAAGATCAATGTATCCACAAAAGATATAGATAGGGGAAAGAGCATCATCTCAGTATAGAATAGGGATGAGGCCAGGACAGTGTTTCAGGTCACACACACCATTAACGGCAGAAATGAGCGTCACTGGAATGGTACATTACGGAAACCACTTACTCTATGTGGCTAGTTAATTTACACTGATTTGCCATGTTTCAGATATTCAACGGTCAGTACCTTAACTGATTATACACCCACAAGGATGGTCTAGGCCTACAGAGCACACTACCTGGACACTGTTACTGGTTACATCTCCCCATCCTCATGCAGGTCTCCTGCCAGGAATCACAACTGCCTAGGGTTCAACAGGTCATGCTGTACTGGAGGACAGCTTTCTACAACAGCAAGCCTTTGAAATTTGAGTTTCCTAGGTTATTAAAATATTTATAAATGGAGTCTAACTGCACTTGAGATTATTCTCCTTAAAAATAATGAAACTCTAGAAATATGTAGGAGTTTTTGAGTGAAATATAAAAGTGAAGTATTCACAGGACACAGAATTCTTCTATTACTGACACTAATACAAATGTGGTGGCATCCTTCGTTTAGATTCTCAAATGTTGGACACTATGATCCTTCCAGAAGAAAGCCTTTAGATGGACAGAGAGGGAGAGACGGACAGACAGACACACACCACACACACACGGAGGGGGAATTTTAGGGCAAACAAAGGTGAAAAGTAAGATAACTGACAGAAATTGATTAAAAAAGAAGATGCAAATGTAGTATTCTAACATCTTTTTCTTGCTTCAGCATAGAAGCAAGGTGATAGGGGAATTGCAGGGTAGCAAGAGGAACATTGTCAGCTGCAACTTAACAAGGACTTCTACAGAGCCTTGACTCTGATGTCTCCTAGTTAACCTTGCTTTAAGTCCTTTAGTGTAAATTTTATTCACTTTGTTTCACTGATGTGTTCACCCAAAGGACACACACTGCCACCTTGTGAATGTTGTTTAATATGAGATCACAATTCAGTTATAAACCTGCCAAGATTATAATGATTGCAACATCTCTAAGGCATGATCAAATCATAAGATCACATGTGTAAATTATAGTCCAAAGACAGATCTGCAGCTGTATTTTTCTTGATGTTTACAATGCTGAAGAATACCTCTGCTGCTATTTTAGTGAGCATTTTAAACCTGAAAATACAATCCTTCAGCACGGTGAAGAACATGGGACCTGAGGGTCAGAGGCCTAGCCTCCATGTCTGCCCTCAGCTCCTAACCACTCGGTTCACACCCCAAGTCTCAGCTGGCCAGGTACCAGATGCCTCTACCCACCTAAGGCACTTTTGTGGAGATGAAGCAGTATCAAGACAGTGAGAGCACAGCATGGCTGAAGGCATGACAGACTGAAGGAACGCGCTGTTCTTCAAAGAGCAGTAGTGGCTAGAAATTCTTACAAAGTCTGGAGCTCCCTTGCAATCAACAATTCCATAAAAAACTTAGCACTGAGTTTTGAGTTGATGAACTGTGCTGATTTAAGTCCTGAAATCTAGGACTGAATAGCTGACACCCTTACCGGGCTGCTGATGTACTACTGTCAGAGTTGCTGCAAAGCATGAATTTCAAATCCCACAAAATAAGGTAGACCTGAAGACTTCAAAATTTCTAGTTGCCCATTTGCAACTATTATTCATTTCAGCAATTACCCAAGCCCTGAAAAGGCAAATAACCTGAAGTGGCAGAATTAGTCCTCTGATGTTAAAAGGTTTCTGGGGAGGGAGCATTCAGATATTAAAGATTGTAATTTATATCTGGGTAAAGAGGCCCCATGTCCTGTGTGTCTTTGAGCTGAAACAGTGAGGATGTATTCCACCATTCGCCCCCTGTCATCTCCTGGGTGTCACAGATGTCACACACACCCCGTCAGAGCCTGAGATGTCTGCATAGTAGGGAATCTACCCTGTCATTCATGGTAGCTTTCTCTATTTATGGTAAACATAAATGATAGTTTTAGAGGTAATTCAGTGTGTACAGAATTCTTATTTCTAAAGAAAAAAGAATGAGATCATTCATGAATCCATAAGTCATGAGTATGTGTCAAAGTTAGCTTTGTTTCAAAATAAGGCTGGGTAACACTTTTATGTAAATAGACTTCCTACTGTGGATCTTGACAAAGAAATCACATCTGATTTAGAAGTTTCAGTGACCCACAATGAAAAGGCCATTTAAAGTGTTAAAAAAATGTCAACCAGTGCATTGATTCCTTTACCCAAATGAGTAGACAACGTCCTTCCTTTGACTTTGGACAAAGGAAGTCCAAAGTTCCTTTGACAAAGTCCTCCAAAGACTTTCAGGTGACTAGGAAGTCAGACAGCTGAGGCAGTTACAGTGTGACACAGTGAGTTGGAGAAACACAGAAGCTCAGCAGCAAATGCTGAGAAGAGATGGGCGCGATCCCTCTGTTTATCAGTCTGGGTTCCTGACTGTAGCAGCTACACCGGTTTCGGGCAGTGCCCACTCTCGGGCTCTTACCCCAGTGACCCTAATTCTGAGAAAGAGATGCAGACTCTTGATATCACTTCATCTTGGTATTTGTTGCAATGGATTAAATATTTATTCAAATTAAGCCTGTTACAGAAGGTCTGTTCTGCCCAAAAGTCTAACCCAAAGGACCATGGTTCACCACAATGGGCTGGCAGAACCCACTGGTTCAACAGCAGCCTTCTCTTGAACAGGGATGAACACAGTCAGGGAGAGAAGACCAACAAAAGTCTTACAAAAATGACAACTACTTCTGATGTGCCCAGTGAGACAGTGACTTACCTTTTCAAGTGGACAATGGGTACTGTCTCGGAGAAAGGGAAGGAGGTTTGGCCGATCATACTCGGCATACAGACTGATCTGTTTTTCATGGTAGCGTTGTCCCTTATGATGGTCTCTCTTGAAGAGCTTATGCAAATACTAAAAGGAACAAGATAAGTCATGATATCAGAATAAGAATAAAATAGCTGGTTAACTTTACTACTTTCAGTTGTTAACACCTTCCATGGAGGTTAGGAGACACAGCAAGAATAACTTGAGGAATGGGGAGGAGAATGCCATTTCGGGAGTAGATTCTGAAACCCTCCTAGAAGGTTCATGGTTGGACTGGCTGCCACTGACAGCTATGTGAACTGAGACAAGTTCCTCCTCACTCTGTGACTTGGGGTCTTCACTGGTTCAAAGTAATTACCATTTGTGTATCATGCAGAACCAGGCCCGGTGTATGCTAAGCACAAGCATTAGTGATGGTAAATCTTAAAGTCATCATCTCCTTGCTGCAGAAATCACATGCCCAGGTAGCAGTCTAAGATGATAACAATTCTATTCTTGGGGTTGGGCAGATGGTTCAGCGCTTAAGAGCATTGCCACTCTTGTAGAAGACCCAGGTTGGATTCCTAACACCCACATGGCAGCTTACACCTGTCCACAACTCCAGTTACAGGGATGTGCCACCCTCCTCAGGTCTCCATGCACACCAACAAGCCTGCAGTGCACTTACATACGTGCAAGCCCAACAACACTCTTACACATAAAATTAAAATAAGTCTTTTAAAATATTGTCTTCTCTTACATAAAAAGGCACAGGGCTACAACATGACTTTCTAAAAAACACCCTGTAGCCGGAACTAAATACTTACACACTCCATATATCAATTTTTAGAGAACTAAGGTAATCCTTTTGGAATTAAGTAGTACCTGTATTGATGGCATCAAAAAACAAAAATAATAAAAAGATAACAGTTGTTTCATGCAGCTGGACTCTAAAAATAATGGTTTCCACTTTCTACTTACTGAAAAGACTGAGTTTATTATGTAACACCCCAAAACGGATAGTCAGTGCTAATGTTAAATACAAACACAAACCTATAACCCCCGAGAGGGAGGAAGCCACAATTACACTAAGCACAGAAAGTATTTCATACCATGAATGTTTGTAACCTGGTGAATAGGTTCATAATAGATAAAGAAGCTCAGTTTTCCTGGAGCTGTGAGGTAACTGCTGCTGCATATCAAACCAAGACCAACACATGGACTTCAAGAGGCATCCCTCGGGCTGTCCACAGTTCTTTGCGGCAAGAAGGGGACATGGAACAACAAACCTGAGCTCATCTGCTGCACTAAATCTGATGGGAGTGCTGACAGGCAGCCTGCAGTGGGGTCTGGACATGGCCAGGATATGGTACTTTGCCTGAATAGGTGTTTTCATGCCACACAGGATGCAGGCACTACATTGCCGGGTGGTAGGGATGACTGTTTTAGTGGGGTACCGGACACTCTTCAGTGGTTCACTGTCACAGAGCAACACTGTCCTCTGTTTTATTATAGCTTAGCACATCATAAATTGTTGCTCTATAAACAAAATTTTAAGATGGCTAGCAGAATGGAGCCTTGCTTGGGTAAGCAGATAATCTTAAGATTTTGTGGTCATGAAAACTATGGTAACAGTATCTGCATTAAATGCTGAGCAATAAACGAAACCAAATATATCCAGATTTTATTTCCATCCATGAATCCTTACCAACTTCAGCATAGAAGCTGGCTGTGGGATAGAATACTACACTTCTAGAGAAAAGACCATCCCTACTGGGATGATCCCCTTGGCCCCTCAAGCCTTTTCTTTTCTACATTTTTAAAGCATATAGAAAATACCGCCTTGTGCTGTTTTTTTTGTTTGTTTGTTTGTTTGTTTGTCAACCTGAAACAACCTAGACATATGTGGGAGTAAGGAACTTTAATAATTGAAAAACAAAAATGTCACCATAAGATTAGCCTATGGGCAGGTCTGTAGGGCATTCTTGATTAATGATTGATGTTAAAGGGCCCCACCCACTGTGCCACCCCCGGGGTAGTCTTGGAGTGTCTAAGAAAGCAGACTGAGCAAATTATGAGGGGCAAGCTGTAAACAGAGCTCCTTCATGGTTTCTGCTCCTATCCCTGTTCTGAAGCTCCTGCCCGCATTCCTGCCTTGACCTCCTTCAGTGATACAATGTGACTTGAACGTTGTAAGATGAAATCAACCATTTCCTCACCAAGTTGGTTTCGGTCACGGCGCTTGGTCACAGCAATAGAAAGCAAGTTAAGACACTACTCCTGCTTTACTCCCTGGATGACATGATACATGGAAACAAAGGAGCCTCTAAGGAAATCTAGACAACACCCTTCATAATACACCCCCCAAACCTATACAGAATAGGCAGATTTAGCTACAGTGTAGGTATGGGGAAAATGATAAATCTGTTCTTTGGTCACTCTATGGTCTTGAACACAGAATAACAGGACTTGGTATCTATAGTGTACTACTGGTTTGTGCTATGACTTATGACTTGGTTATATGTAATAGCAGCTATAGAGGAAAGCATTTACCCCAGGCATAGGATGGTAGAGAATAGAAAAACAATATATTTTTCTAAAAGTCCCAATTCAGTAGTTGTAAATCAAACTTCAACCACCTGTCTGTCCTATGGTTAATTCCTAGCCACAAAGTCACAGCAAGTGTTACATTCTAGTAATTCCTGCACACTGTCTGTGGTCAAAGCTCCAATGAGAGCAGTGTTCACTAAGAAAAGTTCTCTGCATGGGCACTCCCACACAATGCACAGGCGCTCTGTCTGCTGCTGAATTAAAAGGGCAAAGAAGACTAATGCTCACCACATGCTGCAATTCTGGTCTGTCTTCTAATTCTTCTACTACTTTTTTAATCTGAGGAAAAATATGAAATATAATGCAGTTATGAGGAGACAACACATTGACAAATTACCTGATACACTGTATTGTAGGCACAGTATTGCAGACCCTCGTCTAGTACCACGTGCTATGGTTTGACCCACCAAAACCTGAGTCGATGCTTGATGTCTAAGGTGATCCTATCACAAAATAGGTGGTAAAACTCTTTAAACAGAAGGATTTAGTGGGAGGTGGCTGATTACCATATAAAGGGATTAAGCTGGGCTATGAGAGGGTCAGGTTGTATGAGATAAGATAGTTATAAAAGAGCAAGGAGACTGGCCACTTCCAGACACCTTACAGCCGCCTTCTTTCTTCCAGGGTGCACCCCTGACCTCCCACATGGCTCATCCTGTCTTCTGCTGTGCAACACCCCACACTGACTTGCCACTCTGCCAGCAAAAAGGCCATCACCAAATGCAGCTTCTTGATCTTGGACCAGACCATAAGACAAAGCAACCTCTTTCCTCTAAAGCATGCTTAGTCTGTGGTGCGTTATTAGCAACAGAAAATTGGTCTATTACATATAAAAAGACTCACTGAAATTTTATCTTCATTGTCCAAAAGCATGTCAACAGCTTTCTGAAATACAAACACAGCCATAGTCACTTGTCTGCCACACACGAACACGAAACAAAATGCAGTACCATGGTTACAGGCCAAGTGTTTATTTCTTACACTTAGAAGCACTGAGCTTCATGTTGTAGAAAAGTCGTTTGTTAAACTGTGAATATGTGTCACTCTTATGGGTTTAATATAAGCTGAACAGTCAATAGCTAGGCAGGATTTTTCGGGGCAGAGAGAATGCTGGGAAGAAGAAAGGAGTCACGAGCCAGATGCAGAGGGAGCAAGACATCCAGGAGGACAGGGAAATGTGGAAACACATAGATAAATAGAAATGGGTTAATTTAAGATAGAAATAAGAATTAGTGGGATGAACCTAAGGTACTGACCAAGCTTTCATAACTAATAACAAGTCTCTGTGTGGTTATTTGGGAGCTGGCTGGTGGGACAGAGAAAGATTAGCTACAGCTTCATAAATAATCCTTATTCAAAATGCCATTTGCTGAGGAATACAACTTCAAACGTGTGTCAACCTGAAGTCTGTGTGTTTTGTATACTGTTAAACCGCTGCACTGCTCTATTTTTACCAAATGCAAAAGTTCCTACTATATTCAAAATAGGCAACATGTTCTAGCCCCTTGATGTCTCATCTGAGCTGTTTACAAATTGTCATGTCATCCTGAGTAGCTCTGGAGAATATCACATTACCACAGTCACAGAAGTGAGTAAGAGCTGGCCTTCCGAGAACAGGTTAACCAAAGGGAAACAAAGGAAACACCTGAAATCTCCAAATATACAAAACTCGTGGACTCCAGTTTTCTATACCATCTATAGCAGTCATAAAACACTAATTAGTTCATGACAAGAGGTAGAAGGCTGACAGCCAACCAAATAGAATAACTGTCTGGCTGACTTTGCTACCACCCTGATGTCTGTTCCAAATGTTATTTTTGTTATATAAACATAAGGGTGTTCAATTATTACAAAGATCTTTTCTAACTAGAAAACTATGATACCCTAACCTTAGCTCAAATTCCTTCAATAGCAACAGTTTCAGCTATTTCTTTCCCACTGGTGCATATGCTAATTAAGCTTTGAAACACAGAAGAAAATGGAAAGGGAATGTAATTAAGTCTTCTAAATTACACGTGTGTGTGCATGTACATGCATTCATGCCTCAGAGCACGTGTGGCCAGAGGACAACTTGGGGGAGTAGGTTCCCTCCTAGGGATTAAACTCGGTCTTCAGGCTTGGTGACAGGTGCCTTTACTGGCTGAGTACTCACTCTGTTATTAGTTTTTATATAAGCATCTCATCTTTTTGATTAGTGCACATCCACTGTGCAGAGTAATTGGGTTTCATGAAGATGTCCAGACAAGTATTCCACAAACTTGGATCGCATCCGCCTCCCCATACTCTCTTTCAGCTTCTTCTGTTCTTAGTCTCTCAGTTCCCTCAGTTTTCCTTGCTTCCTCCTTCCTTCTCTCCCTTCCTTTCTCCTAGGTTTTGGAGACAGAGTCTCATTATATAGCCCTAGCAGGCCTTGAATTTGATACGTAGACCAGGCTGGCCTCCAACTCAGACATCCCTCCAGCCTCTGCCTTCCAGTGCTGGGATTAAAGGTGTACACTTTAAGTGTGTGCCTCTACGCTAGATGCTCTCAGTTTTATTTCTACTTTCATGACCATATATCTGTATAAAATCTAAGATTCACACAAAAGAAAACATGATTCACCTTTCTGGGTCTTATTTTGCTTAACACGATCTCTAGTTCCATGTATTTCCCTGCAAATATGTTTGTTATACGTCTGTTGTATCTAGTCTTTATTGTGGTAAGGTATATTTCTTTTACTTCTATTTTTGTTTGATTATGAGTGAATGCTGAGCTTTTTCAGATGCCTTTCTGGGGTAATTTTCTCCACCTACTCTGGTAAGGCTGTGCTTTCTGTCTTAGGGTCTGTTGACATATAATGTGTTACATTTATTGAACCATTCTTGTATTCCAGGAAAGAAGTTAACCTGGTTCTGGTGAAAGATTTTTCTCTTGTGCTGAATTCAATTGGAAAGTATTATCCTGAGATCTTTGGTATTTACATACATCAAAGAGAGACTAACCTGCACTGTCTTTTGTGTCTAAGTGTATCTTTACCTTGTTATTGTATCAGGGAAATGGGGGCTTCATAGAAAGAGGTGAGCAGAGTTCCTTCACTTTCTGCTTTATAGAACAGTCTGAGGAGCCCCTGATGAATTCAACAATGAATTCATCTCAGCCTAGTCTTTTATAGCTGGGAGATGTTTTATTTCTTCAACCATTCCATGTTCTTTGGTACGTCTCTGTTTAATCTGTTCACATCCTTATGGTTTAACTTTGGTAGGTACGTGTCTAGAAATTATTTTTTGTTAGTTTGGCTATCGTTTGCCAATGTTTATCTTTTTAGAGAACTAAAGTCTTGTTTCATAATTATTTTTTCTGATTTTTTTCATTTCAATTTTATATATTTTTCCATGATTTTAAAGTATTTTAAAATTTTGTGCATATGAATGTTTTGCCTGCATCAATGTATTACATCACTTATGTGCATGGTACCCATGGAGTTAAGAAGAGGGCACTGATCCCCTGAAGTGGAGTTAGAGATAGTTGTGAACTTCCATGTGGGTTTGGGAAAATAAACATGGACCCTCTCAAGGGCAGTGAATATTCCTAACCACTAACCCGTCTCCAGTGGCATTCTCCTGTAGTCTTTACTATTTTTTCCATCTACTAATTTGGAGTTTGGCTTGTACTTATTTTTCTAGGACCCTGGAATGAATCATTAAGTTATTTACTTGAGATCTCTGGTGTCTTTAATATAAGTTCCTATTCATACACATTTCCCTCTTAGAACTATTTTCATTGTATTTCCCTTGAACTGATATCTGTGTTTTCATTTTCATTTGATTCTAGGGCATTCATTTTCGCTCCTGATCTCTGTGGTACTCTACACATTACTCAATAATGTGTTCTTTAATATTCACAAGGTTGCATAGTTTCTGTAATTTTTATTGATATCTAGTTTTATTCCACTATGATCAGACAGAATAAGTTGTTTTGATTTCCTTGAATCTGTTAAGACTTGCTTATGCAATAAAATGTGGTTGATCTAGAAAGTTCCACAAGTGCTGAGAATGTTATTCCATAGAACAGGAGTGGAAATTCTATAGATTTCTGGGAAGTCCCTTTCTCTATGTCACTTATCCCTTGCCTCAGTTTCAAATATTTTGTCAAGATGAACTGTTTATTCACAAATGTGATACACGGAAGTCACCCACTGCTATCGTGCCTGTCAAACTGTACCTCTGTGTTCTACTGTTTCATAAAGCAATGCTCAGTACACAAATGGTCAAAACTGTTAGATCCTCCTGATGGACTTTCCTGAATATGAAGCAGTTTTATTTCTTCTAAATTTTTGTTTGAAGTTCACTTTGTTAGACATTAGAATAGCGCCACCTACCTGTTTTCTACATTCCATTTGCTGGGAATACCTTTTTCTATCCTTTCACCCTAAGGCTTGATTTGTCTTTGCACCTAAGGTATACTTTTTTATAGACAAGAAATAGATAGGTACTGTTTTAATCCGACATTCTAGCTTTTCTCTTCAAAAAAATTTTTATTACTTAGTTTTGTTTCCAAGGGTATGTGGTCAGGCATGCAGATGTGTCTAGGTCAGAGGATAACTTTCAGGACTTGATCCTCTCCTTCTACCATGTGGTCCCCAGAGCTCAGAGTTGGTTTGCCAGGTTTGGTGGGAAGTCGCTTTCAGAAAGGCAACTACTAAAATAACATGCATTATGAGTCAGAGGGTTCTTAGCATGACCAGTATATGGTCAAGAATATGATTCATTTGGACAAGTAGCCACTGATGAAACCTTTGAATAGTTAGTAGTTAATATGCAGAAATAAGAAACACATTACCTCTGAATCAAAATCCATTAACAAAACTATTTTATCTTTGATGGAGCTGAAAAGATTATGCTTGTGTATCAGCTGGAAAACATCTTTATGTCTTAACGTTAAGTATATTTCCAGAGCATTTCCATAATTTTTGTCATAGGTGTACCTGGCAATAAAAAAATAATATTCATTAACAGTTATAATTAAAATGCAGAGATTATGTTTCATAATATTAATGACTGAAATGGTTGTTCAAAGAAAAGATTTAACTTTACTATCGGAAGTATTGGCTAAGATTTAAAAACACCTGGCTCCTATGTACTCTTTCTCAGAACCTTGCCTTTTCTCTCATCAAATCTGCAAAAATACCCAAGTAATAAATGCCCCCTCTTCTAAGCTCGGCCTTAAAGGTTTTCTAGAAATCTATATTCCAAACAGTGAACTTATGGTCCAGAATGAAGGAGATATTCTTCTTAAGTAGAAGAAAAATCAGTCTGAATTCTTATAAACCGTGTTCAGCCGACAAATAAGATATATTCCAGCTCATCTGCAGGGGGTTGTATGGAGCTGAGACTCATCTTTCCATTGAAACAATGTTTCACACTACGTCTTTCATCCAGCTTAGGGAAGCCAGTTGGACAGAAAGCATCCTGCTGTTCACTAGAAGCAGTGCTACAAATTCCAGGGAAATCTAGGAAAATGCTTCTGATAGAAAACAATGAGTGCTCTAACTTAGAATGTCACAATCATGACTTCATCTGGGCCAAGTCTATGTGGTCCTGATGTCCAGGCCATCATGGGTCCTTTTGTCAGACTTTGACAAAGACGAGCAAGGGAAATCTAGGGTTTATGGTGCTGAGGAAGGGGTGCAACAGGCCTTCCTTCTTGGATTGCCTATGGTATACCATTCGGTGCTCTACACTGAGGCTTTGTGAGAGTCTAGCTTATCTCTTTGCCTCAATCTCTCTTCAACAGCCACCCCAGCGCCGACACGCAAA